>NC_047088.1:265202185-266454685 GCF_902459505.1 Geotrypetes seraphini
ATATCTACCACCCTTTCTGTAAAAATGTATTTCCTTAGATTACTCCTGAGCCTATCACCTTTTAATTTCATCCTATGCCCTCTCGCTCCAGAGCTTCCTTTCATATGAAAGACACTCGACTCATGCGCATTTATGCCATGTAGGTATTTAAACATTTCTCAAGAAATTAAATTGTTGATAACAAAAATATCTAAATAATTACAAAAATGTTATCAGCCAGCAGTGTTCATTTAATTTTAATTTAATTTTAATTGTATTTTATTTCTTATATACCGCCAAAGCCATGGAAGTTCTAGGCGGTTTACAGTAAGAAGAGCTGGACAATCAGTGACATAGTTACAATGAAGAATCAATGAATAAAAGTACAAAGAATGCAAATACAGTGAGAAAAAGCTGGACAATAAGTGACAAGGTTACAATGTAGAAGCAATGAATATCAGAGTACCTGGGAGTGATGGTAGACACAACACTGAAGGCGTCGGCGCAGTGCGTCGCAGCCTCAAGGAAAGCAAACAAAATGTTGGGTATCATTAAGAAGGGTATCACGACCAGGACGAAGGAAGTCATCCTGCCACTGTATCGTGCAATGGTGCGGCTGCATCTGGAGTACTGTGTCCAGTACTGGTCGCCGTACTCAAGAAGGACATGGCAGTACTTGAGGGAGTCCAGAGAAGAGCAACTAAGCTGATAAAGGGTATGGAAAATCTCTCATATACTGACAGATTGAAACAGTTAGGGCTTTTCTCCCTGGAGAAGCGGAGACTTAGAGGGGACATGATAGAAACCTTCAAGATCCTGAAGGGCATAGAAAAAGTAGACAGGGACAGATTTTTCAAATTATGGAGAACCACAAGTACAAGGGGGCACTCAGAGAAATTGAAAGGGGACGGGTTTAGAACAAACGCTAGGAAGTTCTTTTTCACCCAGAGGGTGGTGGATACATGGAACGCGCTTCCAGAGGCTGTGGTAGGCAGGAGCACGTTACAGGGCTTCAAAGAAGGTTTGGATAGGTTCCTAGAAGACAAAGGGATTGAGGGGTATAGATAGGTGTAGAGGTAGGTTATAGGGTTAGGTGTAGGGATAGGTTATAGGGTTAGGTGTAGAGGTAGGTTATAGGGATAGGAGTAGAGGTAAGTATAGGGATAGGAGTAGAGATAGGTTATAGAGCTAGTCAGGGACCACTGCTCAGGCAATGGGCCTGATGGGCCGCCGCGGGAGCGGACCACTGGGCGAGATGGACCTCTGGTCTGCCTCAGCGGAGGCAACTTCTTATGTTTTTATGTTCTTACAGAATAGGAGAGATGATGAACAGACAAATTCTTAGGTAACAAATCGGTTGAACAGTTTCGTTTTTACTAATTTTCTAAAACTAAAATAGGATGAGGAGTGGGTGATAATGTTTCCCAGCCAAAATCAAAATGGTGGAGAAAAAAAGCCTCAAGAATAATAGAAACATGGCAATCCACAAAGGATTTCAAGCCCCATATAGTCTTATCACAGGTGTAAAAAAACTCCACCAATACAAAATGCAACTTTCTAACTGGTAACAAAATCCACCACTGTGCAAAGGGAAAGAAAAAACACTACTTAGCTTTGAACGCTGGAATGCTCTTTCTCACTTCTGCATTATTACTCAGCACATTTCCACAAAACTGTCATGGCCAACGTTAATGTCTCCAACAAGATTTGCCATGCATAGGTTGCATCAGGGAGAACTGTCAGACTAACAAGATTCTTGTTTCGCAATGCATAGGTTGCGTCAGGGAGAACTGTCAGCCTTATGCTTCCAAGCGTTTGTCCCAACTCTGTGCACTGAATGCCACCAAGAGAAGCTTAAGTTTGAAAGGGGTTTTAGAAACGAAATATCCAGTGACGTCACATCCGGTACCACAGTGCTAACAAAATACAGCTGACTGATGAAATCAATAAAACACACACCATTCGATCTGATGGTTCAAATCTTTAGGCCAAATTGTATCGCAATAAAAAGTCCAACACTGCTCATGTTGATATAACAACCTTTTGATGTCTCCTCTCCGTCATGGCATGGGAACATGTTCCAGTACACTGCAAGAAAATTCCTCAAAAGAATGTTTTTTCTCAAAACAATGACAGCAAAGGTAGGAAAAATGATTTTATTTTCAATTTAGGGATCGAAATGTGTCAGTTTTGAGAATTATCTCTGCTGTCTATATTTTGCACTATATTTGTCTATTTTTCTATAGTTGTTACTGAAGTGACATTGCATATTTTAAAGTCATCTGCCTTGACCTCTTTGAAAAAACCCTGAATATAAATGATAATTAACATTTTCTCTGCATACAGTGTGTTTTGTGTTTTTTTTAATTCTGTGGTTACCATTATGTATTAAGATTATATTGCGTGTATATGAAAAATGGATGGAAGAAATAGCATTACAATTAGTACTATTATTTTGGGGGTGGAGTCAGGGGCAGAGCATGGGCAGGGGTATAGTCAGTTGATATTTATTAGGCTTGAACAAATTGAGAAACACTGGACTAGACCATTGATCTGACCCAGTAGGGCTATTCTTATGCTATTGAGACAGACATAGGGAAAGCCATTGCTTGCCCTGGGATTGCTAGAATGGAATGTTGCTGCTATTTGAGTTTCTGCTAGATACTTGTGAAATGGCCCCTAATGGAAGCAGGAAAATGGGCTAGATGGATCATTGATCTGACCTAGTATGTATTCTTATGGTATGGAGATGGACATTGGAGAAGCCACTGCTTGCCCTGGAATCACTAGCATGGAATCTTGCTACTTTTTGGGGATTCCATATGGAATGCTACTACTATTTGTGGTTCCAGTTTCTTGCCACTCTTTGAGATTCTGGAATAGTGCTACTATTTGGGTTTCTGCTGGGTACTTGTGACCTGGATTGGCCACAGAAGCAGGATAATGGGCTAGAAATCAGGGATCTCAAAGTCCCTCCTTGAGGGCCGCAATCCAGTCGGGTTTTCAGGATTTCCCCAATGAATATGCATTGAAAGCAGTGCATGCACACAGATCTCATGCATATTCATTGGGGAAATCCTAAAAACCTGACTGGATTGCGGCCCTCAAGGAGGGACTTTGAGACCCCTGGGCTAGATGGACCATTGATTGGACCCAATAGGGCTATTCTTATGCTATTGAGACAGACATGGGGGAAGCCACTGCTTGCCCTGGGATCGCTAGCATGGAATGTTGCTACAGGTGGAAACAGGATACTGGTCTATATGGACCACTGGTCTGACTGTTTTTGTGTAGGGAGGATTTTCCTTTGAAAATTAACATAAATTAAAATTTTAGCCATGAGTATTTCACTTTATACTGCTGAGCGAAATACTATGCAAAGAGTAGATAAATAGCATTAATGCAAAATAAATAATGCAATACTGTACATTAATCTGTGTTACAGAAAGTTAAACTGAATTTTTTAAAAAGCTTTGGTTACTTGTATCTAAAAAAAAAAAGGTATTATCCGTTATGTCAATTGTTACACCACAGCAACCCTGCCAATAAATTTGAGATGCTAGCAATTAACCTGCGTTGCTGCTACTTGGTAAACAGACTACGCACTTAAGATTTATTTCAGCCATCAGAGCAGATATATTTAGACTGAAAAGAAATCCGACTCTGCTTGCAGCTATGTATCTGGGCATAGAAATTCTACACAAATCACCAGGAGGAGGAAACCCATACAACCAACATTATGGATTGAATGCAGCCATCAGAGCTAACCTTCCCAGTTCTTAGAACAAATGGCCACCTCGCTATAGGGATGTTTTTATTTGAAACCAATCTTAATCACATAGGCTTTAAAGAAACTCCTGCTTTTATTACTTTGTGTCAAAGGTGAAATTGAGGTTGAATGAGGAGAAAAGCTACTCAAAAACAGACGGCTGCAGACCCTGCTCAGATCCACAACAGCAAGGCAATGTAATGGATGCCTAGCTCTAGGCATTTGACAAACGTTAACAGGGCTTCCAGTTTTATCAATTGCTTGACTGGATTAAAACTTACAGGGCACAGAAATAATATTCATTCCCCAGGTATTTTAGAAATAAAACCATTCATGTCTATTTCATGGATCATTTTTATGACAGAGCTTCCCAAACCTGTCATTGGAGCCCTAGAGCCAGTCAGGTTTTCAGGTTATCCAAAATAACTATGCATGAGATGGATTTCCTTATGCGTGTTAACCTCTCTCATACTTAGGCCTGGATTCTATAAATCATGCCTTGTTAGGTGACTAATTTAAGTTGAAAAAGCCATATAAAACCAATTAAAAGCAGTTTGCCTAACACCATTGTAGGATGGGCTAATGATGGAAGTGCTCCCATAGGCGCGATTCACATCAAAGGTAGGCCTTGAAAACCCTGGTCTACATTTCGGCACCTACTTTTGCCGAAGGCACAATTCTACTAACGACATCGTAGCATGACTGACACACGATCAGAGACAAAATATTCAGGTGCCCCTAAAGCACTGTAGCTTGTTGCCTGCACTGATGTTCTGGATGGTGTTCATGTGTCAGCTATTGGTAAGGTGACTATACGTCCCATTTTCAACTGGACCGTCCCATTATTGGATCGACCGTCCCATTGTCCCAACGCTGAACTGTCCTGTTTTCAGGGACAGCATCCCGAAGCTGTGCGCGGGGACAACGGACTGGCGAGCACTTCCCCTCCCTGCAGTGCTAAAGCCTACCTCTCTCCCTCCAGTGCCGATTCAACCCCTCCTCCTCCCCCCGGTCCACCGCAACCACTGCTTCTTGACACCCAGAAGCCTTCTTCCCGACGTCAATTCTGACGTTAGAGAGGAAGTTCCGGGCGATTGGCTGGCACGCAACTTTCTCTCCAACGTCAGAATTGACGTCAGGAAGAAGGCTTCTGGGTGGTAAGAAGCAACGGCTGTGATGGACCCAGGGGAGGGATGTTGAATCGGCGAGGGAGGGAGGTAGGCAGGCAGGCAGGCTTTGGCACGGCAGGCAGGCTTAGGGGGAAGGGGTGGGACAAATGCTGGAAGGCAGTGAGAGGGGACATGGGAAGGAGGCACTGAGGGCACTAAGGACACAGGAACGAGGAACTGAGGGCACTTAGGACATGGGAAGGAGGCACTAGGGCAGGGGTGTCAAAGTCCCTCCTAGTTGGGTTTTCAGGATTTTCCCAATGAATATGCATGAGATCTATTTGCATGCACTGCTTTCACTGAATGCTAATACATCTCATGCATATTCATTGGGGAAATCATGAAAACCCGACTGGATTGCAGCCCACAAGGAGGGACTTTGACACCCTTGCACTAGGGACACTAAGGATATGGGAAGGGGCACTAAGGACATAGGAAGGAAGGAGGGAGGGAATAGAAAGGGACAATTGTTGGGCCTGAGTGCAGATAGAAAGAAAGGATGCACAATCAGAAGGAAACGCAACCCGGACTCATGAAATCACCAGAGAGCAAAAGTAGGAAAAATGATTTTATTTTCAATTTAGTGATCAAAACGTGTCAGTTTTGAGAATTTATATCTGCTATCTATATTTTGCACTATATTTGTCTATTTTTCTACAGTTACTGAGGTGACATTGCATATTTTAAAGTCATCTGCCTTGACATCTTTGAAAACCCCCCAAATATAAAGAGGAGCCCGAGACCCCGTGTCGATGGGCGAAGGATAACACGGGGTTGGCAGGCCTGCGTGTCGCCCATCGGCTGGGGCGGTCGGGGGGGGGGCGGTGAATGTAGGTGCGGCGTGATTGGCCAGCGGCGAGCAGGGCCAAGCTTTAAATCAATTGGAGGAGGCTTGGGTGCGTGGGGGGAGGCAAGTCTATTTAAGGGGGAGGCAGTGGAGGACTCAACCGTTTGGGTCCTCCAGAGCGGGCTTTTGTTGGTTCCCGTCGAGTTCTGTACCTGGTGGTGACATGGCGGCGCGGTCTGCGGCGGTGGTCGAGTCGGAGATTGATCAGGTCAAAATCTCGTTCCGGGCTGGCGATTCGTTGGTGGAGGACCCGGATGAGCAGGTGGGTGCTGGAGGCGGGAGAGCGCAGGGCAGACCAGAGAGAAGATCCAAGCGCGATGCGCAATCTGCGATCGCGCTGTCTGGCTCTGTAGGCCATGCGGGTGGGCGGGCTTCGGGGATGGGAGGAGTTGAGTCCGCGGCGGCGGTGTGCAAGGGGGCAGGGCAGAGGAAGTCCGGTGGGACGAAGAAGTCGGGCAGGCAGCAACCTGTCCGGCCAGTGGGCCAAAGCTTCGATGCTCCTTCTAGGGTGCTGGAGTTGGGGAGGGAAGTTCCAGTTGCTCTGTCGGCTCCCAGCGCTGCGTCTAGGCAGACGGGGTTTCCTCGTACAGCCTCAGGGGCTAGTGCTGAGGAACTTCGTGCTGCCCCCCTTTTGGGGGTGGATGGGTCGGCCCGAGTGGAGGGAAGAGCATTTCAGCCATCGCCCCAGCCCTCTACCAGCTGGGGGTCGGGTGCATGGGGTCCAAGTCCCATGGGTCCATGGGGGTCTCCTTCCGGTGCATTCCCGTGGTGCTCAGGGCAGCAGGGTTGGAGCTCGGGTTCGTTCCCCCCCTCATGGGGGGGTAGTATTGCTCCAGGGTGGACTGGTGGCTCATTGCCTTATGGGGTTGGGGGCTCTGGTTGGGGGGTGTCGGGGGATGGTTTTCTGGGCTCTGTTCCTGGTTGTGGTTTCTTTTCACAGAGTCCAATGGTGGTACCGGATCCCTGTTGGAGTGCAGTTGGAGCGGCTCCAGGCCCACCTACAGGCAGCGTTGATGGTGTTGCTGATCGGCAGCGCGGTGAGAGAGCTTCAGTGTCCTCTGCGTGGGAGTCAGCGGCTATTGGCGGAGGCGCCGCTGGTCCCTCTTCGGATGTGGTGGTTGCTGATCGTGGCGTCACTGTAGTGGAGCGAAGATCGGTGGTGTCTGCGGAGGTTGCTGCGGGTGGCATCTCTTCAGCAGTGGATGGACCTTCCACTTCGGGCAATGTTGCGCCTGCTGTAGTTCCTGGGGGGAAACCTTGTGGGAAAAAGGGTAAGGGGAAGCGGCGGCGCAGGAGGGATTCGTCCTCTTCGAGTCGGTCTTCATCATCGTCTACTTCTTCCTCGTCGGCATCCTCTTCTACAGGGGCCGGGCCGGTTGGGGACGTGGGTCTTACGGGAACTAGCAGCGCAGCTCCGCAGGGTGATGGTCGGAGTGTGCCGGCGTTGGTCGCTTTGACTGAACTTTGGGAGTGGGTACCGCGCGATTTACGGCACAAGATTAGGCGCATAGATATCTTTCGTCTTATGGAGGGTAGGGCGCATCGGCGTAGTCGGAAGAAGTCCAAACGGGAGGCGGGCACGGCTAAACCTTTGCTAGTCACGCGGTCCATTCTTAATTGGATGCGTTCCTTCATGCTGGCTAGTGTTTGGGGGAGAGCTCGCCCTGGGGATTATGGTTTGTTGTTAGCATATGCTGATTCAGTGCTTGACACGTATCAGCGCTTCGGTGGCTGGACGTGGTTGAACTATGATGAGGCTTTTAGGGATAAGATGGAGGAGAACACCCATATGTCGTGGGGCACGCAGGATGTCAACCTGTGGCTTACGCATATGTCCTCCAAGCCTGGGACGGTCTCTGCGAGTGGGGGTCGTGCGTTGGCGGGAGCTACTGGCGGCAGACGGCCCTTTCGGTCCGGGGTGGGGGTTGGGTCTGGGGGGGGAGGGCTCAGCGATTTGTGTTGGCGGTTCAACAAGTCGAGCTGTCCCTTCTCGGACTGTAAATTTCGGCATGCGTGTTCCCAATGTGGACAGCCGCATTTCCTGCTTAAGTGCCCCAAGAAGCCAGCTGGAGGTCCTACGGGGGTTGGCAAGTAGGAGTGGGTCGAGTGCGGTTCCCACGCCGGTTTTGGTGGATGTGTTGGGCCCGTGGCTGTGTCGCTATAGGCCTGTGCGTTTAGCTCTCCTGTTAGAGCGTGGGTTTTCAGTTGGTTTTGAGATTCCATTTCGGGGGGAGTTGACTGGGGTGCGGGCGCGTAATTCGTCCTCCGTTACTCATTTGAGTACCGTTGTCCGCAAAAAATTGGAGGAGGAATTACGTTTGGGTCGGATTGCCGGTCCTTTCCGGGAGCAGCCGTTTCCGGTTATGATGGTGTCTCCTTTAGCGGTAATCCCTAAGAAGGAACCCGGTAAGTTTCGCCTCATTCACAATTTATCACGGCCTGTTGGGGCTTCTGTGAATGATGGTATTCCGCGGGATCTTTGTACTGTGCGTTATTCCTCGGTTGATTGTGCTCTGCGGCTTATTCTTAGGGCAGGTCGAGGTGCCTTGTTGGCAAAGGTTGATATCGAATCTGCCTTCCGGTTATTGCCCGTTCATCCTCAGTCTTATCCATTGTTGGGCTTTCGCTTTGATGGTGCTTATTTTTATGATCGCTGTTTACCTATGGGTTGCTCTATCTCATGTTCTTATTTTGAGATGTTCAGCTCCTTTCTTCATTGGGTAGTGGTTCAGCGGTCTGGGCTGGATGCGGTGGTGCACTATCTTGATGATTTTCTGTTCATCGGGCCTGGGGCTTCGGATGAATGTGCGCGTCTAAGAGGAGCTTTTGAGTCAATGGCTGCTGAGTTTGGGATACCTTTGGCGCAGGACAAGTCTGAGGGTCCTGTGACGTCCCTGGTTTTCCTAGGGATTGAGTTGGATTCGGAGGCTTTGGTGACTCGTCTTCCGATGGTTAAGGTTCAGCAGTTGCTCGGGATTATTGAGCGGGTGTTATCTACTCACAAAACTACCTTGCAAGTAGCCCAGTCCTTGGTGGGTTCCCTTAATTTTGCCTGTAGGGTTTTGCCCATGGGTCGCGCTTTCTCACGTCGGTTAGCTGCTTCCACATCTGGGGTGTGGGATAAGCGGCATTTCTTGTGGCTGTCGGCGGGCGTTCGGGCGGATCTGCGTATGTGGGCTTGTTTTTTACGCGACTTCAATGGCTATTTGCCTATGCAGGCTCCTGAGGTGTCTAATTGCGACTTAGAGCTGTTTTCTGATGCGGCTGGAGGGGTTGGATTCGGTCTTTACTGTCAGGAGGCATGGTGTGCAGAGCGCTGGCCACAGTCTTGGGTGGAGAAGGGTATCACGCGGAATATTACGCTCCTGGAATTGTTCCCCTTTATCGTTGCCTGTGAATTGTGGGCTGACAAACTGCGGGATAGGAGGGTAGTGTTTTGGTGCGATAACCTGGGGGTGGTGGAGGTGGTTAATAGACAGGTTGCACATTGCTTATCGGTGAATGGGTTGGTGCGAGCTTTGGTTTTGCGCTGTCTGCGTCTTAATTTGTTTCTCAGAGCACGGCATGTGCCTGGTTTGCAGAATGGCATTGCTGATGCTCTTTCTCGTTTCCATTTTTCGCAGTTTCGTCGTCTGGCACCGGAGGCTCACAAGGAAGGTTCTTTGATGCCGGGGCATTTGTGGAGCCTGGTCGAGAAGGAGTGTGGGAAATGCTCCATCTGTCTGTAGCACCCGCTACTTGGTCTCATTATTCAGCAGGGTTTCGTGTGGTTGCTACCTTTTTGTTCAGCAGGGGTTGGGCTCCTGGGGATGTGGCCGAATCCTTTCTTGAGGATTTCGTGTTGGATTCATGCAGGGCCCGGGTTTCCCGACGGGTGGTGCAAGGGTGTTTGGCTGGGTTCACCTTTTTCTGTCGGGCTTTGGGCTGGGCTTGTCCTGCATCGGGTTTCCTGGTGCAACGCCTACTTTGGGCTCTGGGAAGGACGGTGCCTAGCAGGCCTGATTCTCGTTTGCCTATTCGGCATGACTTGCTTGTACAGCTATTGACAGTTCTGCCTGACTTGGCCCGCTCCCCGTATGAGGCTGGTCTGTTTCGGGCTGCTTTTTCCCTTGCATTCTTTGGGGCTTTGAGAGTGGGGGAGTTATTGGTTAGCGCAGCTGACAGGGTGAGAGGGCGCGGGTTGTTAGTTCAACACGTGCGGATGGGTGACAGTGAGGTGGAGATTCATGTTGCCAGTTCTAAGACAGATCAGGTTGGGCAAGGTCAGTGGTTAGTACTCCGTAGGATTGAGGGTTGTATTTCTTGTCTGGTGACTTGCTTGCGAGAGTTTTTGTTGATACGAGTTGCAGTTTCCCCTATTTTGTTTGTTCATGCGGATGGGGTTCCTCTCTCTCGGTTTCAGTTTCTGGCGGTGCTGCATCTGGCTTTGGCGCACTGCGGGGAGGACCCTAGCTGCTACGGCACGCACTCCTTTCGGATAGGTGCGGCCACCAGCGCTAGTGCGGCTGGGATGCCGGAAGCTGGTTGGGTCATTGGGTATCCGGAGCTTTCCGCACTTACATTAGACCGGCAGGGTCGGGTAGGGGGCAAAGGAGTAGTCGGGTGGCTCAGTAATTTGCGGGTTATTTTGTGGCAGGGGGAAGGGGTCATGGCTCTTGTCTGCTGCAATTTGTTTTTTCTGCTTTGCAGGTGCTGGGCGGAGCTGTCCTGCTGTGTGGATCATCGGCCATTCCTTCATACATTGGGGGCTGGCGAGAGGGCCTTGTTGCGCCCAGGAGGTCGACATCTCAGGCTGGGACATCTGGGTGTCAGGGTATCCTGGTGGGGACAGCGGGGCATGAGGTGGCATCAGCTTTTGCCGTTTTTGTCTCGTTTGCGGTCTTGCCCTCGTCGCCCTGATGTGATTCTTCTTCATTTGGGGGGTAATGATGTCGATGCATTGTCGGCCAGGCAGTTGCTCAACATCATTAAGGATGACTTACGGGTTCTTTTTACTTGGTTCCCGGGTACGCGGGTCATTTGGTCGGATGTTATTCCACGTCCTCGGTGTTTGGCTTCTCGTCGCTGGACTCGGGGATTTGCCAAGTTTAACCGTCAGGTTGGGAAGTGGGTCGAGTCCCAGGGTGGTAAGCAGATTTTGCACGATTGGGTGGAGGTTGGTTGTGCGGGGCTTTTCCATAAGGAAAGGGTTTATTTGTCTGATGTGGGGTGGGATCTGCTTTTAGATGATTTTGCGGTGTGTTATGAACGCGTTCTGGGTTTCTGTTAGCCGCTGCTCTGTTTCTTGGGGGGGGGCCTGTGGGAGCACAGGCCTGTGGCGGATCTCCCGAGCTACTGGGTCATTGGGGCTCATCAGGTGATGAGCGGTGGGCCGGCGGGGTGCCGTGCCTGGTGGGTCAGGTGACCCGGATAATGGGGCATGAGGGACATGCCATCCCTCTGACCCTTGCTGAGGTGGCAGGGTCGAGAGCACTGAATGTTTTTATGGGTAGCTCGGGAGGAGCTATGGGAGTTTATGTTAATTAATGTTATAATTGAAATTATAATATGTTAATTGTTATAATTAATAAAATGAGCTGCGGCTAATTACCATCAATAGTAGTCTGTGTTTTTGTAGTAAGAGCAGAGGAGTATTGTGGGCCAAGGAGTTGGGTTATAGGGTGACAACGGGACGTGTCCAGATCCCGCTGTTAATTTAGTGATCAAAACGTGTCAGTTTTGAGAATTTATATCTGCGGTCTATATTTTGCACTATATTTGTCTATTTTTCTACAGTTACTGAGGTGACATTGCATATTTTAAAGTCATCTGCCTTGACATCTTTGAAAACCCCCCAAATATAAATGATAATTAATATTTTCTCTGCATATAGTGTGCTTTGTGGTTTTTAAAAAAAAATTTTTTATGGTTACCATTATGAATTAATAAGATAGTATGTGTACATGAAAAATGAATGGAAGAAATTGGGGCGGGACTGACAATTAATAGATGGCCCATTTTGATGAAAAAAATTAATGGTCATGTTAGCTACGGGTAAAGCATGAAATACAGATGTATCTCTGCAAGATTAACAGGAAAGCAAAAGGAGATAAAGCAAAGTTGTTTTGTTGCAATTCAATAGATATTTTCTGAAGACTGTAGATCATGTCATTACTCCTCATCCATAATGTGATATTAAAGAACATGAGATCTCCTATGATATTTATGTGGGTGATAAAGAGATTATGTACTTACCTTGGTAAGCTCTTTTCCAGTAGATAGGTGAGGCATTCTAAACAAAAGGCTTATTTCCCCGTACTCAAATGGACTGCAGAAGGAATCCACTCCAGATTTTTCACTCTGCTTCCAGTGTACTTCACAGATCAGCTTAGTGCCCTCTAGCAGTCAGTACCAAAGCATAGAAAGGCACCCACACATGTGAAGTAGAGGCACCAGTAACCACAGGCTATTGTTCTGCTCATAAACAACTAAACTGTACCGTTAACTGCCAACACAGGCATCAAAGGAGCTCAGAAACTACTCCCTAACAAGTTGAACATATATACAGATTCTTCACAACCCTGAAGGGCTGGCCGGTCACCAAGAATCAGCTTGGAGAAGACTGAGGAGACTGGGGCAGCTTCTTCTGCTGTTTACTCATCTTTCTATACAGCCTAGCATCCTTCTGGTTACAGCCACCACCTTATCACGGTGTTTCGACGCCTTCAGATCCTCAGGCATTATCACCCCAAGGTCCCTCTCCTCGTCCGTGAATATCAGCCTTTCACCTGGTGCATATATGGTTACCTTGTATTTCTACCCCCAAATGCTTCACTCTGCATTTCTTCACATTTAATTTTAGTTGCCAGACGTTAGACTATTCTTATAACTTTTGCAGATCCTTTTTCATGTTTTCCACTCATCCAGGGTGTCCACTTTGTTACAAATCTTGGTATCATCTGCAAAAAGGTGGACCTTACCTACTAACCCTTTGGCAATGTCATTCACAAACATATTGAACAGAATCTGTCCCAGTCCTTGAGGCACTCCACTACTCTCCTTTCCCTCCTCCGAGTGAATTCCATTAACCACCACCCTCTGGTGTCTGTCCGTCAATCAGTTTCTAATCAAGTTCACCACTTTGGGTCCTAACTTCACCCTGTGAAATGTATTTAAGAGCCTCATATGATGAACCATGTCAAAGGCTTTGCTGAAATCTAAGTAAATTACATCTAGTGCACATCCTCAATTCAATTCTCTGGTCACCCAGTCAAAGAATTCAATCAGATTCATTTGACATGATTTACCTTTAGTAAACCCATGTTGCCTCGGATCTTGTAGTCCATTAGATTCTAAGAATTTCATTATCCTTTCCTTCAGCAATAACCGAAGTGAGGCTTACCAGGCCATAGTTTCTCATTTCATCTCTGTGACCACTTTTGTGAAGAGGGACCACATGGATTCAGGAAAGGGAAATCATGTTTGACGAATTTACTCCAATTTTTTGAGACTGTGAACGAGCAAATTGATAGTGGGAAGCCGGTGGACATAATATACTTGGACTTCCAGAAAGCGTTCGACAAAGTTCCACATGAAAGACTTCTCAGGAAACTACAAAGCCATGGCATAGAGGGGGATATACAAAGGTGGATAGGCAAATGGCTGGAAAACCGAAAGCAGAGAGTGGGCATAAATGGGAAGTTCTCCGACTGGGAGAAAGTGACTAGTGGTGTACCACAGGGCTCGGTACTTGGGCCGATCCTTTTTAATATTTATATCAATGACCTGGAGGAAGGAACAACCAGTGAGATCATCAAGTTTGCAGATGATACAAAACTATGCCGGGCAATCAGATCGCAGGAGGATAGAGAGGAACTCCAGAGCGACTTGTGTCGGTTAGAAACATGGGCGGAGAAATGGCAGATGAAGTTCAATGTGGAGAAATGCAAGGTAATGCATTTAGGCAATAAGAATAAGGAATACGAGTATACAATGTCAGGTGCAACTCTGGGGAAGAGTGAACAAGAAAAGGACCTGGGTGTACTGATAGATAGGACCCTGAAGCCGTCGGCACAATGCGCGGCAGCGGCAAAGAAGGCAAATAGAATGTTGGGCATGATAAAGAAAGGAATCTCGAGTAGATCGGAGAAAGTTATAATGCCGCTTTATAGGGCAATGGTCAGACCACACTTGGAATACTGCGTCCAACATTGGTCTCCCTACCTAAAGAAGGATATAAAACTGCTGGAGAGGGTGCAGAGACGAGCAACAAAACTGGTGAAGGGTATGGAGAAACTGGAATACGAGGATAGACTTATAACACTAGGATTGTTCTCCCTAGAGAAAAGGAGACTGCGTGGGGATATGATCGAGACCTTCAAAATACTGAAAGGAATCGACAAAATAGAGCAGAGAAGATTATTTACATTGTCCAATTTGACACGGACTAGAGGACATGAAATGAAGCTAAGGGGGGACAGGTTCAGGACTAATGTCAGGAAGTTCTGCTTCACTCAGAGAGTGGTTGACGCCTGGAATGCCCTCCCAGAGGAGATTATTGCGGAATCGACCGTCCTAGGCTTCAAGAGCAAACTAGATGCATATCTCCTTAAGAGAGGCATATAAAGATATGATGGACTATAAATTACGCCAGGGTACACCTGGCAGGGCCTCCGCGTGCGCGGATCGCCGGACTTGATGGACCAAAGGTCTGATCCGGAGATGGCAGTTCTTATGTTCTTATGTTCTTATCTTCTCTTCTCCAGCCTTACGGAACCTCTCCCGTCTCTAAGGATTTATTGAACAAATCTTTCAGAGGACCAGCCAGAACCTCTTGGAGCTCCCTCAATATCTTTGGATGGATCCCATCCAGTCCCATAGCTTTGTCCACCTTCAATTTTTCAAGTTGTTCATAAACACTTTCTTCTGTGAATGGTGTGGTATCTACTCCATTCTCAGGTGTAACTTTGCTAGCCAATTGTGGTCCTTCTCCAGGATTTTCTTCTGTGAGCACCGAACAGAAGTATTTGTTTAGCACATTTGCTTTTTCCTCATCACTCTCCACATAGTGGTTCATACCTTAATTTAGTCTTGTAATTCCATTTTTTTGTCTTTCTCCCTTCACTAATATACCTGAAAATAATTTTGTTTTCCTTTTTTATATTTTTAGGTATTTGCTCTTCTGCCAGACTTATTTCTCTCTTGGCTTCTTTCAGTTTCATCTGATATTACTTTCTGTACTCTTCTTCTTGAGTACTTTTATATTTCAAGTTTCAAGTTTATTAAAAGTTGGTTGTACAGGCAATGTCAAGTATTTCAATGTGTATAACAATTTAAAAATAGGGGACAAAAATAAAACAATTTTATTGCAAATAAACATAAGTATATACGTACAAATTTAATTATCGATACGAAAGGAGAGGGGAGGATGAATTACAATCTTTAAAGAAAATAAAGAAACATTTAAGGAGAACACATCTGGAGCGTGACAAAGAATAAATATAAGAAAATAGATAAGCGTAGAAGAGAAGGTGGAAAAGTTTGCAACCTATACATTGGGTATGATTAAGTATTAGAGCATAAGATTTAATGGTAGACGAGTTATCCTATCTATGTCTCAAATGCATCTTTATACAAGAAACTTTTTAAAGAACTTTTGAATTTTTCTAATGAGGGTTCACCACGTAAGTAATTTGGTAGGTTGTTCCACAGCTGGGGTGCTATAACCGAAAAAATAGTAGATCTCCTAGTACCTATTACTTTTAAAGAAGGGATAGTCAGTAAATGCTGTTCTATTGATCTAAGTGTCCTAAATGGAGAATATGGTATCAAAAGATGACAACTCTTTTGCCTTTATTTTTTCTGCCATTAGTTTGGAGAACCATATTGGTTTCCTTTTTCTCTTATTTTTATTTATTTTCCTTACATAAAGGTCAGTAGCCTTTTTATTGCTCCTTTCAACTTGGTCCACTGTTTTTCCACTTCACTTATGTCCTCCCATCCAATCAGCTTTTTCTTCAGGTACCCCCCCATGCTACTACAGTCTGCAAGTTTGAAATCCAGGATTTTGAGTTTTGTGCGGCTGTCCTCCACTTTGGCTGTTGATCACTATTTCTCAGGTGGGCCCTCACTCAGACATTAGAAATACTTTCACCATTTGTGAGCACCAGATCCGGTATTGCTTTTTTCCTTGTGGGTTCTGACACCATTTGTCTGATCAGAGCCCCTAGAAAGGGATCCATGATTTCTCTACTTCTTTCCAATTCTGCAGATGGAACTTTCCAGTCTGCATCCGGCAGGTTGAAATCACACAGCAACAGCACCTCCCCTTTCTTTCCCAACCAGATCTTTATCAATTTTCTGTGATTGAGTTGGAGGTCTGTAGACAACAAGAACATAGATAGAAGTTCCATCTTCTCTTTTCAAAGTGATTCATATCGCTTCTTCCTTTCCCCAGACCCCCTGTATTTCAGTCGCTTGGATATTAGTCTGTCTGTATGGTATGTGTTTTAACAGTTATTTTTGCCCCTGAAGCAGCCTACCAGTGAAATGTGGACTTGTCAGGCAGCTACATTTGAAACCTGGGAGTATTTTAAAGATTTGAATGAAAGACTAAAAGACTATTTTATTTACGATCTACTTCTCTGTTTTCTTCCATAAAGCATATGGTGACAGACTTAAAGACCTCAATATGTTTATTTTGGAAGAAAGGCAGCAGAGGACAGATATGACAGAGAGATTTATATATGTCTTGAAATAAATATACACGAGGAAAGTCTCTTTCAACTAAACTGTACAATAAGGGAGCAATGGATAAAGGTGAAAGTGGATAGACTTAGCAGTAATCTAAGGAAATACATCTTTACGGAAATGGTAGTTGGAACTGTCCTGGTGAAGGTGGTGGGTACCAAGAGAGTGTCTGAATTCAAGAAGTATGGGACAGACAAGATTTCTAAGGGAGTGGATGGGCCATGTGGTCTTTGCCAGCTGTCAGCTTCTATGTTTCTATGTAAATTAATTTAAAATGGTGCAGTTCTTTCCACTACTTTCCTCCTAAAACTTACTGTATTGTTTGCATTCTTACAATCAACTTTTTTAAGTAAAGCCACAGAAACTGAATTGCAGGAATTAAAAGAAGAAAAAATTGCTGACTACATTGCCTGTATAGATTAATTTTCTATTAAAAATAGCCTAGTTTTCTAGATCAATCTTAAGGAAGGACCTTTTCATATTTGTCTGCAATGGAATCCAAGTGCCACCTCTATAGAGTTTTATTTTTCTAGGATGTTTAGCTCTACCACTACATATAACAGAGCAGGAGTTTTCTGAATTGACTTTTATTTGCCTTCATGTAACCCCCACACTGTTGAACAACAACATGCATTCAAAATTTCCTAAGCTGCTTCTACCGTTTCCCTTTACTGAATCATACACTTGATATCATCCACATTAGAAAAGTGGGTCACCTTTAAACCAATAAGAATTGGACCTAGCAAGTTAGTGAAACAATTACTGTAGAAAGTCTTGAAGGACTCTCTACTTTACTTCCCAAAGATGAGAAGAACTTATTCCCAATTGCTACACCTTGGCCTCCGTGAGAACGGGTTGCTGGGCTTGATGGACCATTGGTCTGACCCAGTAAGGCTGTTCTTATGTTCTGCTTGACCCACAGGGTAAATGTGCTGTTTACTGCCCTGCCCATTTCCCAGCACTCTTTCTCCTCAGTGGTTCCCCTCCCGTTCTCCTGCTATTGCCCCTTCTGTTTCTCTCTATTCTGCCTTCTCAGTCATTTTTTTTCTCTTTATTGCTCCTTTCCCATTACTATCCTGTACATTCATTAGTTCCTATATCTCCCTCTCAGTTCAGGCTTCTCTGTGCTGCCTCTTTCCCTCCTCTTTATTGAATTCTCATCCCTATGCTTCCCCTTTCTGCCATCTCTCTCTTTGCTCAGCAACTTTTTCTCTATCTACCAGTAAATGTATTACTTGGCAAGACATGCAAAACTGTCATGCCAATAAAGTTATCTTAATCTGCTTATTTCCCCTCCCTTTGCCTATTTTCTTTTCTTAGGCACTTCCTGTGCCTCTTTTCTGCACCTGCATTCCCATGCTTCCTCTCTCTCATTCTCATTCTTGCTCCCCCCCCCCTTGCAGTTGCTATACTTTTTTATTGCCCCCTGCTTTTCCCACTCTCTTCTCAGTGATCATTTTGTTCCTGAAGAGTGAGTCATCCGCATCAGCCAGTCCGTTGTATCGATGGAACTGTACTATTATCTTGCTTGAAAATACAATAGACTCCCAGTTAACCAGCACCCATGGGGATTGATAGATGCCGGATAAATGTAGTTTCTGGTTGCTTGAGAGTTACTATTACAAATAGGCCTAACTAATACATCTTCTCTCGCATCATGGGGTAAAGACCTAGAACAATTGCTTTCGCACACTACTTATAAGGAATTTAGGAAACGTCTGAAAACACACCTGTTCCTAAAGTATCTAGACAACTGATCCTCTCTTCTCTCTCCCCTCTAGAGCGATTAACTTGTTCTATTGATCACTCTCTCCTCAAAAATGGATTTCCTGTTCTATTAACCCTCTTTCTTCCTCCCCTCTTAAAGTCAATTAATTTGTACCTTTGCTTAATCTTTGTAAACCGCATAGAACTTCACGGTATTGCGGTATATAAGCTGTTATTATTATTATTATTATTATTATTATTATTATGATATTAAAGGGTTTGAGGCTTGTGCAGATGAGGACGGAGCTTAGGCATTGGTGGAATGAGGCATTATGACATCATAATCTGAGCTCTAGAATGTTGCTACTTATGAGGAATTTAGGAAACGTCTGAAAACACACCTGTTCCTAAAGTATCTAGACAACTGATCCTCTCTTCTCTCTCCCCTCTAGAGCGATTAACTTGTTCTATTGATCACTCTCTCCTCAAAAATGGATTTCCTGTTCTATTAACCCTCTTTCTTCCTCCCCTCTTAAAGTCAATTAATTTGTACCTTTGCTTAATCTTTGTAAACCGCATAGAACTTCACGGTATTGCGGTATATAAGCTGTTATTATTATTATTATTATTATGATATTAAAGGGTTTGAGGCTTGTGCAGATGAGGACGGAGCTTAGGCATTGGTGGAATGAGGCATTATGACATCATAATCTGAGCTCTAGAATGTTGCTACTTATGAGGAATTTAGGAAACGTCTGAAAACACACCTGTTCCTAAAGTATCTAGACAACTGATCCTCTCTTCTCTCTCCCCTCTAGAGCGATTAACTTGTTCTATTGATCACTCTCTCCTCAAAAATGGATTTCCTGTTCTATTAACCCTCTTTCTTCCTCCCCTCTTAAAGTCAATTAATTTGTACCTTTGCTTAATCTTTGTAAACCGCATAGAACTTCACGGTATTGCGGTATATAAGCTGTTATTATTATTATTATTATTATGATATTAAAGGGTTTGAGGCTTGTGCAGATGAGGACGGAGCTTAGGCATTGGTGGAATGAGGCATTATGACATCATAATCTGAGCTCTAGAATGTTGCTACTTATGAGGAATTTAGGAAACGTCTGAAAACACACCTGTTCCTAAAGTATCTAGACAACTGATCCTCTCTTCTCTCTCCCCTCTAGAGCGATTAACTTGTTCTATTGATCACTCTCTCCTCAAAAATGGATTTCCTGTTCTATTAACCCTCTTTCTTCCTCCCCTCTTAAAGTCAATCAATTTGTACCTTTGCTTAATCTTTGTAAACCGCATAGAACTTCACGGTATTGCGGTATATAAGCTGTTATTATTATTATTATTAATAATACTATACCCCATACTATGCCATACCATAAACTGTTCCAGACAAACTACCAGCCATGTGGTAGGCAAAGCATGGACATACTTAAGTGTAGCAAGTTTACACTTAAATTTCCACTAGAAGTTGATTCTATTTTCAATTTTATTTAAAGTATTACAGTATTTCTTAGATTTTTTTTCTGGTTGCTTGAGAGTTCTGGATAATTGAGTTCCGGTTAAAAGAGAGTCCACTGTTTTCAACATTCATGGTTGCAGTAGGCTAAGGCTAGAAAAAAATCTTGATCATTTTAAGGGTTTACTTAAAAGTCATTTGTTTAAAAAAGCATTTACACTACGACAACCTTCATTACCAGACTCTGTTCATGAACTATTAAGGAAACACAGGGTGGTTCCCGGCCCTTTTTGTCCTTCCCTTAAATGTTCTTCTTTTCTTTCACAGTTGTATTTCATACCCTTCAACCTCACATTTCCTGTTAGTCAAAATGTCCAAGTTTTAGTTTTGTTTTTTTGTGTTGTAATTTTTTACTTCTTAAATCTTTTATTCCAATTCACTTAGAAATCCTGATAAGTGATTTTATCCATTTTTTTTTCAGTTCTAAGATTTTATTGATTTTAATATACAAAGGTACAGGAAATGTTAACCAGGCAAGATACAGGCAAGCTGTACAAAAGCAAGGAATCATAGAATATTATCTGAAAGGAGAGGATCAGCATAACATGTAGCCATAACCATATATTGTATCCAAAGCACAGAGAGACACTAGAGCCAAACACCTATAGAGATGTAAAGGATAAGCCATGATACGACAGGTATGTTATATTGTGGATTATCTATATCCTATCTCAATAACTAAATATCATAAGCCTGTATTGCAATAAGAATTGACTGGACTCCAGATTTTGATATAGGAACTCGTTGACGTGTTTTTTTTTGTTTTTTTTTTGCTATAATGCTTTCATACTTTACGGTAAGGCATAACGTATCCACCAGGTGACGTAGTTCACCTTAGATAGATCTTTCCAACAATGCAAGATATTTTTGAGGGCCAGGAATAGCAAGATGTTAAGCAGCCTCGCATTGTGATCAGGCAGTATGTGCAATAAACCATGATGATCCAATATGACAATGCGCAAACTTAAAGATCCATGTATATCTAAGATTGCAGAAATGGTTTCCCAGATTTTACTCCAGTAGACTGCTAGATGTGTACAGTCATAGATCATGTACATTAAGGTGCGTTCCTGAGAATTACACGACCAACACATGGGAGAGAGTCCATTTGAAAACTTTGCTACCTTAGATGGAGTCCAGTGTGTTCTATGCAAGAGGAAAAACATGGATTGGAGAACGCCTGTAGAACGAGAGGATTTAAACATATTTTTCCAGACTTCCTACCAAATCTCTTCCTCCAGCGTAAGTTCCAGATCTCCATGCCAAATGCTCATCATGTTCGTCAGAGAAGAAGTCGAAGATCTTCTCATAAGGACATACCATCATGAGACAACTCCTTTTTTATTGTTATTGCTTAATGATGTCTGAGAAAGTAATTCTGGGATATACAGTAATTGCCCTACTTCCAGAAAAAGAGCATTCAAACAGTGTCTCAGTTGTATCCAATGGTACTGCTGATGGAGAGGTAAGTTGTAACGAGTTTGTAATTCAGCAAAGGACATCCATTCGTTATTAAATCCTGTAGAGTCCAGATACCACAATTCTGCCACCATATCCAATTAATTGATCTATCCTGTATCTTAATGTGATCATTATGCCATAGTAGTATTTGACGAGATTCGTGCCATTTAATTTCTATCAAGATATCATAAGCCTCGAGTACTACATGAGTGGAGTAAAATATGGGTTGTTTCTTATCCTTCGAGTGTAGAGGAGTGGAAAGAATGGAGGCGAGGCAATTCTTACCATATAGGCTTTGTTAAAATTGTAGCCATATGGGTGAATTAGTAGTGGAATCAGCATCCAGCCACATCGATCCATGTCGCATGATGAAAGCTTGATGATAATGCAAGAAATCAGGGAAATTTACCCCCCCTCCCCCTCCATGGTTTTGGATTGTTTTAATTTATGCAACACAATACGTAGTTCTTTATTCTGCCATAAGAATGCACTAAGGCAATTTTTGATGTTGTAATATGTGCATCATTTGAACAAAAATGGCACCATGCTCAGAAAGTTATTTTGATACCCTGGGATGTATACCATCTGGTCCAGGTGATTTATCATTTTTTAATTTGTCAATTTGGCTTAGTACATATTCCAGATTCACAGAGATTTCTTTCAGTTCCTCCGCATCATCACCCTTGAATACTATTTCCAGTTCTGGTAGATCTCTTACATCTTCTGTAAAGACTGAACCAAAGATTTCATTCAGTCTCTCTGCTCTGGCCTTATTCTCAAGATGATGATACTACCCAAGATACATAGTAACATAGTAGATGACGGCAGAAAAAGACCCAAATGGTCCATCCAGTCTGCCCAACCTGATTCAATTAAAATTTTTTTTATTTTTTTTTTAAATTTTTTTCTTCTTAGCTATTTCTGGGCAAGAATCCAAAGCTTTACCCAGTACTGTGCTTGGGTTCCAAGTCTTAACAGAGATTTCGGCAGTTGGAACCCAAGCACAGTACCGGGTAAAGCTTTGGATTCTTGCCCAGAAATAGCTAAGAAGAAAAAAATTTAAAAAAAAAATAAAATTTTTTTAAATTGAATCAGGTTGGGCAGACTGGATGGACCATTCGGGTCTTTATCTGCCATCATCTACTATGTTACTATGTATCTTGGGTAGTATCATCATCTTGAGAATAAAGCCATAGCAGAGAGACTGAATGAAATCTTTGCTTCAGTCTTTACGGAAGATGTAAGAGATCTACCAGAACTGGAAATAGTATTCAAGGGTGATGATGCGGAGGAACTGAAAGAAATCTCTGTGAATCTGGAATATGTACTAAGCCAAATTGACAAATTAAAAAGTGATAAATCACCTGGACCAGATGGTATACATCCCAGGGTATCAAAAGAACTCAAACATGAAATTGCTGACCTGCTGTTAGTGATCTGTAATCTGTCGCTAAAGTCATCTGTAATACCTGAAGATTGGAGGGTACCTGAAGATTGGAGGGTGGCAAATGTTACACCAATTTTTAAAAGGGTTCCAGGTGAGATCTGGGAAATTACAGACCGGTAAGCCTGACTTCCATACCGGGCAAAATGTTGGAAACAATTATAAAAAATAAAATTGCGGAACACGTAGACAAACATGATTTAATGAGATGGAATCAGCATGGGTTCAGCCGAGTGAGATCTTGCCTCACCAATTTGCTTGACTTTTTGGAAGGTGTCAATACACATGTAGATAAAGGTGAGCTGGTTGATATAGTGTATCTAGATTTCTAGAAAGCTTTTCATAAAAGTTCCTTATGAGAGGCTCCTTAGAAAATTAGAGTCATGAGATAGGAGGCAATGTTCAATTGTGGATTAAAAATTGGTCATTTTTCTCAATGGAGAAGAGTAAACAGTGGAGAGCCACAAGGATCTATACTGGGACTGGTGCTATTTAACTTATTTACAAACGATCTGGAAATTAGAATGACGGATGAGATTATTAAATTTTGTAGATGACACTAAAACAGTTCAAAGTTGTTAAAATGTATGCAGATTGTGAAATATTGCAGGCAGACCTTAGGAAATTGGAAGACTGGGTGTCCAAGTGGCAGATGAAATTTAATGTGGACAAATTCAAAGTGATGCACATTGGGAAGAATAACTCAAATCACATTTACCGGATGCTAGGGTCCACCTTGGGGGTTAGCGCCCGAGACAAGGATCTGGGTGTCATTGTAGACAATACGATGAAACCTTCCGCCCAATGTGCAGTAGCGACCAAAAAAGCAAACAAGATGCTAGGAATTATTTAAAAAGGGATGGTTAACAAGACTAAAGATATTATAATACCTCTGTATCGCTCCATGGTGCGATCATCTGGAGTACTGCGTTCAATTCTGGTCTCCTTAGCTCAAGAAAGATATAGCGGTACTAGAAAAGGTTCAAAGAAGAGATGATAAAGGGGATGGAATTCCTCTCGTATGAGGAAAGACTAAAAAGTTTAGGGCTTGGAAAAGAGAAGGCTGATGGGAGATATGATTGAAGTCTACAAAAATCTGAGTGGAGTAGAATGGGTACAAGTGGATCGATTTTTCACTCCATCAAAATTTACCAAGACTAGGGGACACTCAATGAAACTGCAGGGACATACTTTTAAAACCAAAAGGAGGAAATATTTTTTCACCAGAGAATAGTTAAGCTCTGGAATGCGTTGCCAGCAGTTGTGGTAAAAGCAGATAGCGTAGCTGGTTTTAAGAAAGGTTTGGACAAATTCCTGGAGGAAAAGTCCATAGTCTGTTAAGACATGGGGAAGCCTCTGATTGCCCTGGATCGGTAGCATGGAATGTTGCTACTCTTTGGGTTTTGGCCAGGCAGTAGTGACTTGGATTGGCCACCATAAGAATGGGCTACTGGCCTTGATGGACCATTAGGCTGACCAGTAAGGCTGTTCTTATGTTCTTAACTGTCCACCTCATTCTTATGCAGAACTCTCCTCTATCCCAGGACCCATCCTTAGAATATAAGTTCTTGGGGTAAAGAGAAAATTCATAAAATTGTCTACGGTTATAGCTACAGATAGGATAACAGAAGTAAATATTAGAAATGAGACTAAAGATTTCATTTGTATGTATGTATGTACATTTACACATAAAATTTATATTGTATCCAAGGATATATTAGGGAGAAGGAAAAGGTGAAGAATTAGTTGCATTATTGCTAAAAATATCCCTGGTTAGCTAGGCAGTGAACAGTTAACCCCCTTCTCTTCTGAAATAATAATAATAGTAATAAAAGAGTGAAGAGTAAACAGTCAAACCACTTTGGAATGTGGCAAACAACATTGCTGGAATCTCAGCCCCAGACTGAAGTTGGAACTCATCATCAGACAGACCCATTCAGACCAGCTCTCAGACAAGAGGGCCAAAATGGAATCCAGAGCGCGAGAAACATGTCAAGGGGGAACCTTACAACCCAGCATTTCAAGTCATGTGACCAGTTAATAAATAAGAATCACTGAACTGAGAGGGGGAGCAAGGAGCTCTTGAAAGAGTTCTTGCTTCTCATCACATGCTCTTGTATAGCAGGGTGGGGATGTTTAGACTGGCTAGTGGCCAATGTCCATGCTACATTCCAAGCAGTAAAAATCGACCCTGCCTGAGCAGGCGTCCAACTTCACAGGTAGCACCAGGGGGCCAGGAAAAGCCATTAGGGAAGTAACAGTTTTACAGCACAGTAAAACCTCTGCTACTGGTCTTTTTTCTAGGTCTTAGTTATGCTCTCTATGGGTTTAGCTGGAATGCAACTCTTACTGCTTTTCTATGAATCAATGCAAGCAATGACAAATCTCTAAGGCTATATATGCCTGCCACCCTCAATCATCTTCCATCTTCATTTCCAGATTTGCTCATGTTTGGTATCAAACCTCAGATCCCATTATCTGTGCCCCCTAGAAAGTACTGCAGGCAAGTGTAATTGATAGACAGGTATATTTATTTATTTATTTAGATACTGTGACCATCCTATGCAACAGACAACTCTGACAAATCTCTCAATAGAGGGATAAATCAGATAAGAGCTCAGATGGAAGCTGTTCTATTAAGAACATAAGAATAGCCTTACTGGGTCAGACCAATGGTCCATCAAGCCCGGCTCAAGGTTCTATTCTTGGGCCTGTTCTTTTTAACATTTTTATAAGCGATATTGCTGAAGGGTAAGATGTGCCTCTTGCAGATGATACCAAAATTTGCAATAGAGTAGATACCCCAGAAGGGGTGAACATCATGAAGAAAGACCTAGCGAAGTTTGAAGAATGGTCTGAAATTTGGCAGCTAAAATTTAATTTTAAGAAATGCAAGGTCATGCACTTGGGCTGCAAAACCCCAAAAGAATGGTACAGTTTAGGGGGTGAAGAACTTATGTGCACAACAGAAGAACGGGACTTGGGTGTGATTGTATGTGATAATCATTTAACCCTACCCTCTGTTTGGAAACTTGGATTCCTAATCCACCACTCAACTTTGCCACCTATCCCAATATTTAAGATCTCTCACTTCTATTTGGCATGGTTTTGGAGCAGCTTTACTAGTCTCATTTTCTCCAGTGAAACTGATATTTGTGTTTAGCATGCCTTCATTCCGGCATCTAAATTTTGGCACTGTTTCTTGAACCTATTCCTATGTTATTCCTGAGGAATGGTTGACAGCTTAGCAGCCAAGTTTCAATATTTATCAATGCAGAGATATGCATTTGGGGGGTTCAGAAATTTGAGAGAACTGTAAACAACCCAGTTTCTCTAACCTCTCACTGTACGACAACTCCTCCAGCTCCTTAACCATTTTAGCCACTCTTCTCTGTACCCTTTTGAGTAGTACTGTGTCCTTCTTCAAGTATGGAGACCAGTGCTGGATGCAGTATTCCAGGTGGGGATATACCATAGCACGGTACAGCAGCATGATAACCTTCTCTGAACTGTTCATGATCCCCTTCTTAATCATTCCAAGCTTCCTGTTTGCCCTTTTCTCTGCCGCCTTGCATTGATCGGACGGCTTCATCAACTTGTTAACCAGTACTCCCAAGTCTCTTTCCTGGGGGGTCTCTCCAAGTACTGCACCGGACATCCTGTATTCATGTATAAGATTTTTGTTACCGACATGCATCACCTTACACTTATCCACGTTAAACCTCATTTGCCATGTCACGGCCCATTTCTCGAGCGTGTTTATGTCATGTTGCAGGTCTTCGCAATCCTTCTGCGTCTTCACTACTCTGAATAACTTCGTATCGTCTACAAATTTTATCACCTCACTCGTCGTACCAATTTCCAGATCGTTTATAAATATGTTGAAGAGCACGGGTCCAACCACTGAACCCTGCGGCACTCCATTCGTGACGCTTTTCCAGTCCGAGTATTGTCCGTTTACCCCCACTCTCTGCTTCCTATCCACCAACCAGTTTTTAATCCAAATGAGTATTTCACCCTCAGGCTCGCAATTTTTCGAAGTAGTCGTTCATGCGGGACCTTGTCGAACGCCTTCTGAAAATCCAGATATACAATGTCGACCAGGTTACCCTTGTCTATCAGCCTGTTAACTCCCTCGAAGAAGTGCAGCAAGTTTGTCAAGCAAGATCTTTCTTTGTTGAAGCCGTGCTGGCTGGTCCTCATCAGATTGTGTCCGTCAAGGTGGTCAATGATGCGGTCCTTTATCAGTGCCTCTACCATCTTTCCCGGTACTGAGGTCAGACTCACCGGTCTGTAGTTTCCCGGATCTCCCCTCAAAACTTTCTTGAAGATCGATGTAACATTCGCCACTTTCCAGTCTTCCGGAATCCTTCCTGATTTGATTGACAGATTGGTTATTAGTTGATGCAGTTCAGCTATAACCCCTTTCAGTTCCTTGATTACCCTCGGATAGATGCCATCCGGTCCAGGGGATTTATCATTTTTAAGCCTATCAATCTGCCTGTGTACCTCTTCTAGACTGACCGTCAACCCAGTCAGTTTCCCCTCTTCATTTCCCACATATAGCCTGTCAGCTTCCGGTATGTTGTGTATATCCTCTTTGGTAAATACATATGCAAAAACTGTGTTCAGTTTGTCGGCGATGGCTTTGTCCTCCTTTAGCACTCCCTTTATTCCATGGTCATCCAATGGCCCAACCACTTCCTTCGCGGGTCGTTTCCCCTTAATGTATCAAAAGAACGGCTTAAAGTTTTTTGCCTCCTTGGCTATTTTTTCCTCATAGTCTCTTTTGGTCCCTCTTACTGTCTTATGGCACCTGCTTTGATGTTGTTTGTGCTTTTTCCAGTTTTCGTCCGTTTTTGACCTTTTCCATTCCTTAAACTAAGTCTTCTTGTCTCTGATTGCTTCTTTCACCGCTACAGTGAGCCACGCCGGTTCCTTGTTCTTTTTCCTCTTGGATCCCTTGTTGATACTTGGTATATATAGATTTTGCACCTCAGTGACTGTGTCCTTAAAAAGGGACCATGATTGCTCTAGAGCTTTTATATCGCTTCTCTTCTTAATCTTCTTCCCCACTATGAGGCATAGGATGAAGTTAAGAGGTGATAGGCTCAGGAGTAATCTAAGACAATACTTTTTTATAGAAAGGGTGGTAGATACGTGGAATAGTCTCTCAGAAGAAGTGGTGGAGACAGAGACTGTGTCTGAATTCAAGAAAGTGTGGGATAGGTACATGGGATCTCTTAGAGAGAGGAAGAGATAATGGTTACTGCAGATGGGCCATTTGGCCTTTATAATAATAATAAGAAGAGTTTATATACCACAGGACCGTGAAGTTCTATGCGGTTTACAAAGATTAAAAGATGGTTCAAATTGATTGAACTTTACAGAGGTGAAAGAAAGTGGTTAATAGGTCAAGAGAACCGTTATTGAAGAGAAAGAGTAGTACGGGTCAGCTGTCTAGATACTTCAGGAACAGATATGTTTTTAGGCATTTCCTGAATTCCTCATAAGTAGTAGGCGAAAATAATTGTTCTAGATCTTTACCCCATAATGCTGCCTGATATAAGAGAAGGTGTTGGTGTTTTTTGAGTTTATGAAGTTCGAATGTGAGCTTCTCTTATGCCTGTTGGCTGAGGAGAAAAGGTCAGTTATGTATTTAGGGGCTAGTCCTTATAGTACTTTAAAGCAGAGGCAGGCGAACTTAAACTTTATGCGTGCCTCCATCGGTAACCAGTGCAGCTGTCGATAGTAAGGTGTCACGTGATCAAAATTCTTCAGCCCGAAAATTAGTCTGACCGCTGCATTTTGCATTAATTGTAATCATTGCATATTCTTTTGGGAAATTGCTAAATAGGCGATGTTACAGTAATCAAGTTGACTCAGTACAAGGGATTGTACCAGAATTCTGAATGCTGACATATCAAAATATGCTCTAATGGATCGAAGTTTCCAGAGAGTGAAAAAACCCTTTCTGATTAAGGAGTCTACTTGGTCTTTCATGGTTAGGCATTGATCCAGTGTTACACCCAATACCTTCATAGTAGTCTGAATAGGGTAACTAAGTTTATTGATGCATAGTTGTGTTTTGCTGTCAAGCAGATGTGGCAAAGCGCCGAAAAATTTTGTTTTTTCTGAATTAAGATTTAGCTTAAAGTCAGTCATCCATTGCTCCATCAAATTTAGTGCTTCTGATGCCTTGGGAGTAATTTCCGAGAGAGAGTTAGCAAATGGGATGAGGATCGTAAAGTCATCTGCGTAACTGAATAATTTTATCCCCAGCTGGGTTAATTGTGCACCTAGTGAGGACATGTAGACATTGAAAAGCAATGGGGATAGCGGTGACCCTTGCGGTATGCCAGATAGATTGTTCCAGGTATCGGAGAGATCATAATTGAAACGTACTTGATAGGTACGGGACATAAGGAAGCCACAAAACCAGTTCAACACCTCTTCCCTGATACCAATAGCATCTACACATTGTAGCATTTTCCCATGGTCTACTAGGTCAAAGGCAGAGCTCATATCAAATTGCATGATCAGGGCATTGAGGCCCTTGCTAAACAAGAGACGCAGATTATCTAATTTGACAAATTCCTTGCCTAATCAGATGACCTCTCTCAGGTATTCTTTCCCCTTATAACCATAACCCCAATGTATTATGTAACATCTTTCTTCTCTCATGTATTCTTTCCCCATGTTTCTCCAATTTATTATGTAACATCCTTCTTCTTGCATTTTGTAATTCGCTGATTGTCCAGCCTTCTTTCTATATGAACCGCCTAGAAGTCACTTTGACTATGGCGGTATAGAAAAATAAAGTTATTATTATTATTAAGATAGCCGCAATTACTGTCTCAGTAATGAACAAAGGTCTAAAACCGGATTGAGTTTCATGTAAGAGAAAGAACTGATCAAGATATTCCATCAATTGGGTATGTACCAGTCCCTCCATGATTTTTACAATAAATGGAATGGATGCTACTGGTCTATAGTTGGTTACCAGTGCTGATGATTCTTTACTATTTTTTGGAATTGGGGTTATTATTATGTGACATTTATTAGTGAGGAACTTCCCATTTTTTTAGGTTATGGGCTAAGTAGTGCAGCAAAGATAGTTTAAATTCTAATGGCACCGCTTTCATAATTTCCAGGGGACATGAGTCCAGAACGCAGTATGATTTAAAGCAATGTTTCCCAACCCCGTCCTGGAGGACCACCAGGCCAATCGGGTTTTCAGGCTAGCCCTTATGAATATGCATGGGGCAGATTTGCATGCCTCTCACTTCTATTATAAGCAAATCTCTCTCATGCATAATCGTTAGGGATAGCCTGAAAACCCGATTGGCCTGGTGGTCCTCCTTTGGGAACCACTGATTTAGAGTATTTGTTATATAGTTTGATATAATTATTCCATTCTAAATCTTGAAAGGAACTCCAGATCATGTCTGCTGGTATTTCATTTCCTTGTAAATTAGCTAATTGATGATCACCAGGGTCATTTGTTGAACAGTTGTTTCTTAGGTTTTTAATTTTTTAATCGAAATGTTGTGCTAAATCATTTACAGAGGGTAGCTTAATATTGTGCATGGGTTGAGTGTAGCGTGTGGTGTCAAATAAATTCGTGATCAAGTTGAACAGCTCTTTTGTATTGATTCCTTGTGAACCAGTGCAAGTTAAGTTGATTTTAGTAGAGTAGAATGCTTTACATTTGTCTTTTATCAGTTGTTTGTAGATTTTTGTTAGATCTCCATTTGTTACGGTCTGCCAATTCTCCTGGTTTTTTCCAAATTCTTTCCAGTCGTCTTACTAGTTATTTCATTTTTAGAAGTTAGATGTCAAACCATTTGTTATATTTATTTTCGCAGCTTTTGCTATTTCATTTAGGGGCAATTTTATCTAAAATGGATGTGCTAGTTTTCATCCAGTGATCCCAAAAATTGACTCCTTCACCTATCTCCGCTTGTAGTTCATATTGTGACCAATATTCTTCTGGATTAATATAACCTCTTGTGTGATGTTCTCTTTTTATTCTCGGATGTGTTTTAGATTTTAAATGAGTCCAGATTAACTTGAAATAATAAGTAAAATGGTCAGACCAGATATTGTGACACCAGGTGCCATCAGGTAGAGAGATGGCAGGGTCTAAAATTTCCTTTGTTGATATGGCTACCACATCTAAGTGATGGCCTTTTTCATGTGTTTGTGTGGGTAAAGGGAGATTGTAATTAAGTAGGGATAGAAAGTTTTTAAGTATCTGAATTGTCCTCTTCATCTAGGTGTATGTTTATGTCTTCTGCGATGATATTGTAGGAAGGACTAATTGAATTATGTAGAACAAATTCACAGAAGTCCTTTTTGGCTTTTTGCCAGCTTTTCAGTGAGACATAGAAAAATATGCAAGATAGGGATTCTTCTAGTTGATTGTTACTGATTTTACAGGCTAAAATTTCTAATTGATTGGTCATTTTGGAATCCAATAGTTCGAACTCAAATCCTTCCTTAAGAATAATTGCTAATCCTCCCCCTTTTTTGCCCTCACGGTTTAGTGTAAGGATTTTAAAATTATCTGGTAGAAGATCAATTATTATTGGATCATCTTCAGACAATAGCCATGTTTCAGTTAGAAAAAGATAGGCTATTTGCTTGCTGATGATCCAATCTTTAATTAGAAAAGCTTTATTCCTGACAGATCTAGTATTAAGATATGCACAGGGAATAGAGGCGGATGTGATAGATTTGGTAGGAGTAGTGGTTCTGATAGGTTTTACTTCCCTTATTCTTTTTTAAGGGTTCGTTGATGTCTTCTTTTATTTGAGATTGCATTAATGTGATTTATCCTGTCTTCTTATGGGTTAATTATGTGCATGATTGATAGCTCAGGGTAATGGATTGAATGTAATAGTGGATAGAGTGAGTTAACATCTTTGATGCTACCGCTTATTAGATATATCAATAAGATGAATAGGAAATTCATGTTTGCAGGGTAGTGTGTTTCTTCCTGTCGCAAAAGCTATATTAGTTTCCCTAATATTCTCGAATTATAGGTTGTTTGGTTGTTAGGCAGATTGATACAGTTCTTACATAGAAACATAGAAAATGATGGCAGAAAAGGGCTATAGCCCACCAAGCCCATCTTAAGATGATACAGATAGATATAGCTCTTAAGATGTAGCCAGTAACTGGTAGTGGTGGTTGAGCTGGGGGAGTTCGCTCTCACAATTTAAGTCATACATACATCTAACACATGCGTTCAACAATCATTCCTGCGTCTAATATATGGGTCTAATGTATGTGTCTAGAATATGCATCTAATGCATGTGCCTAATATATGCATCTAATAAATGTGTTTCACATGACTAATACATGCATCCTATGTGTCTAATACATGCGTTTAGCAATCACATATGTGTCTAATACATGCATCTAATGCATCTAATACATGAGTTTAATGCATCTAGAGCATGCGTCCCAGGTGTTTACTACTACATGCGTTTAGCAATCACATATGTATCTAATACAAGCATCTAACAATTACACATGCATCTAAGAATCTGGCAAGTAAAGCGTGGAAAGCAAAACTTTGGCAAAAATCTTAATAGATAAAAAACTTAGCAAAAACCTTAGCGGGTCATAGGTATCGGTAGTAGCAGGTAGGAGGGCAGTAGCAGGTGGTCAGCTCTAGCTACTGTGGGTCTAGGGTTCCCAGCTGCTTCTAGGGGGGGGGGAAAAAGCACACTCACACGCCTGGCCCAGTAAGAAGAGAGGCGGCTTGGGAGCCCTGAAGTCGTTGGTCTCGGCGTAGGATGCAGGTATCGGTGGGGGGCAGGCGGGAGGACAAACTGTCCTGCAGGAGATCTGTGAAATCTGTGAGGCTCTTCACCAGCTTTGTTTTGTTTTGCACCGGGTCCGATCTGTGAGGTCTAATATAGCAATGGAAGGCTGGCTACTGCCAAGAGGTCAGGGGTTCTAGGCCTGATTTTAGGACCGCTGGGTGCTTCAAGTCAATCGCTTCACAGAGGCGCCGTTGGTGCTGCTGCTTTTTAAGGTTATCCCCGCTGCCATCATGTTTCTATGTAACTAAAATTCAGTGCAAAGAAGTGCAGAGTGATGCATTTGGAGAGTAGAAATCCGAAGGGGATCTATATGCTGGGAGGCTGATATGTATGGATGGGGAGAGGGACATTGGGGGGGTGATGATTTCTGAGGATCTGAAGGCAATGAAGCAATGAGACAAGGTAGTGCAGGAAAACTAGGGACATCCCTCTCCTTCAGAATCACAGAACTCTGGAAACATAGAAACATAGAAAAGTGACGGCAGAAAAGGGCCAAGGCCCATCAAGTCTGCTCACTCTATTGACCCGCCCACCCTTCTAGCTACGCTTTGAGAGATCACACTCTTATGTCCCATTCCCTCTTAGAGATCCGACATGAGCATCCTATCTGTTCTTAAAATCTGGCACGCTACTGGCCTCGATCACCTGTGCTGGAAGCTCATTCTAATTGTCAACCACTCTTTCGGTGAAGAAGTACTTCCTGGTGTCACCATGAAACTTCCCGTCCTTTATTTTCAGCGGGTGCCCTCTTGTGGCCGAGGGTCCTCTAAGAAAGAAAATATCATCTTCTACCTCAATAAGACCAGTGAAATACTTAAACATCTCAATCATGTCTCCCCTCTCCCTACGTTCTTCGAGAGAGTATAGACGCAATTTGTTTAGCCTTTCTTCGTACGATAGATCCTTGAGTCCCGAGACCATCCTGGTGGCCATTCACTGAACCAACTCAACCCTCAGCGCATCCTTACGGTAATGTGGCCTCCAGAATTGTACGCAGTACTCCAGATGAGGCCTCACCATGGTTCTGTACAATGGCATTATGACGTTGGGCTTCTGACTAACAAAGCTTCTCCGGATACAACCCAGCATTTGCCTAGCCTTGGATGAAGCCTTCTCCACTTTATTGGCAGTTTTCATGTTTTCACTAATGATTACTCCCAAATCTCGTTCTGCTGCAGTCCATGCCAAGGTTTCTCCATTCAATGTGTACGTTCTGCACGGATTATTGTTGCCAAGGTGCATGACCTTGCATTTTTTAGCATTGAAGCTAAGCTGCCAGGTTGAGGACCAATGTTCCAATAAAAGCAGGTCTAGCGTCATGATGTCGGACAAATTGCTGTTACTTACAATGTTACATAGTTTGGCATCATCGGCGAATAAAGTTATTTTACCTTGAAGCCCCTGAGTCATGTCTCTTACGAATATGTTGAAAAGGATCGGGCCCAAGACCAAGTCCTGCGGCACACCACTGGTCACCTCCGACGTTTTAGAGAGGGTACCATTAACCACCACCCTCTGAAGTCTACCACTCAGCCAATCGTTGACCCGTGCGGTTAGTGTTTCACCTAATCCCATCGATTTCATTTTGCTCAATAACCTGCAGTGGGGGATGCTATCAAAAGCTTTGCTGAAGTCCAAATACACGACGTCCAGGGAATCTCCCAGATCCAGTTTTCTTGTTACTCAGTCAAAGAAGCTGATGAGGTTGGATTGGTAGGACCTACCCTTGGTAAACCCATGTTGGTGGGGATCGAGTAGATTCTTCTCATCCAGGATCATGTCTAACTTGCGTTTGATTAGTGTTTCCATGAGTTTACACACTCACCGGTCTGTAATTCGCAGCCTCCGTCCTGCAACCCTTTTTGTGCAGAGGAACCTTACTATCCCACTTCGGAATCTGAGCTCCCTCCAACTATTCCGAAAACATCTGAAATCTTGGCTGTTCTCAAAAATGTAATACTTCCTCCCTCTATGGTATACTAAGTCCCTCTAAACATTCTTTATACTAAGTTTCTGTAACCCTTCATTGGAGTTCCTTCTTTATATCAATTCCTGTAAACCGTGCCGAGCTCTACGATTGTGGAGAGGATGCGGTATACAAACTTAAGGTTTAGTTTAGTTGTAGCCAGAAGGATGCTAGGCTGTATAGAGAGGCATAACCACCAGAAGAAAGGAGATGTCGATGCCCCTCTACAGGTCATTGGTCATTTGCAGTATTGTGTTTAGTTTGGGAGGCCATATATGGCAAAGGATATAAGAAGAATTGAAGTGGTTTAGAGAAAGACGACAAAAATTGTAAGGAGAGACTGGAAGAGCTGAATATGTATACTCTAGAGGAGAGGAGGGATAAGGGAAATATGATACAAACATACAGAAATGTGATATAGAAACTTGTACTGAAACCATGAGAAATCCTGTGTAAATTGTAACCTGTTAACTGTATACTATGTATGTTTAACATGTAACCCATTCTGAGCTCTTCCGGAACAATGGGATAAAAAACTAAAATTAAATATTTGAAAGGTATTAATGTAGGACATTGGTAAAAATAGAGAACATAATTTGAGATTGAGAGGTGGTAGACTTAAGAGTAATGTTAGGAAATTATTTTTCATTGAGAAGGTGGTGGATGCCTGTAATGCCCTTCCAATGGAGGTAGTGGAGAGAAAAACGGTGACGGAATTCAAAATGCTTGGGATGAACACAGAGGATTTACGGCCTGAATCCCACCAAGGAGATGGTTTGAATAGGCTAAAGTAAGCTTCAATGGCAACTCCAGTAGTTGGAACCTAAGGACAGTACCGGGTGGACTTCTTTTTTTTTTTTTTTTTGTAATTCTTTATTCATTTTTATAACTTACATCAAGTGCATCAAAAGGTATCAACCATTTTAATTTACATATATCACTTGAAATTCTACAATTCTTCATATTAAATAGAATTATCCCTTTCCCTTCCATCCTTTCAATATCTCATGCTTATACCATATAATAAAATCCCCCCTCCACCCTCCTCATTCTTACATTTGTACAAATCAGGGAAAATAATACTTATTCATTGCAATAATTTGTTAATGGCCCCGACACATCTTGAAGGTTATTAAAATTTCCTTTCTGAATAGCTAATGTTCTTTCCATTTTATAAATATGACACACTGAATTCCACCAAAAACTGTAGTTTAATCTATTCCAATTTTTCCAATTACATGTTATTTGTTGTATGGCGACTCCTGTTAAAATAAGTAAAAGTTTATTATTTTTGGAAGATATTTGGCTCTTAGCCCTCATAGACATTCCGAATAGTACTGTATCATAAGTGCTATATTACTATATATCTTAATGTTTTCCAAGTGCATACTAATATTTTATTGTCTTTATATAATCTAGGCATTTTGATACTGAGAAAATGGCACAATCGCAGAGGAAACACGAGTCGCTATTCCAACCATAACCAATCTGGGATATTGTCGATGGGCTCTGGGAGGATCCAATACATACCTTGGTGCATAATATAGGCTTGATGATACCTATAAAAGTTTGGAAAATTTACCCCACCCTCTGTAATCGGTTTTTGTAAAGATACTAGAGCAATTCTAGCCTTTTTGCCCAGCCAAATACATTTTTTAAGAATTAAATTTAACTTTTTATAGAAAGACCCCTGAAAAAAAACTGGTATCATACCCATTTGATAACAAACCACAGGGGAAATCATCATTTTAATAGTTTGGACTCTTCCGCACCAAGACAGATGTAAAGGATTCCATTGCTCACACATTTCCGTTACCTTCTGTAATAAAGATTTTTCATTTATCTTCATTGTTTCTTCCAGAGTATTTTTTATCCAAATGCCTAAGTACTTTATTCCATCCTCTTTCCATAGAAAGGGAAATGAATCAAATAAACCTTTTGTACAATATACATGGGTCACGTGACGCTATGAGCCGGTGAGACGTCTCTCACATCGGCTCCGGGCCTCAATCCGCACACGCGAGCCAAACCGCGCTGAAATTCATCCTGGCCGGGTCCCCCGCAGACGTCCAGCATCAGGCTTTGATGGACCACTACCTGACCCGGTCTCAAGAACCGCCGCGATCGAAGCCGGTCAGGGCGGGTAAGCAAAAGACAGCTCCGATCGTGTCCAAGATGGCGGCCGCATCGGGGACGGCAGTTGCAGAGTTCACTGATGCCGCCCTCACCGATATCAAGACGGCGGTGACCCAGGCACTGGGGCCACAGTTGGAGGCTCTAACAGCTAAAATGACCCGAATGGAACAATTACTAACTGATACCACGGCCCGCACGTCGGAACTGGAGCATCGTGTATCTGCATCTGAAGATACTATCACATCACATGAAATAGACTTGACCTCCTTACAAGAAACTGTACACAGACAGGCTGAAAAAATTGATGACCTGGAAAATAGGTCCAGACGCAGCAACTTGCGGTTTCTGGGGATCCCAGAACTGATCCCTGATGCTAATTTACCTGCGGAATTGGAAAGCTGGCTGGAATTGGAATTCCCGGAGGCAGTGGAAACTGGCACTCTATGCCTGGAGCGGGCTCACCGGTTGGGAAGGAGGCCAACACAGGAAGACAGACCGAGAGTGGTAATAGTGAAATTCCTGAATTACAGGCACAAAGCTGCAGTTTTACACCACTACAGGATTAAAAAAGATGTCTTAAAGATGCGAGGATCAACTATCCGCATTAGCCAAGATTACTCGACGGCTTTAACTGAAAAAAGAAAAGGCTTTTATCCACTTTGTAAACGCTTGGAGGACCTTAAACAGCGTTTTCTGTTTCTGTATCCGGCAACCCTGAAAATTCAGCATGCACACACATGGCATTCATTCACAGAGGCTTCTGAGGCAGCTGACTTCATCAACACCCAGCTGGACTCCCAAGGGGATCCTCCTTGAAGATCATATCACGTAATTGTATGGGGTTTGGCTAGGATGTACTTTCAGGATTTTACAATTGAATCTATTGTTATGTTATGGCTTTCTAGTTTGAGACTGTATGTCAAATATTTAAGGATTGGGGCACCGTGGGTGTCTCCTCGAACCTCTTGCATATACCTCCGGGATATGCTAGTTGGGATAGTTGGGGAGGTGGGGGGAGGGGTTGGGCTTGAGGGGGGGGGGTGGGAACAGCCTTGGGGGATAGAACAGGAATCAGTTTTGTGTATTTCACAGGTCAGATTAAAAATGTATATGCTATGTTTACGACTGCTGCTAATGCTAATGGATTTGGTTCATGTGCTGACCGTCTGGGGGAGGCTGGGCGCCCAGACGTGGATTTGGAGATTCACTGTCACTATGCAATTTCTAGGGGGTACACATAGGGGATAACACACTTCGAGTAATTTCCTGGAATGTGGCCGGTATAACATCTCCTGTAAAGAGGACCAAAATCCTGCAACAATTGAAACGCCACAAGGCGGATTTGGCCTGTTTGCAGGAGACTAAATTGACTGCTGAGGAGCATGAGAAATTGAAGCGGGGATGGGTAGGATCTGTTTTTCATGTATCCTCTACAGGCAAGAAAGCTGGTGTTTGCTTGTTAATACGAAAGGGTTTGAAATGTGTAGTCACATCATGCCATAAAGACGAGCTAGGTAGGTCATTGCTGTTGTATATAACACTGCAAGGCACTGCTTTTCGATTATTAATAACTTATGGGCCAAACAGCTACTCGACCACATATTTTAATTCGTTGATTACTCTAGGCCTTAAGGACACTTCAATTCCTCTTCTAGTGGTGGGGGATTTCAATCAAGTTCTAGATGCTTCACTTGATCGATCCAGAGTGTCTGGGTCTCCAACTGCAACCGACACTAGGGGACTGCCCTTTTTGTGCAAGTCCCTGGGTATGGTGGATCCCTGGCGGTTACTGCACCCGTTTGAACGAGACTATACACACCAGTCACGAGCACATGGAACTTTTTCCAGATTAGATTATATCCTCATAACAGAATCCTTGTTCTCGCGAATAACAGAGGCGACGATAGGGCCATTAGCCTTGTCCGATCATTGTCCTATTTGGTTGGATATATCCTGGACTGCTCCCCCCAAGGGAGACTTCCGGTGGAGATTTCCCTCCTATCTGGCCGATGACCCATCTTTCCAAAAATATTTACAAACTAACTGGGAAGAATTTTTAGCAAACAATGGGCAACATGTACATACCCCGGATCTATTTTGGGACACGGCTAAGGCAGTACTTAGAGGGGTGATAATATCATATGTATCAGCACGCCGCAAGAGAATCGCCCAGGGTATTATTAGACTGGAAAAGCGATATGCACAATTGAAAGCCAAATTTCTTAACAACCCGTCGCGTCAGCTCAGTGAAGATATGAACTCAGCGCAAGTAGCCTTGAATGCACTATTACATGAACGAATCAAGCGTTCTTTATTCTACAGAAAATATAGGTTTTATCGTTATGGTAATAGAACCGGCAGATTGCTAGCCACACTAACTAAACACTGGCAGGATGGTCGATACATATCCCGAGTGAAGTCTGGGACGCACACTTATCTTACAACACCATCCGACATAGCTGAAGCGTTTTACACACACTTTTCGAACTTCTATGCTAGTCATACTACATCAATGGGGCCTGATGTTCTTGACTATTTGGAAGATGCGGGTATGCCTAAATTCACTGACCTGCAGAGATCAACCTTAAACAGACCCATCCAGGGCACAGAGATACAAAGAGCAATCACACAATTAAAATCGCACACTGCCCCGGGACCAGATGGGTTTTCTACAGAATTTTATAAAACAATGTCTCTACAGGTGTGTGAACCTCTCCTGGGATATTTTGTGGTGGCGCTGGAGAAGGGCCGCTTTCCTTTACATGCCAATGCGGCCACCATAACATTAATACTGAAACCAGGCAAACCTGCAGATGAAGTAGACTCCTATCGTCCGATATCCCTCCTAAATGTTGATATAAAAATACTGGCCCGCCTATTGGCAAATCGATTGTCTCCACTCCTGCCATTAGTGATTTCCCAGGCTCAGACGGGGTTTGTCCAAGGCCGCCATTCGGTGGTGAATGTTAGGAGGGTGTTGCTAGCAATGTCTAGAGCTCAACAAGCGTCCAACCCGGGCATATTGGTCAGTCTAGACGCTGCAAAGGCCTTTGACCAGGTTGATTGGACATACCTATTTAAGGTACTGGAATACATGGGAATAGGGGGTTGGTTTGAGTCTTCCTTGCGGGTGTTATATGCGTCACCAACAGCGTCCCTATTGGTCAATGGTTTTTTGACACAGCCATTCAATATTGGTAGGGGCACACGTCAGGGATGTCCACTATCCCCGCTGCTATTCATACTTTATCTAGATCCTCTGCTACGAACTTTATTAAAGGATGATATTCTAGTTGGGCTGAGGGAGGGCTCCTCTCAGATAAGAGTACTGGCATTTGCCGATGACATCTTACTTACACTCGCTCAACCACACAGTTCCTTGAAGCGTGCCTTGGAGATATTGGATGAATTCCACATATATTCCGGCCTGACATTAAACAAACAGAAATCTCTAGTGCTTCCATTACAACTCTCACTATGTGAATCATGGTCCGACCCCTTCTCTTTAGTATGGGCCCCAACATCTATTCGATACTTGGGAATTCGTATACCGAGAGATCTGGCAACACTCTATACACTTAATGTTCGCCCACTGCTTACCCAAACTACACAACGGTTGCAGGCATGGAGATCCTACCCACTGACACTAATGGGCAGGATTGCGTTATACAATATGATGATGATCCCGCAGTGGCTGTATGTTCTACAAACTTTACCCATTTATTTGCTACACAAACATATCCGGCTTCATCATCGTGCATTGTCTCACTTTTTATGGCGAGGCAGGAGATCCCGAATCCCCCTAGGCAATTTAACTTTGCCTATCTCTCAAGGGGGTCTGGGTCTCTTGCACTTGGGGAGGTTTAATGAGGCTTGTTTACTGCGGCACTTGAATGACTGGTTTTGTGGGACATCTCACTTCTCAGCCACGAGGGTGGAGTGTTTGGCACATGCCCCCTATCATTTTAGTTATATGTTACATGTCAAATGCCTTCCTAAACGGGACGCCAATTATGGGGATGTGTTTCTCCTACCCCTGCGTAGACTTTGGAGGAATCTCTGCCGGCGATTAGCCGTTCGACCTAATGTGACTCCATATCTACCGGTGGCTGGTAATGGAGATTTTCTTCCAGGTATGGATATGGGCGCCCAGACCTGGTGGAGAGGGAGGGGGCTATTTTATTTATTCCATGTAATGCAATCTAATGGACAATTACAATCTTTTCAAATGTTATGTGATTCATCAGTACTAACACCGGCGGATTGGTTCCAATACAGGCAGCTCCATCATTATGTCACTACCTTATCGGAAACAGCCTTATCTGACTCTATCCGAGACCACCTATCGAAAGCCATCTGCCTAACGGCACAAGAACCTGTACCACTGCGAACCCACCATAGATTTTTACAAGAATTGGCTGGAGAATTGGACTATGCTTTATTGGCATCGCAATGGACACAAGATTTACAGATTACTATTTCAGTGGACATACTGAAACGGAGCTTTTCAATGGGCATGAAACTTCAGCTGTCGGTAGCAGAAAGGGAACGATATTACAAGTTTCTAGTCCGGGCATACTTTGCTCCTGTTCGGGCATTTCGGGCACGTATCAGTCCTACTGATTGTTGTTTGAAATGTATGGCCCCGAGAGCCTCTTTGGGTCATATGTTCTGGCACTGTCCGGGCATTCAGGCATACTGGAAACGTATCTGCCTACATGTACAATCTATCTGGAAATGCACTTGGATACCTACCAATACGTATTTATTCACGTTAAAACTTACTATGAGGCCCATTCGACCGGGTGCAGCGGTGTTTGCCAGAAAGGCTATTTTCGTGGGACTTAAAACTATACTTCAATGCTGGTTGTCACCACATACCCCAACAGTTTCCCACTGGCGCACGCAAATGATCCAGTTAGCAGGTTATGAGCGATTATCTGTTACAGACATGAACTCTAAGGCTGGTGTTTTATACCTACGCTGTTGGATACCATTTTGTTCTACACTAACACCGGTTGTACGCAGTAGATTGTTGAATTGACCTAACTGTTAGAGGCTGTTCCCACGGGGGGTGGGTGGGGTGGGTGGGAAGGTGGGGGGGGGAGTTTGAAGGGGGTTGGCAGGGGTTGGGGGTTATTGGGTACTTATTGGGTACAGTTATGATATTTAGGTAAACTGCTTGATGATCTGGCTGATCTTGTCTCTATGTACATGTAAAACCTAATAAAACTGTTTTAAACATACATTAAGTGGAAGAACTTCTGATTTGCTCCAATTAAATCCTGAACATTTTTCAAATTTCTTTATCAATTCAAGCAAGCATGAAATGGTTGTTTCAGGATTTCTCAAATAAAGCAAAATGTCATCTGCATAAGCAGAGACTTTATATTCCCGATCTACTTCTAATGTTTGGGGCGCAGAAAAAAAAAAGAAAAAAGAATTCAATCATGAAATTGTTAGTTACAGGGCTGACTGGATGGACAATTCAAGTTTTTATCTGCCGTCATTTACTATGTTAGTCACAGAGCATTGGGATGCTCCTGAAGGGTCCCTTAAAGTAGTTAAGACTATGGCTTGGCTGAATCTGGTAGCACAAGAGTATCAGCTGCTGTTCGCTCAGCCCTAGGTAGATTCCTTGGCAGTGCAGGTAACCAAACACATGTCCCTGCCAAGGAATAGTTAAGCTTTACAAGAGGTTTTGGTAAGAGTGGTTAACATAGCTGGTTTTAAGAAAGGTTTGGATAATTTCCTGGAGGAAAAGTCCGTAGTGTTGTTATTGAGAAGGACACGGGGGAAGCAAATGCTTGCCCTGGATCAGGAGCATAAGAACATAAGGTCAGACCAAAGGTCCATCAAGCCCAATAGCCCGATCCATGTCTTTTTCAATAACAGACTATGGACTTTTCTTCCAGGAAATTGTCCAAAACCTTCTTAAAACCAGCTACGCTATCCGCTCTTACCACAACCTCTGGCAATGTGTTCCAGAGTTTAACTATTCTCTGAATGAAAAAATATTTCCTCCTATGGGTTTTAGAAGTATTTCCCTGTTACTTCATCGCGTGTCCCCTAGTCTTTGTAAATTTTGATGGAGTGAAAAATTGATCCACTTGTACCCATTCTACTTCACTCGAGATTTTTTAGACTTCAATCATCTCTTCCCTCTGCTGTCTCTTTTCCAAGCTAAAGAGCCCTAACCTTTCTAGTATTTCCTCATACAAGAGGAGTTCCATCCCCTTTAACATCTTGGTCACTCTTCTTTCTTGAAATAAGGAGATCAGAATTGAATGCAATATTCAGGTGAGGTCGCACAATGGAGAGATACAGAGGCATTATAACATTCTTAGTCTTGTTAATCATCTCTTTTTTAATATTCCTAGCATCTTTTTTGCTTTTTTAGCCACCGTCGCACATTGAGCGGAAGGTTTCATCATATTTTCTACAATGACACCTAGATCCTTTTCTTGGCCACTAACCCCCCAAGATGGACCCTAGCATCCAGTAACTGTGATTTGGGTTATTCTTCCCAATGTGCATCACTTTGCATTTGATAACATTAAATTTCATCTGCCACTTGGACACCCAGTCTTCAAGTTTCCTAAGGTCCGCTTGCAATTTTTCACAATCCGCATGCGTTTTAACAACTTTGAACAATTTAGTGTCATCTGCAAATTTAATCAGCTCACTCATCGTTCCAATTTCCAGATCATTTATAAATAAGTTAAATAGGACCGGACCGAGTACAGATCCTTGCGGCACGTCACTATTTACTTTCCTCCATTGCGAAAAATGACCATTTAACCCTACCCTCTGTTTTCTATCCGTTAACCAATTCCTAATCCACAACTGAACTTTGCCACCTATCCCATGACTCTTTAATTTTCTCAGGAGCGTTTCATGAGGAACTTTGACAAAAGCTTTCTGAAAATCTAGATACACCACATCAACTGGCTCACCATTATCCACCTGTTTATTCACACCTTCAAAGAAGTCAAGCAAATTGGTGAGGCAAGATCTCCCTCGGCTGAACCCATGATGACTCTGTCTCATTAAAGCATGTACGTCCACGTGTTCCACAATTTTACTTTTTATAATTGTTTCTACCATTTTGCCTGGCACTGAAGTGAGGCTTACCGGTCTGTAATTTCCTGGATCTCCACTGGAGCCCTTTTTAAAAATCGGCGTAATGTTGGCCACCTTCCAATTTTCAGGTACTAAAGATGATTTTAACGACAGGTTACAGAGCACTAATAGCAGGTCAGCAATTTCATGTTTAAGTTTTTAGTACACTAAAATGTATACCATCCGGTCCAGGTCGATTTATCATGTTGCAGTAATTTAGGTGAGAGGTTATGACAGTGTTGGAGATTTTAGCAAAGGCAGTTTCGGTATAAAGGAGAGGGTGAAAGCCCAATTGATCGTGGTCAAGAATGCTCTATTACATGTTATTGTAATTTCTATTTAGACTGTTATCCATATTGAATCTTATTGGAAAATAAAGGGCAATAAAAGCCATTATAAATTATGCTTCTGGATAGGTCCTTTGCAAAGAGAATATAGAGGAACCAGAAATATACATTACATTAGTGATTTCTATTCCGCCATTACCTTGTGGTTCAAGGCGGATTACATAAGAATTGTTATGATATTAAGAAGTACATAATGAATATTCTGAACATTTTCTAATTTGCTGAGGAGTAGATAGTATTGCAGGTGAAGCTTGGGACATGTCTGGCTGTGTTATATTGGTTTTATGTATTTTTTGAAGAGTAGGGTTTTTGTTTCTTTTTTGAAGGTTTTGAAGTCTGTGGTCAAAGTCATCAGATTGGTGAGTTGTCTGCCCAGTCTCGCTGCTCTGGTGGCAAGTAGGTTGTCATACAGTTTTATAGGCAGTCTAGAAATTTTAGACAGAAATAAAATAGGGAAGGCTGTTTCAACCATTTATATAGAAAAACAATAGAACATTTCATAAAATGAATGACCAGCAGACTAAGAGCAAATTGTAGTAAATATTTTTTCATGTAGTGATTAATTAAGCTGTGGAATTATATATCAGGTGGCATAGATGACTAACATAGTGAGGTGCGAAAGGAAAGTTCCTGGAGGAAAAAAGTACATAAAAATGATTAGTCAGACTTGGAAGAGTCATTACAGTCCTTATCCCTAGAGATGAGCTATGAGAAACAGATGTACATTTTGAGATCTGCAGGGAACCTGTGACCTAGACAAGCCATACTCCTGGACTTGATGGACCTTGGTCTGACTCAGCCAGACAAATCTCATTTCTTCTTCTCCCTACCTGATCTCATTATCCTAGGGGTCCTCGGTTCCAGTCCCATGCTTTCTTGAAATCCAGTACTAATCTTGAGCGTACCCCAGCTTCAGCCTCATATTATGATCCCGTGTTTTAGAATGACTTTTCTACTTGAATAAGGTTTCTTGTACTTCATCTATATTATTCTCAAGCATCTTCCTTAGATTTGACTGAACAGGCTAATCCAAATCCCTTTTCTCATTATATGCTTGCAAGAATGCAAAAAAATAGGAATAGAGCTGCATTTTGTGACTTAGTTTATGATTGATTCTCTATCCAGATTAGCATATTCTTTTTCATGTTTGCTGTGTTTTTTATTTCCTGTTTTTTTTTAGCTATTTAATGTTGATTTGAGGTGGTTCTTTTTTTGGTTTTATTTTGTATTTTTTTGTTTTTATTTTGTACCTTGCCCAGAAAGCCTTACAGCTTATGGGAATATAAAATAACCAATAAATACCCTCTTCTGAATTATGTACAGTTAGCCTAGTAAGAGTATAATCTCTACCTATGCACTTGGTTAGTTCCCTTTCAGCTTTTTTTTCTAGTAGTATAATATCTTTTATGACCTAGTCATGCTCTGCTAACACTGTGTAGAGTGTGCTATGTAAAGTTGATTTAAAGAGGACAGCACTCTTCACTTTTCTTGAGAGGGAGTTGTGACTCTTCAACTTTCCCATCCAGCCACCGTGGCAAGCTCCCACCTGCCTCCAGAATGATTGTTCTTTCTCGGAAGTGTGGGGGGAGATTGGGTTTCCTGCCATCTGGAGCACCCCAGCTCTGTTTATGGAATCCTTCTATTCTCAATGAAACATGTCAGTGGCCAAAGCAAAAAGCTAAAATCTGAAAAAGAAAGGAGTGTTTATAGCTATGGTGTAAACCATTTGTATAACACTGTAATGGATGGTGTATGTCAAGTGACTCTGCCTGTCTCTTTCTCTGTCTACCTATATGTCTCCAACTAGACAACATTCTGTATTAAATTCTATTATTTCTCTTTATTAATATGCAAATACAGTACTACTATATTTCTATAGTGCTGAAAGGTGTATGCAGTAGACAGTGCAGGTGTATTTAATATTCAGTAGACAGTCCTTTCTCAAAAAAGCTTACAATCTCATTTGGACAGACAGACAGGACATCTCAGGGTTGGGGTGTTTCTAGCAGAAGGAATGATATGATGAGTAGAGGTGAGTCAGTTAAGAGATGAAAGCAGCTTCCAAAAAGTGGGCAGTTAGCTCGGATTTGAATACTGCTAGAGTTGGAGCATCACTTATTGACTCTGGTAGCCTGTTCCAGGCATATGGCACTTGCTGAAAGAAGGAACAGAATCTGGAGTTGGTGGTGGACGAGAATGGTACAGATAAGAGTTACTTACCCGGGAGGGGGAGAGGAGGAAGCATAGGGGGAGATAAGTGAGGAGAGATATTGAGAGGCTACAGAGTGAATGCACTTGTAAGTCAGTAAGAAGAGTTTGAACTGTATTCAGAAATGGATTGGGAGCCAATGAAATGACTTGAGATAGAGGGGTAATATAGGTGTGGCAACTCTCATGAAACATGAGCCATGCAGCAGCATTTTGAACATGTGAAAAGGCAGAAGAGATGGTTGAACGGAAGTACATTGCAGTAGTCTAAGCAAGGAGTGATGAGAGCGTAGATAAGGGTTTTGGTGGTGTGCTCGGAGAGGTTGGTTTTTGGAAATATAGAGGAAGCAACAGGTTTTACCAGTTTGTTGGATATGAGCGGAGAAGGAGAGAGAGGAGTCAAAGATTACTCCGAGGTTGCGAGTTGACAAGACATGGAAGAGGAAAGCGTTTTCCACAGAAATAGAGAACGGCGGGAGGAGGAGGTGGGTTTAGGTGGAAAGATAAAGCGTTTTAGCCATAATAAGTTTTAGATGGCGGTGAGACATCCAAGCGGCAGTGTTGGACAAACAGGCTGAAATTTGGGCCTGAATTCCTGAAGAGATATCTGGTGTTGAGAAGTAGTTCTGGGAGTCATTAGCATAGAGGTGATGTTGAAAACCATGCAGTGTACCGAACGAATGTGTATATATGGAAAAGAGGAGAGGCTTCAAGATAGAGCCTTAAGGTACACCGAAAGACAGTGGGATAACAACAGAGAAGGATCTACCATTACATATGCTGAAAGTACGATGGGAAAGAAAGGAAGAAAACCAGGAGAGAAAAGAACCCTGGATTTCCAGCGAGGAGAGCATATTGAGGAGTAGGTGGTGATCAACAGTATCAAAGGCAGCAGACAGATCGAGAAGGATGAGGATAGAATAGAGGCCATTGGATCTGGCCAGGAATAGATCGTTAGAGACTTTAGCAAGGACAAAAGCCTGATTTTAAGCGGGTCAATATGTTGAGAAGAAAGGAAGTCCAGACAGTGATGGTGAACAGCAAGTTCAAATAGCTTGGATAGGAAGGGGAAGAGGGAGATGGGGAAATAGTTAGAGGGGGATGTGGTGGTCTAGTGAGGGTTTTTTGATGAAAGGTGTAACTATTACTTGTTTGAAGACATTAGGAACTATTGCAAAGGAGAGTGATATGGTGAGGATGTAACAGATGAAAGAGATGATAGTGTGAGTGATAGCTCCGAGTAGGTGGGTGGGAATCAGATCAGAGGAACAGGTGGGTTTGGAGGAAGAGAGAAGGAGAAAGCTTTCCTTTTCAGTGACTTCAGAAAAGGAGGAAGAGGTGGCAGGGGTTGATGGCAAAATGGACAGCTGGAATGGAGTGGTGGAGGAGGTGATTTGGCTGAGAATTCAAGGTGGATCTTGTCATAGAAGAACTCTGCCATCGTCTGGGGGGGAAGTGAGGAAGGGATAGGAAGTGAGGGTACTTTGAGTGGAGAATTGATTGTGGCAAAGAGACAGTGAAGGTTATGGTTGTAGATTGGAAGGCGTCAGCATGAATTTCAAGTGTTTGAAGTCAGCATTTGTGTGGGATTTGAGCCAAAGACGTTTAGCAGCTCAGGCACAGGAGCGCAGGTAACGGATGTTGGGGATCAGCCAGGGTTAGGATTTGGCACGTCTTATAGGATGTGAAATGAAAGGGGCAAGGGTTTCAATCGCAGAAGAGAGAATGGAGTTATAGGAGAGGACAATTTCATCAAGAGACTTGTGCGACAGTAGTTGAAAGGAGGGAAAATGGTAGGAGGTTTGTGCCAGAAGACATATGAGGAGAGACTGGAAGCCCTGAATATGTATACCCTAGAGGAAAGAAGAGACAGGGGAGATATGATTCAGACATTCAAATGCTTCAAAGTATTAATGTAGAACATAATCTATTCCAGAGAAAGGAAAATGGTAAAACCAGAGGGCATAATATGAGGTTAAGGAGTGGTAGATTCAAGAGTAATGTTAGGAAATTCTTCTTTACGGGGAGGGTGGTTGATGCGTGGAATGTACTCCCGAGGGAGGTGGTGGTGAAGAAAATGGTGACAAGAGTTCAAACAAGCATGGGATGAACACAGAGGATCTCTAATCAGAAAATAATGGGTATACATTGAAGGAACTAAGGCCAGTACTGGGCAGGCTTGCACGGCCTGTGCCCCTTATATAGAGACCACATCTGGAATACTGTGTGCAATTTTGGAGGCCACATTATCGGAAGGATGTGCTGAGAATGGAATCGGTTCAACGATTGGCCACCAAGATAGTCTCAGGTCTCAAGGATATCCCATATGAAGAACGTCTAGGTAAGTTGCAGCTTTACTCTCTCAAGGAATGCAGAGAGAGGGGTGACATGATAGAGATGTTCAAATACATTACTGGTCGTATTGAGGTGGAAGAAGACATCTTTTTCCTTACAGGCCCTAAGGCGACAAGAGGGCATCTGCTAAAAATCAGGGGCGGGAGATTTCATAGTGACACTAGGAAGTACTTCTTCACCGAAAGGGTGGTTGACCGTTGGAATGATCTTCCACTTCAAATAGTTGAAGCCAGTAACGTGACTGACTTTAAAAACAAATGGGATCAATATGTGGGTTCACATCACAGATGAACTTGGGGGGGGAGGGTTATTTGAATGGGCAGACTTGTTGGGCCAAAGGCCCTTTTCTGCTGTCTTATTCTACGTTTCTATTGAGTTGAGGATGGGCTGGAGAAAGCTTTGATGGAGACTATAGTAGATGGAACCTAAGTACACTATTGGACTATTGGGCAGGGCTCTGGTTTTCAGGCCCAGAAATATATAAGAAAAAGGACCATTTAAACTAAATTAATTTATGGAGCATATATGGTTGGGCAGACTAGATGGACCACTTGAGTCTTTATCTGCCATTATTTACTATGTTACTATGAAACAGTGGTGGAGAGTGTGTCAGGGTCAATAACCTGAAGGTTCCTAAATGTATGGATAGTGATTGCTGGGTTGGGGGGAGGGTGATGAATTATAAAGGTAAGCAGATGATGGTCAGAGAGGGGAAGAGTCGAGGTGCAGAATTCAGTGGTAGAGCAGTTGAAGGAGAAGACAAGGTCAAGGCACTGGTCTTTCTGGTGCATAGGGGTGTTGGAACACAGCTACCTCCAGATGAAAAGTACTAATTTAAAAGCTGAAATCTTATCATACTTTCTATAGAGCTTGATGTACACTGCTTATCACATAGCGGCTACATATGTAAGAAATTATTGTATGGACCTTCAGAGTGCAGCTGGGCAATACATTCCACCAGCTGCTAGAGTCTTCGTCAGTCCAAATTTTATTGAAATTTTTTTTTCTTTAATATCTTAGGGCTCCTTTTACGAAGCGCGCTAGCCGAAAAACTACCACTTGCTCAAGAGGAGGAGGTAGCGGCTAGTGTGTGTGGCATTTTAGAGCACGCTATTCCACACATTAAGGCCCTAACTCGCCTTCGTAAAAGGAGCCCTTAATAATTTAAACTTTTTCATATTTTTTTGTTTTTCATCTTTGTGAAAGATACCATTTAGTAGAGAGTTACAATAATCCATTTTTGAAATTACTAGTGAATGAATCAGAATGTTAAGGGAATTATTATCTAAAAGAGGGGCCAGTGATCTAATCATTCTTAATTTATAATAACAACTTTTTACTATTGCACTTATTTGAGGACGGAATGTTAGTTTATTGTCAATTAAAACACCTAAAATTTTTGTAGTTGAAATTAATGGAAGTGGAATATTTTCAATTATGACTGGGGATATTAATTGATCTCCCTCTTTTCCGGAGAAAAGAAGAGTATTTGTTTTTAGAATGTTTAAAGAAAGCTTGTTTGTGTTTAACCATTCGTGGACTTTGCTTAATTTTTGGTTAATTGCCTGAATCTCATTTTGATTATTCGGGTTAAGGGGGTGCAGTAATTGTAGGTCGTCAGCATAAGCATACACCGTAAATCCTATTGATTGACAGAGGGTCAAAAGCGGAGCTAAATAGATATTAAATAATAAGGGAGATAAACTAGAGCCTTGTGGTATGCCAAATTTTGAATGATAGGATTTAGATTCTGAATTCTTAAAATATACTGATGAAGTTCTATCAGAAAAGTAAGAACGAAACCACTCAAGAGCTTGATCTGCTACTCCGATAGAAAAAAGACGTTGCAATAAGAGATGATGATCAATGGTATCGAATGCTGCATCATCTTCTAAGCTTTCTAATCAGCGCTCCCATGCAAAGCAACAAAAGACGTAAAATTCACAACCTTATTCTCAAGCAAAGCAACAATTGTCCTTTTGACTGTTTTCTAGACAGCATTGCCAACATCTCCCTGTATCTACCTCCCAGACTCCCCATAGGAGGCCGTTTGCTCTTTTTTCACCAACAGTGGTCTCTTGTCACAAAAGACTGGTGGGTGCTTCGAGTCATTACTCAGAAGTATGGCCTATTATGGATCAAAAAACCTCCAAACCACCGCCAGAAGAGTCTCTCTTCACCTCCCTCCAGAAAACCCTAGAGCTCAAGGAGAAGAGGAAACTAGATCTGGCATGGCCAAAAAAGTGCTATTAGGATCACGATAATGTGATCCTGGCAAAGTTTGAGTAGAGCTGTGAGAGGGATCAGAGGAAACTCAGATAGGACACTGTTTTCCTCAATGGAGAAGAAAGTCTTCCAAAGTCATGTGGTTGTGGGCAAAGAGTCTGGAACAGAATTGTGGAAGTTTGTTGGTCTGAGGAGAAGCGATCTATGTGCGGCAACTTGGTCTTCAGTCCATATATTTTCTTCTTGCTACTGTTTAGAACACAACTTCAGAAGAGACAGTCTGTTTGGACAAGCAGTTCTGTAAAATCTATTCTCTAATTAAAGTCAACTTTCCTTCCAACCCTATAGGGTTTCACCAGACTCCTATATATTTAGTGTTTAACCTCTTCAGAAACATGATCCTAGCAGTTTGGGAGTCCCACATGTGAGAATGTTATGCCTGCTTGTCCTTGGAGAAAGCAAACAGGTAGCAGGTATTCTCAAGAGGACCGCAGGCATATATTCCCACAACCCACCTACATTCCCTAGTGACAGCAGGCATAATAAACATTTATTGTAATCTGCTTAGGTTGTAGGTGGAAAAGAAAATTTTAAAATAAATAAATAAATGATGGCAGATTAAAACTTCCACGGTCCATCAAGTCTGCCCAAGTCACATTCAAGGCAACGTTAAACCAGCAATCCAGTAATTATTCATTTTACTTGCTAAGTTCCACTACAATATATCTTTCCCTCCCCCCAAGATAGGCAAAACCTGTAATCAGATGATATAAATGTGGTATAAAATACCCCTACTTGCTCCTGATCCATCCTGCCACATACATGACACAGACCATAGAAGAAAACCAAAAAAACTCTGTGAAGTGATGATGTTCCTAAATGGACTTTATTTGAAATCATCCACCTAAAATAATTCCAGCCACATAAAAATAAATCATCCATATAAGAGCCTTAAAGGACCTATTCCGCTAGGGATACAGGACCCAACACGGTCTGCGTTTCGACAAAAAGTCTTCTTCAGGGGTCCCTGGGGTCCTATAAAGGTGAGTACGTGGGAAACAATTGTGTGGTGAGCCGGAAGTGAGACACTGCTTGCATTTGCAATAGAAAGGGCATAGAAGTCCATCTGGTATCAGCTCCACTGTTCTACTGCTGGAGTTGTCATCAAAACTAACTCTAGCCCATCCAGATCTGTCTTGCCATATATTCTTTCAACCCTCCCACCTCCCCTAGTTGGCTTCTTAGCTTTGTTATTGAACTGATGGTCCTGCGAGCCGGTGTCAGGCAGGAAGACACCTGCACGTGCGCAGTATGGGCACTGCCTAAAAAATTTAAAGTGACAGTTCACTTGGTAGTGTGAGAATATATGCCTGCTGTCCTTGGAGAACAACTGCTACAGGTATCTTCACATTATATGTGTAAATGTGCAATACACTCACCCTTCACCCTTTTGAAAGTACAGTCAAACCTCAGTTTGCGAGTAACGCGGTTGTTGAGTGTTTTGCAAGATGAGCAAAACACTCGAGCAAATTTTAACTCGCAAACCGAGCATTGACTCAATAAGCGAGCTGCTACCATACCACCCCACCCCGGGAACCAGCTTCGCTTCTCCCCCGAGGCCACCGGTGCTGCTCCTTCCCTTCATGACCGAGATAAGTGTTGCTGTCCACCACCTCCCCCCACTGACCGGCCCTGTTCTTACTGCAGGGCCTTGAGCATCTCATAAGAATCTCATAGAGGGTAAGAGCCAAAAGGCCTTGAACATGCACAGATAATCAAGGCCCCACAGACGCCCAGCACTGAACCAGTGGCAGGCACTTTAAGCACCAGCACACAGGTAAGACCAGGGCCAGTTAGTGGGGGGAGGAGGTAAACAGCAGCACTGATCTTGGTCGCAAAGGGAGGGAGTAGCGCCTATGGCCTTGGGGGAGAAGTGAAGCCAGTTCCTGGGGTGGTCTCAGGGGTGGGTGGGTCAAAGTGGAGGACAGCAGTGGGAGAAGTGTTGGACCAGAAGAAGGGATATGGGGGGGATGGAGGAGGAGAGATGTTTTGTCAGTGGAACGAATCATCCAAGTTGCCATTATGGCCTATGGAAAACTTTGCTTTGATATACGAGCACTTTGGATTACGAGCATGCTTCTGGAATGAATTATGTTCGCAAACCAAGGTTCCACTGTATATGCCATTGAAGATAAGCATGTACTTGCAGAAACATAGAAATATGATGGCATATAAAGGCCAAATGGCCCATCCAGTCTGCCCATCCACAGTTACCATTATCTCTTCCTCTCTTTAAGAGATTCCATGTTTTCTTGAATTCAGACAGTCTGTCTCCACCACCTCTTCCGGCAGAGCGTTCCACACATCTACCACCCTTTCTGTAAAAATGTATTTCCTTAGATTACTCCTGAGCCTATCACCTTTTAACTTCATCCTATGCCTTCCATTCCAGAGCTTCCTTTCAAGTGAAAGAGACTCGACTCATGCACATTTACGCCACATAGGTATTTAAACATCTCACAAGAACACTATCATAGTGACAAATAAACAAAAAATTTGGAAGCTCACTGTGTGAGGCTGATGAACGTCGTTGAAAAAAGGAAGTCTATTTAACACCGGCGGATCTCTCCCAGTAGCGCTCTCTGGCGCCAGAGCTAAGTATTTTCAGCTTTTTTGTATTTTGAAGCTTTATAACTTATAAACTATTTATAAAAATGATTAAAAAATTTAAATTATTACTGTGCACAATAGTGGGGTTTTCCCTCTTTAGATTTCTTAACATTGTGTTGCAGGTGTGAGTTTTTTGCCAATGACAATAAGAACGCCAGCTGTAAATCATCAAAGATTGCTGTGTGATAAAAGCTTTTGAGGCTTTTTCTCCACCTGTTTTGGATCTTAATGTTAGATTTTGGAGAGGTAGCCCACTGCTGGTGAGCTTATTTAAACATCTCTATCATATCTCCCCTCTCCCTCCTTTAGACTTATAAAACAGTATCACCTTAATTTCCATTTTTTATTTTTATGTATTAACCTTGAAAGTGGAGTAATATGGCTACCACACTACATTATATAAAGATGTCTCTGTCCTTATTAGGAGTGTGAAAATCAATTTCAATATTTCCTTTTGGAAAGAAAGTCTTAGAACTTCCTCAAAGGGAAGAAAATGTGTTGTACATGAGGAACACACATATGTCAAAAGAAGATGAAACAAATTAATGCTGGGAATCAAATTAACGCTGCTCTTATTGAAAAGTGGCTATAGCTACACACACACACACAAGAAAACACATCCATACATAACAAAAATTGCTTCCTGACATCCATCCAGCTTATTTGGGAAAGCCAATGAGTATAAATAGGCATTCTTTTCTTTTTTCCCTTGCCCAGAAATGAACATTTTCAGAACTCTGTTAGGGGTGCTGTCCTGCCTGGTGTTTTGCTTTGAACATCTGCCTCTACCCCTCCTCTTTCCCTCACTCCAAAAGAAACAGATGTACAAATGGTTAATGTGGAAAAAGCTGCCCGACCACTTGAAAAGGCGCTGGTATAACATAGCTGGTAACCCACTCTGCTCCAAGGGTCTCAGCTTCTCAATCCTATTTATAGAGCTCTCATTGCTCAACCTGGGGTAGAGTCTGATGGCTGTGCTACCACAATCTACAAAGCGTACTCCCTTTCTCACTCCCTTAACCCCTCAACTCACAACCCAGTAATTAGCTGAACATCAGGGGTGTCAACAAGAGGGCCCTCAAAAATCAGATCTCAGGTACAGCAGACTAAAGCCGTCTGCATGATGCTACATTGCCTGACTCTAATTGTGCTGTCATGCTCTGGATAGAAACATCTTAATGGCCAGACATTGTAAAAAAATTTATTTAAATCTCAAGATACTAATAAGTAAATCCAGGGACTCGGTAACTCTTCAAAAATCTGTTACATGTATCTTCAGACATAGGCAGCCTATTAAGCTAAGATACTTACCTGTAGCAGGTATTCTCTATGGACACCAGGCCACAAGTGTTCACAAAAGCCCAGTGAGGTGCACATTACAAACGGGACAGTAAGTCCTCACAATATGGGACTACCTAGCTACAAGCTGCCTTCAAAAGAATAGAGGAATAATACAACTAAGGCAGTCTCTAAGATTGCTTTTGGGGGCAACAATTCTTTTGTTGAAGGCAGCCCCACTTGAAACACTTTACTCTTACGCAGATGACATCTTTGTTCTCCTCAAGACCGACTGGAACCTCACCAACCTCTCTGCGAACATATCCTCATGTATATCGAACCTTCAATCCTGGGCCCACACTGTGCAGATGAAACTGAACGAATCCAAAACAAAACTTCTCTGGCTCGGCCCAAAACTGGACCAACTGCCCACCTCCATCCCACTGTCCTCTGGCCCCACCCTGCATCTTGAATACTCAAGTAAAATTCTGGGAGTCATCATTGATTCTACACTTTCCTTCAACGATCACCTCAACTCCCTAATAAAAAAATGTTTCTTCAGCCTTCACATGCTAAGGAAAGTGAGAACACTTTGCCGTCCTTGTCCAATCCACCATCCTTTCCAGACTGGACTATTGCAACTCTATCTATCTAAGCCTAACAAAGAAAAACCTTCAAAGACTCCAGAGGATTCAATGCCGCTGCTAAGCTTATCTTCTCAAAAAGCAAATTCGACCACGTCTCACCACTTTTGTCCAAGCTCCACTGGCTCCCGATAATCTCCAGAGTCCACTTCAAATGCGCCTGCCTTATTTTCAAGATCCTACACGGCATCCTCCCCCCTTTTATTCCTCTTTCTTGGAATTCCTCTAATCCCAATTCCACCAGATCTACCCAAAAACTGAAACTTTCCTTTCCCTCTCGAAAAGGTGTTTCCCTTTTAGGAAAACTAGGTTCCTCCCTCCCTTTCAGAATCACTGAGCTCTGAAACAATCTTACCTCTCCTCTTAGGAATCTGAGCTCCCTCCAAATCTTCCGTAAACATCTGAAAACCTGGTTATTTTCAAAAATGTAACTCTTCCTCTCTCTGGTTACTCTGTCCTAAATTTTCTCTTCATTTTGTCTTTTCCTTTCACTGGAGTTCCTTTCTACCCTAACCCTTGTTAACCGTGTCGAGCTTTGCGAATGTAGAGATGATGCGGTATACAAACCCAAGGTTTAGTTTAGTTTAGTTTAGCCTAGAACTGAAAGAAATAGGCCTGGGGAGGTTGGAGTACAATTCTAATCACCAAAGAGATTCTGAAAGACTGATTTGCCAAAACTACTGTAAAATCAGCAGTCCTGTTCCAGCCAGTAGATGCTATGTTGCAGTGTTACAAATCTCTATGGTGGAATTGGAAAAGTAGCCTGTAAAGAGCTACAATTATATGAAAAACAACATATGAACTGAGAGGCAAGGCAGAGCAATATAAACACACTTGGGTCAACTTACAGTAGACTCTCAGCTATCCAGCAGCCATGGGGATTGGGAAGATGCCGGCTAACTGTAGTTTCTGTTTGCTTGAGAGTTACTCCAAAAATAGTTTTGTCTCCCATCCCACCTCACTCTCATCCTCTATCATCACCTCCACACTTGTAGGGTTCCTCCCTTCCCACCCTCTTTTCTGGTCTGGGTCCTTTCTCACCCTTCTTTCACTCTCCTCCCTCCCCCCCCCCACACACACACTTAAGGGTCTAGCATCCATCCATCTTCCCTCCCCTCCCCCCACATATACTTCTGGTTCATCTCCCACCCCCCATTTGTCCTCCTTTCCACCACTCAGGTCTGGCTTCCCGGCCCCCTCATCTGAAGCAGCAGTTAGTCAGCAGAAGCAGCGCTGTAAACAGGCTGCCTGTGTCCAGCCCCGGCAGGGCCTTTTCTCTGCCATGTCGGAAGTGACATGGCAGAGAAAAGACCCTTTCAGGGTTGTTGGGTCAGGACTGCTGCCGCTGCTGCTTTGGGAGATGGAAGGAGAACGATTTTTTGTTGTTTGAGTATCAATTAATAGGGATTCTACTATAGTTCTTTGAATCTCCATAGTCAGATCCCCATGGGGTGGTAGATAAGTGGGTGTAGGGGATTCTGGAGGTGGTTTGGGGGGCTCACCATGACCTAGAAGGGAGTTGTAGTGAGATGATGGCATGGCACCCTTTTTGTGAAGTTCATAGCAGTGCCCTGTAAGGTACCCCATTACTTAGGTGCCATGTCTGGGTGTCCAGTCCATCACTTTGCAGACCCCTCCCATGTCCAACAGGGCTTGTTCTAAGCGTTTTGGACTTGGATGAAATATGGTGTAAAGATGGGCGATTTAGCGGCTTGGATGATCAGATCAGCAGGATGTATAGTTAGACGATTTTCGAAAGGAAAAAAACATGGACGTATTTTTCAAAAATGTGGCCTACGCTGTTTTTTTTTTTTGACTTTGGACGAAAACGGACTTAGACGTTCCTTTTGATTATGCCCCTCCATGTGTACAAGTTGTGCCTGGAAATTCGAAGTGATGAGACAGGTAGATTGGGGATGAGCCTGTTATGGTTTTGAAGCAAAGGCAAGCCAATTTAGGGCTCCTTTTACTAAGGTGCGCTAGCGGTTTCAGTGCGTGATAGACGCTAACGTCTCCATATAGCTTGCGTTAGTAAAAGGAGCCCTTAAAGATGACCCTTTGCTTCCACAGGCAGCCAGTGTAGTTTTTTGTAATACGAGCTTACATGGTCCAATTTCTTGAGGCCATAAATGAGGAAGACTGCAGCATATGAGAATTCTATATACATTTTGCATTTTTGTTTGGAGATTACTGGGTATAAGATATCTTCTAAATATCTGTTTCTACTCCCTGCATCATTCCTTGTATGAAGGTAATCTCTGTTACAGGCCTCTAAATGTTACTTTACTTTATTTCATTTGTTTTATTAGTTGAGGAGACCTAGTTTCACAGTGGGATAACAAGGCTCCATTCAATTAATTAAGTCAAATTTCTAGCCCATCCTCCCAGAAGAGCTCAAAACGGGTTACAACTTCACATACAGCAGATATACAGAACAAATTTAAGGAGGAAAAGCAGAAGCAGAAATTCCTTTGTACATGTTTTGGGTACTGAGCATGGCAAATGATCAGCAACAACGATGCAAATTCACATGTAAGATGTACAGAACAACAGATTAAAGGGAAGAACAGCAACAGAGGGATAATATTTATGAACCACATAAAACAGTGGTCTCAAACTCAAACCCTTCGCAGGGCCACATTTTGGATTTGTAGGTACTTGGAAGACCGCAGTAAAAAAAAGTTAATGTCTTATTAAACAAATGTTAGTTCTATTAAAGGAAAGATTTATAAACTATAAAGAGGTTTTTTTTACCTCATGCAAAATTGTCATTTCTTTAATAAGACATTAACTATTTTTTCTGCGGTCCTCACAGTTAAAGTTTAACATCTTTCATTTCTCAAAACTGACACATTTCAATCACTATACTGAAAATAAAATAATTTGCCCTACAAAATTCTTCATTGCTTCACCACATCCGTTTGACACCAAAACACCTCTATGCATCAATGAACTTAATCACCCCATCCAGCCCACCATAAAGATACTAGGCATAACTCTAGATCAAGGCCTAACCATGAAAGACCAGGTGGACTCCTTAATCAGAAAGGGTTTCTTCACTCTCTGGAAACTCAGATCTATTAAAGCTTATTTCGATACGTCGGCATTCAGAACCCTGGTCCAATCCCTTGTACTAAGTCAACTTGACTATTGTAACATCGCCTACTTAGCCATTTCCCAAAAAAATATGCGACATTTACAACTAATGCAAAATGCAGCGGTCAGACTAATCTTCGGACTAAAGAAATTCGATCATGTTACATTGGCTACCAATGGAAGCACGCATAAAGTTTAAATTCACCTGCTTCTGCTTTAAAGCGCTAAAGGGACTTGCTCCTAAATACATAATTGACCTTTTCTCCTTCTCTGCCAACAGACACAAGAGAAGCTCTCATTCCTACTTCGTTTCTCCCCCCCCCCCCCAGTTAGAGGTTGTAAACTGAAAAAACACCATGAAGACCTTCTTTCACATCAAGCAGCATTGTGGGGGTAAAGACCTAGATCAACTGCTTTCGCCCACGACTTATGAGGAATTCAGAAAACGTCTTAAAAACTCAACTGTCCCTAAAGTATCTAGACAACTGACCCACTCATCTTCTTTCTCCTCCATAGTGATTCCTCTGTCCTATTAGTCTCTTTCTCCTCAAAAACGCATTTCCAGTCCTATTAACTCTCCTCTTCTCCCCTCTTAAATTCAATCAGTTTGTACCTCGCTTAATCTATTGTAAACCGCATAGAACTTAACGGTATTGCGGTATATAAACTGTTATTATTATTATTATTACTTTTGTTGTCTGATGACTTTATTTTTCTGTGCTTTTAACTATGTTTCCAGGGCCTTCTTTTCTTGTCCATTGACTATTTTTCTCTCCATTTTCACTTTCTGCCTTGCATCCATCTTTGGCATTAACTTAACATTCAATTTTTCTGCTTTCTTCTCAAAATCAAAGTTTACATGTCTTACCTTCCCTCCCTTTCTCTCTCTCCTTCCCTCCCTATTTCCATGGTCTGACATCTCTCTCCTCCCCCCCCCCCCCCCAGTGTAACATTTCTCTGTCCATTCCTCCTTTCTGCCCCCTGCAGTCCATCTTCTTTCCCTTCCTCCTTTTTGGCCCCCCTCCCAGTCCAACATTTCTCCCTCCTTTCCACCAGTCCAACATTTCTTTTCTCTCTTCCTCCTGCATGCATCTCTTCTGGTCCTCCTTCCCTCAACCAAACAACATTTCTCTCTCTCTCCCTCCATGAGTCCAACTTTTCACTCTCTATCCTCTCCTCCTTCCCCAGTGTAACAATTTCTCCTTCCCTCCTTTCTGTCTTCCCCTCTCCATGAGTCCAACACTTTCTCCCTCCTACACGCTTTCTCTCTTTGTCCTTGCCTCTTCCCTCAGTGGAATCCATATTTCCCACCCCCCCCAACCCAACATGCTCTATCCCCATGCACCATCTCACCCTCCCCTCCAGTGTGTAGCATCTTTCCTTTCCCTCCCTTTCTGCCAGGTCCACCAGCACCTGTTCTCCCTTCCTTTTACCTCCCCCTTGTCCAGCAGTACCCATTCTCCCTTCCTTCCTCCCCTTGTCCAGCAGTACCCCTCCTTCCTTCCTTCCTCCCCTTGTCCAGCAGTACCCCTCCTTCCTTCCTTCCTCCCTTTGTCCAGCAGTACCCCTCCTTCCTTCCTTCCCTTGGCCAGCAGTACCTGTATTTTGCAGCCACGGTCTTGTACGCAGTCTTGCACACTAGGCAGGAAGAGAGGCTCCGGTGCAGGTGTCAGCTGACTTGCAATTTCCTGCTGCAGTCGCGTATGCCAGGACTCCTGCCTTCGCGTATCCGAATCGGGAGGCCGATTTTTAAAAAAAGTGAATCAATTCAAATCGGAAATCAGGCAGCACTAGTATCAACCTCCTTCTACTATCTGCGCGAGCTACAAAAAATTTGTTCTTACTTCTCAGAGAGAGAATTCACCCAACTGCTTTACGCTTATGTCTTATCACGCATGGACTACTGCAACACACTGCTTGTTGAACTATCTGCAACAAACCTGTAAAGATTGCAACGTTTACAAAACAAATCAGTTTGTCTTTTGAAGAACCTGTCTATCCTCGACTGTTGCTCCAGCTCTGGCTGCTGTACACTGGCTACCCATTCAGAAGCGTTGCATCTTTAAAGCTCTTACATTAGCTTTCAAATTCTTCGACAGGAAAGCGATAAAAACCCACCTTTTTTCCTGACTCTCTTAAACACACCCCTAAACTTTATTTCTGCCCCAGCAAATTTATACAGCCTCGCTGTATACAGATGGAATATTGTGTTCAATTTTGGAGGCCACATTATCAAAAGGATGTGCTGAGAATAGAGTCGGTTCAGCGAATGGCCACTAGAATGGTCTCAGGACTCAAGGATCTCCCATATGAAGAACGTCTAGGTAAGTTGCAGCTATACTCTCTCGAGGAATGCAGAGAGAGGGGAGATATGATAGAGACATTCAAATATGTTACTGGCCGTATTGAGGTAGAAGAAGATATCTTTTTCCTTACAGAACCTACGGCAACAAGAGGACATCCGTTAAAAATCAGGGGTGGGAGATTTCATAGCAACACTAGGAAGTATTTCTTCATCGAAAGGATGGTTGATCGTTGGAATGATCTTCCACTTCAGGTAATTGAGGCAAGCAACATGCTCGATTTTACGAAAAAGTGGGATAAGCATGTGGGTTCACTTCGAGGAAGTGCTTAGGGGGAGGGTCCTTAGAGTGGGCAGACTTGTTGGGCAGGTGGCCCTTTTCTGCCGTCATATTCTATGTTTCTAGATGTAACTTAGTCTCTAGTCGCACTCTCGGGACTCAACTATGCAAGATCTTACCCCCTCTCCCCACTACATGTACCTATACTAAGAATGCCTAAAATTGTCCTTTACTTCGATTACATTGTATTTATAGCTGCTTTACTGATAGGGCCTATCATTTGCCATGCTACTGGGCTCAGCCCCCAAAACATGTATTCATGCCAGCAGCCAGGTGCTATTTTGGGGCCCGCGATCTTGAACCCGATCTCACACTCTGGGCAGGAAGAGAGGCGCCAGCGTCAGCTGATTTTCATCTTCCTGCTACTGTCACATATGCCAGTATTCCTGCCTTCGCATATTTGCCAGATACGTGAAGGCAGGAGTCCTGGCATACGCGACGGCACCAGGTAGTTGCAAATCAGCTGATGCCAGCATGATCTCGAACACTGGGCAGGAAGAGAGGCTTCGGTGTCAGCATGAACTGAGTTGCAACTTCCTGCTGCCATCGCATAGGCCGGGACTCCTGCCTTCGCGTATCCAGCAGATACACGAAGGCAGGATTCCCGGCATACGCGATAGGTTGAAGAGCAGTGTCAACAGTAAAGCGGCCTTGAGGTACACCATATTTGAGTGGTTTAGGACGTGATAGGTGCGATTCTAGTAGTAAACTTCAAGACCTATTTTTTCAGGAATGAAGAGAGCCAGCATAATGCCGTGCCACTGATGCTAATGTCGGTAAGTCTGGAGATGAGGAGAGCTGGTATACAGTATCAAAGATGGCACTGAGGTCAAGGAGAACAAGCAGCGCATATTCTCCCTGGTCAAGGAATTTTCAACAATCATCAATAATGTCTAATAGGACTGTTTCAGTACTATGGGATTTCCTGAATCCTGATTGGTAGATTGATAAGAGCGTTTTAGCTGTTTGCAAAACGTTGTAGTTGTTGTAGGACAACTTTTCTAGGATCTTCGATATAATTGGGAGGTTTGAGACTGGTCTGAAGTTGCTTGGCTGATCTGGGTCTGCGTTCGGCTTTTTTAGGATAGGACAGACCACTGTGGTTTTCCAGATTGCAGGTGCTTCTCCGGTTGTTAGTGACCTATTGACTAGGGAAAGAATTACGGTAAGTTTAGGAAGGCTTCTTTAAGAGGTTTCAAAGTTATTCAGGGTCTTTGGGACAAGATAAAAGGTACTAAAGGGCTATTACTGTAAGGTATTATTTCAATATATTGCATTGCACTGTGTTATGATTTTAGTTTATTTTATTAGTATTGTGTTTTTTGTAAAGCAATTCATTTAGAAAATGCCTAAAAACTAGGTTATTTTAGAAATTTGTATAAGATGACTTAATATTTTTGACTTATTCTATTTCGTATTTTCACTGGGTATGCCTGAACTCTTGTAGTCTGTTAACAGCACTGAACTTATTTAGGTACATGTGGATTTGGTTGCCAGTGAATGTGGTGACATCAGTTAGCTTAGCAGGGTTTAAAAAAGGTTTGGATAATTTCCTAAAAGAGAAGTCCATAGGCCATTATTGAGAAGGCTTGGTGAAATCCACTGCTTATTCCTAGGATAAGCAGCATAAAATCTGTTTTATTACCGAGGATCTAGCTAGGTACTAGGGACCTTGGTTGGCCACTGTTGGAAACAGGATCCTGGGCTTGATAGACTTTTGCTGTCTCAGTACAGCAATTCTTATGTTATGTCCTGACAGTTTCTTATATACTTTTGTACAGTGATGTATATACTGTATCTAGCAGCACTACAGAATGATAAATTGCAGTTGTAATAATGACAGTTCTAGAGTACAAAACCACAATGCAAAATCCTACCCGAAGAGTGTTATCAAGATTTACCAGCAGTGTCCTAAGCTATCATGTTTGAGACATACTCAAAGGGAAATGGGAAAAGTATTCTCTCTTTACTGTGTTGAACCTCTTTACCCACAACTCATATTTTCCCTTCCCTGGCAGCCCAATTGCTACAAGTGTCATGGTCTGTTCCTGAGAACAGGAGCCCCTTCAGGCCTGTACATGTGTATAAGAGGACAGGAATCTGCTTAGGGCAGTACAGCATAAAATTCCAACCAAACATTAGCCACAATATAAGGGTGGTGGTCAGCAAGTGGGAAATGCCTCCATCTGGGACAGAAACCTCAGTATGGCTCCGTACATCTGTGTGCCATACAAACTTTGTTCTATGTATTTCTATACTTAAGGTCCAACACAGCTTGAATGCAAACATGTGCATCTCTGGGTAGGCTGGATATCAGCACAACCTAACAAGAGGGATCATGTCTGCAAAACAGCACACAGATGCACACAATTCCTAACTTCTGTTTGTTTTTATCAGGAAAGGAATGATGTTAGAATGCCTTTGTATCACTCTATGGGTGCGGTTGCACCTCAAATACTGTGTAATTCTGGTCACTGCAACTCAAAAAATATATAGTGGCATTAGAAAAGGTGTAGACAAGGACAACAAAAATGGTAAAAGGGATGGGACAACTTCCCTATGAGGAAAGGCTAAAGTGACTAGGGCTCAGCCTGAAGAGATGGCTCAGGGGAGAGATCTATAAAATACTGAGTGGAATGGAGCAGGTAGATGTGAGTCACTGGTTCAGTCTTTCCAAAAACAGTAGGACCAGGGGGCATGTAATGAAGCTACTATGTGGCAGATTTAATACTAACAGCTACATAAAAGCTTCCTTTCGTTTGTTAGTTCAGCCATCGATACCGAGTATCCTTGATTATTGTAATATAATCTACCTGGGTGCCTATAAGAAAATCTTCAAAACACCACGAGTGGTTCAAAACACTGCTGTCCGACTGATTTTCGGTCTGAAAAAATGGGAGCATGTTACTCCTTATTATCAAAAATTACACTGGCTACCGATTGAGGCTAGAGTGTTAGAGTTTTATTCAAATGTGCATGTATCTGCTTCAGATCAATCTTTAGTATGTCTCCGGGTTACCTTGTTTCCCATTTCTCTTTAAATCACTCCAATAAGCCCACACATAGAGTCCAGTTAGTCCCATATCCTACTGTCAAATTGTGTCATTTGAAGAGATTTCTCGAGAGAACTCTCTCTTTCCAGGCAGCCAAAATGTACGCCTGGTTTGGCAAAATCATGCCAGGAGTCTCATCCTATTATTTTTTTAGAAAACTATTAAAGACACAATTATTTGACAAATTTGTAACCCAAGCTTCCTAATTGCTTTTTAAATATAACATATACTGTGTACATTCCAGAAATTGATGTATCTTTTTGAAGTTTATCCAAGTTTATTAAATAATTTGATTAATCGCCTATTCCAAATTCTAGGCGATGTACAATTTCTTAAATAATCAAATATGGGTAACGAATCAAATATACATAAATCATAACAAATTAAAATAATGAATACAAACATTCCTATACAAAGTTTAAATCGATCAAATTAAGTAACTTTTACATACGATATCAACACAAAAGGGAAAATTATTAATGGATTACAATCTGTGTTTAATTCAACATATTTAAGGTAAAAACATTAGGAGGGGAAACAAATATAGTTTATAATGAAATATGAGATAAAGAGAGACAAAACCATTAAATGTATTCACTAAAAGCATCTTTAAAAAGGAAACTCTTAAGTTTGGTCTTAAATTTGTCCAAATTCTTTTCCTCTCTTATAAATAATGGGAGGTCATTCCAGGACTGGAGAGTGGTTATTGAAAAAATAGTGTGACGCCTCGTATTGATAACTTTTAATGAAGGAATGGCCAGTAAATGTTGGTCTTGTGATCTCAACAGTCTTGAGGTAGAGTAAGGAATTAAGACTCTAAAAATAAAGGCAGGGGTTTTAAATAATAAGGATTTAAAAGTAAGCAAGCATAGTTTAAATAAAATATGATGTGCAACTGGGAACCAATGTGCCTTTTTAAGCAATGAAGAGACGTGATCGAATTTTTTGGCTTTGTAGATAATTTTAATTGAGGCGTTCTGGATAATTTGAAGACGTCTGATTTCTTTTTGTGGCAGACCTTTAAACAAGGCATTACAATAATCGATTTTAGAGATTACTAGAGAATGAATTAAGATATTCAAAGACTTTGCGCATAAGAATTTAGCCACAGAACGAATTTGGCGAAGTCTATTGAAAGTAGATTTGACCACCTGGCTTATATGATCATGGTAAGATAGTTTGTTGTCAAATATTATTCCAAGAATCCTAATATTTGGAGTCGTCTGCAATGGAATGCCTTTAATACAAATGGGAGAAAGAAGTCTATAGCAGTCTTTCCATGGAAAGAGCATAACGTTTGTTTTATTAATATTCAAGGCTAGTTTGACAAAGAGGTAACTGTAATCTTTTGAGAGAAGAGATCGAGAGCCTGAGACCACTGAGATGGTCTGAGATGGAGCTTTGCAAAGGGGGTAATGTGGACTATGGATGTCATGTGTCTAGCTGAAATGGTTTGTAGAAGACAAACTTGCTTGCAAAGCTGAAGCAAAATGTCCTGTCTTTGTGGAGGTAGGAAAGCCCATAGATGAACAGTGTCGAGTAGGGCTCCTATGAATTGCAGTCTTTGAGATGGTTGAAGTTGAGACTTTGGAAAGTTGATTTTGAACCTTAGTTGTTGAAGAAATGTTATCATCTACTATATTGTGGAACATACATCTTGAGGCGAATCTGCTGAGTTTGTCAGCTAGAGTGTTCTGTAACCCTTGCACATATATGGTCTTGAGAAATATGTTTTGAGCAATTGCCCAGTTCCAAATGTACTCAGCTCCTTGATAAAGAGGGAGAGAGCCTGTTTCTCCTTGTTTGTTGATGTAATACATTGCTATTGATTGTCTGTGTGAACCAGGAGGACCTGATTGGAAGACTGCTCTGAAAGGTTTTTAGAGAATTTTAAATTGCACTCAGCTCTAATAGGTTGATGTGTAATGTCTTTTCTTGAACAGACCAGCGACCTTGCTTGAGACCATCCAGATGAGCTCCCCAAGCATACATGGACACTTCTATGGTGAGTAGTTTCTGATATGGAGGTATGTGAAAAAGTAAACTGATGGAAAGACTGGCCAGATCCATCCACCACTGAAGAGTTTGACAAAGAGGTAACTGTAATCTTTTGAGAGAACAGATCGAGAGCCTGAGACCACTGAGATGGTCTGAGATGGAGCTTTGCAAAGGGGGTAATGTGGACTGTGGATGTCATGTGTCTAGCTGAAATGGTTTGTAGAAGACAAACTTGCTTGCAAAGCTGAAGCAAAATGTCCTGTCTTTGTGGAGGTAGGAAAGCCCATAGATGAACAGTGTCGAGTAGGGCTCCTATGAATTGCAGTCTTTGAGATGGTTGAAGTTGAGACTTTGGAAAGTTGATTTTGAACCTTAGTTGTTGAAGAAATGTTATCATCTACTATATTGTGGAACATACATCTTGAGGCGAGGCAGCTTTTACCAGCCAATCATCCAGATATGGAAATACTTGAAATCTGTGAGTATAAAGGATTGCTGCCATGATCTCTAGGCACTTGGTGAATACTCTTGGAGAAGAAGCCAGGTTGAAAGGCAGAACTTTGTACTGGAAGTGTTGATGAGCTACATGAAAACATAAGCCTGTCTTTAAGCCTCTTTGATGTCCAGGGAGCATAGCCATTCATTTCATTCTAGAAGAAGGTATAGAGTCCCTAGAGATAGCATGCAAAACTTTTCTTTGACAAAGTATTTAAGTCTCGGAGGTTGAGAATTGGTCGAAGACCTCCCGTCTTCTTTGGGATTGGAAAATACCTGGAGTAGAACCCCTGATTTTTCTGAGGAGGAGTTACTTCTATGGCTTTTAGTGGAAGCAACGCTTTGACTTCCTGAAGAAGAAATGTCTGTTATGATGTGAAAGAGGACTCTCTTGGAGGGCAATTTGGAGGTATTGTTAGGAAATGGAGTGAGTGTTCCTCCTTGATGACCTTGAGGACCCAAGAGTCCGTCGTGATGAGAGCCCAATGTTGATGATATAATTGTAGCCAACCTCCAATAGGTTGGGGAAGAGGCTGAGAGGGAGATATGGTTGTTATGTGCTCTAAAAGCATGTCAAAAAGACTGAGCTGGCTTTTGAACAGCTGAAGTCTGGGTCTTTTGAGGTCGTTGCTGTTTTTGTCTCTTCTGTGGTGGTGGTTTGGAAGAAGAGGATGTTGCAGGGTATCATCTCTAGTAAGAATAAGAAGCTGGTTTTGGAGCAGACTTAGATGGTTGATTTTTAGTCTTTGATATATTCAAAAAGTTCCAATTCTGCTCATGTTGAATCAGCTTTAGACTAGCAGCCTCTATTCTATCACTGAAGAGTTCTTCCCCCAGGCATGGAATGTTGGCTAAATGGTACTGAAGATTAATATTCATGTCAGACTCGAAGCCAAGCAAGACATCTCATCGCAACAGACATGGCAGATGCTCTGGACGACATTTCAAAAGCATCAAATGCCGTCCGTGCCATATATCTTCTGGTTTGTAGGAGGCTGAGGGTCTGCTGAAAATCTGTAAGATGTTCTGGGGGAATATACTGCTCAAAGTCAGCCAACTTCTTTATAAGATGTTTAAAATAAAATGACATGTAGAAGTTGGCCAACATAGAGTTATTGGTAGAGACTGTAACCAAATTTGTTCATAGTCTGACCCTCATGCCCTGGTGGTGCAGAAGAGTAAACCCTGGTACTGGAGGATTTTTAAGGGTCAATTCCACAAGCACGTTGTAGTTGTGGTGTTGTAGTTGTGGTATGTCAAATCCAGGACAAGAAATTATTCGGTAGAGCAAGTCAGCTTTTCTTGGGGCTGCAGTAACAGAAAGAAGGCCTCCTTAAGAAGATTATACAATGGTAACTTGAGAAGCTCTGTAGGAGGTTCATCATAATTTAAGGCATCAAGGACCTCTGCTCTGGGCTCAGTGTTAGCCTCTAATGTGACATGAAGGGTTATGCCCAACTGTCTATTGTATTTAGTAAAGGAAAGTCTTTCAGGAGGAGGATCTTCTTGGAGAATGAGGAAATGGATCTGAAGGTATGCCATATGACTCAAGGGCAGACAAAGTAGGCTCACACTCTGATTCAGTATGGTGACGTGATAGATCAAAATAAACTGCAGGCACCCCAGGTGACTCTGTAAGATGAAGATTGTAATGGAGAAAGATGAGAATGACAAGACGATGCTCTTCGATGTCTATGGTACCGATCCAATGAAGATGATGAAGAGGAGCGACAAGAAGTTCTCTTATCGCTGGAATCATGTCAATGCAATGTAGAACAACTTTGCCTCAAAGTAGAGCGTCTAGTTGATGAAGAGCGTCAATGTGTCGAAGAAGGACATTGATGCTTCGATGATGAGCAATGCTGTTTTGATGGATAATGTCGATGCTATAATGTGGAGGATCGATGCCTCGATGGAGAGTGACACCTCGATGGAGATCTGGAATCAGTATCCCGTGGCCTCGAGGTGCTATGCTTAGGCTATGCCGGTACCAAGGGAGTTGATGTTAGCACCGATGTTGCATGCAATTTAAACATGTCACCGATCTCCATCCTGAAAAACTCATTGAGTTGCTCCTTGAAGAGCTGCACCAGTACCCTTCACTCAACAGCTGGTACCATTGGTGCGGCAGGGTATCGAGGGGTGGGTGACCTCGAGGAGGATGCACACCCTAAAGGAAACACAACCTGCAGAGATGGAGAGCGATGGTGTTGGCATTTGGCATGCATCAAGGGACTCGATGCTGTAGAGGCCTGCGATGTTTGCTGGGAAGAGGATGGCTTCTTAGCTGGCTTCCCTGATGCTGGAATCTCGTCCAATGCCAATGCTGGTACCACAGGCTCAGAGTGTGTCCATGGCTGAGCCGAAGAGCTTCTCTTGCTGAATGCCCATACACTGCAAACATCAACTATGCAGATCAGTGATTGAAATAGGCTGTTCGAACCGACAGCACTTTTTAAAACTGGTCAATGGTTTCGACATGGACAGAAATATTGTGGCGGCATGTAATTTTGTAAACCGCATAGTATTTATGCAGTTTATAAATTTTTTAATAAATCTCAATGATGAGATAGAAGAAAAAGCCCACTGAGGAATGACTTGAAGGCTGAAAGGCCTAAGTGACCAAAAATATATTAGTTCTTTAGCTTGAGTGCCTGAATAATTTGTAATCTACATAGAATTGTAGGATATGCTGAATATAAATTATTTTTTAAAAAACCAAAAAACTAAGTATAACAATATTATTAAAGTGAGGAAAAAACAACGTCCAAAGGCCAGTCGTAGAAAAACAATATGGGCTGAAGGCAACGCCAACTGGACAAAGTCCAGAAAAATGAAGAACTGAGGAACCACGAGCCAACATCGGGCAGGAAAACACTCATGCATGTGCAGTGTAGGCAGTCACAAAGTTTCTTAAAACTTAAAGTGACAGTTCACTTTTAGCACTGTCTGTACCAGGCATCGTGGATGACATCACCCATATGTGAAAATATGCTGCTTTCTTGTCCTAAGATAACTAATGTTTTATCAATATCAATGCACCTCCAATGTCCACTGCAGCTGTAGAGTGCTTGAAGGTCAATGCCCTCAATGCGGATGTACTCGTCTCAAATTTAGATTCACCAAACAACTTTTAGAAGCATTCTTAATGTCCATAAAGACCCCAGGTGTCATCTTTTGATAAATGGTATAAAAGTATAGTGTGTTGAGGCTAAAAAATGTCAGGCATAAACTAAGAGTCATTCTCTAACATTATATTGACATACTGCCCATACTTCCTGAAACCACTAAGGATCTTCTATTTTTGTGAAACTGGAAGAAAAGTAACCAATACAAAATCAAATAATGTTAATAAAAAAAACCAACAACTATGTCCAATGTTTCGTGATGCACCAATGCTAAAATGGTCCAGCTAAAATTGAAGAAATACTACAATGTAATGAAAAAACGAATTTGGGTTTTTTTAAGTGAAAAAGGAGTGAAACAGGTAGGAAAATGCTAAAAAAGAATTTTTATAGTAAACTAAAGAGTATACTCAGAGACCATGGAAAAATGGCAATGGCTGGTTTCTCGGAACAAAATAGAATCGAGGTAGACACCGAACATTGACAAATCATTCCACACATGCTCAATATACTACTCTAGATGTCCACAATCCATGTATAAGGGCTGCATATTCTGCTTATCCCAGTTTCCCTGTATTCAATTCCAGTTTCCCTGTATTCCTCCTGAGCTCGGCTCCTTTCTCACCTTATTATTGTAATATATGATAAGGTTCAGTGTCTCCCTCCTCCTGGGCTCATGCAGATAATATAACACTAGTGTATTTTTCTCATATCATACTAATATTCTGAGCCCTGCTTCTCTCTCACACATCTGAAGGAGAGCACTGTTTTCTTATAACTTCCCAAGCTCTACTCCCCTCCTTCCTTCCTTCCTTCCTTCCCCTTCCTTCCCCTTCCTAACGACTCCTACACTGGCTGCCGATGGAGGCGCGCACGAAGTTCAAGCTAGGATGTCTCTGCTTCAAAGTATTAAATGGTCTAGCCCCAAAATACATCACAGACCTCTTCTCATTCCCAACCAACAGACATGAAAGAAAAACACACATGAAATTTGTCTCCCCACCGGCTAGAGGGTGCAAATATAAGAGACACAATCAACAACTGCTATCATATCAAGCAGCCATATGGGGTAAAGACCTAGGAAAACTAATTGCGCACACAAACAACTATGAAGAATTCAGGAAACACCTAAAAACTTACCTATTCTTGAAATACCTAGGTAACGAACCGGAACATCAACCCCCCTCGTAACATCACCACATACCTGAACTTGCAAACTGTTAACCCCAACCCCTAATCACTAAATATGAACACTCTATTCAACTTACGGAACATTTCTATTTCTGTGTAAACAACTTGGCACTTCCTGGCCTTGCAACACACAAACTGATGTTAACATTATTAATGTTATCAGATGTACACTGCTATACTCTTCAATTCGCTGTACGTAAAGTTTCTCTTTATTTTATTGTATTTACAGTTTCTTTTATTGTGAACCGCCTAGAAGTCGCAAGATTGTTGGCGGTATATAAGAATAAAGTTATTATTATTATTATTATTATTACTCCCCTCCACTAGAAGAGGCATTCTCTTATTTCTGTGTAACCTCATGTAATCTGCTCCTCTCTAACTCCTGTATTCTGAGAGAAAATTCTTGCATACTTGCATCCTCCCTATATCCCTGTAACCAACTGGGTCTACTCCCCTATTACAATTGTTCTGGAACATTATTCCCTCTGAGCTTATTTTCCCAATTTCAGTATTGGTCTTACCTCAACTTCCAGCTCTCAACGAGGAGCTGAACACACATTTTCCATCTTGCCGAAGGCCAGAAGAAAATCAACCTCAAATCTTGGGGTGCTTCAGATGGGGTAAATACAAGTAATAAATAAGCAAAAAAAAAAAAATAATCAAGACCCAAAGAAAGAAGAAAAGGAAGCAATGGAAGCAATGTCTTTAATCTGTTTTCAAAAAGTAGAGACTTATGTTGTTGGGGGTTTTTTTTGTCTTGAAAGAAGAGAAGAAGATGATTTTTTTCACAATACATCTAAAGCTGTCGGTCCTTAGCAAGCCAGAGAGTTACCCTCCAGCTGCCGTATCAGCCATAAAACTAAAGCCCAGATGAGAACACATCATGCCCACAGCTGGGAATCATAACATGAGCAACACCGTGGATGAGCAGATTGTCAACGGTCCAGAGAATTCCTGTCTATTTGGATTAAATACAATTCAGCGAAGGAGTAAGAAAACTCACAGAATGAATGTACAAAGCGATGAAGAGGTATAGCACAAGCAGTGGCAGTTGCTCACACCAGCCAATTACTGCAGTGATCAGTTCAGCATTCCTGCCAGAAAAGGTAAATGGGTGCTGAAGTTCTGGAAGGGACCTGAGCCAAGAGGTGAATGAGACAGCATTCAACAACTTATTGTACAATCTCTGACTAAATTACATTTTTCTGTAACCTAGGAAGCAGTGTTTTGTTATGGAATAAGTTGCCAGATAAGTTGAAAACTCATCAATTTTTGCAAGATCATTTGACTTGCGCTTAAGCTGGGGCAGACTTATGTCTTTAAGCTGACAGATGTTGTAGTAAGATGAAGCAGATTGTTTACTGATGCGATGTCTCTATTTTTGATTGTGTATGTTTTTAGTGTAACCTGCTTAAGTTATTAGACAGGCTAGAAATAGGATAATAAATAAATCCCGCATAACCAAAATCCACAATCTCTCTCAAATACAATCTACAACTGAAAACAATCAAGACATCTTCCCCATAAAAATTTAAAGATAATGAAGGGCAAGGAACCAATCAAGTCTTCATATTCTTCCACAGCCATAAATTACACACCAAGGGAAGACAAATAGTTTCAGAGCAAGAGGAACATTTCTTCCAGTGGCTCAAACGGAGCTTTGGTAAGATCTCACAGAACCACATTAAATTCCCATGAAGGGAACGGTGGCTTGATCGGTGGTCTGGTGTTGTGAGCACCTTTTAGAAATCTGGTGACGTCTGGATGAGACGCTAGTGTAGATCAATGGTCCTGAGCTCTGAAACAAGAGAGCCCAGCGACTTGACCCGAAGCAAAGCCTATTGGGAAATCTGGTGGGAGGGGGAGTTAGCAATGCTCTCTATCAGAAGTGGCTGAGATTTTTGTTGTCTCTGTTGTCTAGGATGCCTCTGGATAGTAGGACGAGAGGACATGGAAGGCTAATTACAATAACCCCTGGAATTGTAGTAAGAGGAGCATCTAAAAGTAGTTAAATATTTATGAGATGACTGCCCTATTTGCGAAGACTGATCATTATGTTTTTCAATCTCTTCTGTTAGTTCTTCAGTGCAGTCTCCAAAGAGATCACCACCTATGCTTGGAATGTTGGAGAGGCAATCTGAGACTGAGGCATCCAAATCAGAGATTCGAAGTCAGGCCTGCCTTTGCATTTCAATAGACACTGCTGAAGTGTGTGAGGTGGCAATGAAGGCATCAAAAGTGGATTTGATCATATATTTCCAGGTCTCCAAAAAAGTGTCGAACCAGATGTTGAAAGGGTTTGAGCTGGTCCAAAAGAAGGTGTTGCTCAAAAGTTAGCAATTGTTTTATTAGACTTTAAATAAAAGGTCATGTATAAATTGTAATTGAGTATTCTGTAGCAAGCATTGATGCTTGAAATACACTTGTCCAGGGTTTTACCCTCTCTGCTTGGTGGTGTGCTGGCATATGTGCGAGAGCTATTAGCTAATTCAACTACTAGATATTGGTGCTGAAGCTGAGGTGTATCAAACCCAGGGCAAGTTTGTATTCTATAGAGAGAGTCCAATTTGCAAGGAGCTACTGGGATAGTAGAGATGTTTCCTAGTTTTTAAATAGGGATTCCCTCATGAGGTAATGAAGGAGAACCTTATTGTTGTTTTTAGGTCATTTCTCATAATCCAAGGCCTGTACAAGTTTTGCATGAGGATATTCTTCAGACTCTATGCTAATAGGGAGTGCTTGTCACGTCTCCCCAATAAAGCTGGTAAATGATGAACTCTGAGGCAGAGATCTACGACATGAAAGGGGTGGAGATGGGTCAGATGGCATACCATAAGATTAATCTTTTATTGCATTACTAGTGTTTAAGCCCGTTACATTAATGGGTGCTAGTAAAGCCTCCTTCCCTCACATGTCCTCTATTTTCAGCCCCCCCCCTCAGCCCCCTTCTCCCATCTGTTCCCTTTCAGCCCGAGCCCCCTTTTCTCACCAGCAGCATTTCCCTCCCCACTTCACTTCTCTGTCCAGCACCACCTCTTCCCTGCTCCCCCTGTCCGTCTTCATTGCTCCCCTGGCCCAGTAGCACCTCTTCCCTGCTCCCCCGGTCCAGTAGCACCTCTTCCCTGCTCCCCCCATCCCTCTTCCTTGCTCCCCTGGCCCAGTAGCACCTAGTGTTTTAGCCCGTTACATTAACGGGTGCTAGAGTAGATGTCTGTCTGTCTGTTTGTTTGTTTTTTATTTGTCTCTCTCTGCTTGGACGCTGTCTGTCTGTCATTCTTTCTGTCTGTGTCTCTCCCTGGCCCCCTGTCTGTCTATCTTTATTTCTATCTCTATCCTCTTCCCTCAATCCTGCATGTGCCCTTTTTTCTTTCTCCGCCCCACTTCCTTCCAACGTCTGCTCCCCCTGTCCCTCAGACATCTATTCAGTGTCTCTCTACCCCTTCCGTGTACTGTTCATCCTCTGTCTTGCCCCTTCCATTCACTGCCCTCTCTTCTCTTTCCATCCAGTGTCAGCCCTCTCTCTCTCTGTTCCATATGGCATGTCCTCCTTCCTTTCCCCCTTCCTTTTTCCCTTGGTCTGGCATACCTTCCTCCTTCCCTCCATGCCCTGCCATCTCTTCTTCCCTCCAAGCCATTCTCTCCCCCTCTGCTCCTTTTCCTCCTTGAACTTCATTGGGCAACAGCATTCACAATTCATTGCTGTTGCCGGCTTCAGGCCTTCCTCTTTGTCGGGTCCTGTCTTCATGAAAACAGGAAGTAGGCAGGACCCGCCAGAGAGGAAGGCCTGAAGCCGGCAACAGCAGCGAATTGTAAACGCTGCTGCTGCCCGAAGAAGCCAGGCCTTGAAGCACCTGAGGCAGACTGCTTCTCTCCCCTCCCAACCCAACCTCCGCTGACCCTGCTATCTCTCCCTCCCATGCGACCCTCCCAGCGAGATGACCTTAACAACTAACTTCCCTCCAGCGTTGGCAGCCGCAGCACGCTAAACAGGATGCTTCGCGGCTTTCTCCTGCTGGTGAAGCGTCACCGATGTCATCATCAGTGACGCTTCACTGGCAGGAGAAAGCCACGAAGCAGCCTATTTAGCATGCTGCGGCTGCCAACGCTGGAGGGAGGTTAGTTGTTAAGGTCATCTCGCTGGGAGGGTCGCATGGGATGGAGAGATTATACGGTCAGTGGGTCCCGGAGTGAGGATGCTGCCGCTTAGTGAGTGAGGGGAGGAGTGCTTGCACGGGTGGAGCTGTGCGCCAGGCCTCAGGTAAAGAAGGTATGCCCCCCACCCCCCAAAAAAAAAAAAGTGCGTGTGTGAGGAATGACAGGGAGGCGGGCAGGGAGAGAGCTTGCCTGCTTCTTCCAGCGGTTGGTGGAGGAGGGGAGTGTCCAGAGTGATCCCTGGCGCCGCGTTCTAAAATAGAATCCGGCCACGGATCAGAAAACACGGCGGCAGGGATCACGAAACCCTAAGTGTGCATGCGCGCTTATGGTTTTATTATATAGGATAATTAGAGTTATGTTTCTTTCTTTTTTCACTAGAATCCTTGCATATAAGAGAGTGTGGATGGGTGGGGAATGTATTTTGAGGAGTTAAATTATTTCATTATAATACTAAAATCATATCATAGGTATTATTGTTGTTTTATAATTAAGATAAGAAGGGGGGAAAATGATGTTTAATGTAATAATTGTATAGTAAATAGTGTGTTTTTGTGCAGTTTTTTCTGATTTATCATTTGTATTGCACTATTAAAGTTTAAAAATCAATAAAGATTTACAGATAACTCTAGGAGGTCAGCAGAGGAATGTAGTGACAAATTTGAGTGAGACCTCGATGTAAGCTATCAGAGGCCTCTGAAGCAGAGCGTTGAGACTGTGTTGATGAACATCGAGGAGAAGTAGGCATGCTATGTGCTCTAGACAACAATGCATGTGTTGAGCAACTTCTAGATGTTGCAGTTTGACATTGAGGTGTCCTAGAGCAATGCTTCAATGACTCCATGGTGTGTGCTCAGACTGGACTAAAGTACAGGTGCAGAACTTACATGGGGTGTGTCTGAGGTAAAATAGCCTGCTCTTGCTACAGCGGTGCTCGAAGCTGCTCTTGCAGCATGGCACCAGTACTGATGTCAACAAGGGTAGAGTAGGCGTGTTGAACTGGGTGCTGAGGCATTGGGAACCTCAATGGAAAGGCACGCCTCTGAGGAGACACCAGTTGCAGGGATGCTTGGAATGTATCAATGGAGTTGATGCTTGGGACAATGTCAAAGCATGTCTAGTAGGGTAAACATGTTTGTGATTCTTAGACATAAGAACATAAGATTAGCCTTACTGGGTCAGACCAATGGTCCCTCTAGCCCAGTAGTCCGTTCTCACAGTGGCCAATCCAGATCACTAGTACCTTGCCAAAACCCAAGCAGTAGCAATATTCCATACTACCAATCCAGGGCAAGCTGTGGCTTCCCCATGTCTTTCTCTATAACAGACTATGAACTTTTCCTCCAGGAAATTGTCCAAACCTTTCTTAAAACCAGATACGCTATCCCCAGATACAGGGACAAATTTTTCCCTGTCCCCGCGAGTTCTTTTACTGTCCCTGCCCCATTCCTGCAAGCTCCATCCTCATCTGCACAAGCCTCAAACACTTTAAAATCATAAGTGTTCAAGGCTTGTGTGGTTAAGGCAGAGCTTACAGAAATGGGACAGCGACAGTGCCAAAACTCGCAGGGACAGGATGGGGAAATTGAGTTCCTGTCAAACAAGTGGAGTCTCTGCTGCTAGTGTCAATGTTGGAGTAGAACGTGGTTGAATGCTGGAGTCTGTCTCCAGCCATGCTTGATGTCGTTGAAGCTGTACTGAAAAGCTTTTCAAATTGAAGTATATGGGCATTGAGCGACCTCTTCTGCATAAGAGAGCAGAGGGTGCATGAAATGTCCTGATGATTTGGACCAAGACATTGTACACACCAATTGTGCTGATCAATGCCCGATATGCATCATTTGAAGCTGCTAGATGCTTTGGACATCGAGGGGAAAACCACTGATATGAAGTCAAAGGGCTCAATCGCCTAGGGAGCTCAAGTAGAATTCAATACAAAAATGAGTTGATGCTCTTGGTACGGAAAAGGTTTTGGGGGCTCAAAGTCCCAAGAAATGAAAAATATTTTAAAATGGAAAAAATTTTAACAGAACATAGGAGAACTGAAAAAGGAACAATAATATATGAGAAAACCAAGGCAAAAACCTGAAAGGGAAGGCATCCAAAATGCCAACGTTTGATGCACTGAGAACTCGGAGAACACAGCTTCTAGGTTCTGCAAAAAAAATGAGCCCACAAGCCAATGGGTGGGAAAGCACCAGCACGTGCACGGTACAGGGGGTCCTTAAAAGTTAAGGTGACAGTTCACTTTTGACTGTCTGTACCAGGTTCTGTGGATGATGTCACCCATGAGAGAATATAATTCCTGCTGGTCCTTAGAGAAAAGAGAATTTTCAGTAATCTATTGTAGAAGTAATCAAGCCCAAGCCATTTTTTTCTATTTCAACGATCAAAAAGTACAAGCATATTTGGCACAGGTATTTGATCTTGAGAAAAGAAGCAGATATTAGCTTCTTAAATTGAATATCAGCTGTTAAATCAGAGTCAATTCATACACCCAGACATTTTTACAGCTTTCTGGTATTGGATTGCTTTACTCTCTAGTGTAGGATTTATAGTCGGAAAAGTCAGGAATTTATCCATAATACAATGATGATTTTTTTTTTAGTGTTTAATTAAATTGGTTATCATACATCGTTTTGGAGATTTGAGAAAAACAAACATTGGTATGTAACTGGAAAAATAATGTGTACATCGTCAGCATAAATATAATATGATAAGTGAAAATGATTTGAGGAGCTTGCCCAGAGGACTAAAACAAGTATTGAACAAAATATGAGATCAAGATGATCCTAGTGAAACCCCATATTCTGGATTCCATGAAGGAGAATAATCACCATTCATAACAACTCCTGTTTTTCAGAAAAGAAGCAAACCAGTTTCACACCCTTGCTTAATCAAATGCATTGTTTCTGAGTATTAGGTTCAAGCAGCAAGTACATTGAAGCGAAAGGTAAAGCAAGGATCAGTTGCTTTGTAGATACTTTCCAATGAAGTAGATAGATTTCAAGAGTTACCGTAATCACAATACCTATGATCTGATGAGGTTTAATTCTGTTGGTTAAAGAAATACTAGTTTGTTCCTAACAGAATTGGATACAGGAATCTGGTTAGGGCCTGCTATGCCACTGGAATGCAAAGACTGTTGGGGTCAAGGAAGAGGAACTGCTGTGGACTTTCTGATTGATTCTGTTCTTTTAAGATAACAAGAGAGATCCTAGAAACATTCCAGAGTGTGGTTTAGAATAAAATGTAGGCGGCCCCATTTCTTCATTCACATAAAAATTTGTGAATACCTTTGGCAAGAATTTAGGATCAATACAATTATATAATGATGAAACTGAGTCTAAGGCTTGAAGTTCACTGACTTTTTGAAGTAACTGCTACTAGAAATAATACCTTGCAGATTATATTTTTGACATGGCCCAGATATTTTTTGTGATATTAAAAAGAATCTATAACGTGCTTATAATGATGAGAAACAAACTGTATTCTAGCACTAATAAGAAAGTGCCCCTTGCATAATTACTGTATATACAGTTTGCTAAAGGCTAAGCAGTACAGCAAAAATACCTGTTGCAAAATAAAAGGGAGATGCATGCAAGAACTCTGGCATTCTTGGAAACATGCTGGCAGGATGCCAGGATCAGCAGATGGCAGTCACCCCCTCCCCCTTCTACATATATATGCATCGCTGCAACTGACACAGCCACAAGTTAGTCTGACCTGGACACTTGCCCAGCTTCATTTTATTTTAATGCACTGAAGGACAAGCAGGGATCATGGAGAGAACCGGTGGATGCCAATCTGCCTGGCAACTGGAACCAGTGAGTCAGGCCCCTACACATACACACATACAACGCAGATAAAACTGTCAGATGGAATAAGAAAACATTAAAACACAAAAGGACAAGCACATCAGAAAAGGGCTTCTTAAACTATAATTAAACTCTGCACAAATATTGACCTTTGGAGGGACACATGCTGGTTGTAGTATATTTACTAGTTTTAAAATGGGACAGACCACAAGCTGCTGAATGGCCAAATACTACTTCAACTCACAGTCTTAACCCATTTATGTCCAAAGCAGTGGGAGTGAATAGGTGACTCCACATAGCAATCCAAAAAACATTCCATGTTATTTTCAGTGTCGCACCACTTGTGGTGAATTACCTCAGGGATGCTGATCGCAGGTCTCTCTTCCTGAGAAACATACTTCAAAAAGTCATACCCTCTTATTCAACTTCTAAACTATCCCCCTCCCTTTGCACCACATAAACCCTCCAGATACACCATGAATTCTTTACAAATAGTTTACCCAGATACTATAAGGGGGCTACTGGAAATGGGTAATGACTGGTTTGTCCACAAAACAGAGGTCAACAGTGTTTACTGACGTACCTCAGAGCCACTGGGAGGGTGGACATGGAAAAAATGAGAAGACTGCAAATTCCATAGGGGGCCCTGTTTTGCTGGTGCCTTTTTTATTTTTTGCCTAAATCTGTAGTTCTCTATTTTTAGCACCTTGGAGTGGAAAGAGTCTAAGAGCAGCTTGAGGTTAGGTAACTGCATTTGTTGACATCACCATAAACAGCAGATAAAAATCATACAGCCTACCTACCCATTTGCCCCTCCATATTGACTACTAAGATTTCTACTTCCTCTCTCGCCTTCAGAGATCCTCTACGAATAGAAAAAACGAAAATTACAGACAACCATTTGGCCTCTCCAATCTGGCCACGCACACAACAGATTTATATATAAAATTTATAACCCACAACTGTCTAAGCAACTCACAAAACTTTTATAAAATCAAGGACAGATAACAGGAGTGTCAAAACTAGGTCTTGACAATAGAGAAATAATGAAAAATTAGGTTCTGAAGTGGGGTGCCTGGTCAGGGAACCCCATGAATGGAGTGCTTTGCCCATGGGCCACATGTTATGCTGTCCCTATCTGAGCCTCGGCGTAACTATGACTGGCTAAGTTATGTTAGCTTGATAATTTGGCAAGATGTATGGAAAAGATACATTTTTCTTTAAAAAATGATTCGTTTTTCTTTAGTTAGTAGTGACAGTATGCAACCCTGAAGGAATGAAACGCGTTGGTGGGGGCTGGTGAAATCATGCAGTCATGAAAAAGCTAAGTTGACTTTAATGCACGTATAAGCATTGATAAAAATTGAAAAATTGAAATTAAAAAATAAGATCAACAGAATAAATAGAGTTTGATTCACACGTTAAAAATGGATCAATGAGGAATGCTGCCACACCAGAGCTGTTGCTTTGGGTGGCGTTCTGAGAATCCAATAACAAGTGAAGTTGGATTTAGTGCTATCGTTTGGCCTCAAGCATCAGCTGGGATGGAGACATGGTCAGTATCAATGCCCACGAGCCAAGATCCACTCCAACATAACCCGGAACCATTCCTCCGAGGCAGGCATTGGTAAGTGTTGGTTCAGTGACACCCTATGAAAATGCTGGTACCGAATCAGAAGATTGGGCCCCACTGCTTAGGAGACTAGTGCATTGAGAGCGGCCTTTGCGGCACAACACTTCTTAAGTATTGGTGGTGCTAATGACCCAGACCTCCTTGCACCATATTTCAAAGGAAACCAATATTGGTGCTTCTTTGCCTTCACTCGACATATCACATTTTTATTTTAACAAACTTATATCCCGCCTAAGCAGGTTACATCTTATTTGTTGATATTATGATTTGATAATGTTTGTTTTTAATATTGTATTATTTTTCCCAGGGGGATGGGAAATTTATGTTTATCTTTTGTTTGTCGCATACTCTAATCACAGCTCTAAATAAATTAGTAACATTCAAATGCTAAAATTGTGTTTGTAAAGTGCTCAGACTCTATAACCAATTGTCTAGTGGTAACACCAAACTGTGATTATTGTTGGGACCATCGTCTTTACAGTTCCAATAATGCAAATGATAGAAATATCTTTTGTTCGTATCATATATTTAGCGACTAAAGGGCAATCAGGATAATATGTATGTAGCCAATGTGTAAACCGCATAATTTTATGCAATGTATAAGTTGTTAAATAAATAAACAACATAATATAACAAACAATAATATGAATAACAGCGGGATCTGGATAGGCCCCGCTGTCCCCATATAATCTCACCCCCTTTTTGCACCAAGACTCTTCCCTTAACTTTACCACAAATACACTAGAGACTTTCTTTGATGGAAAATTAGCCGCAGCTCAGTTTATTAATCATAACACTTTAACATATCATAACCTCCATTAACATGAAAACAAAGAGCTCCTCCCAAGCCACCCAATTACAAAATATTCAGTGCCCTCTACCCTGCTGCCTCAGCAAGGGTCAGAGGGGTGGCATGTCCCTCATGCCCCTTTTTCCGGGTCACCTGACCCACCAGGCACGGCACCCTGCCGGCCCACCGCTCATCACCTGATGAGCTCCAATGACCCAGTAGCTCGGGAGATCCTCCCCCAAGCTACCTCCCACTGCCTAAATCACAGGACGGTGGGTGGGAAAAGCCGCCCTGGAGGACCCTGAATGGCCGAGTCCTCCACTGTCACCTCCTTAAAATCTCACCCCCACGCGCCACCCCTCCTCCCTCCAATCTCTTCAAAACTTCCCTACCTGACAGGCCCTCTAACCTATCCTACCTCTCCTCACTACACCCCACTCACTATCCACCCCGGCCGATGGGCGACACGAGGGCCTACCAGCCCCGTGTTATCTCCCGCCCATCGACATGGGTCTCGGGCTCCCATATAAGAATTACTCATCCTGCATCTACCAATCCCCATTAAATAGTACTTATCTACTTAAAAAAGTTTCCAAAAATACAGATGTTTTTAAAAGCTTCTTAATAAGTCAACAAGAGCGATGTTGAATGCCAATGTGTCTTCGGTGTTGGGTCTGATGCAGGCAGGACCAACGAGGTCCTACCGGTGCCCAATGTTAAGGCAGGAGGAGACCTCCTTGATGCTGTTGTACCCCTAGTGCAGCTCATCAAGCCAAAAGGACTGATACCTCCGATGTTGATGGATCGACCATAGAAATGTCAAAAGGTTTCTCATTGTGGGCCTCTCTGCTTTTTTTGTGTTTCTGCATTTTCAAATAGAAAATATATCGACATCAATTTTTTTCATTCTACATTGGAACTTGTATCCAATTAAAACTTATGTTTCCACTTGTGAGCATATCAAATCTAAGAGCTTTTTCTGCACTATTCGCTTATCGTGCACCTAATCTGAAATTTATTGCCCATGTCTGTAGTTCAAATGCATATGCTAGTATTTATAAATCAATTAAAATGATTCTGTTTCAAAAATATATTGTTTACAAATAAGTGTTAGTCCAATTGTAACTCTTCGCTTAACTATTCGATTCTACATTGTAGTCTACACATTACAGGAATAATTATCCCTGGTCTTATTTTTCTTTAATTTCTTTTGAGCATTTGTTGATGTCAGTGGAATATAAGAATGGATAAGTAAAGTAGAAGCCTCGTGCTCTGCTCCACAGAATAACAAAGACTCTTGGTCCTGCTCTTTCACGCTGGGTGGAAGTATGCAGAGTGATGCTACCATAGATGTTTTAAAGCTACAGAATGCTGGGTAGTGTCCTCTGTCGGATGATCAGTGAGTAAAATGGTAGAAAGAGAAACAGAGAGAGAGAGAGAGAGAGAGAAAGAAAACGGGTTAGTGTTGTGCACACAATGACTTTCTTTAATGAACCTCACTCCTAAACTCTACTATCTATGCGATTATGACTGTGTCCCTGTGCAAGTGAGAATGCACAAGTACTGCTGTGCTTGTCCACAGTAGAGTAGAAATGTCTATGTACAGACTTCCACCTGGAGAGCATCTAACTTGATCAAGCATGGCTCTGTGTGTACACTGACAGAGAAAATTGTCTGAGCATGTGGCCATATGAAATGAAAAATGGTCTTTTCCAGCATGATATGAATACACACAGATCTTTTAGGAGCGCCCAGCAGTGCATAGCAGTGATACTGGGAGAATGACTGTCAGCAAAGGAACTTCTAGGAAAGCTCTGAATAAGGCCTCATTCAGTCTGAAGCAAAACCCTGTTAAAGCACACAGAAATCCTTTGAGTAACGTAAGCGAGGGGAAAAAGCTCTCTATAATTACCAGCAACTGGTACAGACGTCCTGTGCCCTCAAACGTGTAATGCTGGAACCACTTTAAAAAGGATTGCAGTATTGAAGGCCCAGCCTGGGGTTTTTCAAGGAATGCCGTCATGAAATGCATCCATGCCTTTCAAAAATAATTCTGCTAGGGACTGAAAAGAAAAAAAATGAGAAACCTCACTTTAATCGCTTTCCGCCACTGAAACTAAAAAGCAGGAAGAAAAAGAACAAAATAACAAGTTTTCAATTAAATATAATTAGAAAGATAAGTTCTTGGCTGTGACAAAAAAGCATTAAGTGCTGAAGACGGGTTAGTGAAGCTTAGGAATACCTCCCCCCCCCCCCCTACACACATACACAACCTCAATAAAGGCAGACACAAGGTTTCACCCATTAGCTTCACTTGCACTTAGCGGCATCGGACACATTCATACATCCTACTCTTTCCATGCATACAGACAGTTCCACCATACACATTGCATCAACCTGCCTCTTTAGGTCAATAATTTCTGAGTACTTGCATTATAACATCCAGTACTACACCCCTGTATCAATTCCCCTTAAAAAAAGCAAAACCACACAGCACTTTGCCAATGCATCTCACTCTTGCCCTGTAGCAATGCTTGCAATCCTGGTCTCGAATAGCAAGATTCCAGAACTAGAGAATGACAAGGGGACAAATTTTGTCCCTGTTCCCGCAGGAAGTCAATTTTCCCATCCCGGCCTTGTGCGTTTTGTCACTGTCTGTCCCATTCCTGTAAGCTCTGCCTTAACCGCACAAGCCTTGAACACTTACGATTTTAGAGTGTTTAAGGCTTGTGTAAATGAGGACGGAGCTTGCAGGAGTGGGGCAAGGATAGGAAAAGAACTCACTGGGACAGGAAAATGAGTTCCCGCGGGGAAGGGGAAAAATTTGTCCCCATGTCATTCTCTATCCAGAACCCCAAATTGTAGCAGCATTCCATGCAGAATCCCCAAAGAGTAGCAAGATTCCATGCAACTGATCCCAGGGCAAACAGTAGTTTCCCCCAAGTCTATCTCAATAGCATACAAATATAAGAATAGCCATAATGGTCCATCTAGCCTAGTATCCTGCTTCCAATTCAGGTCACAAGTACCTAGCAGAAACCCAAATAAAAGCAATAACAATCTAGAACCTCAGGGATTAGCAAGATTCTGGAACCCCAAATAGTAGCAGCATTCCATTCAGAATCCCCAAAGAGTAGCAAGATTTCATGCTACCAATCCCAGGGCAAGCGGTAGCCTCCCCCACTTATGTTTCAATTGTCGACTATGAACTTTTACTCCAGGAATTTTGGCCAAACCTCTTTTTTTAAAACCTAGCAATGCTAAACGCTGTTGCCACATACTCTGGTAATGAGTTCTAGAGCTTAACTATTTTAGTGAAAATTTATTCCTATTTATTTTAAAAGAATTTCCATCCCAAGATATTGAGGGAGCTCAGAGAGGTTCTGGTAGGTCCTATTAAAGATTTGTTCAACAAATCCTTGGAGATGGGAGTGGTTCCTGGGGAGCAGAGCGGATGTGGTCCCTATTCACAAAAGTGGTCGCAGAGATGAAGCGGGAAACTACAGGCCGGTAAGCCTCACTTCAGTTATTGGAAAAATAATGGCAGCATTACTGAAATAAAGGATAGTGAAATTCCTAGAATCAAATGGGTTACAGGATCCGAGGCAACATGGTTTTACAAAAGGTAAATCATGCCAGACAAATCTGATTGAATTTTTTGATTGGGTGACTTGAGAATTGGATCGAGGGCATATGCTAGACGTAATTTACTTAGATTTCAGCAAAGCCTTTGACACGGTTCTTCATAGAAGGCTCTTGCACAAACTTGACGGGTTGAAGTTAGGACCCAAAGTGGTGAACTGGATTAGAAGCTGGTTGACGGACAGATGCCAGAGGGTGGTAGTTAATGGAATTTGCTCAGAGGAGGGAAAGGTGAGTAGTGGAGACCCTCAGGGATTAGTGCGGGGGCCGATCCTGTTCAATATGTTTGTGAGCGACATTGCAGTAGGGTTAGAGGGAAAAGTTTGCCTTTTTGTGGATTATATCAAGATTTGTAACAGAGTAGACACCGAGGAGGGAGTGGAAAACATGAAAAAGGATCTGCAAAAGTTAGAAGAATGGTCTAATATCTGGCAACTAAAATTCAATGCAAAGAGATGCAGAGTAGTAATGCATTTGGGGATTAATAATCAGAAGGAGCCATATGTGCTGGGTGGTGAGAGGCTGATATGAACGGATGGGGAGAGGGACCTTGGGGTGATAGTGTCTGAAGATCTAAAGGTTAAGAAACAGTGTGACAAGGCAGTGGCTGTTGCCAGAAGGATACTAGGCTGTATAGAGAGAGGTGTGACCAGTAGAAGAAAGAAGGTGTTGATGCCCCTGTACAGGTCGATGGTGAAGCCCCACTTGGGGCTTCAATTGTGTTCAATTTTGGAGACCATATCTGGCGAAGGACATAAAAAGATTTGAAACGGTCCAGAAAAAGGCAACAAAAATGGTAGGAGGTTTCTGCCAGAAGATGTATTAGGACAGACTGGAAGCCCTGAATATGTATACCCTGGAGCAGGGGTGTCAAACTCAATCACACTAAGGGCCAAAATCCAAAACACAGGCAAAGTCGAGGGCCAGACTCCACCCAATCTCTGCCACAGACTGCACCCCCATAATAGTACTAATTATAACACAATTTTTTCCATTCATATTTCATATATACACACACACAATATAATCTTATTAAAACATAATGGTAATGGTTAACCACAAAATTAAACTACACAAAACACACTGTATGCTTCTCAACATTCATTCCTACCAGAACATAGATAACCCCTATGCAAATACAGGGCCACAAACTAAAAGTACTAATACATGAAAAAGAAACCCTAAGATTCAAGACTCGGCATGCAGTACAACCCCAGAGAAAAATAAACAAATGAGCAGTGCAAAAGACAGCAGATTAAAACTCTCAAAATTGACACAATTCAAACACTAAATTGAAAATAAAATCATTCCCCCTACCTTTGTCGTCTCCCTCCCTCACCACTGCGGCTGTGCAGAATATTACTGGAGGCAGGAGAGGTACTCATGCTCCCCCATCCATGAGCATATTGTACTGTTGGGCCAGAGCAGTAGGGAGGTGGAGCTAGAAGAGGAAGTCAGGAGGGGAGGTGGAGCTGGAAATCAAGAGGGCAAGCCTACGGTTATAATCAGTGTATCCCCCCCCTCACTGCCTCAATTTTCTCTTATGGTCTGGCTTCCTCCTCTCTTTAGCAGTAATTTAATGGTGCCGGCCAGTAATTTACACTGCTGGTGTGGTGTCCATTTGTGCATGCCAGTAGCACACTAGAAATGAATTTAACTGTGCCTGCCCCAGCTGGGAAGCATGTACCCTAGAGGAAAGAAGGGACAGGGGAGATATGATTCAGACGTTCAAAGGCATTAACGTAGAACATAATCTATTCCAGAGAAAGGAAAATGGTAAAACCAGAGGGCATAATATGAGGTTAAGGAGTGATAGATTCAAGAGTAATGTTAGGAAATTCTTCTTTACGGAGAGGGTGGTTGATGCGTGGAATGTGCTCCCGATGGAGGTGGTGAAGAAGAAAAGGGTGACAGAGTTCAAACAAGTGTGGGATGAACACAGAGGATCTCTAATCAGAAAATAATGGGTATAAATTGAAGGAACTAAGGTTAGTGCCGGGCGGGCTTGCACGGCCTGTTTCCCATATATGAACATTCAGTTGAGGATGGGCTGGGGAGGGTTTCGATGGCTGGGATGGTTAAGATGGGCTGTAGGGAGCTTTGATGGAGACTCCAGTAGATGGAACCTAAGCACACTACTGGCCTAGAAATATCTAAGAAAAAGAACCATTTAAACTAAATTAACTTATGGAGCATGTATGGTTGGGCAGACTGGATGGACCACTTGGGTCTTTATCTGCCGTCATTTACTATGTTACTATGTAATTTCTCTGTGTCCCCTGTTTTTGTGCTTTTTGAGAGAGTGAAAAATCACCTCACTCATTCCCTGTAATATTCCTGATAATCTAGGTCTGACGTGGAACTCTGACAGTATACCTCGAAAAAGGCTGGATTCACTTCCAACTGTACCTAGGAATTGGAGTGACCATAGGAGTCTCCCTCTGAAGAAGACAGAATTTGAAATGCCTTGTTCCTTCTCTTAAGATCCCACTTCAAAAAAAGTGCGTCTCCCCCTCTCACCTATGTTAAATGTACAGAGCTGCGTACGCCTTTCAGCATTATAGGAGTGATAAAAATCGTACTAGTGGTAGTAATCAAGTCTATACAAACTAAATCAAAAGAAAAATAACTGTGTTGGGTTTGTTTTTTTTTCATTATTACCAGGGGTCCTAATATACCTTTCCTATATTAACCAGCTCTATACCAAATACTAATTGAAAGAAGAAAGTTTTACATTTTCTTCAATGTTAATGCCATTGGACATGCACCCTTAATTGGGAGAGTCCCCCTTCAGGCCAGCACTACTGAGCACATGCTGATAGCAATTAATGCAAAATCAAGGCCTGATTTCAGTCCTGCCCTGCCCTATCTAATTATTCTAGTACTACATAGCTATGTCAATGCATTTCAGTCCTGATCTGCAGCACTCCAATATCCATTATAATCTGAATGAGCAAGATAGTTTCTATAGACAGAAAGCACAGTTACTTATTATAACAGGTGTTATCCAGGGACATCCACGGAGCCCCGGTACACACACTTTAAAAGTGATCGCCACGTTATGTAACTTAGAAAGTTCACGATGGTCCGTAGCGCGTATGTCTTCCCGCCCGATGTAGGAGCGCAGTTCCTCAGTTCAGTAAGCCAGCTAAGAAGCCAACCCGGGGAGGTGGGTGGGTTGTGAGAATATCTGCCTGCTGTCTCTGGATAACACCTGCTATGGTAAGTAACTGTGCTTTATCCCAGGACAAGCAGGCAGCATATTCTCACTGATGGGTGACCTCCAAGCTAACCAGAATGGGATGGTGGTAGTGTTGGCCTTTAGGAAAATAAATTTTGTAATACTGACTGACCGAAGTGCCAATCCCGTCTGGAAAAAGATTCCACACAGTAATGTGAGGTGAATGTATGAACCGAGGACCAAGTAGCAGCTTTGCAGATTTCAGACAGTAATGTGAGGTGAATGTATGAACTGAGGACCAAGTAGCAGCTTTGCAGATTTCGTCAATAGGAGTAGATCGAAAGAAAGCTACTGAAGCTGCCATAGCTTGAACTTTATGGGCTGTGGCACAACTCTCCAGTTGCAGCCCAGCCTGAGCATAACAGAACAATATACAGGAAGCCAACCAGTTAGAAATCATTCTTTTAGATACAGGATGCCCCAACTTGTTAGGATCAAATGAGATAAAGTTGAGGAGATGTTCTATGCAGCTTTGTCCTGCTGATATAATAGGCCAAAGCTCACTTGCAATCCAGAGTGTGAAGTGCCGTTTCTCCTGAATGAGAATGAGGCTTAGGAAAAAATACTGGAAGCGCAATTGGTTGATTGCAATGAAACTCGGTGATGACTTTCGGCAGAAACTTTGGGTGTGTGCGAAGTACCACTTTGTCATAGTTGAACACTGTGAATGGTGATCTGCCACTAATGCTTGAAGTTCACTCACTCTTCTGGCAGAAGTGAGTGAGATGAGAAAAATAACTTTTCATGTAAGGTATTTAAGATGAGCCATAGACATTGGTTCAAATAGAGGCTTCAAGAACTTAGCAAGAGCCACTTTGAGGTCCCAGACCACTGGAGGTGGTTTAACATTGAAAAGTCCTTTCATGAATCTAGATCACAGGATGAGCAGTTAGGGGTTGATGAAAGGCTGTGATAGTGCAGAGATGGACTCTAACAGATGTAGACTTGAGTCCCAAGTCAGACAAATGGAGAAGGTAATCCAAGATTAGTGAAACTGAGTTGAATGATGGATCATAGTGATGAAGAAAAATACCAGGAAGAAAAATGGGTCCACTTCTGCTGATAGCATTGCTGAGTAGCAGGTTTCCTGGAGGCTTCTAAAATAAGTCTTACAGGCTGAGAAAAAGGAAGTTCAGCTGCATTCAGCCCGAGAGATACCAAGCTGTCAGGTATAGAGACTGAAGGTTGGGATATAGAAGTGAACCTTGACTCTGCATAAGAGATGGAAATATCAGCAGAAGTATTGGCTCCTTGACACTGAGTTGAAGTAGAAGGGAGAACCAAGGTTTCCTGGTCCACTGAGGAGCTATGAGAATCATGGTGGCTGACTCCTGCTTGGCTTTGACAAGATTCTTTAGAATGAAAGGAGTGGGTGGAAACGCATAGAGAAACTTGCATATCCAATCCAGTAGAAATGCATCAGCCTCCAGACGGTGAGGCGAGTAAAGTCTGGAATTGAACTGGGACAACTTGTTGTTGGGGGAGATGCAAACAAATCCACTTAAGGAGTGCCCCATTGAGAAAAGATGGGATGGAGAGCTGCAGAGTTGAGCATCCATTCGTGAGGTTGAATAATTCTGCTGAGCTTGTCTGCTAAGTAATTCTGTTCCCCCTGAATGTAGACTGCTTTGAGATAGATGTTTTGAGCAAGTCGCCCAAAGCCAGATTTTCTGAGCCTCCTGACAAAGAAGGAGAGATCCTGTGCCTCCTTGCTTGTTTATATACTACATGGCTACCTGATTGTCCGTACGATGCAAGAGGACTTGGTTGGCTATGAGATGCTGGAAGGCTTTGAGGGCATAATAGATCGCTCTGAGTTCCAGAAGATTGATACGGAACTTCTGCTCTCTGGTGGACCAATGACCTCGAGTCTGAAGACCATCTAGATGTGTCCCCCAGGCATAAGTTGACACATTCGTAGTCAAAACTCACTGATGAGGAGGCATGTGAAACAGAAGACCTCTGGAAAGATTGGAAGATATCATCCACCACTGAAGCGACTGTTGAAGAGACAAGGCTACAGAAATGTGTTGCGAGAGAGGATCGGTCACCTGAGACCACTGCAAGGCCAGAGACCATTGAGGTGTTCCGAGATGGAGCCTTGCAAGAGGAGTCACTTGAACTGTAGAGGCCATGTGGCCCAGAAGAACCATTATTCACCTGACAGAGATTGACTGGAGCCAGGACAGTTGATAACAAAGTTGAAGTAAAGTGTCCTGACGATCCAGTGGAAGGAACGCCCTCATTTGAGTGGTGTCAAGAAGATCCCCAGTGAACTGAAGTCTTTAAGACGGCTGAAGTTGTGAAGTCATTTAAGTGATGAATTGACATCGTGATGTGAAGGGTCTTTGATGAGCCAGTCATCCAGATAAGGAAAGACTTGAAGACCCTGAGACCTCAAGGACGCTGCCACCATGACCAGGCACTTCATGAAGACTCTAGGAAAAGATGCCAGGCCAAATGGTAGGAACTTGTATTGGTAGTGGTAATGTGCCATTTGAAACCTGAGATATTTCCTGGAAGCCAGATGAATTGGGATATGAGTGTAGGCTTCCTTGAGATCCAGAGAGCATAGCCAATCATTGTGAGCCAAGAGGGGATATAGAGTGGCTAGAGATAACATGTAAACTTCTCTTTGACCAGAAACTTGTTGAGGGCTCTGAGGTTTAAAATCATTCAGAGACCTCCCGTCTTCTTTGGTACTAGAAAATAGCAGGAGAAAAAACCCTATGCCGGGCCAAATGGTAGGAACTTGTATTGGTAGTGGTAATGTGCCATTTGAAACCTGAGATATTTCCTGGAAGCCAGATGAATTGGGATATGAGTGTAGGCTTCCTTGAGATCCAGAGAGCATAGCCAATCGTTGTGAGCCAAGAGGGGATATAGAGTGGCTAGAGATAACATGTAAACTTCTCTTTGACCAGAAACTTGTTGAGGGCTCTGAGGTTTAAAATCATTCAGAGACCTCCCGTCTTCTTTGGTACTAGAAAATAGCAGGAGAAAAAACCCTATGCCAGGCCAAATGGTAGGAACTTGTATTGGTAGTGGTATTGTGCCATTTGAAACCTGAGATATTTCCTGGAAGCCAGATGAATTGAGATATGAGTGTAGGCTTCCTTGAGATCCAGAGAGCATAGCCAATCGTTGTGAGCCAAGAGGGGATATAGAGTGGCTAGAGATAACATGTAAACTTCTCTTTGACCAGAAACTTGTTAAGGGCTCTGAGGTTTAAAATCATTCAGAGACCTCCCGTCTTCTTTGGTACTAGAAAATAGCAGGAGAAAAAACCCTGGTTCTGTTGATCTACAGGAACTTCTTCAATTGTGTTGAGTAGAAGACGGGAATGAATTTCCTGAAGAAGAAGCGAGGATCAATGAGGGTTGAAAACAGACTCTCTTAGAGGATGATTCAGAAAGATGGTAAGGAAATGTAGAGAGTAACCCTCCCAAATGAATTGTAGAACCCAGAGATTGGAGGTGATGAGCTCCCAACGGTGGAAACAGAATTGAAGATGACCTCCGATTGGTTAGGGAGAGGCTGATGTAGAGAAATTGCAACTATGCTCTCGAACAGCAGGTCAAAAAGACTGAGTTGATTTGGCGGGAACGGCAGGCTGAGCTTTGGGAGGACACTGTTGTTTTGGGGTTTTTTTCTTTTAAGGCCTCACTGGAGCAGAGGATTCAGCTGAAAAGCACCTCTGATAAGAAGTAGGAGAAGAAGGCCTAAAAGGTCTCGATGAAGAGGTTTTACTAAGGTGTCCCATCGAGTCTCATGAGCAGTAAGCTTTTGAATTGCAGTGTCTATAGAGTCCCCAAAAAGCTCATCACCCAAACAAGGAACATTGGCTAGTCTGTCCTGAAGGTTAACGTCCATGTCAGAGACTCTAAGCCACGCCAATCTTCTCATGGCCACAGACATAGAAGAGGCTCTGGAGGTCAGCTCAAAAACATCATAAGCTGAGCAAACCAAATATTTCCGAAATAAAACAATTTAAAGCAAAATTAAAAACATTCTTGTTCCAGATGCCTTTGGACAACTGTCCTCTTAAGGACAAAAATTAAATTAAAATTATTACTTTTTACCCTAACCTATTGTGTTTTCCCTTTGCTTTTACAATTGTAGTTCTTCCCCTTTTTCCTATTGTCTGAAGTTGGTCTATATGTCTTATCAGTGTCTTACTAAGACTCTTAGATTTTATCTAGTATCCCCAGTTTTAATATGTTTTTATGTAAATTTTATATTGTACACCGCTTAGAAACCTGATTAAGCGGTTTAAAAAATAAACTTGAAACTGAGTGACAGTACTGACAGGGCGCTGGAAACCTTTCATCTTATAAGAAGGGATATATTTCTGATACCCAGGAAATTGCTTGATGAGATATTTCAAATAACAAGAGAAATAGAAATTGTAGTTGATGGCTCAATTAGCCATCATGGAATTTTAGTATAGTCATCAGCCAAATTTGTCCATAGTATGGCCCTCTCTACCTTTGATGGAGCAGATTTCTTTAGAGTAAACTCCACCACCAGAGACTTATGAGGACGTTGAAGTTTATTAAATCCTAGAATGAAGACTATTTTATAGAGAGAATTCAATTTCTTGGGTGCCACCAGGACAGAGAGAGGAGATTCCCAGTTTTTGTAAAGAGTCTCTCCCAAGATCCCATGTAAAGGAAGTTTGAGCATCTGTTTAGGAGGTTGATCATAATCCAAAGTTTCCAGAAATTCTGCATCTGCCTCCAATTTAACAGAGAGGTCCTTTCTAGCTGTCTAATAAAAGAGGTAAAGGAAAGCCTCTCAGTGGGAGAAGAAGCTCTAACTGGAGAATGCCTTGGAGACTTCGATGCAGGAGAAACATCTGCTTTGGTAGTGGAATGCAAAGGATCTGGATTTGATCATTTTGTAAATCAGAGGCCGGCAGAACAGAGGGAGAACGATGCTTTGACTGGTGCCGATCCTGTGTCACAGCCTTGGAATGTTTACGTTTACAGGAAGCCTTCCCGGACTTCAATGAACCCTTTGCTAGAGCGCCTGGAAGAAGATGAATGACGCTGAGAAGATGGGGACCGGTGTTTAGAAGACCGATGCTTCGACGCAGGACTGGAAGGAGTGGAGTGGTGCCGAGAGTCCTTGCGGCGTACCAATGAAGCATCGATGGTACCAGAGGTCCTGGCAGTGTTAGGCTCGAGCTGGGCCGGTACCAGAGGAGTCAGTGTCAGGAGAAGTAGTTGGAACTGGTCCCCAAACTCCTCGAGCTTCTGTCTTAAGGTAAATATCGGTACATGTGGCTTAGTCGCCGGTACCACAGATGCTGCGACATATTCCAGAGAGGATGACTCGGATGACAAAGCACCCTTCAATATTGGAGCCGGTCGCTGTAGGGATTTATGCTTGGTCGGCATGAATGAACTCAATGTCTTAGTGACCTGCGACCCTGTCTGGGAAGGTGGTGGCTTCTTAGCCAGTTTACCCGAGGGAGCAATGTGGTGTGACGCCGGCGTCAATGCTGGTGTCTCTGGCGGTGTTGTTGACATTAATATTGGAGATTTCGACGTAGATGGTGTCACCGGTGTATCCCCATCCATGCTGACACTGAAGAGTTTCTCTTGCTGAAGAATGTGATTTTTTTATGGTGTGCTTCTGAAGGGTAGAATAACATGTACAGGATTAGATTCGGTGCTCTGGACCCAAACACTGCAGGCACCAACTATGAGAGTACTTAAGAGAAACAGTGTGAGAATAATGACCGCATTTTTTGAAACCCGTCAGCGGGCGTGACATCGACAGGAACACCGCCAAATTGAACTCGATGGCTGAGGTGTGACTAAAGGCCCCGCTGGACAACCTGTGGATAGCTGCAAAAGAAAAAAAATTTAAACTCTTGCTTTTTTGGGGTGTTCTACGTGAAATAAAATAAGAAGAAAAAGAAAAGAATATATTTAAAAAGAGCGGGAGGGGGAAGGCAAACAACTAGAAAATGAAGACCACTAAGAAACGCGACTTCAATGCTCTGTGGAAAAAACGGAACCGAGGAGCTGCGCGCCTAAGTCGGGCAGGAATAATAATAACTTTATTCTTTTATACCGCCATAACCAAAAGTTCTAGGCAGTTTGCACTAAAAAATTTTTATTTTTATTTATTTTTTTTTTTTTATATACCGCCATACCCGGAGAGTTCTAGGCGGTTTACATCAATTACATTAGGATCTACGTTAACAAGCAGATTTACAAACAAATAATCGATTATGTAATAAGTAAAAACCGAAATTGACAGAAGATGGGAGGAGCTTGTTGAAGATAGGGAAGAGAGAAGCTATTAAGAGGGGGGGAAGGGGGGCAAGGTGATAATGTGAATGGGTGGGGCCATTAGGGGTCTTGTTTGCTGAATAGGTAGGTTTTCAGTGATTTTCTGAAGTCGAAGTAGGAGGGGGCCTCGAGTATCATTTGGGCCAGCCATGGGTTGAGCTTGGCTGCTTGGTAGGCGAAGGTTTTGTCTATGAATCTTTTAAAGTGACAGAGTTTTAGCGAGGGGAAGGCAAACAGTTGAGTTCTACGGGATTTCTTGTTTATGTGATAAGAGATTGAAGTGGGGGTTGATGTAGCTAGGAGTAGAACCATTTACCGATTTGTAGCAGAAGCATGCAAATTTAAAAAGGACTCTTGACTCGAATGGCAGCCAGTGTAGTTGGTGGTAAAAGGGGGTGACATGTTCCCATTTCTTAAGGCCAAAGATGAGACGCAAGGCGGTATTTTGGATTATTTTTAGTCTCCTGGTGGTTTTTTTCGTGGCGTTAAGGTAAATGATGTTGCAGTAGTCAAGGATGCTGAGGATGGAAGATTGTACCAGTAGGCGGGAAGAGGTGTCGTCGAAGTATTTTTTTATGGTGCGCAGTTTCCATAGTACGGAGAAGCTTTTACTGACCATGTGGTCAGTGTGGTTTTCTAAGGATAAATTTTTGTCCAGCTGGACAATCAGCGAAATACAAAAATACAGTAAAAAACACAAATATTTGTAAAATAGAATTTCAATAATAAAACTCACTAAGTAATAAACTTATCAAACAAAGTGGTCTTAATTAATTTCCGAAAACTGCAATAGGATAACATAGCTTGCTGAATACATTTACTTAACCAAGATTGTTGCCTACCAGCTTGAAATGCTAGGGTCCTATCTAAGAAGGTCTTATATCTACACCCATTAATTTTGGTGTGGGCTATTGCAAACTTTCTAATAACTTTTAAAGTGTCTGTACCGGGACTCTGTGGATGATGCCACCCACATGTGAGAATATGCTGCCTGCTTGTCCTGGGATAAACTTTCCTCCCTTGGAGTTAAGCTCTACATTTATGCAGACAACATTACAATAGTAATCAGATAGATCAGATAACCCCTCAGAACATACACTCCTATCATGGAGTTACCCTATGATAAACTGTACCAACCACATGCAATGGGTAATCCCAACGCTGGTTGGACCACAGACACTGAAAACCACGCCACAATTATATTACTAAACCAAACTCGGAAAACCTAATAAGAATCCAACCACAAACACCAGTGTTCTTCAACCTTTTTACACCTATGGACCAGCGGAAATAAAATAATTATTTTGTGGACCGGCAAACTACTAAGACTTAAATTTAAAAAACTATTTCCGCCCCGTCTCTGTGAGCTCGGTCCCCGCAAACCATCTGATCCCATCTGCACAAGCCTCAGTTATGATTTTATATTGAACGTATTTTATTAAAGTATAAAAAGAAACAATATTCTATACAATTGTCATTTTATAAATAGAAATAATACAAAGCAAGGACCAACAAAAATCCCTATCTCCTCTCCCCTTCACATATATCCCCTCTACTATCAAGAAAACTGAATAAGCCAAATTATTACAGAATGCTACACACAAATATCATGCTAACAGAATACCGCAGTCACACAACAGGAATAATGTTAGGGGAGTGCAACTAGGGCAACTGCCCCTGGTCAGAAAGATCCCTAAGCCAGCTGGAAGCTAAAGAAGCACTGCCTGGGCTTTGCAGTCCACAGTTATGTCTAACACCAGCTCTAGCATGATATATATTTCAAATCTGATATAATCTAATGACAAAATAGAAATAAAATTATTTTTTCTACCTTTTCTTGGCTCTGGTTTCTGCTTTCATCTTCTTTTCACTCTCTTCCTTCCAGCGTCTGCCTTGTCTCTTCAATCCAGCATCTGCCCCTTCCATCCACTGTCTGCCCTCTCCCCTTCCATAAGGCATCTGCCTTATTTCTATGCCCCTATCCCCTTTCCATTCAGCCTGTGTCCCCTCTATCCTTTTTACATGATTCAGTCCAGCTTCACTGCTCTCTTCATTTTTATCTCTCCTACACTAGATCTAGCATCTTTGTTCCTCTCTCTTTATTTCTCTGCTGACCCCCTTCCCAGCATCAATCTCTCTCTACTTTCTCATTCCTCTGTCTCTCCCCTTTCCCTCAATCTGATCTCTCCATTCCACCTTGACCCCTTCCCCTCCTCTAATCTCCCTGCCAGCTGTTTCCTTCCTTTTTTCCTTCTCCCTTTCCTCCTCCCCCTATCCAATAGTAACTCTCTTCCCATCCCTTTCCCTCCTCCCCTCCCAGCAGCATCTCTCCTTCTACCTCCCTCCAGGTCTAGTAGCAGCTCTCCCTTTATCCAGCAGCTTCCCAGCCTCCAACAGTAGCTTCCTCCCCTTCCCTCTCCTCTCTCCCCTCCCAGCAGCTCTCAGTACTTGCCTGCAGCAGCGATTCACTTAGGCAGCCTTGGGTCATTTGATGGGTCGTGCAGCCTCTGAGGAAAGAGGAAGTTTCCAAAGTGAATCACTGCGTTGGCAAGTACGAGAGCTGCTGGGCGGGGAGAAAGCTACTGTCGGAGGCTCCCCATGATCTCGCTCACCCCTACTCCCAAACTCCTGCCCACGCCCTGCACATTCACGGCGGCAACCCCCCCACCCCCCAAACAAGCCAGTGCAAACAGCATTGCACCGCAGGCCCTGCCGCCCAAGACGAGCTGGAGGCACCTACCCACCGCCCTGCCGTCGAGTCACATGAGTAAGCAACCCGCCGACAGGAAAGCTCAGGACCAGCGCCGCATCGCTCGCTCACCCGCGGACGCTGTCAACAACCCGCCGGCGGCCAGCAAACATGGCATGACCCCACAGCCGCATGGGCTCAACCTGCTGCACCTGGAGGCACCCTCTCAACCGCTGGGTGCCCGCATGCATCCCACACGTGGGTGGATCTTGCCACACAAGCGAGCCATCATGGAGGGAAGGCCCAGACGCTGCCGATGGCCCCAATCCACACGCCGGCCCCGCGCACCTGCCGCTAACATCACCTCAGCCAGGGAGTCCAAGACTGGTGCCGTAGTGCTATACACCTGGAAGGAAATTTCAGCGCATCGATCTCGCCAGCCCTGCGCAGACTGGCGGTTGAAGAACACTGACATATACTAATGAAGTCATACCTCAATCCCATGTGGATATGTTAACACAAGATCAGTGATAAACAAGACTGAAATGATAAAAGATCCGCTCACTGAATTACAACCCGGCTTTCTATTTCTAATCGAAACATGGATACCATTGCAAGATGGCACCAGATTACAACTACTTTGCCCAACAGATCACAAAACTACCCACCTATCGAGAACTGGTTGCAGGGACGATGGTCTGACAATGCTGCACAAATCATCTTTTCACATCAAAATCATGGAATCTATAACTCTCACCTTAATGGTAGAAATAAACAGCGACACTTCATACTATTCTACTTCCCTCTGCATATTATTCTACTTCCCTCCTGGAAAGTGGCTAAAAGCTGAACCACAGTTCTCAGACATTATCTCAAGAACCAAGGTACAACATGACTCCACCTAGATTCAACCTCAAACTCTCAAACCCTAAAACTCCTTGACCTCTTAAATGAGCTAGACCTCAAACCCTTGTTTCAACAACCCACATACGAAAAGGTCCATCAGATAGATCTACTTACCTCTTCCATTTCAGCAAAAAGCACAATTACCTAGAATTTAATTCCCTATCCAAAGTACCATGGTCAGACAATCTACTCCTAAAATTCAACATATTCTGGAAAGAGTTATCAATAACCAAACAGATCCCCCACCTCCAAATAGCCTCTTATTATAGAAACAAAGTAGCCCCTGGATCATACTGGAATGAAATAGATAACTCATTATCCCTCCCCATTCCTGACCAAGACTTCCTGGACCACTGGAAAACGACAATGAACACATCCTAAACAAACTCATGTAGCAAAAGAATCCAAAGATCAGAGATGTGGTTCGACTCAGCACTTATGTTCCTAAAAAGAACTTGCCAACAAGGCAAGCACAACTGGCTTAAACACTTGTCCCCAGAAAACAAGACTAAGTAGCACCAGAAAATCCTAGAATATAAATCACTACCGACATAAAAAAAGAAAGAGTAATACTCTACATAGATCAGCACAGAAGATAATCCTAAAATGAACAAACTGTTCTCAAAATTAGATAATTTGACCCAACATGAATAAGATCACAAATAGCAACAATCCCTCTATTCCAACAGTCCCAGAACTAGCCAACTGTTTTAAAACAAAAATTTGTTCCACACGAAACCAACTACCCCCCACCAATCCAGCTAGACCCACTGCAACAAAACCACCTATGGAAAAACCAACAGACAGATCTTGGAATGATCTTGAAGAGCTTACATTCAAAGATAGCTTCTCCTAAAATACTCCAAAGCATACTGCAGCCTTGACGCCTGTCCTTCTTACCTGATCAAAGCAGCCATCCCAACAACCATAGGAAAAATAACCCAATGGCTCAACTATCACCTACAAACTGGCCTTTTCCTCAAATCAGGAGGAGGAATTATCTTAATGCCCATTCCTAGGAATCTAAAACTCAACCCCTCTAATGTGACCAATTATTGGGCCAGTAGCTTCCATCCCCATATTTATCAAAATAATGGAAGCATATGTCACAGAACAACGCAAATGTTCCTTACAATGCTTCAATATCCTCTACCCTTCACAATTGGGATTCAGAAAAATCACAGCATTGAGACGGTGGTCGCAGCACTAGTAACATATGGCAAAGAACTATGTTGCATAGATGGCATAGACTTTCCACTAGAACTAATCTTAGTAGTAGAAATTGACAACCACCTGTCCATGAAGAGCCATTTGCAATCAATAATAAAACTATCTTTTCTTGTGATGAGAAAGCTATGAACCATCAGAAAATACTTTGAAACAGAGGCTTTCCAAATTTTAGTGCAATCCCTAATCCTATCCTGACTAGACCATTGTAGTGTAACACTAGTTCTTTCTCTAAAACGTTGCTATCGCGTCTACAACTAGCTCAAAATGCAGCAGAAAGACTCATATTCGGACTATGTGTCTGGGAGGGAATGCATGGATGGGAGAACATCGCAGGGGAGGGGACATAGGCATCCTGGGACTGTCGGCCAGAAGAAGCCCTTTCTGGATACGTCAATCGCTCCTCCTAAACTTACTTGCTCCACTTCATCACTGACGCTGACCCATTCTGCTTCTATTCCTTTCTCTCCTCTCTTCTACCTTCCAAAGTATTTAGATCAATGCTGTCTTTTTAAAATGTTTATTTTATTTTTATTTTTCCTCTAACTCTACTTTTCACTTCACTATTACCCTCCAGGTACTTTAGTTAGATTATGAGCCTTCGGGACAGTAAGGGAATTTTCCAAGTACCTTTCTTATTTCTAATCTTAATGTATATTTTCTGTAAACCGCTTAGAACCTAACGGATGTAGCGGTATATAAGAAATAAATTACATTACAAAATAAATTACATTACTATGGAAATCGGAACACCTACAGCCCTACTACATGGAACTACATTGACCACCCATAAATGCAAGAATCAAGTTTAAATTAGGCATCGCTGCCTTTAAGATCCTGACAGGGAGTGCCCCCGACTACCTAACAGAGTTGGCCATCCTACTCCATGGTGCCTCCAACAGATATTCCACCAGAAATGTTTTCCACTTAAAATTCCCAGCATGCAACATATAAAGTCTACCAGGCAAATTACCTTATCCATCCAATATAAATTAGCAAAATACTGGAACTAACTACCACTTACACTGCGATCTTGTGACCCCTAACTCAGGTTCAGAAAACTTTTAAAAGCATTTCTGTACCAAGATAGTAAGCCAACCCGGAAATAACTGAAATGGCAATTGTAAAAGCTCATTTCTAAACTGTCTAATGGAACTTCTGGGACATAACAATGAGCCAACGATGACCTACTTGAACTTGTAACTATGTATTTGTAACTATGACCTAACTGTACTGACCTACCTGCACTAGCAACTCCTATTGCATGTCCGTGTCAAACTGTCCATTGTAACTTCCTGGGTAACTGACCTCACCTCTTGTAATGTAACTGAATAGGTAAAGGCAAAATAGAAAGCCTGATTAATATGACATATATCAAGTACTGTAATAAATATAAACATATAAATTAATGTGCTTTAAGTCAATTAGCATGTGTTAAAAATAAATGTGTGAAATGAACTGAAGAAACCTGAAAATTGGGGAAAAGGCTCAAAAGAATCAAAAGCGACCAAAAATGTTTGTCCTGTGCATATTTCAAGGGTGCATCAGTGGTACCAAATGCTATGCTGGCTGTGTGTGAATAGGATGAGACTTACATATCTGGAATGTAAGTTGTTACACCCACAACCATCCTTCTCTGACTCCCAGCACAATGCCACAGAACCTAAGAAAGCATACAACCAGATTCTGGAAATAAACCCAGAAAGAGAACATATGTGGGGAGGCTGTTATATAATTTTATGGTGTGTGTGTAATATGTTTCTATGTGTACAACTCTCTTTCCTGCTCTCCCTGGGGCAGTGACAGGGATTTGGCAGAGAACCTGTAGTTCTGGCCCTGTGGTAACTGCCCAGTATCCCATGTAATTTAACTGCACCCATCAATAACACCATAAGCCCAAGACATGCTTGAGGAGATAACCTCAAAAATCTCCATACTGAGGCCATCTGCAGCCGAGAAACCACAAGCCAAGCTCACAATGGAGGAAAGAAAGGCAGTTCTGAGGATTCCAGCTCTGCCGAAACTTCAGAGAATGCACGCCAAACCTTAAAAGGAAACAAGTCTCTAGGGAGCCAGGATCCTGAGGGGAGGGGTAGCAGGAGACACTTTCAGCCTGTCCCCATCCACCCTCCCAATCACCACAAAAATATCCCAAAATAAAAATAATCAGATCAGTTTGTAGTTATATCTTTATGTGAGAATTCTGTGACACAAGTTTAATCAGGCCAAAAATATCTAAAACAAGGCCTGGACCCTAGGGAAGACGCTTCTAAGCTAGTGCTTTTCTACCTGTGGAAGGAGCAGGTCAAAGAGCATGCAGAAGCTGGAACATAACACTTTCATTGACTCAATACGCTTCAGATGCACTCTTCTTTAGAAAGCTCTTTTGTTCACACAAACAGCGTGGTCAGAAATAAATAATAAAATGAACTATTTCTAGCAGTTAAAGTGCAATAAATGCTACTGTTTTAGCTGAGCAACTGTCTCACTGCAGGGCTAACAGAAGCCTCCCTATCCAAAAGATGTTCTCCTAACCCCAGCATATATAGAGAAAATGTAGTGTGGACAAACTTCAGGAGCATCGGAAGTCTCGTTTGTACTGGATTGACATACTGGATCACATCTAATCAAAGGCTCTTTCCAACTCTTGGGTATTCATCACTCCAGGTGCCCAAATGATTAATGGCATTAGCCAATGTCAGATTTACAAACCACATCAGCTATTCACACTACAAGGGCTGTGCTTGTATGCAAACATCCCAGCCTTCATTTACAAGCCTTCCCCTGTCGCAGAAAACCTGAAATATCAGATAGAAGTAGAACACTACAAACCGCTATGCAACAGTAAGCTTTGTTGCTGCCCTAGAGACAGAGGATGTCTGGAGGAATCATACAAGGGATGCTGTACACAAGAGCAGCAGAAAGTGAAGGAAAGTTTAATATATAGCGATACCACTGCCCCCCTGAGGACAGGGAAGCATAGGAAAAGGAAGAACTGAACGAACCATGGAGCCCTTCATAACAGAATAAAGCTTGGCAAGATTTCACTTGGGGTGAAAGCTACGTAAATGCTGCCATGAGGAGAGTGCAGAGGGCTATGTGTTGGGAGAAAGGTGCGGGGACAAATGTGTGTGTGCCTGTGTGCATTGGGAAGAAAAGTGGGAGTGTGTGCACCCATGTATATTGGGGAAAAAGTGAAAGGCCAGGAGAAAGTGTGCATGTCTAAATTTGATAAGCCATGAAGGTGCTCACAACTTTGAGTAAAGAATGTTCATGCCTTTTTAAGGCTCATGAATATGGATGAGGGTTTGAGGGCTCATAAATACTGAAGAGAACTCAGAAATCGACTGTTGCTCTTGGCTGCTCCCCCTTTAGATCTGGCTCCAGTTCATGCCTGGAAGCAACCTAGAAAAGCCCAGATGTACACATTCTGAGAACAGGGCCATATTCACAAAAAGTGGGACATAACCAAAACAGCCCCTACTGGACCACTCTTGACCCATACTGAAAATGACAAGTATTGCAGCCCCCCCAAAAAAAAACAACCCAAAAACTGAGAATGCTCACATACTGTAGACCACCACTTGTTATCTTCTGACACTGCCTCCCCCGCTGTGAAGAGTCTATTCATTCTATACCTACAGGATGATGGAATAAAGAATAGCACCCCAATAAACACAGAGCTCGGGGCAGGAGTCAAGATGGCGGCAGCAGGAGATACCACAGTGTAGCGATTGTACCAACTGTTGAGTGAAGTTTGAAGCCTTGACCTGAAGAGGAAGGGGGAAATGCAAGACCTGTACCTTTCCTGCTGAAGATGGGGTTGGAGCCACTTCTGGACAACAAACACGAAACCATTTGTGGCTTCTGTGGCAGAGGATTCTTTGGGGAAGATATGCTGCAATGGGGAGCTTGTGCCAACTGAAGGTGGGGATTTCTCCTTCAGTCCCGAAATATGCAGCATTCCCTTGGTACCCAGAAATAGAAGCGACAATGGAGCTGCGGCTGATGGAGCTTTTGTTTTTGCTCTGGTTCAACTACACAGGGTGGTCTTTGATGCAGGCTCTTGAGAGTGTTCCCTGCAATGATTGAACTGTGATGGCCTCTGGTGTGCGTGTCCCTTGGAAGGTGAAAGATTACTCATGTCCAGGGAATCTCAGCTCAACAGAAGCGGGGCCTCCATGGTATCATTTGGATAGAAAGAGGTACTTGTGGCTATAAAGTCTCTCTAAATGCATTTGGATGATTTTTCTGGAAAGATTGATTCTTTTAGAGAAATTTGTCCCCAACCCTGCAGGATCTATCTCCATCCTCACAAGCTCTGTCCTCATATGCACAAGTCTCAAACACTTATGATTTTAGAGCATTCGAGGCTTGTGCAGATAAGGACAGAGCTTACAGGGAAGAAGCAGGGACAGAACTCACATGGATGGGATGGGGATGGAGTTATATCCCACAGGGACAAAGTTGTCCCTGTGTCATTCTCTAAAATCCTAGGTATCAGAATCTAAGGAGGGATTGAACTTTATAAGATCATCACAGGGTATTTTAGACATTAAATTTAGTGAACTTCAAGTTTTCAAGTTTCTTTATTTTTGATATACCGTTTATCAAATAGGTATCTATACGGTTTACAATAAAATAGATTTTTTTTAAAGAAATAAAATAAGTGTACACTTGGTATGTAATTTGAAAATTCATAAATAAAAAAAAGAGAAATAAAATAGAAGATATAGCTTATCTAAGTTAAAAGAAAATAAGGAAGACTGAACGGACCAATGTACACGAAATGAAAGGGAAAAGGAGAGGGTAAGTTATTAAATACTGTACATTGAGATAAAAATAAAAGGGAGAGAGAGGGGAGGGAAAATACATTATGGTAGGGCTCGCTTCGAAAGAAACATTTTTGTTATTTCATGATACTCCAAAAAGCTTCATGAGAATGATTGAAAGAGCAGAGGTTAGAGATTATAAGCATTTTTGAAAAGAAAAGTCTTGAGTTTAGATTTGAATTTGTCTTGAGAATTTTTTAAATGGAGATCCAATGGGAAGGTATTCCAAAGAGAGGGAGCTGTGACTAAGAAGATAGATTTGTGAGTGGTATCATAAAAGAGTTCACGTATTGATGGAATGGTAAGTTTTGATTATTGGATCAGAGTGTCCTGAACTATATGGAATCAAGAGTTTGTCAATGAAGGCTGGTTGATTGAAGTTTTTCTTTTTGAATGTTAATAAGAGTATTTTATAAGAAAGATGATGAGTAATGGGTAGCCAGTGAACATTACGAAGAAGAGGAGAGACATGGTCATATTTTTTTGCATGGTAGATTAATTTAACGGCAGTATTTTGCAAAAGCTGTAGACGGCGGATTTTTTTCTGAGTAATGCCTTGACAAAGGGCATTACAGTAATCAATGTGTGAGATTATGAGAGAGTGAATCAAAATGTTGATAGAAGGGGCTAAAAGAGAACAAATGGAACGGATGAGCCTTAGTTTATAGAAACATTTCTGTGTGACTGCACTAATTTGTTGATGAAAGTTTAGGTCCTTATCGAGGATAATTCCGAAGAGTTTAATTTTGGTAGTTATTTGAATCGGAGAAGAATCAATACAAATGGGTAGGCAAAAATGTTCATCTGTTGAATGTGAGAAGAGAATGCCGGTCGTTTTAGAGCTATTTAATGCAAGCTTGTTCAGATGGAGCCAAGAGCTGATTTTATCGAGTTTGTGGTTAATTTCTGCTATTTCATCAGATTCTGTAGAATCTAAGGGGTGAAACAGTTCGATGTAATCTGCGTACGTGAACACAGTGAATCCTATAGATTCTGCTAATGTAAGTAAAGAGGCCAAGAATATGTTAAAGAGTAGTGGCGAAAGGATTGAACCCTATAGATTCTGCTAATGTAAGTAAAGGGGCAAAAAAGATGTTAAAGAGTAGTGGCAAAAGGACTTAACCCTGAGGGACTCCGTAACTTTGATAGATGATAGAAGATATACTCTCATTAAAGCTAACTTTATAGTTTCGGTTTTGAAAATATGAGGTGAACCATTGCAGAGCTGTTCCAGAAATGCCAATAGATTATAGTCTGTTAAGAAGTAAGAGTGATCAATGGTGTCGAAAGCAGATGTGAGGTCTAAAGATATCAGAAGAGAAGATTTGCGGTGATCTTTGAAATAAAGAATAGCAGTAGTTAAACCTATTAGTGATAGTTCAGTTGTGTTCGAATTCCAGTTTGGTAAGGGTGGAGGGCATTTCGAAAACTTATTAAAACCTATTTGTTTGAAAAATTTTTGACTTAATTATATTAGCTTTTATGATATATTTTTATTCATTATACTTCTATTTCTATTTAATTGGAACTGCCTGAGATTAATTAATTTTGATTCTGACTTTTGAATTAATTGTAATTTGGATTTTTCCTGGGAAACCATTTGATGATTATTGTAATTCGCTCTATGTCCAGTTTGTCCGCCTCGAACTGAAGGTTTGGCAGTATATAAAAATATAATTATTATTATTATTAGTTTTTTCTGCAAAGTTGGAAAGTTGTTTGAAGACCAGTTTTTCAGTGAGTTTGGCTAGAACAGGTAGATTTGCAAAAGTTGGCAATTTGATCTTCAGATATATTTGTTTGTTTAATCTTAGGAAAAATTAGAGCTGATTTCCATGAGGCAGGCATACAGCTCCAATAAGGAGCACCTAACTGGGCCTCCGCGTGTGCGGATCGCCGGACTAGATGGACCTAGGTCTGATCCGGCGAAGGCGTTTCTTATGTTCTTATGAAGAAATGGTCCAAAGATTGTGAAATGTTTTTTCAATATAAAAGGAGGTATGCTCTCAAGTGAGTTATTTGGAAGCTTTAGATTCCGTATTGTTTTCTTCTAATGAAGGTGGACGTAAATCAGTGAGGGAGCTGAATGAGAGAATGTTTTCCGAGGCAGGAGAAATTGATGTCTCGGAATTAGAGGGATGAATGAATTTATTGCACACAGTTTTGATTTTGTGATCAAAATAGTTTGCAAGGTCTTGCTCTGTGGGTCGATTTGGGTTGGAAGTTGGTCTTCTGGCATATGGAGAGAGTGAGTGGATAATGGAGTAAAGTGCTGAGGAGTTCCATGCATTAGCTATATGCTCTGCATAGTATTTTTTCTTTGCTGTTTGTAGAGATTTTTGTATATTTCCATAGCGTAGATGAAGAGCGCTTACATCTCCATAGATGTTCAAAGGAGCGTAGCTGAGTCCGTAGAAGGGATAATTCTCGATTGTACCATGGCTTCTTTTTTATGGTAGAGATTTTGTTATAAGAATGGAAAGGGGCTAGCGAGGCTATCATTTGTTATGTTTTAGAAGACCAAGGGCTCCTTTTATCAAGGCGCGCTACGGGGGTTAGCGCGTCGGACATTTCATCACGCGCTAACCCCCGCGGCAGCCTAAAATCCTAACGCCTTGTCAATGGAGGCATTAGGTACTAGCGCGGCAGGCGGTTTAATGCACGGTATTCCGCGCGTTAAACCGCTACCGCGCCTTTGTAAAAGGCCCCCAAGTTTTAGATTGCTCTTCTAGAGCAAGTATGGAGAATTCTTCCAGATGTATTTTGAAATAATTGTTAATTGAGGTAGGGGTAATTTTGCTGTAATCTTGCATATTGTATGTGTATGAAATGGGATGGATGGTATTATTAGATTGTTGTAAATTTAGACTGATTAGAGAATGGTCTATCCAGGGTAGTGGAAGAGTTTGAAGATTTTGGAAATTCAGATGAAAGATTTCTGGACATAGATCATATCAATTGTGTGGCCTGCTGTATGTGTGGGATTATGAATGAGAGGGGTTAGTGAAACATCAGATGTTAAAGATAAGATGTCAGAGGTGAAAGTGTTATTGAGGGCATCAAAATGAATATTAAAATCTTGCTGTGAGAGATGCAGAAATCAGGGATGATAGTTTGGAGCAATGTCAGTAAGTCCCTAGAGATAGGGGGAGGTAGGTATAAAAGTTGAAAGTGGAGTGGGTGGGGATGGGAAAGAGTAAATTGAAGAATTTCTACAAGAGAAGAATTAGAGCTGGATGATTCAAAATTGAGTGGGAGAGAAAAATGGTAAATAACAGCAACACTTCCCCCGATCTTGTTTGCGCAATAGAGGGAGTGGAAGGTGAAGTTGTTTGGACAGGCTTGGTTAATATAGGCATCTTCTCCCTCAGATAGCCAGATTTCAGTAAGACAGAAAATATGTAATCCATGTTGTAAAATAAGATCATGTACCAGATCATGCTTATTTTTGATGGAGTGGACATTTAAGAAACCTAGTTTAATGTTGATTGAGGGACTTGAGGGCTGGGAGAAGTAAGGGGAATAGGAAGTAAGTATCTAGAGCATGGTATGTTTGAGCTCAATAACTCCTTATTGCGCTCCTTTGGCATGCGCTGCAGGTAGTATTGAATTTAAAGAAGAGGTTACCGGGCAGCGGTCTTCAAGTAAAGTAAGCCTGGGGAGACAATAATGATAGGGTAAGCTAACAGACATACAAATAAATGACAAATAAAAAATAGCAAGATAGGAAACAAATATAACTCACAAGTTTATAAAGTAATTAAAGCAAAGGAGGTAAAATATAACAGAGATATAAAGTAGCAAAAACAATATAGTAGAAGCAATGAGCAAAAAAAAAACCCCCCAAAAAACCAGAGCCAGGCAGAAAGCATCAGTAAGTGATTGACCAGCTGGTGATAATAGAGAAAGCATGGTCTTGGTAAATGATAAGCTATTAATACATTATAAACTGGAAGCTAGTGCAAATCAGCTGAACTTGAATTTAAGATTTGTGAATTTTCCTAAAACTCCAGTTTTAATATCTATGGAAATGGTTAAGAAATATCGAAGAGAGGTTTTACAAATCTCCCAAGAATCTATGCCTCCAATAACTATAGCATTTTATATAAGGGCTAAGGGGTTGGAGGAGCTGCCGTACAGCGAAAGATTAGAGAAACTGGGCCTCTTCTCCCTAGAACAGAGGGGACATGATCGAAACATTCAAGGTACTGAATGGGATAGACATAGTAGATAAGGACAGGTTGTTCACCCTCTCCAAGGTAGGGAGAACGAGAGGGCACTCTCTAAAGTTGAAACGTAAGGAAGTTCTTCTTCACCAAGAGAGTGGTAGAAAGCTGGAACGCTCTTCTGGAGGCTGTTATAGGGGAAAACACCCTCCAGGGATTCAAGACAATGTTAGACAAGTTCCTGCTGAACAAGAACAGGTGCTGGTAAGGCTAGTCTTGGTTAGGGTGCTGGTCTTTGACAAGAGGGCTTCCATGTGAGCGGACTGCTGAGCTGGTCTGACCCAGCAGTGGCAATTCTTATGTTCTTAAAGATCAATCTGTGGGTATTTCATCTGATAGCCTGGCGGTGACAAAATTTTCTGAAATATTCCCAACAAGAAGCTAGTCCTGTCCTACTTTGATAGTTACATTTGCCCTTGAACCAGACTGTAATTGGATTTTGATATTATATTTCAGATATAAGGATACACTGTTTTGGTGTCATCACTGCCACACACCTTGACTCACACTGGCTCCCAATACAAGCAAGAATACAATTCAAATTTTACTGTCTACTATTTAAAGCAATGAATGGAGACAGCCCAGCCTACTTGAACAACCGCCTTATCCAAACTGCTACAACCAGGCTACGGAGAGCCAGACACCATTCACGCACCCCCCCAATCAGAGATGTCAAACGCAAAAAATAGTACGATGGCTTATTGGCCATGCAGACAGCGAAACTTGACCACCAACTATCCAATCTACTGATCATGACACCAGACTACAAAACTTTCAGAAAATAAATTAAAACCCTGCTATTCAAGAAATCCATCAAGACAAACTAACTCCACAGGAAGCATTTCAATCCCCCAAAAATAATCTGCTCAACTATGTAACTCTTCTGGAATTGTCCAGATAACATCTTTTGTAATCCGCCTTGAACCGCAAGGTAATGGCGGAATAAAAGTCACTAATGTAATGTAATCATATTTTTTATGTAAAATCTATTTTTATTAAGGAAAAACTGTCAAACAACAATACAAAAACAAAGGAAATTACATTTGCAACAAACAGAAGAAGAAACAACCCACAACCCCCTTCCCTACCCTAGTAGAATGTTTATTACAAAAGGCAAGCAAAAGGGATCAAACAGAGATCAGTACCAAAACAGAAAAGAAAGTCTGCTAAACATTCATCGCCAACATCCATACTCAAAACCTGCCCACAGATACCAAACCCAGAGTCCAGGAACACAGCCTAGAAAGAGAAAAAGGGATTATATAAGACTCAGAAAATAGGTAGGGGGGAACCCCAATGCAAAAGGAAAACTAAAAAACCCCAATGCAAAAGGAAAACTAAAAAACCAAGAGATCCAGAGAAAATAGGACAAGACTTACTTCCTTTAGTGAGATGTATCTCCCAACCTATTTATTATCTGACTTTGGGATCTCAATGCCAGGGATTGCAAGACAGGCTCCCAAAGGGACAAACAAGCACAGTTACTTACCTTAACAAGTGTTATCCAGGGACAGCAGGCAGATATTCTCACATGTGAGTGACATCATCCATGGATCCCCAGTACGGACAGCTTTAAAAGTGCATCGACAATAACTGTCCGCACCGTGCATGTGCGAGTGATTTCCCACCCGACGTTGGCTCTCGGTTCCTCAGTTCCGTAAGCAAGCTAAGAAGCCAACCAGGGGAGGAGGGTGGTTTGTGAGAATATCAGCCTGCTGTCCCTGGATAACACCTGTTATGGTAAGTAACTGTGCTTTATCCCAGGACAAATAGGCAGCACATTCTCACATGTGGGACTCCCTAGCTTACTAGAATGGAATGGAGGAATGAAGAGCTGGCCATTAAGAAAATAAATTTTGTAATGCTGCTGGGCTAGTGCCCATCCCGTCTGGAAAAAGATTCCAGACAGTAGTGAGATGTGAATGTATGAACTGAGGACCAAGTAGCAGCTTTATAGATCTCATCAATAGGAGTGGAACGTAAAAAAGAAACTGGAGCTGCCATAGCTCGGACTTTGTGGGCTGTGACAAGACTCCCCAGTTGTAGCCCAGCCTGAGCATAACAGAAGGCAATACAAGCCGCCAACCATGTAGAAATAATTATTTTGGATATAGGACGTCCCAACTTATTAGGATCAAAGGAGATGAAAAGTTGAGATGTTCTATGTGGCTAAGTTCTCTTAAAAGTAATAAGCCAAAGCTCGTTTATAGTCTAAAGTATGAAGAGCCGTTTCTCCAGGATGACAATGAGTCTTAGGAAAGAACACTGGAAGTACAATGGATTGATTGAGATGGAATTCAGTGACTACTTTTAGAAGGAACTACAGATGTGTGTGAAGTACAACTCCCAGTGTCTTTAGTATCTTCCTAAAAGAGTAATAAGAGTGAGCTTGGAAAAATGAGAGTACTCAACCAAGAATTAATTTTTCCTGCCTGGAAAGCAAACGTCCTAAGAATCTCTTAAATCGAATAGCTTTTAAAGGTGGATACATAAACATATTTTTATTTTGAGTATTCCTGTTGGAATTATACAATTTAAACTGAGAGGAGAGATAATCTGGAACCAAACCATATAGCGCTTTAAAACAAATACATACTCTGGAAGAGGATGCAAGGCCAAAGGGTAGGATTCTGTATTGATAATGTTGCTGCACTACCTGAATTTTGAGGAATTTTCTGGAGTTCAGATGCACTGGAGTATGAGTATAAGCTTCTTTCAGATCTAGAGAGCATAGCCAGTTGTTGCGATCTAAGAGGGAACATAAAGTTGCCAGGGACAACATAAGAAACTTTTCCTTCACTAGAAACTTGTTCAGGCCCCTGAGGTCTAAAATTGGATGTAGACCTCCTGTCTTCTTTGGAATGAGGAAATACCTCTCCTGATTCCTTTGGAGAGGTGGAACCTCTTCTATTGCTTTGAGAAGAGATTCTATCTCCCAAAGAAGAAGGGACATCTGCTGAGGACTGAAATTGTACTCTCTTGGAGGATGATCTGGAGGCATAGTGATGAAATGAAGAGAATATCCCTCTTGAATGACTTTTAGAACCCAGAGATCTGTGGCTATCAATTTCCAATGGTGATAATACAATTGGAGCAGATCTCCGATTGGTTGAGGAAGAGGAACAGCGGCTATGCTCTCTAGAAGATGGTCAAAATGACTGAGCAGGTTTTGGGGGAGCTGCTGATTGAGATTTCTGAGGGCGCTGTTGCTTCTGCTTGTTCTGCTGTGGTCTAGGAAAAGCAGCAGGTTTTGAAGAAAAACGCCTTTGATATGAAGAAGGCTTAAAAGATTTAAAAGTTGAAGGCTTAGGCTTGGATTTAACCAAAGCATCCCAATATTTCTCATGATCAGTGAGCTTTTGTGTAGTGTTTTTAATAGTCACCAAAAAGCTCCTCTCCTAAGCAGGGAATGTTAGCTAATCTGTCCTGAAGATTGATATCAATATCTAAGATTCTCAGACATGCGAGACGTCTCATAGCCACTGACATAGCTGAGGCTCTAGAAGAAAATTCAGATGTATCATAAGCAGATCTTGCCATATACCTTCTAGCTAAGGTAGGGGTGCAAAATATTTGATGAAATTCTTGCAGATGTTGAGAAGGAATAAATCTGTCAAAAGAAGGCAATTTCCAAATTAAATGCTAAATATAACAGGAGATATAGAAATTGTAATTTAGTATTCTGTTCGCCAACATGGAATTTTGGTACAGGCGACATCCAAATTTATCCATAATGCGCCCTTCACGCCCTGGTAGCACTGAGGCGAAGACTCTTGATGGAGTAGATTTTTTCAAAGTCGACTTGACCACTAATGACTGGTGCTGAAACTGTGGTTTGTCAAAACCCGGTGAAGAAATTATTTTATACAGGGAGTCCAATTTTCTGGGAGCCACTGTAATGGTGAGGGGCGTTTTCCAATTCTTGTGCAGAGTCTCTTTGAGAATACCATGTAACAGTAGTCGGAGAAGTTCTTTAGGAGGCTCATCATAATCTAAAGCCTCCAAGTATTCAGCACTATAGGCAAAATCAGCTTCTAGCTTCACTGGTAGCTCTTTTCCCAACTGCCTAATAAATTTCTTAGCATTAAATTTTAGCTGCCAAATTTTAGGCCATTTTTCAAGCTTCGCCAGGTCTTTCTTCATGTTATTCACACCATCTGGACTGTCTACTCTATTACAGATTTTGGTATCATCCGCAAAGAGGCAAATCTTAACCGACAGCCCTTCAGAAATATCATTTATAAAAATGTTAAAATGAACAGGCCCAAGAACAGAACCTTGAGGCACACCACTGGTAACATCCTTTTCCACTGAGTAATCTCCATTGATCACTACACCCTCTATCACCTTCCACTCAACCAGTTTTTGACCCAGCCCATCACTTTGGGACCCATATTGAGGGAACTCAATTTATTTATGAGATGTCTGTGTGGAGCACTGTCAAAGGCTTTGCTAAAATCTAAACACACCACATCTCATGTACTCCTCTCTGTCTAATTCTCTGGTCACCCAGACAAAAAAATTGATCAGATTTGTCTGACAAGATCTTCCTCTAATGAATCTATGTTGCCTCCGATTCTGTAATCCACAAGATTCTCTGTTTAAAAAAGAGTTTCCATTAATTTGCTTACCACAGAAGTCAGACTTAATGGCCTATAATTCCCTACTTCTTCCTTACTTCCACTTTTGTGGAGGGACCACATCCGCCCTTCTGGTACCACTTCCGACTCTAGAGACTCATTGAAAAGGTCAGTCAGCGGAGCAACCAGAACTTCCCGAAGTTCCTTCAGCACCCTCGGATGTACATCATTCGGCCCCATCACTTTGTCTACCTTTATTTTAGCTAGCTCCTCATGAACACAACCCTCTGAAAATCGAGCAGGATCTATCACTCCTGCATCCCTATTCACGTTTGTCTTATATAGTCCCACTCCTGGCGCTTCAGCCGTGAACATAGAATAGAAATATTTGTTAAGCAATTCAGCCTTTTCTTTATCAGTTTCTACATATTTCTTCCCTTCGAGACTCACAATGCCACTTTTGCACTTCTTTCTTTCACTAATATATATAAAAAATGTCTTTGTCTCCCTGCTTTACTGTGTCAGCTATTTTTTCTTCAATTTTGCATCTATGCTTTCCTGACTACAAGACCAGGCTCTCTTAACTTTTCCAGATATTTTTGCCTGTCTTCCTCTTTCTATGATCTTTAGTAGTTTATAAAAGCTAATCTCTTATTCCTTTCCTTCTCAGCTACTACTTTTGAGAACCAAAGCAGCCTTGTTTTCCTCTTACTTTTACATACTTGCCTCACAAAAAGGTTTGCCACTCTTACAATTACTTCTTTCAATTTTGCCTACTGCATTTCCACTCTTTCCAGATGTTCCCATCCAGACAACAATTCCTTGAAGCAGATTCTTCAGACTAGCGGGGACATCAAAAACAAGAGGTCATTCAGAAAAACTGAGAGGGGACAGATTCAAAACGAATGCAAGGAAGTTTTTCTTCACTCAGAGGATGGTGGACACCTGGAACACGCTTCCAAATGAGGTAATAGGACAGAGTACAATACTGGGTTTCAAAATGGGGCTGGATGACTTCCTGGAAGCGAAGGGGATTACAGGGTATAGATAGAAGGTTACTCTACAGGTCATAAGCGAAAAGCGTATGACAGTTTTAGGGTATGAGCACTATCAGGTCTTGGACCTGAGGGGCCGACGCGTGAGCGAACTGCCGGGCACGATGGACCTCCGGTCTGACCCGACAGGGGCAATTCTTATGTTCTTATGTTTAGCAGGGTCTGCTTAAAAAAAGGCTGATCATAGCGTTTAAATATCAAGTCCCAAAGAACTAAGAATTTTAAACACATATGAATCCAAATTTCCTTTTTTTTCCTCCCCAAATTTCCTACTTTACAGCTACTTTACAGCTACTTTACAGCTCTACTCAGGAGTAACATTAGGAGATCTTTCTTCAAAAAAAGCATGATGGGAAATAAAACCAGCCTCCATTTAGAAGTGGAGTAAATGTGCCAGAGGATAAGAAGTATGTCCTTAGTAGCAAAGAAATGAAGAGACTGCTCTGATCGATGGTATTACTACAAGTAAAAAAAAAATTGGTTTGTAGCTATCTTGAAGAAGATGTCCATGAGTTTGAGCTCTATTAGTAATTTAAATAAATGAAACCTCAAAGCTCCACAGGGTGCATCTTACTTTTCTCATATGTCACCCCGTATATGGAGACCTAATACTAGCACAGGTTTCAACCTCTGGAGAAAAAAAAAAAAAAAAGAGAGCAAAAACTCCCTAACAGAGAAAAAAATGTGTATCTAAAAACCTGTGATAGTATTGAGTCTCTATGTAAAGAGAGCTCAGACTCATAGACAACATCTCCAAGATAGCTACAAATTAATTGTTTATTTATTTTCTATACCATTCACCCAAGAGAGCTCAGAACGGTTTACATGAATTTATTCATAGAAATATAGAAACATGATGGCAGACAGCCCATCCATTCTGCCCATCTACAATATCCATTATAATAATAATAATAACAACTTTATTTTTGTATACCGCCATACCCAGGGAGTTCTAGGCGGTTCACATCAATTAAACAAAACTTAATAAGAAATTACAATAAACTATATTTACAAGTAAAGAAGATATTGGAACAAAATTAACAAGAAATTACAATTGATCATGGTTACAGTTGATCATAATTACAAGCAATGAGGTGATGAAGGTAAGCATGCGAGAGGGGGGAATGAGTAGGTCATTGGAGTTAGTGAAATGGGGGAGATCAAAAAGAGGGGGGAGGGGACCGGAAGAGTTGGGTCGTTTGAGGGAGGGGAGAGAGAAATGGAAGAGAGGGGATTAGGGATATTGAGCGTGGAATAAATGAGTTTTGAGTATTTTTCGGAAATCAAGGTAGGTGTGGGCCTTGAGCAGAATTTGGGCTAGCCAAGGGTTCTGTTTGGCTGCCTGGAAGGCGAAGGTTTTGTCGAAGAACCTTTTGAGGTGACATAGTTTTAGACATAGTTATCTCTTCCTCTCTCTAAGAGATCCTACGTGCCTATCCCAGGCTTTCTTGAATTTAGACACAGTCTCTGTCTTTACGCATCTACCACCCTTTCTGTATAAAATTATTTCCTTAGATTACTCCTGAGTCTATCACCTCTTAACTTTATCCTATGCTCTCTCATTCCAGAACTTCCTTTCAAATGAGACTTGACTCATGTGCATCTACATCATGTAGGTATTTAAATGTCTATCATATCTTCCCTCTCCTGCCTTTCCTCCAAAAGTATACAGATTGAGATCTTTATGTCTGTCCCCATACACCTTATGACGAAGACCACACACCATTTTATTAGACTTCCTCTGGACTGACTCCATCCTTTTCATATCTTTTTGAAGGTGTGGCCTCTAGAATTGTACACAATATTCTAAATGAGGTCTCACCAATGTCTTATACAGGGACATCAATACCTCTTTTTCCTACTGGCCATATCTCTCCCTATGCACCCTAGCATCCTTTTACCTTTTGCCATCAACTTTTCAACCTGTTTGGCCATCTTAAGATCATCTATCTAATGTGCCTGGTGCAATGGAAGGATTAAATGACTTGCCCAGGGTTGAACCCACAACCTCAGGGTTCTGAGGCTGTAGCTTTACCAACTGCACCCTACTCTTGTTTTTTGAAAACAAGGATAGGCTCTATGATACTCATCTGCAGAGCAAGAAATAAACTATCAAGAGGAAGGAATACAGGGACATAGTAACATAGTAAATGACGGCAGACTGCCCATTAGTTATACCATTAAAAATACATGATTAAATTAACTTGTCTCGTCTTTGATATTTCTGGGTCATAAGACGTAAAGTCCATCTGGTATTGTCCTAGTTTCCAAATGCTAAAGTTGCCGTTTAAGCTCACTCCAGCCTATCCAACCATCCTATTTGCAGGTCCCTTCCCAAGGGACCCTCAGTCACAAGGGGGCACCCGCTCAAACTCAGAGGAGGGAAATTTAGTGGTGACATCAGGAAGTATTTCTTCACAGAAAGAGTGGTAGATCACTGGAACAAACTTCCGGTGCAGGTAATCAAGGCCACAAGCGTGCTCGACTTTAAGAATAAATGGGACATCCACGTGGGATCCCTACGTGGGTCGAGCAGCACTCAGACTTGATGGGGTGGGTCAGTAGAGTGGGCAGACTTGATGGGCTGTAGCCCTTTTCTGCCGTCACCTTTCTATGTTTCTATGATATCTACCATAAAGTCTGACCAGTAACATCCTCATGTTCCAAGTTAGTGGAGTTCCCATTGATGCCCTACCCAGCCCATCCTACACCAAATCACCACATATGGGACACAGACCATGCAGGTCTGTCTAGTACCAGCCTTAGTTCTTTAATTTACATCCTTCATTTTCTTTACTTTTTTCCCAGTATATTTTATTGGTATTACATCCTTCATTTTCTAATTAGAGATCCTCTATGTTTATTTCACGCTTTTTTGAATTCCATCACCATTTTCCTCTCCACCACTTCCCTCGGGATGGCATTCCAGGCATCTACCACTCTCTCCGTGAAAAAGAATTTCTTAATATTGCTCCTGAGTCTTCCTCCCTGCAACCTCAAATTATGCTCTCTAGTTTTACCATTTTCTCTTCTCTGGAAAAGATTTGGTTCTTTATTAATACTTTTCAAGTATTTAAATGTTTGTATCATATCTCCCCTGTCCCTCCTCTCCTCTAGAGTATACATATTTAAGTCTTCCAGTCTCTTCTCATACTTCTTTTGGTTCAAACCCCTCACCATTTTCGTTGCCTTCTTCTGGACCGCTTCAAGTCTTTTTATATCCTTCACCAGATATGGCCTCCAAAACTGAACATAATACTCCAAGTGTGGCCTCACCAATGATCTGGTTACTCCTCTTTCTATATAGCCTAGCATCCTTCTTATAGCCTAGCCACCGCCTTATCACACTGTTTAGATGCCTTTAGATCCTCAGACACAATCACCCTATGGTCCCTCTCTCAATCAGTGCTTATCAGCTTCACATCTCCCAGCTCATACGGTTCCCTCGGATTTCTAAACCCCCCCCCCCCCCAAAAAAAAAAAAATCATCACTCTGCACTTCTTCGCGTTGTTTTTTAGTTGCTGAACGTTAGACCACTCTTCTAACTTTTATAGATCCTTTTTCATGTTTTCCACTCACTCCAGGGTGTCCACTCTTGTTACAAATCTTGGCATTATCCACAAAAAAGGCTAACCTTACCTTCTAACCCTTCAGAACCAGTCCCAGCACTGATCCCTGAGGCACTCAATTACTCACCTTTCCCTCCTCTGAGTGAATTCCCTTAACCAACACCCTTTGGCTTCTGTCAATCAACCAGCTTCTAATCCAGTTCACCAATTTGGGTCCTAACCTCAGTCCATGGAGTTTGTTTAAGAGCCTCCTATGAGGAACTGTGTCAAAGGCTTTGATGAAATCTCGTAAATTACATCTAGCGCATGTCCTTGATCCAAATCTCTGGTCACCCAGTCAAAGAATTCAATCAGATTCGTTTAGCACGATTTACCTTTAGTAAACCCATAGAGGGGCATAATCGAAAGGGACGTCTAAGTCTGTTTACGTCCATCTCTTAAGTCGTCCAAAGTTAAAAATAGCCTAAGACACATTTTCAAAAGATATGGCCAACTTTTTTGTACTTTCAAAAATCGTCTAATTATACGTCCAAGCCACTAAATCGTCCATCTTTATACCACATTTCCGTCCAACTTTCCATCCAAGTCCAAAACACCTAGAACAAGCCCTGTTGGATGTGGGAGGGGTCTGCAAAGTGATGGACTGCACACCCAGACATGCCACCTAAATAGTGGGGTACCTTACAGGGCACTGCTGTGAACTCCACAAAAAGGGTGCCATGGCTTCTCTTTACAACAGCTCCCTTATAGGTGACGGTGAGCCCCCCAAACCACCTCCAGAATCCCCTAGACCCACTTATCTACCACACCAATAGCCCTTATGGTTGCAGGAGCCACTTATATGCCAGTAAAAAAGGGTTTTGGGGGTGTATAAGGGAGTGCACATGTTTAAGTATCAATGCAGTGATTACAGGGGCTTATGGGCACGGGTCCTTCTCTCTATGGGTCCCTAACCCACCCCCAAGACGACTTAAGCTGCCTCTGGGCTGGACGACTAGGTTTTCCTATGCCAGGCGGCCAGGTGATGATGGTCTGGAGGCTGAAATTTAAAGATGTGAATAAAATTTTATGGAGGTGATCATTGGGGTAGTGTGTGGGGGTCTGTTTTATGTGTTTGCAGTGCTTATCTGCTGACTTTAGGTGGGCTTTTGTGACAGACCATTTTTTACATGGTCTAAGTCACAATGTCCAAGTTCCGTTGATCCCAACCTGTATAACTTTCGGTTATACATGCTGTACGACTAAGTCTAAGCCAGCCCATGTCCCGCCCAACTCCTGCCCTCAACACGCCTCCCAAAACGCCCCGTTTAGCTTTGGATATTGAGCCTCACTATGAAGGCCTAGGTCGTTTAGAAATACGTCCAAAACCGGTTTTTATTTTTGGCGCTTGGACGTTTCTGAGAAATGTTTGTCCAAGTGCCGCCTTAGGCCGGTTTTTGGATGTTTTTCTCTTTCGATTATGAGCCCCATATTGCCTTGGATCTTGTAATCCATTAGATTCTAAGAATTTCACTATCCTTTTCTTCAGAAACGTTTCCATTATTTTTCCAATATCTTAAGTGAGGCTTACTGGCTTCTCCTGAACGCTGAATGTAGGAGCTGATCTTTTCTCTGTATCAGCAATAGTCTTATTTGAATAAAAGCAACAGTTAATCTATGTTTTGAAAACATTGAAGTAACAGGGGCTGTGAGGGAAAGGCCATGGTGACAATAATATGACCTGAATGGAGAAGTGCTGAGGAAGCAGTAGCATAACTATGGTAGAGACAGGTAGGTGGTTGGAGGAGGGAGAGAGTGCAATATCAGAATAATAAAAATGATTTACAAAAAAAAAAAAAAAAAGAATAAAAAGATACATGAGTGTCAACAGGGCATTAGAGAGGGTAAGTAATGTGATGAAGGCCGATTTTACCGCAATAAAAGTGCTCTAATGTTTAGGGAAAATCTGCAGTAGTGCCCTGTATACAGGAAAACTGGTCCCTAAGTTCCTCCCTCAATTTTGTGCACCATAAGAACATAAGCAGTGCCTCTGCTGGGTCAGACCAGAGGTCCCTCACGCCCAGCAGTTTGCTCATGTGGCGGTCCATCAAGTCCAGGACCTGCATAGTAATCCTCTATCTGCACCGTTCAATCCCCTTTTCCTTCAGGAAATCATCCAATCCCTTCTTGAAACCCAGTAGCGTAATCTGTCGTATCACACCCTCAAGAAGCGCATTCCAGGTGTCCACCACCCTTTGGGTGAAGAAGAACTTCCTAGCATTGGTTCTGAATCTGTCTCCTCTTAATTTTTCCGAATGCCCTCTCGTTCTTGTAGTTTTCTAAAGTTTGAAAAATCTGTCCCTCTCTACTTTCTCCATGCCCTTCATAATCTTGTAAATCTCTATCATATCCCCTCTAAGCCTCCGCTTCTCCACGGAAGAGAGGCCCAGCTTCTCTAATCTTTCGGCATTTGATAGATTTTCCATACCCTTTATCAGTCGCGTCGCTCTCCACTGAACCCTCTCGAGTATCGCCATATCCTTCTTAACGTACGGCAACCAATATTGGACGCAATACTCCAGATGCGGGCGCACCATCACCCAATATAACGGCAGGATAACTTCTTCCATTCTGGTTATAATACCTTTCTTGATTATACCTACCATTCTATTCGCCTTCTTTGAGGCCGCTGCGCACTGTGCCAACGGCTTCATTATTTTGTCCACCAGTACCCCTAAGTCCTTCTCTAGGCTACTTTCACCCATTACCAGACCCCCATCATATAGCTGTACTTTGGGTTTCTGTTTCCTACATGCAAGACTTTACATTTCTCTACAATAAACTTCATCTGCCATTTATTTGCCCACTCTCCCAGTTTGTTCAGGTCCCTTTATAAATCATCACATTCCTCTTTATTCCTAACCCCACTAAAAAGTTTTGTGTCATCTGCGAATTTAATAACTTCACACTTCAGCCATGTTTCTAGGTCATTTATGAATACATTGAACAGCAGCGGTCCGAGTACCGACCCCTGCGGAACACCACTCGTGACCCTTCTCTAGTCCGAGTAGTGGCTCTTCACTCCTACCCTTTGCTTCCTACCTGCCAACCAATTTTTGATCCATCTAGGTACATCCCCTTCCACCCCATGGTTCTTTAGTTTCCTAAGCAGGCATTCATAGGGTACCTTGTCGAGGCTTTTTGGAAATCCAAGTATACGATGTCTATGGGGGCCCCTTCGTCCATTTGCTTATTTATTCCTTCGAAGAATTGCAATAAGTTCGTTAGGCATGATCTTCCCTTGCAGAAGCCATGTTGGCTTGTTTTCATCAGCTTATTCCTTTCTAGATGCTCATCGATGCTGTCTTTTATCAGCCCTTCCGCCATCTTTCCCAGACTTATCGGTCTGTAGTTCCCCGGGTCGCCTCTCAATCCTTTTTTTAAAGATGGGTGTAACATTTGCTATCTTCAAATCTGCCAGGATCACCCCTGTTTTCAGGGATAGATTACAAACCTGCTGTAGTAACTCCGCTATTTCCTCTTTTAGCTCTTTCAATACCCTAGGGTGGATTCCGTCCAGGCTCGGAGATTTGTCAGTTTTTAATCTATCTATCTGCTTGAGCACGTCTTCGAGGCTTACCTCCATGGATGTTAACTTTTCAGGTTCTGGCACGCTGGATGTGTCCTCTCTTGTAAAAACTGACAAAAAGAACATGTTTAGTCTATCCACCACTTCCTTTTCCTCCTTCATCACTCCCTTCCTATCTCCCTCATCCAGCGGTCCCACCTCCTCCCTTGCCGGCTGCTTCCCTTTATCATATCTGAAGAACGGTTTGAAATTACGCACTTCCTTGGCTAGCCTCTCGTCTCTTTTTGCTCTTCTAACCATGCAGTGACATTCTTTTTTATGTTTCCTGTGCTCTTAACAGATTTTTCTTGTTTTGGCCTTTTTCCGCAGCCGGAATTATTTTTTCTTATCTCCTATCGCTTTCTTCACTTCTTTAGTTATCCACGCAAGGTCTTTTGTTCGGTCCTTTTTGCATCCTTTTCTAAATCTGGGAATATACAGATTTTGTGCTGCGCTCACCGTGTCCTTAAATAAAAACCAGGCTTGCTCCACAGTCTGTGATTTCTTTGAGCTGTTCCTTAGTTTCTTTCTTACCATTGCCCTCATCACTTCGTAGTTTCCTTTCTTGAAGTTAAAAGTTGTCGCTGTGGTTCTCTTCCCCTTCAATATTCCTACTTCGACTTTGAACTGGATCATATTGTGATCACTGTTTCATAATGGTCCCACTACTTCCACTTCCTTTGCTGGTCCTCTTAGCCCATCTAGGATCAGGTCCAGAGTGGCATTTCCTCTCATCGGTTCTCTGACAAGCTGCTCCATGAAGCAGTCCTGTATTGCCTCCAGGAATCCGGTTTCCCTAGCGCATTTTGAGTTTCCAAGACTCCAGTCTATCCCGGGATAGTTGAAGTCTCCCATAACAATAGTGTTACCGTTTTTGCATTCCCACCTCATTTCAGCTTCCATTTCTTCATCGTTTTCTTCAGTTTGCCTAGGTGGACGATAGTACAGGCCCATCTTTATCTTGGGCCCATTCCTTCTTGGTATTTTAACCCATAGCAACTCCAGTTTGTCGGTTGTTGCCGCTGTGTCCACTCTGGTCGAGTGTATGTTGTCCTTTATGTATAGGGCTATTCCTCCTCCTTTCTGGTCCGACCTATCTTTGCGATAGATTTTGTACCCCGGCAGTACTATATCCCATTTATTTTCTTCATTCCACCATGTTTCAGAGACCCCAATGATGTCTAGGTTCTCTTTTATGGCCATGACTTTTAATTCTCCCATTTTGTTCCTTAGGCTCCTCACATTAGTATACATGCAATTTAAGTCCTGGTATTTTCTTGTCTTCTTTTCCTTTTCCTGTGCTACGTCCTTCTTATCATCCCTTTCTTGTTGTGTCAACTCTTGTTGTTTGCCCGTTGTGTCTCCCCAGCATTTTTCCCACTCAGTATCTTCTTGGGATTCCTTCTTCCGAATCATCAACACCTGGTCGACTGTCGGCTTTCCCCGTCTTCTTAGTTTAAAGCCTGCTCTATGCCTCTCCTGATGATGTTTGCTAAAAGTCTAGTTCCCGCCGTGCTCAGGTGTAGTCCGTCCCTCCTAAAGAGCTTGTCCAGTTTCTCACGAAGTGGAATCCCTCTTCCTCACACCATCTCCTCTTCCAGGCATTTATTGATTGTAGTTCCATCTGCCTCTTCACGTCTGCCCTCGGTACCAGTAGGATCTCTGAAAACGCTATCTTCTTGAGTCCTCATCTTCAACTTCCTTCCCAGAATCTTAAACTGTTCGATCAGTGCGTTCCTGCTGTAGTCTCTCCTGCTGACATCATTTGTCACTGCAGTCTTTCCTTCTCCGCTCCTGCTAGGATCCTTTCAATTCTGTTGACGACGTCTTTTGTTCTTGCTCCTGGGAGGCAGGTCACTAGCCGATCCTCTCTCCCTCCTGCTATGTGGCTATCCACTTGCCTTAGGATTGAGTCTTCCACTAGGATTGCAGACCTTCCCTTCTTCAGTTTTCGCTCCAGTCGCAGGTCTGTGTCCTCGGTGTGTTTTACTGCTTCCTCTTCTAAGCACCGGCAAGACCTTGCCTCCCCTTCCTGCGGAATTCTTCTATGGGCTTCTTCTTCTTTGGAATCAGATTGCTCTTTTCCTCTATTCCGTGCAGGTGTATCTTTGTCCTTCCTATGTTGTTCATGCTTTTTTCTTCTATTCCATGCGGGTGTATCTTTGTCCTTCCTACGTTGTTCGTGTTCTTGTTCTTCCACCCTCCAGTAGGCCTCTTCGATGAACTCCTCGAGCTCCCTGACTTGTTCCTCAATGTGCCTCTCTCTCTCTGGGTATTCAGCTGTCCTGAGTGGGTCTTCTGTCCTGAACGGGTCTTCTGTGATGCAAAGTCCCTCCAGTTCTTGAATCCTGTGCTTCAGTCGACTAACTTCCTTCTTCAAGCTTTTCAGCTCCTGACACCGACTGCATACATACGACTGCCTCCCCTAGAGGAGGTAATCATACATATGGAAGTCCGTGCAGTACACTGGGAAGCTCATCCTCTGGATTCCCTCTGCTTCCATTGCTATCCGCCTATTTGGAGTACTCTCTATTAATGTACCTGTGCCTTTTTACTTGTGTGTGTGTGTGTTCTCTTCTGTACCTGCTTCTTCCTTGTGTGTGTGTGTTCCTTCTGTGCCTGCCGCTTCCTTACTTTTCTGTCCTTCCCTGGTGTCCTTGGTTGTAGTGACTTGCCCTTCGCAAAGGCGCACTCACTAAGGCGAACGCCTTTGCCCCTCGTCTTCGCCGCATGCCGAATGGCTGCGCCATTGGCTCCTCCCCTTTTAAGGGGGAGTTCGGCGCTGCCTCTGCTGACGCAGTGGGGGTGGGCGGAGCTTACTCTTGCCACTGCCCCAAGCTACCTGTTCCTCTCTGCCTTCTTCGGATCTTTCTTGGTTTTTTCCTTCTAGTAGCTTGTTCTCCCTTCCTCCTTCTCCTCGCTACTCCCTCTCCTCTTCTCTCCCAATGCTCGGCACCCCGTGTGCCGCTTGGCTCCTCCCCTTTTAAGGGGGAGTTTGGCACTGCCTCTGCCGACGTGGTGGGGGTGGGCGGAGCTTACTCTCGCCGCTGCCCCAAGCTACCTGTTCCTCTCTGCCTTCTTCGGATCTTTGCATTATTCTTAAGAAGTGATCTAACCAGGAAACAGTTGTTATTCTCTGTGTGTGTTTAATTTTAGACACTGGAGAGCTAATCACTATTAGAGATTATAGATTAGAGATATTCTGTTCTGATAATTATTTCTGTTACATAACATCGGGTGAAATACTGTATGATCACCAAAATGCCCCCTTCTCCATTTTGTGCACTTTCTCCATACTGTCCCTTCTCCATTTTGTATACCATGTGCATTCTGAGAGGACGTGGCCTGACCAGCAAGGCACTGAAATTCCTTTCTACATGTTTCATTCCAAATTACCTTAATGTCCTTTGGAACAGCAGTAATGTGAAGTTTGTAAAAAAGAGTTGCAGAATCTAGTTGAGTGTTATATGGGAGAGGCCCAGTTGCAGAATCTCTCTCAGAGAAAAACATGAAGGTGAAAACCAGTTGGTCTGGCAACCCTAAGGAAATCAAGATGTGGCTAATGTGCCATAGGAAAATGAAAACATTACCAGCATACTTTATGAAGACGGGGATGCTGTACCTGAGTGATGAAAATGGGATCAATGTATTGTGAGATGATCATGAAATCTTTATTTTAAAAGAACATGAGTGCAAACAGCAAGGTGAGATGAAATGAGACCTTCCTGTCACTGAATTACCCTACACTATGCACTTATTTCTGCTCCGCTGACTCTAACAGGAGGGAGTCTCTTACCTTCCTCTGGATAACCACAGAAAAATAACAGAAAGGCAATCGGAAAAGAACCTCCCCATGAGCTTCAGACTTTCTTTCAACCAACCCCACCATATAATCACACAGAGTCTGAAAAAAAAAAAAAAAGATCTGGAAACTGGAAAGGGAAATAAGGGTTAGGTTAATAAAAGAATCATTCACTATTTTCCTAGGTGATGTTGCCAAGGGGCTACAAGGGAAAATTATTTTATTGCAGATGACAAGATGATTTGGAATAGGATGGACATCTTTGAGGGAGTGAATACAAATTCTCTTTCTCTCTTTTAGAGAGAGGTGACTTGTGTGGCATGCTCCAATGTTTCAGAATACTGAGTTGATGTTCAAATGTTTATCATCTAATTTTAATAGATTGCTCATGACTGTGTCCAGGGTTTACGCAATACTTTTATAGAAAGAATCTCAATGGGATCCTACTCAATTAAGAAGAGAAGGCACAGAAGAAAAAATGTATTAACAAAACAACACCTTGAATTATATGCAAAGAAAACAAAGTTACTTACCTGTAGCAGGTGTTCTCTGAGGACAGCTGGCACATATTCTCATATGTGGGTGATGTCATCCATGCAGCCTGGTGCAGACACTGCCTTAGTGTATCATCACTTTCAATCTTTGAGGCAGTGCCCCCATTGCACATGGATGGGTGCTTTCCCATCCAATGCTCCAGTGCGTGACCAGCAGTACAATAGAAAAGGTAAGAAGTCAACTCTAGGGGAGACGGAAAGATTTGACATAACTGCTTGTCCAAAATTGATATCCTGCCTGGAATTTTGCTCCACACAACAGTGAGAGGTGAAGATGTAGAGGACCATGTCACTGCTTTGCAAATTTCCTCAATAGAGGCAGAGCAAAAATGTGCTACTGAGGCAGCAATAACTCTTTGTTTATGGGCAGTGACATAGCCATGAAGGGCCAGCCCAGCCTGAGCATACATGAAGCAGATACAGTCAGCCAGACATGCAGAGATGGTATGTTTGAAGATGAACTCCCTAAACTGTTGGGATCGAAGGATACAAGAAGTTGGGAGGATTTCCTATGAGATTTTATAAGATCCAGATAATAAGCTAAAGCACGTTTGCAGTCCAAAGTATGGAGCATTGACTCATCAGGATGAGTGTGGCTTAGGGAAGAAAAAAGAAAGAGCAATGGATTGACAGGTAGAATTCTGATACTACCTAAGGATCATGGATTTTGGATGGGTTTTAAGAACAACCCTGTCATGATAAAATCTGGTATATGGGGATATGCCACAGGAGCTTGAAGTTCACTTACTTGGCCAGGCAGAAATGAGAAAAATGATTTTCCACACAAACATTTCAAATAGAGCTTTCATGAAGGCAGTGATGATATTAAGGTCCCATACTACTGGAGACGTTTGGATAGGAGATTTGGTATGGAACAACCCTTTTATAGGCTGGGCCACCACAGAATGAAGAGAGACAGGTTTTCTATCAATCTTTGAGTGGAAAGTGCTAACAGCATTTAAATGTACCCTCAGTTTGTTTTTAAGCCAGAATTAGAAATATGGAGGAGGCAGTCCAAAAGGGATGGAAGAGAGCATGAGAAAGGTCTAATACTCTGGATGCATACCAGACAGAGAATCTCTTCCATCTGAATTGGAAACATTTCTGTGTAGAACATAAGAATAGCCTTATTGGGTCAGACCAGGCTTCAAAGAGTAGTGGTAAACGGTATCCCCTCAAAAACGTCGAGAGTGACAAGTGGAGTGCCACAGGGCTAGGTCTTGGGCCCGATGCTATTTAATATCTTTGTAGGGGATATGACTCAGGGACTTTGAGTTAAAATTACACTATTTGCCAACGATGCTAAACTATACAACATTGTGGGCAGGGCATCAGAACCTGACAGCGCAACCAGGCCCAACACTATGAAGCAAGACCTGCTTGTATTGGAAAAATGGTCCAGTACTTGGCAACTAAACTTTAATGCCAAGAAATGTAAAGTAATGCACCTTGGGAGCGGAAATCCATGCAAAACATACACCTTGAACGGTGAAAACATAAGAACTACTGCAGAAAGGGACTTGGGAGTTCTCATCCGAGAAGATATGAAAGCTGCTTATCAGGTGGAGAAAGCTTCAGTAAAGGCCAGACAAATGCTGGGTTGCATCAGAAGGAGCTTTATCAGCTGAAAGCCGGAAGTCATACTACTGTTATACAGATCCATGGTGAGACCTCACCTAGAGTACTGTGTCCAATTTTGGAGGCCACTTTATCAAAAGGATGTGAAGAGAATGGAGTCGATACAGAGAATAGCCACTAGGATGGTCTCAGGATTTAAAGACATCCCATATGAAGAACGCCTGATCAGACTGCGCTTATATTCTCTCAAGGAGCACAGAGAAAGGGGGGGACATGATAGAAACATTTAAATACATCATGGGTCACATCAAAGTGGAGGAGGAAATCTTTTTTCTAAAGGGTCCCACGGCAACAAGAAGGCATCCACTAAAACTTAAGGGAGGAAGATTTCATGGTGACACCAGGAAATACTTCTTCACCGAACGGGTGATTGATCGATGGAATGATCTTCCCCACCAGGTGGTCAAGGCCAGTAGCATGCTTGACTTCAAGAGTCGATGGGACCAACAGGTAGGAGTACTACAGAGTTATGCTCAAACGATAGATACTCCAGGGAAGAAGGGTTCTTGAGTAGGCAGGCTAGTTGGGAGGGAGAGTTCTTGAGTAAGCAGACTTGTTGGGCCATCGGCCCTTTTCTGTCATCATATTCTATGTTTCTATGTTTCTTTGACCAATGGTCCAATCAAGCCTAGTAGCCCGTCCTCACGGTAGCCAATCCAGGTCACTAGAACCTGGCCAAAATCCAAGGAGTAGCAATATTCCATGCTACCGAATCCAGGGCAAACAGTGGCTTCCCTTATGTCTTTCTCAATAGACTATGGACTTTTCTTCCAGGAAATTGTCCAAACTTTTCTTAAAACCAATTACGCTATCCGCTCTGGCAACGCGTTCCAAAGCTTAACTATTCTCTGAGTGAAAAAAAATTTCCTCCTATTAGTTTTAAAAGTATTTCCCTGTAACTTTCTAGAGGCTTGAAGTATCAAAGCTGAGAGATGGGCTAAGCTAAGTCTGGGTCTTCAAGAACCACGCTGTCAAGGCGAGGGAATGGGGGTCCAGGTGAAGAAGGGACCCTGTACTCAACCTCCAAACCCAATATGTTATTCGTTCCTGTATTAAGCTCTTGTAAACCATGCCGAGCTCTATAATTATGGAGAGGATACGGTATATAAACTTAAGGTTTAGTTTAGTTCTGTGTGATTAGTTTTGGAAAAGGTTCTAACCTCCACAGTTCCATAAACGATAGTTCTAGAAGGAAAGGTAACCAAATTTGGTGTGACCAGTAAGGCACAATTAGAATCATGGTTCCCTGATAACGCTGCAGCTTGAGAAGAGTTTTCCCTATGAGAGGTATAAAGCATACAAAAGTTTGTTTCCCCAGTAAAGCGGGAATGTATCCATAGCTACTTGATTGGAAGCATGACTTGTAAACTACTTTGGGTGAATCTCTTCATGAAAAGGTAGATAAGAAATCTAAAATAATAAATACCATATGTTGCTGAAGATTTAATAAAAGGCAATAAATTTACTGAATGGAGATTGAGTATTTTATTTTGGTCACCATTTGGGGGTCACCTAAATGTTCACTTGTTAAATGAGATCATATCAGAAAATTTGGGAATCATTGCCCTAGGCCAATGGAACATAAGAACATAAGATTTGCCACTGTTGGGTCAGACCAGTGGTCCATCGTGCCCAGCAGTCCACTCACAGCGGCCCTTAGGTCAAAGACCAGTGCCCTAACTGAGACTAGCCTTACCTGCATACGTTCTGGTTCAGCAGGAACTTGCCTAACTTTGTCTTGAAGCCCTGGAGGGTGTTTTCCCCTATAACAGCCTCCGGAAGAGCGTTCCAGATTTCTACCACTCTCTGAGTGAAGAAGAACTTCTTTACGTTTGTACGGAATCTATCCCCCTTTTTTTTTTAATTGATATTCTTTTACAAGTTAAATAAACAATACTTGAAAGGAAATACATCAATTTAAAAAGAAAAACCAAAAATAAAATTATAAAATAATTCCACACTAGTAACCATGATTAAAGTCCACATTAAGGAGAGAGAGAATCAAGCAAATTCCAAGGGAAGTTGGACTTCAAGAAATAACTAAATTAATCAAATTACAGAGTACAACTGGAATCAATTATTAGCCTGGTTAGGAGATTCCATGGAAGTCTCTGGGCCTTTTGTAATTGCTTTACCCTCAAGAAAAAATTCTAACTGATCAGGTTCATAAAAATATATCTATTATTCTGATATGTAATGCAACATTTACATGGGAAACGTAACTGAAAGGTTGCTCCCAAATTCAAAGTTGACTGACGATAAGCCAGAAATTTCTTATGTCTTGCGTCCATTTCGATACATCAGGAAATATTTTGAATCCGTGAAATTTCACATTATCAGTCCTATAAAATAGATGAAGAATTGCATCCTTATCTTGAAGAAAGACAAAATTTATCAATAAAGTAGCTCTAACTGAAATTTCCTCTTGAGATGTCTCTAGCATACCAGTGAGATCCAATTCTCCTGGTGATGGTTCCTCCTTTTTATTCATCCACTTTTAGAAGATTACGGTAATATGGGCGGAGAAATGGCAGATGAAGTTCAATGTGGAGAAATGCAAGGTAATGCATTTAGGCAATAAGAATAAGGAATACGAGTATACAATGTCAGGTGCAACTCTGGGGAAGAGTGAACAAGAAAAGGACCTGGGTGTAATGATAGATAGGACCCTGAAGCCGTCGGCACAATGCGCGGCAGCGGCAAAGAAGGCAAATAGAATGTTGGGCATGATAAAGAAAGGAATCTCGAGTAGATCGGAGAAAGTTATAATGCCGCTTTATAGGGCAATGGTCAGACCACACTTGGAATACTGCGTCCAACATTGGTCTCCCTACCTAAAGAAGGATATAAAACTGCTGGAGAGGGTGCAGAGACGAGCAACAAAACTGGTGAAGGGTATGGAGAAACTGGAATACGAGGACAGACTTATAACACTAGGATTGTTCTCCCTTGAGAAAAGGAGACTGCGTGGGGATATGATCGAGACCTTCAAAATACTGAAAGGAATCGACAAAATAGAGCAGAGAAGATTATTTACATTGTCCAATTTGACACGGACTAGAGGACATGAAATGAAGCTAAGGGGGGACAGGTTCAGGACTAATGTCAGGAAGTTCTGCTTCACTCAGAGAGTGGTTGACACCTGGAATGCCCTCCCAGATGAGATTATTGCGGAATCGACCGTCCTAGGCTTCAAGAGCAAACTAGATGCATATCTCCTTAAGAGAGGCATGTAAGGATATGGTGGACTATAAATTACGCCAGGTGTACACCTGGCGGGGCCTCCGCGTGTGCGGATCGCCGGACTTGATGGACCGAAGGTCTGATCCGGAGATGGCATTTCTTATGTTCTTATGTTCTTATGTTCTTTAATATAGCCTTTGTAACGGTGGCATCTTATTTTCTGGAAATTTCAAAACTGATTTCAAAAAGGAATAAAATATATCTCTAGGTGATTGAAATTTGGAGACAGGAAAATTTAAGAGTCTTAAATTCAAATTCCGGTTTACATTCTCCAAATTTTCTATTTTCCTAGTGAGCAAAACTTTTTGTTTCAGGTGTAAGTTAGTAGATACTTTAACTTCTGCCACAGTTTTTTCTAATTTGTCCATTCTAATAGACTGGTGTGGGAATTTTTCATCAAAAGTGTTAAATTGAGTATTAGAATTGTAAACTGAAGAAACAAACTGGGAGCATACCTTATGCAAAGATTCCAAGGCACTCCAGATCGCTTCCATGTCAATCACCGATGGTCTGATCAGAGGAGCTGGGAGAGATACTCCTGGAGGCTCCACAAAAGAATCCGCCTCTCCAGTCCCTGCTTCACTCCGAATTTCACGTCCTCCGAGCTCAGATGCTGGCTGTGGGGAAGTCTCATCTGGGATCAAAGGCGAAACCTGCAGCACCGACAGAGATATCAACTCCAGCGCTTCCTGGGCTGCTGTAGGCATCCCCGATGTCGTCCCTGGGCGCGGAGGAACTCCAGGTTCCAGCGGGCTGAGTGAGACTTCGCCCTCCAAGACCAAGGTCTGCCCACCTCGGTCAGCAGAAACGCCCTGTCCAGCTGAAACAGCATAAGCTGTTATTGCTGTTTGCCGCGTCAAAAATGTGGAAGAGGAGGCAGGAAGAACACTCCTCTGCTTACCCCTGCGTTTGGGCATGTTACAGAAGAAAAAATGGTAAGTTCCCAACAGAAATTGAAATAGATGCCATCAAAGTGCAGGAGCCACTCAACAGTGTGACTCACTCCGTCGCCATCTTGATTCTCTCCCGCCTATTCCGGAATCTATCCCCCTTTTAACTTTAGAGAGTGCCCTCTCGTTCTCCCTACATTAGAGAGGGTGAACAACCTGTCCTTTTCTACCAAGTCTATTCCCTAGTCTGTTCAACAAAGACACAATGATCAACTGTGTCAAAAGTCAATGACAAATACAAAAGTAGTTATCAACAAAACCACTTTCTTTTATCAAGCTGCTTCAATAGCAAATAAATTTGTTGCTACAAAAAATACCTCATTACCATGTCTCAGGCAGTTTCTCCAAATGGGTTAGTTTTGCAATAACAGGAAGGAACTTTATTCCTATGCCAAGGCATATGGAGTATAATCTCAGTCTCTAAATTTACTGATAATGCTTGCCGAAGAACTTGTATTGTACCAAAAAGAGCTTCCCTCTGGAGTTTATAAGATATGACATCTATAGACAACCTATCCAGATGTGTTTGGAAATTCATTTTGATCAAGTCTGTATGGGCAATTATTTCAGTGTCTCTGTTCCACATTTTATCAGTCTCAGACTGCATTTCTTAGTATTTGGGGATCTTCCTTCTCTTCAAGGTGTTCACAGAACAATTGCTTGGGACTGAAACTTTAGTATTAATGGGCTCCGCATTAAAGGTGCCCTTATGCCTGTCAAAATGATCCTGCAGCTGATGAATGACATCCCTGAGGTGAGGAGTGGGCTAGAGGTAGAGCTGCTGATTGAATCCCACTGATGCTTCCTTTGATCCTGGGCAAGTCAAATAATCCTCCACTGCTCCATGTACAAAATAAGTACCTGTATCTATGTAAACCACAAAAAAGAAGTATACAATTCACATCCCCCCTTCTAGGATTTAGACCCAAAATGGAAAATTGGAGATGGGCCTTTCTAAATCCAGGAACTAGTTTAAGCTTCTTTTTTTTTTTTTTTTAATAAAAGGACTCTACAAATGTCCGCCCTTTCCAACTGAGACAGAATTATATCTTGTTTTAAGGATACATTTAAGAATCTGCTCAAATATGGACTTACTGCACCTCTATAAATACCATGAAACAGATGTCAAGCACATTAGTCAGTTGCTGCACAGTGTCAACTATTTCTTCCACTGAGACCAAAGGTTATGTTAGCATTTTTTGAATTGCATAGAAACATGATGGCAAATAAAGGCCAAATGGCCCATCCAATCTGCCTATCCACAGTAACCATTATCTCTTCCTTTCTCTAGAGATCCCACGGGCATATCCCACACTTTCTTGAATTCAGAGACAGTGTCTTCACCACTTCTTCCAGGAGACTGTTCCACGCATCTACCACCCTTTCTGTAAAAAAGTATTTCCTTAGATCAGTGGTTCCCAACCCTGTCCAGGAGGACCACCAGGCCAATTGGGTTTTCAGGCTAGCCCTAATGAATATGCACAAGAGAGATTTGCATATAATGGACGTGACAGGCATGCAAATCTGCTCCATGCATATTCATTAGGGCTAGCTTGAAAACCCGATTGGCCTTGTGGTCCTCCAGGACAGGGTTGGGAGCCACTGCCTTAGATTACTCCCGAGTCTATCACCTCTTAACTTTATCCTATGCTCTCTCATTCCAGAACTTCCTTTCAAATGAGACTTGACTCATGTGCATCTACATCATGTAGGTATTAAAATGTCTCTATCCTATCTCCCCTCTCCCACCTTTTCTCCAAAGTATACAGAATGAGATCTTTAAGTCTGACCCCATACACCTTATGACGAAGACCACACACCGTTTTAGTAGACTTCCTCTAGACCGACTCCATCATTTTTATATCTTTTTGAAGGTGCGGCCTCCAGAAATTGTACACAATATTCTAAATGAGGTCTCACCAGAGTCTTATTCAGGGGCATCAATACCTCCTTTTCCCTTACTGGCCATACCTCTTCCTATGCACCCTAGCATCCTTCTAGCTTTCACCATCACCTTTTCAATCTGTTTGGCAACCTTAAGATCATCACATACAATAACATACATGCATCACATACAAGTCCCTCTCTTCTGTCGTGCACATGTTCTTTACCCCCTAAATCGTACCTTCGGGATTTTGCAACCCAAATGCATGATCTTGTATTTCTTAGCATTAAATTTTAGTTGCCAAATTTTAGAACATTCTTCAAGCTTCGCCAGATCTTTATTCATGAAGTGTGGAAGGGAGAGAGGAGAACAAAAGTGGAAGGGAAGGGAAGTAGAGGAGAGAACGAGAGTAGCACATACTGGATGGAAGGAGGGGGATAAAGAAAAAAGGGCACATGTTGGATTGGGGGAAGAGGATAGAATTATTGAAAAAGTGGAAGGAGTGAGGGAAAGAGGTGGCAAGCTATAGGTAGACACAATGAAAGGGAAATTGAGGACTGGAAGGTAAGAAAGTAGACAAGAGGTAGAAAACATTGAGAAGGAAGAGCAGAAAAGAAAAGGAAGGGAAAGGGAGAGATACCAGAGCATTGGGGGGAAGGAGAGGAGACAGACACCAGATCTGAAAGGAGGAAAGGAAGAGAGAGATGCTAAAAACCACGTGGGGGAGGAAGGAAAGAAGATAAATATGTCAGAGGGAAGAAGATGGGTGCTAGATCAGTTGGGAGGGTGGGAGATGGGAGAGTCAGATAGTTTCTGGTAGAGGCATAGAAATACAGTAGATGCCATATGGAAGAGGCAGAGAGAAGGCAGACAGTGGATGGAAGGAAAAGAATGATGAGAAAATGAGAAAGCAGAAACCAAACAACAAAGGTAGAAAAAAAATTATATTTCTTTTCAGTTTTGTTTAGGAATATAGTAGTATTGTAGCTGTGTTGATAAACATTTATAAACAAAGCCCTGCCAGCTGAAGATCTCTTCCTCTAGTTCAGCAGCCAGAATTCTGATTTATAAAATTATAATTGGACAGAAAATTGTTTTTTTTTTATACTTTAATAAAATAAGTTCAGTATAAAACTATTTGAGGCTTGTGCGGATGAGATCAGATGGTTTTTGGGGACAGGGCAAGGACTGAGCTCATGGAGACGGGGGGGATAAAATTTTTCTCCATGTCATTCTCTATGACAAGACCTACCTGTAGTGAATCCATGTTGCCTCCAGTCCTGTAATCCACAGGATTACAGAAACTTCACCATTCTGCTTTAAAAGCGCTTCCATTAATTTGCTTACCACAGAAGGCAGACTTACTGGCCTGTAATTCCCTACTTCTTCCTTACTTCCACTTTTGTGGAGAGGGACACCCTTCTCCAATCCTCCGTTACCACTCCCGACTCTAGAGACTCTCTGAAAAGGTCAGTCAGCAGAGCCACCAGAACTTCTCTAAGTTCCTTCAGCACCCTTGGATGTACACCATCCGGCCCCATTGCTTTGTCTACCTTTATTTTAGCTAGCTCCTCACAAACACAACCCTCTGAAAAATCGAGCAGGGTCTACCACTCCTCCATCCCTATTCATGTTTGTCTTCTGTGGTCCTGCTCCCAGCGCTTCAGCCATGAACATAAAACAGAAATATTTGTTAAGCAATTCAGCCTTTTCTTTATCAGCTTCTACATATTTCTCCCTTTTATCTTTGAGTCCCACAATGCCACTTTTGCACTTTTTCCTATCACTTATATTTCTAAAAAATGTTAAAGACAGCACCCAAGAGCAGAACATGTGGATCCTAAGACTAGTGGCATTTACATTACTGTTGGTTAAAGTATGAAAAAAATGCATCCTCCCTCGACATGCATGTCTATGGCTCCCATATATCCAGTCAGAAAACTTCCAGCGTCCTGTCCAGACATTAGACTGCCAACTTTGGCCCCTGATGTAGCTATTTTAAAGCAATTACAACCCCCACCTTCCCTTTTCTGATTTTAAAACAACATTCCCGGCCTTTCACACTCACACCCATTGTGTTCCTGTTTGGGTAGAGGCCAAGACATGTCCCGGCCAGCGGCCTGATCTTTCACTCCAACATAACCCAGAAAACTGGGATGCAGGATTACAGGCAGAACAACTTTAAAGGAACAGCATCCTGTCATCTCTACTATCCATTTATTTTCAAATTTAATTTCTTGCCTTTGCAAAAAAAATAAAATAAATAAAAATCAAAGGCTCAAGGTAGATAACAGCAGCTAGAAAAAGAGAAGTAACAATATACTGTATTATATTTGTTTTACATATCTGGTTTAATACCTCTTATTGTTATGGATCATGGGTATTTAATTGTTCAGTAAGAAATCTTTAAATTAACAGGAAACATTACACAGTATCCAAGAAACATCTGCTTCAGTGACTGGTAAGACAGCATCAAGTGACTGTGCCCCAATATATTCACGTACAGTCGGGAGCAGGGAGTTTTCTGACACTTCCACTGAGACAGGCAAAGAACATCAGAAACGATTAAAGGAAAGTATTTAAATTCATTCCATCTATAATAATAATAATACCTTAGTTAGCGCATGCGCACTATGATTGAAACTCTGTACCTCTGTGCCACTTTAAAACGCATGCGCAGTTCAATAGAACCACCGAGCAGGGAAACGTCTCAGCGCACAATATGCTGTTGGTATTCCACAGCGAATGGGAACTGATTTTATTGGACTAGGGTCCAAGCCAGACTTCAGAGGCAAAAGGGGTCAAATAGGAGAAGGGAACTAGGGGAGTAAAAAAGGGGTAGGTGGGAGAAGGGGGCTGGATCTGGGGTCGGTATTGTAAAAAGGGAACATGTTAGAGAAAGGAGCAGGGAGCTGACAATGGGGATGTGTAAGAGAAGGGGGCTGGGAGCAGAAAAGGGGATCTGTGTGAGAAGGAGGCTGCAAAAGGGACATATGAGAGAAAAGGACTGGGACTGAAGTTGGGGGCTAAAAAGGGGTATGTGAGATAAAGGGGCTGAAGATAGGAGTTGGAAGAATAAGTGAAGGTTGATGGGAAAAGGGGGAATGGTGAGGGAGTTCTATGCAGCTGAAGAACAGAGAAAGGGGACAGATTGATGAAGTTGATGAAAAAAGGTGGAAATAGGAAAGGTAAAAGGGGAAATAGGAGCCTGAATATGGGGCTAAGACATAAGAAGAATAGCCATACTGGATCAGACTAATCTAGTCTAGGAACCGTTAATGTAACGGGTTTAAACACTAGTCTTACTATATCTCATAAGTCTCAGCAAACCTTTGTAATATGTGCATTAAGGGGGGAATTCGATAAGGATTTTTCATGTGTGAAAGAGCATTTCTAACATTATCCCAGGGGTTATACTTTCAATAGTGCACGTGGTCCCAGGAAGGCCTGTGTCTTCATGCAACTTGGTGTGTTCAGGGCAGAGTTACAATTTGCACAATGATTATAAATACACACATACACAGTTTATGCACTGCCTGCTCCTGAGCAGTTTATCAGGGTCCATGCTTTCAATCTAGCCGAGATGTCTGAGTATGCGCCTTGCCCTTTGCCTTTTATAAAAGCTGCAGGAGGAGTCACTCTTTGGTTTCAAGATCTGCCAAATTTTTTTAATTAACACACTGTACCCTTTATGGCTCATCTTCCCCTTAGCATTTTAAGTGCTACACTGACATTACAAATCATCTTGGGCTCATCAAGTGAAAGTGAAACCACAATCAGCTGATTTCACACTCAAAAAGACTTCATAAATTAATAAATCAGATTACTATCTTTTTATACAAAGCTGCCATCGGTAATCAACCTCCAGAAACCCTGCACTGCTTGCTCATCTTCTCATTGTTCATTCAATCTATATTCTGTTGAAAAAGAGACCAAAATGAGCTTACTAGAAAAAAGAGTATATCTATTCTTCCTTCTTTCTGTTCTCATACTATACAAGACTCTACTCTGCTTTTTTGCTAGTCCCACTTGTCCGGGCGAGTTTTGAAACAGCCCATTATCATGGTGCTACAAGGAGGGTTTGTCAGACTCGATATTTAATGAGGAACTTTGCCTGTTGTTTTATTACTAAAATTTTTTTTAAAAGGAGATGTGCCTTTTTTAGTTTCAGATGCTTGTAACGTGGCAGGTTTTTATGGGTTGGGTGAAGTAGGTTTTCCTGTAAGAGGCATCTCACGTTAAATAATCTGCCTGGCAGGAAAGGCTCGGGACTTTGCGTTTCCTCTGTAGAGCCCTGAATCTGAGCCCCTGACCTATCATTCTGTCACTTTGCTGAGCAGAGTGGAAAAGAGTGGAAAAGAGGAGGCTTAGGGGGGACATGATAGAAACTTTCAAGATCATGAAGGGCATGGAGAAGGTAGACAAGGATAGATTCTTCAAACTACGGGGAACCACAGGCACAAGAGGGCACTCAGAGAAACTGGAAGGGGAGAAGTTTAGAACAAATGCCAGGAGGTTCTTCTTCACACAGAGGGTTGTGGACACATGGAACGCGCTTCCGGAGGAAGTGGTCGGGCAGAATACGCTACGGGGATTCAAAGAGGGATTGGATGGATTCCTGAAGGATAGGGGGATTGAGGGATAGATAAGGGTAGATAAGAGTATAGATAAAAACAAGGGGGCTATAGGGCTAAATCAAGATAACATGACAGGTCATGGACCTGATGGGCCGCCACGGGTGCGGACTGCTGGGCGCGATGGACCTCTGGTCTGACCCAGCGGGGGCAAATTCTTATGTTCTTAGAAGAGAGAGTTGGAACTGTGGATGGTCTAGTCAAAAACCTTAATAAAAGGGACAGTAAACAGTAGAGATGGGCAGAGTGGGTAGGCCATCTTTATCTGCTATGTTTCTAGAAGAGATTATCAGTGTGAGAGCTGAATAAAACTCAATAAATTTTAAAAGTTAACTAAGAACTACAGAGAAAGGGTCTTTCTGCCATTGCACAAATCTATGGTGCATCTACATTCTGAATACTGGGTGCAGATCTCTACACTCCAGCTCAGAAAGGATATAATTATATGTAAAAGGGGACCAAACATGATGAGTACAAAATACTGGTAACTTCCACACCTGCAAAGTGACAAAAACAGAAGATGGCAACCAAGGAAGAGCATAAGGGAGGCATATAATATTACATTACATTAGAGATTTCTATTCCGCCATTACCTTGCGGTTCAAGGCGGATTACAAAAGAGTTATAAACAGCGGGTTACATTGGAAATCATTGGAGATTTCTGGAGGAGGTAAGGATTAGGATAGGTAAAATCTGTGAAATAGGGAGTAGGTGGGAGGACGGGAGGTAACTGATGTTAAGATTGTTTCAGCATGGAAAGTGGAACATGTCATTGTCCTATTACACCAGGACTTGGGATACCTGATGAAACAGGGAGCAAATTTATAGCACAGACAGGAAAGTGCTTCTTGCCCCAGAACAGATACACAGTAGGATCCACTGGCATAAGACATGTAAGAGGTAAACAGTATGACTAAGTTTAAAAAGGAACTGGACACATTTATAAGAAAACAGTCAAGAGTATTTCACCTCTTGCCTGGATTACTGCAACATGCTTCTCGTGGGTCTTCCGCTAACTCATCTCTCCCCCTTTCAATTTGTTCAGAATTCTGCTGCACGCCTTGTATTCCGCCAGTGTCATTATGATCGCGTTACACCTTTGCTCAAGTCGCTTCATTGGCTCCCTGTCTGCTTCCGCACACAATTCAAACGCCTCTTACTGACCTACACATGTACTCACTGCGGCTCCTCAATATCTCTGGTCTTATCTCTCCCTACACCCCGCCCAGTAACTCCATTCTTCGGCTAAATCTTTATCTGTACCTGTCTCTTCTACTCCCAACTCCGCCCCTTCTACATGGCTACGCCATATGCCTAGAACAACCTGCCTGAACCAGTACTCCAGGCTCCATCCCTGGCGGAATTCAAATCCAGGTGAAATGCCCCCTTTTTCCTATAGGTCCCAACTCTTGCAGCCTGTAATACACTATATCTGTTCTCATTCCCTCTGTAGTACCTTCCCCCCAGTGATAGAAGTATTTCCAAAAACTTGTAGTTTGTCCAGGTTTTGGAAGGCCCCCGAGCTCAGGGCTGCGTCTGGAAGGCCTCTGAGCATGTGCGGACATCAGTGTCCAACTTGTCCAAATCTTTCTTAAAACCAGCTACGCTATCCATTCTTACCACATCCTCTGGCAATGCGCTCCAGAGCTTAACTATTCTCTGAGTGAAAAAATTTCCTCCTATTGGGTCTTAAAAGTATTTCCCTGTAACTTCATCGATTGTCCCCTAGTCTTTGTAATTTTTGACGGAGTAAAAAATCGATCCACTTGTACCCGTTCTACTCCACTCGGGATTTTGCAGACTTCAATCCTATCTCCCCTCAGCCGTCTCTTTTCCAAGCTGAAGAGCCCTAACTGTTTTAGTCTTTCCTCATACAAGAGGAGTTCCATCTCTTTTACCATCTTAGTTGCTCTTCTTTGAACCTTTTCTAGCACCACTATATCTTTCTTGAGATAAGGAGACCAGAATTGAACGCAATTCTCCAGATGAGGTCACACCATAGAGCGATACAGGGGCATTAACCATCCCTTTTTTAATAATGCCTAGCAACCTGTTTGCTTTTTTGGCTGCCGCCACACATTGGGCGGAAGGTTTCATCCTATTGTCTACAATGATACCCAGATCCTTTAGGGGTACAGATAGGAGTAGAGGTAGGTTATAGGGATAGGAGCAAGAGGTAGTTATAGAAATAGTCAGGGACCACTTCTCAGGCAATAGGCCTGATGGGCCGCCGCGGGAGTGGACCGCTGGGCAAGATGGACCTCTGGTCTGCCTCAACGGAGGCAACTTCTTATGTTCTTAGTTAGCAGTGCAATAGCTTGGGTAGGTGACTAATTTTAGAATTTTTCAGGTGGGGGAACACAGGGGAACATGCAGAAACCTTCAAAACTGCAAAATCCAGAGAACCCCCACCCCCACCCCACCCAATTCACCTCACAGGCTGCGACAGCATTTACACACTGTGACCTGTGCTGAAATGCTGGAAATGTGATGCAGCCTGCCACATATCTCTTACAGTAGCTGGAATAAGAGCAACACTGCCTCATGCTGGGAATGCCTCCATGATACTGATCTTTGGGCTACCAGTCAGACTCCATGCCTGACTGCACCACCACCCCTGCAGACCGACGGACACACTCAGGAACAGGAGGAGGTGCGGAACGCAAATGGTACCTTGCAAGACACTGCTGAGTCTCCTAGGTATGCCCAACAGCCTGCGCCGAACTTTGTCCAGCAGGAGGAGAAACTGGGATGGCCTGAGCTCTTCAGGTACCCAGTGGGATTGGCCTGTCAGATGCAGACCCATCTGCGAGTTCTCCATGCAGGCAGAGCTGAATAACTGCTCAGAGCACAAGAAATCCCGAAAAAAGGGATGATAAACACCAAATAAAATAATAAAAAGGAGGGAGCAGAACAAACACTCCTGCTGACATTCATTCAGAAGGAAAAAAAAACTATAGATGGAGCTAGAGAGCAGAAGGAAAGAACTGCAGGTGGAACTAAGGAGCACAGAGAGAAAATCTGGATTTGATGTCTTTTGCATATGGCCCGCGGCCATTGGGATACTATCCACTTGTCTAGAATGTCTCCCCTATTGCACTGGAAAACTTATTAGCCAGAGAGATGGAAGAACTGCCAAGCGAACAAAGTGATCAATAAATGAATTTCTCTCTTAATATCTGTCACATATTTCTATGCAAGCTAGAGTGATCAATGTCAAAGAAAGGACACTTGGCTTGAAAGATCACTGGTATGATCTTCTAATAGTAGATGGATACAGCGCTATACTTCTTGGGAAACCCTCTGCCACAGCTAGAAACACTATGGACTGCACATATCTCCTCATGAAACAAGGATTTTTTGCATTGGTTTGAGTTTTTATAATAAATTTATGGCTTTGTGCTTCCTTCCATTAACTTAGATCACCAGCCCCCTCCCAATGGTTCTGATAATTAACAATTATGATCACTCCAATACATCACCTCCCACCCTAGAACAATCCTGTTAGAAAACATAATTCAACACCAAACTTTAAACATTAAATTTTGCTCTGGATATATGTACATAATTAGGGCAAGTTCCAAATGCCATTTAGGTTTCAGGTTTATTTAAAATTTGATAATATCGCCTATACAAGACTTCTAAGCGATGTAACATAGAAACACAATGGCAGGTAAAGGCCAAATGGCCCATCCGCAGTACATGATAAAAGCAGGGACATAGTACTACAGCTTAAAATATGGACAAAATCAGACAAGGACTAACCTGATACAGAAGGGACAAGGGTATAACTACAATAATTATAGAAGAGAGACAAATAAGGGAAGTACAATTGGGTTAATAGAGGAAATGTCTGCGGCCTCCTATGATTTTAAGGGGGGGAAAAAGGGAGCTTGGAGCATAGAATTTTAATCTTCAAAGGCGTCTTTATATAGGAAAGACTAAGAGAGCTTCTGAATCTGACAAGAGACTGTTCTCTAAGCAGAGAAGGCATAATGTTCCATAGCTAAGGTGCATTTATTGAAAATCTCTCGTTTCTTCCAGTGTTGATATTTTAAGGGAAGGTATTTGATCCACAGAGTGCAAAGTCCTAAAGGGAATATACGGAATTAATCATTTGTCAAGGAACGCTGGAAGGTTTGTCTGTCGGATTTTGAAACAAAGGAGTATAATTTTATATGTTATATGATATTGAATTGACAGCCAGTGGGCATTTCATAGAAGAGGTTGAATTTTTTTTTTTTTTTTTTGAATTAGTGATCATTTTTATAGATGCATTCTGGATTAGCTGTAGTCGCCTTACTTGTTTTAAAGTGATGTTTTTATATAATGAATTACAGCACTGTAGTCTAGTTTGGAAATGATGAGGGAGTGAATGAGGGTATTAAGAGTGGCCGGGTAAAATGACTATTTGAAAACTGCCCCACCCTTCCTAGAGATTAAAGTACGCAGTAATAGTTCTTTGAATTAGTGTCTGTCAAGACCTATGGTTTTGCTTTGAAAGCAGCTGCTCTTTGCCACATAGTAGAAGCTGCTGCCTAGGCAGTTGCCTGGTGTGTGTAATGGATATGTTGGCCTTGAATATGTGCATTCTAAAGCTGTGATGTTTATTATCAGATTTGATGTACTGCCCTTCATACCAGAGCAGTTTATAACAACAAATTAAAACAAAGCCTGCAATGGAAAGGCCAAGCAACTGGATCAGATCTGTAGTTTGGTAGGGGAGGGAATGCTAGACAATCCAGCCCTTAGGCTGAACACTTCCAGGACCTCTACTGTGCACTAGACAGAGAAAGGGATGGAATGAAATTATACAATAGGAAATGAAGTCATACCGAGAGTCTATGAACTTTTGAGAAAATAAGATGTGCCAAGACCAAGGATATAGGGCTTGGCAGGGGGTCAGGACAGTATTCTCTCCCCCTTCCCCCACCTCAAATTGCTTCAAAAAAGTTTAAAGAGAGACTTAGAAACATTAAAAATATCTGGCATGGCTTGCTGTGGTACCATGAAAACAACAACAGAGTAAGAGCAAGATTGATTTACCCTCAAAGCTGTAATTGTTCAGATCAAAAGCTGTACCAGGATTCTGACAGACATCTACTGTATACTCGAATATAAACCGAGGTTAGAAATTTGGGTATGTGAGTGCCATTTGTCATCCCCACCAGAACACCTGGCCTCAGTCACATATGCAGAAAACAGGGGGGAAATCCCCTTTTCAAATACAAACCCACAAACTAAAAGTACTGTTGTACACAAACAAAACCCTAATATGCCAGACTCTGCACAAGAGAAATAGGAAGAAAATATAAAACAACAGATGTAAATTTTCAAAGTTGACATATTTCAATCACTAAATTGAAAATAAAAACCATTGTCCTCCCTTTGTTATCTGGCGATTTTGGTTTTCTAGTCATCTTGTTCCATCTTTGCTCTTAACTCTGTTTCCAAGGCCTCCTTAAGCATTTGCTGTTTCTTTCCTCTCCTTCTCTTTTTGCACTACATCCTTCTTTGACGCTGATTTTCATATTCAGTTTTCTTCCATTTTTCTGCCTCCATCTCAAATCTATCTTTCCAACTCTTCCCCTTCCCTCCATCCATGTGCACCATCTTTCCCCTCTCTTCCTCTTCCCATATGCCCCATCTCTTCACCTTCCCTCCATGTGCGCAATCTCTTCCCTCCTTCTCCACATGCCCCATCTCTTACCCCTTCCCACCATCCATGTGCTACCATCTCCTTCCTCTTGCTGCCCGCGGCCTCCCCTGCACTGTTCCTTTGCTGTGGTCCACCCCAGTGGAAACAGGAAGTTGCTTCAAAGCAGGGTAGACCATGATAAAAGAAAAGTACAGAGGAGGCCACCATCTTAGGTACCCCTATCTTCCACTACCCACTACCCCCTGCCACAGACTGACATCGCACTTACAATCCAGATGCTCCAGAAGCCGACACCGATGCTCTGTGTCGGGCTGAAGGGCCTTGAGCATCTGCGCATGCTCACGACTTGCTGGACTCCCATCAAGAATCCCGGAGAGGGCAGGAGCCAGCAGGCCTTGAGCATGCACAGACTCAAACCCTTCAGCCCAACACAGAGAGTCGGTGTTGGCTTCCAGAGCATTGGGACTGTTAAGTGTGATGTCAGTCTGGGGCAGGGGGGAGTGGGTAGTGGAGGATAGGAGTGCCGATCAAAGAGGGGGGGGGGGGGGGAAGAGCAGTGCCGGTCATTGGGGGGGGAGGGATAGCAATAGTCATCAGTGGGGATAGCAGTGCTGATCATCGGGAGGAGGGGAGAGATAGCATTGCCAGTCATGGGAAGGGGGTGGAGGATAGCCGAGCCAGGCATCTGGAGGGGTAGAAAGTAGCATTGTTGGTCATCGGGTGGGGATGGAAGGAAAAAAAAGGCACCATCATCCAAAGGAGGCTCGAATATAAACCAAGAGCCCCATTTTTGGGCCATTTTGTTGGCCCCAAAATCTTGGTTTATATTCGAGTATATATAGTAACTGGACAGAGGGTATGTGCAGAGCACGAGTACCATATGCAGAGCCAAGAACTATTGGTATTCAGTATCCCATTATCAGTACAGAATATGCATCTGCTACAAAGGGAGTCAGTAAACAATCCTATGTACTGCCTCCTTTACCAGGAGAGAGAGAGAGAGAGGCTGAGGCTGAGGCTGAGTGTGTGTGTTTAAAGAAAGGAACTGGTCACATTCACTATGGCCTAGATTCTCAAAAAAACACATTAAAAAGCAATAGCCTGCTATAGCAGCCGTTCTGATAGCTAATTTTAAAAAGCGAGTTATATTCCAAAAAAGCTCATGTAAATGGAGGTTGGCAGAGAGTAGCGAAGACTCACTAAATTTGCATGTGCCCATTGCAGAAAAACACAAAAAACCCCCACAACAACAGAGGAAGAAATGTTAATAATAATATATACCGCAGGAACGTGAAGTTCTATGCGGTTTACAATGATTAAAAATAGTACAAATTGAGTGGAATTGACAAGTTAATACTAGTGAATCGTGGCTCTAGGGATCAGTTAAGTGGGAAAGATTGCACAAATCAGTTGCCGAAGTAGTTCAGGAACAGAGATGTTTTTAGGTCTTTCCTAAATGATCCTAAAATGTTTCCTAAATGTTCACTCTCTCCCGCTGCCAAGCAACCCCCCTGCAGCCGAAGAGATGCCCACTCTCTCCCGCCGCAAACAAGCCCCCCCAGCAGTGGGAGAGATGTCCACTTTCTCCCGCTGCCAAGTGAACACCCCCCCCCCTTCAGTAGCGGGAGAGATGCCCATTCTCTCCCGCTGCATCAGAACACCCCTCCCCCAACCCCTCTTCACCCGTACTTTTAGATGGCTGACTGGAGAAATGCCTACTCCCTCCAGTCAGCTGGCCTGCTTCTTGCAAAATGGGCCTTCCCCTCCCTAGTGCATCTTGGGCTCTGATTGGCCTGGATGCCTAAGGCTCCTCCTATGAGACATCCAGACCAATCAGAGCCTTAGGCCCCTCCCTGATGCATCCGGGGAGGGGTCTGAGGCTCTGATTGCTCCAGGTTGTAGAAGGCACCTCCTATGGGAGGGGCCTTAAATAAGCTGGGCCAATCAGAGTCGCAAGCCCCTCCCCAGTGCATCCCAGGATGCACCAGGGCTGACTGGAGGAAGTAGGCATTCCTCTGGTCAGCCATCTAAAGTACGGGGAAAGAGGGGTCAGAGGTTGGGGGTGGTGTTGTGATGCAGCAGGAGAGAATGGGTATCCTTCCTGCTGCTGAAGGGGGGGTTCGCTTGGCAGCAGGAGAGAGTGGGCATTTCTCCCACTGCTGGGGGGGGTGTTGCTTGGTGGCAGGAGAAAGTGTGCATCTCTCCCACTGCAGGTAGGGGTCACTTGGCAGCAGCAGTGAGTGGGCATCTCTCCTGCTGCAGGGGGGGATGGCTTTGTTTGTGGCAGGAGAGAATAGGCATCTCTCCTGCTGTAGGGGGGGGGGGCTTCAAAATAGTTTTACTAGCTGTCTCTGACACTGCCATGCCAGGGTTTAAAACAGTGCTGTGACTGTACTGGCACCCCTGGACCAGTCGCTTATTTCTGTCATCAAAAACCTACGCCACTTTTAGAAAATGGTTTGGCAATTTTATGAATTCACCAGAGTGCTCATTTCAATGCTGAAGAGCCCATGTTAGTGTTGGGAGACTGCTAGAAAACTGGGTAAAGACAGAGATAAGCCATTTTGATTATCCGTCGCTAAAATGCATGCAGGCTAAACCGTTGGAACTGGCTAAATCGCTAAAACTGTTTAGTGATGCCGTTAAAGTTTTGAGAATCTGGGCTTATGTCCTTTATCAGTGAAGTTTTGCATATGCCACATGCAGAGTTAGGATCCAATATTTATTTTTTTTTTAACTTGCCAGTGTACAGCCATGTTTATGTTATATGCTTGGCCAGCATCCAATCTAATTCCCTGTAAATGCCAATATAAATATAAATAAATTCATTCGTTATACACGGCTATAGCTTCCCTGGGCTACTGCTTCAGTGTTCACTGTTTAGGCTTGTTCCTCATGGGCCTTATAAGACTGCTGCCAAAACAGGTGAAACCAAGATCTGCCAAAAGATTTAGCATGAAATTAGAGAATTTACCTCTCCACTGAAATTAGCCAAATATGTTAGTATTTAAATAATCCAGCAGCACCTCCATTCCCTGAGTCTCCAGAGCAGAACTAAAACAAAGAAGCAATTCATTTAATCTCAGCCCTGACTTTCTGCATTTTGTCAAATGTACACCAAAGTCAGCAGCAAACAGCTCTTACCTTGCACATCCCCAAGAGTCAGCGAAACACCCAGAGAATGTATACAGCAATCCTCACAAACCTAAGGTTCCGACGGGGGTTTTGTTGGGGAAACACCCCCCCCCCCCCACTTCACTTAATACAGATCGCGGCGGCGGGTTTGGGGGTTATAACCGCCCTCATTATACTGGAAACTTAACTGTTTCCCTGTTTATTAGGGAAAAAGTGAAGTTTTCAGTAAAATGTGGGGGGTTACAACCCCCCAAACCCCCACAACGCGGCGCAATCTGTATAAAGTAAATTGGCATCGGAGCCCTTTAAAACAGTCATTTTCTTCGGTGCACGCCTCCACATTGCGCTCAATTGTCTGCGCGCACATTTGAACCGGCGCGCTTTTGACCTGACACCGTGACGACAGATGAGCCTCTCTATATGTCCCATCAAGAGCACTTAGATTGATCAATCAGAAACGCCTAATAGTTCCATCTTATCAAGAAATAGTTCATGAACACATTAGGGCAGCTACTTTTCCGCAACTTTGGAATTCTACACCATTAACACTTTGATTGACAGGATCAGTAGATAAGTTTAAAATCAAATTTTAAAAATTCCTTTTTTCTGATGCCTACGAAAATAAATAGAAACATTTCAGCACGGGAGAAATCTTGTAAAATGACACAAGATATTTTGATTTTTCATTTTAAACCTTTTAAAATTAAATTGTAATTTTATTTTATTGTATGTAGTAATTTCATGCAACTAAGTTTTTGCTACCTGGATTTAAGAAGGTTTATGACCCTTGGTGCAACTTTATTTAAAACTTACCCCCCTCCCCTTTTACAAAAACGCAAAAGCGGTTTTTAGCACAGGCTGGCGTGCTGAATGCTTTGTGCTGCTCCCAACACTCAGAAGAGTTCCTATGAGCATCAGGAGCAGCGCAGTGTAGTGCACTAAAAACCCCTTTCACGGTTTTCTAAAAGAGGGGTTAGAGTCTCACTAAAAGAATGGACATTACTTCTTGTTTTCATTTTTTTGTTTTGTTTTGTTAAGTATTATAAGTATTATAAGAATTTAAAAAAAAAGAATAAAAAATATATATACAAAAAAAAAAAAAAAGTATTATAAACCAAGTTTTCCAGATTTTGATTTCTAAAATGTGGGTTATAAATCTTGAAAATTAAACTACATTATGAGTAGCCAAAAAAAGGACTTTAGGAAGAGAGAGCAGCACCCTAATACACCGAAAGTGTGAGCACAACAAGAAGAGAATCTCATCCCATAGCACTGACCCCACCCAGGCGGTCCTTCCTGCAACAGGTACAGGCCAATTGAACTTACTTCACAGCAGATATGGCCTGAAAAATTCCTTATATACCACAGCTACCTTGCGGTTCTGTGCGGTTAACAAAAATTAAAACACAGGTGTATATGGTATATAAACACAGCTCAATGTCTTTCTAAGTTTCACGTTTATTAGGTGTTTATATACCACCTATTAAGGTTTATCTAAGCGGTTTACAATCAGGTAGTCAAGTATTTTCCCTATCTGTCCCGGTGCACTCACAATCTATCTAACATGCCCTATGCCAGGAAGCATTTCTCTCCCCATCACTAAGCACTTCTTACCCTTCACAAACACTAGTAAAAGAATATGGTGTCAATAATGAGCCAGAGGCAGTCAGCATTTCCTCAAACACAGACCACTGCTTGCTAGGCCAGACCCAGATAGTGTCAGACTCCTCCAGTTTGTTTAGGTCCCTTTGTAGGTGTTCACATTCCTCCGCGGTTTTAACCCTGCTACAGAGTTTAGTGTCATCCACAAATTTTATAATTTCACAGGGACGAACTGGAGGAGTGGGCAAATAAATGGCAAATGAACTTCAATATAGAGAAATGCAAGGTCATGCATATAGGGAAAAAGAACCCGATGTCCAGCTACAAAATGGGAGGATTAGTACTAGGGGAAAGTAACCTTGAAAAGGACTTGGGTGTGTTGGTGGATACAACAATGAAGTCAACGGCGCAATGCGCAGCAGCCTCGAAGAAGGCAAACCGAATGTTGGGTATTATTAAGAAGGGTATCAAAACCAGGACGAAGGAAGTCATCATGCCACTGTATCGTACGATGGTGCGCCCGCATCTGGAGCACTGTCCAATATTGGTCACCATACCTTAAGAAGGACATGGCAATACTTGAGAGGGTTCAGAGATGAGCAACAAAAATGATAAAAGGTATGGAAAACCTTTCATACGCAGACAGGCTGGGGCTCTTCTCCCTGGAGAAGCGGAGACTCAGGGGAGACATGATAGAGACTTTCAAGATCTTGAAAGGCATAGAGAAGGTAGATAAGGACAGATTCTTCAGCCTATTGGGAACTACAAGAACAAGGGAGCACTCGGAGAAATTGAAAGGGGACAGGTTTAGAACAAATGCTAGGAAGTTCTTTTTCACTCAGAGGGTGGTGGGTACCTGGATGCGCTTCCGAAGGTTGTGAGAGGACAGAGTACACTACGGGGTTTCAAAGAAGGATTGAATAAATTCCTGAAGGACACGGGGATTGAGAGATACAGATAGAGGTAGGGATAGGATTATGAAAGGGTATAGATAGAAGGATAAAGGGGATTAAAGGGTTTTAGACAAGGATCACCTTATAGGTCATGGACCTGATGGGCCGCCACAGGAATGGACTGCTGGGCGAGATGGACTTCTGGTCTGACCCAGCGGAGGCAACTTCTTATGTTCTTACGAACTGAATGTCCAGGTTTTTGGCAGTGACCGGAAGTTATTCAGGTTCAGTCTGTGTTCCATGCCATACCTGCATAGCTAACCAGGCATATTTATGTGCAATTTATGTGGTCCAACATACCTGGTTAGCTATACACTGAATATCATCGGTGGCTGCATAATTTCTCATGCCAACCCAACTCTGCTCCCAGACCACTCCAGCAGTGACAATCAAATCAGATACTGCTGAACATTTGCTCCTGGAACAGCCAGCATGATTTAACCAGACAGCAGCCTCTGCTGCCTGGTTCAAGTGCTTTGAGTATCAACCCCTAAGTTATTTCCCTAAAGGTACAACAAATAGAATAAAAATACCTTACATTGAAGGAGAACTTACACAAAACTGGTCTAGCACTGATTGTTTTGGGGCTGGCTTACACCTTAAAAAGAGATACAAAGCCCAGATCACCCTCCGTGTTCAGCTTTCTATGAACTGCATAATGCAGGAAGGAAATAAAACTTTATATAAAGAAAACATGGCCTTGTGTTGTTTTGTTTTTTTTTCTTTCCTCTCCCCACTGGTGACCTGACCCTGCCCTGTGAGCTCTTCCACAGGGCACAGAGAGCAGCAAAGGAAGCTGAGGTTTATCAAAAGTGTTTTTGCCCCACAAAGATTGCAGCAAGCCAATTACTGTGTACAAGCATCACATTCCCAGAGCTGGGAGCCAAAGTCAACTTCTAACACGCAAAGGCAAAATCCTGCTAGGATGCAAAGGTTTTACATTTTCATTTTCTCATGCCTCTCCTGTTTGTCTTCTGGGGCACTGAGTTCACTCCAGTGACTGGTGGATCTGGCGTGAAAATGATGCACCTGGGCACACTGATCTACTTTACTGACACTCAGCAAATTCAGATGAGCTTTCAGAAAAAGTATGTCAGGCACCACTCATATGACAGAACAGTAAGTGACCATCACATTCAGTTAGGCTAGAGCACTCTCGTGCTCTAGAAATACCCATTTCACAAAGCAGTGGTTTATAGTGTTACTAGTGTCATTTAGTTAAAAAATTATGAAATAAACGCAATTTCATATATTATTCATTTATAATCACCTAAACCAAACTAAATTAGTCTAGAAGAGCAGCATATGTTCTGCTTAGCCAGCTGCTTAGAATACAAATAAACCCTGAATGGGAGAGAGCTTCCAATGAACATAAGAGAAGCCATGCCGAATCAGAGCAAGGTCCATGGAGTTCAGTCTGAGTCACAAATAACCAGCAGATCCCAAAATTAGATCCATTTCACATTCCGTAGTTCATTTCCAGAGATGTGATAGCTCCTGGCTAATAATTTGTCCAAATCTCTTTTGAAAGCTGCTTTCATTTTGTTTTAATGCCAACTAAACTAGCAAACCAAAGTCTGTTGATAGAGCAGAAAGAATCATCCAAAATTCGGCAATCCAATTGATTTTTGGGTTAAAAAAATGGGAACACGTAACTCCCTACTACAAAAAACTTCACTGGCTGCCCCTTGAAGCAAGAGTGCTGTTCAAATTTGCCTGTCTCTGTTTCAAATCCATTCTTGGTTCCCCATTTTAACTTAGATTGTTCATCCAGACCCACACGCAGAGTCCATCTGTTTAACCATCCAACACTAAAGGCCTGAACAGAACACTTGCTTTCCAAGCAGGTCAGCTGAACAATTGGCTGAGTAATATTATCACGCACTCCTCATCCTACCTAAGTTTCAGAAAATTAGTAAAAACAAACTTGTTTAACCGATTTGTAACCTAAGACCTCTTAAGCCTTATCTCTCCAACTCTAACCAAATTGTTTCCCAAGATCTCTTATGCCTTACCTCTGTATCCTGCTCACCTGTACTTTACATTGTACCCATATTCGCTGATTGTCCAGCTCTTCTTTGTTGTAAACCACCTCGAACTACTACGGCTTTGGCGGTATATAAGAATAAAATTATTATTATTATTACTCTACCAATCTGGATGAAGACTACTAATAAAGGAAATTTTCCTTATTTGGCCGATTGACCCTGTTCAGTAAATTCCAGAATGTACCAAGAAGGGTCAATCACCACCATTTTCCAAGATGGCAGTGCCAGAGGCAGAGCCAAGTAGGCATTATCCTGGGGAATGGAGTCTGGAGGACATGGGGGAAAGGCGGTAGACACCAGAAATATTTTTTAAATCAGGGAGGGGGTATTGGGTCAGTGAGGAGGGAGTAAAGTCAGTAAAGAAGGGAGATGGTGGGCATGCACAGGAGCATAAGAATAGGGACAAAAAGGGGAATGCTTCATCTGCATGGGGGTACTATATGGACACAGAGGGGTAATGCTAGACATGGGAGGGTATATGGATACAGAGAGAAGATGGCTAGACAAGGGGGATAATAAGAAAGCAGAAGGAAGATGCTGGACAGGGGGGCATAGAGAGACATATAGAGGTGCGATACTGTACACAGGGGGAGGAGATCATAGAATGGCGAGATGATGAAGGCAGGGAGATGAGCATAGGGGAAATACTAGAAAGGGACATATAGGAGACATAGAGAAGGAAAATGCTGAACAGGGGCAACAATACATACATAGGGCTAGAAGATGGATGGTGAAAATAAAGAATGAAGAAATGCAAAATGGTCAGGAGACCCTGGCAAGTGAGTTAAGAGAAAACAAAAGAAAACGGAGACCAACATGATTTGAAGAATATAATGACAAGATTAGAATATATCAGATTTGAAATATGTTTCCTGCTAGAGCTGGTGTTAGACATAACTTGGGACCGCAAAGCCCAGGCCGTGATTCTTTAGCTTCCAGCTGGCTTAGGGCTCTCTCTGACCAGGGGGCAGAAATACTATTCTTGTCATGTGTGACTGCAGTGATTTTTCTGTGTGGCATTCTGTAGTAATTTGGATTATTCAGTTTTCTCGATAGTGGAGGGGATATTTGTGAAGGGGAGGGGAGACAGGTGTTTCATTGATCCTTGCTCATTTGTGTTTATAAAATGACAATTGTACAGAAAGCACAGTTACTTACCATAACAGATGTTATCCGGATAATCAGGCAGATATTCTCACATGTGGGTGACATCATTCACAGAGCCCGGTACGGACAGTTTAAAAAGTGTACTATCACTTTAAGTTTTGAGAAGTTTTGCAACTGCCTGTACCACGCATGCACAAGTGCTTTCTTGCCCGATGCCCGCTCGTACACCTCAGTTCCATAAGCAAGCTAAGCAGCCAACCAGGAGAGGAGGGTGGGATGTGAGAATATCTGCCTGCTGTCCCTGGATAACACCTATTACGGTAAGTAACTGTGCTTTATTCCAGGATAAGCAGACAGCATATTCTCACTGATGGGTGACCTCCAAGCTAACCAGAATGGGATGGTGGGCGTGCTGGTCTTCAGGAAAATAAATTTTGTAATACAGATTAGCCAAAGTGCCCATCCCATCTGGAGAACGACTCCAGACAATAGTGAGAAGTGAAAGTATGAATTAAGGACCAGGTGGCAGCTTTACAGATTTCCTCAATGGAAGTCGATCTAAAGAAAGCAACAGAAGTTGCCATAGCTCTGATTTTGTGGGCTGTGACACGACTCTCTAGTGCCAGTCCAGTCTGAGCATAACAGAACGAGATACAGGCAGCCAGTCAGTTGGAAATCGTTCTCTTGGAAACAGGATGCCCCAACTTTTCTTAGGATCAAATGAGACGAAGAGTTGGGGAGAAGTACGATGAGGCTTTGTCCTGTCAATGTAATAGGCCAAAGCATGTTTACAGTCCTGAGTGTGCAAAGCGGTTTCTCCAGCATAAGAATAAAGTTTAGGTAAAAACACTGGCACAACAAATCAACTGATTGAGATGAAACTCCGTGACAACTTTCGGTAGAAACTTGGGATGCGTGCTTAGAACCACTTTATCATGGTGAAAAACTGTGAAGGGTGGATCTGCCACCAACGCTTGTAACTTACTGACCCTCCTGGCAAAGGTGAGAGCATTAAGGAAGACAACTTTCCAGGTGAGAAACTTGAGATGAGTGGTGGCCATTGGTTCAAATGGTGGCTTCAACAACCTGGAAAGAACCACATTCAGGTCCCAGATTACAGGAGGAGGTTTGAGAGGTGGTTTCACATTGAAAAGTCCTTTCATGAATCTGGAGACCAGTGGATGAGCAGTGAGAGGCTTTCCTTCAACTGGTACATGAAAAGCTGTAATAGCGCTGAGATGGACTCTGACAGATGTAGATTTGATCCCAGAGTCAGAGAGATGAAGTAAATAATCCAACAAGAAATCTATTGATAAGGAATTTGGATCATGATGATGAAGAATCGATCCACTTTTACTCATTCTACTCCATTCAGGATTTGAAGACTTCAATCATATCTCCCCCTCAGCCATCTTTTTTCCAAGCTGAAGGGCCCTAACCTTTTTTGTCTTTCCTCATACGAGAGGCATTCCATCGGCTTTTTTTTAACCTTTTCTAGTGCTACTATATATTTCTTGAGATAAGGAGACCAGAATTAAACGTAATACTCCAGGTGAGGTCATACCATGGAGCCATGGAACCATCACTTTTTTAATAATTCCTAATTAGTCTTCTTAACCAGAAAAGTTGTGGATTTCTGCAACTCCCGGATTGCGGGTTGGGATTGAACAACTAGTGTATGGAATCCAGGAGGGTACGTAACAGAATGATTTTTTCTGTTGTAATTGTCTTGCTGAAGTTTGACTTATTCTTGCTATATAGCACCTAGTGTGAATTCCTTCAAAAAGGCAGTTAAAAAAAAATCCTAAAAAAAATCTGTAATTCGCCACAATTTATTTTGTATCCAGAATATACACTGTACTTTAAAATTCTCAGTTGTTCAGGGGCAGATTTGGAAATAAAAGCACATCACTTGTTTGCATATAACAAATTATTTTGAACATCTCCAGAGACTCATGTACTGTGTGCTGAAAGCTTCTAAGGTCAGGTTAAAAAGGAGGAATGGGGAAGAGAGCCGCCCTATCGGTTAAACAAGTTTGTTAGAGAACTAGTTAAAACAAACTTGTATAACCGATTTGTAACCTAAGAACTCTTAAAGCCTTACCACTTTAGTCTGCTTACATATACTCAACGACCTTACATTGTGACTATTTTGCTGATTGTCCAGCTCTTCTTATTGTGAACCGCCATGCAAAACTTACACCCTTAATGGCGAGATCCTAGCAAGGACTGTAGCAGAACGGGACTTAGGGGTGATCATCAGTGAAGACATGAAGACTGCCAATCAAGTGGAGCAGGCTTCATCTAAGGCTAGACAAATCATAGGGTGTATACGTAGGGGTTTCGTCAATCATAAGCCTGAAGTCATTATGCCATTGTATAGATCCATGGTGAGACCCCATCTGGAATACTGTGTACAATTCTGGAGGCCTCATTACCGCAAAGATGTGCTGAGACTGGAGTCAGTCCAGCGAATGGCCACCCGGATGGTCTCAGGACTCAAGGACCTCCCGTACGAGGAACGGCTGGATAAGTTGCGGCTATACTCACTCAAGGAATGCAGAGAGAGGGGAGACATGATCGAGACGTTCAAATATCTCACAGGCCGTATCAAGGTGGAAGAAGATATCTTCTTTTTCAAAGGTCCCACGGCTACAAGAGGGCATCCGTGGAAAATCAGGGGAGGGAAGCTGCACGGTGACACCAGAAAGTACTTTTTCACTGAGAGAGTGGTAGATCGCTGGAATGGTCTTCCACTTCAGGTGATTGAGGCCAGCAGCGTGCCCGATTTTAAGACAAAATGGGATCATCACGTGGGTTCTCTTCACAGAGAAAGGTAGGGGAGGGTCATTAAGGTGGGCAGACTAGATGGGCCGTGGCCCTTATCTGCCGTCTATTTATTTCTATGTTTCTATGAACTACTATGCCTTTGGCGGTATATAAGAATAAAATTATTATTATTATTATTACAGCTTCTTAATATAAATGCAGGAAAACTGTAACCCATATACAAGCACTCCTAGTTCTGTTATTTTTGTATAAGGTCATATGCCATAAGATAAAGAACTGTAAATAAGAATTTCCAGGATATCCTGTCAAAACATTGGGCTGCTTCTAAACAGATCATGAGGCCTGACTTAGAGAGATGAACAACATTATCAATCTTCGAGTGTTATTCAGTAGAGGATGTTTCTTTGAAAGACCCAAATTAGTCTCTGAACCGAAGCATCTTCGCTATAACTTTGACAACCACACTTACTACAGATATAAAAGTGTTTATGAGGTGCAGCTTGCTGGATCATTGCCTTTATATATCAATGCCAATATTGCATCCGTTAGTGAAGCTGAAGCTGTACATAGAAATACTTTGTTGTCAAATCTATTCAATACTGCTACAAATAGGTCTTGAAAGAACGTGCAGAAATCAAAGTGATATCCATTATCATGGCTTGTGCTTTTTTGAATGGATAATCAGTGCCTTATGTATCCTCCAGCTCTACAGAGAGACATTTTGTCTCCAAAGTTCTTTTTCCTATGGCTGCAGAGTACTGTTACTGCTGAATGCTATCAGTGAGTATTACAAGTTTGCCACCTGCAATACACTACAGAAAAGAAGAAAACCACAGCTAAAGGGCAGACGTTGCATCAACTCATGCAGAAACTTAACCACCACAAATATACAAATATATACACAGAGTGAAGCAACAACAGAGTGACACAGAGGAAGACAAACACAGGCAGAGTGTGGCAGGACCTGACTCACCTTCCCTGGTCCCTTCATGTGGTGACAACCTCCTTCTTCTACACTAATCTATTTCTAATTTCTCCTTTAATGGAGGGGAATTCTGGCTCATTAAACTGGTGATTCATTGTTAAGTGTTTTGAGTGATTTGTTCGGACATTAGTCTGCCATCCCATGTGCATCACAGAGCAACTGTTCAGAATATAAAAAACTCTCCATGTTTCTTATTCTATACCTTTCCTTCTGAGGTGGCCAAGTTCCATCACTGTATTAGCCTTAAACCTTCAATTGTTATATTCTAGGAAAATGTCTGATATCAGCAGGGTATGTACTAGAGCAGGGGTGCCCACACTTTTTGGGCTTGCGAGCTACTTTTAAAATGACCAAGTCAAAATGATCTACCAACAATAAAATTTAAAAAAACACAAAGCACATTGTACACATAGAAAATGTTAATTATCATTCCTATTCCAGGGTTTTTCAAAGAGGTCAAGCAGATGACTCTATGCACTATCACCTCAGTAACAACCATACAAAAATAGACAAATATACCCCCCTCCCTTTTTACTAAACCACGATAGCAGTTTTAGCGCAGGGAGCTGCGCTGAATGCCCAGCGCTGCTCTCGACGCTCAAAGGCTCCCTGTGCTAAAAACTTCTATTGTGGTTTAGTAAAAGGGGACCTTAGTGTAAAATATAGACAGCAGATATAAATTCAGACACATTTTGATCACTAAATTTAAAATAAAATAATTTTTCCTACCTTGTCTGGTGATTTCATGAGTCTCTGGTTGCACTTTCTTCTTCTGACTGTGCATCCAATCTTTCTTCCCTTCTTTTAGCCTGTATGCTTCCTCTCCTCCAGACCTCATTCCCTCCCCCAACTTTTCCTTCTTCTCTCCCTTCCCTTTCTTTCTCTCTGCCTCCCTTTCTTTTTTTTCTGTTTCTCTTCTTTCCTTCTGTCTCCCTGCCTGCCCTTTTTCTTTCTTTCTCCCTGCCCTCCCCCAAGCCACTGCCAACGGGGACCAAACTGCCATCGGGACCAGGACCCAAACTGCCACCAATAACAGGCCCGAAAGCCGATGCCGCCCCAAGCTGTCCCTACTTCGGCCAACCAGCATCGCAATCGACCTATTGGGGGAAATGCTGCCGGGTCCTGCCTTCGCGGAAACAGAAAGTAGGCAGGACCCGGCAGCAAGTAGAGGAAATGCTTCACTAACCTGTCTCCCGCCTTAGCCCGTAGCGAACGCTTGCTTCAGGGCTCTCAACATGTGCGTGCCAGCCTCCCCCCCTTCCCCCCCCCGGACATAACTTCCGGTTTCGGAGGGAAGAGAAGAGAAGCCGGCACGCACACGTTAGAGCCCGGAGCATAAGTTCGCTACGGGCTGAAATCTTCAATCCGGGTTTTTTTCAAATGTTCAGCAGCCACGGCAGCAGATGACAGCTGGGCGGACCGCCCAGCTAAAAGGCCCTAGGGAGAACACAGAGGAAGGCTGATCGGCCCGGTAGATCAGGACGGCAACACGAGTCTAGCGATCGACTCACGTTGCCTTCCTGAGCTACTGGTCGATCGCGATCGACGTGTCGGGCACCCCTGTACTAGAGCAATTTATTCAGAGAGGCATTGGGTGATATGTGGAATTCCTGATTCTCAGTCTTCAGATCCACCCACAAAAATGAAGAAATCATCCTCCACTCTGCTCTCCTGCCAATCTCTCTTCTCAGCGGATACGAACATAAGAATAGCCTTACTGGGTCAGAATAATGGGCCATCTAGCTCAGTAGCCCGTCTTCATTTTGGCCAATCCAGGTCAGAAGTACCTGGCAAAAACACAAACAGTAGCAACATTCCATGCCACTGATCCAGAAGTGGCTTCCCCATGGCAGTCTCAATAACAGACTATGGGCTTTTCCTCCAGGAATTTGTCCAAACCTTTCTTAAAACCAGCTATGTTAACTGCTCTTACCCACAACTTCTATCAACATGTTCCAGAGCTTAACTATTCTCTGAGTGAAAAAATATTTCCTCCTATTGGTTTTAAAAGTATTTCCCTGTAATTTCAAGTGTCTCCTAGTCTTTGTAATTTTTGATGGGAGTAAAAAATCAATCCACTTGTACCCATTCTACACCACTCGGAATTTTGTAGACTTTGATCATATCTCCACTTAGCTGTTTCTTTTTTCCAAGCTGAAGAGCCCTAACCTCATTAGAGAGGAGTTCCATGCCCTTTATCATCTTGGTTGCTCTTCTTTGAACCTTTTTCTAGTTCCGCTATATCTTTTTTGAGATAAGACAACCAGAACTGAACACAATACTCAAGGTGAGGTTGCACCATGGAGCGATACAGAGGCATTATAACATTCTTAGTCTTGTTAAACATCCCTTTTTTAATAATTCCTAACGTCTTGTTTGCTTTTTGGGTCACCTCCGCACATTGGATGGAAGGTTTAAACATATTGTCTACAATGACACCCAGATCTTTTTTTCTTGGGCGCCAAAGGCTAACTGAAAAAAAAAAAAGTAAAAGCTTTAGAATTCAAGACAAGACAAATATGACTTGGAAATCTGTTCCAAAACATGGGTGCTAAGTAAAAAGAAGCTTTGCATCAAGAGGATTCCCAACTGATTCTATTGGCTACCAGCAGTACCACCAATCTGTTGAGGGAGTATAAGGGATAGTTAACAAATTCAGATAACCAGGTTCTAAAGTATGGCTTGTGAATTAACATCAAAATTTTAAATTGGTAACCAAAGATACTGTAGAAAAAGTGGAATAACTTGATCAAATTTACTTTTATGCCCTAGCGATCTGATAGCTGTATTTTGCAAGGTTTGGAGATGTCTGATGTTAAAAGTTGAGATTCCAGCATAAACAATTGCGACAGTGATTATAGCGTGATCGAATTTGAGCCGATACCGGGCGTAACGTCACAAAAGAAATCTTCATAGCGTGATCGAATTTGAGCCGATACCGGGCGTAACGTCACAAAAGAAATCTTCATAGCGTGATCGAATTTGAGCCGATACCGGGAGTAACGTCACAAAAGACATCTACTGTAGGGGCATTTAATTTTCGAAGGGTGGCTATGATAAAATGAAGAAAATGGTTAAAAAGAAGCTAAAAGGATCAGTTGCAAAGGTTAGGACTGTAAACCAGGCGTGGATATTATTTAAAAATATTGTCATGGAAGCCTAGACCAGATGTATTCCACGTACCAGCAAAGGTGGAAAGAAGAGGAAACGAGAGCCAGCATGGAAAAGGTGAAGTGAACGAGGCTATTACAGCCCAAAAAACATCCTTTAAACCAGGGGTATCCAACCTTTTGGCCCAAAAAAATGTTTCTGGGGCCGCGCAAACACTGCAGCAAGACAGAGGGAGCCAGCAAGACGGTAAACACCCGGGGGCAGCAGAGGAAAACACTGCATCGCCCTCGACCAGGGCTGCACGTCTAAAGGATCCAAATTAAGAAAATAAGAATAAACACAAGCACTGGCAAGTTAGATACAAAGCACTGATAAAGACAGCTAAGAAAGAATATGAAGAGAAACTTGCAAAGAGGCAAAAACTTTTTTTAGGCACATCAGAAGCAGAAAACCTGAGAAGGAATCTGTGGGACTGTTGGATGACCAAGAAGCGAAAGGGGTGCTCAGGGAGGATAAGGCCATAGCAGAAAGACTGAATGAATTCTTTGCTTCGGTTTTTACAGAAGAAGATGTAACAGATCTACCTGAATTGGAAATGGTTTTCAAGGGTGATGATGGGGAGGAACTGAACATAGGAATATAAGAATCACCGCTGCTGGGTCACACCAGCGGTCCATCGTGCCCAGCAGTCCGCTCACACGGCGGCCCCCAGGTCAAAGACCAGTGCTCTAAATGAGTCCAGCCTCATCTGCATACGTTCCAGTTTAGCAGGTGAATCTGGAAGATGTACTGAGCCAAATCGACAAGTTAAAAAGTGATAAATTGCCAGGACCGGATGGTATACATCCCAGGGTACTAAAAGAACTCAAATATGAAATTGCTGACCTGCTGTTAGTGATCTGTAACCTGTCGCTAAAATCGTCTGTAGTACCTGAAGATTGGAGGGTGGCCAATGTTACAACAATTTTTAAAAGGGGCTCCAGAGGAGATCCGGGAAATTACAGACCGATAAGCCTCACTTCGGTGCCGGGCAAAATGGTAGAAACAATTATAAAAAATAAAAATTGTTTAACATGTAGACAAACATGATTTAATGAGACAGAGTCACCATGGGTTCAGCCGAGGGAGATCTTGCCTCACAAATTTGCTCGACTTCTCTGAAGGTGTAAATAATAATAATAATAATAATAACTTTATTTTTGTATACCGCACCAGAATAGTTCAGAGTGGTTTACATGACAAGAGACTGTACATCTACAGCGAAATTTACAAATAAGTCAATCAATCAATATAACTTAGCAAGTTGGGAGCAGGCAAGGAGATAGAGAGGTTATAAACAAGTCAATCGACGTGGCTTAGGAAGTTGAGTGCAGGTAGGTAGGAGGTGCAGGTAGGGAGGAGGCAGGTAGGTGGGAGGTGCAGGAAGGTGGGAGGTACAAGGCATAGTTAAAAGTAGAGTTACAAGGAGGGCGGGAGTCAGATATTTGTCAAAGAGATAAGTTTTGATTGACTTCCTGAAAGTTTGGTAGGAGGGAGAATTAGAGATGAGAGTGGATAGACATTTGTTCCATTTGCATGCCTTGAACGCCAGGGATCTGTCAAGGAATCTCTTGTAGATGCAGCACTTTAAGGACGGGAAGGCAAACAAGTGGGCATTATGTGTGCGGGTGGGGCCCGGACAGAAAAGTGATCTGATAGGTAGATTGGAGACGAGCCTGTTAGGGTTTTGAAGCAGAGGCAAGCAAATTTGAAGATAAGCCTCGCCTCCATAGGCAGCCAGTAGAAGGGGCTTATAGGGTCAGATTTTTTGAGATTATAGATGAGTCGAACGGCTGCATTCTGAACGAGTCTTAAGCGTTTAATGGTTTTTTTAAATGAACCTAGGTAGATGATATTACAGTAGTCTAGGATGCTCAGGATTATTTATTTATTTATTCGATTTTCTATACCGTCCTCCCATTGGAGCTCAGAACGGTTCTACATGCATTTATTCAGGTACTCAAGCAGTTTTCCCTCTCTGTCCCGGCAGGCTCACAATCTATCTAACGTACCTGGGGCAATGGGGGGATTAAGTGACTTGCCCAGGGTCACAAAGAGCAGCGTGGGTTTGAACCCACAACCTCAGGGTGCTGAGGCTGTAGCTTTAACCACTGCGCCACACTCTCCCCTAGTGATTGGACCAGTAATCCGAAGGAGAAGAAGTCAAAGTAGTGTTTGATGGTGCGGAGTTTCCAGAGGGTACCAAAACATTTTTTAATCTGAGCATTGGTGTGGACTTCGAAAGTAAGGCAGCGGTCCAGGATGACATGTGGATAAAGATGAGCCAGTTGATATAGTATATCTAGATTTTCAGAAAGCTTTTGATAACGTTTTCTGAGTGTCTTTTGCCAGGTACTTCTGACTTGGATTGGCCTCCATGAAGATGGGATATTGGGCTAGAACTCAGGGGTAAACTCAATCACATTAAGGGGCCAAAATCTAAAACACAGACAACGTCCAATCTCCTCCCCAGACCCTGCACCTTAATTGTAACACCATTTTTCCCATTCATTTTTCATATATGCACACAATATAATCTTATTAACAACACATAATGGTTAACCACAAAATTAAACTACACAAAGCACACTGTATGCTTCTCAACATTCATTCCTACCTATGCAAATACGTGACCAAAAACTAAAAGTACTAATATATACAAACGAAACCCTAAGATTCAAGACTCTGCATGCAGTACAACCCCAGAGAAAAAGAAATAAATGTATTTCTTGCAAATATAGACAATTCAATCACTAACTCTAGATACAGTATCAAACTTCGGTTTGCAAGTAACGTGATTTGCGAGTGTTTTGCAAGACGAGCAAGACACTCAGAAAACTTTTGTCTGTCAAACTAAGCATCACCTCAATAAAAGAGCACTTACAGCTTCAAGCAGCGCCACTTCAGGGGATGCTTCTTCCATCCATTGGACAGCCTTCTATGCCGGGTACCTTCTGCACCATGCTGGAGAGCCTCTGAGCCCACACAGCCGAGCGCTGTCCCATCTGCATGTTGCATATAATCACACATGTCAATCATCGATGTTGTGCGTGTTTATACATGGCGCTCATGTGGGATGGTGCTCGGCTGCGTAGGCTCAGGGGTTCTCCAGCGTGGTGCGGAGGGCTGGCTTGCGGACGGGGGAGGCATCTCCTTGAGGCGGCGCTGCCTGCAGCTATACAAGGATCCCGATGGGTGCATGCAGCTGGCCACCTACAAACTGCAGCACCCGGCAGGTACACAACCCTGGGCCACCCCTCACCACTTCCTCCCAGTTCCTTGGCACCTTTTGAGTTGTGGAACAAATTGTCAGCATTGCCATTATGGCCTATGGGGAAAGTTGCTTTGATATACGAGTACTTTGGATTACGAGCATGCTTCTGGAACGAATTATGCTCATAAACCAAGGTACCACTATATATATATAAAATCGAATGCTTGAGTACCTGATTGTAAAAACTGCTTAGATAACTTTGATAGGCGGTATATAAAAATCTAAATAAACTTGAAACTTGAAAACATCTATGTATGTATATGTATGTATATATGTATGTTCCAGCATAACTCTGAACTGCATGGAAAGATTTCAACCAAACTTGGTATACATATCACTACTATCTGGGAAAAAATACCAAGGGAGTGGGAAGGGGGGGTCACACACACAGATACATCCGATTTTATATAGAGAGATGGAGCTGTTTTGACCAACTGTGTGAAGCTTGGAGAATGACATAGACATTTAACAGTATATGTTCCAGCATAACTCTGAAATGCATGGAGAGATTTCAACCAAATTGGGTATACATATCACTTACTATCTGGGAAAAAATACTTGGGGTGGGAAGGGGGTGACATGTGTTTTATATAGAATGGAGCTACTTTGACCAATTGTGTGAAACTTGGGGAATGTCATACAGTCAGTTAACAGTATATAAGGAAGTGCAGCTGTGGTGGCGTAATCACTGAATAAAAGTCTATCGATACCGGAAGATTGGGATAAATAAATATCTGGGCCGGGTGATCAACTAGTTGAAAATAAAATCTTTGTTGTCTGGTGATTTTGGGTTTCAGACCATTCCAGTCTCTGGCTGCGCTCTTAACTGTGTATCCAGGGCCATCTTATCCATTTGCTGTTTTTCACTCCTTCACTTTCTACCATAAATCCATCTTTAGCATTAACTTTTAACATTCAACTTTCTTCCATTTTTCTACTTTCTTCTCAAAATCTATCTACTTTTCCATGTCTTCCCTTCCCATCTATCCATGTGTACCATCTCCTCCCTCTTTCTTCTCCCCTATTCCCATCTATCTATAAGAAGCATTTCTTCTTATCCTTCCCTGCCACATCCATTGCTGTGCACCATCTTCTCCATCTGTCTCCTCTTCCCCTCCATCCTTGTGCACCATCTCATCCCTCTCCCATGGTCAGACAACTCTGTCTTCCCCCTCATATGGTCTGGCATCTTTCGCATCTCCTTCCCATAGCCTGGAATCTCTCTCCTCTCCTATGGGCTGGAATCTCTCTCTCCTTCCGAGATCTAACATCTCTCTCCTTCTCTCCTCTCGGCAGTCTGACATCTCTCTCTTCCCCATGCATCTCTCTATCTTACTCCTCTCCCACCACTTTGTCCAATAATTCTCTCTCCCTCCCTCTGCCCAACAATTCTCCTCTTTCTTCAACTCCTAATGTGCACCATCTCTCTTTCTCTCTCTCAGACACCCAATTCTCCCTTTCTATTCCCTCCCTCACCTCAGCATCTCTTTCCCTTACTCTCTCCCTCCTTCCATTCTATGGTTCTCTTCTTCCCTTCATTCTATGTCCCAAGTTCATGCCCCCTCCCTCCCTTAGAACATAAGAATTGCCATCTCCGGATCAGAGCCTGGGTCCATCAAGTCTGGTGATCCGCACATGCGGAGGCCTCCATCAGGTGTACCCTGGCCTAGTTTTAGTCCCCATATCACGGTATGCTTCTCAAGGGAGATGTGCATCTAATTTACCCTTATCCGTATCACTCTATGCCACTCTTAAGGAGATGTGCATCTAGTTTACCCTTAAATCCTAGAATGGTGGATTCTGCAATTACTTCATCTGGGAGAGCATTCCAGGTGTCCACCACTCGCTGCGTGAAACAGAACTTCCCGATATTCGTCCTGGACCTGTCCCCCCTCAGCTTCAATTTATGTCCTCTAGTCCGTGTCACATCGGACATTGTAAATAACTGCTTCCCCTGCTCTATTTTGTCGAATCCTTTCAGTATTTTGAAAGTCTCGATCAGGTCTCCTTGCAGTCTCCTCTTCTCAAGGGAGAACAACCCCAGTCTCCTAAGTTGTTCCTCGTAGTCCAGGTTCTCCATACCTTTCACTAGCTTCGTTGCTCGTTTCTGCACCCTCTGTATCATTTGTCCGAAGTTTGTGCTCCCTCTTTCTTGAGTCCAAACATGCCCCTCTCCCTCCCTCCATTCTGTGCCACAACTAGGTGCCTCCCTCTGGCGGGTCTCTTTCGTTTTCATTGGTGCCCCCGGGTGTATTATCTTCTGGCCAGTTCCCTCGTCCTCACTGCCGCAGTGTGTACAAAGCCACGGGTTGCGGCTCCTAATTGTGTCCTGCGCCTGAACGGAACAATGTCAGAGGGAATGCTTCCGGATGAGGCGCGAGGAGCCGCTGCCCGCAGCTTTGTACACACTGCAGAAACGAGGAGAAGGGAGCCAGCCAAAAGATAAAACACTCGGGAGCGGCAATGAAAACGCCACATTGTACCGCGGGCCTGATCCGGCCCACAGGCCTTGTGTTTAACACCTGTAGGCTAGATGGATCACTAGTAAAGCTATTCTTATGTTCTCTCTCACTCCCCTGGTGTACAGTACCTTTGCAGAGTTAAAAAGTCTTCCATGGTGTAGTGCCAGCATCAGCCTTACTTACAGGCTGCCTCCAGCCTGCATTGCACCTTTCCCTCAGACACATCCCGCCCTTTCTGATGCAACTTCCCATTTTCACAAGGGGTGGAAAGGGTAAGAGGGAAAGGCACAGTGCAGGCCACAGAAAACGTCCTTACCTTGCAACAGGGGTTGCACGGGGGAGTGAAAGAGCCACAGGCAGGACTGGAACTGGAGGAAGAGATGCTGGACCATGTAGGGAGGGGAAGACAGGAGGGAGAAACTTTGCAGAACTGGATTTCTGGTGTCCAGATTTTTGGATTTCTATTGTATTTCCTTGGACCTTTCCCATATGTATACTCTGACCATTATTTTCTAATACCAAGTCCAAATTGGAGGTCTGGCAGGTGTACCGTCTTTCTGTTTTGAGACTAAGCTTATTCAATATGTTTATTGCTCCACGTTAGCTATATGTTTCCCAAATAATGTCTCTCTGTTTGAAGTTAAGAATGAGAAGTTGTTGAATGCTTTATTACAGCGCTTTCTGTGGCAGGGGAAGCACCTTCAACTCTTGATCAAAACTACTGCATTGCCAGAGAGAAAGAGGGCTTGGAACTTCTCAATATGTTACCTCACAATCTGCTGACATATTAGCACATAAGCACATAAGCACATAAGCATGGCCTCTGCCGAGTCAGACCATAGGTCCATCATGCCCAGCAGTCCGCTCCCGCGGCGGCCCCCCAGGTCAATGACCTGTAGTGATCTATTACTCAAGAGCATTTTGTCTTGTATAGTAACCCTCTAATTGTACCCCTGGATTCCCTTACCCCTCAGGAATTCGTCCAATCCCTTTTTGAAACCCAAAACCGTACTCTGCTCAACCACCCCCTCTGGAAGCGCATTCCAGGTGTCCACCACCCTCTGGGTAAAGAAGAACTTCCTAGCATTTGTTCTAAACCTATCTCCCTTCAATTTTTTTGAGTGTCCTCTAGTTCTTGTTGCCCCCGCCAGTCTGAAGAATCTGTCTCTCTCTACCTTCACTATACCCTTCATGATCTTATAAGTTTCTATCATATCCCCTCTAAGTCTCCTCTTTTCCAGGGAAAAGAGCCCCAACTTCTCCAGCCTCTCAGCATACGAGAGGTTTTCCATGCCCTTTATCATTTTTGTCGCTCTTCTCTGGACCCTCTCGAGTATCGCCATATCTTTCTTTAGGTACGGCGACCAGTACTGGACGCAGTACTCCAGATGCGGTCGCACCATTGCCCTGTACAGCGGGAGGATAACTTCCTTGGTTCTGGTAGTGATACCTTTTTTGATAATGCCCAACATTCTGTTCGCCTTTTCAAAACTCAGACTATTTCACTTGCAAGTCACTGGAGCAGACCATGTCAGCTACTACCTCCATGAAGCTACTTCCTGCCTTCCTACCATATATAAACCTTTCCTCACATGCCACTTGAAATGGCTTGTAAATTTTATCATATTGATCCTGAAACAACTCCTTTGTTGCTTCTGTGACACAACAGAGCATTTCCACCAGGGAGAGAGTGTAGTGCAGTGGTTAAAAACCACGGCCTCAGCACCCTGAGGTTGTGGGTTCAAACCCATGCTGCTCCTTGTAACCCTGGGCAAGTCATGTAATCCCCCCATTGCCCCAGGTACATTAGATAAATTGTTAGCCTACTGGGACAGACAGGGAAAAATGCTTGAGCCTGAATAAATTCATGTAACCCATTCTGAGCTCCCTTGGGAGAATGTTATAGAAAATGGAATGAATAAATGAATTGTCTCATTGTATATCTGTCATGTTTACACAATACTGGCAAGATCAAGCTGCCATCACCTCAATAGCACAGAAGGGGTTAAAAAGATGTTTCACTTACCTTACACAGAAACTTCTCCAGAAAGCATTTCTCATCAAACACTTCCGTCTCTAGGCGGCCTATGATGAAAGGAAGTAGGAAATTTTAAGAGAAAAGAGGACAAGACACCATACTGTATGATGGCAGAATTACCAGAGCCAGAAACTTTATTGATTTCTTTAGTCTCTAATATTCAAAATTTATTGTCTCAGAATCGCTGGGCAATATTATTATAGTTTGATCTTTCAACAGCCTTTGAAGCAGTTCATCACGACACCTTGATATGATATTGGGTCAGATCAAGAAGTATTAAGTTGGTTTAAAAGTTTTTTGAGATCTTGTCAGGTATATGCTGAGGGTAAATTTTCTTCTATACGGAGATCAATTTGCGATGTACCACAGGGATCCCCCTCTTCTTTTTAATATTTACCCGACTACTTTAAGGAAACTTAAGCTAACAAGCTTAGAAACAATTTATACCTATGTAGATTATATTTTCATTTTCTTGAAGGTAGACCCAACATTAACGAACTTAATATCCGACGTTAATTCATGTATTTCTAGACTTCAAGGTTGGGCTACCAACATTCAGATGAAACTCAATACTACAAAGACTAAGGGCTCCTTTTACTAAGGTACGCTAGATGTTTTAGCGCACACTAAACGCTAACGCGCCCGTTATATTCTATAGTTGTCTGGAGACCATTTGATGACTGAATTTTCCTCCAAGGTATTAGGCTCTACCTTTCACTTTCTTTACAACTTCAGATTAACAAACTTAGTTAGAAAATGTTTTTTCAATCTTCATATGTTTTCTATCAGCATCACTTTGCTACATTAGTGCAGGCGATTATATTAGCTCATTTGGACTATTGCAACTCTTTATACATCTGTTTGAGCAAGGGTAATTTAAAAAGGTTGCAATTAGTCCAAAATACAGCAGACAAAATGATTTTTGGAAAAAAGAAGTTTGAACACATCTCCCCTTTGTTGAAAGTACTTCATTGGTTGCCAATTCATCTTAGAATTAAATTTAAATGTGCTAGTATAATTTTTAAAATTATACATGGTATCTTTACATCGTTAGTAACTATCTCATTCAATTCCTTATGACCTACAAAAAAGATTTCCTCACGAGATTAGATCTCTTATCTCTCTTCATCTATTTAGGAAATCCCTGAAAACCTATATTTTCTAAGCTCTAGATGAATACAAAAATTGATTTTACTTAGTATTGTGGTGGGCCAATTAATTTTGACTTCTTTTCTGCTCTATTGTTTTCCCCTTTACACCAATAATGTAAACTGAGTCAAGCCCCAGTACTTGGGGATGATTCGGTGTATAAAGCTAAGGATTGGATTGGATTATTTTGTTGAGACCCTTATTTTAACAATTAAACATTACCATTTTTAGTTATTATACTAACAAGGGCCTAGATTCACTAAGCAAACCGATCGTGTACCAATCGGTTTGCGACCCCTTTACGACCCCGACCTGATTCACTAACCTTCTGGCTGCACCCAATCCGATCCACGCATGCAAATTAGGGAAATGGCAGCGATTCACCAACATTTTTCAGGCACACCAACTGGGCTGGCCGATCCAAAACCAAGCAACTGGTGAGGACCAGTCGCTCACTCCTTTCCTGCTTTCTATGGCGCTGAAATACCAGCCCTGTAGCCCTGAAACTCCCTGCTTGCAGCCATGGATACGAGAAACTCCACTGTGAGGGAAAAATGAAGCCCCGACTTTCCTGCTCTCTGCCGCCCTTCCCCCCACAGTGCAGCCCCGCTTTAAAACCACGGGCTCACACTGCGGGAAATGGCAGCAGAGAGCAGAATAGTGGGGGCGCGTTTCCTAGTTCCGTAGTCTGGCAGTTCCCCCCTCCCCCTCTGCTTCTAGGCTGCAGCGAGGTTCTCCCTACGGCTCGCAGCCCGGCACCCCTGGATCTTTGGGAATTCAGCTTCTTTTTTTATTTTTTTGGCCTGCCTGCTCTTCCCTTCCTGCGCATGTGCTGGGATCAATGTAAAGCGATCCGGGCAGGCTGATGGAGGCATCCCTCCAATCGCCTCCATCTGCATATTCTACTTTGAAGAATTTGCCAACCTGCCCGGATCAGGTCCGGATCGGGCAGGTTGATGAATCTAGCCCAATGTCTCTAGGCCTTATCACTCCAGGTTATCAGATTGTCAATCGCAGGTACTCCCAGGTTAACAGTCTTATCAGGTTTTATTTACTCCAGGTTATCAAATTAACAATTTATCAGGTTTTTTTCACTGTGCTGTCTGAATCCCACTATACAGCTACAGCTTACTGTAGTGTCTTGTTCTCAGGTTTTTGGGCTGAAAACAAGAACTCCTCTGAGTTGCCAAGCACTGTTAAGAGGCTCCTATTCAGCCAACCCTTACTTCTGCAATCTTAGTGTTACCAGCCAGTCTCCATTTGTTGAGCAACTTCCTTTAATAATATGAAATAAAGAATAAACTCACAACTGATGACTTCAAGGCAGTTCAACTTTCACAGAATCCTCTCACTCTACCAGCTTTCCTATTACATTACATTACATTACATTAAGGACTTCTATTCCGCCTATACCTTGCAGTTCAAGGCGGATTACAAAAGAGCTAACTGGACATTTCCAGTGAAGTTACAACAGTATTGGTTGGGGTTTTTTTTTTGGTTACAAGGGAGGAGAGGTAGCTGGATTAATTCCAGGTACGTTAGATAGATTGTGAGCCCACCGGGACAGATAGGGAAAATGCTTGAGTACCTGATTGTAAAAACCGCTTAGATAACCTTGATAGGCGGTATATAAAATCCTAATAAAAACTTGAAAAAAAAAACCTTGAAGAATTTGCAAATTGGATATTAAATTGACTGTACGTTACTGTGTGATATAACAAATAGATTACAGTTAGAGTACAAATAAGATTATGTTACATTTCAGGGATCTGAATACTTGGTTGGTGTTTTGGGGAGGAAGAGATTATTTAAGTGGAGGTTTTGGGGGAGAATTTATCTAGGAGGAGGGGGAAGGGTTGGGTTAAGATATCTGGATAAATTTTTTGAAAAGTAGAGTTTTGATTTCTTTTCAAAAAGTTTTGAAGTCGCCCGTTGCCGTCAACGGGTTGGAGATGGAGTGGTTAAGTTTTGCTGCTTGCATCGCCAGAAGGTTATCAAACATCTTTTAGCGCCGAGTGCCCTTGAGTGGAGGGAAGGCAAAAGGGTTCGGAGTTCTTCTTTGTCTTGAGGTGAGGATCTATTCAAGCTAAGAGTGTGTCCACACCTTGTGGAAATAACACTGTTCTCCAGACTTAGATAGAGAACCCAAGCTGTGTTAGATTGTTAAAAATAAAGGGTGAAAAAGCCTGGTGGGCGAATAATGCTACACTCAGGTTCTCATATAGCCATACTGTCTCAAATATGACAATAGTTCTCTCTCACTGGAGAAGGGTGGGGCTTAAGCTCTGTGAATGCAGCCTAGCTCTCTGGGAGAAGCAAGGCCCTCTGGGGAATTAAGTCCACAGAGCATACCTTACTCATACATCTTAACATAAAACACTTAAAACATGTTCTTATACAAGAAACTGAGCAAATGCCCACACAAAGTGGGGGCAGAACAATTTGTATAGTACTGTACATTCAACATGCAACAGATGGACCCAGTTCAGAAGAGCTTACAATCTAATTTGGACAGATAGACAGGACATAAAGGGGGTGTTGGGGAATTTCTTGCAAAAAGGAAGACTTGGGGACATTATGGGAAAATATTTCTTCATGTGAAGGTAATAGAGATCAAAACAGTAACAGAATTCAAGAAAACCTGGAATAGGCACAGAGGGTCCTTAGTCATGAAGTAATGAACGCCACAGTTTGGCTGGGGTCTTTGATATTGCACCAGGGAAGTACAGACAGTTGGGTTTGTTGCTCTCTATTTTTTTTTTCTAGAACCAGACAGCAGAGAACCACAGGCTCCTCAGCTCTGGCACATCTGAATCATAACCAGGAAAAACTAAACAAACCAGGAAAAAAACTAAACAGCTATATATTAAGCTACTACTAAAAAAAAGCATTAGCTAAATCTAAGTTAATAGCAGATATAAGGATAATTGACTGTAGAGGATGAATTCAAGCCTCTAACCTACTGCCCTTGGAGACTATATGATATGTATGCAGGAAGGCTTTTTCAAGAATCCATCTCCAGAATGAATATCAGTGAAAATGCTCATTTCTCCCACACTATGCCCTTATATAAAGTATTTAATTAGCATTCATTAACAATGGTCTATAGACCCATGGTATCAGCACAGAAAGCACATATGGGGGAAGCGCTAGGATAGCGAGCCTTACCTCTGCTCAGCATGGCTCCACTCTCCCTGTAGTCCTGAATTTCCAAGTCCTTCTGCAACAAGAGTGCCATCAGTTGCTGTGACTGATGTTCCAAGGCAAGATTCATTCTCATCAGAGGCTGCAGAAGATGGCGGGAAACCTGAAAATTACCCAAGACCTCAATTTAATATGTGTCAATGTAGAAAGAAAGGACTGAAAAACCTACAAATCATTCAGAGTGATTGGATTATTCATGTTAGACCCAGGAACTGGACTTCCAACTTCTCTATCACTATAGGTGTGTGTGCATCAAAACATCTCATGAGAACACTTATTCTCTCTCTCTCTTTCTCTCTGTCTACACCCGTCCTCATCTACTGCTATGGTCAGTCCCTGCAAAAAGACCACACTTGCTGGAGGAATTTAAGATTAAAAGAACATGAAAGTTGCTCAACTGGATCAACCAAGGGTCTATCTAGGCCAATATCCTGTTTGCAAACATATACCTGGCAAAGTCCCAAAAGTGGCAAGATTCCATGACACCTACCCCTAGAGTTAAGCAGTGGTTTTCTTCAGGTTGAACTTAATGCTTTATGAATTTTCCCTCCAAAAATTTGTCTAAACAAAGCTACATTAAACACTTATACCATTTGTCCTGGCAAAGAGTTTCAGAGAGTGAAAAAACATTTTCTTCTATTTGTTTTAAATATGTTACTATGTAAGTTCATTGAATGTCTCCTAGTCCTTGTACTTTTTGAAAGAGTAAACAATCAATTTGTGTTTACCTGTTCCACCTTATTCAGAAATTATAAATCTCTATTCTATCTCCCCTCAGTCATCCAGGATTCCAAACTTTAAGAAACTCTGGACATACAGCAAACAAAATGTCTCGGTAGTCGTCCAGGAAAACAGTTTTGATTATCGGCACTTGGAGATCCCAGCAATTAGGACATCCAATTAGGCATTTTTTGGGATGTTTTAGTTTTTTGATTATGCCCCATTTATGAAATATCAAAGAATTCATGGTTCTGTAGAATCTATACTTGCCCTTGGATTGGTAGAATGGAATGTTGCCACTATTTCAGGTTCTGCCAGGTACTTGTGATCTGGATTGGCCACTGATGGAAACTGGATGCTGGGCTAGATGGACCATTGGTCTGATCCAGTATGCCTATTCTTATGTTCTTAATGGTGCCTGGATACATGACCCCCAGATGAGGATTGTCACTGAAATTTGCAGAACAGGCATATTGTGATGGGATATAAAATAGAGGGAAACTACCTGTGAAATTGCCAAGAAGGCTCATAATGCCTGGTTCCCACTTAGCTGGAAGCTCAGACCCCTTCCCCCCCCCTCCCCCAAAAAACCACACCTGCACTTAGCAGGAAGAGCGGGAAGCCATTAAAGCAGGGGTCTTCAAAGTCCCTCCTTGAGGGCCGCAATCCAGTCGGGTTTTCAAGAGAGCTATGTGCATGCACTGCTTCCAATGCATATTCATTGGGGAAATCCTGAAAACCCGACTGGATTGCGGCCCTCAAGGAGGGACTTTGAAGACCCCTGCATTAAAGCATACATTTTCAGCAATGTGCTTTTCAGTCTACATAAACCAATGAGATCCTCAAACACAAAGTTCCTGCAAAGTCTAGCTCTAAAGGCCTGATTATTTAGCAAATATAAAGCACACATATTCCTTACAGAGATACATAGGCTAGCAACATTTAACACACACACATAGTTTTCTGGGGCACAAATAAAGGCTGGCTGAAAATACACTTAGAAAGACTTAGTCATTCTAGCTGTATAACCACCAATTTCACCCACAGAGATTTAAACCATAAGAATAGCCTTACTGGGTCAGACCATGGTCCATCAAGCCAAGTAGCCCGTCCTCACGGTGGCCAATCCAGGTCACTAGTATCTGGCCAAAACCTAAGGAGTAGCCATATTCCATGCTACTGATACAGGGCAAGCAGTGGCTTCCCCCATGTTTTTCCCAATAACAGACTATGGACTTTTCCTCCAGGAACTTGTCCAAACCTTTCTTAAAAACAGCTACACTATCAGCCTTTGAAAACTTAGGTAGGCCTAAGCACATGACTCAGAGAGCTCAGCAGAATCTTCTCTCTTTCTATAACTGGCTTAGGAAGCACCCAGGGGAACAAAGCGCTCCATTCTGGGTCCAAAGGCAGATACCACTGAGATCTGATCCCATCCTGCTCTCCAAAGTAAAGAGAATAGCAGAAAATCTCTGTTGTCTATTCCACTGATAGCTGGGTGACAGCACCCTCTGGTGTGGACTGAGAAACCAGTATTCCACTACAGCTTATAAAAATGTAAATCATTTCATACTAAGAGTCATTCTGTGTACTTGGGTAGTAATGACCTGGCAAACATACGTGTGAAGGGTGGCACTTCCTAACAAGTGTAACCTCACCATATATCCCCTTGAACTTTCACATTTGGGCTTTCTTGACCATCTACTTCTGTCTCAAAGGTGAGAAAACTTTGGGGCTCTTCTAGTTTCCAACTGTTTTCTTATCAGGCTGTTCAGATGTGGAACAGTCTTCCATTAGAAATAAGAAGCCTAGATGTGTATATTATTTTTCATAAAGTTTTAAAGACCTACTTTTTTGATAAATGTTATTTTTTTATATTTTAACTATATGTGTTCCCCTTAATGTAGGGTTTTTCTTGTTGTAATCTGCTTTGAATCTGAATTGAAAAATAGCAGAATATAAAAGATTGATTAGATTAGTTGACTGGAGTTCATCCACGTTTGTATGACTATTCACATTACTGTAAGCCACAGAGACAGTTAATAACAAAACAAACATAAAATTTTATTTATATCCCGCAAAACCTTGCAGTTTGATGTGGGTAACAAACAATAAAGAAAACTGTATTTCTACAGAAAATTATGAAAGAAAAAGAAAAATTCCATAAACAACATTAAGCATTCAGGGCTAGATAGCTTGATTTTATCTTTAGCTACCCTTCCTTTTGTTTTGTTCCCTATATGTTTTCTTTCTATTTGATTATTGGAGTTCTTGCCCTTTTCCCTTTTGGTACACACCCAACTGATGGAATATCTCATCCAGTTCTCTCTTTTGCACAAAACTCAATCTGGTTTTAGGCCTCTCTTTAGCAATGAGACAGTAATTGCGACTATCCTAGATAATTTACGCTACTTGTTTAGTAAGGGCCTCAATGCCCTGATCATGCAATTTGACATGAGCTCTGCCTTTGACTTGGTGGACCATGGGAAACTGTTACAAAACCTAGATTCAATTGGAATCAGTGGAGAGGTATTAAACTGGTTTTGAGGTTTCCTTATATCCCGCATCTACCAAGTCCTTTTCAACTACGATCTCTGATACATGGAGCAATTCATCTGGCGTGCCACAGGGGTCACCATTATCCCCTCTGCTCTTCAATGTTTACATGTCCTCATTGGGTGTGCAATTGTCCCAGCTGGGGATAAAACTATTCAGCTATGCTGACGACTTCACGATAATTATCCCATTTACTACTTCATAGAAACATAGAACATGATGGCAGAAAAGGGCTACAGCCCATCAAGTCTGCCCACTCTGCTTACCCACTCCCTGTCTATGCCCTAATGACCCAATTTCCTTATCTTGACCCTTGTAGGGATCCCACATGGGTATCCCATTTATTCTTAAAGTCTGGCATGCTGTCTGCCTCGATCACATGCACTGGAAGCTTGTTCCAATGATCAACCACTCTCTCTGTGAAGAAATACTTTCTGGTGTCGCCATGAAATTTTCCGCCCCTGAGTTTGAGCGGGTGCCCTCTTGTGGCCAAGGGTCCCTTGAGAAAGAAAATATCATCTTCCACTTCGACACGTCCCCTGAGGTACTTAAATGTTTCGATCATGTCTCCCCTCTCCCTACGTTCCTCAAGAGTGTAGAGCTGCAATTTGTTCAGTCTCTCTTCGTACGAGAGACCCTTGAGCCCCGAGATCATCCTGGTGGCCGTCCGCTGAACCGATTCAATTCTGCGCACATCTTTACTGTAATGTGGCCTCCAGAATTGCACACAGTACTCCAGATGAGGTCTCACCATGGCCCTGTACAACGGCATTATGACTTCAGGCTTTCGGCTGACGAAACTTCTATTGATACAACCCAATATCTGCTTTGCCTTAGATGAAGCCTTCTCCACTTGATTGGCAGTTTTCATGTCTGCACTGATGATTACTCCTAAATCTCGTTCTGCTGAAGTCCTAGTTAAAGTTTCTCCGTTCAAGAAGTACGTCCTGCATGGATTTCCGCTTCCGAGGTGCATGACCTTACATTTCTTAGCATTGAAGCCTAGCTGCCAGGTTGAGGACCAACTTTCCAATGTTCAAGAAAGGATTGGACAATTTCCTGCTGGAAAAAGGGATAGAGGGGTATAGATAGAGGGCTACTGCACAGGTCCTGGACCTGTTGGACCGCCACGTGAGCGGACTGCTGGGCACGATGGACCTTGGGTCTGACCCAGTGGAGGCATTGCTTATGTTCTTATGTTCACCCCCAAAGCGACAGAAGTTTTAAATCGGATGGAGCAATGGATGAATGAATTCAAACTGAAGCTAAACTCAAGAGAAAACAAAATTTTTTATAGCATCGCCACACCCACTTGACACTAAAGCATCAATGTTTCAAGTTTCAAGTTTAATCACATTTGATGAATCGCTTATTACAATATCTAAGCGATGTACAATTTAAAAACCATCAGATGTTGGTATTACATAAAATTTAAATAAGTCAGACATTAGACAGACAATTTTTGACAGACATGAATGAGTAGGGAGAAAGGGGAAAGTTACAATTTTGTTGTTTGTTAGAATTTACATAGAAGGGAGAAAACAGTAAGAAATAAAGGGGTAAGATAAAATTTTGTTAATTATTGTAAAATGTTAGAATTTTGAGTAAATCGTATCGTGAATCAAATTTGAGTATATCGTATCATATATCAAATGCGTCTTGAAATAGATATGTTTTTAAAATTTTCTTAAGAGACGAGATCTTTTTCGCTTTTAATAAAATTTGGAAGGGAGTTCCACAATGTAGGGGCCATAACGGAGAAAATATCATTCCGTCTGGTGCCGATAATTTTCAGTGAGGGGATTGAAAGTAAATTCGATGAGGATGATCTTAGAGTACGTGCAGAGTTATATGGAATAATCATTATTGATATAAATAAAGGTTCGTTGGAAATTAGTGTTTTGTAAACCAGAAATAAAATTTTGAAAGTGATTCGGTGAGAAATGGGAAGCCAATGAGATTTGATAAATAATGGGGTCACGTGATCATATTTTTTTGCTTTGTAAATTAATTTAATTGCTGTGTTTTGGATCATTTGAAGCCGTCTTTTTTCTTTCTGGGTTATGTTAATTAAGAGGGAATTACAATAGTCTAATTTTGAGATGATTAAAGAATGAACCAAAATGTTAATTGATTTAGGGTCTAAAAAGGTAGAAATTGAACGAAGAAGCCGAAGTCTATAAAAACATGATTTAACTATTTGGCTAATATGGCTGTGGAATGATAGATCTACATCTATTATTACCCCAAGAATTTTCAGTTGAAGTACAGATTCTAGAGGAGTGTTATCCAGTATGAATGGTATTTTTGAAGTTATGTTTCCTTTCCAAGTAAATAGCATAGTTTTTGATTTTTGAGTATTCAGAGCTAGTTTATTATTGTTTAGCCAGTTTTTTATTAGTTCTAATTTATCATTGATGCTTTTTATTTCTTCCTTTTTTTCTGGATTGAGGGTGAATGAGTTGAATGTCGTCTGCGTAAGAAAAGGCTGTAAAGCCTAGTGATTGTGAAATAGTAATGAGAGGTGATAGAAAAATATTAAATAAAAGAGGCGATAGTATTGATCCTTGAGGTACCCCATAAGTAGAGGAAAAATTTGCAGAATAAACGTCATTAAATTTAACTAGAGATGTACGGTGTGCATCAATAACCTTAGTTATCCCATTCAACCCACTATGAAGGTATTGGGAGTAACACTGTACCAGAGTCTGACCATGAAAGACCAGGTAGACTCCTTGATTAGAAAGATCTTTCTCACCCTCTGGAAGCTTCAGTCCATTAAAGCTTACTTTGATGTCCAATCATTTAGAATTCTGGTGCAATCCCTTATACTGAGTCAACTTGACTATTGTAACATCGCCTACTTGGCACTCTCCCAGAAGAACATGCGGCGATTGCAACTGGTACAAAATGCAGCGGTTAGGCTACTTTGTGGACTGCAAAAGTTTTATCATGTAACACCTTCCTATCGACTTCTACACTGGCTGCCGATGGAGGCACGTGTGAAATTCAAGTTTGGCTGTTTTTGCTTCAAGATACTTTACAGCTTAGCCCCTAAATATAACACAGACCTTTTCTCTTTCACAACCAACAGACTTAGGAGAAGTTCACATCCGAACTTTGTTTCTCCACCGGTTAGAGGCTGTAAATTTAAGTCATCACCAGCTTGCCCTGGCATTTCTGGACATCTGAGAATTACAACTGTAATACTGCTCTTTAGCACCATTTTTCATTTGTTTCAACTTGCCTTTTGGGTTTTTTCTGCTCTCCTCATTACATTGAGAAGTTCAGTGCTATCGCACCAGAAGGAAGCTTGGATCCTCCGAAACGGAGACCCATAGAGCTTCAACACACTGCAGCATGAACGATGGACTTACTGTGATTTCACCGATGCTATTGCTTTGTGAGATAAATACCTCTTTGTTTTTGGTCTTCAAAGAGTTCTTTATACATCTGTACTTTTGATGTCACCCAGCAAGTCGAACCTCAAATTGATTCTGGAGCAATAATATATTGCACTAGAGCATACTAGAGAGATCAGATGTAATTATTATTTATTGCATGATTTTGCACGTTATTTTCACAATTCACTTAGGCTCCAGGGATGTTTCACACTCTAATAACCCGGTTGGGTTTACACAGCTTTCAACTCGATACTACAGGTTTGCCCTGATAATTGAGTTGTGCAAACTGAGGACCCATCACCAAAACTAAAATTTATATTAATGTTTATTTGGTAATGTTATATCTCCTGTGATCTCCTAGTATTCTCTATTACTTAGGAGGGATTTTTCTCTGTTAGTGATATTCAGGTTATTCTTCCCTATTGAGTTTGTGCGTTTCACAAGTACTTTAGGACCCTGGAGCATGCTGTCTCAGGGGATACTTACCAGGCTGCCACTGGCCTCCCCACAGTAGAAACCCCAATGGAAGGGTAGGTCAGAGAGTTCACTCTTCACATGAATGTTAAGTTTGCTATCATTTCTCTGGCAGGAGAAGGAGGCAGAGCTATGATCAGTCTGGCCTCCAAGAAGCAAGGGCTGCAGCAGCTCCGACAAATGTTTTAGGAAGGAGCAGACAGGAGCTTTCAGGCGTTTGTTTAGTTCCTGTAGAAAAGAAAAAAAGAAATCCATCAAACATGAAGAGCAAAAATCAGATGAAGAATAAGCTTACCCTTAAGCTTGGGAAAATAAAGGAACCATGGAAAATAATAATAAAGCAGAGAGACTTTCACAGACTCAATGGAGAGTTTCACATTAGGATGGGCAAGATTGTAGCACAATACAAAGAATAAAGTGGCACCATCAGACCACTAAGAGGCAGTTGGAGTCTGCAGCCTGGGGCAACCAGTGTGTGGCCCAGAGAATCTACAGCTAACGGCAATCAAGTCTATATCCATTTTATAGCACGTCACCCGGCAGTGATAGAGAAACACCCAGAGTGCTCCTTTTACTACCATTTTAATATTAATGACCTCATTGTACTACATTTGCATGGCAGCGTCAGAGACTGCTAGGAAAAGGCCATTCTGATAATCGGCCAAGAAAATTACTGGCATGCTAAACCGGCTAGAACCGTTTTAGCCACCATGTTAAAGATATGTTAACTTGTGAGAATCCTCCTGCTAGTCCACCAGACTCTTCTTTTCCCTTACCTTGGACCTGACTTGAACAATACTGGCATCCACCTCTTCATGCCACACCCCAGTGAGATCTGATATCAGCAGTGCATAGCCAGTCTCACTGAAACAAATCTTAGCCAAGAACTTGGAGTTTCCAAAGGCGATGGACCTCCATGGCTGCAGCAGAAGATCCAGATCCATATCTGCCAATGCTCGTATTCTACAACACAGGAACCACCAGTTTAAAACAAAACACTTTTATAGTAGCTCATTTCTATACTTATAGTTTTAATTTATTGTTAATTATTCTAATTAGGACAACAGGAGAACTCTCTATATTTCATTACCTGTAAAGAATCAAACATTAAATAAGCACACAATATAACCCTAAGACTATCTAAGAAACAATTATTACATAAAGCATACAATAAAATCCTGAGGCTCTCTATACTAGTCTAATAGATTCCTAGTAGTTTAATAAGGTTAATTAATTAATCATCTCAATAACAAGATGCAGACAGTAGTCCAACAGCAAGTTTCAAGTTTATTATAACTTGATATACCGCTTTAAATATCAAAGCGGGTTACATTGTACAAAATTTTAAAAACCAAAAAATAAATTGTTAAAAACAGGGGAAGGACATATAGATACAAAAATTCAATTGACAAGACATGGAAGAGAAGGAAAATGGGAGGCGTTACAATTCTCAAAATAAAATAAGGAGGTAAAGGAAAAGACTAAAATGAACCCTTTTATCTAAATCCCAAACGTATCCCTAAAGAGAAAGGTTTTAAGGTTAGATTTGAAATGATTAAAATTAGTCTCTTGTCTTAAGAGTTATTCGGATAGAGTTCCATAATGAGGGTGTAACTACAGAATAAATGGTTTTACATGTTGAGTCATAAAATAATTGACAAACAGATGGAACTGTAAGAAGGTGTTGTTGAGATGATCTAAGCGAGCGTGGAGTTTCATACGGAATCAAAAGTTTGTCAATAAACACGGGTGAGTGATTGACCTGAACTCTGAAAGCAAGAGAAAGAATTTTGTATGTAATTCTATGAGAGATGGGTAACCAATGGGACATTTTTTTAGCAGAGAGGTCACATGGTTGAACTTCTTAGCAAGAGGGTCGCTATCCAGTCTTTTGCTTTGAGTGTCACATGTATGATTTTCTTCTGGTTGGTAAGAAGTTATGTATGTGCTCACTGCAAAGAACCCCTAGCTCTCAGAGAACGAGTACGTTGCCTTGAGGCTAGAGTAGCAGATCTGGAAGAGCTGAGGGAGACAGAGAAATACATAGAGGAGACCTACAGGGATGTTGTAGAGAAATCTTTCCTCCAGTCTGGTAGCCCCTTTGCTGCCTTGAAGGAGAGAGATCTCCTAGGAGAGCAACACCCTGGTGAAGTAAGAAATAATCATATAGCTAGGACCTGCCCACCAGGGGGGATACAATATCCTCTCGCACCAAGGATGTGTCTCCAGGTGCTTCTGCCCAGGAGGGAAAAGTTAGGACAACTGTTGTAGTTGGTGATTCGATCATTAGGCATGTAGATAGCTGGGTGGCTGGTGGGCAAGAGGATTGCCTGGTCATTTGCCTGCCTGGTGCAAAGATGGCGGACCTCACGCATCACAGATAGGATTTTAGATAGTGCTGGGGAAGAGCCAGCTGTCTTGGTACATATAGGTACCAATGATATAGTAAAATGTGGGAGGGAGGTTCTAGAAGCCAAATTTAGGCTCTTAGGTAGAAAGCTGAAATCCAGATCCACCAGGGTAGCATTTTCGGAAATGCTCCCAGTTCCATGCGCAGGACCCAAGAGGTAGGTAGAGCTTCGAAGTCTCAATGTGTGGTTGAGACAATGGTGCAGGGTTGAGGGATTTAGATTTGTTAGGAACTGGGCAACCTTCTGGGAAAGGGGGAGCTTGTTCCAAAAGAATGGACTTCACCTTAACTGTGATGGAACCAGGCTGCTGGCGCTAATGTTTAAAAAGGAGATAGAGTACCTTTTAAACTGAGATGTGGAGGAAAGCCAACAGGCGCACAGGAGCAGAAGGTTCAGTGTGAGGTATCCTTGGAGGATACTATTGAAACAGGATATTTAGGGAGTCCCAGTAGGGAGGTTCCAATAATGGTGAAAGAAAGCCAGGAGGCTTTAAGAGGAAGGCACAGTAAGACTCAAATTTTCCCTGTCTTCTCATCAGCCTGTAGTTGTAAGGAAAAAAAAACACAATTTGAAGTGTCTGTATACAAATGCTTGAAGCCTAAAAAATAAAATAGGAGAGTTAGAGTATATAGCACTGAATGATGAGATCGATATAATAGGCATCTTGGAAACCTGGTAATAGTTCTAAGCGGTTTACAATAAAGAAGGGCTGGACAATCAGTGAATGGGTACAATCAGCAAAAGGGTACAATCAGCAGATACAGTCAGCGAATGGGTACAATCAGCAGATACAGAAACAATTAATATATGTAAGCAAGGAACTGGTACAATAAGGGTCAAAGTAAGGAGATCGGGAAGGAAGGTACAGAGGGAGGTCTTGGGGAGCAAGGGTAGGGTAAGGTGTCTTAGGCTACAAATCGGTTAAATAGATTAGTTTTTAATAATTTTCTGCAGTTTAGGTAGGATGAGGAGCGCGAGAAAATATTGCTCAGCCAATCATTTATATGACCTGCTTGGAAGGCTAGAGCTCTGTTCAGGTATCTTTTGTAACGGCAGGCCTTTAGAGTTGGATGGCTAAAGAGATGAGCTCTGCGAGTGGGTCTGGATGGACAATCTAAGGTAAAATGGGGGACCGAGCCATGGATGGATTTATAACAGAGGCAGGCAAACTTGAACTGCACTCTTGCCTCCAGGGGCAGCCAGTGGAGTTTTTGGTAGTAGGGAGTTATGTGTTCCCATTTTTTCAGCCCAAAGATCAGTCGAATTGCTGAATTTTGGATGATACGTAGTCTTTGAATGTTTTTTTTTTTAAGGATCCCAGGTAGATAATGTTGCAGTAATCGAGTAAGCTCAGGATGGAGGATTGCACCAGTAAGCGGAATGAGGGTGCATCGAAGTATTTTCTGACTAGTAGGTCGGTGTGAGATTCAAAGGTGAGGTTGCGGTCTAGTGTCACTCCGAGAATTTTTATGGCATCTGTGATGGGAAAGACTTGACTGTTCAAGGAGATTGATGAGTCTTTGATTTTGTCGTTTGGACTGACAAAATGAGCAGACAGATGAAGAAATGTTTTCAGGAATTAGGAAAGCTGGAGAATTGAGCAACAGTATAATAATGGGTGATTTCAATTACCACAATTGAGAAGCATATGATGATTCACACATGTTTTGATATCCAATTGAAGAGGAGTAAACAACATAGAGGAGTGGCTTAGCTTTGATGAAGCTTACTCCCCAGTAATATTTCATAGGAAAGGGGAGTGGCGGTAGCCAGTTTTAAATCCTGCCTTGAGTGTCTGTGAACCACGATGCCATTTTCTCCACTGCGAACGCTGGAATCGCAGCAACACTGTTTTGTTGGTAAACCCCTGATGCAGCCTTGACAAGCGAAACGGGGAATCCCTGTTGGGTGATCTGGAAAGGGACAGTTGGAGTCTGCTTCTTGAAAAGACCGACAGAGAGTTGAATATGGTTGGAGCCGATGCTGAAGCTAAGTGCCCCTTTCCACTGTTAATATATCTCTCAGTGCTGAATGACTGAATTAATTCTTTCCTTCGATCCTTACGGTTTTCAAAGGTGAAGATGCAGAGGAACTGAAAGAAATCTCGGTGAATCTGGAAGATGTACTGAGCCAAATAGACAAGTTGAAAGGTGATAAATTGCCAGGACCGGATGGTACACATTCCAGGGTACTAAAAAATCTCAAAACATGAAATTGATGACCTACTGTTAGTGATCTGTAACCTGTCGCTAAAATTGTCTGTAATACCTGAAGATTGAAGGGTGGCCAATATTACGTCGATTTTTAAAAAGGGCTGTAGGGGAGATCTGGGAAATTACAGACTGGTAAGCCTCACTTCAGTGCCGGCAAAATGGTGGAAACAATTGTAAAAAATAAAACTGTGGAACATGTAGACAAACATGATTTAATGAGACGGAGTCAGCATGGGTTCAGCCGAGGGAGATCTTGCCTCACTAATTTGCTTGACTTCTTTGAAGATGTGAATAAACATGAGTATAAAGGGGAGCCAGATGATGTAGTGTATCTAGATTTTCAGAAAGTATCATATATTTGACAAAGTTCCTCATGAAAGGCTCCTGAGAAAATTAAAGAGTCATGGGATAGGTGGCAAAGTTCAGTTGTGGATTAGGAATTGATTATCGGATAGAAAACAGAGGGTAGAATTAAATGGTCATTTTTCTCAATGGAGGAGAGTAAACAGTGCAGTGCCGCAGGGGTCTGGACTGGGACCAGTGCTATTTAACTTATTTATAAATGATCTAGAAATTGGAACAACTGTTCTGTGTTTATAATCTTTGTAAACCTCGTAGAACCTTTTGGTAACGCGGTCTATAAGCACAATGTTATGTTATGACACTAAACTGTTCAAAGTTGTTATAACACATGCGGATTGTGAAAAATTGCAGGCAGACCTTAGGAATCTGGAAGACTGGGAGTCCAACTGGCAGATTAAATTTAATGTGGACAAATGCAAAGTGATGCACATTGGGAATAACAACCCAAACCACAGTTACCAGATGCTAGGGTCTACCTTAGGGGTTAGTACCCAAGAAAAGGATCTGGGTGTCATAATAGGCAATACGATAAAACCTTCCGCCCAATGTGTGGTGGCAACCAAAAAAGCAAACAGCATGCTAGGATTTATTTAAAAAAAGGGATAGTTAATAAGACTAAGAATGTTATAATGCCCCTGTATTGCTCCATGGTGCGACCTCATCTGGAGTATTGTGTTCAATTCTGGTCTCCTTATCTCAAGAAAGATATAGTGATGATAGAAAAGGTTCAAAGAAGAACGACCAAGATGGTAAAGGTGATGGAACTCCTCTCGTATGAGGAAAGACTAAAAAGGTTAGGGCTCTTCAGCTTGGAAGAGATACGGCTGAGGGGAGATATGATTGAAGTCTACAAAATCCTGAGTGGAGTAGAACAGGTACAAGTGGATTGATTTTTTAGTTGGTCAAAAATTACAAAGACTAGAGGACAATCAATGAAGTTACAGGGTAATACTTTTAAAATCAATAGGAGGAAATTTTTTTTTTACTCACAGAATAGTTAAGCTCTGGTACCCATTGCCAGAGGTTGTGGTAAGAGCGGATGGTTTTAAGAAAAGTTTGGACAATTGTCTGGAGGAAAAATCCATAGTCTTTTATTGAGAAAGACATGGGGGAAGCCACTGCTTGGGTTTTGGCCAGGTACTAGGGACCTGTTTTTGCTACCGTGAGAACGGGTTTCTGGGCTTGATGGACCATTGGTCTGATCCAGTAAGGCTATTCTTATGAAAATATATTGAGAAGTCAAACAAGGAACAAGACCTTACACCAGAAGGATTAGAGTCTACTCTCTTATCATTAAGTACAGGAAGAGTCCAAGGGAATCTGATACACCAGGCAAACTTTCAGCCATGTATTCCCTCATCAAGGGGCAGCTCAAGACTCACCCCCATGTCCAGCATCTTCTCTTCTTACCTTCTATTTATTGTATTGTCCAGCACATCTTACCTTCCAATCTCCTTCCTCCTCCACAGTGTCCAGCACATCTCCCTTTCCTACCTCAAGTGGTGTTCAGCCTCTCTCCTCTTCTCCACTCCCCATGGTGTTCAGTATATCTCTCCTCAGATCACCAAGATCCACTCTCCTCCCAAGGTATTTAGCATCTAATTTCTGTCCCCTTCTCAAGATATTTAGCAGTTTTCTTTCTTTCCCTACTCTCTCTGGGATGATGCCAGCTCAGTAATCAGTAATCTATAGAAGATTAATCGTAGCCGGTACAGGGTCATGGGCATTCATACATACTCAAGGCCTGCTATCTCTCGCCTCCTCTAAAATTGGAAATTTAGAGGCAATGCAATCCATGCCAGTTAATATGAGCTTTATGGAGATAATGTGACTGTTGTGTTCTTGCTGCCCCAAATCTGGGCCACTTGAAGTGGACAACTAGTCCATCTAATGGTTGTGCTGGCCTGGAATAAAAGCGAGATAGGAAATAAGCTTTGGTTGTACTTACAGAAAGGCAGAATATCCAAATCCATGACCATAAAATATACAGTAAAAACAAGAGAGGTACCATGTTGGGTCAGACCAAGATCTATTGTGACCAATATCCTTCCTCTGACAGTGACCAACTGAGATCTGCTTTGTTGCTTATTCCTAGAGAAATGCAGTAGTTGTCCCCAAATCTGTCTGCTAATAATTGTTTATGGACTTTTTAATCTGGGAAGTTAGCCAAACCTCTTTCTATATCTAGCAATGCTAGATGCCTTGACCACATCCTCCTCTTCCTCTAATTTGTTTTAAAGCTACTACTGTTATTTTCATGGAATATCCCATCATCACAGAAGTATTTGAAAGAGTAAATAACCATTCCCTATTACTTGGTCCACCCCACTCATATTTTAAAAACCTAGGTCATAACCCCTCTCAGTCATCTTACCAAGCTGAAGAATTTTAGCCTCTCCTCACAGAACTGTTCCACCTCCTTTATCATTTTGGTTGCCCTTTTATATGTTTCAAGTTTCACTGTATTTTTTTTAGATGGTACAATCAGAACTACACACAGTGAAGTGAAATCTATACAGAGGTATAATAATATTTTCCCTTTTATTCCCCATCCCTTTACAAACAATTCTTAACATTTTATTTGCATATCTGACTGCTGCTCAAACTGAATGGAGAATTTCAATGTACTATCCACAATAATTCAAGAGAGCCTTTATTTTTATGTATTACTTACTTTATTTAAAATGCCTATCAAATCTTCTAGGCGGAGCACTAAATAACATCCATAAAATCATCAAATAGAACAGATAGCATCTAAAACAAAACAAAAACTCTGCAACCAACTGCCCGGCATAGTTTTGTATCATCCGCAAACTTGATTATATTACTTGTAGTTTCCTCTTCCAGGTCATTTATGAAGATATTGAATAAGATGGGCCCAAGAACCGAGCCCTGGGGAACACCGCTTGTCACTTTCTCCCAGTCCGAGAACTTTCCATTTATGCAAACCCTCTGCTGTCTGTTTTCCAGCCATTTGCCTATCCATCTTAGCATATCTCCTTCTTTTCCATGGCTTTGTAGTTTCCTCAGAAGTCTTGCGTGTGGAACCTTGTCGAACGCTTTCTGGAAGTCCAAGTATACTATATCCACTGGTTCTCCGCTATCAATCTCTTTGCCCACCTTGTCAAAAAATTGAAGTAAATTTGTCAAACATGACTTCCCCTTTCTGAAGCCGTGTTGACTAGCTCTCATCAGGTCATATTTTTCCAGGTGTCGCTCTATGCTATCCTTAATTAGTGCTTCAACCATCTTCCCAGGAACCGACGTATGACTCACAGGTCTATAGTTGCCCGGTTAAAATTCCAGGAATAAATGGCCTGGAAATGAAGATCGGCATCTACTATCGACCCCCAAAGCAGTCCGAAGAAATTGACGGAGAAATGACAGACAAGATTAAACACAACTGCAAGGAAGGCAACACAGTTATCATGAGTGACTTCAACTATTCAGGAATGCACCTCCGGCTGCATTAGAGAGACCAAGTTCTTGGATGCTGTAGGCGATTGCTTCCTGGAACAACTTGTCAAGGAAAATACTAGAGGAAATGTAATTCTGGACTTAATTTTAAATGGCCTGCGAGGACCGGCACAAGACGTAGAAGTAGAAGGGACACTGGGAAGCAGCGATCACAATATGATCCGATTTGATCTGGACACAGGGGAAAAATATCGGTCCAAAACAACAGCCATGGCACTGAACTTCCGAAAAGGGAATTACGAAGGGATGAGACTCATGGTAGGGAAGAAGATTAAGAAGAGGATAAGCACTGTAAAAACGCTAGAGCAAGCTTGGTCCCTTTTTAAGGACACAGTCACCGAGGCACAAAATCTATATATACTGCATATCAACAAGGGATCCAAGAGGAAAAAGAATAAAGAACCGGTGTGGCTCACTGTAGAGGTGAAGGAAGCAATCAGAGACAAAAAAACTTCATTTAAGGAATGGGAAAGGTCAAAAACGGACAAAAACTGGAACAAGCACAAACAACATCAACACAGGTGCCATAAGGCAGTAAAAGGGGCCAAAAGAGACTACGAAAAAAATTGCTAAGGAGGCGAAGAACTTCAAGCCGTTCTTTCGATATATTAAGGGGAAACGACCCGCGAAGGAAGCGGTGGGATCGTTGGATGACCATGGAATAAAAGGAGCGCTAAAAAAGGAACAGCAATTGCTGACAAACTGAACACATTTTTTGCGTCTGTATTTACCGAAGATGTACACAGCATACCGGAACCCATCAGGCTATATCAGGGGTAGGGAACTCCAGTCCTCGAGAGCCGTATTCCAGTCGGGTTTTCAGGATTTCCTCAATGAATATGCATTGAAAGCAGTGCATGCACATAGATCTCATGCATATTCATTGGGGAAACCCTGAAAACCCGATTGGAATACGGCTCTCGAGGACCGGAGTTCCCTACCCCTTGGCTATATGCAGGAAATGAAGACGGAAAGCTGACAGGATTGACGGTCAGTCTAGAGGAGGTGTGTAGACAGATTGATAGGCTTAAGAGCGATAAATCCCCGTGATCAGATGGCATCCATCCAAGGGTCATCAAGGAACTGAAAGGGACCATAGCTGAACTGCTTCAACTAATAGCCAATCTGTCGATCAAATCGGGAAAGATTCCGGAAGACTAGAAGGTGGCGAATGTTACGCCGATCTTCAAGAAAGTCTGACCTCGGTACCAGGAAAGATGGTAGAGTCACTGATAAAGGATAACATCATTGATCACCTGGACGGACACGGGCTGATGAGGACCAGTCAGCACGGTTTTAGCAAAGGCAGATCGTGTTTGACGAACTTGCTGCACTTCTTTGAGGGAGTAAACAGACAGATAAACATAGACAAGGGCGATATACCTTGTATATCTGTATTTTCAGAAGGCGTTCGACAAAGTTCCGCATGAACGACTACTTTGGAAAATTGCGAGCTATGGAATTGAGGGTGAAATACTCACGTGGATTAAAAACTGGCTGCAGCATAGGAAACAGAGAGTGGGGGTAAATGGACAATACTCGGACTGGAAGAGCGTCACCAGTGGGGTGCCGCAGGGCTCGGTGCTTGGACCTGTGCTCTTTAACATCTTTATAAACGATCTGGACATAGGTGCGACGAGTGAGGTGATTAAATTTGCAGACGATACAAAGTTATTCAGAGTAGTGAAGACGAAGGGGGATTGCAAAGATCTGCAATGTGACATAATCAGGCTCGAGGAATGGTCATCGACATGGCAGATGAGATTCAACGTGGATAAGTGTAAAGTGATGTATGTCGGTAATAAAAATCTCATGCACAAATACAGGATGTCTGGGGCGGTACTTGGAGAGATCTCCCAGGAAAGGGACTTGGGAGTTCTGATCGACAAGTCAATGAAGCCGTCCACGCAATGTGCGGTGGCAGAAAAAAGGGCAAACAGAATGCTAGGAATGATAAAGAAGGGTATCAAGAACAGATCAGAGAAGGTTATCATGCTGCTGTACTGGGCTATGGTGCGCCCTCACCTGGAGTACTGCGTCCAGCACTGGTCACTGTACATGAAGAAGGACACGGTATTACTCGAAAGGGTCCAGAGAAGAGCGACTAAGATGGTTAAGGGGTTGGAGGAGCTGCCGTACAGCGAAAGATTAGAGAAACTGGGCCTCTTCTCCCTCGAACAGAGGAGACTGAGAGGGGGACATGATCAAAACATTCAAGGTACTGAAGGAGATAGACTTAGTAGATAAGGACAGGTTGTTCACCCTCTCCAAGGTAGGGAGAACGAGAGGGCACTCTCTAAAGTTGAAAGGGGATAGATTCCGTACAAATGTAAGGAAGTTCTTCTTCACCCAGAGAGTGGAAGAAAACTGGAACGCTCTTCCGGAGGCTGTTATAGGGGAAAACACCCTCCAGGGATTCAAGACAAAGTTAGACAAGTTCCTGCTGAACAAGAACGTGCGCTGTTAGGGCTAGTCTCGGTTTGGGTGCTGGTCTTTGACCAGAGGGCCACCACGTGAGTAGACCGGTGGGCATGATGGACCACTGGTCTGACCCAGCAGCAGCAATTCTTATGTTTTTATAGATCTGATTTTGTCCTGGAAGTAATGTGCGAGGTCATCTTCGCCTGGACATTGTATGAATGGGTTTGTAGTTAGTTCTTCGGTGGAGATCAGTGTAGTGAAGATCTTGTAAAGACTTTTGGTTGAATTTTCCAATTGGCTGATTAGTGTATCATAGTATGTTCTTTTGGCTTCAGCCACCGCTAGCTTGTATTGCTTTATCTCCTTTCACCAGATTGTAATGTTCTTTCCCTTGTTTTTTCTTCCATGCCCATTCTAGCCTGCGCACTTGCAGTCTGTGGGATTGTAGTTCCTTCGTGTACCACAGATTGCTTTTCTCTTTCACCTGTATGTGTTTGATTGGAGCTAGCTTGTCAAGGGCTGAGGTGGAGAGACATTCCCAGGAGGCTATGATCTGCTCTGCGTCTCCTCTTGCTGGCTCCAAGTGGGTTGTGATTTCTTCCCAGTATTCTGTCATTGGGATTTTGCCTCGGGATTCTCTTAGTGCCATTGGTTTGGGTATTGTTAGCATTGGCTGGGTTAATTGCAGGGTGGAGGTGAGGAGATAGTGGTCGGACCATATGGTGGGTTCCCAGTTGGTATGGTCAATTAGGGGATGGCTTGATCCTGCTGATAGGGCGGTGATTACATCAAGACTATGACCACCCTTGTGGGTTGGTTCTGGAGGAAAGGTGTTGAATTCTTTGAACACGTGAACTTTGGGGTCAGAGTTGTCTTCCAGATGTAAGTTTATATCTCCTAACAGTAGTAGACTGGTGAGGTCTGCAGCATGGTACGCGATCAGATTAAGGAGTTTGTCTTCTGCTAGGCTCTATCTGCTTGGCGGTCTGTAAATCAGTAATATGCCTATGTCTTGGTTCCCTTTGGGGAAGCGTAGGGAGCAGACCAGGTATTCCAGTTCTGGTTTGGTGCTGCTGTCAATGAGCTGTACCATCAGTGTTGATTTGTAAAGTAAGCTAAGTCCCCCTTCTCTCTTCAATGTTCTGGGTGCATCTGATAGAACTTAATTTACGAAGTACAATAAAACACGTTTTGCTTAGATTGAAAATTTGGGGATCATGAGATAATGAAATGAGATGATCAGTGTGATTTCATGTCTAAAAAGGTTGATGTATTTGGGGTTGAAAGACCCCCTGTGAACCAGCAAGTAAGTTTTTTCTTTATTTAAAACTAGTTTGTGATTTCTGAGCCCATTTGCCACTGAGTCTAGACAACTTTGTGGTGTGCTGATATCAGAATAGTATGGGTTAGTAGGAAAAAGCAATATAATGTCATCTGCGTAAACATGGAATGAAATATTAAAAGATTGAATGAGTGTACCTAGGGGGCTGATGAATAGATTGAAAAGGAGTGGTGCTAATATCGAACCCTGAAGAACTCCACAAATCAAAGTGCATGTAGGGCTGATGAGTTTGAAGTGAGATTACCTTGTAGGAGCAGTTGGACAAAAAAAGAAAACTATGCATGTTCAATACCCAATAGCCCAAGAGATGCAAGCAGAAGCAAGTGATCTACCAGGTCAAAAGCAAAAGATAAATCTAATGAGATAGCTAATACAATGTTTATTTGTCTAGTTGAGAATGGATTTCACCAAGTACTGCAGTTAAGATGGTTTCTGTGGTATAGTGTGCTTGGAAACCTGACTGTCATGGGTGAAATGCAAGTGATTTTTCCAAAACGAATGAGATTTGGACATAAACTATTTTTTGAGTACTTTTGAAAGGAAATTTAGGTTTGACACTGGTCTATAGTGGGCTGGTACATATTGATCAAGAGAAAGTTGATCGTACTAGTGTACATTTCTATTTTGCTTACATCTTATATCTTATTCAAATGTTAATTATTAAGTATTGTTTTGACATTGTAACAGCCTACTATGCCATATTTTCTATTATTTTAATATTTTTACTGTTGTAATTATCTATTGCTTATTTTAGGTTTATTCTTGCTGTACACTGCCTTGAGTGAATTCCTTCAAAAAGGAGGTAAATAAATCCTCAAATAAAATAAAGTGAGTTACATTCAGGCTTCACAATCTGTACTGAAAGCAATGAAGGCTTAAGTAACTTTCCTAAGATAAGACAAAGGAAGTCATCATGCCGCTGTATCGTGCAATGGTACGGCCGCATCTGGAGTACTGTGTCCAGTACTGGTCGCCGTACCTTAAGAAAGACATGGCGGTACTTGAGGGAGTACAAAGAAGAGCAACCAAACTGATAAAGGGAATGGAAAATCTCCCATATACTGACAGATTGAAGCAGTTGGGACTTTTCTCCCTGGAAAAGCGAAGACTTAGAGGAGACATGATAGAAACCTTCAAGATCCTGAAGGGCATAGAAAAAGTAGACAGGGACAGATTTTTTAAATTAAGGGGCACCACAAGCACAAGGGGGCATTGGGAGAAATTGAAAGGGGACAGGTTTAGAACAAACGCTAGGAAGTTCTTTTTCACTCAGAGGGTAGTGGACACATGGAACGCGCTTCCAGAGGCTGTTGTAGACAAGAAAACATTAAATGGTTTCAAAGAAGATTTGGATAGATTCCTAGAAGAAAAAGGGATTGCGGGGTATAGATAGGTATAGACCATTGCTCAGGCAATGGGCCTGATGGGCCGCCGCGGGAGCGAACCGCTGAGCAGGATGGACCTATGGTCTGCCTCAGCGGAGGCAACTTCTTATGTTCTTAAGAGGGGTCGCCAACTTTTTTCACCTTGACGGCCGCAAATTGATATTGAGAAAGCTCAGAGGCCCACAAACACCACCATTCCCTGCAGTGGCATCCTTCCACTCTCACCTCTGTTCATCTGCCTGCCAGAGCCCTCCAAACTTACAAATTTAGAAGTGTTGCTTCTTCAGCCTTTCCAGCCCCCCTTTACCTACTCTTTCTTAAATCCCCCTTCAACCTTCACCCACTCTCATTGCTTCTGTTTGAAAACAGTGAGCAAGTGTAGGGGCTTTTCTACTGTGATTCAGCTCTCCATGTAATCTTGAGCTGCATGGGGCAGGAAGCTCAGGAGTATCGAAGGAGTTGAAGCTGAGACTCCCGAGCTTCCTGCACCATGCAGCTCAAGTTTATAGAGATGAATTGCAGTGAAGCTCTGCGGTAGCACACATCCTCTGGCAATGTATTCCAGAGCATAACTATTCTCTGAGTGAAAAAATATTTCTATTTGTCTTAAAAGCATTTCCATGTCATTTCATTGAATCCCCTGTTTTTTGTACTTTTTGAAAGGGTGAAAAATTGATTCACTTGTACCCATTCTACACCACTCAGGATTTTGCAGACCTCAACCACATCCCCCTTTGTCTCTTTTCTAAGCTAAAGAGACCCAAGCTCTTAAGCCTTTCCTCATACGATTTGTACTGATAACCCCTGGGACCGTTTTCAAAAAGATCACAAAAAGCTGCTCTTGAATAATAATACCGTATTTGCCGGCGTATAAGACGACTTTTTAGTACCTTAAAATCCTCCCCAAAGTCGGGGGTCGTCTTATACGCCGGGTACAGTTTACATGCCCTTACTTGCGGGGCTGGATGTACTCAGTCGCGCGGCTCTTCTTCTCCCTACCTTCTCTGCTTGCAGCACAGAGCCGAACGGAAGTCTTCCCGACGTCAGCGCTGACGTCGGGAAGACTTCCGTTCGGCTCTGTGCTGCAGGCATGGCAGGTAAGGAGAAGGAGAGTAGCCTCGCGGTACCAAGAGAGAGGGGCGGCCGCCCCGCCCCGGTTGCAGCACCGCTGGCCAGGTCCCCTTACTTTTGTGGCACTTCCCCGACCGACCGATAACAGCCCGGGTCCGACAAACTTCCCTGCCCTGTAGCCGCGAATCTAAATTACCTTCTTACAGCAGCTGTAAGAAGGTAATTTAGATTCGCGGTTAAGGGCAGGGAAGTTTGTCGGACCCGGGCTGTTGTCGGTCGGTCGGGGAAGTGCCACAAAAGTAAGGGGACCTGGCTGGCTGTGCTGCACCCGGGGCGGTAGAGAAGGAGGGGGGGGGAGAAGGACGCTGAAATGCCATGGTGAAGACAGGAGGGGGGGGGGAAGGACTCTGAAAGCACTTGAAGACAGAGGAGGGAGAAGAACGCTGAAAGCACATGGGGGAATACAAAGGGGTGGAGAAGGAAGAAGGGGTCGTCTTATACGGCGAGTATAACACAAAACTCTATTTTTTAACTAAAAGTTGGGGGGTCGTCTTATACGCCCAGTCGTCCTATACGCTGGCAAATACGGTAATAATAACAGTTTATATACCGCGGGACCGTGAAGTTCTATGCGGTTTACAATGATTAGAAATGTTACAGATTGAATGGAATAAACAAAGTACAGACTTAGTGATTGATAGTTCTAGCGATCGTTTGTTGAGGACTAAGATTGTATAGGTTGGTTTCCTAAGTATTTCAGGAACAGATGTATTTTTAGGCATTTCCTGAATTCCCCATAGGTAGTAGGCACGAGCAATTGTTCAAGGTCTTTACCCCATAATGATGCTTGAGGTGCAAAAAGATAATAATCCCCTAATCATGTAGGAAGGTTTTATTTATTTATTTATTCAATTTTCTATCCCGTTCTCCCAAGGGAGCTCAGAACGGTTTACATGAATTTATTCAGGTACTCAAGCATTTTTCCCTGTCTGTCCTGGTGGGCTCACAATCTCTCTAAAGTACCCGGGGTATTGGGGAGATTAAGTGACTTGCCCAGGGTCACAAGGAGCAGTATGGGTTTGAACCACAACCTCAGGGTGCTGAGGCTGTAGCTTTAACCACTGCGTCACACCCTCCCCTCCAGTGCGCCTCACCCTCCCCTCCTATGACAGCTGGATGAACAAGTGTAAGCATAGTAGCTATGCAGGGTAACTTCCAAGACGAGTACTAGAGAAAAAGACATCCATAGTGGCAGCTGTACACGCATAGAAGGGGAAAAATGCCTATCTCTACCTTGCTACAATCTCACATGCCATGTCTGCTACACAATGTTTGCATGTTTCATCACACATGCTTGCTTTACCAATTTTGCCAAATTGTGTCATACTAGGTTATGCATGCTTTGTAATACCATGTTTGCTACACTATGCTCGCCATGCTGTCTCACCTTACCATATTCTGTCATATGTTTTACCATGCTTTAACTGTTTTGTCATCCCTGTCAGACAATATTTGCCATGTATCTTCTAGCACAGTGAATCGCAAACTATGTGCTGTGGCATAATTCCACCAGGAATTTAAGAGTACAAGTGGATCAATTTTTCACTCCATCAAAAGTTACAGACTAGGGGGCACTTGAAGTTACAGGGAAATACTTTCAAAACCAATAGGAGGAAATATCTTTGCATTGCGAGAGGTTGTGGTAAGAGCAAATAGCATAGCTTGTTTTAAGAAAGGTTTGGACAAGTTCCTGGAGGAAAAATCCATACTCTGTTATTGAGAAAGACATGGGGGAAGCCACTGCTTGCCCTGGATTGGTAGCATGGAATGTTGTTACTCTTTGGGATTCTAGAATCTTGTTACTCTCTGGGATTCCGGAATCTTGCTATTTTTTGAGATTCTGTATGGAATGTTGCTACTCTTTGGGGTTCTAGAATCTTGTTACTCTCTGGGATTCCAGAATCTTGCTATTTTTTTAGATTCTGTATGGAATGTTGCTACTCTTTGGGGTTCTAGAATCTTGTTACTCTCTGGGATTCCAGAATCTTGCTATTCCTTGAGATTCTGTATGGAATGTTGCTACTCTTTTGGGTTCTAGAATCTTGTTACTCTCTGGGATTCCGGAATCTTGCTATTTTTTGAGATTCTGTATGGAACGTTGCTACTCTGGGGATTCCGCATGGAATGTTGCACTCTTTGGGGTTCCCGAATCTTGCTTACTTTGATAATGGAATGTTACTACTCCTTGGGTTTTGGCCAGGTACTAGGGACCTGAATTGGCCACCATGAGAACAGGCTACTGGGTTGGATAGACTATTGGTCTGACCCAATAAGGGTTCGGGTCTGCACTGCTCCTTGCAACCCTGGCAAGTCAGTTGGTACCCACTGCTCCAGGTATAATAGATAGATTGTGAGCCCGCTGGGAAAGACAGGGATAATGTTTGAATACCTGAATAAATTCATGTAAACCTCTCTGATCTCCCTTTGGAGAAAGATATATTTAAAACATTTTTTGAAGAAATAAGTCCCTTATTTATCTCGAGTGTAAGCTCTGTGGAGCAGGGACTGTCTTCGAGTAGTACTAGCAAAGTGCAGTCCAGCCACAGAAGACACTTCTTCACATTCTCTTCAGGAAGGCCCCTGAAAGGCTTCATCTCCAACAAGGTCGGAGGGGGAACGGCACCGATGCGGAGGCAACGTAAAGACAGCGCGCGCCAGGAAGTGAAAGGGCGGGAGAAGGGGCCGCGCTGCCACGAGACCACGCCGGCTCGCGCCTCTCTCTCTCTCTCGCCCTCCTCCCCTCCCCTCCCCTCCCCTCCTACCTACCTGCGCGCGCACCTCCTTCCCGTCGCCCGTCCTCGGCCGCGGTCTGCAGTCAGTCTGAAGCAGGACCGGAAGTGACGCGGGACCGAGGCCAAAGGCGAGGCTTTTCCGCCAGCGCACCCAGTTCTAGGCTGAGATTGGGGACCAGTCCTGGTTTTGAACTTCCAGCCCCCTCGTTTATTTGCTTTCCTAATAGTGTTACGTCAGCCGCTGTGATGTCCCATAATGCATCTGGGCAGGTCGCTCGGAAGCCCAGGGATGGCTACAAGATCTTTGGATTCTCGGGCTTGAAATACAATTAAGTTCAGCATTGCGCTGTTTTTATCTGTAAAAACATTTGTGTAAATGCTCAGCTATTCTTTCATTTAATCCCTCACTGACTGGAAACAATTTTTATTGACCAAAAAAAGATCAGCAGACCCAGAGGAAAAGAACAGGTCAGAGAAGACAACGAACATAGGCGGGAAATCCGCCTTCAGGACAAAGACATGAGTCATTTACAGCCCCCACAAACCCCCAACCCCCCCCCAGGCTCTCCCACCATCCCACCCTCCCAAGATGGAGGGGAACGCAAGGGCAGCGCCAGGGACCCCCGGAGCCCGAAAGCCTCCCCACCCCAAGAAAAAAAGGCAGTCGAAACCCATATAGAAAAGAAAAACATCAACAAAAGTCCCCCAGGGTCTGGACTCTGATGACCCCAGGGCACGCAAATGAGCAAGGCCTTACCCCCCCCCCCCCCCAGAGCAGAGAGATGCAGGGGTCCAGAACAGGCCAAGAGACTGCACCATTAAGCTAGGGTATTAAGTGACAAGGAACGCAAATAGGGGTCCCAAAGAAGCAGAAAGCACCGGCGATGTTTAAGAGAGCCCCCCCACCTCACGCACCTCCCAAAGAACTAAGACGGAGGATTCGGTGAGGTCCACTGCTGCATGATGCACCTGCGAACCAGGAGACGCACTTTACGGCACAGCCAACGATCTCCCCTGGGCAAAGACTTCCTGCCTTTTAGAACGACAAAGGTGGTCGCAGAATACAATTCTATATAACATCTCCCTCCACACCTTTGGCTATGAGGGTGAATCAAAAATTAAAGGCAATTTGTTAAATTACACGAAAACCAGAAAACAGCTAGCGAAATGCAATATATCTACACTTCCCCCTCCGCATTCACGGTGAGAGGGGAACAGCAAAGGCAGCGAAGAGAGAAAAACCGCAAATAACTTCATGCTATTCATGGTTTTTCTGTTAAAAAAAGACACAAAACCGCAAATAACCTGACCTGTTCCAGTGAAGAAAGTGCAGCTGGGAGCAGCGATTTCCCGTGATATAAATTTGGGGTGGGGCCTTCGATCAAAAAACCACGAATAACTGAAACCGTAAACCGCAAATATGGAGGGGTAAGTGTACATTGCCTTTTGAATAGTTCATGGCCCCACGTCCAGGCCCATTCCGGCCTGCGCCACCCCATTCCATTCCCGCTCAGCCCCACACCCCTCCCCTCCTTAACCTGCACGAGCGACGTTGGACAGCATTCACTCATGCACTGGTGAGACACAATGACGTCGCTCATTGCCATTACCTTTTCAAAACACAGACAAAGTGCTGGGTTTTGAAAAGCCGTCTGGATCCCCGCACATGTCCTCAAAAAGAGGACATCTGGTAACCCTAATCCAGCGCTCAGCCTTTAGTTGTGTGGCAGCCACAAGATCAGAAACATGGATGCTCCATTGCAAGATTGCACCTTCAAAGAACAGTGGTGCGCTTTCTTTGGGCATAGGGTGTGAAACCTGTGGAAATTCACTGTCACTTATTGTTTATTAAAAGCATCTAAGTGCTGCTAAGGACTGGGAGAGTCAATTCAGAGTGGTTTATATGAGCTTTCTAATGGTGTTACAATACAGAGTTTACATTTACTAGGACATTATTAAACATTAATCAATACTTGTACTTTTGTAAAGATGTTACAATAGGGTCATTCCATGTCAAGTGGACCAGGAACATACGCTCAACCCCCTTGAAATCCAACCAAATTTTACAGAGGTGTTGTCTAGGGTCTCAAATGAAACTCTGCAAAATTTTTTGGATCTATCTCAATTTGGTCAGTTGCTAGGGGTGGTTCAACAAAAGCAATCGATCCACTCCCATGCCTCGTGTGACTTAAAACGCAAACTTTGCTTAAGCACTGCAGCAGAAGGAAACTACCTAGGAGTCTGAAATTTTGCAGTTTGGTACGGGTCTGATGATGAGGCCAGTGTAAAAGAAATATTTTAGCCATTGAAAACACTTGACTAATACTGACATTTCTGAAGATCTTTAGACGTATATATATATACATTAAAAATGTTTTAATAATGTGAAACAATATTGTCTTGATATTATAATTAAAATATGTGCAGGGGGAGCTGGTTGGGATTTGAACCCATGACCTCTGGAAGATGAGCACAGGGCTTTTATAACCACCTCAGAATTCGATCGTCTTAAACAAGTGAAACAAGTGTATCCTACCATGAAAAGTAAGAAGTAGGTGCATTCTTCTTGTCAAGTTCTTAATAATAATTTCATCAAGTGGGAAATATTTAACCAATACAGTCAGAGGACGCATGGACAACTGTATACCTAAATATCAGAAGGAATTCTGAGCCAATTTCATCAGGAAATCATCGGCCCAATCCTGCTGTACATCAGTCATGGAAGTGCCAGGGATTTGGAAAAATGTACAACTCTCCTTCCGTATTCGCAGGGCTTAGGTACAGAGCCGGCCCACAAATATGGAAAAATTGCAAATTATTATTTGGGCCGGCTCTGACCCACCCCTGACTCCCTCCTAGATCCCCAGACCTTACCTGGTAGTCTAGCGGTGACATGCGGCAAGATCAATCGTCCTACGTTCCTGCCCCGTGCAGAGCTGTCATCCAAATTGCTGCCATGAGTTCCCATTGTAGTTATTTTATATTTATGTAACACCTTAAGAACAAGAGGCCTCCAGACCCAGTCAAAGGCCTTCTCTGCGTCAAACTGATCAGCAACAATGATATTTTTTGGTTACTCAAATGTCGAAGTGATACCAGAATCGCTCTTATGTTCTTAATTGCTGTGCATCCCTTAACAAACCCAACCTTAGACTCCTCAATTAAAGTGGGCAATATCTTTGCTAGCCTATTTGCCAATATTTTTGCATATAATTTGGCATCCCAGTTCTACAGAGAAATAGGATGATTTGAACCAGGATCATTACATTACATTACATTACATTAGTGATTTCTATTCCGCTTGTGCCTTGCGGTTCTAAGCGGATTACAAGTTAGAAGACTGGACATTTCCAGTAGCATTGCAGTACATGTAATCAAGAATGCGTTAAGTTACAATTGTTATTCTGGACTTTTCCAGGAGAAATTGATAGTAGATAGTAGATAGTGATAGGTTGTTTAGACGAATAGAGATAATATTGTCCGGATTCTGTTGTTTAGACGAATAGAGATAATACTGTCCGGATTCAAGGTGTTGCTGGTGGTGGTGGTAGGGTAGTCATGAGAGCATTTTCTAATACTTTTGTGAGGTTATGATGATGGGAAGTGTTTTTTGAAGAGATGAGTTTTGATTTCTTTTCGGAATACTTTAGTGTCTATTGATTTGGTCAGTAGATTGGTGATGGTAGTATCGATCTTTGCTGCCTGTGCCAGATCCCTGCACAAGTTTGAATGATTTTGATATTATTCTCATCTTTATCACATAATTAAACATGTTCAGTACCAGATGACAAATACTGTCTTGAAAGATGCTCTAAAATTCCATATGATACTCATCTGGGCCTGGCGTCCTCCAGAGCGGAAACTGAGTCCCCAAAGCAGTTCACTTTCAGCTATGGGAGCATTTAGCATTTCTCTTTGGGAAGCTGAAAGTTTGGAGAGACACAGATTATCTACGGTAAGTACATGACACTGTCCATTTGATTCTCTACCTGCACCGTGTACAAAGTAGTGTAGAAATCTTTGAAGATGGCATTAATACCCAGATCAGTTTGTCCAGAGAAGAGCGATTAAGATAGTTAAGGGGCTGGAGGAGTTGCCGTACAGTGAAAGATTAGAGAAACTGGGCCTCTTCTCCCTCGAGCAGAGGAGATTGAGAGGGGACTTATTTTATGAATGTTGCTGTTTGTAAGCCGCCTAGTAAATTTTTGAATGGCCAGTCTTGCGTGTGACTAAGTAGACTAGTAATTTCCCACTTTTATTGCCATATTTAAGCAATTGGTATTTATAATAAATCTGGGATTTAAGTGCATCCATGAAAGTTGCTGCAAGAATATCTGGGGAACATAAGAATTGCCACTGCTGGGTCAGACCAGTGGTCCATCGTGCTCAGCTGTCCACTCACGCGGCAGCCCTCTGGTCAAAGACCAGTGCCCTAACTGAGACCAGCCCTACCTGCGTACGTTCCGGTTCAGCAGGAACTTGTCTAACTTTGTCTTGAATCCCTGGAGGGTGTTTTCCCCTATAACAGCCACCGGAAGAGCGTTCCAGTTTTCTACCACTCTCTGGGTGAAGAAGAACTTCCTTAAGTTTGTACAGAATCTATCCCCTTTTAACTTTAGAGAGTGCCTTCTTGTTCTCTCTACCTTGGAGAGGGTGAACAACCTGTCTTTATCTACTAAGTCTATTCCCTTCATTATCTTGAATGTCTCGATCATGTCCCCTCTCAGTCTCCTCTTTTCAAGGAACTAAGGAACGAAATAGCTGAGCCACTTCAACAAATATGCAACCTATCCTTAAAAACTGGAGAGATTCCAGAGGACTGGAAAATAGCAAATGTCACGCCCATCTTCAAGAAAGGCTCAAGGGGAGACCCAGGAAACTACAGTCCCGGGAAAGATGATGGAAGCGCTGATTAAAGACAGCATCTGAGAACACATCGAAAACAATGGGCAGCTAAAGTCAAGCCAGCATGGTTTCTGCAAGGGCAGGTCATGCCTCACGAACTTATTATACTTCTTTGAGGGAGTAAACAGCCAGGTGGATAAAGGGGAATCCATAGACATCATTTACCTTGACTTCCAAAAAGCCTTCAACAAGGTGCCACATGAAAGACTGCTTAGGAAGCTATGGAACCACGGGGTGCAAGGGGAGGTCCACCGATGGATCAAAAACTGGCTGGCGGGCAGGAAACAGAGGGTTGGAGTAAAGGGTCATTACTCAGACTGCAATGGGTCACGAGCGGAGTTCCACAGGGGTCGGTGCTGGGACCGCTCCTGTTCAATATATTCATTAACGACCTGGAGGCGAGAACAAAATGTGAGGTCATTAAATTTGCGGATGACACCAAACTATACAGCAGGGTCAAAAACATTGAGGACTGCGAAGATCTCCAAAAAGATCTGACAACGCTGGAAGAGTGGGCCAAAAAGTGGCAAATGAGCTTCAACATAGGGAAATGCAAGGTCATGCATGTAGGGAATAAGAACCCGATGTTCACTTACAAAATAGGGGGATCACCGCTAGGGGTGAGAAACCTTGATAGAGACCTGGGAGTGATGGTTGACACAACATTGAAGGCGTCGGCGCAGTGCGCCACAGCCTCAAGGAGAGGAAACAAAATGTTGGGTATCATTAAGAAGGGTATTACAGCCAGGACGAAGGAAGTCATCCTGCCACTGTATCATGCAATGGTGCGCCCGCACCTGGAGTACTGTGTCCAGTACTGGTCGCCGTACCTCAAGAAGGACATGGCGGTACTTGAGAGAGTCTAGAGAAGAGCAACTAGGCTAATAAAGGGTATGGAGGACCTCTCATATACCGACAGACTGAAAAAGTTGGGGCTTTTCTCCCTGGAAAAGCGGAGACTTAGAGGAGACATGATAGAAACCTTCAAGATCATGAAGGGCATAGAAAAAGTAGACAGGGACAGATTTCTCAAATTATGGGGAACCACAAGTACAAGGGGGCACTCAGAGAAATTGAAAGGGGAAAGGTTTAGAACAAACGCCAGAAAGTTCTTTTTCACCCAGAGGGTGGTAGATACATGGAACGCGCTACTGGAGGATGTGATAAGCAGGAGCACGCTACAGGGCTTCAAAGAAGGTTTGGATAGGTACCTGGAGGACAAAGGGATTGAGGGGCACAGATAGGAGTAGAGGTAGGTTATAGGGATAGGATTAGAGGTAAGTTATAAAATTAGTCAGGGACCACTGTTCAGGCAATAAGCTTCATGGGTCGCCGCGGAAGCGGATCGCTGGGCAAGATGGACCTCTGGTCTGCCTCAGCGGAGGCAACTTCTTATGTTCTTATGTTCTCTAAACTCTCTCGCTGTATGGCAACTTCTCCAGCCCCTTAACCATTTTAGTCGCTCTTCTTTGGACCTTTTCGAGTAGTACCATGTCCTTCTTCATGTACGGCGACCAGTGCTGGATGCAGTATTCCAGGTGGGGGCAAACCATGGCCCGGTACAGCGGCATGATAACCTTCTCCGATCTGTTCATGATCCCCTTCTTAATCATTCCTAGTGTTCTGTTCGCCCTTTTCACCACCAGTCGGCTTTAGCGACTTGTACTCCCAAGTCTCTTTCTTGGAGGGGTCTTTCCGAGTACCGCACTAGACATCCTGCATTCTTGTGTAAGGTTTTTGTTACCGACATGCATCACCTAACACTTATCCACGTTAAACTTCATTTGCCATGTCACAGCCCATTTCTCGAGCGTGTTTATGTCCAGTTGCGGGTCTTCGCAATCCTTCTGCGTCTTCACTACTCTGAATAGCTTCGTATCGTCCCTCTCATTGACACCACACCACTGAGACTGTCCCTCCTAAAATGCAATCTCTTTCAGCATCTCCACTGATCCCATCAAATGTTCAAGGTACCACTCTCAACAGGATCCCACTCCTGCATCCTACTCAGTGGTAACATCCAGCAAACTGTAAGTAAAGATGATTACAGATGCTTGTCTGGCTGATACCAAAGAGGGAGGAAACCCCTAATCCACTTAACATGTGGTCCTTCAAAGAAAACATTCCAAAAGAAAAATAGCGTCAAGAGGATCTCTCACAACCAAGCTATCCTGCTGCCTTGGATCATCAAGGGAAACCATTTCACAGCCACAGCTCAGTTTTGGTATATCAACCAGGAAGTCCAGCAAGTCCTGCTGGGAAAAGAAGCTGTGTATTAGGTTTGCAAGGAAGCATTCATTGAGATAGTATGTGGGAGAAAGCAGGGAGAAATAGGAATGAAGGGGGTGGGTTCATATTGTGATTGCTCATTGCATAAACTATTAATTTTATGAACTATAGCTTCAGACTATACTGGAGAGATATGTGGCTCAAATGTGTGAAGTAAATATAACTCCAAATTCTTATCCCCTGTTGGTTGCTTACAGATTTTGTAACATTTATATATAGCCTGTGGCTTGGCTTCCCTGAATAGTCCTGCTCTTACTATCAGAAGCTAAGCAGGGTTTGTCCTGGCTTAGTACCTGGATGGGAATACCAGGTGCTGTAAGCTGAGGGGCCCCATGTCAGGCAGCAGCAACATAGTGGAGCCACACACTGCATGGGAGAAGGCCAAGAAACAGCACAGGGTGGATTCCTTACTGTGCATGTTGCCATGACTCAGTGGCTTCATCCATCCATCCATTGATTTATAATATTTCTATTCCACACTCTGTCAGTTTACAGATATACATGCATAATTCAAGAAACAAACACAAGACAATCTTTGTATTCTGAATACCACCATCTACCTTCAGCATGCTGATTCTAATTTCACAAATTATTTTGAGTAAAATGGTGTGGTGACTGTGTTAGTCCACTTTTAAAGGTAATATATAGAAATAAAAACATAAAGGAAATAAGGTGATACCTTTTTTATTGGGTTAATAACGCATTTTGAGCCAGATTCTGCAACTGGCACTGGTATCGGTCAGCACCTCCAAACCGGCGCTGGTCGCAGGTCAATCATGTACCGGCACCGGTTGCAGAATTGTGGCCACAAGTAAAGTAGATGTCAGAAATGTAGGCCAGGATTTTACTGGCTTAAATTTCCAGCGCAAGAATTGCGTGCACAGGAGCTCCTGCCGGTATCTATGGTCACTTTCGGTGCAAGCCATGGCAACTTTGACGTAGGCACCTCTGTGGACAGGACATTTTTAGATTGAAATAGTTTTTATTTTATTGATGATAAGAAAACCAACAAAAAACTTAGGACAAATGGTCACCGTACATGAAGAAGGACACGGTACTACTCGAAACGGCCCAGAGAAGAGCGATTAAGATGGTTAAGGGGCTGGAGGAGTTGCCGTACAGTGAAAGATTAGAGAAACTGGGCCTCTTCTCCCTTGAGCAGAGGAGATTGAGAGGGGACTTATTTTATGAATGTTGCTGTTTGTAAGCCGCCTAGTAAATTATTATTAGCAAGGACATACAGAGAATACAACAGAACCATATTTAGACCCAAGGAAAACCAGCTTAAACTCAATATGGAGAAAACTAAATTACTGCTATTAAGCAGGCCGGACAATTCAACATTTCCCGATTCTTTGAAGATTGATGTTGATGTTCAACTCATCAAAAGTTTGAAATCGCTTGGAGTGCTTCTCGACCCAGCTCACATATCCTGAAGAATATCTGCAAACTAAAGATTGTGAAACCGCTGAAGAGAGTATTATCTGCTGATAACTTCTGACTTCTGGTTCAAAGTACCATAATTCCATTCTTTGACTACTGTAAAGTGCTACTGATAGGTGTTCCAAGAAAATATCTGAAAACATTGCAATGTGCCCAAAACACTGTTGCCAGAGTAATTAGTGGAACATCAACATATGAGCACATAACACTAAAGGGAATAGACTTAGTAGATAAAGACAGGTTGTTCACCCTCTCCAAGGTAAAGAGAACGAGAGGGCACTCTCTGAAGTTGAAAGGGGATAGATTCTATACGAACATAAGGAAGTTCTTTCTCACCCAGAGAGTGGTGGAAAACTGGAACGCTCTTCCAGTGTTTGTCATAGGGGAAAACACCCTTGGGTCTAAATATGGTTCTGTTGTGTTCTCTGTAAGTCCTTGCTAATAATAATCTTTGTAGTTTATAATTATTTATTTAACAAGTTTCTCAACCGCCTATTTACTTGGCGGCTTACAAATAGCAAAATTCATAAAATAAGTAAAAACATACAAAAAACAGAATTTATCCAGTCAATATACATTTCAAATCCCTCAAAAAGAACTATTTATCCACAGTATTCTGCTATATAGCAATCCAGACCCAGAGAAAACAAGAATCATCATTGCAATGCTTCTATAAAGAGTGTAGTCTTAAGCATTTTCTTAAACTTCTGAATATCAGTGAGAGCTCTTTGTGGTCCAGTTAACTTGTTTCTTAGAGTTACCCCTATGATGGAGAAAGCAGAAGCTCTCGTATTCTCATAGCGTATCTTTGAGAAATCCATTACAGACAGGCGCATTGCACCCTCAGACCTCAAGTGGCCGGAAGATTGCCATAACTTGTGACAGATAGTGCCATGGATGTACAGTGGTGTACAGTGCTAAGCATACAGGTGCAACATGTCCCTTCCCAAGAGAGCTTACAATTTAAGTGGGTTTCTGATATGGTGGAAGATAAAACAACTGAACCAAAATGACAAAGAGTGTCAGTGGCAGAAGCAAGAATTGAATCCTGCCTTTTGTGGTCTCAGTCCATTGCTGTAACCACTAAACCCCTTCCAGACTTACCACTGTATCCAAAACTGATGAGTGACCCAGGTCAGATAAGCTCTTTCTGGGAACTCAGTGATTCATGGAAATAGCTTGTGGTCAGTGTATTTGCTCATTTGACCAATGGGCAGTTAACAGGACAAGAACATTTCTACGGAGGCAAGTGAAACCTGTAGATAAGGGTTTAACGTGAAGATATTGGAGTAAGTGATAATCATCTAACAAAACTTCCAGAAGAATATGTTATTTTAAACAATTGGAAATCAAGAATCAGAAGAAGGTACTAACGAATAGGGGAAACAGAGAAATTTCTTGTAGGAAAATTTTAGCATGGGTTATTGAAATTATACCAACATTTTACAAATGAGAATAAAACCGACAAACATTTTGCTATGAAGTTTGAAAACAAATTAACAAAAGGAAAACAGGAAAGGTGAAATATATCGGACAGAAAATAAATTCAAGCAAATGTTTAGTTTTATGAGCAGCTTTATTTGACAAATAGCTTATAAACAATTAATGCATTATCTGTCAATTGACATTTCCTAAAATTAAACCGTAACCTTTCAATTCTTTGTTGCAACCATGTAAAGAGATATTTTCTTCAAGCAATTAAAACTTCCAGAGAGGTAGCCATGTTTGGAGGGACAGAACTGGCCCAGGGGCTGGTGATACTTGCAGGCGCCAGTGAAGAATGCCTTGGATCCAGCACAAAATTAACTCTCCAGACCCACTGTCCTGTGCTATAAGCAATGAGCATGCAAATTACTGCCAAGTCAAAATCACAATAATTGGCAGCTCATTGCAAATGTTACCTTTCCTATCAGTGCCTGAGCTGTGATTGACTTGGGCACTGATAAGAAAGGTGAGATTTACAAAATAAAAAACCCCAAAGTTGCTAGGGATCAGCATCTGCCCAATCGCCCCCCCTTCCACCTAAGAGACTTGACCCTGCTCCCCCCTCAATGTGACAGATATTGACCCCTTCCCCCACACACACAGTATTTCTTTTATTTATTTATTTAACAAATTTCTCAACCACCTATTACTAGGCGGCTTACAAGTAGTACTGGCCTCCCTTCTTCCTTCCCAACTTTAAAATTACCCTGATATCAAAAGCACCCCCATACCCGACCCCTATTCTTTTCCCTTCCCTCCCCCATGCCTGAGATGAATCGATTTTTTTTTAAGTCCATGGTGCCTAGTGGGGTCATACTAACTCATTGCTCAGAACCCTTCCATTTCCATACTTTAAATGAGGCAGAAGCGATGTTGAAATCTCATTTAGAATATTGTGCACAATTCTGGAGGCCGCACCTTCAAAAACATATAAACAAGATGGAGTCAGTCCAGAGGATGGCTACTAAAATGGTTGGTCTACGTCATTAAGATGTACTGGGACAGACTCAAAGTCCTCAATATGTATACTTTGGAGGAAAGACTGGAGAGAGGAGATACGATAAACACGTTTAAATATCTATGTGACATAAATATGCATGAGATGAGTCTCAATTGAAAGGAAACTCCAGAGTGAGATGACGTTAAGAGGTGATTGGCTCAGGAGTAATCTAAGGAAATTCTTTTTTACAGAAAGGGTGGTAGATCAGTAGAAGTGGTAGAGACAAAGACTGTCTAAATTCAAGAAAATGTGGGACAAGCATATGGGATCTCTTAGGAAGAGGAGGAGATAGTGGATGCTGCGGATAGACCATTATGCTTCTATGTTTCAAGACACAATGAGAACTCTGAAAAAGGCCTTTTGCTGAACATGACGCAGTGAGAGCTGTTATCTGCAACAGGAAGATCATATCGCATAAAAATCCTTCTCATTTGGTACAGAGATTGTCTAGCAGCCAAAGGCATCTTACCATGTGAAATGAGGTAGTTGAGGTGGACAGGCCTCTCTCTTATCACTCAGACTGGAGGGGCAGTTGGGGTAGTTCCTGGTTATTCAGGTCCAAGTCAAGCACCATGGAACTGGGCTTCAGCAGCAAATTTGTCCCTTCCTCTGGTACTATCACTATCTCTTGCACCCCAACACTCTTGTCATCCGGAGGGCAAAGAACACAGCACGGATAGTGTGTTCTGAGGTAAACAGGGCACTGCTTTAGGGCAGGAGGAAGTTCATAGACATGGGCAGATTCCAGCTTGCTTTCCTGATGGCTGCTGTCTCCAGAGAGCGGGTGCCATTTGGACTGATGAGGAAGCAGGCCCCGCTCCTTCAGGGTTCCTGAAATCAAACAAGATAGCTCAAATTCTTGTACGTAAGTATGAGAGCTGATGAAAAGTAACGAGACAGCCTCTAGTTTTCTTTCCAAGAAGTAGACGTGGCAATGCTGGGCTTGTTCTTCTAAAGTTCATAGATTGACATTTTTGACCCTGCAGTTGGATCACAGCATGAGAAAGAACTTTGTACGTTTCATTGTGGCAGATGTGGAAGATGTGTCTGCGAGAGTTTGCCAGAGGTATGTGATTGAATTTTGTGTTATGCTTGCCATTATATTTTAAGAGTACATAATTCAAAGCACACCTCTGGTGTACTCTGACAGACACATTTCCTCGTGTGCCATGACAAAACGTATGAAGTTCTTCCTCTTTCTGTGACCCAACAATGAAGACTACGGCAGGAACATCGATGTATGAGCTTCACAAGAACCAGCACAGCATTGCCCCGTCTACTGTCTGGAATGAAAAACAGAGGCGATCTTTTTACTTTTCAGTCAGCTCTCGTAAGAACCTCAAAATTCTTCCTGACACCAGATATTATACAGCAATGATTTAAGTCCCTACATGTAAACTTTATCTAGAGAATGGATCATACACAATTTCTTCCAAACACTTCTTGCAGCCAACATTCACCATCAGTGTGATTAACAAAGGATCTTCCAACCAACAGTTCTCCCATTAGTGAAAAATCCAGGAGTTTCCCAGTAGAAGGTTTTATGGGTAAAAAAATAGTATTCTTTATCGTCTCTCCAGACTGGCACAGACAGATGGGTTGAGAACAAAATAGTGGAACCAAGTCCTGGACATTCAGGAGTTAAAATTTCAAAATTTATTATTGTTGTAAAAGAAATCAGTATCACAATGTCATAAAAACATCAGACAGATGCCAACAGGATAAAACCATAAAAGTTTGTGCCGTGCTATGGGTGAACAGACCCTACACGGTCTGTGTTTCGGCTACAGTTAGCCTTCCTCAGGGGTCCTACACAGTAATACAAAAATGACAACCACAAGCAAAACAAAGAAAAAGACAACCAATCATAATTCAGAAATGTATAGAAAAATAATCATACAAATAATAATGAATAATAATTCACTATAATAAAACCCTTAATGCGCATGCGCAGTTGAAACTTCGTGCGGCTGTTATCCCTGATCTGTGGCTCCGTGTCCCATGCACAGTAGGAGCCTTCGGCTGTTTCCCCAGCAACGTTCCTGCCCCGATCTCTGATGCCGGCTGACTTCTGATGATGCCTCTCCTTCTCATCCTTGGACCAGCAGCGGCAGCAGCCGCAGGGCATTTGCTAGGCCGGCCCACTTCAATAATGCGAAGCGGGTCGGCCTAGCAAAAGCCCCTGAGGCTGCCCGGCCTAGCAGATGCTTGACAGTGAGCAGGTAAGGGAGAAGGGGTAATACTGGAAGGGGGAGGTAAAAGGAACGGAGAAGGGCTAATGTTGGACAGGGGGAGCAGGTAAGGGGTGCTTCTGGACATGGGGGAGGTAAAAGTAAGGGAGAAGGGAAGATAGACAGGGGGCAGAGAGAAAGAAAGAAATGCCCAAGTCTATTCTAGATCCGTTAATGTAATGGGCTAAAAAATTAGTGGATAATAATACATGGTAATGAATATTAAAAAAATGCAATAATGGTTTAGGAATGCAGTGAGTGAAAAGGTCTGTAACAAGTAGCTACATCCAAAACTTAACATGCTTGTACTTGCTGGGCCATGCGTTAGGTTTTATAATGCATTTCTAGAGATAAATATAATAATAATAAGCATAATAATAAACCATACTGGCAATGATACAATGAAAACAAACATAAGTCACAGAGACCATGAGAATGAACCACACTAACCTGAACTTAGTGGCTAGCAATCAGACAGATGAGTTTACACTCCTCTGCCAGCAGGTGGAGGCTGAGAACACATTGACTTTTGGCAGTAGTACAAGTGGGCTGTACAGTCCTGTCTGTTCTCAGTCTCCAGCAGGTGGAGGTGGTAAGCCTGTACAGTCTTTCCTCTTGTTAGTTAGGGCCTTTTCATTGTCCCTTTTCTACAGTCCATACAGAGCTTGGGGAACCCTTTTAGGGTTCCATCTAACCTCGGAGGGTACCACACTCAAATGGTCGAATCCCTTTCCCCATTCCCCCACCTCCTCCAATGTTAATTAGAAATGCCTCAGCCGTACGCCTTGCCAAGCAAAGACTACAGCTTTGAGAGCCTGTGAGGTCTGCTCCTTTTGTTAAAGTTTTTATTTTTTTTACAAAAAGGCTTGAGGCAGTGGCAGTCTGAAAAGAAGCCTTTAATTTTGCTTAATTTAATTTATTGCTGGTTTTTCCTCCCTAGCGGTTCACAATTAGCACTTTAAAGAAATTGAGAAAGTGCTCATTGTTATCAGCAGAATGGTGTATGCGAGGAGTGCTGTAAGGGTCACCGTTATCTCCTACATTATTTAAGTTTTTATTTGAGTAGCTTAGGTCAAATTGTAAACTCTTTCAATATCTTATATTCCACATATGCAGATGAAATACTGGTGATTTTTCTGGTCAGAAACTCTCTTGGATAGCTCTAAATCTACTAGATGCTGGCAATGTAATCTTGAAGTAGGGACATTGGATCATTTAATCTTTTTTGTCCCTATATTATGTTATTTTGGAATTCAATTTGGACTCAAGTTAACTGTCTTCTAGAGAACCATGTTGTGTTATCCTATGACACCGTTTTGTTTGGTATATCTATGAGGAAAAAAAGTCAATTTTCGTCATGTAATAATAAACTTTTGTTAATAATGACAGGGGTCGCCATTCAGCATATTACCAACAATTGGAAAAACTACTCTAATCTTAACTATACATTTTGGTGGAATTCATTATGCCATATTTATAAGATGGAAAGAGCTATTGCTATGCAGAAAGGGACTTGCAATAAATTTATAAAGATCTGGGGACCAATGGAAAAGTATTGTAATAAGTAGACATCATTTTTTTAAGGGAGATTATATTTACACATTGGGGGGTGGGGGGGCGATATAATTTTTATTTGAAAGTTTGTTTTACTTACTTTAAGAAGGGTGGGAGGGAGGGGATTTCTATTTTTGTTTATGAGGATTTGATTAAGAATTTTAAGTGCTGTATTGAAATTATAATGGATATATTTATGTACACTTATTGTCTGTTTTAAAATGACTCAAGAAATTTAGTTACTTTAAGAAGGGTGGGGGGTGGGGATGTATATTTTTGTTCTAGATGATATGATTAAGAATTTCAAGTGTTATATTGAAAGTTTAATGGATATTTTATTGTACACTTATTTAAGATTTAAAATGAATAAAGAATTTAAAACTAGAAACTCTCTTTGGGAAATATGGGGAAAGTTTTGGAAAGGGATGGTTAACAAGACTAAGAATGTTATAATGCCTCTGTATCGCTCCATGGTGTGACCTCATCTGGAGTATTGTGTTCAATTCTGGTCTCCTTATCTCAAGAAAGATATAGTGGCGCTAGAAAAGATTTTAAAAAAAGCGAACAAGATGATAAGTTTCAAGTTTTCAAGTTTCAAGTTTATTAGATGATTTGATAAATCGCTTAATCAAATATTCTAAGCGATGTACACTTTAAATTTAACAATTAGTAAATATAAAAAAAAAAGATTGCGAGGATCTCCAAAGGGACCTTACGACACTGGAAGAATGGGCAAAAAAGTGGCAAATGAGCTTCAACGTGGGGAAGTGCAAGGTCATGCATGTAGGGAGAAGGAACCCGATGTTCACTTACAAAATGGGGGGAACAATGCTAGGGGTCAGTAAGCTGGAAAGAGACCTGGGAGTGATGGTAGACACGACATTGAAGGCGTCGGCACAGTGCGCCACAGCCTCGAGGAAAGCAAACCAAATGTTAGGTATCATTAAGAAGGGTATCTCGACCAGAACGAAGGAAGTCATCCTGCCACTGTACCGGGCTATGGTGCGCCCCCATCTGGAATACTGTGTACAGTACTGGTCACCGTACCTCAAAAAGGACATGGCAATGCTTGAGGGAGTCCAGAGAAGAGCAACTAAACTGATTAAGGGTATGGAAAACCTTACATACACTGACAGACTGAAAAGGCTGGGGCTGTTCTCCCTGGAGAAGCGGAGACTCAGAGGAGACATGATAGAGACCTTCAAGATCCTGAGGGGCATCGAAAAGGTTGACAAGGACAGATTTTTCAATTTGAAAGAAACCACAAAAACAAGGGGCCACTCAATGAAATTGAAGGGGGACAGGTTTAGAACAAACGCAAGGAAATTTTTTTTCACACAGAGGGTGGTGGACACATGGAACACCCTTCCGGAAGCCGTGATAGGAAATAGCACAGTACAGGGTTTCAAGGAAGACCTGGATAGGTTCCTGGAGGACAAAGGGATTGAGGGGTACAGATAAGAGCAGTGGAAGGTTTAGAGATAAATGTAGAGGTAGGTATAAAATTAGTCAGGGACTGCTGCTCAGGAAATATGCCTGATGGGCCGCCGCGTGAGCGGACCGCTGGGCGGGATGGACCTCTGGTCTGCCCTGGCGGAGGCGACTACTTATGTTCTTATGTTCTTAATACAGTACATACAATTATTAAATAATGGGTAAGAACTCATGATTATTAACATTGATAAACGGGAAAGAAGGGAAGAACTACAATTCATAAAGTAAAGAAGAAACATTGATGGGAAACACAAAAGGAAATAATTAACACAGGTTTCATATAGAAAACATAATACTAAAACTAAAATTATAATGTAAAAGCATCTTTAAAAAGGGGATGGAACTCCTCTCGTATAAGGAAAGACTAAAACGGTTAGGGCTCTTCAGCTTGGAAAAGAGACAGGTGAGGGGAGGTAGGATTGAAGTCTACAAAATCGTGAGTGGAGTAGAACGGGTACAAATGGATCAATTTTTCACTCCGTCCAAAATTACAGACTATGGGACACTTGATGAAATTATAGGGAGATACTTTTAAAACCAATTGGAGGAAAATTTTTTTCACTCAGAGAATAGTTAAGCTCTGGAACGTGTTGCCAAATGATGTGGTAAGAGCAGATAGCGTAGCTGGTTTTAAAAAAAGTTTGGACAAGTTCCTGGAGGAAAAGTCCGTTATTGAGAAAGACAGGGGGGAAGCCACTTCTTGCCCTGGATCGATAGCATGGAATATTGCTACTCCTTGGGTTTTGGCCAAGTACTAGTGACCTGGATTGGCCACCATGAGAATGGGCTACTGGGCTTGATGGACCATCGGTCTGACCCAGTAAGTCTATTCTTATGTTCTTAATCAATGGCCTGAAATAAAACCCATCTAAAACCAATGTTCTATAGCAGCGGTCTCAAACACGCGGCCTGCGGGCTGCATACGGCTCTCCAGGTGCTATTTTGCGGCCCGCGGTCTGGACGCGATCAAAACAGCATTTCTCTTCCCCCTTCCCTTCCTTTTGGAGCAGCAGCGTGTCTGGCCGGCTCAGTCGATCGTTCCGTTCAAAGCCGCGGGTTGGCAGCTCCTCGCGCTATCCACTCCTGCATCGGAAGCCTCTCTGATGTCGCAACATCAGAGAGGCTTCAGTCGCAGGCACGGATCTCGCAAGGAGCCGCCACCCGCGGCTTTAAACAGAACGATCAACTGAGCCGGCCAGACACGCTGCTGGAAGGAAGAGAACGGAAGGGGAGGGGAAAGAAAAATGCTTCTGCTGCATAGGAAAGAGGGACCCTAGGGAAATGCTGCTGCTGTACAGGGAGAGGGAGGGAAAGTGGAAGAGAAATGCTTCTGCTGCACAGGAAAGGGGGAAGGGAAATGCTGCTTCTGTTGCTGCTGCACCCAACTGGGGAAAGAGAGGGAAGGAAGGAGAAGGAAGACAAGGGAGAGGAGAGGAAGAAGAGAAGCCAAGTTCATGGGAGGGAGGGAAGTAAAGGAGATTTCAGACCATGGAGGGGGAGGGAGAGATGCCAGGGCATGGGGGAAGGGAAGGAGACAGATGCCAGACCAGGGGAAAGGAAGGAAGGAAGGAGGGAGGGAGAGAAAGGAAGGAAAGATGCCAGACCATGGAAATAGGACGGAAGAAGAGAGAGGAAGGGAAAGTAAGACATGGAAACGTAGATTTTGAAAAGAAAGCAGAAAAATTGAACATTAAGTTAATGCCAAAGATGGATGCAAGGCAGAAAGTGAAGACGGAGAGAAAAACAGTCAAAGGACAAGAAGGCCCTGGAAACATAGTTGAAAGCACAGAAAAATAAAGTCACCAGACAACAAAGGTAGGGAAAATGATTTTATTTTCAATATAGTGATTGAAATGTGTCAGTTTTGAGAAAGAAAAGATATTAAACTTTAAATGTGAGGGCTGCAGAAAAAATAGAGTACTTGGAGGGCCACAGAAAAAATAGTTAATGTCTTATTAAAGAAATGACAATTTTGCATAAGGTAAAACTCCTAGGAGATCTAAACCTACATCTTGATGACCATTCATCCAAGCCAGTAGACAACCTCCTTTCTTTCCTCAACGCCTTATCCTTCCAAATTTTAAACCCACAAACTACTCATGAGAAAGGACACCAACTTGACATTGCAGCCTTCATGACCCATCAAACATCTACTTCAGAAATTCAAACGTCTAATGGAACCTGGTCCCCATCCCTCTGGTCAGATCACTACGCTTACACCTTCAACATCAACTGGACCAAAAACAAAACAAAACCATTATCCAAAATAGTAACCTACACATCACGCAAACGCATCGAGCCCTCCATATTCTGGTCAAAGGTAGATGAAACAATCCAAGAAGATAACCCCAAAGACTTCATTTCACACTGGGGCAAATTGAGCAATAACATCCCCACTACAAACCAAAACCAGAACCTGCAGACAATCAGACCAATGGTTCGACGACGAATTACTCCTACTCAAGAGACAATGTAAACGTCTGGAAAGAAAATGGAGAAAATCCAACCTAGATCACACGAAAACCGCCTGGAAAAAAAATTAACAAACAATACAAACTTCTATCAAAAGAAAAGAGAAAAATACATTACACCAATCTAATAGGCATGGAAACACAAGACACCAAAAAACTATTCCAAATATTAAAAGATCTAACTAACACCATACCCTATTTGACCACTAACAATAACCCCTCCCCTTCAGCCTCCCTCCTAGCAGAACACTTCAAGAATAAAATTACAAACACTAGAGCTACTCTCAATAGTAACCCAGCCCACCTAATTGAAGTCACAATACTTTCCACAGAAAATGAATCTTGTGCTGCAGACAGAACCTGGTTCCAATTCCCTAAGATACATTGGACCGAATTCAACAAACTCTACAAAAAGTACAGCCACGCAACCTGTGAACTCAACCACTGCCCGCCATATCTACTGTCATCAGCGAGCACTAAGTTCCGTACCTTACTCCTACACTGGATACAAACCATGCTCACAGACGGCATTTTCCTGACTGACCTCAGCGAAATCATCATCACTCCAATCCTAAAAGACCCAAAAGGACCAACAGACCACCCATCCAACTACAGACCAATCGCTTCAATACGTCTATATATCAAACTAATAGAAGGATTAGTAACCAAACTTCTCACCAACTATCTCGAGGACCATAACTTACTCCATCCCACGCAATCTGGCTTCAAAACTAACTTCAGCACAGAGACACTACTAGGCTCCCTTATCAACACAGCAAGACAGCACCTCAGCATTGGAAAAAAAATGCTGCTCATACAGCTGGACCTGACGGCGGCATTTGACTTGGTAGACCATAACATCCTACTGCAAATCTTGGACTCAATAGGCATCTCAGATAAAGTATACTCATGGTTTGAAGGTTTCTTAAAATCCAGAACATACAAAGTAAAATCAGACAAAGAAAAATCCAAACCTTGGTCCAACCCCTGCAGCGTTCCACAAGGGTCCCCACTGTCCCCTACTCTCTTCAACCTATATACGGCCTCTCTCGGCGTTTACCTGAACAAACAAGGCCTAACCTCTTATAGCTATGCTGATGACATCACCATCCTCATTCCTTTCGACCAACCAAAGCTCTCAATGACAGACACACTACACCGAACTCTAGTTACAGTTACGACTTGGATGGAAGACCACAAACTGAAACTCAACCCAGACAAAACTAAATTCATCCTCCTAGAAAATAACAAAATCCCAACCATAACCAACTTAGAAATCAACTCTATCAACTACCCTTTGCAAACCACCCTAAAACTTCTAGGTATGACTATTGACAGAGGCTGCACCATGCAACCACAAATTAACAAAACAATACAGAAATCTTTCGCAGTTATGAGAAACCTTAGACAAGTCCGAAAATTCTTCGAAAAAACACAATTTCAGCTCCTAGTACAATCTCTAATCCTAAATATCCTAGACTATTGCAACATCCTCTACCTCCCCTGCCCTGCAATAATGATTAAACAACTACAGACAATTCAGAATACAGCTCTGAGACTCGTCTATTCATTGAAGAAACATGACCACATTACTGAGGCATACATTGACTCACATTGGCTTCTAATCCAGGAAAGAATTTAATTTCTACTGTATACCATTTAAAACTATAAACGGAGATAGCCCAATCTACCTAAACAACCGCCTCATCCAAACTACCTCTATCAGGCATAGAAAAACACACACCCCATTCACTTAACCCCCAATCAAAGAAGTAAAACGGAAAAAAACTATATGACGGCCTACTAGCCACTCAAGCAGCAAAAATAGATAACCAAATCTCCAACCTATTGATAACAACCCCAGACTACAAGATGTTCAGAAAGGAAATAAAAACTATACTCTTCAAGAAATCCCTTAATAAAGCTTAATACCACAAATACCTCTTCTTACCGTCCCCTCCCTAACCCCTGATTCTACTTATCCCTCTCTTGAAATGATCTCTGATCTAACTTTGTAACCCTTCTTCCATAACTCTTTTTGTAATCCGCTTTGAACTGAAAGGTAATGGCGAAATAGAAATCTGTAATGTAATGTAATGTAATTAAAGGACTAAAAACTATGGCCAGTTCTTGTCAATCATTTTCTTTTTTATTCGTAAAAGTTTGGAATGACCTTCCTTCTATAATTAGAGTTCTCTCTCATCTACCCACTTTTCGTAAAGTACTGAAGACATTATTATTTCAGAAACTTACTAATGATCATTCTTTTTCTAATAATCAATCCTAAAAGACAAAATTCTGGCCTAAAAGATGTGGTCTCTGCTCTAATCTTTTGTATAATTTTATTAATATTTTGTTAACCGCGTCAAGTCCTCCCGTTGGGATGAATTGGTATAAAAAATCAAAGATTAGATTTTTCAATGTAAAGATTGTTTCTGGAGCCACAACCTAAGCGGTAGGTTCTCTCTCATCTGAAGGGCTTTCCAGGAAGGAGTTTCTTAAGAATTCAAGTTAGTTGATGTTGGGAGGAAAAATGACAGAATATATGACTCTTTATTTAGTTCAACATTGTCTCCCAGTAAAAGCTATGGCCCAGTTTAACCTGTTAACCTTTGCTTTTAATATTTGATGTCTTTGTCTAACTCAGCACAAGGTTTGCACCCTACTCAGTACCAAATGTAAGAAGATGCCATTTAATTGTGACACATAAGCCATTGCCTGAGTACAGGAATGTCCTGCCAGCCGAATTGAAAATGGTTTCTAGTTATACTTTCAGCCATGATTTAAAAACTTGGTTCTTCTGTAAATATCTATACTGAATTGTGGTTATACATCTTTTGACATAACTTTATTCTATGAAGAAAAGAGGAGAAACAGAACTTATAAATATAAGAGGCTCATAATCTAAACTTTGAAACGTCCAAAAACCAGCCTAAGTTGGTACATGGATGTCCTAAAAGCAGGGACGTCCAAGTGCCGATAATCAAAACCAACTTTCTGGCTTGCAGCAGCACTTCTAAGCTGCTGTGCATCCAGAGCTCAAAGGGGCATGTTGGGAGGTGTGTTATGGGCGGGAATCAGGCAGGCTTAAACCTAGACGTACTGCAGCGATAATCAAAGCTTTCCTAGAGGGAACTTTGATGCCGGCAGTTCAACCTGTTTTAGTTGTGTGTGCCCCAAACTGACCAGATAACCACTGGAGGGATTGGCATGATCTTTCCTTACTCCCCCAGTGGTGACCGACCCCCTCCCACCACCCAGAGATTGGGGGGGGGGGGACCGCACATTGAGGGCTTGCCATCAGCTGATCACGCCAGAGGAATCCCCATCAGATGAGCCAGTTTCAGGGATTCCTGCCAGTTCAGCTGATGGGGATTCCCTCTGCCAAAGATCAGCTGCAGCCCTTCACCCCTCCCTCCAACATCCCCAGACTCCCTGACATCCCCAACTTTCCTGGACCCCCCCACATCATCTGACACCCCCAAAATCTGGCAACATCCACCCCCACATCACCCAACACCACCAGACATCAGGCAACACCACCCCCTCCCCACATCACCCAACACCCCTGTAGCTTCCGATGCAAAATCAGCAGGAGGGAAGCTCACTCCCTCCTGCCTAAAGGGCCGCGTGCTGAGAATGACAGGCCTTCCCCCCTTCCAATGCATTTTGAGATGCAATTTTGAGCCAATCAGGGCTTTAGGCTCCTTCCACTGCATCCCAAGATGCATTGGGAGGAGGAAGGCCTGTCATTCTCAGCACGTGGACCTATAGGCAGGAGGGAGTGGGCTTCCCTGCTGCCTATTTTGCATGAGAAGGTACGGAGGTGTCGGGTGATGTGGGGGGGGGGGATTGCCTCATGTTGGGTGGTGTTGGGTGATATGGGAGGGGTTTCCTGGTGTTGGGTGTCAGTGATGTGGGGGGGAGGGTCCAAGAATGTTAGGGGAGTCCGGGGTTCTTAGGGGGAGGGGTGTAGGGCTCCAGCCGAACTTGGCAGGGGGAATCCCCATCAGCTGAGCCGGCAGAAATCCCCGAAACCGGCTCAGCTGATGGGGATTCCCCTGTTGCAATCAGACAAGGTAGTTAGGTACATCTACAAAACTTGTTTTTGTGCGTTTTTCATGTGGACGTTTTAATTTTTGAAAATGGCCAAAAAAGATAGATGTCCTATGGACCAAAAATAAATGTCTGGCAGCTTTGAAAGTGGACATTTTTTCCACTGGTTTTGTGGACGTCTTGCCCAAAATGTCCAACCTCAGCCTCAGATGTCCTTTCAAAAATGCCCGTCTCTGTGTTTAAAGTTCAGCATTTAAAAACGTTATTGCATCAGTTCAGAATAAACGCAGTCACTAATGGTTCAGGGTCCTGGACAATTTGAGATTGAAAGGATGTGCACGTCACATGGCACTCAGGACATAAAGATGAATAAGACGCAGCCAAAGGAAATCTCTTTCCTCACCATGGAAAAACTAAAGATAACAGTGGGGAAGGCCTCACCTGAAATGGTATTATCCAAAAAGAAGGACCAGAATCCTCCAAGGAAGACGGGAGCTGAGAGCAGAGACAGGAGGAGAAGGTCCAGGGAGCACCAGCCTGGGAAGAGATAAAAAGCAGAGTTAAGTGAGTGAATTTGGACAGACACAGCCCGATGAGACTGTTCCGCTTCCTTTGTTGAATTCTGTAAACTTATTATAGGGTTATTTGTCTGTGTGTTTACTGCTTTTAAACCAAGCTGCTTCAGATTTGCATAAATGGCTCAATCCTACAGGGATCTGCCTGATGATTGTCCGAATTTAGACCTGGGGGGTGGCATGTTCTCCATTGGAGAAAGTAAGAGAGGTCATTGTAGGTATTTTCCTGTCTCTGGAGGACTCAATAAAAGAAAGAAACTTGAACCAAACTTCTCAGTTTTCTGTCCTCTGCTGCTCTCAGACCTTTCCTCCACATCGACATCCAGGAGACCAATTTAGAACAACGGGTAGATGATCCATTTTCCTTGTTACGTCCGTTTCGAAGTTTCAGATTGTAAGATGGATTTCATGCTGGATCTCCATTTCTTTTGTCTGTATTGTCAGCAGAGCCTGTTGCAGACTTAGATGTCCTTATTCTGAGTTAGATGTTGATTCTAAAATTTGTTCCGCATGTCAGAGGCAGATAGTTTAAAATGAGAATTGGAACAGAAATGCCAGCAAGCTAATTGGACTATGGGGTCCCACCTTAGTTTCCCCCTCCCCACTTACCTTCTCAATCATTCAGGTTCCGATGTTCTAAACGTACTGTGCCTTTAACGATCAACACTAAACCAGTTCTGAGCAGTGTAGCGTCAAAGTATTTTAGCTCTCGATGCACATAATAGCTCTGTGTGGTCTTTTCCGTGTTTCATCACCTCAACAACAAGAATTTATTCTTTCTATAATGCTACCAGGTGCACGCTGTGCTGAACATTGTACATGTAAGAGACGGTCCCTTCCCAATAGAGCTTACAATCTAATGGCAGACACACAGAGGGGGCTAAAAGCTAGTAGAGGGCTATTAAGCCTCCCCTGATAACACTATGTAAATGTAATTCAATGAGGTCATGAATATTAAAATGAGCATTCCGGGCAATGCCTAGACATTGCTTGGTCATGCATGAAATGAAGCGCTGCAAAATAATAATAATAATTTATTTCTTATATACCGCCCCACCAGCAGTTCACAACAGAAGAACTGAGACATTTCAGTTAAAAAATACAATTTTGAAAAAACACAACTACGTCCGTTAAATACAGCATCAGATAAAAGGTACATTTAAAATACATAACCTAATAAAAAAAACACCATCTTAAATATCAACATTCTGGTTTATCAAAGTTTTTAATGATTTCCTACATGTAAGATAAGAATAGGCTTGAACAATCAGCGGACTCATCTAGAAGTCCATCTTCCCCGCCTGGTATTCCAATGGCCTGTCCAAAAAAGTCTTATAGCGACAGGCCCTTGGGGGAGGGAAGAGGAACAGGCCTGAATTTCTGGTACATTTGAATGAATTAAACAATTTCAGGTAAGATACCAAATAAGAAGGTAATAAACCACCAGGTCTGAAAGTGCAGGTAGCGTGTTAAAAGCCCACCTCAGGTGAATCAAACGTGTAAACTGGCAGCTCTGGGCTGCTGATGGAAAACTGCCCAGTGAGTAATACTGTTTTGTTCTTTTTCGAAAGATTGATATAGGTTATTAGACAATAAAATGAAACACACCTTATATAATTACTTTCACAGAACTGTGCAGAGATCGTGGAAGTTCGAAAGCCCTGAAGAAACGGCTAAGTTCCGCAAAACGTTGGCTATACATAAGACTCCTCTGGAATCTCAGTCCCATAAAGAATAACCATCGTGACAACTAGTCATTCTAAACGGAAGCTCTTTGGGCCAACGATATGGGTGGAGGTAGTTTGAGCATTGAATGGCAAATTCTATAAGAAGCGCCTAATTAGGCACGGTTCAGCGCAATTCAAGTCAAATGAATCATGCTGAGCGGAACCTATTTTGGAGGCGCCCAAGAAATAGGCCAGTTCTAGGCACAACTAAGTGCTTAAGAATGCTTAAGAGCAGTGATTCTGCAACAAGGCGCCTAACATGTAGCCAGGCCAATGCCTTACATAAGAACATAAGAATTGACGCTGCTGGGTCAGACCAGTGGTCCATCATGGCCAGCGGTCTGGTGAAAGACCAGCGCCCTAACTGAGACCAGCCCTACCTGCGTACGTTCCGGTTCAGCAGGAACTCGTCTAACTTTGTCTTGAATCCCTGGAGGGTGTTTTCCCCTATAACAGACTACGGAAGAGCGTGAATGCAGGATTTTAACATGCTGAAAGAACAAAGTTAGTGAGACCAATCCATTCGGCATTCTCACATTTGTCGTCCCCCCCACCTCCCCCATGGAAAGGAGAGAAGAGAGAACCTGTAGTGATGTGGCTGGTAGTGGCGCTTAGCCATCGTGGGACCAGAAGCGCCATGAAGACAGTGAATCCAACAATGAAGATGTTCCTCCCCGAGTCTATGTCTGTGTATTGGAAGTAGGAGATTCCTGCCCCAACGGTAACAGCATGGCTCACACTGAGCACACCACCTGGGGAGGGGGAAAGAAACATCAACCACCAACAGCAGGTTGCCAACTTCACCCCCCCATGACATCAGGAACATATACCGTATATGGGGAATTACTTAGGGCTCTTTTTACTAAGGTGTGCTAGCGTTTTTAACGCACGCACAAAATTACCACGCGCTAAACCGCGCGGTACACTTCTAGAATAACGCCAGCTCAATGCTGACATTAAGGTCTAGCACGCCGGGCAATTTAGCGTGCACTATTCCGTGTGTTAAGGCCCTAACGCACCTAAGTAAAAGGAGTCCTTAGTTCCCTATGTAATATCTACTGAAAGTTAAGTAGGAGCTGAGAATTGCATAACCACTCCCCCAAAAAAAACAAACACACACACAACTGGTAAAACTCCCTGCACTGTGAGTCATCTCTGACAAGAAATGATCTAAAATGGAAAGTTTAGGACAAGTAAGTCCCACCTAGCTGATTCTTTCTCATAGTTAAACTATCGCCTGATAGAAACATGAAGGCAGCTAAAGGCCAAATGGTCCATCTAGTCTGCTCATCTTCAGTAACCATTATCTCTCTCTCTCTCTGATCCTCCACCTGTCGTATATGAGGGTAGCAGCTATGCAAGGGTATTAATTTCTTTACAAGGTTCCATTGGTTTAAATTTTCTTTTCAGTCCAAGTATAACGAACTTATCTAATATTCTATAGAGAGTAGACATCATACGTTCCTTTACAAAATAAGTGCCATATGTAAGCAAACTGTTAAAAAAAATTATGCTGCCCACCTCTAGGGTTACCAGACGTCCGCGAAAACCTGGGCATGCCCTCTTTTTAGAGGACTGACTGGGTGCCCAGACGGACTTTCCAAAACCCTGTAGTTTGTCTGGATTTTGGAAAGCTCTGGCCGCATCTGGAGGGCCTCTGAGCCTGCGCAGATGATGTCACATGTGTCCGCATAGTCTCGGAGGCCCTCAGACATGGCCCGGAGGTCTGGAATGAGAAGACGAAGCTTTGTGGGGACAAGGCTGGAGGTGGAACAGGACGGGGCGTGGCTGGAGGCAGAACGAGGCAGGGCTGGGGGCAGAACAGAATGTATCCATGCATCCGGGATTTTTCCATGCAAAATATAGTAACCCTACCCACCCACTCTCCACCACCACCAACCTCCCTCATGGGGGTAATTCTACAACACTACGCCTATATATGGTGCCTGTTCTATAAAGGAAAGTAAGACACCTAGCATAACCAGCATTTGCTGTCTGGTGTGAGGACTGGTATCAGAGCTCAAGTTCAAATGTCAAAGATGTGCCATCCTGACTCCATCTGTGTGTGTGTCCATTGGGCAACCATGCATGATGAAAGTTGGGTGCATAGGTGGAATTTGGCATTTACACATGTATATGCCAGTCTTACAATTTACACGTGCAATTGGTGTGTAAGCAGAGCCTGTTGTATAGAATTAACCCCCTAGATGTCACTGTTGACAGATTCTGTAGTTGCTGGTAGGAGGGAATTTTTATGTCTCTGGAAGGTCATGTGTCTTTCTTGGTTGTTCTTCCACCCTAAATCTGGGTCTCTTCCATTCAGTTTACTGAGAGTTATTTTATCAGATTGGAGATTTCTTTTCAGAATTCTATCCCGTTTTTTCCATGTTGCAGTGTTATTTTACCTATTACTGCCTTCTGGTGGTTAAATGAAATATTACATTTCACTTTGATCGTAATAGCCATGTTTTGTAAATAAATTATTTGAACTTCATTTTATGCACTTGGTTGTCTTCAGGTTATCTTCCAGAGCAAGGGAAGAGAAGGCTGATGGGATTCCTCTATGCATGAGTGTGTGTATCCTTTGTGTTTGATTATTTGGGTTGACTGCCTTGTTCTTTATTGCAGCATAAATCTTATTGGTTTTCTCGTAAGGTACTTTGCTGTCTATAACAAAATGCAAGAAGTCAAATCTGAATAACATGGGCCTAGATTCACTAAAGTCCACAAATCGATCCAATTCGTGTCCTATCCGTTTCCGAGTCATTCTGGCCAATTGATTCAGTAAAGCTTGGCCATGCAAATGATCAAATCGTAAACAAGCCCCCCTTCGCGCACACATCAAGCTGTAACATCGATCGACGCACATGCGCACTGTATCCTTGTTGGCACGTGCTATCTCTTTACGACTTCACTGCGTACAAATGGGGCAGGGTTTAATCGCGGATGTCATTGGCGGGCTCTGAATGTGCCTACTCCTTTTCAACATATTCATAGGGGATCTGACTCAGGGGCTTCAGGGTAAAATAACATTATTCGCCGACGATGCTAAACTATGCAATACAGTAAGTGAATGTAATTTACAGGATAGTATGACACAGGACCTGCTTACATTGGAAAGATGGTCCTCTACCTGGCAACTGGGCTTCAACGCTGGGAAATGTAAGGTTATGCACCTCGGTAACGGTAATCCATGCAGAAATTACACCTTGAATGGGGAAACTTTAACTAGTACTTCGGCGGAACGAGACCTAGGAGTAATCATCAGTGCAGACATGAAAACTGCCAATCAAGTGGAGAAGGCTTCATCTAAAGCAAGGCAAATGATGGGATGTATCAGTAGAAGCTTTGTCAGCAAGAAGCCTGAAGTCATAATGCCATTGTACACAACCATGGTGAGACCTCATCTGGAATACTGTGTACAATTTTGGAGACCTCATTACCGTAAAGATGTGCTCAGAATTGAGTCGGTTCAACGGATGGCCACCAGGAGGATCTTGGGTCTCAAAGGTCTCTCATACAAGGAGAGACTAAACAAACTACAGCTCTACACTCTAGAAGAACGTAGGGAGAGGGGAGACATGATTGAGACATTTAAATACATCACAGGACGTATCGAGGTGGAAGATGATATCTTCTTTCTCAGGGGACCCTCTGCCACCAGAGGGCATCCGCTCAAACTCAGGGGCGGGAAATTTTGTGGCGACATAAGGAAGTACTTCTTCACAGAAAGAGTGGTTGACCGTTGGAATGAGCTTCCAGCGCAGGTGATCGAGGCCAACAGCGTGCTGGACTTCAAGAATAAATGGGATACATATGTGGGATCCCTACGAGGGTCAGAGGAGAAAAGAGGGGATCCCTAAGAGAGTCAATCTGAATAAATAGTCACTAGGTATAGACTTAAGAGGAAGGGACAGTACGGTGGGCAGACTTGATGGGCTATAGCCCTTTTTCTGCCGTCATCTTCTATGTTTCTATGTTTCTATACCGCAAAACATTGTTGTCGTAAAAAAATGCAATATAAGAACTGTAGTTTTTACCAACCTCTCTTTTTTTTCTGTATAAGCTGTGACCATAGCTTTTTGAAAAATTTGTTGGAAAGGTTCAAGGAGAAATAGCATTGGAGGTTTGTGAGCGAGCTGTGGAATTCTTCAAGTTTGTCTTATTTTTATGGATTGATCTCGAAGTTTATTGCGCGCTTCCAAACAGCTTAACATTTCTCTCAGGAAAAGGCACAACAGTTAACAGCAGTTGAATGCGCTGGGATCAAGCGCTGTTATATACAGCCTACCAATCCCAGGAGGCTGTGCGGCTCTTTCTGCCATGAAGCACGAAGCAACCAAAGGCGACCCCGTGACGTCAGATGCACACAACAATCTAGCTGGAAGGAAGGGGGGAGGGATAGCTGGCCCTTAAAAGTTATTTTTGATTTTTTTTTTAATTTGGCATTGATATTCCAAATGTACAATGCGCAAGGAGAGCACGGGATTAATCCGCGATTTTCTCGCCATGCGCATTACAAATCCAAGATTCACTCCCGCGCTCAATATGCGCATTCCAAAAAAAAAATCAAAAAAAGATTTCTAACGCTTATGTACATGAAAGTTTACATATATTTAAAGTTTAGATATATTTTGGATTTTTTGCGGGGTAGATATATATTTTTAATGGGGTTCTTAACACACTCGCGGCAGTTGCTAGGCAGGAAAAGTCGGCGAGGATGTGAACAACTGGTCCTCAGCAGCTGAAACTTTTTGGATCGGAAAGGCCAGTCGGTTTGGACGAAATGGTTTCATGAATCGAGGCCTTAAGAAATTTGTATGCCTTTTTACTCATTTGCATGCGCAGATCGGATCGGGTGCGGATGGGGTCTGGAAGAAGGTTAGTCGGAAAGTGAGCGCAAACCGAGCGGTACACGATCGGTTTGCAGCCCATGAAGAATGGACATGTGCTATCCACACCTAATTAACAGCATACGAGGGCTCTAATGATGGGGAGGAAAGGGGCAGTGGGTTGAGATCCAAATGAATGCTTGAATCATGAATGCAGAGGTCTAAGATTTCCATATGGCTCCAGAAAAATGACAGATTGAGACATCCGGGTTTTACGTCCACTGAAAGCGATGAAAGTAAAACCCGGATGGCTCAAATCGTCCTCGCTTTTCTGGAGCCATATGGTAACTCTAGAGATCTGAAAGTGGGCTCCAATACATCTCATTGAAACATCTTGTCTACATTTTCTCTTGAATTCATCAAGAAATGAATCTACCTGAGGTTTCTGTGACATTTTTGTTATCTGGTTTTCCTACCTGGTGTGTATTTGTTTTAAATGTATATTCTTGATATCTACAATTCTTTACCATGGACAGCCAACGGGATGGTGGTGAGCAGCTCCGTCAGGCGGGGGGACATTCCCAGCAACACACAGAGCAAGGCACAAAGCTGCACGGAGTGGCGGGATCCAGCCTGAACAGGGAGAAAAGCGCAGAGCAATGTGTGATCATCGCAATATAAAAAGTGTATACCAGGCGCTGTTCACATTTCCTGTTTAGACTGTACAGATCATGTTGCAGTGGTTTAATTCCAGTCTGAGCCCAGTCCCTCAGGCTCCAGTTTCCCATTCTACCTGCATCTCTGCACAGCCTGTCTGAAGTGGGTGGGATCCAACTTCCTCTGGGATGGCAGGGATGAGCAAACCTTTTGGCCTGAGAGTCTGGGATCTGAGAAGCTGGGGGGGGGGGGGAGGCCATGACCCCCAATGGCATGTTAAAATTTTAAATTAAACATTTGGGGATTAAACCTGAGTTCTAAAGACTACTATTTATCATTTCTGTAGCGCTGAAAGGCGTACGCAGCCCTTCATTGTTTCCATACGTAGGCCCCGATGCTCAAAAGTAAGACTCGTTAAAGAAGCATCATAGCAGCCACCGAGACCCCTATGCAAATGCATTACAAGGAAATTAGTATTCTAATGAGCTTCCTTGTGATGCACAAATGGGAATGCTCCTCCCCCAGCACCAAATACTTGATGCCAAATTTTTCCGACGGCTGCTTGTGCCACTGGTTCTGTCGCAAAACTTTCCGACTCTTGCCTGGACACCCACCCCTGAGGCTTCAGATAAGATCCTGTGAGTGGGGACTTAAGCAGCTTGTATACTTAATCCTGTATTCAGCCTCACTAACACTGATTCTACATTTGCTCTGGCCAAGTCTTCTTTAGATGTTATGTTATGTGCAATCTTAAGTATATCCCCACTAAATCCTCATTAATTAGGCAGGTTGTTACCTTGGGCTTTCCCAAGGTTGATCTCAAAAGGCTCCAGCTAGTCTAATTTCATTTAAGAAGAAAACAAATCACATTACTCCAATCTTGAAAGATCTGCACTGGCTCCCAGATCGTGAAAGAATATCTTTTAAACTTTTGTGCCCTATTTTCAAAGCATTTTGGTTCTTACTCGTACAGCCAAACTATCTCAGGAAAAAGTTGAAAGAACTAAGGGCCAGATTCTCTAAGCTCCGACACCGCGGTAAAAAAAATACCGTGATGGGAGCGATTTTTGTTTTACTGGCGATTCTCAGCACAAATTCTATGCATGCTATGTGGGCAGAAAATCACTGGTGAAAGGGGTGGAGTTGCTGGGCTCACAAGAAAAATCACTAGTACAGCTGCCTGTCTGTCCGTCAAAAAACAAAAACAAACAGTCCCTGCTCTCCCTGTCTGAACCGGTAAGTAAGGAGAGCAAGGGCTGCCCCCCCCCCCCTCCCCCGACAGCAAGCTTCCCCTACAGAAACCTGGTGGTCTAGAGGGCCATTCCCCTCTCTGACCCCCAGTACCTACCAGCAGCAAGCTCCCCCCCCCCCCACAGACCCACATACAAGCCTGGTAGTCTAGTGAGCCGTCCCCCTCTCTGACCCCGCCTCATATCTTTTTTTGAAGACTGGCAGGAGGGATTCTCCCTTCCACTGACAGGCCCGCCTCTTCAAAATGGCAGGCCTTCCCCTTCCTGGTGCATACTGGGAGGAGCCCAGGGCCCTGATTGGTCCAGGCATCTATGTGAGGGGCCTTAGGCGTTTGAGCCAGTCAGGGTCTTAGGCCCATCCCCGTGCATCCCAGGAAGGGTAAGGCCCACCATTTTGGAGAGGTGGGTCTGCAGGTAGGAGAGATTGGGCATCCCTCTAGCTGTCTTCTTCAGATAAAGATACAGGGGTGTTTCAGAGGGGTTTGGGGGGACTGATGCAGCAGGAAGTGAGCATCCCTCCTGCCAATTTTTTTTTTTTTAAGTTTGGGGGTGGGGAAAGGGAGGCGGTTCTTGGCAGGGGGGATTTGCAGCATGGGGTAGTTGTGGCGTCAGGAGTCGGTTCCACAGTGGGCCACCCGGTGGCAGGAGGGAATGGGGATCCCTCCTACCACTCTTTATTTCAGGGGCCGTTATTAGGTGGGGTGGCTGGCACTTTTTTTTTCTTTTAATGGGAACAGGTATTGTGACTATATAACACACGCACAACATCTATGCCATAAAAAAAAAAAAAAAGTTTTACTGCCGTGAACAGCTGAGTGGCAGGAGGCTGCTTCAGGGCTTCCCCTGCTGGCTCTGCAAATGTGTGAGAGTCGCTTTCTGAATCATCGATCGGATGGGATTACGGCTAACCTCCGCAAAACTCATTTGCATCCAAACTTGTTGGAACACTGATTGTTGTTTTAAAATTAGCCCCAAAAAAATCGACCCACAGTGACCTGCATGGTCTTAACGACCATTTTTATTGCACCCAGGCCTAAATAAAAGTGTTACCATCTAGTTGTCTCTACAAGGTAATCAAGACTTTCCTGTTCTCATGTCTAACAAACTATACGAACACTGGGCAAGAAAACATTACTATGGTAAAAGTATTGTGGAGACAAAGAAGGTCAAGTGTTACCATTTGCCCACTAGCAAGGGCAAGACCAGGATCCTAGTTTGGATCATTTGGCATCTAATATAATAAAATGCTAGGCCGCGCATGCACACTCAAAAGTCGTGTTCCCTGATCCGTCGCGGACATGAGAATGCGCATGTGCGGCCCCGGCTGCGGCGGCGGCTTTCAAATTAAAAAAAAAGTTACCGCAGCGGCACGAGTGTGCATGCGCACTAGACAAGCTGCCCTGCTCTCCACCTCACAATACGGAAGTTTCTTTAGACGCTGACGATCGCCTCCACAAGCCGGGACTGGGGCACAAAGAGAGCCTCCTTCCCCCCCTCCCCCGGAACGAACCAAAAAACTGACCCCGCCGCCCGGGACCCAAGTCCTTTGCCACCCCCCCTTCCCTTCCTGTGGGCCCGACTGGCGATTTAAGCAGCGTGTGCAGCAGTCTTCACACGCTGCTTCGGGCCCTTCTATTGCCCTGATTTGCTCTGCCGCGTCTCTGATGATGTCATCAGGGACGTGCCAGAGTAAATCAGGGCAGTAGAAGGACCCGAAGCAGCGTGTGAAGACTGCTGAACACGCTGCTGGAATCACCAGCTTTGTAGTCGGGACCGCGGGAAGGGAAAGGGGGGTAGAGGAAACGCTAATGCTGCTGCACAGGGCACCCGTTAATGTAATGGGCTTGCTTTCGGGAGGGGGTAGAGAGACAGAAGGGGGCCACGGAGAGACAGTCAGGCATGGAACAACAGATAAATACAGTTAGGCAGGAGGCCAGGGAGAAAGACAGAGAGACATACAGAAAGAAAGACGGGGCCAGGGAGAGAGACAGACATAAAGAAAGACAAACAGACAGGGGGCCAGAGAGACAACAGATAAATACAGGTAGGCAGGGGGGTCAGGGAGAAAGACAGAGGGACATACAGAAAGAAAGACAGGGGGCCAGGGAGACAGATAGAATAAACACAGACAGACAGCAGAGAAAGAGAGAAAGAAACCTCCCCCCCCCCCAGACAAACACTAGCCAAGGATAGAGAGAGAGAAAGAAAGAATGACAGACAGGGGGCCAGAGAGATAGACATAAAGACAGACAGACAGACAGACAGACATCTATTCTAGCACCCGTTAATTTAACAGGCTTAAAGACTAGTATTTATATATGACTACCGCAAGATCCCACGGCAAACTTCACAAGACGTTTCCGTAGTGAAAATATGACTGCCACGAGATCCCGCAGCAAACTTTGCGAGACTGCGAGTCTCACTAAGTTTGCCGCAGGATCTCGCAGCTGTCATTTTTTCACTACAGAGTCTGCCGGGCAGGAGCGTAAAGGGATTGCTCCTGCCCCACCTCACAGCTGGACCACTGGGGACCTAAGGTAGACCTGCAGGGGGACTGGGAGGGAAGGGGAAGGGTGGCTAGTTGTGCAAAGCCGCTGGGAGGGAGGGTTTGACGGCCACTCCTGTTTCACGCTCCACTGGACCACCAGGGCAGTAATGGAGGCCCGCGGTGGGTGTGGGATGGGTTTAGACCCCCATTTTTGGGCCATTGTTTTGGCCCAAAAATCTCAGTTTATATTCAAATATAAACGATACTTGGCAAGATGCTGAAAGAGTATAACAGATTTTATGCTGCTTATCCTGGGAATAATCAGTGGATTTTTTCAAGTCAATCTTAATAATGGCTTAAGGATTTTTCTTTTAGGAACTTGTCTAACACCATTTTTAAACCATGCTAAATTAATCACTTTTATTACATTTTTTGGCAACAAATTCCAAAACTTAATTATACTTTGAGTGAATAAACTGTATAGATGCATCTTTTTGTCCAGTTTGTCTGTCATAACTAGATAGTAAGCTCTTATGAGCAGGGACTGTCTATTCCTTTTTTACTGTATAGTGCTGTGTGTGCCTAATAGTGCTATAGAAATAAGTTGTAGTGGTAGTAAATATTTTCTCTGATTTGTTTTAAACTGTGAGGAAAAGCTACTGAGGTTAGGACTCTTCAGCTTGGAGAAGAGACGGCTGAGAGGAAATAAGATAGAGGTCTATAAAATACTGAGTGGAATAGAATGGGTAGATATGAATCACTTGCTTACTCTTTCTAAAAATACAAGGACTAGCTACTAAGTAGTAAATTTAATACAAATTGAGTGAAGAAACATTTTCTCCAATCTGTAATTAAACTCATGAGTTCATTGCCAGAGAATGTGGTAAAAGCAGTTAGCTTAGCAGGATTTAAAGAAGGTTTGGGATAATTTCCTAAGATGGATCAGAAATTGGCTGGCGGACAGGAAGCAGAGGGTAGGAGTAAAGGGACACTACTCTGACTGGAAAGGGGTCACGAGTGGCGTCCCGCAGGGGTCAGTGCTGGGACCACTGCTGTTCAATATATTTATTAATGATCAGGAAACAGGGACGAAGTGCGAAGTTATAAAATTCGTGGATGACACAAAACTCTCCAGTAGGGTTAGAACTGTTGAGGAATGTAAAGAACTGCAAAGGGACCTGAACAAACTGAGTGAATGGGCAAATAAATGGCAGATGAGCTTCAATGTAGAGAAATGTAAAGTCTTGCACATAGGGAAAGGAAACCCGATGTACAACTACATGATGGGGGGATGATATTGGGGGAAGGCAACCTTGAAAAGGACTTGGGGGTCATGGTGGATAAAACAATGAAGCCGGCAGCACAATGCGCAGCGGCCTCCAAGAAGATGAACAGAATGTTGGGCATTATCAAAAAAGGTATCACTACCAGAACCAAAGAAGTTAACCTGCCGCTGTATCAGGCGATGGTGCGCCCGCACCTGGAGTACTGCGCTCAATACTGGTCGCCGTACCTCAAGAAGGAAATGGCGATACTCGAGAGGGTTCAGAGAAGAGCAACAAAAATGATAAAAGGCATGGAAAACCTTTCATATGCGGAGAGGCTGGGGCTTTTTTCCTTGGAAAAGCGGAGACTTAGAGGGGACATGATAGAAACTTACAAGATCATGAAGGGTATAGACAAGGTAGAGAGGGACAGATTCTTCAGACGTGCAGGGGTAACAATATCAAGAGGGCACTCGAGGAAATTGAAGGGAGACAGATTCAGAACAAATGCTAGAAAGTTCTTCTTCACTCAGAGGGTGATGGACACCTGGAAAGTGCTTCCAGAGGAGGTGGTAGAGCAGAGTACGATTTTGGGGTTCAAAAAGGGATTGGACGAATTCCTGAAGCAAAGGGGAATTGAGGGGTATGGTTAAAGGGATACTATACAAGGCAAAATGTTGTATGTAAAAGATCACTAACAGGTCTTTGACTTGGAGGGCCGCCGCGGGAGCAGGTGCTGGGCACGATGGACCTATGGTGTGACTCGGCAGAGGCGATGCTTATGTTCTTATGGACTTGGGAAAATCCACTGCTTATTTTTAGGATAAACATCATCAAATCTGTTTTCCTCTTTTGGGATCTTGCCAAGTACTTGTGACCTGGTTTTGCCACTGTTGGAAACAGGAGGACTTGATGGGCCTTCGGTCTGTCCTAGTATGCCAACACTCAAGTTCTTAAGGCCAAGGGTTCTTACTTTACCTTGGTCAATCCAATTGCTCCGACATTGGGAACACTGCACGCTGCTCCAGAGACACTCCCCAGAATCCCAGACAGAAGATTTCCAATCGCTTCCATACAGATCCCACGATTACAAGCGTGCCGGGGAATGGGAGGAGCTTGCTGTACACGGCTGCACAACACGAAGCACCCCAAAGAGTTTATGCTGGAGGTGATAGCCAGAACTGTGCCCATGGACAGAGCCTGAATATTGAGCAGTGGCCATCCTGCCTCACCTACAAGAGACATTCAGCATGGGCAAAATGACATAGTTTAAAGCCAAGATCTACTACATAGAACCAACATGTCTGCTTAAAGGAGGTCACGTGAACTAAAAGGAAGACATCCTAGTATGTACACCATGCTTTTCATCTCCCCGTGCCAGTATGCTTGATGTCTAGGACTGTCCAGATAAACTGTGCAAATTGAAGCTTTTCCCATGAATTTGATTGTGCTTGATACAAAAATAATTTAAAAAATTTTTTAAAGCCCACTGATTACATAAAGCTGTTTTTCTTAAAATTTGCTATTACTTTTGCTTAATGGAACAAATTTCTTCATATTATAGCTATAACATTTATGTTTTCACGCTCAGCAATGACTCATTGATAACAATACATTTTATGCAAAACATCTAGCAGTATTTTATTAAATTAATCTTCAATATATGCACTTTATTGTGGAAAATATCAGCAATTTAACATATTTCTCTAATAACTAAACATGTACATTTTGGTGTCATCATCTACCAATGGCTTTCCAAACACTCAAGCATTCAGACCTGGATTCTGTATAGGACGCATGGTCTCAGAAGCCGCCTAAGCGGCTTTTGAGAATCGCACATGGGCATCCTATACAGAATCGCGCCTAAGCCTGCCTAAGAATCCGATTCTCTAACCGACGTCCATGTTACAGACACGGGTTAGAGAATCAGGTTGCCACTGAGCTTATCGCAGCAAGGGATCTCCCTGCCACAATAAGTTTAGTTGCAACCCATCACCACCCTCTGCGAAGACTACATCCCTCCTACCAGAACCCCCCAACCCCATGACCATCACATGGCAGGAGGGATGCCCAATTGCTGCGATAAGCTCAACAGCCTCATCTGCTTACAATGTAGTCTAGCATTTTGCTGGCCTACATTGTACACATCTACCGCTGGCCTAGGGAGATGCGTAAGGTTGCCTAGGTCCGCCTAAGTCTACTTCTAGACCAAGCCATGCCCATGCCTAGCCTTAGGCGAGCTTAGGCAGGCATTTGCACCTCACTAGGCTCCTGGAGGCGCCTACAATGAAGGCGGCCTGCCTCAAGAGGTTTTTTTAAAAAAACGTTCATCCCAATTGACTGGTTAGGCAGCAGTTAACCGTCTACAATCGGGACACCGTTTATAGAATTCGGGCCTCACTGTCTTCTTGAGATAGTCAGGATAAAGCCTGTGATGCAGTTCAACTCTTTGAAACAAGGCCTCACGCTGCACTGTTAACACATTTATGAAAAACGGAGCTTTATGTAATCAGGCTTTGAGGGACCCTAGGACCGGCTTTACATTTTTTAAATTATTCTCCTCCTCCTTTACAAAACCTCGCTAGCATTTTTAGTTCCGGCCACGGCGGTAAGAACTCAGACACTCATAGAATTCCTCAAGCATCAGAGTTCTTGATAGCAAGGCTTTGTAAAGGAAGGCCTCTCGGATTAAGCAAAAATTCATGGAAAACATTTCAATTCACACAGTTTTTCCAACTTTATTTTTTTCTGGACAACCCTATTGATCTCACTCACTGATAAAAAGAAAAATTAGAGAGTAAGGCCTGACTGGTAGCAAGGGAAGAGCTAGATAAGTTTTCGTATATCAATGAAATGCTGCTCATCTGTAAGTCTAAGGCACAGTAAGTTTTAGGTAGCCTCATACTCCATTTCCAGAGCAGAAGGTCTCTGGTTTTCATATCGTTTGACGTCTTGCAGAAGTTGCTGGAACATCTCTGTAGTAATGTAATGTAATGTAATTTATTTCTTATATACCGCTACTTTAGTCTGTCTCTTGTGCTTATAATCTAGTGTGTGTTCCAAAATTCAAACTTCTCCAACTGCACTAAAATACCAAGAGTTTTCCTCTGTACCTTCAAATCACAGATACCTGGGTAGGGGACTTTGATCCAGGGAGAAGCAAGTGTGGTGTTCTCTGCTGTAGACAGATTCTCTAGGGCGAGGCCTTGCAATTCTGTCTGCTTGCCAAAATGATTCAGGATACCATGGACAATCCAGATGCAGGAAATAGGTAGCAACATCTGTAGGGGGCAGTACAAAAAAAAAAAGAGGTAAACAGTTATGGCATCATCTGACCACTGATGAGGTCACCAGCCTTCCATTCCAGAGACAAATGCAGTTGTATTTCTAGATCCAGACAGGGAACCAGAAGAACAAATGAGGTTTAACTGCTAGATTTCACCCAGACCTCTAATTAGCAACTTATCTGAGGCAGAAGAACCTCCAGTGAGTCCAAAAACATAAATAGGATTGAAATAAGGGAAGGGTAACACAGCAGAATAATCTAGAAATTAGGGAACCCGAGGAAAGGAGTATCAGCCCCCGAAAACTACTCAAAAAATGTGTGAAATTACTCTAACAACACGCGGGGAAAGCATGTCCACTTCATTTTCCCATTTTTGGAACTTGTACCTCATTTCAGCCATTTTTGTACTTTGTTTTAGTGCCTCAGGACTTGATTATAGATGGTGTTAACACACATTGAATCATTCCCATACCCTGAGGGTCCCTATTCCTAAGCTGCAGTGAGGCTTTGTATTTACCACACCATAAATATAAAACTGAAGGAGCATTAAAGGCTCCTTTTACGAAGCTGCGTTAGCAGTTTTAGTGCACGCTAAACCTGCGCTACGCGGCTAGAACTAACGCCAGCTCAATGCGTCTAGCGCGGCTGGCAGATTAGCGCGTGTTAAACCGCTAACGCGGCTTCGTAATAGGAGCCCTAAGTGTATAAAAGCGGGAGCCAAAGCCAGCATCTGCCCAGCATTTACCGCACAAGGCAGACAGTCCCCACCCAGATCTAGCAAAGGTGCACTTGTGATTGTAATATAGTGCTGGCCCCCAATCCCCCAACCTCGCTGAGAGCCCCCTAGTGACAGGACAACACACTCCCCAGAATTTTTTACATTTGCATTTCTTCTATTCCACTTGCAGGCCTGAAAGCTATTGAAGCAGTGTACATAGGGTTCCCATATGGCTCCAGAAAAAGGAGGATGGATTAAGACATCTGGGATTTACTCCCATTGAAACAATGACTCAATCCGTCCTCTTTCTTCTGGTGTTTTTCTTTCTGAAAAGCTCACTGTCTTAGTTTATATCGAGGTAATGGAGGGTCTACGATCACAGGGAGCTGCAGTGGTATTTGAGCCTGGTTATGCAAAGATCCTGCCATATTTTGGGCTGAGAGTCAGGCTTCTGATTGCCAGAAACATTGTCTCTTTCATCTACATTTACAGCTGCATACTTTTCTCTTTTGTCTTAGAGACTTTTCAAGATGCTACTACAAGAAGCATATTTACTGAATATTTTTGTTACAGGGAGAACTCTCTCTGCACGATGTCCTACGCTGCTGGGTCAGACCAGTGGTCCATCGTGCCCAGCAGTCCACTCACGCAGTGGCCCTTAGTTCAAAGACCAGTGCCCTGAGACTAGCCCTACCTGCGTACGTTCCGGTTCTGCAGGAACTTGTATAACTTTGTCTTGAATCTCTGGAGGGTGTTTTCCCCTATGACAAACTCCAGAAGTGCGTTCAAGTTCTCTTTCACTCTCTGGGTGAAGAAGAACTTCCTACTGTTCGTACAGAATCTATCCCCTTTCTGTTTTAGAGAGTGCCCTCTCGTTCTCCATAACTTGGAGAGGGTGAACAACCTGTCTTTATCTACTAAGTCTATTCCCTTCAGTACCTTGAATGTTTCGATCATGTCCCCTCTCAATCCCCTCTGTTCAAGGGAGAGGAGGCCCAGTTTTTCTACTCTTTTGTTGTACGACAACTCCTCCAGCACCTTAACCATCATAGTCGCTCTTCTCTGGACCCTTTCGTGTAGTACCATGTCTTTCTTCATGTACGGCGACCATTGCTGGACGCAGTACTCCAGGTGGGGGCGCACCATGGCCCGGTACAACGGCATGATAACCTTCTCCGATCTGTTCGTGATCCCCTTCTTTATCATTCCTAGCATTCTGTTCACCCTTTTCTCTTAATCACCATCCGTTTGTGCTGTAATCTAAATAGCTGTGTGTGAGAACAATGCCATGTCTCCACTTTCATTTCAGTGGAGACACGGCATTGTTCTCGCACACAGCTGATTAAGAGATTTTGATTGTTTCACTATAAGAGTAATTTGAAACAGTGCTGTGGTTAAGACTACTGAGGCAGGCCCCACGGCCGAAACACACACGTGTCGGGTCTTGAGTACCATAGGTCTCTTTTGGTTTTCTATGATCCCATGATTATAGCTAAATAAAATTGCACGGCAACAAGAGGGCATCCGTGAAAAATCAGGGGCGGGAAACTACGAGGTGACACCAGGAAATTATTTTTCACTGAAAGGGTGGTTGATCTTCCACTGCAGGTGATTGAGGCCAGCAGCGTGCCTGATTTTAAGGCCAAATGGGATCGACACATGGGATCTATTCACAGGGCAAAGGTAGGGGAGGGTCATTAGGGTGGGCAGACTGGATGGGCCGTGGCCCTTATCTGCCATCTATTTCTATGTTTCTATGACATCCCCCCCCCCACCAAAGTACAGAATGATGCACCTATGGAGCCTACCTAGGTTATGACTCCAAATACAGTAGACTCCCAGTTAACCAGTATTCAACTAACTAGTACCTTCAACCAACCAGCAAAAAAAAAAAAAAAATTGCTGGGGAAAAAAGGTCTCCCAGGCTCCTCAAACATCTAAAGTCATGCTCCTTGACCCAACAAACCCTTCTCTCCCTCCAGCCCCCAAAGCATCAGTGGTAGACACAAATCTCCCTCCCTACTCCTTTTTCTTATCCACTGTGCCAGAACAGAAAGATACAATAATCTCTGCTATCCCCCATATTTCTTCTCTATTTCTGGACTTTTCTGATTGTCTAGAGCAGTGGTTCCCAACCCTGTCCTGGAGGACCACCAGGCCAGTTGGGTTTTTGGGATAGCCCTAATGAAGATGTATAAGAGAAATTTGCATATAATGGAGGTGACAGGCATGCAAATCTGCCCCATGCATATTCATTAGGGCTATCCCAAAAACCCAACTGGCCTGGTGGTCCTCCAGGACAGGGTTGGACACCCCTGGTCTAGAGGAACCTGGGTGGAAGGTATAATCTATATTGTAATCTGTATGCTCTTAAAATTTCTCCTTGGACTTTCAAGTTTATTTAAAATGTGTTTAATTGCCCATTAATACACGAAGACAGACATGCTTTGTGACATGCCTTTGCTCCAGAAATCCTAGGATTAGGACAGACAGCTTAGGAGTCCCAGACCTGTTTTCTGTGTCCCCTGCCATTACCTTCTAATTATGCTGTTGGTCACCTACTTCCCTTCAGAGCTCATCTCATCCCCATAAAGCCCATTGGTTCACAGCAACCATCAATCTTCAACTACTGAAGTGCAATTTACATCATGCCCAACATTATTGGCGAAGCCACACCACTGCCACCATGAATCACTGAAAGTCTGAATTACATCTCTCTAATTTCCACCTCAAACAGCTTAAATCTTGCCTATTATTCTAGATTAGTCAAATCTTCCATGAATCCAGTCTGTTGTCATTAGCTGCCAATTCTGTTGGATTACCTACTGCTGATGCATCTACTAATAAAATCCTTACTTTGCAAAACTCCTCAGGCCCACCCTCTCAGTACCTCCTTCAGTTCCTGATATCTCTAATATCTCTTCTTGTGCAGTGGGCATGTCTAGCTGGTCTTCATTTGATATTCCTTCTCTGAACTCCCTGAACAACATTCTAGTTCACATGAATTTCATCTTTTACATTCTTGATGCCATTCCACTTTCTTGGATAAAATCTTTGACGCAAGGTATCATGCCTCTTGTTCTTTCCATCATTTCACATAGCCTTCCCTCAGGAACCATTCTGTCTGCTTGGAAGAAGGTCATGATTTGTCTTCTACTAAAGAAACCCTCTTTGGATCCCACTCTGTCTAATAACTACAGACCAGTCTCTAATCTTAACTTTCTTTCTGACCAGATGCAGCGAGACCCGGAAACTGCAACAAACCCTTAGAGAAGATTTGTCTTTCTGCAGCTCTCTTCTCACATCGAACCAGTGGCGTACCAAGGGGGGGGGGCGGGAGGGGAGGTCCGCCCCGGGTGCCAGCCCTGAGGGGGTGCTCCCGGCCTTGCCATTCAGTCCCCCCCACCCCCGAAGGACCGCTCGCCCCACTGACCTTCCTGCACCACCTGTGAAGCAGCCCGCAGCAGGATCGCGACGTCAGCGATCCCTGAGCTGCTTGGGCGCTGCTTCCTGCGCCGCGGTCCCGCCCCTCCTCTGACATCAGAGGAGGGGCGGGACCGCGGCGTAGGAAGCAGTGCCTAAGCAGCGCAGGGATCGCTGACGTCGCAATCCTGCTGCGGCTGCTTCATAGTTGGTGCAGGAAGGTCAGTGGGGCGAGCGGTCCTTCGGGGGTGGTGGGGGGGGGGGACTGAACGGCAAGGCCGGGAGAATAGGTAGTGCTGCTTCATAGGTGATGCGGGGAGGCCAGGGGGGCGAGCGGTCTTTCGAGGTGGGGCGGGCGGGCAGGCAGGCAGGCTTTCAAGGGGAAGGGGGGTGACAGGCAGGCAGGCAGGCCTTCAAGGGGGGGACGACAGGCAGGCCTTCAAGGAGGGAGGCAGGCCTTCAAGGGGGGGGACAGGCCTTCCGGGGGGGTGTTCAGACCTTCAAGGGGGAGGGACAGGCCTTCAAGGGGGGGCAGGCAGGCCTTCAAGGGGGGGCAGGCAGGCCTTTAAGGGGGGGACAGGTCTACAAAGGGGTGGGACAGGCCTACAAGGGGGTGGGACAGGCCTTCAAGGGGGGGGACAGGCCTTCGGGGGGGTGCAGGCCTTCAGGGGGGGTGCAGGCCTTCAGGGGGGTGCAGGACTTCGGGGTGGTGCAGACCTTCAAGGGGGGGACAGGCAGGCAGGCCTTCAAAGGGGGGACAGGCCTACAAGGGGGTGGGACAGGCCTTCAAGGAGGGTGCAGGCCTTCGGGGGGTGCAGGCCTTCGGGGGGGGTGCAGGCCTTCAAGGGGGTGCAGGCCTTCAAGTGGGGGGACAGGCCTTTGGGAGGGGTGCAGACCTTCAAGGGGGTGCAGGCCTTCAAGGGGGGGACAGGCAGGCAGGCCTACAAGGGGGGGACAGGCCTACAAGGGGGTGGGACAGGCCTTCAAGGGGGGGGACAGGCCTTCAGGGGGGTGCAGGCCTTCGGGGGGGGGTGCAGACCTTCAAGGGGGGACAGGCAGGCAGGCCTTCAAGGGGGGGGACAGGCCTACAAGGGGGGTGCAGGCCTTCAAGGGGGACCCTGGTTTAGAAGTACACAGAGGGAAGGGGGTGTTCAAAGAGACGTGCATATGCCAAACTTTGGGGGGGGAGGAAGAAATAATGGGTCTGAAAATAGAGGAGAGGGAGAGAGATGATGGACCATGGGATTTAAGGAGGGAAGGAACAGAAAGGGAGAGAAATTGGACACAAGGGATGGTGTGGAGGAGGGATAGAGATACTGGATAGGAGGGTAATTGGGAAAAGAAAGGGAGAGATGGTGGACTCTGGGGTGGTGGGGAAGGAGGGAGAGATGCCGGATGAAAGGGTATTTAAGAAAAGGTGGATCTGTGGAGGGAGATGAAAAAAAGGAAAGATACCTGACTTCCTGGGGAGGGAAGGGAAATGGAAATGGAGGACAGAGTTGGCAGATGGATGGTTAGCATGCAGAAAGAAGAAAGAAGGAGACCCTGGCAAGCAAGTTATCAGAAGAAAACCAGAGCCTTGGACCAACAAGATTTGAAATATAACCAGACAACAAAAGGTAGAAAAATTAATTTTATTTTCTGTTTTGTGATTATAATATGTCAGATTTGAAATGTGTATCCTGCCAGAGCTGGTGTTGGACTGCAAATGTGAGCTAGGATTTAACAGAGAGAGGAAAAGTCCTTTTTGTTTCTTTATTTTATTTACACCACAGCGCCAGTGTGGTTAGGAGAAGCCAAAGGGGGTGAAAAAGCTATAAAACCCACCAGGAGTTTTGAAAAAAATCACCCAACTGGGCAGGAAAATCGAATTGAAAAACCAATTCAATAGGCTGAATCAAATCAAAATTTTTTTCCTGAATCTGGCAGCATTAGTTTGTGCTACTGTCTTAGACTTTAGGACCTGGGATTGGGGAGAGATGGCATCCTCAGTACTTTATAATGCAAGTGAAACGAGGATTTGGTCAGACTTTTGAAGGGTCTGCAGAAAAAAAAATATTGTATAGGCCGGGGACATGAGACAGCAGGAAATGGGAACTTTTCTTCCTTCTATTTTTGTGAATGGAAAGGCTGAGGATGTCAGAGAGTTCAGTTAAAATATGTGCTTTATAAGAAAATATAATAATGTGTTTTATAAAGTTTATAGCATAGCTGGCCTACCCGGTGAGGTGTTCCTAGTGGTGATGGTGGCAGCGTGTCAATGTGTTGAGAGGAAGAGGTGGTCTGGGAAATTCTGCTGAGCAAACTCCGGGCCCATTTCCACCCCCCAGTTAGTCCACTCCACTCAACTGGTTCACACACTGAGTGGGTCTTTGGGTGTTGTTTTGGGATCTCTTCCAGTGGTTTATCAGTATCTCCTTCTGGTCCAAGGAAGGAAACTTTGTTATCCTTAGCATTGACCTACAGAATATGTTTGTAATAGCGCTGCTTGTGTGGCATTAGGCTATGTAGTGATCGAAAGAAAAAAACAGACCTTTGCACATTTTTGCACTATATGGTGGGTGTATGAGGAGATTCACATTTCCTGCACAGCTAAGTCCATGTGAAGTTACCTTGTGCTGTATTTGACATCTAGCAAGGTCTCTGTTTGAAAGGAAAGATCTAAACTTAAAAATGAAGTGGCCAGAAGTTATGGTAAAAGCAGATAGTGTAGCTGGTTTTAAGAAAGATTTGGACAAATTCCTGGAGGAAAAGTCCATAATCTGTTATTAAGACATGGGGGAAGTGTCTGCTTGCCCTGGATCGGTAGCATGGAATGTTGCTACTCTTTGGGTTTTGACCAGGTATTAATGTCCTGGATTGGCTACCATGAGAATGGGCTACTGGGCATGATGGACCACTGGTCTGACCCAGTTAGGCTATTCTTATGTTATGTTCTCATCTGTAGGGGCCTTTGTTTTCACTTCTTATTTTAATGTATTTTTTTTCTGGGAACTTATCAGTGTTTTTTATAATGGGAACAAAAATGGAAGAGAATTAATGTGTGTGGGATGAGGGGGTAACTAATTTCTTCAGCTAAATAATTCAATCCACCTCAAACAGACATAGGAGAACTCACGCACCATTCACACACCCTCCAACCAAAAACGTCAAAAGAAAAAAATTGTTCGACAACCTCCTAGCCATTCGAGCTGCAACACTCGACCCCCAACTCTACAACCAATTGATATCAACCACAGACTGCAAAACCTTCAAAAAGAAATAAAAACCCTTCTATTCAAAAAACACATAAAACCGAACTAACACAATCAGAACTGTCCCAAGCATCACCTGCAACTACTCCATATGTACTTCTGATGTCATGACAATTCAGACATAATTTATGTTATGTTATGTTTGGAATATAAGAAAATTTTCACTGCCTGTTTCTATTCTGACCATTTATTCCGTTTCATGGTCATTACAAAAAATATTTTTTTACATGGGGGGGGTCAAAAAATGATGGGCCCCGGGTGCCACATACCCTAGGTACGCCACTGCATCGAACAGCTACTTATTCTACATCTCCATCAAGCAGGCTATAGATCACTTCATAATACAGAGACTGTTTTATCAGCTCTTATTAGTGAACTTCATGCTAGGAATATTACCCTGTTAGTTTATCTCGTCTTCTCATCCACTTTTGATCTAGTCGACCTCTCTCTTGATTATCCTGACTTGAGGAAATCAGTCTTTTAGGTGCAGATTAAACTGGTTTTCATCTTTCCTAAGTGATCAGCCTTTCACATTTACCCACCTTTCGCATACATGATATCTCTTGCAGGCTTCTTCAAGGTTCATTGCTTTCCCTGGTTCTTTTCAATATTTTCATAAGTCCATTATCTACTCTTATACAGTCCTACAATATTAAATATTTTGTTTGTGCTGATGATATCCTGGTATTTCCATGCATGCCATTTCATCAGAATCAATCCCCTCTTCAAAACTGTCTAAATGCTTTGGCCATTTGGCTGCAAGAACACCACTAGTTCATCTGAAAGATGGTGTATGGGATCAAAAAGGATTCACCCACAGGAAAAACAAAATCCCATAGACTGAAGCATAGAGTGCTAATACAGGGTGGTTGATGATCTCAGAAACCACCTTGGACGTAAGTGAGATAATCTCCAAGCCAAGACTTACAGGTTCAATCATTGATCCTCAAAACCTCCTCCTCCTAGTTTTAAAACTACGATTGTAAACTCAGTTCTTTATTCTTTCTTTTTTTTTTTTTATTCCTCCTGTTTTGAGACAAGTGCTTTATTTCTACTGTGGGTTCCTTGAAAAAGATAACGAAACGTGGTTTGCGTCGGGACCCTTAAAAACGCTTGAAGCTAAGTGAAAAATTTTTTTCAATTCATTTGATTGACCACTGTGAAGTCATAACTTAAAAGAATTTTTTCCATCTGCAATGATTGGGTGGTGGATCTCATTATAGAGGTTTCGGACCATGGCAAGATTACATAAGTCTGAACACGTTATCACTCTAACTACAGTTATTTGATTGCATACAAATTTTCAGTAGGGATCATAAGAACATAAGAACATCAGCATTGCCTCTGCCGGGTCAGACCAGGGGTCCATCGTGCCCGGCAGTCCGCTCCCGCGACGGCCCTCCAGGTCCATGACCTGAAAATGTTCCCTACCTAACCTAAAATGTCCTTATCCTATTTGCTCAGTGTCCTGTGAGGTAAACCTCTATCTGTACCCCGTTATTCCCTTCGCTTCCAGGAAGTCATCCAGTCCCTTTTTGAACCCCAGAATTATACTCTGGCTTATCACCTCTCCAGGAAGCGCGTTCCAGGTGTCTACCACCCGTTGAGTGAAGAAGAACTTTCTTGCATTCGTTTTGAATCTGTCTCCTCTCAGTTTTTCTGAGTGACCGGGTAAGAAGGTTCTACCTAGGACAGGTGTGTGTGAAGTTTGGAATTGTGGTCATCTGAATGTTCCACATCCACATTTTGTGGAAGGGTTGAAAAGGTTGGATGGTGATGTGAGTAGTGTGATTTTGAGATGTTATCTGTTGTGTAGAGGAGTGGCTTTAATGCACTTGTTGAGACTTTTGTGTTTTTGAATTTGATTCGAATGAAAGAAGGCTGATCATGGAGGAGCTAAGAGAGTGGAAGAGGAAAGGAGCAAGGGTGAATGAACTATCGGTCATGAGCTGCAGACAGGCATAGTAGAGAAGAATGTATCAACCCAGAGTGTGACGTTTGAGTGCTTTGTGGTGATTCTGTGGGGCCTGAACTGGGTGATCATTCTGAGATCTTCAGGGTTGTTTGTTCTCTATATCAGCCTCTCCTGGTGAGGGATAGTATTTCAGGTCTTGGTTGTGAGGATATGGTTGCATATTTATCTCAATAAATTTATGAGATATACTTGGATCTTGCACCACCTTCTACCCCTTCAGATAATAGGCTTTGGGAGCGATTGATATACCAGTGGGTACAATGAATCCTATCATCTCTGTACTGGACCCTTGGCTAGCTGGGTCGGTGATTGCTCACTTCACCATTGAACACACTGAGTAATATCATTAATGTATTATTGTTCAGGGTGATAGGACCATTTTTGAAAAATTGAACTTGGATCCTCCAAACCAGAAAGAAAGAATAAATTAGTCAATCACACTGTACCGAAAACATACGGAAGACCGGGAAATATGTCTTCTGCACAAAGCCCTTCCACTGTTTCCACATCCAGACAGGGAGGTAACAAGAGCGCAGGTTCTGGGACAGCAGCACCATCAGAGCGATCAGGCTGGGAGAGAAGGACAAAGCAGAGGCTCAGTGTAAACATACCACAATGCTCCTTCCTAGCCTATAACATCACAATAAGGACATTTGTCATTGCAGAGAAGCACAGAGGATGTAACTAACAAGTTATGCTGTTAAGAGAGCCGGCAATTCCCAGGATAACTTTGAACATGTATCTCCACTACTGTCCAAACTTCATTGGCTTCTGATATTCTCCAGGATACTTTTCAAATGTTTCAAGATCCTATTTGGCATATTTTCCTCACTTGAACCTTTTTCTTGGAATTGTCAAAGAATGGGTCTTCTTAGGACCAGGCAAAAATTCAAACTGTCTTTCCTTCTCTTAAAGGAATTATTTGTATTGGTAAATTGGGGAAATCCTATCCTTTCGAACTAACAGAATTATGGAATGATATTCCTTTAAGGTTAAGAGAATTAGGTTCATTTCAACTCTTTCGTAGAAACATGGTTATTTTCTAAATTGTAAACTCATGTTCTTTTCTATATTTGCTTAATTGATGTAAACCGAATTGAGCTTTATTACATGAAGATGACCCGGTCTATAAAACTAAGGTCTAGTTTAGTTTAGAAACTCATCCCAAATTTACTGCTGGTAATTCTTTGAAAATCTATTTACTAAAACACGCCTTTCCAGTGGCAGCAAATTCCATTCCTTGACACTCTCCCCCCACTATCTCTGGGGCTTTGGGATACTGCCTCTGGAGCAACTCCCCTGTTTTCCTCTGAACTTTGTGGCTCACAATGACCTGGAGAAGATAACTGGCACAGTGGTTCCATTGATGACATCACCAGGAACTGTGCCCACATCCCCCTGCTCGCCTGTGGAGATTGCTTTGCTCTCCGAGGGGATGCCCTTGTCGCCTCCCATGCAACCAGTTTCTAATAGAACCATACCAAGGGGATTTAGTTTTTTTGTAAGTCACTCAGTGGAACCCTATCAAAGGCCTTATTGAAATTGAAATACTGTACACCACATCTAGCGCTCTACCCAAATCTAGCTCTCTAGACACCTGGTCCAAAAAGTTGATCACATCCTAAAACAGCTCCCCAGAGCTGAGCCTTTTTCCACACCTAATCATCAAATTCTGCTCTATTTTTGTTAGAAACAAGTAGAAATTCAAACAAGAATCACAACTTCAAACATCAGCAGTTGTTGAAGGGCTGGAGTGGTTCAGTCTATAGTTACCAACATACAGCATGCTTATCCCCCAATTTGCAGAGCAGAGAAGAGCAGCCTCTTTGTAGATGGAGAATCCGATGATGGAGAGGGTGGGGGCAAGCACCATGGGTCCACAGTGATGACTAATGAACCCACACAGACCAGAGACCCCGATGAGCATCTGCAGCACCCCAGAGACCAGCACAGCACCTGCAGCCTGGGTGGGAAAGAATCAATGGCATTAGCACAAGACCTGTTCACAGTATCGTGAGACATGAGCGCCAACAAGGATCTATCACGCCTTGAGATCCTGCCAAAGTCTCCCAGAAGTGCAGGAAAACTGGCTTCTCTTTAACGTATAGACAGAAAAGTCCATTTCAGAAAGGAGAAATTTCCACATAGACAGAGACAGCTTCTTCACAGGCTGCTCTTAGGGGTTTTAGAAGTGTCCTCTAGAACTGACCCAACCTATGTCATCCAAGAGTAGGGTGTGAGACCAGATCCTACAGTGTTCTCCATCCTCATCCCCTAGACCTACAGTCCAACCCTAGTCTTGCCTTCCAGCTAGGGCAGCTGAAAGAGGAACCCCGTTTGATCAATAACATCATGCAGTAGCCAGAACTCTACAGAGAGGGGCTATGAAGCTTGTGAACAGTAATGCCAGTCACCAAGGCTTAACCCTGCCTACAGGGCTGAAACCTGGGCTCATACAGTTCCTTTTTGCAGAGCCAGCATTAGAGGAGTGCAACGGGACAATTACCCAGGGACCCCATGCTCTAGGGGCTTCACAGCCAGCTAGTAACCTTTGGGTGCCCCTCCCAAATTGTGCTCTGAGTCCCAGCACATTTAACACCAGGCCACTGCTTGCCCTGGATCGGTTGTTACTCCTTGGGTTTTGGCCAGGTGCTAGGGACCTGGATTGGCCACTGTGAGAATGGGCTACTGGGCTTGATGGACCATTGGTCTGACCCAGTAAGGCTATTCTTGTGTTCTTATGTTCTGCTGCAAGGTATCCAAATATGTGCAAATATAGTAGTTTTTTAAAATTATGAAACAGCAATTAAATACCCTACATCTCCGGGATAAAAATGAATTCTGAGTCTGGCACCCACCTCTCTGATCATCTGATTCCAGCTGCCAGTACTGTTAATGGGCAGTTCAGAGCATCCCAGAGATCCAGCTCCACCTGCAGGGTAGAAAGAGACCATCAGGCAGAGATCGTGTTGATGTTAATTGATACATTTGAATAAAGAGTGAGAATGGAATAGAAAACCCAAAGGTAAAGAGTGAAAATATCAGAATACAAACTAAGAAAGAGGTAGTTTTGTTGCATGAGTATCTTATGATGTGAATGCAAAACACAACTTACCATTCCTGTGTGTCCTGTCAAGTGCCAGAGGCTGCCTGCTGAGAATCACAACCGGGATGAGGAACTGGAAGGACGGGGCCTGGACCAGTGGTAGCCTGTTTAGATAGTCACAGTGGTATCAGTTCATTTCATTTAGAGACTGTAAAGGAGACCCTGGAGAACAGCTGGAGAAAGAATCATCTTCATGCAAAGGCATCAGCTTTAAGGCATGTTAGTGACCCCCTAACATAAATCATTCTGCACTCTCTACCCCTGACACTTCATTTCTTGGGGAGGTGTCAGAGGCTGGGAAGTCTGTGCTAGGGTCCCCAGACTACCATGATGTCCTCCAGCCTCTCCCATCATTTGGGTTTTAGGCATGTGGCTGGTCTGTGAATGAGAGAGGAGGGTCTCGAGTTGTGCCTCCTGTTCCCCAGAGGAAGGCGGGGGAGGATCATGGAGTTTACCTGCTTCCCAGTGTAGTCTGTAGAGCTGTAGAAATCCCGCAGGTGAACAGGCTGGTGGCCAGAAGCCGGTTTGATTTCTCGTTCTCCTGTGGTAGGTTCTGCAAGAGGAGGATGTGACACACACAGAGCAGAGAGGCCAGGACAAGGAGGTGCTGTTGAGACAGATGAAAAGAAGTGGGACCCAATGAGAATCGGTGAGGAAGAAGGTTGGCAAGATCCAGCTAAACCATGCTCACGCAGTCATTCTCTGCAGTGCACTGGAGCAGTGTGGTCAGTTAACTCATCCTAAGTATACACTTCTCCCTCAATATTTGGTGTGATAGGGGATTAACAGACCTGTGAATACAGAAAAACTGTGAATAACTTTTTCATATGTTATTCACTGTTTTCTATTAAAAACCATCGTGAATATGGTGAAACCGTGAATAACATGGTGGGAGACGTGGCCTGTTCCTGAAGGAGAGGCAAAACACGGTGAAGAAAGTGCCGGGAGTCGTCGATTTCTCTCTGTAAACGCTTGGCATCAGCGATTTCTTTATGCAAGCGGATGTAATTTGGGGGGGAGGAGCCAGCAAGCTAAAAACGGTGAATAATCGAAACCGCGAATACGGAGGGAGCTACAAAAGGGAATGTTGTGGTTGAGGAATGTAAAGATCCACTCAGTCACACAAACCCTTGTGACCCAGGCCAAGTCACTTAATCCTCCACTTCCCCAGATAGGGAACACGCTTGAAGCATCTGGTTGTAAACCGCTTTGAGAACCTTGAAAGGTGGTATATAAAGTTTCAAGTTCATTTAAAATTTCTTATACCACCCAATCAGTCTTCTAGGCGGTGTAGAAATTTGTAAAAACAAAGGACAAATGTTAAATAAAATAAAAGTTTGAAGTGACACTACGTCACCAAACTCTAACTAGAAAAACTTTTTAAAAAACTATTAAAAACACAAACAAGAACATAAGGTAAAAGGCAAGAACTCCATCAGGCAAAGTAAAAGGAAACCAGAGGGCTGCTGTAAGCCCAGTAGTAATTTCACTCAATTGCCTTTGAAAGGACATCACGGAAGAGAAATGTCTTTAGCTTCGTCTTCAAGTTATTAAGATTTCATTCTTCACGTAAATCGTTTGGAAAACTATTTCAAAGAGAGGGGGCAGTGACTGAGAAGATGGTAGAGAGAGAAAAGGTTATTAGCTGTTGATCTTAGGGACCTGGAAGGAATATAAGGGGTAAGAAGATTATTTATAAATTCCGGCTGATTGTTTTATCTAGAATTTTCCACTGGGGGTGACATGGTCGGATTTCTTTGCATTGAATATGATTTCTACAGCGGTGTTTTGTATTATCTGAAGTCTTCCTATTTCTTTTTTAGTTATTCCCTTATAAAGGGCATTACAATAGTCGATTTAAAAAGATCTATGTTCAGGAGAACTACAGGGAGTTAATGCTGTGGTTTACAACTGTGAGAAATTTCAAGCTAAAAGCTGATATCGATCTAAGGTCCCAATCTTTTTTACTGGGAAATAAGGAACATAAATCAAAGCAGTAATTCCAAACATTTATGAAACAGAGTTGCAACATTCCAGAGCTGAGATTGTGATGTCATAATGCCTAAGAGTCAACCTTAGCAGTGATGTCACAATGACTTGATTGTCTTGTTCTTGGCTCACATACTAGAACAGACTGAAGGTCCATCAAGCCCAGTATCATGTTTCCAATAGTGGCCAACCCAGGTCCCAAGTATCTGGCAAGATCCAAAGTAGTACAACAGATTCCATGCTGCTTATTTTAGGAATAAGAAGTGGATCCCTCCAAGTCCACCTCAATAACAGCCTATGGACTTTTGTTTTGGGAAATTATCCAAACCTTTTTTAAACCTTGCTAAGCTAACTGATTTCACCACATTCTCCGGGAACAAATTCCAGAGTTTAATTACATATTACAGCATTTTGAACCATTTGGAGAGATTTTCTCTTTTATGTTGGATGCACAGCCTAATAAACCCAAAGAAAAACTCATTAAAAGAAAAGAGAATTAACTCCATCCCACTCTCTCTTAATCTCCCAAATAAAACCAAGCACAAGAGAAAAAGGAGGGAAACAAACTAGGAGGTTGAAATACAGAAATAGAACTGAAGATGCAAATAGTTCAGTCAGTCAACTGCAAGTAAACCTTAGTGAAACAGGGTCATGTTGATCTTTGGTTAAGACTCACTTCCAGCACTGGATGGCATCCTTCCCCCTCCCCCGGGCAGCTACCCCCGTTTTACCTGCCCAGGTACTGCTGTCCCCATCACTGTCAGGGATAATGGCACTTCTGCTGTGAATAGGAAAACAAAACTGCTCTTTTAAACTTTAAACAGAGTAACTGAGTAGATAACGGCGGAAAGTGTGGCGCAGTGGTTAAAGCTACAGTCTCAGCACCCTGAGGTTGTGGGTTGAATCCCCACACTGCTCCTTGTGACCCTGGGCAAGTCACTTAATCCCTCCACTGCCTCAGCTACATTAGATAGATTGTGATCCCGCCAGGACAGAGAGGGAAAACTGCTTGAGTACCTGTTCTGGGAGAACAGTTTAGAAAACTGAATAAATAAAAACAAATGTTTTTTTTTAAAAAAATATTTGCTTAAATTCCTGCATGTCTTTCAGGTGTTGTAAATTCCCCTACACAGGAGAACACACGTTATCTAGGCTTTTTGGAGACGGAACAATCAAAGTCGCCTGCGTAGAGGATCTTAATTGTCTCGCTGGAACATAAAGCGCTAGACAGTCAGATAAATACTTAGGTGCCATGTGATAAGGCTCGGTATTCCACATGCAACAGAAATTAACAATTAAAATCATTGGGGGGGGGGGGGGTAATGGTGTGGTCAATACCACACCAATTAACCCATTAAAAATTGACAACTTAAGTACAGATTTAAGTTAGGTGTGGCTAAGTGTCTTCTTATGGAAGTTTCCCCATAGTTTCTCCCAGTGACACACAAGAGATGTGAAGTAAGGGCAGGTGTTCAGGTACCACCTGAGGGTAAAGGTCATGGAGAATGCAAGAGTTATAGCAGTAACCGATGTAAAGGGATCAATGAACAGCAAAGTCATGTGCAGTGATAGAGTTAATAAGCGTCTGGTAGGCTGTGAGTACCGTATAGTATGAACTGGAGCTCCTACAGTCAGGATTGAGTTTAGCGGAGCGAAATGCTTAGCTCAGGGCAAATCAGCCCCTTTGTACCAGCACTTGTTGATCCGTTCCTTTCAATGCTTGCATGCTGACCTCAGTTCTTCTATCCTGCCCTGTCAGCATTCATAGTGAGATCAAATGCCGGGAAAGGGGGGGGGCACAAGTCCAAGGTATTTTGGTATGCCCCACCCCAACAAGGCTGGCTCTGCCTGTAGCTGGACTCTGCTCGGCAGGTTACATAGCAGACTTTGGAGGCTCACTGGTACTTGAGAAGAGAGCTGTTGCAAGGAAGACAAGTGCCATGGGCACCAAGCTGGGTAGAGGGTAGACCATCAAGCCACTGTGGAGAAGAGGGGGCTAAAAGCCAGCATTGCCCAGGGCACCTTACGATCCAATCTCTGCGCGGTGGTGAGTGGGAATCTTGTGAGGGATTCTACATGCTTTCTCATCTGCCCAAGATGGCACCGTACAAAGCTGAAGGGGGACAAAATCGGACTTGGACAGCTGACACTAAGACTGGTGAATGGGACGGACCCTTAGCAATGGGTAGCCTGGCTGTGGGGCACAATTCAGCTGAGCAGTCAACACATAAGTTATGTGTCATTTCAGAGCTGTTAAGCATTCAAGACTGAAAGTTAAACCTGCAGGTGGCACTTTCAAAGGATGAGCTCTCAGTCTAAATCCATTTCTGCATTCCGTATAACCTTGAGCCCAGGCATCTGTGCTCAGAGAGTGATTTCCACGGATCCCACTTGCTCCTCCAAGTACTCAGAACTGTGATTACTGTGTTAGTTCACTTGCAAATGTAGCATACAAACACTCAAAATTGTAAGAATAAAAGCCTTATACCATTGGCAACCCCTATGATCCCATAAGAGCTTTTCAAGTCGTCCCTTATATTACTTTATTCTCTTCATTACAGTTCTGTCTGGTTAATTCAGACTCTCGCATCTTTGTATTCCAACGAAATCGTAACTGGTCTCCCAACGAGCCTGGATTTTTCCCATTTCATAAACTTCCCTCCAGCTGCTCAGCTAGTGTTGTGATAGGGCTTGCCTAGCGGCCAGAGAGTAGCTCCCTTCAGAACCTGTGTACACCCCCGGGGTTAGCATATGGCTCCAGAAAAAGGAGGAGACATCCAGGTTTTCCTTCCTTTGATTTCAGTAGAAGTAAAACTTGGATGTCTCAATCTGTCCTCCTTTATCTGGAGCCATTTGGTAACCCTAATTCAGGGGTAGGCAATTCCGGTCCTTGAGAGCCGGAGCCAGGTCAGGTTTTCAGGATATCCACAATAAATATGCATGAGATAGATTTGCATCTCAAGGAGGCAGTGCATGCAAATCCATCTCATACATATTCATTGTGGCTATCCTGCAAACCTGACCTGGCTCCGGCTCTCGAGGACCAGAATTGCCTACCCCTGCTTACCTAAGGAGTAGAAATTGGGGTTACCCAGTTACAGGCTGGAGACTTTTTGGCCAGTCCAGGTTTTGAACTTACATCTCTAAACAGTGTCTGATTCTACCCATTGACATCTGTGCTTCAAGCCCCATTATTTATTTAATTAATTAATTTAAAACCCTTATATTCTGCTTAAAAGTGTGCCTTTTTGCAGATGATACCAAGATTTGTAATAGAGTAGACACCGAAGACGGAGTGGAAAATATGAAAAAGGATCTGCAAAAGTTAGAGGAATGGTCTAATGCCTGGTAACTAAAATTCAACGCAAAGAAATGCAGAGTAATGCATTTGGGGATTAATAATAGGAAGGAACTGTATATGCTGGGAGGAGAGAAGCTGATATGCACGGACGGGGAGAGGGACCTTGGGGTGATAGTGTCCGAAGATCTAAAGGCGAAAAAACAGTGTGACAAGGCAGTGGCTGCTGCCAGAAGGATGCTGGGCTGTATAAAGAGAGGCGTAGTCAGTAGAAGGAAGAAGGTGTTGATGCCCCTGTACAGGTCATTGGTGAGGCCCCGCTTGGAGTATTGTGTTCAGTTTTGGAGACCGTATCTGGCGAAAGACGTAAGAAGACTTGAGGCGGTCCAGAGGAGGGCGATGAAAATTATAGGAGGCTTGCGCCAGAAGACATATGAGGAGAGACTGGAAGCCCTGAATATGTATACCCTAGAGGAAAGGAGAGACAGGGGAGATATGATTCAGACGTTCAAATACTTGAAGGGTATTAACGTAGAACAAAATCTTTTCCAGAGAAAGGAAAATGGTAAAACCAGAGGACATAATTTGAGGTTGAGGGGTGGTAGATTCAGGGGCAATGTTAGGAAATTCTACTTTACGGAGAGGGTGGTGGATGCCTGGAATGCGCTCCCGAGAGAGGTGGTGGAGAGTAAAACTGTGACTGAGTTCAAAGAAGCGTGGGATGAACACAGAAGATTTAGAATCAGAAAATAATATTAAATATTGAACTAGGCCAGTTACTGGGCAGACTTGCACGGTCTGTGTCTGTATATGGCCGTTTGGTGGAGGATGGGCAGGGGAGGGTTTCAATGGCTGGGAGGTGTAGATGGGCTGGAGTAAGTCTTAACTGAGATTTCGGCAGTTGGAACCCAAGCACAGTACCGGGTAAAGCTTTGGATTCTTGCCCAGAAATAGCTAAGAAGAAAAAATTAAAAAAATTTAAATTGAATCAGGTTGGGCAGACTGGATGGACCATTCGGGTCTTTATCTGCCGTCATCTACTATGTTACTATGTTATGTTAAACCCTTACGGATTGCAAAAAAACCAACAAGGAAACATAATCATAAGATAAAAAGATTTTTAAAAACCCAGTATAAAACACAATAAGACAAAATAATATCCAGATAACATTTCCACTTACAAAGATCCATAATGCATCAGGATAGGGTGGTCAGACTTCCAGGACTGGCCCCAAATTTCCAGCATCTCTGGGAATGGAATTTGGTTCTTCTGGAGACACTGCCTCTGAGAATCTAGGCTGCTCTCCACCCTCCCAAGGCTACTGCTCAGATCTGCCAGGAAAGAATATTTAGGATTCCTTTCAGGTCCTCTTACCTGTAGGACAAAGAAGGAAGTCAGGCTCCAGGGAGGCTGCTTGTCCACAGGATAGGAGGAAACACAGGGACTCCTGGAAGCAGTAGGGCCACAGCAGAGCCCAGGCATAGCTGCTAGTCTGTGCCCCATCTGAGGGAACTGGTTCAGGAACCAGGGAAGCTGGGGGCAGCGGTTTGCAGAAGGAGCAGAGATCCACTTTCTGGGAAACACAGAGGCAAGCCAGGCAAAACCTTTCACCTTTGCCTCTCCCTCTCCTTACACTGATTAGCCATTAACCCCGGTTTCCAGCTCTGTTACCTATTCTCACTTGACTTTTCTAGTAATTGAAGTATTTGTCTAAGAAATTCTCTGGTGGGAGCTGGGGCCATAGCCCCCTTCTGTAAAATTGCAGAACACCTTATGCCACCGAGCCCAGAAGCACTTCAGGAATTCCCTGGCAAAGTCATTGTCCCCAGATACACTGGACTGTGGGAACGCACTACAGATGCCAGTCAATGCCACGGCAACACTGAGCGGTACTGTCAGGGCACCGGCGTCCCCAGAGAAGCCCACAGTAGATGTTGCTTGGCCGCTGTGGGATGATGCACTGAGATTGCCGCCTTCACAGGACTTCCCTCTGTAGGGAACATGTCCAGCTTCGGGGATTAGCTTTCAAATTGACAACTGCTTCTTTCCCACAGTGAACTCAGCAGAAGACAACGCACGGCCACCTCAGTCCCAGAGCAGCTGAAGGGACATCTTCTCTAATTTCCAGGGGCCAGAGTGTCACAGGAGTCTGTATGCTATCTGATACTACTACTTATTTCCATAGAATTGCTAGATTTACACAGCACTGTACAATAAAACACGCAAGAGAAAGTCCCTGCTCAGTAGAGCTTACAATCTAATCAAACAGACAAACGGTTCAAGTAAGGGGTCAGGGAGTTTCTCAGACATGGGTGCTTTACAAGCAAGTGAGGGTTAGAATTTTAAAGCAGCCTCGAAAAGGTGGGCTTTTAGCCTGAATTTTAATAATGCCAGGGGACGGAGCTCGACGTACTACTGACCCAAGCAGTCTGTTCCAGGCGTACAATGCAGCAAGATAGAAGGGACGGAGTCTGGAGTTGGCAATAGAGGAGAAGGGTATAGTTAAGAGAGACTTGATAGTACGGAGTTCCCAGGGAGGAGCATAAGAGGAGAATAATGAGGAGCTGCAGAGAGATTACACGGGTACGTGGAAATGGATAGGGAGCCAATGACGTGACTTGAGGAGAGGGGTGATGTGGACATAGCGACTCTGGCAGAATATAAGTCATGCCTATCCTCGGTTTATTTGTATAATAGGCGTAACAGAGGAGAAGCTCTTTACTCTGTAGGAATGAAAGACTACAGGGATATATATTATATGGATTTTGTTCATGGAATTTGTTATACTGCCAATAGTGACTGGCAGATTTGGGTGGTTTAAATTTCACCAATTTCAGATAGGAGAGAAGACACATACAAACATCATGGTTTAAAATCACTTTGCTTTAGCAGTGGCTACCGGCTCAGTTTGTTGAGTAGTTAGGGAAAGCAATTGTAAATAAGTGTGTTTTAAGCAAAAATTTGGGTTTATTTTGCCCTCAATTGGATTACTCTGGTTTCTATCATGTCTCCTCTAAGTCTCCGCTTTTTCAGGGAGAATAGCCCCAGCTTTTTCAACCTGTCCGCATATGAGAAGTTTTCCATACCCTTTATCAGTATAGTCGCTCTTCTCTGGACTCCCTCAAGTACTGACATGTCCTTCTTGAGGTATGGTGACCAGTACTGGATACAGTACTCCAGATGCGGGCGCACCATTGCACGATACAGTGGCATGATGACTTCCTTCGTCCTGGCCGTGATACCTTTCTTAATGATACCCATCATTTTGTTTGCTTTCCTTGAGGCCGTCGCGCATTGGGCCGACGCTTTCAATGTTGTGTCTACCATCACTCCTATGTCTCTTTCAAGGTTACTTACCCCTAGCAGTGATCCCCCCAATGTTCAGCTATAAAATGGGGGGATCACTGCTAGGGGTAAGTAACCTTGAAAGAGACCTAGGAGTGATGGTAGACACAACATTGAAAGCATCAGCACAGTGTGCGACGGCCACAAGGAAAGCAAACAAAATGTTGGGTATCATTAAGAAAGGTATCACGGCCAGGACAAAGGAAGTCATCATGCCACTGTATCGTGCAATGGTGCGCCCGCATCTGGAGTACTGTATCCAGTACTGGTCACCATATCTCAAGAAGGACATGGCAGTACTTGAGGGAGTCCAGAGAAGAGCGACTATACTGATAAAGGGTATGGAAAACTTCTCATATGCGGACAGGTTGAAAAAGCTGGGGCTATTCTCCCTGGAAAAGCGGAGACTTAGAGGAGACATGATAGAAACCTTCAAAATCCTGAAGGGCATAGAAAAGGTAGACAGAGACAGATTCTTCACACTGTGAGGAAGCACAAGTACAAGGGGGCACTTGGAGAAATTAAAAGGGGGCAGGTTTAGAACAAACGCTAGGAAGTTTTTTTTTACCCAGAGGGTGGTGGACATGTGAAACGCACTTCCGGAGGCCGTGATAGGACAGAGCACGTTACAGGGCTTCAAAGAAGGTTTGGATAGGTTCCTAGACGATAAGGGGATTGAGGGGTACAGATAGGAGTTGAGGTAGGTTATAGGAATAGTCAGGAACCACAGCACAGGTGATAGACCTGGAGGGCCACCGTGGGAGCGGACCGCTGGGCGGGATGGACCTCTGGTCTGACCCGGTGGAGGCAAATTCTTATGTTCTTATATGCAGAGACTCTTGTTCCACTTTTGATTTTTGGCTACAGAAAGAATGCCATTTAAGTTTACATTAAGGCTGGACCGAATATTCAGCTTTGATTTGATCTCAAATAGTGATTTAAATATAGAATATGAACAATCCGGGCTGTACTTGATCTCTGATTTCACCTTGCAAAGTGGACACGGGAGCCGGGAGCAGCGCAGGCGTTCCATCTCTTTCCAATGACGGAGACCTCTCTAGAGTTATGGAAAAGTAACTTTGACTTCTTCTGCCAATGGGAACAAGAGACTCACTTCAAGAATACAGTTCTGGCCCAAATCCGGACAAGGTTCATTTTAAAAGATCCTGCAGTACAGCAGTTGGTGGAGGGCCAACGTCTCTCCTCGTCTCCACCCCGCCTCTTCCCACTCCTCCCATCGCCACACACACGGCTTCCCCCCTTCCCTAGTTGTTCACCACTGCGATCAACAACTTTATCGTACTTCTCGTGACCGCGTCGTCTCTCCTGTTGAATCAATTCCGAATGCCACGCATAGGTAGTGACGTGAATGGGAAAGACAATGGGGTCGCGAGGAGCACGTTGACGTTCTTGATGCTCGCGGCGGTGAACAACTAGAAGTAAGGGGGAAGGGAAAGGGGAGGCACCCGAGGAGGGGTAGTGCCCTTCCCCCACATTGTCTGCGCATAAGGGAGTGTAGACTAGAGCGGGGGAGGGGTGCTTTCACCCTCACTACGCCACTGGCTGCGTGCTCCTGGTAGCGCTAGAGAAATACTAAATTGTTGTTTGGCTGGATCATGATCTGTTGGGGGAGATCTGCCCAAAGCCCCCTGACGATGTGACCCATCCGCCATTCAGAGAGATCCAAGCACGGCATGTTTCCCAAAAGGCTGGCTTTGCAACTGAACTTTGTTTCCCTGCGGATCAGATTTCACGTCCTAACTCACGGTCGGGGGGGAGACTCATGCGCGAAATATTCCCAGCTCCCTGGAGCGTGAAGTCTACCCCTGACTACATTGCTCAATTCCTGTTTGGGGTTTCTATTCAGTCAAATCTAATATTTTCCAACTGGTTTTATTATGAACAATATATTATATGAACAAATAAACTTAGTAGGTTTTTATAATCAAAATTTGATCTGATAGCTGGTCTATATGGAGCTTTAATAACTGACTTTATACACTTTGAATTGATAACATAGATGCCTTAGTCCCTGTTGCATCTATGATTTGATTGTAAGGATCATTTTAATTGTATAATATCCTTGTTTTTGATTTATTTGTGATTGATTGTAAGTGATATTGTTAACTAAAATATCCTTGATTTATTTTATTTTTACATTGTGTTAAAATCCAATAAAAATATTTAAAAAATTCAGCCAAATCATAGTTTTCTTTATTCATCCAGTACACTTTGTTTGACTTCTCCTAAGGGTAGCGCAGTTGCTTGAGAGCCTGGGGAACTGGGTTCAGTTCTCTGACTCTGGACGAGTCCCAGATACAAACTTTAGATTGTGAGTCCTCTAGAGACAGAAAAAGTGATATATGTAAAGTGCCAAATCCATGACCCTTTATTCTAACCCCCCTCCTTCCCCCCTTCCCAAAGCCACGGTAGAGGTTTCTACCACAGCCCGGAGCGCTAAATGCTTCAACGCTGCTCCAATGCTCAATGAGCATCAGAGCATTTAGTGATCTGGGCCACAGCAGACGCCTCTACCGTGGACTAAGGGAGGTATCACCAGAGTCTTATACAGAGGCATTAAAAGAACCTGTTACAATAAATGTAACCTAATAACATCCTCTACACTAAAGCATTCGAGGCTGGCATTATTACAATGAGGGAAAACGCCTGCGATCAAAGGGAAGCTCTGCCTCCCAAACCATTGTTAATCCTTATCAGAGTGAAGCTAAAGTGCCACTGAAAAACCTAGACTCTGAGTGCATTAACCCTTTCAGGACCAAGGGACATATTTGTCCCATAACTTTAAAATCCTATAAATTTTGATTGGGATAGTCTACAGTTCTAAATTTGATATGTACGGATTCCATAGGATACTGCCTTTATGTAAACAAACTGGTTCCCACATTCATTCATTAGCGTCGTTGCCAGATTGACGAGAAGATTCACTTGCCACACTGTCCATAAGCCAGAAGTGTGATTTTTTTTAAATAAAAATAATGATATTTCACAAAACAAATCAATTTTTTGGCATCTGCAAGCCCTTTTTACCATAAAAATGTCGTCAAAACCACAAAAATTGGCCTACGATCCTTATGGTCCTGAAAGGGTTAAAGCCAAACATCCAGGCAGGTCACTTCTTCGGGGCAATGGGACTCATTTGGGAGGCAGAGCTGACCTTTGATCGGAGGCTTTAGCCGATGGTTTTTCATTTTTGAATAAAAGCAAACTACTTGGCTTGGACTACAGAAGGTGCTGTTATATCAAGGGATTGAGCCTTTTTATGGGTAGAGTAAAACAAGGGTGCAAAGTCAGGTCAGCCATGGACACACCTATAGAGGAGTGCATTCACACGTGTTGGTTGTCTCGCTGTATATTTATTCACAAATAACCAAACGCTGTGTTCATGAAGATCTGGTTTCTGAAAATCACTTGGACTCATTGTAGATTCTCAAGATTGCCACTTTGCTGAAAATTTACTCCTTACGACGTGAGTCAGTGCATGATCTTTTCTCTTTTGTCTCTGCTGAGAAATATGGTAAGGGGTTGGGGACTTGATATACCACTTTTTCTGTGGGGTTGCAATCAAAGCAGTTTACTTATTTTACACAGGTTTGTATTTTGTACCTGGAGCAATGAAGTTTTAAGTAATTTGACCAGGGTCAGAGGGATTGAACGCACAACCTCAGGGTGCGGAGGCAGCTGCTCTAACCACTAGGCCACGCCTCCATTCCACATATTTGGGCATTCTCTAATCTTCAAGATCACCCAATCCACAGGTTTTAAATGTCTGGTGATGCCGATGGTTGAAACATTTCTCACATTCAGTACTTTGCTGTGGTTAACATCCTCGTCCTACCTGTTAATGCTGTGTTCAAATCCACTCTTGATATGCGTTACCAACAGTTTCTCTCAGGCACAGAAGTCACTGGAATATCATAGCCCTTCAACCCCACCCACCCTCCCCCATATATATTTACCAGTATAGGCTATTGCCTTTGTTACTGCACAGACACTTATCTAATTAAAACCTTTGCCACAATTCTAACATATAAACAGCTTCAGCCTCCAGCGTAGAAATGACCAATACTGTAAAACCATATCCAAGGTGGAGAGAACAAGAGGGCACTCTCTGAAGCTAAAAGGGAATAGATTCTATACAAATGTAAGGAAGTTCATAGAAACATAGAAGATGACGGCAGAAAAGGGCTACAGTCCATCAAGTCTGCCCACTCTGCTTACCCACCCCCTGTCTATGCCCTAATGACCCAATTTTCTTATCTTGACCCTCGTAGGGATCCCACATGGGCATCCCATTTATTCTTAAAGTCTGGCACGCTGTCTGCCTCGATCACCTGCACTGGAAGCTTGTTCCAATGATCAACCACTCTCTCTGTGAAGAAATACTTTCTGGTGTCGCCATGAAATTTTCCGCCCCTGAGTTTGAGCGGGTGCCCTCTTGTGGCCAAGGGTCCCTTGAGAAAGAAAATATCATCTTCCACTTCGACATGTCCCGTGAGGTACTTAAATGTTTCGATCATGTCTCCCCTCTCCCTACGTTCCTCGAGAGTGTAGAGCTGCAATTTGTTCAGTCTCTCTTCGTACGAGAGACCCTTGAGCCCCGAGATCATCCTGGTGGCTGTCCGCTGAACCGATTCAATTCTGCGCACATCTTTACTGTAATGTGGCCTCCAGAATTGCACACAGTACTCCAGATGAGGTCTCACCATGGCCCTGTACAATGGCATTATGACTTCAGGCTTCGGCTGACGAAACTTCTATTGATACAACCCAATATCTGCCTTGCCTTAGATGAAGCCTTCTCCACTTGATTGGCAGTTTTCATGTCTGCACTGATGATTACTCCTAAATCTCGTTCTGCTGAAGTCCTAGTTAAAGTTTCTCCGTTCAAGAAATAAGTCCTGCATGGATTTCCGCTTCTGAGGTGCATGACCTTACATTTCTTAGCACTGAAGCCTAGCTGCCTGGTTGAGAACCAACTTTCCAATGTAAGCAGGTCCTGCGCCATATAATTCTGTAAACTGCATTCACTTACTATATTACATAGTTTGGCGTCATCGGCGAATAGTGTTATTTTACCTTGAAGCCCTTGAGTCAGATTCCCTATGAATATGTTGAAAAGGAGTGGACCCAGGACCGAACCCTGCGGCACTCCACTGGTCACCTCCGATGTTTTAGAGAGGGTACCATTCACCACCACCCTCTGAAGTCTGCCACTCAGCCAATCATTGACCCATGCAGTTAGTGTCTCTCCTAACCCCATCGATTCCATCTTGCTTAGCAGCCTGCGGTGTGGGACACTGTCAAAAGCTTTACTGAAGTCCAGGTACACGACGTCCAAAGACTCTCCCAAGTCCAACTTTCTTGTTACCCAGAGAGTGGTAGAAAACTGGAACGCTCTTCCGAGGCTGTTATAGGGAAAAACACCCTCCAGGGATTCAAGACAAAGTTAGACAAGTTCTTGCTGAACCAGAACGTCCGCAGGTAAGACTAGACTCAGGGCACTGGTCTTTGACCTAAGGGCTGCCGCAGGAGCAGACTACTGGGCACAATGGACCACCGGTCTGACTCAGCAGGGGCAATTGTTAGGTTCTTATCAGTCCAGGCCATCAGAAGTTGCCAGGTCAATATTCAGGCTCTGTGGTCTGTGCTGTATTTAAACACCAGTGTTTGCTAAGCCAAGCAACTGCGTAGAGAAGTGATGACATTCAAACTGCCATCCAGCGAGCATACTGCATAGCATTAGGAAATTATCTTTCTGGCCTAACTTTATCTAGTCTGAATGTCACCCCTTTCCAGGCAGCTGCCAGCCCTGTCCTTCCTCCGCTGTTCCGGACAGTATTTGGACAGTGCTGAGGAAGTCTGTACAGATATTCAGTGGTCCGATCCAGACAGAACTGCCGAATCTCCACACCCAGTTCCGGTTACGCCATTTATCCAGATCAATGGCTTTGAATATTGACCTGAATGTTAATACTGTACTCCCAAAACAGGGAAAGAAAGAGAAACTTCCAGAATGTGAACTCAGTCTCTCAAATTTCCTGCTAACCTGTATTGCATCAAAACCAGCCATTATTAAGATGGTTTGGGAAAATCCAGTACTTATTCCTAGGATAAGCAGCATAAAATCTGTTTTATTCTTTTGGGATCCTGCCAGGTAATTGGGACCTGAGTTGCTCACTGTTAAAAACAGGATACTGGGCTCGATGGACCTACAGTCCGTCCCAGTATGGTAGCTCTTAAGTTATGTTGATATGTCCTTCTGGTATCAATAGAGGCAGATGGAAAAGGCATAACTTTTAAGCTCCTACATTAAGGTGAATTTCAGCTGAAAACATATGCTGGTTAAAAAAAAAAATTCTGTAGAGGACGTCCAATCTCAGCAGCCACCTAAGCAACTTTTGAAAATCACACAAGGGGGTCCTATACAGACAGACGCCTATCCCCATCTAACCACCCTGATTCTTTAACTAGCATTCATGTCACAGGCGCCGTTTAGAGAATTGCGTTGCCGCTGAGCTGATTGCATAATAATATAGTAGATGACAGCAGATAAAGACCCGACTGGTCCATCCAGTCTGATTCAATTTAAATTTTTAAATTTTTTTTCTTAGCTATTTCTGGGCAAGAATCCAAAGCTTTACCCGGTCCTGTGCTTGGGTTCCAACTGCCGAAATCTCCATTAAAACCTACTCCAGCTCATCTACACCCTCCCAGCCATTGAAGCCCTCCCCAGCCCATTCTCCACCAAACGGCCATATACAGACACAGACCGTACAAGTCTGCCCAGTACTGGCCTTAGTTCAATTTTTAATATTATTTTCTGATTCGAGATCCTCTGTGTTCATCCCACACTTCTTTGAACTCAGTCACCGTTTTCCTCTCCACCACCTCTCTCAGGAGCGCATTCCAGGCATCCACCACCCTCTCCGTAAAGTAGAATTTCCTAACATTACTCTTGAGTGTACCACCTCTCAACCTCAAATTATATCCTCTGGTTTTACCATTTTCCTTTATCTGTAAAAGATTTTGTTCTACGTTAATACCCTTCAAGTATTTGAACATCTGAATCATATCTCCCCTGTCTCTCCTTTCTTCTAGGGTATACATATTCAGGGCTTCCAGTCTCTCCTCATACGTCTTCTGGCGCAAGCCTCCTATCAATTTCGTCACCCTCCTATGGACTGCTACAAGTCTTCCAGAGGAGGGCAACGAAAATGATAGGAGGCTTGTACCAGAAGACGTATGAGGAGAGACTAGAAGCCCTGAATATGTTATGGCAAAGGAATTTTTCTGCCATGATCAATTAAGCGGCAGCAGCAGGGAACCCCCCGAATCCCACTGAAAGTCGGCCAGCAAGAGGGATGCCCACTCCCTCCTGCCGCCAACCCCAAACCCCCATACTGTCCACAGCAGGAAGGATTCCCAATCCTTCCTGCTGCAAACCTCCAAAACAATCCCCGGCAGGAGGGATGCCCACTCCATCTTGCCGGCATGCCCCCAAACACATGATCCCCCAAATCCCTCCCCCCGTACCTTTATAAGCAAGGCCGGCCGGAAGGATGCTTATACCCTCCGGCCGGCAGACCTGCCTATTCAGAATGGTGAGTCTTCCCCTTCCCGGTGCATCCTGGGATGCATCGGGGAGGAGCCAAAGGCCCTGATTGGCCCAGGCGCCTAAGGCCTCTCCTGTAGGAGGGGCTTTAGATGCCTGGGCCAACCATAGACTTAGGCCTCCTTCCCAGTGCATTCTTGGATGCATTGGGAGCGGCCTAACACACCAATTGGCCAGATCTCTAAGGCCACACCCATGGGAGTAGCTTTAAGTATCTGTCCAATCGGAGTTTTAGGCCACTCCCAGTGCATCCCAGGATCCTAAGACTCCGCTTGGCCCAGGTGCCTAAAGCCTCTCCTATGGGAGGGGTCCTTAGGTGTCTCGGCCAATCAGGGCCTTAGGCTCCACTCCAGTGTATCCCATGATGCACCAAGAAGGGGAAAGCCCACCATTCTGAAGAGGCGGGCCTGTCGGTTGAAAGAACTTGGGATCTCTCTCACCAGCCTTGCTTATAAAGGTATGGGGGATCTGGATGGGTTTTGGGAGTGGGGAGCCAGGGTTTCAGATGGGTGGGGGATCATGTGTTCGGGGGTGCTGGCAGGAGAGAATGGGCATCTCTCCTGCCGGGGATGTTGGGGGTGGCAGCGGAAGGGAGTGGGCATCCTTCCTGCCATCCAGCTTGAGGTAGGGTTCAAGGGTTCCCTGCTGCGCTAATCGCAGCAGGGAGATTTCCTTGCTGTGATCAGTTTAGTGGTCACATCTATTTGAAATGTAGGCCTAAGGAGACGCCTGGGACCACTTAAGCTTCTGGGTGAAACCATGCCCAGCTTTGGGCGAACTTAAGCATCCCTAGGTGGCTCACTGTCCCCTTAACAGATGCCTACAGTGTAGGGGGCCTGCCTCCCGATTGGCTGGGTAGACAGTGGTACGACGCCTACCACTGCCTACAATCAGGACACCGTTTATACAATTTGACTCTAAATATCTACCTGAGACAATGGAGAATGAAATGATTTGCCCAAGATCCCAAGGAGTGTCGGTGGGATTTGAAACCTGCTGCTCTTTGCATTAGACGATGCCTCTTTTCCCTCTTCTCCAATTAAAGGGCCAGATGACCTAAAGCTGAATTCCAGGACACTGACCAAGAAAGAGGGGTAGAGATACAGGAAGACAGCATGGAGATTCTGGGGGTGGGAGGGTTCACATCGTGTTTTGCAACTCAAATTACTAGTGTTTAGCTCTAGCACAATAGAAAAAACCCTAGTGATGTAATAATTAATAAATCTTTATTGACTGTGGCTTTCCCCATCTACATTTGCACAGTCTTGTGTCTGCCGTCTTGAACGAAAGCCCAAGGAATGGTGCTCAGAGCAGTGCACCCATGTAAGAGACAGCAGGTGGCCACAGAGCTCTCCAGCACAATGTCCGCATCCGTGTTCACACTTCCCTAGAGCAGGTGTGCGTCGTGAATTTCCTGCACACACAGAAGGGTGAGAAGCCGATGCTGAGCCTCCACAACACAGTGTCTGCCTCTGTATCTGAGCGTGCAAAAAAGCGTGCAACCATGTCCTGCCTCCACACACAGAGGCGAACAGCAGCAGTGCAGCGCTGAAAGTTTCAAGTTCCGTTCCGGTGTCCCAGGTTGATGACACGCAGCCATTGGTGCTTCCTGGGTCCCAGACATGTACTCTGGCAGTCTTTACATGTGGAATCAGATAGCAGTGAAGCTCCAGGCTCAAGCTTAGCGTGTACGGGCAAAAAAATGACTGCATACCATGACCGACAGTTATCCCACATGGTACACGCAGAAATGTTTCCAGGCTCCAGCAGAGGGGATTACACAGCACAGGCAGTTACAGGCGCAAGCTCACTGCCCCCGGTGCATGTTTGGCAGGAGGATGTGTAGCACAGGTAGTGTCTAGCAGCGTGCACAGGCATGAGGCTGGGCTTTACACCTCACTTGAAAGCCAAGTTCCAGCGTGCCCTTCCCCTTCGCTGCTCCTCTGTCCCTGAATGTAGCGCAATCTTCTCCAGAGCTAGGAAGAAAGGTGGGAAGATGGAGAGCAGTTCAGGAAGCCTGAGAGTCGATGCCTGCCGAGAATGAAAGAAGAGTCAGAGACAGAGTTAACTTATTCAACCACTCAGAGCTCTGGGACTGCTGCTCCCAGCTGAACATAAAGTGGCTCCATCAGACCATGGCCTAGGGATGCTACTTCTGGGGTGATTCTGTGGAACTGCACAATACACAGGCAGAGTCAGCCAAGGTGAAGGTTTAGCACCTCTCCCAACATCCCTCCCTAAAGCAATCACAAGAGAAGGCAGAGAATGGCTACACACGAGGCTGCATCCTGAGCCCGACTGCTTGTATGAATCATGTGGCTATAATGACTGGTCCGGCCCAGGACAGCAGCGCGGGAGAAGGAGGTGGGTGGGAGAGGTTGTGGGAGGTATGCTGTGAGGTTGGAGTGAGAGCAAGCTCAGAGGTGTGCAAGGAGTTGAGGGCCAGATTGAGCTGGATGTATGCTATAGGGAAGGGGGGGATCAGAGGTTGGGTACAGTATGCCTGAGGTGAGGAGAAAGGATAGATGGAGGTATGAACCTAAAGGGAAGGAGATGTTGGTTTTGCTCGGAGTTAAGGAAAAAGAATGGGGTGGGGAGGGGAGGGACAAAGAAGGCTGATGGTTAGGGAGAGAGAATTGTGGAGGGCAGAGAGGATAGGAAGGGAGAAAGGGGGGGGGGGAGAAAGCTAGGAGGTGTCCACTCTGGAGAATGGGGATAAGAAAGAGCTTGAATGATATTTCTGAGGAAGGAAAAATGCAGGGGGGAAGGGGGAAGAGATTTCAAGCCTGGAGTGTCAGAGGCCGCCATATGATGGGGGAATTCTGTGCAAGAAGATTACAAATAAAGCATACAGAACTGTAAACCACTGTGTTCCTGGGAACGGAAATGGCCTCATGGTTAGAGCCATGGTCTGAGAACCAGGAAAGCCAGAGCTCAAATTTCACATCCATCACTGACTAGGGTTTCCAGATTTGTTCATGCAAAACAGAGGACACATGGCCCCGCCCATTCCACCCCAGCCCTACCCCCCAAACCTCATCTCTTCTCCCCCAAGTCCAGACCGCGTCTGCAGGGTCTCTGAGCATGTGTAGATGCACGCATGCATGTAACATCTTTGCGTTGCATGCTCGGAGTCCCTCCAGACGTGGCACCGAGGTCAGGGACTTCCAAAACCCGGATAAACTGCCAGGTTTTGAAAATCCATCCACACACCCAGACAGTCCTCTAATAAGAGAATATGTACGGGATTTCCCGGACATCTGGTAACCCTATCACTGACTTTCCATGTGACTAAGGGCAGGTCATTTCATCCCTCACTGCCTCTAGTACACACTTAGATGGTAAGATCTTTGGGAAAAGGAATATTCTGCCTGTATACTAGGGTGGTCCACGGTAGTATGCAAAAAAAAAAAAAAATCAACTTTGTCAAATTTTGTCTCCACAAGGCTTATCTTATATTTGTCTACTTGGTATGTCTTACTCATGTGTTAAATTCAGCTTGATTAGACAATATTTAGAGGTCACCCCTGCATGCACTGTTTGCTTGTGTGTTGTGTATGTAGTTGATTGTGATCTGCACCCGAAAACTGGCTCCTTGGGAAGTCAGTCTGTCAGCTGTGGACTGGTCAATTTTCATCACTTTGACGAAGGAAAACCTTTCCTGGAAAGCTATAAGTTGGCGTGTGAGTCAGCAATGGCGGTATGGGATCGAGCCAGGATATTGACACAACGCATAGGCTGTTGCGTTAGGAAGTTGAAGAAACTAGACGAATAAAACCGATGCAAAGAAGGTGTTCGCAGCCACTTCCAGGCATCTACGAGTGGTTTCTGTCCGAGCACCTAGAAGCACTTGCCTTTTTTGATGACTGAATCGCACCAGAAACAAAGCTGCGAATGGTGCAAATCTTACTGCGTCCACCATTGCGAGACATTCCACGATGCCTCATGCAAACAGATGAAACGGAACCTGTGACCTTTGAAAGTCTTGTGACACAGAGAACACAGTCATTTTTTTAATCTCTTGATTGAAGGAGGATCAAGAAAAGCAAAAAATATTCCTGAAGAAACATCCCACAGAGTGGACGGACGATCTAGTTTTCAAGGAACTTTGGAATCGGGCATCCAAACTGACCGTTGTTAATGATGCAGCAGAACGAGGGATAAGCGTCACTGAAAAATACGACGATACTTTGACATAAGATGACAAACAGACCTCGCTAAACATTGGAAGTATCACGCCATACCATCTTTGACTTGATGGATTACAAAACTGTGGTTTAGTTGTGACATGGAGTGTTTAGCTGCACTTCATAAACAAATGTATACTATGTGGGAATGGATTTGGACCCCTTTTTTGTTGGCACAAAACTCTTGATTTTGGACTTATGTTCTTATCTCTTTCATAGATCTTGCTGTACACCACTTACCATTTGTAGCAAGTAGCTGGAGGGAAAGGGAATGGGAGGGGAGGGTTGGTGTGAGGGTGGGGTTATTGCTCTATATTTTCCTCGACAAAACAATCTTGGAAGTATCTCACTGACTTATGTTTTGCCCATGGGTGCTTTGGGCTACTGTCCTACCCTTGTTGGTTGTTTTCCTGTTGCTCTTGTTTGCTTTTATTTGAATTGTTGTACTGTACCTGGGCTTCAATGAGAAAAAAAACCTTCTATAAAACCCCCAAAAGATGAAGAACAAAAGCAATTTGTTCTTTGTCTAGTGGCCAACCACTGAAAGAAGTTTCCTTCTACATCAAAGGCGGCTTTTATGTCATAGACCGTTGAATATTTGTCAAGCGCACAAGAATATACCGGTAAGCTTAGCAGTAGTTTAAAAAAAACAGCAATTTGGGGTGACCCCTAAACTTTGTTTTAAGTATAATTTTGTGTGGTTTTTGTTTTTATATAAGGGAATAAAATTAGCCTTGTGGATAAAAGAAATGTGTTAATTAATTTTTGGGACCACCCGACTGTATACCCATTGCCCCTGTATAGTACTTTTTTTGCATGCTAGGTTGGCACTGTGAGCTCAGAGGGAGCTCCTTTTACTTGGGCAGGTGGAGAAGGAAATCTGTTTGGGGTGACGGTGTGAGTTCCGAGGGGGTCACTCGTCTTCTTGGAATGGCACTGTGAGGTTAGAGGGGATTTCTGTGCTTAGTGAGTTGACACCACAGGTTCAGAGAGGGGGCTTCTACATGTTGGAATGATATTGCAGGATCTAAGGGAGGCAGTAGAGCTTCAGGAATAGCAGTAGATGGACAAGAGAGTGAATGAGGAAGATCCTACCTGAACTGGAGAGAAGAGAAGAGAACGGAGAGGGGAGTGATGAGAGACCAAGCTTCACGGGGTTAAGAGTTAAGTGCATCGATACCTGCTGGAGACAGCACTAGAGCCTGCAAGATGTCGGACAGCGACACAATCCCTTTTGGGTGATGGTCTTCATCCACCAGGACCAAGCGGTGAACCTATAGGGAACAGATCACAGGAGTGAGGGCAAGGGCAGAGAAGAGAGGAAAAGGAAGAGGAGACAGAGAGGGAAGAGAGGAAATAAGAAATGACAGGAGAGGCAAGTATGAGGACAGGAAGAGGAGAGGGAAGAGTCAAGTCTGGTGCAAGAGATTGGGACTTGTATACCGCGGTTTTACATACAAGTACTTCAAGCATTTTCCCCTGTCTGTCCTGGTGGGCTCTCAATCGATCTAATGTGCAGTGGAGGATTAAGTGACTTGCCCAGGATCATAAGGAGCAGCATGGGGTTTGAACCCACAACCTCACAGTGCTGAGGCTGTAGCTCTAACCACTCTCCTGAGGTCAGGGTGACTGGTGCACAGAGAAACCAGTGCCTGAGGGAAACAGGAGAAAAGGTCCAATACATACAGGGTCTGTGTATGACAGATGAAAGAGGGGTGGGTGCATGTCCCTCACCCCCTACCCCACAAGTCCCAAGTCTTTATCAATCCGGCTTCCATGCAGGCCATAGCATAATTGATGACAGTTGGTCAATACTTGACAAAGGCAGCGATGCCCTACTAGTGCTACTAGACTTAAGTGCTGACTATGACACCGTAGATCACCAGCCCCTACTATGCAGACTCTCCGACCTTGGAATCAGGAACACTGCCCTCCAATGGTTCATCTATTTCTTGCATCAGAGAACTCAAACAGTCCTACTAGGACCACACAAGTCAGAACCCAAACCTATCAAATATGGTGTTCTCCCCTTATAGTTAACCTTTACATCAGGCCAGTCATTGATATAGCCCAAAAATACAACATTAAAATTCGCTCCTATGCCGACGACATTCAACTACTCATTCCACTTGGTGCAAACCGATCAGTCCAAATTACTAACCTCCAATTTTGCCTTTCCGACATGAAAAACTGGATGACAAACAACAAACTACAGCAGAACGCCGCTAAGACCGAACACTTATGGATCAGAATAAAAAACGCCAAATATGCCCGCCCAACACTATCTTGGGAATCTTCCTCCTTAACAGCAGCAGACCAGGTACATAGCCTTGGAGTAACACTGGACGGCCACCTGCCCCTATCCACCCACATCTCCCAGGTGATCTCCACCTCCTTCTACTACCTTTGCCAACTGAGGCAGATCAAACCCTATATCTCCAAAATGGACCTGACTCAACTCCTCTGTGCCTAAGTTCTCTCCAGGATGGATTACTGCAACTCCATATTTAATGCAGTAGCCAAAAAGGAACTAAGCGCCTCCAGTGAGTCCAAAAAACAGCAATCCATCTCCTATACATCCTCAGCTATCATGAACCCCAACTCCCCAGCCCTCCGCACAGAATACTGGCTACCGATCAACAAACGCTGTACATTCAAGGCCCTTGTAATAGCGCATAAAAGATTCCTTGCCACCACCCCAGCCTATATAAACTCCAAGATACATCTGTATGCCCCTACCTGTAAAGCAGAGAGATGACTGTGCATCCCCTCAGGAAGATCTCTCCTGTTGGAAACCGCCCACAAACACTCCTACAGCCACTTCATCCCACAGCTTTGGAACCAACTCTCCCTCAAATCAGATCACAGAACTCAATGATGACCTTCCAAAAAGCACTGAAGGCCTTTCTCTTCAACTAAAGGTCCAACCACAAAAGTTCCCTCTGATCTCTCTCTGCCAACAACCACCAGCTGGCGACCCCCTGGTTCAATCTTCTATAATTCTCTATGAATGTCCTCAAGTTACTCTACTGTCAGCTTTGCCCTTTATGACTGTATTGTATAATATTGTATTGTATCGCCAAATGTACTGTCCAATCTAACTTTTGTGAATAAGACCATAAGAATAGCCATACTGGGTCAGACCAATGTCCATCTAGCCCAGAATCCTGTTCTGAGCTCCTGGGAGGACGGGATAGAAATCAAATCAAATCAAATAAATAAATAAAATACTGAATGATGCCTGGTTAATGCACACCTGCTATAAGGAAAGCCTCACATTTTAACTTGCTGTTCATGAGATGACCCCGTAGGCTGCTTCCTATGAAATACAGACAAGGGACCTGAGGGAGAGAGAAAGGTGAAGGAGGGGACCCCACACCCGGCAGCAATTTCTCACATGTACAGTAGATGGTGGCATGTTCAATCTGCACCACCATCTGATCTCTGCTGCCAGCTAGGCAGACACACTGGTCACCCAGGATGGCAGGTTCAGGGGGAAGGGGAAGGGCAAAGAACAGGTTCAATAACAGCAAAACAATAGCTCCTAACAGCCACCCAAAGAACCACCATGTGTGTGGAGGAGGAGCAATGTTCAAATAGTCCATTTCCTAGGCCAACTTCTGTATATTGTCCTCATGGGGGTCATTTTATAAAGCACATTTTACATATGCAAAACAGATATTGTAAAATTGCTGGGATATCCATGCATAAGAAAGCAGGAATGCTGAACACACTGCTTATTTCTACATACTATAGGCAAAGGCGACCAATTAATTAAAAAAAATAAAAAAAACAAAAAAAACAACAAAATGCCAAGAAAGCTACCTGAAACCTAAATTATCCTACCGAAACCGACTATCTACCAATGTAAGGAAACAGAATACTTGCTATGTAATGTAACCTGATTTATCTTCCAATGTTATTAAGTCTATACCCTCAATCTGTATTCTCCAATGTAATGTACCCTCCGGGAAATGTCCAGTTCTCTTCTTATGTAATCCGCTTTGAACCGCAAGGTACAAGCGGAATAAAAATCACTAATGTAATGTAATGGATGCAGTCTGCATAGATCAAAGCAAGTGTGTACTTTATGGAAAAACCCACATGGGCGCACAGACTACCTTTCTGCATTGCTGGAGATGGCTACTGGGCTTGATGGACCTTTGGTCCAGTAAGGCTATTCTTATGTTTTCAATTGTCTCCTAAAATGCTGATATGAGCAAGAGGTCGCTATTACCTCAGTTTATATGCTGAAAGATTGGAGAGACTGGGGTTATTTTCCCTGGAGAAGCAGAGGCTTAGAGGGGACATGATAGAGACTTACAAGATCATGAAGGGCATGGAAAAAGTGGAGAAGGACAGATTCTTCATACTACAAGAACAAGAGGGCATTCGGAAAAATTAAGAGGGGCCAGATTCAGAACCAATGCTAGGAAGTTCTTCTTCACCCAAAGGGTGGTGGAAACCTGGAATGCGCTTCCGGAGGGTGTGATAGGTCTGAGTATGGTATTGGGGTTCCAGAAAGGATTAGATGATTTCCTGAAGGAAAAGGGGATAGAAGGATATAGATAGAGGATTACTATACAGGTCCTAGACCTGATGGGCTACCGCGTGAGTGGACTGCTGGGCATGATGGACCTCTGGTCTGACCCAGCAGAGGCATTGCTTATGTGCTTATATTTACGGTATGTTCAGCGCTGGCCCTCAATATTGGGAACCTCTTCTGCTCCTCAGTATACAGCCACCCTTCAGTGCTATAAGAGGGAATAGCAGAGACTGAAACAGAGACAGAGATGCATTAGAACATAAGAATAGCCTTACTGGGTCAGACCAATGGTCTATCAAGCCCAGTAGTTTGTTATGGTGGCCAATCCAGGTCACTAGTACCTTGCCAAAACCCAAGAAGTAGCAATATTCTATGCTACCGATCCAGGGCAAGCAGTGGCTTACCCCATGTCTTTCTGAATAACAGACTATGGACTTTTCCTCCAGGAACTTGTCCAAACCTTTCTTAAAACCAGCTACACTTAACTATTCTCTGAGTGAAAAAATTTTCCTCCAATTGGTTTTAAAAGTATTTCCCTATAATTTCATTGAGTGTCCCATAGTCTTTGTAATTTTTGACGGAGCGGAAAAATCAATCCACTTGTACCTGTTCTACTCCACTCAGGAATTTGTAGACTTCAATCATATCTCCCTTCAGCCATCTCTTTTCCAAGCTGAAGAGCCCTAGCTATTTTAGTCTTTCCTCATACGAGAGGAGTTCCAGCCCCTTTACCATCTTGGCCACTCTTCTTTGAACCTTTTCTAGTGCCACTTTCTTAAGATAAGGAGACCAGAACTGAACACAATACTCCAAATGAGGTCGCACCATGGAGCGATACAAGGGCATTATAACATTCTTAGTCTTGTTAACCATCCCTTTTTTAATAATTCTAGCATCCTATTTGCTTTTTTGGCCACTGTCATACATTGGTGCGGAAGATTTCATTGTATTGTCTACAATGACACCCAGATCCTTTTCTTGGGTGCTAATCCCCATGGTGGACCCTAGCATCTGGTACCTGTGAGTCAGGTTATTCTTCCCAATGTGCATCACTTTGCTTTTGTCCACATTAAATTTCATCTGCCATTTGGACGCCCAGTCTTTCAGGCTCACAGTTGCAGAGTCCAAACACTCCTGTTTTACCACTTCTCTAGACAAAGCATTGAACTGTCCATGGGAGCTTTTAATTGTTATCCAGGAGCTGATAATGTCCTCGTTCCTCTAATTTCTGTGCTCTTTATCCCAATGTTATTGCAGGTTATTATGAATCCCAGTCTTCAGTGCCAGATACGGACAGTAGGGTGATTCTTGGCTCCTCTATGTGTACTTCAAAACAATGGAGAGACTTTACTTGTCCTGGAAATAGGATGTCACTAAGGCTATTGAAGTCTTACATATTACCACTTTGGCCCTGAATCCCTGCCCTATAAGCTGGATAAAGATTGCCCATAAAGAGCTTACAGAATCCCTCACCAGGATTGTCTATTCTGTTCTATATAGCATTTCTAGCATCTCCAATCAGATTCTAGGCGGATAACAATATTTAAAACTAATATATCAAAGTTCTCAGCAAAGTTACAATAAACCAGTTAAAATAATGAGTTTCTAGATTTTTTCAAAAGATATAATATAAATAAACATTCCCTAATTCAGTAGGATGATTGTTCCAAAGTGTTTGGTTCCTCCATATTCAAAATATTTACTCATCTAAGACTTCAGATGAATATGTTTATTTGTTGAATAACTGAGCTTCGAAAAATGCTGGAAATGAGAAGCAATTCTACTTACTGGAAAGGATAAATATCTTAATAAACCTTCAGGTCCCATACCATATAACGTTTTATATATCAATGTAACCACTATGAACCGTCAACCAATGCAATTGATTTAAAAATGGAGTCACGCAATTATATTTCATAGCTTTGAATATCGGATGTGCCTCTGTGTTCTGAAGCAAATGCAAGCTATATTTCGACTTCGGTGTAATACCTCAGTACAATGAATTACAATAATCTAGCTGGGGTAAAATAACTGCCCTAACTATTGCTGGAAAACGATTAGTGTAAAGGACAGAACATATTGCATGTAGCTGATGTAATTTTTTTTAACAAATCTTACTTATCCCCCCTTTTCCAAAACCGTAGCACTGTTTCTAGTGCCGGCCACAGCAGTAACAACTCTGACGCTCATAGGAATTCTGTGGCCGGCACTAAAAACCACGCTACAGTTTTGTAGAAAGGGGGGGGGGGGGGTTAATTCATTAACTTGATTCTCAAAAGTCAAACCAGAATCCAATATTATACCCAAAACCCTAGATTTCTTCTCAGCTATAAGTATCTTGCCAGTAGACAAAACTATTTTTTGACCCATAAAACCTTTTGGATTGCCAAGACAAACCAACTGTCTTCTGTTTATTCAATCTTAAAAAATGAATACGAGATATCCAATTATCAACTAATATTATCGTATTCCAAATAAATCTAAAAGATCTGCCTTTGACATCTAAAATCCTATCTCTTATTGGCCAATCTTTAGTCCTCCTTTGCTTGCAAAGCTTCTAGAGCATGTGGCTATCCACCTTCAGGCTTGATTCTCAACATCATGGCTTCCGTCCATTTCATGGTACCGAAACTCTATTGACTGTGTTGTTGGATACCTTATTGAAGGGCTTGGAACCACATGGTAGGGCATTTATTTTATTCTTTCTTGATGTCACAGTAGCCTTGGCTATGTTGCTACATCAACTTCATTCTATGGGCCTTGGAGGGACCGTTTACCCTTGGTTTCTTACTTGACTAATTACCAACAGTAGGTTTGAATAGAGGTGTTGGGGGTCTTCATAGGGGGTACCACAGGGCTCAGCTGTCTGTATTTCCTGTAGGTACATCTTTTAGGTGCTGTTATTAGGGCTCATGGCTCTAATAACCTCTTTCACTTCACCCTTTAACTTTACTGATTGTGCTTTGTTCTTCTTTCCACCTTTGTTAATATGTGAAAAAAAATATGGTCTGGGCTTCCAAGATAGCATTTTAAAACAACATCCATGTCCTAACCTTTGTAGCTGATCCTTTTAACCATTTTCCTCATGGATGTTAGCTCTACCGAATACTGAGTCAATGGATTGAAGACTTGTGCAATTAAAACGCTTCTCAGTTTTTCACTCTTAATTATGTTCTGAATCTTTCTAGAATTGTTATTCCAAATTGAGCAGAATATGTTGTACAGATCAGAGAAGCACTCCTACTTCAATGCATGTTGAATTGCATTTTTAGACAATCTATGAGGCACTGCCATTCTGGACAGATAAACACACTTGTTCTCAATCTTAATGTGCCATCCAATCCCCACCCACCAGTATTCATAGACGGCAGTTCTGTATAGTACTTTACTATAGTCTGGGATCTCTATCCTCCGGCCATTCTGCACTTGGAGGATTCAGCAGAGGGAGGGGGTCATGAAGTACCTGCTCTTTGGCAATGCGATTAATAACCACTTCCAGGGTCTCGTGTGAGTAACACTTTAAGACACCTTCCAGACACAAAGTGCGCTGCTTCAGAGCCTCCTTCACACTCAGTTCCAGGTTGTTATAGGTCTTCTGGGCAGCCAAGTGCTGAAAAAGACAAAAAATATATATTAGGGAGTAGAGGATGTTACCCACTGGGTGTGGCACAATGGAGTGTGATATTTCTGAAGTGGCATATTGGGGTAAAACTTGCCTTTTTGTAAATAACATGAAGATTTTCAACAGTGTGGACAACATGAGATGCGATTGTTAAAAATTAGAAGAATGGTGTAATATCTGGCAGTTAAAATGGAATCAAAACCAAACTGCAGGAAATGTACAAGGCGCAGGAGTTTTTATTCAAAAAATATAGACTGTATTTATGTCAATAAATCATAAAATCAGCAATAATAACAATAGAAATTAAAAATAATCCAAAGCGTATCGGAGTGATGCACTTGGGTTGTAGAAATTCAAAGGAGTTCTATGTGGTGGGGGCCAAAAAGCTGAAGGACCAAAGGAAAATCCAGACCCATGGCCACGCCTACAGGCCCGCCCCATTCCGCCCTCAGCTCCACCCCCATGTGCACGTGATATCACCGCATTGCACCCTTCCTGACAGGAAGCTTTTGAAAACCTGGACAAAGTACCGAGTTTTGAAAAGCCGTCTGGACCCTTGGACATGTCCTCGAAAAGGAGGACATGTCCAGAGAAATCCAGACTTCTGGTAACCCTACTTGGGGGTGATAGTTTCCAAGACCCTCAAGATGGTGAAAGAATGTGACAAAGTGGTGGCCAAAGCCAAAAGGATGTTGGGCTACATAGAGAGAGGTATTACTAGCCGATGAAAGGAGGTATTAATGCTCGTGTAGAAAGGCCCCCTCGGAGAATTTGGAGACATGTGGAATCTCCTTAGCACATGATATGGATGGGCAGACAGAAGGGATGATGGATGCGTGGAATACCCTCCCGGAGAGGTGATGAACACAGAAACAGTGAAAAGTGACATGGAATAAGCACAGGATGTGAGCCAAAGAAAACCTAAATGATCCTTGCACATTACCAGGCAGGATTAACCAATAGGCCAAGTAGGCACGTGTCTAGGGCCCGAAATGGTCAGGAAGGAGGGCATTAACATTGTTTTTTCCAAATGGCGAAGGGCCCCTCCAACATCAATCGGCAATGCGTGCCCACCCCCGATTGGAAACGTGCCCCCCCCCCCCCCCCATCGACGGAAAGTAAGACAAGCAAGCAACGCGGGTAAGAAAGGCAACGGAAACTGTAATTGTGCAAGCGGTGTTGCTTGCCCAAAGCTTCCCTCTGACGCAGCTTCCTGTTTCTGCCTGGGCGCATGGTGGGGTGGGAGGGCAGGGGGGTCCAGTGTGCTTGTGTGCGTAGGGGCCCTCGACGAATTAATCCTGCCCTGCACATTACACGAGGCACAGAGGGGTGTAACAGGCCCAATTCAAGCCATCTTACTGGGCAAACCAGATGAATTGTACAGGTTTTACATAGCCTCATTTACCATGTGGTCAATAGACTGAAATCTTCAGGTCAGTGTTTGGCAGCAGCCACCAAAAAAGCAGTGAATGCTGAGCATTATATGCAAATCTGGTTGCCACATTAGGAAAGGTACAGAGAAGGATGACCAAAATGATGAAGAGGATGGAGCAGCTCTCCTATGAGGACAGGCTAGAGAGACTAGAAGAGACGCTGAAGGGAGCCAAAATCAAGAGAAAGGAACTACAAATTCAAAGAAAAGGAGAGAGACCTGATGCAATTGCAGTTGTGAATCCCTCAGTGATACTAATTATTCCCTGGGAATGCCTTTTGGAACAAGTGGGTCTTCAGAAGTGCTCGGAACTTCAGATAAGAGCTCAGAGCAGGTTTCCAGTGGAAGAGAGTTCCAGAGCTTGGGAACGGCAGAAAAGAAAGCTGAGTAACGGGTTTACAAAATCCTGCATGGAGTAGAACAAGTAAACATGTACTGATGTATTTACTATTTCATAAGAACATAAGCATCGCCTCTGCCGAGTCAGACCATAGGTCCATCGTGCCCAGCAGTCCGCACCCGTGGCGGCCCCCCAGGTCCATGACCTGTAGTGTTCTTTCACTTAGAAACATAGAAAGATGACGGCAGAAAAGGGCTATAGCCCATCAAGTCTGCCCAGTGCTGCTCGACCCACGTAGAGATCCCACGTGGATGTCCCATTTATTCTTAAAGTCGAGCACGCTAGTGGCCTTGATCACCTGCACCGGTAGTTTGTTCCAGTGATCCACCACCACATTTTATCCTTTATAGTACCCCTCTAGCTATACCCCTCAATCCCCTTTTCCTTTAGGAACATGTCCAACCCCTTTTTGAAACCCAAAATCGTACTCTGCTCTACCACCTCTCCCGGAAAAAATACAAAGACTAACCCCCTCTTTTACAAAGCCGTACTAGCGTTTTTAGCGCACTCCACTCCGACGCTCCAACGCTCGTAGAATTCCTATGAGCGTCTGAGCTGTTAGCACCTCAGCCGGGGCTAAAAACGCTAGCGTGGCTTTGTAAAGGAGGGGGTAAGGGACATATTATGAAATTACTTAGTAATACATTTAAAAGAAATAGAAAATATTTTGTGGCAAAATGTATAATCAAGCTCTGGAACTCATTCCTGGAAGATGTGGTAAGAGCAGTTAACATAGCTAGGCTTCAAAAAGGTTTGTAGAAATTCCTGGAGGAAAAGTCCATAAACCATTATTGAAGCTGACCTGGGGAAAAGCCACTGCGTATCCCCGAGGTTAAAGGTGCATGGAGTCTTGCTATGTTCTGGGATCCCGTCGGGTGCTTGGAAACGGGACGCTAGGCTTTATGGACTTTTGAGCTGACCACTCTGGTGATTCTTAGGTTCCTAATCTTTGGTAATTGTGATATACTTACAATCACATCAAACCTGGAATAGAGGCCCACCACTTTCCCTACAAAAGAGAATACAGGAGGTCCATGCGTCAGATATACTGCCATTTCCAAACCAAGTATCACATTCACGTTGCAGCTAGAATCTTCTGTGGTACAACCTGTTCTCAACTCATCCAGCATCCCTCTCATTTCTCAAGTTTCCCCCCCAACCCAGCCTTGTGTCACTCATTCCAGGGCTGCCTCCTCACCCAGCCAGCCTGTGTCCTCTCCACCTCACACATGCACTTAAAGGGCTCTTACAAAATACTGAGCAGTGTCGAGGCGCGTGCATTGACATGATGGTGTGTACTTTGTCTGTGGGTCTGAATAGGGGGTGGAGTTTGGTTGGAGCATGAGCTAAATTTGCACGTACAAGTGCAGCTCTTTAAATTTGATCATCTGTGTGCCTTTTTGCACATAAAAGTGTCCTCACCTCCAAGGGAGGATGTGATTTTGGTCACTTATGTTACTATTTTCTATAGACAGACAGGCACCTATATGTCTTTATAAAACTAACAGCTAAACAGGGGCTTACTCGTCCTGGTATAAAATTATCCTCTAACCGAGGTGCTAACATTTACGTGCATGTTACGTGTGTAAATGTTTACAATACTAGCAGGTATGTGTGTCTGTGTGTGTGCACGCACACTCACACATGTAAATGCCAGCCTTACACCTAACACTAGACTGCAAATATTCATGTAATCTACATCATAGGCGCCAGCTCTGTGGGTGCCCAAGCACCCCCAATATTTATGGGACCTCACATGACTACTAAAGTGGCATACAAAGGGGAGGGGGGACAGTGCGTCCCGGGTGCAGCTCATCAGGGGAGCTCCAATCCAGAGTCCAGTCCCTTCTTGCTGCAGCCAAAAGGCGCTAATGAGCTGAACATACCGCCTTTTGTGGGACTGGAAGCTTTGCCTCTGCAGAGACAGGAAGTTGAAACAGAGGTATAATTTCCAGGGTACCAGAGGCAATGTGTTCAGCTCATTAACACTGCCAGTAGTCCAAAGCTTACAAGCGGCAGAGAGAGAGGTTGGAGGGAGGGGAGGGATGGAGAAAGGAGAAGGGAGAAAGCCGCCAAATTGGAAGGGAGGAAGGAAGGAAGAAAGAAGGACCATCAAAGAAGGGAAGGGAGAGGAGAGATGTCAGATCATGGGGAAGGGAAGCAGAGAAATAAAGAGAGATAGAAGGGAAGGAGACAGAGATGCCAAACCACGGAGAGGGAGGGAAGTTATGGGAAGAAGAGGAGTGAGATGCCAGAGCATGGAGAGTGAAAGGAGAAAGAGATAGAAGGAGACAGGGATGCCAGACCATGGGGTGGGGGGCTGAGACAGAAAAGAAAAGGGAGGAGTGAGGAGAAAGAGATGCCAGACCATGGGGTAGAGGTAGGGAAGAAAAGAGAAGAGAAGGGTGGCGAGAGAGAGATACCAGATCACAGAGAGAGGGGAGGGATGGAGAGGAGAGAGATGTCAGTGCATGGGGAGTGGGAAGAGATATGGAAGGGAAGTAGATGCAACCATGGGGGGAGGTGAGGGAAAAAGAAAGCAATGTCAGACCATAGGGTGGAGTGGGAAAGAGAGAGAGAGAAAGAGAGATGGAAGGGAAGATTGAGATACCAGACCTGGGGGAGGAAAGGAGAGCAGAGAGATGCCAATCCTAAAGGGAGAGGAAGAAGGGAGGGAGAGATGGAAGGGAAGGAGACAGAGATGCCAGATCAGTGGGTAGGGTAGAGTTAAGAATGAAGGGAAGGAAAGGAGAGGAGAGATATGCCAGAGTAGGGGGGGAGACAGAGAAAGGGTAGAAAAACACAGACAGAGGTGAAAAGAAGAAAGAAGGGGCACAAGCTGGATAGAACAGACAATTTATAGAAGGGACAAAGAAAGAAGGCAGATGCCATATGGAAGGTGGAGAAGGTGCAGTGAAAGAGGACAGATATTGGATGGAAGGAAGAGAGTGAATAGAAACTAAGAAAAGCAGAAATCAGAGACAACAAAGGTAAAAAAAGGACATTTGTCTTTTTTTGATTTGTTGCTTTAGGACAGTGTCTCGCAATCTTTCTCGGGCTGTGGAACTCTAAACCTAGTGTCTGTGGAAGTGCATGACGTCACTGTGATATCATCACATCGACATCCGCGCATGCGCAAAGGCCCTTCAAATGGGCCCTGTGCCGGCAGTGGGGAGTGCCAGCAAGGAAAAGGGCGAGAGAGCCAAAGAGGGACTGGCACCAGCTGATTGCCTACAGGACATGCAGTCCCCTTTCCCAATAGATAAGGATTAAAGGTTTCTCTTCCTGGTGCTCAGTAAGCTTCTGCCACAGTTAGATCATGGACGGGGTAAGAGAAGTATTTAGTGATGGAGATTGGGAGGGTAATGCTATACTACCTGCCTCGTTGACCACAGGCAGTGCTGATACTCTTCGGTCCACAAAGATTTCAAGGGCGGTGTACACAGAAGAGTTCTCCTGGATCAAAGCCACATCTCGGAAGGTGCCAATGCCCAGCTGATGGACTGTTTTCTGGAGAAAATGAGGTCTGGGAAGCATCGCACCCTGATTAGGGGAGAAAAACAATAAGTCTGATGTAGTCCATTTGGGGCTTTGTCCTAGGCTGCCAACCCTCCCCTTCCCCTCAAATACTCTCTACCACAGCGATGGGCAACCTCGGTCCTTGAGGGCCACAACTCAGTTGGAATTTCAGAATTTCCACACATGGACCTCATGTATATTGAGGAAATTCTAGAAACCTGACATGGACTGAGGTTACCCAATTGTGCTATATAAGAACATAAGAATAGCCTTACTGGGTCAGACCAATGGTCCATCAAGCCCAGTGGCCAATCCATATCACTAGTACCTAGCCAAAACCCAAGGAATAGCAACATTCCAGACAGAATAGCAAGATTCCGGAATCCCAGATTCTAGAACTCCAAAGAGTAGCAACATTCCATGCTACTGATCCAGGGCAAGCAGTGGCTTCCCCCATGTCTTTCTCAATAACAGACTCTAGACTTTTCCTCCAAGAACTTGTCCAAACATTTCTTAAAACCAGCTACACTATCCGCTCTTACCACAACCTCTGGCAACGCATTCCAGAGCTTAACTATTCTCTGAGTGAAAAATAATTTCCTCCTCTTTAAGAATATTTCCCTGTAACTTCATTGAGTAACCCCTAGTCTTTGTAATTTTTGGCGGAGTGAAAAATCGATCCACTTGTACCCGTTCTACTCCACTCAGGATTTTGTAGACTTCAATCCTATCTCCCCTCAGCCGTCTCTTTTCCAAGCTGAAGAGCCCTAACCGTTTAGTCTTTCCTTATACGAGAGGAGTTCCATTTTAGATTTGTAGCACAAAAATAATTTCAAATAAACAAACCTACTCCCACACCTCCAGACCTCATCACCCTTTCTGTGTACTCTGCCTCTGCTCAACAAATTCACAAACCTCTACTCCTCACCATCATTCCCTATATCCTCTGCCTCTGTGGTGTGATATCATTTTGAGTATTGCATTTAGTTCTGGTCGCCGTATCTCAAATATATAGCAGAATTAGAAAAAATTAAAAGGGCAACCAAAATTATGAGGAAAGGCAAGAGAGGTGGTTGATTGTGGTCTACAAAATCCTAAGTGGTGTAAAATAGGTAAATCTTTTTTTTCTCTTTCAAAAGTACAAAGATTAGGGGGCACTCAATGAAGTTACATGGAAATACTTTTTAAACAAATAGGAAATGTTTTTTCATTCAAAGAATAATTAAGCTCTGGAACTCATTGCCAGAGGATGTGGTAACAGTGGTTAGCTTATCTGGATTTAAAAAAGATTTGGACAAGTTCCTGGAGGAAAAGTCCATAGTCTGCTACTGAGACAGACATGGGGAAGCCACATAAATACCTGGAATGGGTTTCTGCCAGGTATTTATTTGTAACTCAGATTGGCCACTGCTGGAAGAAGGATCATTATGTTTTTCCATTACATTCCCAAACATCCACATCTCATCACCCTTCCCTTGTACTCTGCTGATCTAATGAGGATCTGTGAAAAGGTTAGGAGTGGAGAGGGGGGAGATCTGTAGGCCTAATCTAGAGAGACAATGTAAATTCTTTCACCCTGAAAGGAAGTGTCTCCAAAAGAGGGAATATTGGGCAGCAGTGATCGTAGCATTTCTGAGTACGAGAGTGTCCCCTTCCTTGGCCTACATGATGGTCTAGAAGATTTCTAAGAGCTGTGAAAGTAGCCCCAGTGCTTCAAGGAAATATATTTCCTCCTTCCTTTAAAACAGGGTGGACACCTTTGCCAGCTCATTTTTTCAGCTGACTTCAAATCTAGGTGAAAAGGCAGAGTCAGGCTCTTTTGCCAATGTAATAAACTATTTGAAGTGGGCCAAATGCCATCTGTCTTTCAGAAATGGGAAGCTAACAGTCTCACCATATTGGCCCAATTGGTGGATAATGATGGTAACCTTTTTCATTCTGAGATGTTGCAAGACCGTTACGGGTTAGAGGGACAGAACTTGGGTTATATTATATACAAGTATGCAGAGATGGCAGATAAAGGCCAAATGGCCCATCCAGTCTGCCCATTCACAGAATCCACCATCCTCTCTTTCTTGAATTCAGACATAGTCTGTGTGTCCACCACCTGTACTGAGAGACTGTTCCATGCATCTACCAACCTTTCTGTAAAAAAGTATTTCCTTAGATTACTCCTGAGCCTATCACCTTGTAACTTCATCCTATGCCCTCCCATTCCAGAGCTTCCTTTCAATTGAAAGAAACTCAACTCATACGCATTTACGCCACATAGGTATTTAAACGTCTCTATCATATCTCCCCTCTCCCGCCTTTCCTCCAAAGTATACAGATTGAGATCTTTAAGACTGTCCCCAGACGCCTTATCACAAAGACCACATACCATTTTAGTAGCCTTTATCTTGACTGACTCCATCCTTGTTATATCTTTTTTAAGGTGCGGTCTCCAGGATTGTACACAATATTCTAAACGATGTCTCATCAAAGTCTTATACAGGGGCATCAATACCTCCTTTTTCCTACTGTCCATACCTCTTCCTAAGCACCCTAGCATCCTTCTAGCTTTCGCCGTCACCTTTTCAACCTGTTTGGCCACCTTAAGATCCTCACATACAATCCCACCCAAGTCCCGCTCTTCTGTCGTGCACATAAGTTCTTCACCCCCTAAACTGTACCGTTCCCTCGGGTTTTTGCAGCCCAAAAGCATGACCTTGCACTTCTTAGCATTAAATCTTAACTGTTAAATTTCAGACCATTCTTCAAGCTTTACTAGGTCTTTCTTCATGATAGTCACACCATCAGGGATGTGTACTCTATTGCAGATTTTAGTATCATCCGCAAAGAGGCAAATCTTACTCAACAGCCCTTCAGCAATATTGTTTGCAAAAATGTTAAAAAGAACAGGCCCAAGAAATGAACCTTAAGGCACACCACTGGTAACATCCCTTTCCTCAGAGCGATGGGTCACACCAATTTTGGCCATGTTTAGCCCCAAAATTGCCCTTGACTTATATATGAGATCTACTTATAGGGCTAGATTAACAAAGCAAACCGATCATGTACCGATTGTTTTGCGATCAAATTTCCCTCGGGTCCCAATCACTAACCTCTCCTGTGATTCGCTTCGAATCCGTGCTTGCAAATGAGGTGAAACGCTTGCAAAGTAGGCAGGGACGCGATTCACAACACAAAATTTCACATCTGACTGGGCTGGCCGATCAGCTGAAGAAGCGACTGTTGGTGACCAATTGAAAACATCTTTCCGACTCTGGAAGCCCTGCTCTCTATCCTGCTCGCTACCCTCTCCTGCCTGCTCACCCTGAATCGCCGCATCGCCACCCCGTTTTTTTCCTGCCCTTCTTCCCCTAATCTCTCCTGCCCTTCCCTGAAACTCCTGCCTGCCTGCTCGCCGCATTGCTGCCCCGGTTTTCTCCTGCCTTCATTCCCTGAATCTCTCCTGCCCTCCCCCTCTCTGCGAGCCCGTGGTTTTAACCCGTGGGTTTAAAGCGGGTTAAAACCACGGACTCGCAGGGTTAAAAACTACTAATAAAAGTTAAAGTTAAAAAAATAAATAAAAAGATCGCGGCTCCAACGCGCATACATGGGGATCGCAGAAAAGTGATCTGTGCCGGCAGATGGGGGTGTTCCTCCGATCGCCCCCATCTGCATATTTTAGTTTGCTGAATTCATCAGACCTGCCCGGATTGGGCCCAATCAGGCAGGTCGGTGAATCAGGCCCATAGTCATGTATATAATGTAATTAATATCAATGATGCAGGAAGCATTTAACAAGGTCATTGATCTCTTTGAAGTCTATGGAGGGGGATGAGATGGGGAGACATTAAAATTAATGGGTGCGAATGAAGGGTGAAGTGGGTGTTACTCTAACAAAGAAGCGAATGATGACAGATACTTACAAAGATATGCAGGAATTTTAGGAGTCGTTTGTGGGTGAGGATATGTAGGACATTGCCTGAAACTGGATCCATCACAGGAAGCCGATGAATCTTATTCTTGATCAAGGAATACACAGCATCAAAGAGACTGGAAAAGAGAGGGTGAGGGTCAATTAAACTGGAGGACAAACTTCTGTACCCACCAGTCATCGCCAAGGTCATCATTTTCAGTAGGTTACCTATCTGCAAATTTGTGGGACTTTGACTTTTGGTCTTTTGCTAATAAAGGAATTCTGACCACTCGGGTGGATTTGACATCTTCAGTGCCTCTTCTTGTCGGAAAAGACTTGATAACCAATTTTCAAAGAAAAACAACATACGTAACTTTAATTGAGAAGGGGGTATAAAAGTCCCTATGAATTGCACATCCTCTCTCTACAGGTTGAACTTTATTCTCAACCTATTGAGAAACTCTCTTTATGGGGTTTCATGTTAAAACACCTGTTTGGACTACAGCACACTTAAAACATGGCGGTGAGAATCTTGTTGGGTTTTAAGATGACAGATCTGATTTTGCCTGTGCTGGATGGGCCACACTGGCTCTCTATGGTTTATTGTACACATTTTCTGAGGTTACTTCTAAATCTATCCCCTTTCACCTTCATCTTATGTCCCCCTCATTCTAGAGTTTCCTTTTAACTGAAAGAGACTCACCTCATGCACATTTATGCCACATAGGTATTTAAACGCCTCTATCATATCTCCCCTTTTCCGTCTCTCTTCCAAATTATACTTATTAAGATTTTTAAGTCGTTCTTCAAACGCTTTTTGATAAAGACCACCAACCATTTTAGTAGCCTCTGGACCAACTCCATCCTTTTTATATCTTTTTGAAGGTGCAGCCTCCAGAATTGTACACAATATTCTAAATGAGGTCTCACCAGAGTCTTATTTATTTTTTTTTGTTTTAATCAATTTTTATTAGAGTTTTATAATAATGATAAACAATACAAACTCCATTTGTAAACCAATTCGTAATGTTACAATCTTTCAACAGAGCATATAAAAAAAAAAAAAGGGGAAAAACAAGGAGAAAAACTCCCAAACATAAATATATCTCAATCCCACCACCCTACTTAAAGTAAACCAAGTATAATCAATATTATCCCCCATCTAATAAACACCATGAGGAAGTCCTTTCGTTGTTCCTTCAAAAAGACTCCCAATGAACCACACTACCCTTCACCCTCTATCCCACCCTCCCACCCCACTTGAGTAAATAATTAAATGTGTTGAAATATTTTGTCCCAAGTTCGCCTCTGTAAGTCATAATAACCATAATGCTTAGCAGCTATACATTCCATCTGTGCAAGTTTTCGCAATTTCTCTACCCATTCCTCTTCTGGTGGAGCAGCTAACTTCTTCCAATATAATGCTATTAAACATTTGGCCGCCGCCAACCCCATTCTGACCAATTTTGTCTGCCAAGGAACTTCTCTAACATTATGTAGCCCTAACAGACAAACTTGAGGTGAAAGTTGCAATGTATCCTGAGTCCACAATGTCAAAGATCGTGTAACAATAACCCAAAATTTCTGAATCACCCCACAGTCCCACCAAATATGCATAAAAGATCCAGGGCTCTTACCGCATCTCCAGCAAGAGTCTGAAACTTGAGGGTACATAATATGTAACCGTGCAGGTGTGAAGTACCAGCGTGTTAAAATTTTATAAGCATTTTCTTGGACCAATATACAATGAGATGCTTTCTGTACCTCCAAACAAATACGTGACCAATCATCTGCAGAAAGATGCAGCCGGAGGTCCCGTTCCCACTGTTGTTTAAAAGGAAAGGAAATCACCACTCTACCACGCAAGAACTTATAAAGAATGGAGATCGGTCTCGGCACTCTACTCAACAATAGCCATAAGTTTTCCAAAGATTCAGTTCCCTGGGGATTCCCTTTATCCCAACTTTCCGAGATCATAAAATGTCTCAATTGCATGTATGCAAAAAATTCGCCTCTTAACCCAGGCTTCTTATTCACCAATGCATCAAAAGTAGGTAAGCATCCCCCAACTAGGACATCTCGAAATGTAAGAATCCCCATAGATTCCCACCTCCGAAATGCCCCCCTTTCCAATCCTGCCACAAACCGCGGTTCCCCCTTAATAGGAGCCAACGTAGAGACTCCCTTACCACTCTTTTCCCTTTGAAATAAAGAACCCCACATCCGTACTAAATGACAAAAGAACGGGTTCCCTTGCCCCTGCAATCGTTCCGGCAGCGAGGAAGAGATCCACAGCCAATTATTCAGTGTACAGTGCGGAACATAGCTTTGTTCTATTTGAACCCCAGGTTTAAACACTGCGATCTTCCAATCCAAAATAAAACGGAGTTGTGCAGCCTCGTAGTACCAGTGCAAATTGGGTACTGCCCGTCCCCCATCTTCCCTAGCAGACCAAAGTACTTGTTGACTCAACCTGGGATGTTTCCCTTGCCAAATAAAATATCGAAATTCCTTATGCAATAGCTTCAAAAGTCCCCTCGGCACCGCTATGGGCAGCGTTTGGAATAAAAATAATAGACGGGGTAAGATATTCATTTTGACAACAGCTATACGCCCCCACCAGGACAACCACAAACCCTTCCAAACTTGCAAGTCTCTCCGCACGAAACGCACTATCCTAGAGTAATTGAGATCATAAAGGCACGATAAATCAGATGGAATCAAAATACCAAGATACTTAAGATGCCCCAGTACCCGCCTCACCGGAAAGATGGCTGCCAACCTCTGCGCCTCCTCCTCCTCCAAAGAAATATTCAAAAATTCGGACTTGTCCATGTTGATCGTAAAACCTGATAGACCTCTGAATATCCCAAATACCTCCATCAACCCAGTAAGAGTAGTCTCCGGATCCGTCACATAAAAAAGAATATCATCTGCAAATAGCGCCAATTTATGTTCCCGATCTCCTATATGAATTCCTCTAACTGCCCCCAAATCCCGTATATAACAAGCCAAAGGTTCTAAATACAAAGCAAACAGTAAAGGGGAGAGTGGACAACCCTGTCGGGTCCCTCGTGTAATAGAGAAGAAATCTGTATAAAGCCCATTAATTTTAATACAAGCCCTCGGTGTCAAATAAAAATTCCTTATCCATTTTTCATACATTCCCCCAATTCCCATCCGTTCCATTACTGCCCACAAAAAGTTCCAATTGACCTGATCAAAGGCCTTTTCAGCGTCTATGGATAATAGGACCATTTTACTATGTTGTTGCTGTGCCTCCCAGATCAAATGTAAAGTTCTACGTATATTGTCTCCCACTTGACGCTTCTGGATAAATCCAGCCTGATCAACATGGACAAGTCCCGGTAACACTCGTCCCAATCTCAATGCCAACACCTTCGCCAAAATTTTAGCATCAACATTTAACAATGAGATGGGACGATATGCTCCACACTGCTCTGGGTCCCTTCCCGGTTTCAACAATACTGTGATCCCTGCTTCTCCCATAGTAGATGGCAAAGAGCCCCCATCTCGCACTCCATTACCAACCCTCACCAACAAGGAAACAATCTGCTCTCTAAAGGTCTTATAGAACACATTCGATAGCCCATCTAATCCCGGTGATTTCCCTCCTTTCAACCCCCGTATGACCCCAGACACCTCCCCCTCCGTTATGGGGAGATCCAACCTCTCTTGTTCCAAATCCGAGAGCTTTGGCAAAGGGACCGTATTTAGGAAATCTGAGATCTTAGATCCCTCACTCAAGTTGTCCCCACGATACAACTCTGCAAAAAATGTAATAAACTGGTTATGGATATCCTTATCAGTCCTATATCGAACTCCATCAGGTCCACGAATACTCTGAATAGTAGCAGACATCCTTCGAGCTCGCAAATAGCGGGCAAGCATAGCACTAGACCGATTTCCATTCTCAAACATAGCCTGTTTCAATTGTGTCTTCCTAAAAGCTAAATCCTCCAGTTGCATTTGGTGTAATTCCAATCGAACTTTACTCAAGGCCTCATACACCCTAGGCCTAGGATCCAATTGATGTTGTTTTTCTAAATCCACCAATTGCTCCCTCAATCCCAAAGAGCGTTTAGCTTTGTCCCGTTTTTTACGGGCCCCCCATTTAACAAAAATACCCCGAATAACAGCTTTCAGTGCATCCCAAAGTGTCCCATCCCTTACTTCCCCATTGTCATTTATATATAGATAGTCTACAATAGAATCCTGCACTTCTTGTAATACAATAGGGTCCCCTAAAAGTGATTCATTTAAACGCCAAAACCTGTTGCCTGATTGTATCCTAAGCCCCTTGCATACCACCCAGACAGGAGCGTGATCGGAGATCTGAATGTTACCAATCTCTGCCTCTTGAATCCCGCCCCAAAGATTTCTATGTACCCAAATACCATCTATTCTCGTGTAAGTCTGAGTAGCATTAGAGAAATGAGAATAAGTCTTCTGAGTACCATGTAGTAATCTCCAACAATCCACCAATCCCAATAGATGCATAAACCTAATCAAGGCCTTACTATGACGTCGGAGAACCACTCGTCCCCCTTTGGAGTGATCCAATGATAGGTCTGGGCACACATTAAAATCCCCTCCACAAAAAATCGCTCCCTTTGCGAAAGCAGTCAAATCATCTGTGAGACCAGCATAATAACGTGATTGATCAGTGTTAGGCCCATATATATTAATAATAGTAGTCATTTTATCCTGTATCTTACCCCGTATAGCTAAACAGCGTCCCTCCCTATCTTTGAAAACCTCATCCACCTCCAGCCCTATCCCCTTACGAACCAAAACAGCTAGACCCCCCACCCTCTGTGTGCCTCGAGCCCTATGAGTCCACACTTGATCATAATGTTGAGTGTGCAGCAACCGCTCGTCCCTTGATCTTAAGTGAGTTTCTTGCAGCAAGCATATATCCCACTTCAGCCTATGCAGTTCACGAAAAACTATACTACGCTTTCCAGGGTTATTTAATCCATTAACATTCCACGAGCCTAGGACAAGAGAACTATCATTCCTCAAGTGACCCCCCCTACCCCCACCCCCCCTACCCCCACTCCCCCCCTCCCTCCCCCCCTGCTGTCTATATGACCCTGACATGCCCAAGATCTGGGCAGCCAAGGAGAAGAAGTAAGGTCTCCCCCCCACAGAAGGCAACTGAGCCCTTTTATACTAGCGTCACTCATCCGTACCCCAACAACCACACATGCCCATTACAGGGAACAACCTTCGTAACAGTATAAGTAAAATAATAATGATTCCACAGACAATAATTCTTGTCATGGAAAACTCATACAAAATTCTATACATAACCTCTTTCTGAATATGCAGAATCAAATTAGTCATTTCAAAAATCAATCTAAAGAACCCCTGGCAAATGCCAGACTCCCCTTAACTAGGACCAAACGTCCTAGGGAAATACGGGGAGGAAGCAAAGAACAAATGGGTAATAATCTCCTCAATCCATCAGGTCTGATCCTTTAAATGCCGCTTCCCCGCACGTCCAACAGTGGACCAAACTCCAGTAGGACGCTTCTCCGCCTTCTTAGATACAGGCACTGGAACCTCAGGAACATTTTTGCACCCCATTTCCTTCAGGGCTGCCCACGCCTCATCCACATCACCAACACGTTTGGATTTGCCATCAATCGTTATCCATACTCCAAAGGGAAATAACCAGCGGTAGCGATGGCCCTCAGCTCGCAGCAATTGTGTTATCTGTTGAAAGTTCCGACGTTTTTGCAGAGTGGACCAGGCTAAGTCTTGAAAGATGCCCACCGAGATATTATTCCAGCGGTATTCCTGCTTGCGCCTCGCTATTTGTAGAATGCTTTCTTTAATCCCAAAGTCCTGGAAGCAAGCAATAATGTCCTTAGGCCCTGTGTTTCGTGCAGGACCCAAACTGCGGTGTGCCCTCACAAGCACTATTGGATCAGGCAGGGAGCCATGTGCTTCAGTGAGTAAATCAGCACAGATCTTTTTCACCACTGCAGCCCCATCCTTATACTCCTCCAGCTCTGGAATGCCCTTAAAACGCAAGTTGCATCTGCGTGATCTATTTTCCAAATCCTCCACCTGAGATTGCAACATCTGGACGGAGGATGGTATTTGATTCAGTTCAGCTCGCATATTCATTAGGTCTTGTGTCATCTCTGAAACGCGATCTTCCGTGTCTCCCACCCGACCTCCCAACTCGGCCACCTCAGACCGCAGTTCCGTCATTGCAGCTTTTAAATCCTGGCGAACACCCACCATTTCCTTCTTAAGATCTCGAAACCACTCTTGCAATACTTGGGGGGTGATCGCTTCGACTGGTGCGCTCTCGATGGTAATCTCTTCCTCGTCCGATTCCACGTGCGCCGGCGCCATTTTTTTTTTATTACACCCCGGCAGTCCGCTACTGCCCGCGGTTGTCGATTTTTCCCCTTCAGGCAAAGGGAATCGAAATTTGTCCAGCTTTTTACGTGTCTCCATCTCCGCTGTTGCACCACAATAGCATACAGAATATATCTCCTTCGGTCAGAACGCTGTAATTTTAATATTTCTCCCGTGCCTCCACGGAGCTCTCTGTTCAAGCAGCCATCCTGTGAGCTGACGTCACTTCCCCGTCAATGTTCACCAGAGTCTTATTTAGGGGCATCAATACCTCCTTTTTCCTACTGGCCATAACTCTGCTTAAGCACCCTAGCTTCCTTCTAGCTTCTGCCATCAACTTTTCAACCTGTTTGGCCACCTTAAGATCACCACATACCATCACACCCAAGGCCTGTTCCTCTTTCATTTATAAAAGTTCTTCATCCCCTAAACTGCACCGTTCCCTCGAATTTTTGCAACTCAAATGTACGACCTTGCATTTCTTAGCATTATGTCTTAGCTGCTAAATTTCGGACCATTCCTCAAGCTTTGCTAGGTCCTTCCTCATGTTATCTACACCAGTATTTTTCAATCTTTTTACACCTATGGACCGGCAGAAATAAAATAATTATTCTGTGGACAGGCATCGGTCCGTGGACCAGTGGTTGAAGAACACTGGGCTAAGTCATGGGCCAGACCCCACCCATCTCTACCCAATCTCCACCCCAGACCCCGCCCCCTTATATTACTAATTGCACCTTGCACATCCCGTGTCTCATCTAGAAGCCTTCCCTCTGACATTGCAACGTCAGAAAGAAGGCTTCCGGTTCAGGCGCAGGATGCCCGTAGGAGCCACTGCCCGTGGCTTTGTGCACTGAATCAGTTAGGAAGAGGGAGCTGGCTCGAAGATAACGCCGCATTGATCGCACCGTGTACCGGCGGTTGAAGAACACTGTTTTGGGCCTGATGCATATGCTGGCCCTGTGGACCGGCAGGAAATTTCTGTGGACCGGTGGTTGAAGAACACTGATCTACACCATCGGGGGGTGTCTATATTTCAGTTCTTGGTATCATCCACAAAGAGGCAAATCTTATCTGACAGCCCTTCAGCAATATTGCTTACAAAAATGTTAAAAAGAACAAGCCCAGGAACCAAACCTTGAATCACACTACTGGTAATATCCCTTTCCTCAGAGTGATCGCCATTGATCCCTACCCTCTGTCGACTTCCACTCAACCAGTTCTTCACCTAGCCTGTCACTTTGGGGCCCATCCTGAGGGCACTTAGTTTATTTATGAGATGTTTTGCTAAAATCTAAATACACTACATCTAGTGCACTCCCTCTATCCCACTCTGTGGTCACCCAACTTGTCTGTGTTCTAGGCTCAATGAAACCCGACCTCCATTAAGATCCACCGTGAGATCCGGTGTAGCTGGCTGCAGCTCTTTTGCAGATCCCATACCATCGACCACGTTAGCCCCTATTACACTAAACTCCACTGGCTGCCGGTGGAGGCAAGGATCATCTTCAAATTCGCCTGCCTCTGCTTCAAAACCCTAGCAGGCTCTTCTCCAATCTACCTATCCGAGCACCTTGAAATTGCTGGCCCCTCTCGTACATGAAACACCTACCTGTTCTCCTTTCCTTCCCTGAAAGGCTGCCTCTACAAGAAATTTCTCGACAGATCCCTTGCATTCCAAGCGGGCAAATGGAACAAATGCCTCACAGCACTCATCTCCAATTCCCCCCCCCTCCCTACCAAATGTTCAGGAAGTCAATCAAAACCTACCTTTTTGATAAATTCCTCTAACTTCTCCCCCCCCCCCCCCCCTCTTCCTTGCCTCCTCCTTGGACCTTGACTTACCTCAGACTCTCGACTCCTCCTTTCCTGTCAGCCACCAAATGGTTTAACAAAATGGATCACCCTATTCAACTTATCACCCCTTCTTCGTTACCTCTCTTACTAAATGCCTCTGCTCTGCTTTATTGAACTCCGCAGTATATAGCACCGCCGTATGTAACACTACTGTATGAACTCCACTATATATATACAACTTACAACAAATGTAACTTCTCTGCAATAGTAACCGACCTGAAAAATAACTTCACTGTAAATGTAGCTATGCCAAAAAAAAAAAAAAGTGTAACTTTGCTGTAATGTACAGTCTCTTCATCTGTTAACCGCATAGAACTTCCATGGTAATGCGGTATACAAAAAATAAAGTTATTATTATTATCCCAGTCTAGTGGTCTGAATGAGATACTGGGGTGCCACAGATGCTGGAGGTCCAGTTCACAGAGCACCTTTTCGTTTCCCCTAAGAAAAATCAGGAAACCACTCCTTTCTTAATTAAATCACACTGGCTCCCTATTAATCATCGGATTACCTATAAAATTCTATTGTTAACTTTCAAAACCTTAGACACCAATGAACCCCAATTCATAAACAAATTACTTATCCCCTATAATTCCTCACGTTCTTTGCGTTCAAACAACCACAAACTTCTAACTATTCCTTCTTTAAAAATCATTGGAACCCGTCGTCAGGATATGTTTTCTGTAGTAGCACCTCAACTCTGGAACTCTTTACCTTTACACTTAAGAGAAATAAATAACTTAAACGATTTCAAAAAGAATCTAAAATGCTTTTTATTTAAAGACGCTTTTAACATTTAAAATTAATCATGTGCTCTTTTTAAATGTCAAGATCCATTATATCATTGAATTCTTATTTTAGTATATAATTAAGTTAAAATTTCTGTAATTTTATGTTCTTTGTACCTCATAATACATAATTCGTAATTTTATATATTATTAACATGTTTTATCCTCTTTTTTTTTTTATGTATAAATTGTTAAATTTTCAATATTTTATGTGATTTACTGTTTTAATATCATGTTTATTTACAAACTGTAACTCGCTTAGAAATAATTTAATTAAGCGATTAATCAAATATAAATAAAACTTGAAACTTGAAAACTTGAAAAAAGAAGGTAAAAGCATCGTGTTTGCACCCGACTGGGAGAGAGTATTTATTCATTCATTTTTCTCTACCGTTCTCCCAGGGGAGTTCAGAACGGTTTACATGAGTTTATTCAGGTACTCAAGCAGTTTTCCCTGTCTATACCGGTGGGCTCACAATCTATCTAATGTACTTATGTGTCCGTCTCTGATGCCACCTTGGCCTCTGCAGTTGTCAGCTTTAATCTTAAAATCAAAATGTTAGAGCAGAGGAGTTTTGGGATGGTTTGCACCTGATGGAGACTGACTGTCCTCTTCGTTTGGTTTGATCTGTCCAGACTATCATGTCTTTCTCGATGCTGGTACTGACGATGAACTTAAGAATGGCCATATTGAGTCCGACCAATGGTCCATCCAGCCCAGTTTCCTGCTTTTAGCAGTGGCCAATCCTGGTCACAAGTATCTGGCAGAAACCCAAATAGTAGCAACATACAGTGGCGTACCAAAGGGGAGGCGTGGGGGGCGGTCCACCCCGGGTGCCAAGCCCAGAGGGGGTGCTCCCGTTCCGATCCGGTTCCCTCCCCCCCTGCGCCGGGTGTCACGTCTGGAAACAGCCTGCAGCAAGATCGCAATGCCAGCGATCTTTGCCTGCTTCGGCTGTTTCCTCCACCATGGTCCCGCCCCTCCTCTGATGTCAGAGGAGGGGCGGGACTGCGGCAGAGGAAACAGCCGAAGCAAGCAAAGATCGCTGGCATTGCGCGATCTTGCTGCAGGCTGTTTCCCCAGGGAAATAAAGCGGGGAGGCCGGGGGAATAAGCAGTGCTTCGTGTTGGTGGTGGTGGAGCCGAGCGGTCCTTCAGGGTGGAGCGGGCAGGCAGACCTTGTGGAGGGGGGGAGACAGGCCTTCAGGGGGACAGGCTTCAAGAGGGACAGGCAGGCCTTCAGGGGGGGGTGCAGGTCTTCTGGGGGGGGGACAGGCCTTCAAGGGAGGGCACAGGCCTTCAAGGGGGTTACAGGCAGGCAGACCTTCAAGGGGGGGACAGGCCTTCGAGGGGGGTGTAGGCCTTTGAGGGGGTGCAGGCCTTCAAGGGGGGTGTAGGCCTTTGGGGGGTGCAGGCCTTCGGGGAGGGAAAGGCCTTCGGGGGACAGGCCTTCAAGGGGAACAGGCAGGCCTTCAAGGGGGGGCAGGCCTTCAGGGGGGGCAGGCCTTCGAGGGGAACAGGCAGGCAGGCCTTCAAAGGGGGACAGGACTTTGAGGGGGTGTAGGCCTTCGGGGGGATTCAGGCCTTCGGGGGGGTGCAGGCCTTCGGGGGGGGGGTGCAGGCCTTCGGGGGGGTGCAGGCCTTCAAGGGGAACAGGCAGGCAGGCCTTCAAAGGGGGGACAGGCCTTCAGGGGTGGGATGCAGACCTTTAAGGGGGGGACAGGCCTTCAGGGGAGGGGGGACCCTGGTGTAGAAGAACACGGAGGGAAGGGGGAGGGGTTTAAAGAGACGTGCATATGCCTGACTTTGGGTGGGAAGAAATAATGGGTCTGAAAATAGAGGAGAGAGAGAGAGGTGATGGACATGGGTTTTAGGGAGGGAAGGAACAGAAAGGGAGAGAAGTTGGACACAAGGGATGGTGTGGAGGGGGGGATAGAGATACTGATTAGGAGGGTAGTTGGGAAAAGAAAGGGAGAGATGGTGGACCCTGGGGTGGTGGGGAAGGAGGGAGAGCTGCTGGATGAAAGGATAGTTAAGAAAAGGTGGATCTGTGGAGGGAGACAAAAAAAGGAAAGATGCCAGACATTCAGGGGAGGGAAGGGAAACGGAAGGGGAGGACAGAGATGGCAGATGGATGGTTAGCACAGAGAAAGAAGAAAGAAGGAGACCCTGGCAAGCAAGTTATCAGAATACAACCAGAGCCTTGGACCAACAAGATTTGAAAAATAACCAGACAACAAAAAGGTAGAAAAACTAATTTTATTTTCTGTTTTGTGATTACAATATGTCAGATTTGAAATGTGTATCCTGCCAGAGCTGGTGTTAGACTGCAAACGTGAGCTAGGATTTAAAAGATAGAGGAAAAGTCCTTTTTGTTTCTTTATTTTATTTACACCACAGCACCAGTGTGGTTAGGAGAAGCCAAAGGGGGGGTGAAAAAGCTATAAAATAAACCCAATTGAAAAAACACCCAATTGGGCAGGAAAATCGAATCGATAAACCAATTCAATAGGCTGAATCGAATCGAAATTTTTTTTCCTGAATCTGGCAGCATTAGTTTGCGCTACTGTCTTAGACTTTAGGACCTGGGATTGGGGAGAGATGGCATCCTCAGTACTTTATAATGCAAGTGAAATGAGGATTTGGTCAGATTTTTGAAGGGTCTGCACTCTGCAGAAGAAAAATATTGTATAGGCCGGGGACATGAGACAGCAGGAAATGGGAACTTTTCTTCCTTCTATTTTTGTGAATGGCAAGGCTGAGGATGTCAGAGAGTTCAGTTAAAATATGTGCTTTATAAGAAAATATAATAATGTGTTTTATAAAGTTTATAACATTGCTGGCCTACCCGGTGAGGTGTTCCTAGTGGTGGTGGTGGCAGCGTGTCAATGTTTTGAGAGGAAGAGGTGATCTGGGAAATTCTGCTGAGCAAACTCCGGGCCCATTTCCACCCCCCAGTTAGTCCACTCCACTCAACTGGTTCACACACTGAGTGGGTCTTTGGGTGTTGTTCCTGGGTAATTGTTTTGGGATCTCTTCCAGTGGTTTGTCAGTATCTCCTTCTGGTCCTAGGAAGGAAACTTTGTTAACCTTAGCACTGACCTACAGAATATGTTTGTAACAGTGCTGCTTGTGTGGCATTAGTCTATGTAGTGATCGAAAGAAAAAAACAGACCTTTACACATTTTTGCACTATATGGTGGGTGTATGAGGAGATTCACATTTCCTGCACAGCTAAGTCCGTGTGAAGTTACCTTGTGCTGTATTTGACATCTAGCAAAGTCTCTGTTTGGAAGGAAAGATCTCAGCTTAAAAATGAAGTGGCCAGAAGTTATGGTAAAAGCAGATAGCGTAGCTGGTTTTAAGAAAGGTTTGGACAAATTCCTGGAGGAAAAGTCCATAGTCTGTTATTAAGACATAGGGGAAACATCTGCTTGCCCTGGATCAGTAGCATGGAATGTTGCTACTCTTTGGGTTTTGACCAAGTACTAGTGACCTGGATTGGCTTCAAGTTTCAAGTTTATTAGGTATCTTGATGAATCGCTTAATCAAACTTCAAAGCGATGTACACATTAAAATTTACATTTGTTAGGTAACAGTACAATACATACGAATATTTAAAAAAATAAAAAAATAAAAAATAAATTACACTGTTTAACATACTCTTGACATTAGGTAAGGAGGGATGAAATACAATTCATCAAAGTAAAGAAGAGACATTCAGGGAAAAAACACAAGGGTAATAGTTTAAAAAAATATAATAAAGTACAATGGAGTAGTAACATAATAAAATCAGTTTGCAAAGGCATCTTTAAAAAGAAAAGTTTTTAAGTTACTTTTAAATTTTCCGAATTCCTTCTCCTCCCTTAAAAAAATAGGGAGGGCATTCCAAGCCTGAGGTGCAGTACATGAAAAAATAAATTGCCTTCTCGTATTTATACTTTTTAATGAAGGAATAGACAATAAGTTTTGTTCGTTGGATCTTAAAATTCTCCTTGCAGAATATGGAATTAATAATTTAAATAAAAAAGCGGGGGTCATATTATATAGAGTTTTGAAGATGATTATACAAAGTTTAAAAGTTATTCTGTGAATAACTGGAAGCCAGTGAGCATTTTTAAGAAGTGGTGTTACATGGTCGAATTTTCTGGATTTGGTTATTAATTTAATTGATGCATTTTGTATGATTTGGAGACGTTTTATTTCATGTAAAGCAATTCCTTTAAATAGAGAATTGCAATAGTCTATTTTAGACATCACCAAAGAGTGAATCAGAATGTTGAGTGATTTGGGACATAGAAATTTTGAAATAGAGCGAATTTTACGTAATCTGTAAAAGGTAGTTTTCATGATGTTACTAATATGGTCGTGAAAAGTAAGTTTATTATCGAAAATTACCCCTAAAATTTTAATATTTTGGACTAATTGTAGCGGAACGTTTTGAATAGCGACAGGAGTAACAAGAGGGAAACTATCCTTCCATGGAAAAAGCATGATATTAGTTTTTTTTTTATATTAAGTGCCAATCTGTTTTCATCCAGCCCATGATAAATTTGGTCAAGTTTCCTATTAATATCCGAAATTTCAAGTACATCATTGTTATTTAGAGGATGCAGTAGCTGAATGTCATCAGCATAGGCAAAAACATGAAAGCCTACAGATTGGCATAATGTCAACAGAGGTGCCAGAAAAATATTGAAAAGTAAAGGAGAAAGAATAGATCCTTAGGGAACCCCATGTGCAATGTGTGATGGTTTAGAGGAAGATTCATTGAAAAAAACTGTGGATGTGCGATTACTGAAATAGGATGTAAACCACGCAAGAACTTCATCTGTAACCCCAATAGATTGGAGTCTATTGAGAAGAAGTTGATGATCAATCGTGTCAAATGCTGCTGAAAGATCAATAGAAATTAACAGCACCGATTGATGATGATCTAAGAAATATTGAATGGAAGTTGTCATGCCAATCAGGGAGTGTTCTGTGCTATGGTGCTGTCTAAAACCAGTTTGATTCGGATGTAACACATTAGTTTTTTCTACAAACTCTGAAATTTGGTTGAAAACAATTTTCTCTGTTAATTTTGCTAAAAAGGGGATGTTAGATATAGGTCTATAATTGGATAGGTCATCATGACCGATATTTTTATCTTTAATAATGGGACGGATGTATGACTTTTTCCAATCCAGAGGTACAATGGGTTACTGGGCATGATGGACCATTGGTCTGACCCAGTTAGGCTATTCTTATGTTATGTTCTCATCTGTAGGGGCCTTTGTTTTCACTTCTTATTTTAATGTATTTTTTTTCTGGGAACTTATCAGTGTTTTTTTATAATGGGAACAAAAATGGAAGAGAATTAATGTGTGTGGGATGAGGGGGTAACTAATTTCTTCAGCTAAATAATTCAATCCACCTCAAACAGACATAGGAGAACTTGTGCACCATTCACACACCCTCCAACCAAAAACGTCAAAAGATAAAAACTGTTCGACAACCTCCTAGCCATTCAAGCTGCAACACTCGACCCCCAACTCTACAACCTATTGACCTTGACCACAGACTATAAAACCTTCAAAAAAGAAATAAAAACCCTTCTATTCAAAAAACACATAAAACCAAACTAACACAATCAGAACTATCCCAAGCATCACCTGCAACTACTCCATATGTACTTCTGATGTCTTGACAATTCAGACATAATTTATGTTATGGTATGTTTGGAATAATGGTTACATATATGAGGTTCAATAAAAGAAAATTTTCACTGCCTGTTTCTATTATGACCATTTATTCAGTTTCATGGTTATTACAAAAAATTTTTTTTACATGGGGGGGGGTGTCAAAAAATTATGGGCCCTGGGTGCCACATACCCTAGGTATGCCACTGGCAACATACCATATTTTTCAGATACTAGGTATTACATTTTTGTACCAATGTTTAGACAAGCTGTTACAGGGTACGTGAATACCTTTCCACTCCGCTGTACAGACACTTGACAAGAAATCATCCTAATCAAAAAACAAACAGGTCACCCATGAGCATCTGATCTCTCTCTCTTCATGTATATGCACATCATGATTTGTTCTTGTTCAAGAGAGGAACTCTTGAAAGCAAGGTCTTACCTGGCATTGGGGGAGATAGAGACTAAGGGCTTGAAGGATCCCTGCAAATAAATATCTGCAAGAGAAGGGAAAGCGGTTCAGAGCTGGTCAGTACAGAGAAAGGGGGTGGGGTGGGGTGGGGGGGATGGGATGGGATGGGGGGGGGGGGGACATCCACTTCTGCTTTTTTGCAGAGTTATTTGTGCTTAAAGAATCAGGCCAGAAAAGTGGCGCTGGAAACCTTAGGACTGGATGGCGTCTACACATCTATGAAGAGCAACCAAGACCTCCCCCCTCCCTCTTAACTTTTTGGATTCTTTTGTGTCGTGTGCATGGTTGCTCTCTTTCCTAGCTGCTTCTGGAGGTCTATTCCCATATTTGATACTTTGCAGGTGTTTATAACCTTGATCTGCAAAGCCAGAGATGGCGCTAGACATAATGTCCAAAGAAACCTAATCATGAGAGCAGGGCAACTTCATAAGCAAAGAGAGAGGGCCCAGACAAAGTCTTACAGCTCCATTACTGAAGGAGAGAGTGTCTCTCGGTTTATTGGGGGTATTTGGCAGGAAGGGAACACTATGTACACCCCACATTCCCAAACATCATTTCTCACCTCTCCACGTTTCAATTTTGTGTTCCTCAATTTCATAGATTTGTACCTTTCAAGATAAAAGAAAAAATAAATTCAAAACAACGTATCTTTGTATACAAAATGTCACAGAAACTGGAGAAGGAATGAAAGCATGGAATAGAGAGAACTATAGGCCAGATTCACTCGTTCCCCAACCCCGACCCAATTCACTGACCTTCTGCCCGATCAATCTCCCACCCAATCCAATCCGCCCATGCAAATGAGGAGAAATGACATGCATAAGTAGGAAGCCATCGATTCACTAAGCAGAAGAAGAATCACTGATTGGGTTTGACGATCCGAAAAGAAGCGACTGCTGAGGACCAGTTGCTACTGTCCTTGCCGCCCTGAAATCCCAGTATCGAGGTTACAAAACAACTATCAAAATAAAATTGTACATTACTCCCTTTTTACATATATTCTTCAAAAAGTGCAGTGCGAGCCCGCGGGTTTACAGCGTGTTCTGTTCCACAATCTGGCTGCATAAAAAACGTGTTCTGGCTTCCGTGTCAGCAGCCATTAACAATCAGGTATGTGCTGTAGCCTTTGGTAGCGTAGGGCCGGTAAGTGAACTGTAGCCCCCTCCTCCTTCATTTTGAGCTCGCTTGTGCAAAGAGCAGGCGCAAGCACAAATGGCATTTACAACCCACAAGGATAATCTGCGCATGTGTCTCGATCGCTTGTGGGCATGCGTCCAATCAGATCATTTGCATGCTGAATCTGTAGTGAATTGGTCGCTCAGCAGTACTCGGCCACGAATCGCCCAACAATGATTCAGATGGGTGAGTTTAATAATAATAATAATATTAATCATCTTTATTTTTTCTGTACCACCATAGTCAAGCGACTTCTAGGCGGTTCACATTGAAAGAAGGCTGAGCAGTCAGCGAATAACAGGAAGCATAAAATAGAAAAGTTACATACTAATTGGAGTTCCATGGGTAAAGAATACATGAAAATTGGAGTTACCTGAGAGATTAAATTAGTGTTTATAGCGGGGAATATCATAGTGAGAGAGGGTCGTCTGTTTAGTCAATGAATTTGTCAAATAGGGCGGTTTTAATTGATTTTTGGAATGCGTTGTAGGTCACTTTGGGTTCATTTATGCAGTTTCTCAGCCAGACTTTAGTGAATCTGGGCCTTAGTTATTTCAGATCAGGTGTGAATGGAAGAGAGATGCAAATGCTGAGTCCTGCTGGCTCAATGCATGTCCAATATCTTAGGGAGGTTCCTACATGAACCTTTCCAGGAATCTCTTCCTTGGAGTAAGTGAAAATCAGACCCAGAACCTGTAGACCACTGAACCGTTCCCTAGAGGCAGACTAAATCTATACCAAGTGCACATCATCCCACAGACCTGAATCCCTCCAACACAGACATTCAAACGCATGTCGTCCTGCAAGCCTGAATCCCTCCAACACAGCTCGCAAATGCCAACTTCTCCTTCAAGTAACATGGACAATGGATACACCTAAATTTTAAAAGTCTTTAAAAACCATCAATTGTACACAGGCATTTGAAGCAGGGGCACAGATGAGTTACTGTTTGATTGAAACTTGTAGTTAATTTTATTTTGATTATTGTATTTAAAAATTTTTTTTAAATTATGTAAATTAGCTAGCTAGTTTTTAAACTATAAGCCATCTAGAAAGCCATGACCCTTGGCTCGAGATAGAAAATTTTAATAAACTTGGAAACTTGAATGATTGGGTTACCCGTCCGTAGTAGTCTGATAATAAAAGGAATTATTTATTGTGGTTTGGTATATTTTTATGCTGAAATGGTGGTGTATAGAGGTGGCTTTAGTATCTGTCCATGTATGGTGGCTGCCTGGAATGCGCTCCCGAGGGAGGTGGTGGAGAGGAAAATGGTGACAGAGTTAAAAAAAAGCGTGGGATAAACACAGATGATGTCCATTTATGGCCGTTTGGCTGAGGATGGGCTGGGGAGGGCTTCGATGGCTGGGATGGTTTAGATAGGCTGGAGTGAGCTTTGATGGAGACTTCAGTAGATGGAACCTAAGCATAGTACCGGGCAGAGCTTTAGGTTCTGGCCCAGCAATAGCTAAGAAGAAGGAAAATTTAAATTGTCAGTAATTTAAAGAGTGGGTAGGGTTGGGCATTCAGGTCTTTATCTGCTGTCATCTACTATCTTACTATATACATGCTGTTATCTGCTTTATGGCAGCCATTTTGGATTAGGGCTTTCATGGAGCAGGAGCGTAGCAAGATTGCTCCTGCCCCATTTCTCCACTAGACCACCAGGGCTTTAAGGTAAGCTGTGGAGGGGTCCGGGAGGCAGCAGGGGGCAGGACATGAGGTTTGGGGAGCTCCCGCAAATATTTTCTGATATAAAGGAACCAAATAAATAAAATTGGTGAAGGGAAAGATCTGTGTGGTACATCAGCAATTAATTCTCTTAGGTATGAAAAACTCTCTCCCATTCTAACGTCCTGACTGCAGTCACATGACACCATGTGAGGGAGCAGGAGCTGAACCAACCCCATCGCCTATGGCTCCCCTCCTCTAAAACAAAAAGAAAGAACTCGTTGGGAAGAAAATCCCAAAACATCTGTGCATCAGTTTTAAAAAGCTGCATAGAGAGGAAGAGAGCATGCTGGTTACCCTAAATCTCTATATATGTAGCAGTATTTTCTTGAAAGCATCCACAATCGCTTCACCATCCCCTTGGACTCCCTTTGACATCAGCCATAAGCACAACACTGTGTTTTCAAAACTTTCCTGTTTATTGACGATCTTCCATTTCTTTTCCATTTTTATTATTTTAGTAATGGAACCTGCTTAGATCCTTTGGTGGGAAAAGCGGTATAGCAAGTTTGATAAATAATAATAAATGCCCCCCAGCCCACCAAAAAGGGCAGCCCCAACCCTTCCCCAAAGATCTTTCTGATGTGTAGTAGAGAGCAGGAGTGATGTCCAGTCAATGCACACCCGCCAAAAGCACATCCACCCCCCCAGCACACAATGCTCATGCACAATCACCACAAAAAGAACAGATTCAGAAGTACAAACTATACACATAGCACAGGGACACACCCCAGCAACACTTACCTCCTCGCTCCATTTACACAAGGATACGTCTCCCTCAGTGATGGAGAGACCCTGAGTTTTAGATTCGATTCTGGACAACTGACTTTATGTTCCAACACTGAATATGGTCTCATTAGGACTTGTAACGTTGCAGATCAGATGTGTGACCCCCCCCCCCCCCAAAAAAAAAAAAAAGCCTCTGCTACAGAGCGGAGGATATGGGATGAGTTGTGTGAGATTGTGGATAGTAAACAGCAGTGAGTGGTGTTGGAGCCCCTTTGCCTGTGTGGTAGGGGGTGAATTCTAGGCTTTTGCTTAACTTGTTCTCCCGTACAGAGGGAGACTCCTGAAGTGTTAATTACTGATGGGGGGGGGGGGGGTGAAAGTCTAAAAATACATTTGCAATAGAGCAGAGACCAGAGAGGAGAAAGAGGTTCTCAGGAAAATGGGAGAAAAAGACTTTGGCTTTCGGAAGTGATTACCAGGAGAGGTCAGAGTGTGAAAGTATGAATGGACTGTATCATCCGTCTATTTTGAAGCAGACGACATTTGGATATCCAAAGAAGCTATCAATCAAGTTATCCATCGCATTCAAGTAATTGGTGAAAGACGAAGGGCTAGATTCACTACGCAAACCGATCGTTTGCGAGCCCTTTGCGACCCCATTTCCCTCCTGCAGTATTCACTAACCTGTTTTGCGATCCGCGCATGCAAATGAGGGGAACTGCATGCAAAGTAGGCAGGGACGCGAGTCACTAAACACATTTGACGATTTGACTGTGCTGGCCGATCAACCCAAAAAGCGACTGCTGAGGACCAGTCCTTGAAGCCCTTTCCGACTGCCTTCTGCCGCCCTGATCTGCCTGCCTGCCCTGACTCTCCCACCCTTCCCCACAGTGTAAGCCCTTGGTTTGAACCCGCAGGCTTTAAAGTGGGTTAAAACCACGGGCTGTAAAAAAGGTTAAAAAAAAAGTGCCGGGCCGGAGGTCCAGCGCATGCACAGGGATCGCTATAAAGCAATCCATGCCGGCAGATGGGGGGGCATTCCTCCGATCACCCCCATCTGCATATTGGAGTTTGCTGAATTCATCCGACCTGCCCGGATCGGGCAGGTTAGTGAATCTGGCCCTAAGTGAGTATGATGACACTCAGGATTGTGATTCTTCAGCCCCGGCCTACGCCCAGCTCAAAGACTTTACGACTGTTCCGGATAAATTCTGGTTGCAGGTTACCATCCCGAAGAGCTGACTAGAGGCCATGAACTGGCCATGAGGAGGGACCAGGATTACATATGCATAAATGGTCATCTGCATAAATCTGAATCATATATTTGGAAACAGTGCGTGAAGCCAGTTGTTCCTGCTGGTCTGTCTTGCTCACCTTTACTCCCTGCAATGTCTAAAGTTATTATCTGTCTTTAATTAGGGACTCCAGGTTGCCTGGTGGTGCCAGTGAAGAAGGAGAATCTTTCTGCTGTCGGCTGTCGGAGCTGGAAATTCTAGGACTGCAGCAACCATTTGCGTCATCATGTCACAGGAAAGCCAGACTTTCTATCACCTTTTTCTTCTGGGTTATTGTGAGTAAATCACCACTTCTGCTATTGTTAGTAAAAATTGTTAATGAGTTGTGTGGCTTCCATTTCCGTTGGAGCCTTTAAACCAGGAATGAAACGTACAACGCGACCCTTTTCCCTAACACAGAATTTGCTTCCTGTTTGGTAAATAATTATAGGTAGCAATGGATACAGGGAAGATCGGGGGCAGCAGGCAAAAAAAAGAGGAGCTGGTCTGCACCCTACTCACTGGCTCCCACAAACACAGGACAGACAGATGTGACAGCACAGAGCGTCGGGACGTCACGCAGAGCCGCAGTCCTCACCAGGGGGCATTTGTAGTAGCGATGCAGGATGTTAATGAAGTCTGTGATGGTCAGCATCCCTGCGGGAAGAGAGCAGACCCCTGTCTTACTCAGCTGAAAGCATCCACTCTGATCCTGATCGTAGTGCTCCACAAACACTTACCCACGAAGCACTGCTGCTTGCTGTCCCAGAGAGGGGCAGCTCTCACTCCATTGGCCACCAGTGCAAAGAAAGCCTTCTTGATCTGTATAGAAGGCAGACAGCACAAGTGAATGCAGGGGACTGCAGAGACATAGAGAGAGAGAGAAATGAGGTAGAGAATGATACAGGGACATATTTTCCCCCCATCTCCACAGGAACTCATTTTCCCCATCCCGGTGAGTTCTTTTCCAGTCCCTGCCCCATCCTGCATTCTCCGTCCTCATCTGCACAAGCCTCAAACACTTTAAAATCCTATTGTGATGTCATAATGCCTCATTCCACCAATACCTAAGCTCCGTCCTCATCTGCACAAGCCTCAAACACTTTAAAATCCTATTGTGATGTCATAATGCCTCATTCCACCAATACCTAAGCTCCGTCCTCATCTGCACAAGCCTCAAACACTTTAAAATCCTATTGTGATGTCATAATGCCTCATTCCACCAATACCTAAGCTCCGTCCTCATCTGCACAAGCCTCAAACACTTTAAAATCCTATTGTGATGTCATAATGCCTCATTCCACCAATACCTAAGCTCCGTCCTCACCTGCACAAGCCTCAAACTCTTTAAAATCCTAAGTAGCAACATTCTAGAGCTCAGATTGTGATGTCATAATGCCTCATTCCACCAATGCCTAAGCTCCGTCCTCATCTGCACAAGCCTCAAACACTCTAGAATCCTAAGTAGCAACATTCTAGAGCTGAGATTGTGATGTCATAATGCCTCATTCCACCAATACCTAAGCTCCGTCCTCACCTGCACAAGCCTCAAACTCTTTAAAATCCTAAGTGTTCGAGGCTTGTATGGTTAAGGCAGAGCTTCCAGGAATAGGGCAAGGACAGTGACAAAACTCATGGGGACGGGGAATTGAGTTCCTGCAGGGACAGGGACTAATTTGTCTCCGTGTCATTCTCTAAAATGAGTGCATAGATTTAGAGATTTCCAGTTTATGGCTACACCTCTTCTCCTTCACATACACAATGAAGTAAATCTCATAACAATTTCCATCAGATTCATTGTCAGGTTCAATGAAAGTTGTCACTCCCTGATAGTCTCCTTTAATACAAGATAACAAAACTGCTTACCTGTAACAGGTGTTCTCTATAGACAACAGGGCTAATCAGGCACATGCAGGAAACATCTTTAAATGTGGAATTTGGCTGTGAAATGTCCCTGTTCAGTCCAGTGAGCTAGACACAGATAAGACAATACAGAGCATCCCTCCCCCACTACTACAACTATGAATTATTTCTATAGCGCTACCAGATGCACGCAGCGATGTAGAGTCACAAAGACAGTCCCTGCTCCAAAGAGCTTACAATCTAAACAGCCAAGACAGACAAACAGGGTGTCATGGATACAGTTAAGGGGAATGGTTAATCAGCTGGCTGGGTTGGAGGGCAGAGGGGAGTACAGGACAATCAAGCCATTGTGACATCACTGATGAGGTTGGCTCTTATTGGTGGAATGAGGCATTATGACATCACAAGCTCAGCTCTTCACCCTACTACTACTACTATGAATTATTTGTATAGTGCTACCAGACACACGCAGCACTGTACAGAGTCACAAAGAAGACAGTCCCTGCTCCAAAGAGCTTACAATCTAAACAGCCAAGACAGACAAACAGGGTGTCATGGATATAGTTAAGGGAAACAGTTAATCAGTTGGCTGCTAACAGAGGGGCCAATGCAGGGAGCTAGCATGGAAAGAAGTGCATAGAAGGTAGATGGAAGGACACATTGAAGGGTTTCCAATTGCTTTTTCTGTGTTCTCTTTATAATACATTCAAGGACTCAGAGAAGTAACTGGGGAGGGGACCTCAAAGCCTGCCTGCAGGTTACCCTTCCTTCAGCTTGGGCCTCGTGGCATAAGGTACCTCGTTTGCCACCCCTAACACCAGCCATCTGGAGAACAGAGACAGCGGCCTCTTATAAAATCTATATTAAAAAATATAGGAAGTGGAATGGGTGAGAGGAGTGAGACTATAATTTATGCATTCACAAAGTCAACATGTCTAAATTTAGCTAGAAAATAGAGCAGCATTTGGTTAGAGCAAGGGAAGCTGAGGGTTCAAATCCCGATACTGCTCCTTAACACTTAACCCTCCATTTCAAACGTAGTGGCCCTTTTGCTAGAGCTTAGCATGTGCTAATGGATATTAATGTGGCCCATAGATATAAAAGCGGACATGCAGCACAGAACTTGTGCTATGCTTTAACCAAAGGGCAACTAATATCACATGCCACAAAGAGGTCCACGAATCGCCCATAGAATGCGAGCTCAAAGCCACTTCGGTGCACCCACGTTTGACAGGGTGAATGCAGGCACCCAACTAATTCTTCTTTGTGTGTCATTTGGTGACACGCCCAGGCCGTGTCCACATGTAATCAATCCCCCCACCCAAATAGTTGTACAGCAGAATAGCGCATGTAACTGCCAATCCGCGCATAAACATTCTGATTTCGTATAGTGGCGGTGAGCGGATATTCAATGCTGGGCCATGTCTGGACTTCGGAACTAAACAAACCGCATAATGATAGGACTGTGTGTTTTCGGAGGCCCCATCTGGCTGCTTAAATGCTGAATATTGGCATTTTACTGGCCATGTGCCAACTCCACCCTGAAAATGCCTCCACAATGGCCAGCTTTCCCTTATTTAGGCATTTATATATCACCTATCAAGACTAACTAGGCAGTCTCCAATCATTTTCCTGTCTGTCCCGGTGGGCTCACAATCTATCTAATATACCTGGGATTAAGTGACTTGCCCAGAGTCACAAGGAGCAGTGCGGGATTTGAACCAACAACCTCAAGGTGCTGAGGCTTTAGCTCTATCCGCTGTGCCACTCCTTCCTTACACACCAACTAGTAATTTTCAGCAGCAGCAACATAATGCCATAGTAGATGACGACAGATAAAAGACCTGTGTGGTCCATCCAGTCTGCCCAACAGTCACATTCATTTCTGAGGCAATCCAGTAATTATTATTTTTACTTGCTAAGTTCCACTTAAGATGTTTCTCCCATCTCCCCTGACATAGGCAAGGCCTGTGGTAAAAATGTGCCTTCTTGCTGCTGATCCATATTGCCACCCAGGGGACACAGAAGTCCTCCCGGCATCGGCCCCACTGCCCCACCGCCGGGAGTTGGCGTCCAAGCTAACTCCAGTCTATCCCAAGTCATCTGGACCGTAGGAGAAGTGATCTGTACAATTCTGTGTCCATTCAGGGGTCCTTTGAGTCTATCCCAAGCACGTCTGAACTACCCTCTCTAGGAAAAAGGTATTGCTTGACATTCTTCCTGAATCCTGCCACCCCACATAACTCACACGGAATTAGGCCCAAGAAGGTTGAGCTAAATTTAAAGAAATACAAAATCAGGATTAATTTACCGAACTAGCTTTCTCCTGTTCTCCTTGAACAATAAAATTGTAGTTGTCATGTTAATCCCTGTGACATGTAGGAATAAGGATCAAGAAACAATATATAGGGTTGACATTTTATTTAACTCACTCAATAGATTCGTCACGAGCTTAAAGTTTAATAAATAAAAACAAAGAAATGGAGAACAAGGTAATACCTTTTTATTGGACTAACATCCTGTGCTGACTTGAGGAAAGTGGATTTAGCCTGAAAATATCTATTTTTGTGAAACAGATCTCATCTCCTTCCTCCAAGCTTTTGAGAGTTATCGTCACCTTCACGAGTCCAGTGAGACATGCAGTGATGGTTACCCGGGTCTGGGGATGCCTGCAGATGCCACCACAGCTTAATCTAAGATGGGCAGCGGGGGCTGACAAACTGATGAGACGCATGAAAGGGCCAATGACACCCCCACACCCCCGGCAGTCCTCAGAGTGGCAAATGCAAGTTTGGGGAAGAGGAGAGAGGAGTGCGGTTGTATTTGGGGGGTCTCAAGGGCCATTAGACTGGACAGGTCTGAGGCCTGTGCCCACCCAGGCCCACCTGTAGCTACGCCACTGGTCGGTTCTACCTACCCAGATGCAGCAAGACCCAAACAACTGCAACAATCATGATGCCAGCCATGGAAGCCTAAGAGAACGTCTCACCTTATGTTCTTTGTTTTCATGCATTCCTAAAATTCTCTTTAAGGTCACTCTTTGTGAGCTTGTTAAAGGAAGAAAAGGAACCCCAAACCCTACTCCAAACTTTTTCGTTTTACACATGAAGGAAGGGACAGGACATAAACGCAGGGCTCAGCTGGCCTCCCTCCAACTTACCTCTAAAGTGGTGTCGAAGATGACCAGTTTGGAACTGGTGGGGACAGCATCATAGCAGCAGTGTTTCATCATGAAATCCATGTAAACCTTGGCATCCAGGAGGAGATCTGAAGAAAAGCAAGAAACATGGAACCTTTTCAGATGTGAATCTCCTGCCCAGCCCCTACTGTTTCCATAAATAATGTCATCATTTAAAAAGCGTGTTAAGTTCAGTTGATGCATTTGTTTGTACATTGTAGTTCAGTGATCCATCAAATTTTTAATAAAGATTTAGGTTCCTGCTCTTTATTTCGTTTTGTTTAAAGAGTGTGAAATATATGCGAAAATAGGGAAATGGGAGGCAGGCGGGGGGGACTTTTTCACATCATTGTAGTGTGTACTATTTTCCAGGCTAGCACACAAAACCATTTGAAAGCGGGCAAGATGGTGTCTGCCCCAGGTCAGTGTCAACACCGGAAATTCAATGCCAGCGCCATATCCAGCCATCAGCATTGAATTTTCTTGCCTTTTTTTTTGACTGGTTGACACAGCTAGCTAAGCCCATATTCATCGGTTGGCTGGCTAAATCCTAGTGGCCAAAGATTGCTCTGGCTGTATGGCAAGTCAATGAATATTGGCAGTGATCGGCTCTGTCACACAACAAAGCCAGTCATTGGGCAATCTGCCAAATGGATCTCCCGGCTAGTTGAGGCCCTATTGTTCATTTATTATTCAAGTAGTCAAAATATTTAAACATAATGATGTGCTGGGAATTCCCAGAAGCAACGAAGCTGGATTTAGTAAGCTAGAGGCCAGTCAGATTTTCAGGACGACTGGAATGAATATGCATGAGACAGATCTGCACGCAGTGCTGCATGCAAATGTCTCTCATGCATATTCATTGAGGAGATCCTGAAAATCTAATTGACTGGGGGTTCTCCAGTTTGAGTCGCTGAACTGAGACTTTTCTTCCAACCGGTATCTATGAGAGAAAGTTTAGGAAATCAGGCGCAGTGTCAGCTGTTTTGGTAAATCTTACCAAGTTGCAGAAATTTGTGGGTCCTGCACTGAGAACGACAAGGCATGGATACCAGGAATTCTACCCACCTGTTCTCTCTATCAGGGGAAGACCACTGGGAGGAGAATCCTAAAGAGAAGACACAAAATTCTTAAAGTTTGTATAGTAGGTAGAAGAAATAGCACTTCCTTGTCCTCTGAGTCCAGTGTCCCCTGGAACACTGTGCGAGGAATTCTATAAGTGGCATTCAAAGATCGGTGACAGAAAAAATTGGTACTATGCATGGTTCTACAAAGGAGACACACCTTTACAGCAGGGGTGTCAAATGTCGGTCCTTGAGGGCTGCAATCCAGTCGGGTTTTCAGAAGAAGCATTAGATCTATTAGCATACAATGCATGTTCATTGGGGAAATCCTGAAAACCCGACTGGATTGCAGCCCTTGCAGACCGACATTTGACACCCCTGCTTTACAGAATCACAAGTAGCGTCAAGACTTGTGTCTGATGAAACCTGGTGTAAATGTTGGCCTCCAAGTTAGATGCACAGAGGCCATATTCTGTAAGCCCGCTTATAACGTTTTGGAATGCCCCTGACCTGCCTGTGCTCTTCCCATGGCCAAACCCCCTTTTGAGTTACACACTATTAGAGATGGGATCAGGTCTTATAGAATAGTGCACAGCCAGATGTGCGCACAGATTTTAATGGGTGCTAATTACTGTCATTAATTGGCTCATTAGCCAAATCATGCTCTCCCTCTGGTCAACTAGTCAAAGAAATTGATCAGATTTATCTGACAAGACCTGCCTCTAGTGAATTTGTATCGCCCCAGGTCCTGTAATGCATTGAATTCCAGAAAGGTTGCTATTAAGAACATAAGAAATGCCTCCGCTGGGTCAGACCTGAGGTCCATCGTGCCCATCAGGTCCAGGACCTGTGCAGTAATCTTTTATCTATACCCCTCTATCCCCTTTTCCAGCAGGAAATTGTCCAATCCTTTCTTAAACCCCAGTACCGTTCGCTGCCTTATAACATCCTCTGGAAGCGCATTCCAGGTGTCCACCACACGTTGGGTAAAGAAGAACTTCCTAGCATTTGTTTTGAACCTATCCCATTTCAACTTTTCCGAATGGCCTCTTGTTCTCTTATTTTTCAAAAGTTTGAAGAATCTGTCCCTCTCTACTCTCTCTATGCCCTTCATGATCTTGTAAGTCTCTATCATATCCCCTCTGTTTGAAATGCGTTTTCAGTCATTTACTTAGCACAGAAGTCAGACTTAGCGGCCTGTAGCTCTCTTGCTTCCAGGCTTAAGCTGACATCCATTCCAAGGAGAATCTTGAGGCTCCCCATCTCTCTTTCCTGCTCCAGTGGGGTTACAGATCTTTCCATACTCAGGGCTGAGGACACAAATTTATCTATTGGGACCCAGTTTAGAAGGAACTTGTCCAAATTTGTCATGAATCCCTGGAGGGTATTTTCTCCTATGACAGCCTCTGGAAAAGCGTTCCAGCTTTCCCTACCTTGGAGAGGGTGAACAACCTGTCCTTATCTGCTAAGTCTATTCCCTTCAGTACCTTGAATGTTTCGATCATGTCCCCTCTCAGTCTCCTCTGTTTGAGGGAGAAGAGGCCGAGATTCTCTAATCTCTCACTGTACGGCAACTCCTCCAGCCTCTTAACCATTTTAGTCGCCCTTCTCTGGACCCTTTCGAGTAGTACCATGTCCTTCTTCATGTACGGTGCTGGAACCCCTCCCCCCCCCAAAAAAAAAAAGTAACAGAGTCTCCTCAGCAACTGCCATCTTGCCACCAAGGCCCAACATATTGAGTCTATCTTTAAAACAACATGGATATTGAACAGGTGAATAAAAGATTGAGTTATTAATAACATAAGAACGTAAGAATAGCTTTACTGGGTCAAACCCAGTAGCGCATTCTTAGTGGCCAATCCAGGTCATTACAGTACCTGGTAAAACCCCAAACAGTAGCAACATTCCATACAGAATCCCAAAGAGTAACAAGATTCTAGAATCCCAAAGAATAGCAACATTCCATACAGAATCCCAAAGAGTAACAAGATTCTAGAATCCCAAAGAATAGCAACATTCCATACAGAATCCCAAAGAGTAACAAGATTCTAGAATCCCAAAGAATAGCAACATTCTATACAGAATCCCAGAGAGTAACAAGATTCTAGAATCCCAAAGAATAGCAACATTCCATACAGAATCCCAAAGAGTAACAAGATTCTAGAATCCCAAAGAATAGCAACATTCCATACAGAATCCCAAAGAGTAACAAGATTCTAGAATCCCAAAGAATAGCAACATTCCATACAGAATCCCAAAGAGTAACAAGATTCTAAAATCCCAAAGAATAGCAACATTCCATACAGAATCCCAAAGAGTAAGAAGATTCTAGAATCCCAAAGAATAGCAACATTCCATACAGAATCCCAAAGAGTAACAAGATTCTAGAATCCCAAAGAATAGCAACATTCCATACAGAATCCCAAAGAGTAACAAGATTCTAGAATCCCAAAGAATAGCAACATTCTATACAGAATCCCAGAGAGTAACAAGATTCTAGAATCCCAAAGAATAGCAACATTCCATACAGAATCCCAAAGAGTAACAAGATTCTAGAATCCCAAAGAATAGCAACATTCCATACAGAATCCCAAAGAGTAACAAGATTCTAGAATCCCAAAGAATAGCAACATTCCATACAGAATCCCAAAGAGTAACAAGATTCTAAAATCCCAAAGAATAGCAACATTCCATACAGAATCCCAAAGAGTAAGAAGATTCTAGAATCCCAAAGAATAGCAACATTCCATACAGAATCCCAGAGAGTAACAAGATTCTAGAATCCCAAAGAATAGCAACATTCCATACAGAATCCCAAAGAGTAACAAGATTCTAGAATCCCAAAGAATAGCAACATTCCATACAGAATCCCAAAGAGTAACAAGATTCTAGAATCCCAAAGAATAGCAACATTCTATACAGAATCCCAGAGAGTAACAAGATTCTAGAATCCCAAAGAATAGCAACATTCCATACAGAATCCCAAAGAGTAACAAGATTCTAGAATCCCAAAGAATAGCAACATTCCATACAGAATTCCAAAGGGTAACAAGATTCTAGAATCCCAAAGAATAGCAACATTCCATACAGAATCCCAAAGAGTAACAAGATTCTAGAATCCCAAAGAATAGCAACATTCCATACAGAATCCCAGAGAGTAACAAGATTCTAGAATCCCAAAGAATAGCAACATTCCATACAGAATCCCAAAGAGTAACAAGATTCTAGAATCCCAAAGAGTAGCAACATTCCATGCTACCAATCCAGGGCATCCAGTGGCTTCCCCCATGTCTTTCTCAATAACATACTATGGACTTTTCCTCCAGGAACTTGTCCAAACCTTTCTTAAAACCAGCTACGCTAACCGCTCTTACCACAACCTCTGGAAAAACGCATTCCAGAGCTTAACTATTCTCTAAGTGAAAAAAAAAATTCTCCTATTGGTTTTAAAACTATTTCCCTGTAACTTCTTCGAGTGTCCTCTAGTCTTTGTAATTTTTGATAGAGTGAAAAATCGATCCACTTGTACCCATTCTACTCCACTCAGGATTTTGTCGACTTCAATCCTATCTCCCCTCATCCATCTCTTTTCCAAGCTGAAGAGCCCTAACCTCTTTAGTCTTTCATTTCCATAATTCCTTATTTGTCCTGTTTGTGTACAATGCTTCATGTGTCTAACAGCCCTATAGAAAAAGTGGTAAGATTTGCTATTCTGCAATTCTGTGTGTTACAACCAAAGCAGTTTACATTTTTATATATCTCTCGTCAGCCTAAAACCAAAGTTTTGTACCTGTGGTAAAGGAGGTTAAGTGACTTGCTCAGGGTCACAAGGAGCTGCTCTCCTCCACTCAGACATTCAAGAAATTATAGCTACCAGGTAACCATGTTTTCATGTCCTATAACTCATTCAAACATATTCAATAGTGAGGTAAAATGAATGTTAAGGGGAATACTTTTAGAAGCATTAAGTGCTGGCTGCACAAACCATATAACACAGATGCTGGAGTCCAAAATATTTGACCATGTTATAAGTAAAAACATAAGAATAGCCATAGTGGGTGAGCCCAATGGTCTCCTGACTTCACAGTGGCAAAAACCTATGTGATATGGGGTGTACTACACAGAGGGATATCTGCAGGGTCTAAATCAGGGATCTCAAAGTCCCTCTTTGAGGGCCGCAATCCAGTCGGGTTTTCAGGATTTCCCCAACGAATATGCATTGAAAGCAGTGCATGCACATAGATCTCATGAAATCCTGAAAACCCGACTGGATTGCGGCCCTCGAGGAGGGACTGTGAGACCCCTGGTCTAAATGATATATGGGGTAGCTCTCATCTATAAGTTACTACCCGAGCCCACAATCCCTCGTTTGTACGCCAAGAGCTCATACTGATGTCCATTTATTAAAAGAACTTTTGTAATTATTTTGTAGCTTTTCTCAGTCCAAACATTCTCCCCAAGGGACTAAGAGTGCTAGCCAATCTTGTCCATTTTTTGTCATATCTCAGAACGGCAGTGTACACTTCTTATACCGCCCAAGTTTCCCCATCGGCATTTCCACCTGCTCCAGGTCAGGCATAACTTTTGTCTGGGGTTGTACAAATATCACATCTGCATTACCTGGCCAGTGTTATGTGCAATCTTATATCCTGCCAAATTAATTAGAGTTTGAAGTGGGTTACACTTTGTATAGAGTTTCACATGCTACATAAAGTTATCAAATTATATAGACATCATAAATAGCAGCAAATCATCAACGTTGTCTTTGTTTTGGGTGACGTATTATTAGTTTGACCCCTGGTAAGGATGCAAAACAGTGTGTATAATGTGCTTGTGTGAATTTCCATGGGAAGTGCGTTCCACACTTTTGCTGAATGATTCGATGTGAGCTTTCTCATATTTTCTATCTTTCTGATAGGTCAAGTTGTTACTTGGGTCCACAGATCTACCTAATAGTTCAGTTAATCTGGAGAAGCTATTAGGGACATCACCATAAAACGTTATTTCGTGTGATGAGCTGTTGCAGAGGGGCATATCACGTTCTGGACTTTTTTATGCCCATTCTCGATTGATGCATTATGTGGGGTCCCTGTCCTTGGGCTCTTTATCTTTGGATTTTGGGATACGTTTTTGTGCTTTTTAGGAAGCGGATCCTGGGACCAAAATCTTGGTTTCCTATTTTCATGGGCAGCTTAGTGACCGCAGTCCCTCCCAGGATTTCTCTTCTATATTAGGGGCCTGGCAGCTTGATTTGCTTAGAGGGGACGTCTTGTTTCGAGCTCTCAAACAAATTCCTGTTCTTGTCCATAGTGATGAGTTTAGGGAATGCCATTATAGATCCCTTTTGAAATGAACTCTTATTTTCATGGCCTCTGGCTTTGTGAGGGCATTCAAGGGTTTTTTTTTTTTGGGGAGGGGGGCTTGGCTTCTTTCCAGCAGCAGCTGTTACATATCCCTGTTCCTATCTCTGCGCTTCACATGCTGTTGGTTCAGTTTTCTTTGCGTTCTATGTATACTTCGGTTGAAAAACTGTTTTTGAGTAAATGTTATATTTTTGGGAAAAATGTATTTTGAATTATTAGCTGACTGAAGAACCTCCCTCCTTTTGGTACTGGAGGAACAGGTTGCAAGAGCTGATGGGAAGGGAGGCCAAGATGGCAAACTCTTCTTGCAGAAATAGAGACTTTGTCACCATTTGGACTCCTTATTTGAACCGTTTGCCTCCAAGGAGTCGTAGTTGCATTGTAAATAGACTTCAACTGTTTACCAACCCACCGGTCTAACCTTGGTTCATTCTTCTTTTGTTGGCTATTTTGGGGTGGGGGGATGGGAGGAAAGGGATGGGGGGTAGGGCTTTCTGGTGGGGGGAATGGGGAATTCTGTTGGGGCCATAGAGGATATCAGAATACAGTCCTCTATGGTAGATAGCTCTGATTGTAAATTACTTGCTTGTATTATCGCCTTTGTTTTGTGGTTCTTTCTTGTTAATAAAAAAAGATTTAAACATAAATGCTACGTAGCATAGTTTGAATTCTATTCAGTTTTTTGTCGGTAACCAGTGTAGTTCTATAAGCAGTGGTGTGACATGGTCAAATCTTGTTTTGTTGAATATCAGTTTTGCTGCAGTATTTTGTATCAGTTGGAGTTTCACAGAGATACCTGAGTGTAGAGCATCGCAGTAGTCTAGTAGTGAGAATATCGTTGACTGTAGTGATGTTGGAAGACATAGGGTCTTACCCATCTTAGTTTTTGTAGTATAAGAAAAGATTTTCGGACTAAGTTGGGTATGTTGAACAAGTTTCCAAAATACAGGCACACAGGTTCCACTGTGACACCACATTTCATTACATGTAGTACCAAGTAATTTTATCTTCAGCCATGCTCAGGAGTGAAATATTTTCATACATGTCCATTTCCTCATGTACACAACCTTTAGAAAATTATCCTTTATTCAGAAAGGACTTATCCAAACATCAGTCACGTATCCATCCTCTCTCTATCCATACATTTTTAGCAGCAGAGAAAGGGCTGTGGCTCACTGGCTAAGCTGCTGCCTCTGCACCCAGAGGTTGTGAGATCAAACCCCAGTGCTGCTCCAAGCCACTTAATCCTCCAGTGCTTTAAAATGCCAAAGCTACAAAAAACAGCATACCAGGTCTCATTCCCTTTCCCTAAATGGTCCAATGCTGGGGTAGAACAAGGGCATTATAGACAGTGAGTAATGCTTAGCTAAGCAGTTTAAGTTAAAACTGATAAACTGCTTACTATGCATACAGTAGCAAACCATCACCACTAGAGGCAGTGGTGTGCAGTCAGGGGATTCACCCTACCCCCCAAAGACCCTGAGGGCACTGCTCTGAATTTGACTGGTTAAGCAGGCAACAGGCAGATGCTACTCAGCCAATCAAATTCAGATCAGTACTGTCTGTGCCTTCAGCGGGATTTAGAGAATCCCTAGCACAAGAATCCTGCTTTTTTATGTTTATTTTTTGTTTGATGCAGTTTGACTGGTTGAAGCAGGCTGCCTAATCAAGCAAAATAATAATATAACAGGGCTGTAGAGCTAAGCCCTCACCGCACGCTACTGACTAGATGATAGCATTTGTATTCAGCACTGCTGCCTGTCTAATGATGCGGAATATGTGTGTATTTTTTAAACCCCACGCCCGCTATTTTAAACACTTGCTGTGGTGTTTAAAAATTGATCCATAAAAGTAAGCTCAGAAGCAAAGGCTTTGACCCGGAGGAGGACACAATAGTCTGCTTTTTCATAACTAGCATGTTGTGGATCAAGACTTCTCAGACCTATTATGTCCTGTGAGGGCTGGTGTGCCACAGAACACTTTTGGGAACCACTGGGAAATGGCACTGCGTACGCAGGGTGTCCCATAGGACAAGGCAAGCACAACACATTTCTCCACTTTTTCAGGGCACACTCTCAGTTTGAGTCAGAGACTGGCTTGACTCAAATTACTGCAACTTGCTTCCCTCAGGTCTCTCTCCACGGCTCACATTACTCCATCCATTTCCAAAGGCAAGTCGAACTCCTCTTACTGACCCACTCTGCAGCCCCTCAATAGACAACTCTTCATCTCACGTTCAAATGCTCATGACACACCTCTATTCAAACAGTAACCTATCAAATTTACTATTAAGCACTCAAAGCTTTCAGACAGGATTCTCTGGATTACGTGTCATTGCTCACTATACCTTATTCTCCTGCTCAAATTCTTAGGTCTACATGTGGAGGGATCAATCAAAAAATTCAAGGGCCTATTGAAACTTGGCCTTCCCTCTTTTCTATCTGCAAAATGGAGTTCCTTTCCAATAGTTCTCCATGTCAGTTCTGTAGTGGTATAGTAAGTGAATAAATGAAATTAAATCCCCCCTGGCCATACCCTTCTCCTCCACTGCCAACTACAGACTCCGTCCCTTCTATCTTGCTGTGCCATATGCATGGAACAGACTGACTGAGCCATTACGTCAGGCTCCATCTCTACTTCTATTAAAATCCAAGCTAGAAGCCCACTTTTTCGAGGCAGTTTTAACCCCTAACTTACACTCATCGTAAAATGACCTATGTCCATCCTATCATTCTCTCTCCCAGAAACTCCCCAACCACTATTTATTTAATTTGATTTATATTCCATCCTCCCCAAGCAGCCCAGAACGAGTTACATAACAGCAAAGAAGACACATAACAATTAACAACAGTGGGGAGAGTGTGGGACAGTGGTTAAAGCTACAGCCTCAATACCCTGAGGTTGTAGGTTCAAACCCCGTGCTACTCTTTGTGACCCTGGGCAAGTCACTTAATGCCCCCATTGCCCCAGGTACATTATGTGATTGTGAGCCCGCCAGGACAGGGAAAAATGCTTAAGTACCTGAATAAATTAATGTAAACCGTTCTGAGCTCCCCTGGGAGAAAATTGAATTAATAAATACATACTGTGGTAGACTATTCCAAACTTCGGGGTCTGTAGATCCATACAACTTTTTCCGGTGAAGGGGAAGATCAGCTTAAAACTGTGGAAGGAATTTGTAACAGTGCCACAAGAGACTAGTCCATTTGAATACTCTCCATGTAATTTTATGAAACATATAGGTGATTTAATTCCTTCAGCAGTGGACTAACCCTCTCGAACTGGCCTATTTGGAAACTTAGTCTGGCTGCTGTATTTTGAAATATTTTCAATCTTTTCCCATTATGCCGCATTGTAAGCTCTTCTGAGCAGGGATTGTCTTTTACATGTGAAATGTACACTATGTATGCCTTTCAGCGTGACAGAAATGATAATTGGTAGGAGGATGTGTTTGTGCTGCACAAAATGGGACCAGCTCCCTGTGCCAGGCATGCTCATGTGGTAACGAGAGGTATATGAAGGAAAAGAGCTGCTGCCAGTGCTGAGCAGAGCAGACTGCGTTCACTCAAACACTTAGGGTGTGTGGCATAGTATATTGTGCAGTTTCTAATGTATAGTGTACTGGTGCAACAGTATATTCTCAGTAATTAAGATGTGGGGTAGAAAGTGCAGACTGGCAACTTATAGGAAAATGTGCTGGTTCCCTTTTCTGTGGACTCCTCCAGCCCTTTCTAGATAGTGCCTGGAAAGTATTCCCTTCGGGCATAGCTGGTGCTTGAGGAATAACTGGGAATTTGTTCGAAGCGAAGGAATCGTGAGGCATGGATTCTCCAGTGCTGGGGAGCTTTGCAGTCACTGGAAGCAGATAGCATGAGCTGGTGTGTCTGAGTGAGGGTGACAGCGAGAGCCAGAAATAGACAGCACAGAGGAGGCAGCTGTCTGGGGGTAGGAAGGAGACACAAAGGGAAGACTCACTGGGATCTCTAATTGTCCCTCTTACCTGCTGGGAAGGCTCTGCTGTTGGATCCATGCTGGCTGCCCTCACTCCCTCTGGCTCATGTCAGCTTGCTTCTCCAGGCTCGGTGGATAGAATGCAAATGCCTGGATTTCTGTCAGCACATTCCAAGCACGTTTCTGCCTGGCTTGGCACAAGGACCCAGAAGTCAGACTCAATGACCCACTGCTAGACTGGATGGACTAGTTTTCTTTGTTTTGAAGCATTTACCTGATTAAATAAACAGCAGAAGTCCCTAAATGACATTTTTTTTAAGGCCTGAGCATTGTTTTAAAAGTCTCATCTACACATGGTGTCCAAAAAAGAGAAAACAGTCTCAGTGCACTCGTACAGAGAGAAAGCAAGGGTGCATTTCACTACATTCACTTTTTCTGTTACAATGCTTATGTTATTTGAGTTGGGGGGGGGAAACGACTGCAATTGAATCTTTCAGATGTTTAAGAAAGATACAGCCTCCTGTATTTTGCCTGTCACAGCTTTCCAGGTCTCGCCATGTCTGGATAGGTAAAATCGACATTTCAGCCATCATGCTGTAGCTTTCTTCACATGCAACAATTATGATGCCAGCTGTGAAAGCCTAAGAGAACATGTAACTCCTGTATTTTATTTCTCCACCTTTATTTGGGGAGGGGGAGGTCTAATATGTTAAAATGAAAAAGCAGTGTTTAAAGAATTGAGAAAAAGTCCCATTGGGCAGAGGTAGATACAGAGAGGGGCAGTCCATGTGTGGAGTGGTGCACGTGGGAGGGTGCATAGAGGTATGTGGATTTGCAATGGAGAATGGCACTGTGCATGCATGTAGTGTATGCAGACGAGCACACGCCCAGCTATTAATTGGTCTTCTGAAAATTGGTTTGGAAGGATACCATACTGGTGCCTGCATCAAGCAATATTATTGACAGTAAACAAATTAATTAGACTCTCTTACAGCTAACATCACACATACAGTGTTTTTATATTACCTAAAGACTTTAATAGGGCCAGTTTTTGAAAAATTCAATTGAATCTGGATGAGAATGACTTTAAAGGGGAAGGTATGTCTGTTCGAGGCATTTAGAGCTTGTAATTTAGAGCAGGCTGCTACAAATACAGCAGGGAACTTATTAGATCTGGTTTTACTCTCTGCAAGATTAAAAAGATCCTTAGATGTCTTCGCTTGGGTTATGCTAGCCTTGTTGCCAGAGTCTTTCGCAAACTCCGCCGAGGCAGTTTCTGCTTGATTTATATCATTATGTCAAGTTCAAAGAGTATCTTCAGGGTTGTTGGACTTCTTATCAGCTTACCAATGCACAACATAGGGAGACCCCTACTTTGTTTTGAGAAACTGCGAAAGCGGTTTTAGGGGTGAAATTATCGCCTATTCTAGCCATAAAAAGAGAGTTTGGGATAGCGCCATCTTACATTTAGAAAAACAGCTGATCCAACTACGCTGCTGTCACGCTCGGCAGCCTACTGAGGACAATAGAACTCATTCATTGGCCCTAAAGCTTCAACTGAATGAACTTCTTCATCAAAGGACTCTAAAATCAGTGCAATATTACCAGTATCAACTGTACAAACATGGCTTGCGTAGTTCGTGGAAAAAATAGTTCGACTCAGGTTTTACGACTTCTTTCTTCTCAGGGCCAGGTTTATACACAGGATGAGGATATTGGTAGATTATTTCAGGAATATTACTCCTCCCTCTATGCTCCTGGTCCGGATATGGGATTATCTAGTGATGTTTACCTGTCTAGCATTGATCTACCCTGTATCGGTTCTGCTGATCGTGCTATTTTAAATAGTCCTATTTGGGAGGAGGAATTGTTGTTAGCTATACAACAGAGTCCTTTGTGCAAAGCACCTGGCTTGGATGGCTCTCAGGCAGAGTTCTATAAAATTCTGGGGCAGGAGATCGCGACCCCGCTGGTGTCCATGTTTAATCATCACATTGAGGAACAGATCTTGCCATTGACACTTCGGCAAGCTCAAATAGTGGTTTTTCCGAAGCCGGGTCAGGATCCCATCCTGGTGGAGTCCTACAGGCCTATTTCTCTTTTTTTGTTGTGAGACTAAGTTGCTGGCCAAGATCTTAGCCAATAGATCGGCCAAATTATTACCTACTTTGATTGCAGGGCCGCATGGGTTGAACGGCAGTCAAAAATATTTGTTAGATCTTGTCTTCCTTGGAGTAAGTTCATCGCGACTGCCTTCTCTGCTGAGTTTCAACGCAGACAAGGCATTTGACCGGGTTCATTGGGGGTTCCTTTTTGCAGTTTTAGTTAAGTATGGTATTATGGGATATTTTAATGATGCTATTCAGATCCAAGGGCTCGGTTGTGTGTCAATGGGGGGTCAATCTGATTTTTTTTCTGTGTGTAAGGGGATGCGGCAGGGCTGTCCCTTGTCGCTGTTGCTCTTTATCCTGATGCTGGACCTGTTTATCTGTGATATACTTTCTAACCCTGAAATTATAGGGGTGGACATTAAGGCTTCTTCATTTAAAAAAGCTGCTTTTGCGGATGATCTCCTGGTCCACTTAACTAACCCCAGGTTGTCATTGTCCACCTTGTTGGAGTTTCAACGAATATGGAGACTTTTCTGGGTTTAAACTCAACATGGACAAGTCAGAGGCTCTGGTCATGGATACCTTATGTAGACAGTGGGGCCTGGATTTTTCCTTGCACTGGGTGGATGGTCAGTTTAAATATTTTGGTATCTGCTTGCCCTCCGATCCTCGGTTCTTGTACAAAACCAATATTGCAGCTTTGCTAGCTCATACTACGCAGCAGTTGCTGAAGTGGCAGACGTTACCTCTGCCTTTAGGAGGCCATGTTGCTTTATTTAAAATTCTACTCTTCCATAAGTGGCTTTACACTTTTCAGATGCTTCCTTCGGAGCTCATGGCTGGGGACTGGTGGAAATTATGGATAGCTTTTACTCATTTTTGTTGGGCAGGGAAGAAACCAAAATTATCCTTCGATACCTTGTTGGGCCCGGGCATGGAAGGGGGCTTGGGGTTACCTGACCTTCATAATGATAGTTGGGCCTGTTTGTTGCGTCATGTTAGAGATTGGGTTCTTGAGGATGCTCAATTTATTCCTTTATCCTATAAACAGGCTTTCTTTCACCCTTTTCAGCTCTTATATCTGCTTCATATTCCCTTTTAAGCCCTCTGCGGGTAGTTTGGGGACAGTTGAAGCTTTGGAACTATAATCACCACGCCACTGATCTCTTCCCTGTTCGGGGCAATGGAGACTTTGTCCCGAGTATGACTTCTGGAATCTTTCACATAGCTGGGGGACGCAGGGCATTCTTTGTATTGCACAGGTGTTGGATGGGGCGGGGAAAATTCAGGGGTCCCCGACCTCTCCACTATGGTAGGGGGTGGACCAGGGGCGTTATATGGTTATATGCAGCTGACCCATTATGTGATCCATTTGCAACAGTCGGGTCTCTCCTGTGCCGTTCGTGACAGGCTTCTTGCCTTTTTCACCCAGTGTGAGGACCTTCCTATTTCTGTATTTCTTTTTGCATCGATGGTGGTGGCAACTTCTCCTGCCCCGCACTTATGTTGGGCTTTTACAGAAGAGGAGTACGGAATTGGGGATGCCAATACTGCTTTCTGATTTTAGTCAAGCCCGTCTTCCTCATATTCTCATGGGTTGTGTGGTGGGAGTGCACTTATCAAGTTTTACATAGGACCTATTTCACGCAAATGAAGGCTTTTCACATGGGCTTGGTGCCTTCTCCTAACTGTTTTAAATGTGCTCAGGGTCCCAATACATTCTCTCATGCTTTTTGGTACTGTCCCCTCATTCAGTCTTTTTGGACTGCCATCTTATCCTATTTGGGTTCCATGTGGGATAGTCAGGTGGTGGGATCCCCAAGGGGGGGCAATATTTGGTAAGGCTGCTGCATGCGGGGTCTATGGTCAGGGGCAGCACCTCTTATTTCAGAAGGCCTGCATGGTGGGTCATAAATGTATTATGCAATATTGGGTGCAGATAGAACCCCCTTAGTTTTTGGCATTGGAAGAACCAATTGCATTGGGTACTTTTGTTTGAGGTTTGGGAGGTTCGTCGATCTCCCAGATGTACCCACTTCTTTATGCAGATTTGGGACCTCTACATTCAATCTCTCTCACCTAGAACTCATAGCTTGATTCTTGATTTACATTGATGGTTTTTCATGTTCCCTTCACTGTTTCCCATGGCTCATCTTTCTGAGCCACCTTCCATCCTGAGGGTTTTGTTGTTTTTTTTTGGGGGGGGGGTCTATTATGCCTCAAAAATTTGAAGGAAGGATGGTTTCTTATGGTTGTATAGAGTGGAGCCCTCAGAGTTCTAGCTCTCCCTTTGTGTATAAGTTGCTGTATACATTCTTCCTTCAATAAAAACTGTTTGAACATAAAAAGAGCCTTATATCAGACTCCAGAAATTATTGATATTAGGTGGAATGATTATAAGCTTTCATCTTTTAAGCTGCAAGTCAAGATGGTAATTTCCAAGGTCTTTTTTAGACTTTGTTTGCTAAAGTTAAGAGATTATCTATCAGTGGAAAATTTTTGGACGGTTAATGGAACACCTCAGTTTGATTACAGTAACTCTCGTTATTTGGGCCTGCCAAAGTACATGATTCAAGCATTACAGTTGGCTCAAAATGCAGCAGCTTGCATGATTATGGGAGCATCCAAGTTTGACCACATTACATCTATCTTGCGTGATCGTCATTGGCTGCCTATTGCTTATTGCATAGTTTAAAACAATTTGTGCAATCTTTAAGCTGTTGAAGGACAAATGTCCAACTCTACTTAGCTCTCTTCTGCAGATATATCATCCTCGTCATGCTTTACGATTTGAAGATAAGATCAATCTTGAGGTTCCATCTATTAAACAGATAAAGTTGATTGGCATTTGGCATGCTTTATTAACTGTGTGGGGTGTAATGTAGAACACATTATCATTGGATATAAAGAATGCTACTGGTTTACTTCAGTTCAGGAAATTGGTTAAAACTTTGCTTTTCCAGGGGAAGAAAAAGCAAGATGACGCTTGAGCAGGACGCGAGTTGAGAGAGCTCCTGTTGTTTTAGGATCAAACGCAACTGCAAGGGAGGCAACAAAGTTATCATGGGTGATTTCAACTATCTGGGAACAGACTGGAATCTAGGCACCTCCGGCTGCGGTAGGGAGACCAAGTTCCTGGATGCTGTAGAAACATAGAAAAAAGCGGCAGAAAAGGGCTATAGCTCACCAAGTCTGCCCATTCCAAGTATCCCCCCCCCCTGGATTTACTCCCTTAAAGATCCCACGTGAGTATCCCATTTTTTCTTAAATTCCGTCACGTTGCTGGCCTTTATCACCTGGAGTGGGAGTTTGTTCCAATGATCCACCACTCTTTCGGTGAAGAAGTACTTCCTGGATTCGCCATGAAACTTCCCTCCCCTGATTTTCAGCGGATGCCCTCTGGTGGTCGAGGGTCCCATGAGCCAGAAGATATCATCTTCTGACTCGATGCGTCCCGTGATGTACTTGTACGTTTCAATCATATCTCCCCGTTCCCTTCTTTCCTCAAGTGAGTACAGCCGCAATTTCTTTAGTCTTTCTTCATACGTGAGATCCTTGAGCCCCATGACCATCCTGGTGGCCGTTCGCTGAACCGACTCGATCCTCAGCACGTCCTTTCGGTAGTGTGGTCTCCAAAACTGAACACAGTACTCTAAGTGAGGCCTCACTATGGCTCTGTACAACGGCATCACAACTTCAGGTCTCCTGCTGACGAAACCTCTGCGTATACACCCCATCATTTGTCTTGCCCTGGAGGAAGCCTTCTCCACCTGATTGGCAACCTTCATGTCCTCGCTAATGATCACCCCTAGATCGCGTTCCGCCGTGGTCCTAACCAAGGTCTCACCATTTAGTACATAAGTTCTACGCGGGTTTCTCTTGCCCAGGTGCATTATCTTGCATTTTTTTGCATTGAAGCCTAGCTGCCAAGTGTTTGACCATTGTTCCAGTAGCAGTAGGTCGTGTGTCATATTATCAGGTAATAAGCATCTGCCTACTATGTTGCAAAGTTTGGTGTCGTCGGCGAACAGTGATACCCTTCCTCTAAGTCCTTGCGTCATATCTCTTATGAATAAGTTGAATAGAATCGGGTCCAGGACCGATCCCTGTGGCACTCCACTGATCACGTCCGATGCTTCGGATGGGGTACCGTTTACCACCACCTTCTGAAGTCTGCCGCTCAGCCAATCCCCAATCCATGTAGTTAGAGTGTCTCCTAATCCTATCAATTTCAGCTTGTTCAGTAATCTTCGATGAGGGACGCTATCAAATGCTTTGCTGAAGTCCAAATATACCACGTCCAGTGACTCTCCAGCGTCCAGTTGTCTAGTAACCCAGTCAAAAAAGCTAATCAGATTAGATTGGCAGGATCTACCCCGGGTGAACCCGTGTTGGTGTGGATCACGCAGTTTTTCTTCGTCTAGGATTGTGTCAATATTCTGTAGGCGATTGCTTCCTGGAACAAGTTGTCAAGGAAAACACGAGAGGAAACGCAATTCTGGACTTAATTCTAAATGGATGAGGACAAGCGCAAGATGTAGAAGTAGAGAGGACGCTGGGAACCAGTGATCACAACATGATCCGCTTCGACATAAATGCAGAGGCAAAACATCGATCCAGAATGACAGCCATGGCACTGAACTTCCAAAAAGGAAATTACGAAGGAATGAGACTCATGGTGGGGAAAAAGATCAAGAAGAGGATAAGCACTGTTAAAACGCTTGAGCAGGCATGGTCCCTTTTTAAGGACACAGTCACCAAGGCGCAAAATCTATATATACCACGTATCAACAACGGAGCCAAGAGGAAAAAGATCAAAGAACTGGCATGGCTCGCTGTAGCAGTGAAGGAAGCGATCAGAGACAAGAAGACTTCGCTTAAGGAATGGAAAAGGTCAAAAACGGATGAAAACTGGTAAAAGCACAAACAGCATCAACGCAAGTGCCATAAAGCAGTAAAAGGGGCCAAAAGAGACGAGGAAAAAATAGCCAAGGAGGCGAAAAACTTCAAGCCTTTCTTTCGATACATTAAGGGAAAACGACCCGCAAAGGAAGCGGTGGAACCATTGGATGATAATGGAGGATAAAGCCATCGCCGATAAACTGAACACATTTTTTGCGTCTGTATTTACCAAAGAGGACATACACAACATACCGGAATCCGACAGGCTTTATGCTGGAGGTAAAGACGGGAAACTGACAAGGTTGACGGTCAGTCTAGAAGAGGTATACAGGCAGATTGATAGGCTTAAGAGTGACAAATCCCCAGGACCGGATGGCTTCCATCCGAGGGTCATTAAGGAACTGAAAGGGACTACAGCTGAACTGCTTCAACTAATAGACAATCTGTTGATTAGATTGGGAAGGATTCTGGAAGACTGGAAGGTGGCGAATGTTACGCCGATCTTCAAAAAAGGTTTGAGAGGAGATCTGGGAAACTACAGACTGGTGAGTCTGACTTTGGTACCGGGAAAGATGGTAGAAGCGCTGATAAAAGACCGCATCATTGATCACCTTGACGGACACAAACTGATGAGGACCAGTCAGCAAGGCTTCAGCAAAGCACGATCTTGCTTGACGAACTTGCTGCACTTCAAGGGGGTAAACAAGCAGATAAAGGTGACCTGGTCAACATTGTATATCTGGATTTTCAGAAGACGTTCGACAAGATTCCGCACAAACGACTACTTTGAAAAATTGAGAGCCATGGAATAGAGGATGAAATACTCACGTGGATTAAAAACTGGCTAGCAGATAGTAAACTGAGTGGGGGTAAATGGACAATACTCGGACTGGAAGAACGTCACCAGTGGGGTGCCGCAGGGCTCGGTACTTGGACCTGTGCTCTTCAACATATTCATAAACGATCTGGAAATGGGTACGACGAGTGAGGTGATTAAATTTGCAGACGATACGAAGTTATACAGAGTAGTGAAGAAGCAGGGGGATTGTGAAGATCTGCAAAGTGACATAACCACACTCGAGAAATGGGCAGCAACATGGCAAATGAGGTTCAACATGAATAAGTGTAAGGTAATGCATGTTGGTATCAAAAATCCCACACATGAATACAAGATGTCCGGGTGAGTACTAGGAGAGACCCCCCAGGAAAGAGATCTGGGAGTACTGGTCGACAAGTCAATGAAGCCGTCTGCACAATGCGCAGCGGTAGCGAAAAGGGTGAACAGAATGCTAGGAATGATTAAGAAGGGGATCACTAACAGATCGGAAAGGATTATCATGCCGCTGTACCGGGCTATGGTACGCCCTCACCTGGAATACTGCGTCCAGCACTGGTCGCCATACATGAAGAAGGACATGGTACTACTCGAAAGGGTAGAGAAGAGCGACTAAAATGGTTAAGGGGTTGGAGGAGTTGCCGTACAGTGAGAGATTAGAGAAGCTGGGCCTGTTCTCCCTTGAAAAGAGGAGACTGAGAGGAGACATGATCGAAACATTCAAGATAATGAAGGGAATAGACTTAGTGGATAAAGGCAGGTTGTTCACCCTCTCCAAGATAGAGAGAACGAGAGGCACTCTCTGAAGTTAAAAGGGGATAGATTCTGTATGAACGTAAGGAAGTTCTTCTTCACCCAGAGAGTGGTGGTGAACTGAAATGCTCTCCCGGAGTCTGTTATAAGGGAAAACACGCTCCAGGGATTCAAGACAAGGTTGGACAAGTTCCTGCTGAACCGGAACAAATGCAGGTAGGGCTGGTCTCGGTTAGGGCACAGGTCTTCGACCTGGGGGCTGCCGTGTGAGCGGACTGCTGGGCGCGATGGACCACTGGTCTGACCCAGCAGCGGCAATCTTTATGTTCTTAACTACAAGTTTGAATTACCTGCGTTATGCCTAAAAGACGGGGAAGGCCGAGGGGCAATCCTCCAGCTGCTCCGGAAACCTCAATGCTGCGACAGACTGTGATAACAGCGTTCACAGTCCATCAAACCTCTGCAGGCGTTTCTGCTGCTATGCCAGGGGAAGTGCATAGCTTAGATGGCGATCTTTCGCTGAGCCCGCGTGGACCACATAGTCCCCCCTATGCCCGGAGATACTGAGACAGGACAGATGAGCTTGGAGGATTCACAGACTGGATCTGGAGAGGAGCAATCTGAACGTCCAGCTAACCCGGATGTCAGCACATTGTCATCGACTCATGTTTTGGAGCCGATGCAAGCTGGGAGTTCTCTCCTGCTGGAACCGAGTGGTGGTGAGAGTGAGGGAATCCGTGAGCCGTGTCCCACGGAAGGAGCCATAATCCAGCCGGCCAATTTTTCCCCCCTCAAGCCACTTGTGAAGCCACCAGCGGTGACTCTGGAATCAATTTGGACCGCGATAGAAAACCTATGTACTAACTTGTCACTAATACCTTAAACTTATCTGCTAAGATAACCCATTTGGAGACAACTGTTCAACTTCAGAAGGAAGAGTTATCTAAATTGGAGAAAACAACAAAAGAAACAAAGACTTTGCTTATTAAACAATCTACTGATAAAATACAATTAATGAGGAAAATAGAAAATCTGGAGAACCAACAAAGAAATTTAAATTTAAGACTTAAATTTTCCTATTGCTAAATATTTGTCTCCTCTAGAACTTTTTAAAAAAATTTTTGTAACGACATTGAAAGTTACAGATTCGAAATTACCCCCTGTGCAAAAAATGTACTACTTAAAAAAGATTTCAGAGGATACTCAAGGGGAGAAGAGTGAGTTAGATGTCTCTGCACTTTTGGAATCTTCTGAGATGGAGGTGCTAGGCCGGGCTACATTGGTACTTACGCTGGTGTTTCTACAAGATAAAGAAATGTTACTTAAGTTATACTTTAAAATGAAACAGGCGAAAAGGTGAATATATTTCCAGATGTATCTAAATGGATTCAATCTCGCAGGAAAGAATTTCTTACATACCACACAAGAGTGATTTCTTTGAGGGCAAGTTTTCAATTAAGATTTCCTTGTAAGTGTCTTATTTCCTACCAAGGGAATAAGTATATTTTCTTTGAACCTGCCCAATTGGGGGGTTTTTTGGACGGTGAAGAGCTTCCTATCGTGATCCAGACTGGAACAGTATAAATGTGATCATGGAATGTTAGGAATGACGTACGCTCGAGTAATTCTCCTCTTTATTATATTTAGTTAACCCTTGATTCCCACAAGGTGGTTTCTTGAAGCTTTTTCTCCCTCCACAGGTGGACTATATTTCAAGATATTTCTTCTTTCTTTGTTTCATATTCATTTATCTTTTGATGAATTAAAGAGATGTATTCAGTATTTCCTATACAACTGTGTATGTAATTATTTGAAACTAGTCTTTAAGCCCGTTATATTAACGGGTGCTAGAATATGTCTTTCTTTCTGTCTCTCTCCCTACCCCTGTCCTTTTTTTTTCTGTCTCTCTCCCTCTGGCTATCTTTCTTTCTGTCTGTTTCACTCCCTGGTCCCCTTTGGCTGTCTGTCTCTCTCCCTGCCCCAGTGTCTTTCTTCCTTTCTTTCTGTCTCCCTCCCTACTTCCCTGTGCAGCAGCTGCAGCATTGCCTCTCCCATTTCTGTGCAATAGCATTTTTTTCCCTTCCCCCTCCCCACTTCCCTGTACAGAAGCCGAAGCAGCATTCCCTCCCCCTCCATTTCCCTGTGTAGCAGCATTTTTCCCTCCCCTACTTCCCTGTGCAAAAGCCGAAGCAGCATTCCCTCCCCCTCCATTTCCCTGTGCAGCAGCATTTTTTTTCCATCCCCACTTCCCTGTGTAGCAGCTGTAGCATTCCCTCCCCCTCCATTTCCCTGTTCAGCAGCATTTTTTCCCCTCCCCACCACTTCCCTGTGCAGTAGCCACAGCATTCCCTCCCCCTCCATTTCCCTGTACAGCAGCAGGATTTCTCCATCCCCCTAATCTTCCCGTGGTCTGGCCGACTCCCTTGCCGGAGTTATTTTTCAGTTTAAAGGTGCTGCGGCGGCTCCTCTAACGATCCCCGCCTGCATTGGAAGTCTTCTCTGAAGCAGGTACGGCTCGTGACAGGAGCCGCGGCGGCACCTGTAAACTGAAAAATAACTCTGGCAAGGGAGCCGGCCAACTGGCAGTTCAATTCGGAGCTTTGGTCTGCCCTGCTCCCTGCGTGCCTTGCCGTATTGTAGTTTTTAGTTGAAAGACACGGCAGCAGCTCCTCTCATGATCCCCACCTGCGTCGGAAGTGAGAGGAGCCACCGCCGCGTCTTTCAACTTAAAAATACAATATGGCAAGGCAAGCAGGAGCAGGCCAGACCGAATAACAGGACGAAAAACAACCCTAAACAGAACCCGTTCCATGCAATACCTTGAGATTCAGCATCACTCTAGCCCCTACCAGCAGCTAATATCTAATATTATAAAACGGTAGCCGTGCATGCACACTCCTACCTGCAGGGCCCTACAGCGAATGGAAAACCTAACATGCAGGAGGGAGTGTGCATGCGCGGCTAGCGTTTTATTATATTAAATGATAAATAAAAAACAAGCAAACTTCTTTTCCAGAAATGTTTTGGTAAATGATTGAGTAGGAATAAAGTGACTTTTTTATTGTGTGTATGTTTGTTTTGGTATCTGCTGTCATCTACTATGTTACTATGGATTATTGTTTGTTAGTTTATGAAATGATTTGTTTTTGTCTTTTGTGACATTATTTTAATTATGTAAGTTGGATTACAATGCGCTCACAATTGTTGGATGGTTGTGAGTAATAAATTTCCAAGTAAATAAATAAGCCAATTTCTTTTTATGTGAAAAAGGAAAAGTTACAGGATTTAGATATTTATGAACAAATAAAAGATTATAGTAATGGATTGCGCCAAAATAAAAGATTTAGCTGCAGCAAGGACACCAGACCTTAGTTTGATGAAGGACTGTGGATTGTTAGAATTTTACACGGACTGAAAGGGAGATTTCAATGAGACAGAATTATATACCCTGTCCATTGCAATGTTTTGCTATTATACAGAATAGATGTGAAGTGCAGCAAACAGAGCGGTAATGACAAAAATAAAATGAAATTGATGTCTACAGGGCCTCTGAGCATATGCAAGCATCACCCATTGACCTCACACACATATATGTGATGTCATCATGTCGACATCAGCGCGTGCTCAGAGGCCCTGAGCTTGGGGGCTTTCCAAAACCCAAACTGAAATTCCTCCATCGCTTTTGAGGAAGAGAGGTGCCAGTGCCAGTGCCAGTGCCAGCAGTGACTGACTCATCTCTTTCACGGCACACCTGGAAGCTCACTGCAGCACACAGTTTGTGATACATTGATTTAGAGCGTTACTAAACTAAACTAAACCTTAAGTTTATATACCGCATCCTCTCCACAGAAGTGGAGCCAAGAACTTAAAATATAAGAAGAGAAAGGAAAAGGGTTACATGAGCTTATATATAGAATGGAAGAGTAAGGGGGAAAATAGAACGACATGTTAAAGAAGAGCCAAGTTTTCAGTTGCTTGCGGAATAGTTGGAAAGAGCAATGGGATAGTAAGGTCGTTCCAGAGACCTGAGATTTTGAAGAGAAGAGATTACAATTGATGGAGCAATTGATGGAGCAGAAAGAAACATAGAAATAGACAGCAGATACCTAATTTCATTTTAGTTTGATACATTGTAAAACGCTTAGGTCAGTAAAATGCAGGAGCGGAAGATCAAATCTTAAATAAACATAAACATGTAGCCTTCTGTGAACAAAAGAAATGTAAATATTATAAACAGAAAGTAGACAGTTCTGAATACACGTAAAGAATTGTTTAGTACAGTAAAAATGTTAGAGAGAAAGATATGAGCAGAAAGATTTGCAACAAGGACCTAACACAATTGCTTTGGGCAAAACACTTAATCTTCAACATATTTATCAATGACCTGGAAAAGGAGGCAAAGTGTAAGGTTATAAAATTTGCAGACAATACCAAACTCTGCGCCAGAGTTAGGACCAGGGAGGAGTGTGAGGAACTGCAAAGGGACCTCGATAAGCTGGAGGACTGGGCAAACAAATGGCAAATGTGCTTTAATGTAGATAAATGCAAGGTCATGCACATAGGGAAAAAGAACCTGTTGTTCGAGTATAAAATGGGGGGGAGATTGCTGGAAGACACAGGACTTGAGAGAGACTTGGGTGTGCTAGTGGATCCATCCATGAAACCATCCGCACAGTGTGCAGCAGCCTCGAAGAAAGCCAACAGGATGCTGGGCATCATCAAGAGGGGCATATCAACCAGGACGCGGGAAGTCATCATGCCGCTGTATCGAGCGATGGTGCGCCCACATCTGGAATACTGCGTTCAGTATTGGTCGCCGCACCTCAAGAAGGACATGGCAGTTCTTGAGAGAGTCCAAAGGAAAGCAGCGAAACTGGTAAAAGGGCTGGAAAACTGCCCATATGCCGAGAGGCTGGATAAACTGGGGCTCTTCTCTCTGGAAAAGAGGAGGCTCAGGGGGGATATGATAGAGACCTTCAAAATACTTAGGGGCATAGAGAGGGTGGACAGGGACAGGTTCTTCAGACTAAAAGGGACGACAGGTACGAGGGGGCACTCAGAGAAACTGAAGGGAGATAGGTTCAAATCAAATGCAAGGAAGTTTTTCTTCACCCAAAGGGTCGTGGACAAATGGAATGCGCTCCCGGAGGAAGTGATCCGGCAGAGTACAGTACAGGGATTCAAACAGGGATTAGACAGATTCCTGAGGGAAAAGGGGATCGTGGGGTACTGAGGGAGGTGCTGGGGTGTTGCATAAGTATAAACAGCTCACCAGGTCGTGCAGGTGCAAGGCCGAAGGGTTAGGACATTGATGGGAAGATAGGACTTCGATGAGAAACCTAGGGGGCAAGGGGGCCCCTTCTGGTGATTAAGGCAGGTCATGACCTGTTGGGCCGCCGCGGGGGTGGACTGCTGGGCGGGATGGACCTCTGGTCTGACCCGGCAGAGGCACTGCTTATGTTCTTATGTTCCAGTGCCCACTACTTTGAAAGTCAAAGCAACAAAATTGTGGTATAAAAGTCCCCATTCCTTTTCCCCAGATATTTAGGTGAGAAAATGGAAGAGAGAAAACCAAATTGGAGGTTCCGTGCAGTTGCAAAATGTTAGTATTATGACTGATTGTGAAATAGGAAATTGGGATGAGTTCAAAGCTCTGGAGAAAAGTGAAGTACGTAAAATTGTGAAGATGTCATCTCCAATGCATTCATTAGTTGGTCCATGCTCATCAGTGATCAAATTGCTCCAATTTTGACAGTTCTAGTCAAATCATTAAGGGCGCCTTTTATGAAGCTGCATTAGAGGATTTTAGAATTCCTGAGTGTCGGAGCACTTAACCTTGCCAGCCCACACTATAAACCTTTAGTACAGCTTGATAAAGGGGGTAGGAGGTAAGTTCAGGAGTATTTCTGTGTCAAGTTAAATGTGCTACAGTGAAGCCATTGTTGAAAGGAGAAAAATTGGATCCAGATGTATTATGATCCAAATTCAGTTTTAGTTGAACTTTGGAAAGTGTAAAAGGACATCTATTAGCATACAATGAAAGCAGTGCATGCAAACAGATCTCATGTATATTCATTGGGGAAATCCTGAAAACCCGACTGGATGTACGGCCCTCAAGGACCGATATTTGACATCCCTGGGTTAGAGATAACGAAGAAAAGTTGTTTGGGATTTTTCTTCCCAGACATTCCAAACTATTGGGATCTATTTGGTTTATCCTTCTAGTATAGAAACTTCCTTTGAATCCTCTTCTATTCCAATTTTTCTTCTTTCCTGAAAGTGTAAAAAGTGTAAGACTATGGTCGGTTCACAAAATACTGTCTTTTTGACAGTTTCCTATAATTTCGTAATGATCTGATGTAGTGTGTGTCCTGGGTAATGTGTGGGGGAAATTTATCCATGATTGCATATCCAGGTCCATTAGTGTTTGGGGGTTTGTGTTATCGAAATGAGACACTAAAATCCCCAATAATTATCAGGTTTGGAAAAGATAGAGATTTGTGATAGAGTCAGATAGATTCTATCTCGTACTTCTGTAGACAGTTTTGGTGGACAATATATTAAGGCATGTACAACAGGGTCTTAAAGTTAAATTTTACTAATAATAGCTCATTATCAGTGTAGACGTGTGTTGGCAATTCCACCGATACCACCAGGCCTCCACCTCTTTTGGATGAGCGAGATTTCGACACCTAGTTGAACCGTGATGGTAAAGAGTCTGTCTGTGTCTAAGCCATGTTTCAGTTAAACCTAGTATCTGGATATGTTTTGAAGAAATTGTATATTTCAAAAATGATGTTTTAGTTTTTAAGGCCCTGCAATTAAGTAATGCACAACTTAGCTTTTTAATGTCTTGGAAAGACTGACAATTAATCTTAATTAGGTTCGATGGGCAAGATACTTTTGAAATCACTTGAGTCGCTAACTGATATGTTTTAAAGTGTCTATTACCAATGATTGTTAGAATGGAATGACCAAGAATAAAGTCTGATGTTTGATTCATTTTTGGCTACTTGGTAGCCATTGGAAGACTCTAAAAGCACATTAAAAAACAAAAACAAACAAAACCCCAACAAAAACAACCCAGGTTCCTAAACTCAACTTACCTAATGATCTGAGACAATGGTGGGTTGGTTTTGCTTGGGTCCAGAGGGTTTCATCAATAATGCCGCTCATCTAGATGCTTGCCCCAATGAGTGTGTCCTGCTCCATCAAAAATTACAAAGACTAGGGGATACTCAATGAAGTTACAGGGAAATACTTTTAAAACCAATAAGAGGAAATATTTTTTCACTATGAGAACAGTTAAGCTATGGAACGCGTTGCCAGAGGGATAGCGTAGCTGGTTTTAAGAAAGGTTTGGACAAGTTCCTGGAGGAAAAGTCCATAGTCTGTTATTGAGAAAGACATAGGGGAAGTCACTGCTTGTCCTGTATCAGTAGCATGGAATATTGCTACATGTTGGGTTTTGGCCAGGTACTGGTGACCTGGGATTGGCCACCATGGGAACGGGCTATTGGGCTTGATGGACCATTGGTCTGACCCAGTGAGGCTATTCTTATGTTCTCCTTGGGCGCGTGCCGTCGTGGTGCAAACGCTGCTATAGTGAAAGTTTAAATAGTGTGACCACGTTAAAGTTTTGAGAATCTGGGCCTGTGTGCTGAAGGGATCGAAAGATTAGGTTCTTACCTCTGCTAATCTTCTTTCTTGTAAATCCACGCTTTATTCTGGGACCAGTAGGTTATTTTCCTCCACCCGCCAGGGTCTGTAGGAAGCCTCAAAACTTCAGAGGCTTTTTCCCCTCTCCCTTACATACCTCCTCTCTGAGCATGCTCATCAGTCAGTCTGAAAGCAGCCAGGAATATCTGTAGAAGATAAGAACAAGAGAAAGAGTGTACTGACAGAAGAGCGCCTGAACTGGGAACCCCCCAAACTGAGTGCTAACTCCATTCTGATGGCACTAGAATAAAAACTGGACAAAACACAGCTTACCAGTATTTGTAAAGGCAGACAATTGGTGAATCAGCAAGTATAGGGTGGGTACCCGGAATAAAGTGTGGATTTACAAGAAAGAAGATTAGAAGAGGTAAGAACCTAATCTTTCGTTCTTGTACAATCCCACTTTATTCCGGGACCAGTGGGACGTAACAGATCAGTCCCGAAAATTCAGGGTGGGACTGATGAGCCCGCTGCCAAAACAGAGGAACCAAAATCAATATCCTGCTTGGCCGCCACATCGACCCTGTAAAACTTGGTGAATGTATGCAAGGAGGACCAGGTAGCGACCCTGCAAATCTCATCCAGAGAAACAGCCAACGACTCTACCCAAGAGGAGGAAAACCCCTCTGGTTGAAGGAGCCTGGACCCCGAGGGAGGCCTCTTTCTGATCACCACATAAGCTGTGGAAATGGCCATGCGAATCCACCTGGAAATAGTAGCCATAGAAGCTGGTTTCCCTCTGTGGGCAAGACCTGCCAAGACAAACAGGTGGACAGAGCAGCCAAACTCATTGGTGACTTCTGCTCACGTCCAAGGACTACAACACCCAGTCCACTTCCTGCGAACCAGAGGAAGCAAAAGCAGGAAGCCGGACTTCCTGATTCACATGGAAAACGAAAAACACTTTCGGAAGAAAGGAAGGAACAGTATGCGGCATCACCGCAGAACCTGTAATCGGGGCCTGTAGCTCCTAAACCCTAAGGACTGAAAAAACAGCCACCAGGAAGACCGTCTTGAGTGTGAGATCCATCAGATATACCTGCTCTAGAAGCACATATGGAGGGCGAGCAAGAGAGTGAAGAACCAGATTAAGATTCCAGGTTGTACAGGTAAAGCGCAAGGGAGGCCTGAGCTACAACGCTCCCCACAGAAAGCAAACCACATCTGTATGAACTGCCAATGAGCCCCTCAGGGAAAAAGGCCCATACCCAAAAGCCCAGCAATCTGTACCCAGAACAAAGCTACTGATAGACCTTTCCTCAGGCCATCTTGCAGAAACTCCAGGACCCAAGGAATCGATGGAAAAGAAGGGTCCACTGGCCTCAGAGCGCACCAGGCCTGGTAACATAAGCCACCACCAGGCCTTCGCATAAGCCGCCACTGATGTCCATTGAAGAATAGCCCTGGTGACTCAAGGCCACGTGCTCAAGAGCCATGCTGTAAGACCAAAGCAGTCCGGATCTTGCATCGCAATTGGACTGTGTGAGGAGGCAAGAATGACAATGGAGCCTGAGCCCCTGAACCTGCTGGAGCCAACCCAAGTAGGCATGCCATGGCCACCACAGCTAATCAGGTGACACCAGAATCACCAGACCCTCGTGGGCCGCTGTGCACCTCAACAGATGCCCTCATCATGGGCCATGGAGGGAAGACATAAAGAAGACCCTCCTGGGCCCAGGGTGAACAGGAGCATTCAGGCCTTAGCTTCCAGCCTCTCACCGACGACTGAAGAAATGAATGGCTTTCTTGCTGAGGTTAAACGTTGAACATGGGACACCCCAATGATTCACTATACAAATGAATGCTCTTCGAGAGTGACCACTCTCTGGGGTAGTGTCTGACAACTGAGAATGTCTGCTTGGACGTTGTCCACTCCTGGCATAGACATTGCAACGAGGCATCTCTCCACCAACCAAAAGAGCAGCTGAGCCTCCACGCTCAGAGAGGGATTCTTTGTGCCCCCCCTGATGATTGATGTAAGCCACCACCGTGGCATTATCTGAGAAAACACGGACAGCTCGTTGATGGAGACGACTCTTAAGGAGAAGGGCCAGCTGAATCGCTTGCAGTTCCAGGCAATTGATTGACCACTTGCGCTCTGATGGCGCCCACCGGCCCTGAACAGGAACAGACATGCACACTGCTCCCCATCTTTTGAGACTCGCATCTGTTGACAAGATCACCCAGTCTGAGTCCCGGAGTGGAAGACCCTGGGACAATAAGAGAGGACGCAACTACCATACTAGACTGTTGCTCGCCACCCAGGGCAGGGGTGTATGTAATGGGTCTCGTTGTGGATTCCAGTGTGAAAGCAGGGCATCGTACAGCGGATGCAGGTGGGCTCTGGCCTATGGAACCACATCAATTGATGTCACTATGGGCCCCAGAACCTGGAGATACTGCCAAGCTGTCAGTACCGGAGTGGTCAGAAGGTCACTGATGGGACACTCCCAGGTACTCCAAATCCTGGGTGGGCTCAAAGTGACTCTCTCTGAAATTGATCACCCAACACAGACGTTGCAGCAATGGCACCACCTGATGGACAGCCTGATGCCCTTTAGACAGAGGGCACTCTGATCAATCAGTTGTCCAAATACGGGTGAACCAGGAACCCATGGAGTGCAGATGGGCCATCACTTTGAAGGTCCGAGGTGCAGTCGCCAACCCAAAGGGCAGTGCCGTAAACTGGAAATGTCACCCCAGAATATGGAATCGCAGGCCCGGGAAAATGGGAATGTGGAGATCCGCCTCAGTCAGATCCAGGGAGGATATAAAGTCCCCTGGTGCCATCGTTGCGATCACCAAGTGTACCGTCTCCATGCGGAATCAAGGGACTTTCAGGGCTGCATTGACCACCTTGAGGTCCAGAATTGGTCTCCAATTGTTGGATCCTTTCTTTGGAGTCTTGATCCAGCATGGGTTCTATGGCTGCAATATCAAAAGTCTGTGGACTATGGCCTGCACCTGAACCACCTTCTCGGGGCAGCTAGCAGGGGAATCCAGAAAATACTTGGTCAGAGAACAGAGAAACTCAAACTTGTAACCACCTCGGAGAACCTCCAGAACCCAGCAGTCGGAGTTGATAGCCTCCCATTCCGCCAAAAAGGCTGACAACCGTCCTCCAATGCGCGGAGGGGGAAACAGCAGCCTGGCATCAGAACTGTTTCTTGGCAGCAGCCGCTAGTCGATTTGCTGCAGACTGCTGATGGCGAGACCCGCCAAAGTGCAGTCTGGCAGCTGATGAGGAGCGATGACCTGTGGAGGGATCTGAGTATAGGTAAGAACGCCGAAAGGGATGAAAATTTGAACACCCAGAAGGGCAGTACCTGCTCCCAGGCAATGTCTTGGGTTTATGATCCTGAACATTGGCCATAAGGTCACCCAGACCTTTACCAAACAGAAGCTGATCCTTGGAGGGCAACTGGCTTAAAGTAGCCTTAGAAGATGGATCACCAGATCCAGAGCATCCTGCGAGTTGAAACAGAATAGGCGCCGAGCTTGGCAAAAATGTGCAAGATGTCGTACAGGGCATCAGCCATATAATCTATGCCAGAGAAGAGAAAATCCAAATCCTGAAGTACCATAGTGTCAGGATCAAGATGCAGCTTGGAGTGACATGCCCGAGCCATGAAAGGAGAGGCCGTCTCCGCTTTGACCCCCAGCTACGGCCGAATCAAACAGACGCTTAAAGATAAAAAAGGGACCCTCAGAAGTCTCCCCGATATCTGTAAGAAACCAGACATCAGGATGATCAGGAAAAGAGGCAGATTGTGGCCTCTGGTCACTCATAAGGGAACATTTAGCAGAGACTGTTCCGTCTGTAGCTTCAATTCCTGCAGAGAATCAGAGATTAAATCCACAAAGTGTGCGGATTTGAAGAACCTGTTCACAGTGGGGTCCTCCCCCAAATCACGGGCTCCTCACCGGCTAGGATCCTGGAGATCGGCCAAATTTGTTATGTCCGTGGCCGCCGCAGAGCTACCTTGTGAAAGCAGAGGAATGGAAAGAGTGTCTGGTACAACTGTGGGCTGGCACACTCACAGGAAGAGAAGAAGAAAGATCCTGGTCCCTTAGAGCAGGGGGTCCCTGTGACTGGCACAGAAGCCTGTTAGAAGGGAAACAGGCAGGGACTTTTTAACTAAGTATGCCTGATAAAGCATGTGCACAAATTCCAGAGGAAAACCATCCTCTGTGGTGGAAGTCGACTTTTGCACCTCAGATTTGGAATGTTTGAAAGATTTATGATGTTTTTCACTGGAGCTGTGCTTACGGTTCACCAAAACACCACCAGCGCACTTCCCAGGGCCCCCTGATGCCAATTTCGTGGGAGTCAAGGCATAAGGCACTTGAAGATCCTCCCTGGAGGTCAAAGGCACCACATTCAAGCAAATCTTGCCCCCCTTCATGGGCCGCAGCGCAGTTGAACACGGCTGCATAACTGACAGCCATCCACTGAGGCATGAATCCATCCCATCCTGCCCTGGGGAGGTCATCTATGTGGTTTTCTTTCAAAACTGAAGCTGGCAAGTATGAAAATTAACTTTTAAATCAAATCTGGAAAAATCCATAATTATCACAGAGGCCCTGTTTTGACGAAAAATGGCCCAGGAAAATCACAGAGAACCCTCAAAAAACAGAGTTTAGGATTTTAGGGGTGGGGGCATAGGACATGCAGGGAAACCACCTAAAAAAACTTTTTAAAGCCCCCCACAATCTCTGATTCAAGCTGTTAGCTTGCATCACATAATCATGTGCTCACAGGAGAAACTGTGCTGAATGAAAGAGACTGCATGCAGCTGTACAGCTTGCAGGGAGATCCTTGCCTCAGTGAACTGGAAATCTGGATTTCAAGTCTTCTGACTTGCCCCACTGGCCTGATCACCACGGCTGGAGACCTCCGCTACCCGTGGACACGCTGCGCAAACGCCTGGTGGAGGGATGCAGTCTGGCTCTGATTCCAGTTGCACCTCCACGGAATCGTCTCAGCCTGCGCTACACCCACTAGCAGACGAAGCTGGGGTGAGCTAGCTCCCAAGGGAAAGGTTCCAGAGCCCCGATCTGATGTGCAGTCTGTTCAGGGGTCTTACTGATGAGCAGGGAACCCCCCAGAAGCAGATGTTCTCCAACAGTCTGCAATCTTCCACAGTCAAGGATGTCCCTGCAGGGTACCTCCACGCACGAGGGTGAAAACCATGAACAAAAAATACCGAAAGATCACAAAATAAAACACGAGCAGAAAAGATGAGCTCCTACTGCCTGGCTTTGTACGAAGAAAAGACTGGTGAGAATGCTCAGAGAGGAGGGAAAACGCCTCTGAAGTTTTGAGGCTTCCTACAGACCCTGGTGGGTAAAGGGAAATAACCCTCTGGTCCCGGAATAAAGTGGGATTGTACAAGAACAGTGTTGATTATCTTGACTATCTATGATGCTGTTTATAGATAACGCTCCCTCTAACAAGTGGCTGGGTGCATATAATTTTTTTTGTGTGTGTGAGGACCTACTACATAAAGACAAACAGACCTCAACAGCATATCCTGAAGAAAGCCACAACATGATGTCTGAAGTGTTGGTTCTAACTGACCAGATGCAGCAAGACCCAGAAACTTTTAACAAGCATGATGCCAGCTGTGGAAACCGTGAGAGAACAGACAAGTTCTAGAAACCAACAATTTTGGATCCCAATAGCAAAGCATTTCAGTATATAGCACAAAAATCCACCAAAAATAGACTAATTAATTTAGTTTAATTACATTTTTAATTTTGTTTGATAGTCGGATCAGGTCAGTATTTTTGGGAGTGACCATGTAACAAACATGTAAAATGTATGAGTAATAACTTTTATTTTTGTATACCGCCATACCCAGAAGAGTTCTAGGCGGTTCACATTGGTTAGAACAAATTACAAGAAGTTACATGCCAAATTGATCATAGAGTTGCGAATAGCAAGGCGAAAGAAGTTACAAATGGGTACATACCAAATTGATCATAGAGTTGCGAATAGCAAGGAGAGAGTAGTTACAAGTGGTTACATTCCAAATTGATCATAGAATTACGAACTACAAGGAGGAAGAAGGGGGGAGATGGGGGGGGAGAAGTTTCGGTAGGAGGGAGGAGGAGGATTGAAGGAAGGGGCATTGGGACTTTAAGGGTCTTGCTCTCGGAATAGGTGGGTTTTAAGTGTTTTTCTGAAGTCGAGGTAGTTGTGGGCTTTGAGGACCATTTGGGCCAGCCAAGGGTTTAGTTTGGCGGCTTGGAAGGCATAGGTTTTGTCAAGGAATTTTTTTGAGTGGCATAGTTTTAGGGAGGGGTAGGCGAAGAGTTGGATTTTGCGGGAGGTCTTATAGTTGTGGTTTAGGGTAAAGTGAGGGGTGATGTAGCTTGGGGATAAACCAAATATTGTTTTGTAGCAAAAACAGGCGAATTTGAATATGATTCTGGATTCTAGTGGGAGCCAGTGGAGTTTGTGGAAGAAGGGGGTGTTGTGGTCCCATTTTTTCAGGTCGAATATGAGGCGGACAGCCGTGTTCTGGATCATCCTAAGTCTCCTGATGGTTTTCTTTGTGGTGCACAAGTAAATTATGTTGCAATAGTCCAATATGCTGAGGATGGAGGATTGTACTAAGAGGCGGAAGGAAGTGTCGTCAAAGTATTTTTTTATGGTGCGAAGTTACCATCGTATCGATATACTTTTTCTGACTGTGATGTCGGTGTGTTTCTCAAGGGATAGATGTTTGTCTAGTGTTACTCCTAGTATTTTTAAGGTTTGTTCGAGGGGGAAAGTGGATCCTTTAACTTGAATTGAGGTGTCTTTGATTTTGTCTTTGGGGGTTGCTAGGAAGAATTTTGTTTTGTCTGGGTTTAGTTTTAGTCTGTAGGATAGCATCCAGAGTTCTATCTGATTCAGTATGCTTGTGAGGGAGTTGAGGAGCTCTTGAGTGAAACTGGTTAGAGGGATGACAATGGTAATGTCATCTGCGTAGATAAAGAATTTTAGCTTGAGGTTTTGCAGGAGGTTATCTAGGGAGGTGAGGTAGATATTGAACAGGGTGGGGGACAGGGGGGAGCCCTGAGGCACACCACAAGAGTTTACCCAGGAGTAGGAGAGGGAGTCATTTTTAAATACCCTGTAAGATCTGTTCCGTAGGAATCCGTTGAACCAGTTGAGGACCTGGCCGGAGATGCCAATACAGGCGAGGCAGTTTAGGAGAATGTCGTGGTCGACTAAGTCGAAAGCACTGCTCAGGTCCAGTTGTAAAATCAGGGCACTGGATCCCCGGCTGAAGAGTGTGTGTATGTGGTCTAGGAGGGAGGCTATGATGGTTTCGGTGCTGTGATTGGAGCGAAAGCCTGATTGGTTGTCATTGAGGATATCGAATTTTTCTAGGTATTTGGTTAGTTCGGCGTTTACCATCCCTTCTGCAATTTTGGTGAATAGCGGGATGCTTGCGATTGGTCTGTAGTTGGATGGGTGTTGGGTGGTTCATTCTTGTTTTTTATGATAGGAGTTATTGAGATGTGGCCTTGTTCTGCTGGAAAACTGCCCGTGGTTAGTAGGAGGTTTACCCAGGCCAACATATTGGCTTTAAAATGGATTAGGGCAGTTTTCATAATGTTGGGGGGGCAGGTGTCCAGTCTGCAGAAGGAGTTGGAATATTTGTTAAAATATTTGTTGAAGGTTGGCCAGTCGATAATTGTGAATCGATTCCAGCTTAGGTCTGATCTGGATCCTGGGTCAGGATTGGGCCTGTCCGAGTTTGGGAGGATTGGGAAGTCCTCGTGGGGGGTTGGCTGGGGCAGTTATCGATGATCTTAATTTTTGTATCTTTGAGTTAAAGAAAAAAAAAAAAACATAGTAGATGACGGCAGATAAAGACCCGAATGGTCCATCCAGTCTGCCCAACCTGATTCAATTTAAATTTTTTTTTTTTTTTTTTCTTCTTCTTAGCTATTTCTGGGCGAGAATCCAAAGCTTTACCCGGTACTGTGCTTGGGTTCCAACTGCCGAAATCTCTGTTAAGACTTACTCCAGCCCATCTACACCCTCCCAGCCATTGAAGCCCTCCCCTGCCCATTCTCCTCCAAACGGCCATACACAGACACAGAAGTCTGCAAGGGTGTTAGCGGTTAATGTGGATTCGTCGACAAAGGTGTTGGTGAGAGTTTTGAGGATGTAGAGGTCATTGACCAGTTTGAAAAGGTTGCTGCTGTTGTTTGTAACATTTCCGATTTTGTGGGCATAGAAATTTTTTCGTTTGACCTTGGCGAGGTTTTTGTATTTTTTTAGTTTAAGTCTCCATGTTGCTCTGTGGTCTAATTGCTCATGTGTTCCACTTAGAGGGAACTTTGAAGCCAAACCTCAGTGTGAGCTGCAAAATCATGATCTGTGTTAATCCTTTGGCAACTCCTTGCTGCCAGTGAATGGTGTGGGCTGAAGTCAATCCTCCTGCTTCGATGTAGAGGGCTGCACAGGAACGGGGACGACGGGAATCCCGCAGGACCCACGTGTTCCCCCTTCGGGTCACGGGGATCCCATGGGGACGCCCCCTAGGGTCGCGGGGATCCCGTTGGGACGCCCCCTAGGATCGCGGGGATCCCGTGGGGACGCCCCTCGTGCTCTCAGGGATCCCGCGGGGTTCAATGCCGCGAGGCTCATCTGATTTTCCTACCTGCCCTGCTGCGAGGCTCATCTTCCATTTCCTGCTTGCCCTGCTGCAGCACACATAGCCAATCGGAAGTGTTCCCCGATGTCAGCGTTGACATCAGAGGGAGGGCTTAAGCAAAGCCCTCCCTTCCTCCGACGTCAGCGCTGACATCGGGAAAAGGCAGTGGCGTACCAAAGGGGGGGCGGTCCGCCCCGGGTGCAGCCATGGGAGGGGGAAGTGTGCACAGCCGGTCAGGTCCCCTTACCTTTGTGGCGCTTCCCCCGACCGACCGACAACAGGCCCGGCCGACAAACCTCCCTGCCCTGTAGCCGCGAATCTAAATTACCTTCTTACAGCAGCTTCAATACTCCAGCTGCTGTAAGAAGGTAATTTAGATTCGCGGCTACAGGGCAGGGAGGTTTGTCGGACCGGGCCTGTTCTGTTGTCGGTCGGGTGGGGAAGTGCCATAAAGGTAAGGGGCAGGGAGGGAGAAAGGGAGGAAAGGTGGAGTGGAGAAGAAAAGACACTTAAGGGAAATGGGTAAAACTGAGGGGGGAGAAGGAAGCTGAAAGCACTGGGGATGACAAATGGGTGGAGAAGGAAGCTGAAAGCACATGGGGAAGCCAGAGGGGGGAGAAGGACGCTGAAAGCACATGGGGAAGACAGAGGGTGTTGAAGGACGCTGAAAGCACATGGGGAAGACAAAGGGGTGGAGAAGGATGCTGAAAAGATATGGGGAAGACGGGGGGAGAAGGACACTGAAAGGACATGGGGAAGACAGGGGGGGAGAAGGACACAGAAAGGACATGGGGAAGACAGAAAGGGGAGAAGGACACTGAAAGCACATGTGGAAGACAGAGGGGGGAGAAGGATGCTGACAGGACATGGGGAAGATGGGGAGGGAGAAGGACGCTGAAAGGAAATGGGGAAGAGAGAGTGGGGAGAAGACGCTGGCAGGGAAGAAGACAGAGATGCCAGACTATGGGGGGAGCGGAGGGAAGAAGATGGGTGCCTGACCAATTTGGAAGGAGGGAGAAAGGGAGAGGCACAGTAACAGAGCAAATGGAAGACGCAGAGAGAAGAGAGACAGTGGATGGAAGGAATTGAATGAGAACATGAGGAAAGCAGAAACCAGGCAACAAAGGTAGGAAAAAATTTTTATTTCTTTTTGCTTCAGGATAAAGTAGTATATTAGTTGTGTTGATAAAAATTAGAGGCTCTGGTAGAAACCCGTTTACAAAGTATGTATTCTTCCCAATTAATATTTCCAAATTAATAAAGTCTTTTTGCTTATTTTTAAATGGGTTTCTACCACAGCCTTTAATTCAGTAGCATAATTAACTGAAATAACTATTTCTGAAGTTTATAGGGACGGGCGGGGACGGAGGGGATTCCTCGCGGGGACAGATGGGAGTCCTCACGGGGATGGGTGGGATTTCTGTCCCCGCGCAACTCTCTACTTCGATGGTCTGTGGGAACAAACTTTTTTTGTTCTTTAAGACAAAGCAGATCTCACTGCTCTTTGACTTTCCTGAGTAGGTCTAAAAATGTGGACATGATGTTCTTGTAAATACTTTCAGTATATTTTGCTATGTAATTGAGGCCAAATTTGAAAACAGTGGTGGTTGTGTTGAATATTATGAGAAAAATAGGCAACACAAGGTAGAAGTTTTGATGCAGAAGCCTGAAGGGGTTGACGTTTTAAAACAGGTCAGTGAAAACCAGCAGAGAAAAATACTGTAGCTATTTAGTAAGAGGGACAAAAATAGACTGATTGAGGAACAAATCCTCTGAAGAAAGCAAAACAGCTTTACAAAGTTGGGAGTTTTAAAACAATCCTTGTCATTTTATTCTGTCAGTCCCCCTCCCCAAGGAACACTGTCATGGACGTACAGAATCCCCCACCCAAACTCCGAGTTCTTTTAAGAAATTCCCAGAAAGATCTGGAATCAGTTAATCGGTCATAGTGATACCACTGCCTGTGCGGCTGGTGATTTACCTTGTGCTCTCAAACAAAAAAGATATCGCAAATAAAGAAATGGCACAAAAATGAGCAAGAAAAAGGGAAAAGGGCAGTTAGAGCATTCTAGAACCGTAATAAGACCAGAGAACCTGTGAATGACAGTCTTTATTCTTTCCTTTTAGCACATTAGGTATTCATTTGGTACAAACTGTCAGGTCAAAATGTTTCCTGAATCTGTTAAAAAACATCATTTTATTCTTCTTCATTTGTACCTAAAATTATGTGTCTGATATACAGAGAAATATCAGATCTGTTCAGGTCAACAAACCCCTTTGCAAGGACTAGACCATAAATAAAATAGTCACAGGCTAGGTCTATAGTTCTGGGAAAGGGAAATCCAACTCCCTCTGAGGACACCATTCTAGTAGTATCCTGCCACCCCCCTCCCCATAAAACTTTTATGTTTACACAGCCAAAAAGAGCTGGGGGTGGCTGCAATCCCAGGCATTCCACTACTGGTGCATTGGTTCATCCCATTTGAGATCCTTCTCTGACATCTTGGAGGAGGAAATGCAGCACAGAAGGCGAGCTGTTATGTTTGCCTATGCTACTCATTGCCATGCCTAGTCACAGAAGGCAGGATAAGCTTGGTTTGAAAATTAGTGCAAAAGGAACTTTCAGGAGAGTGGATGCCATTTTCAAACCTGATGTTTTCTTCTATGACAAAGTAAAAGACTGAACAGAAACACCTAATGCCTGAGAACCAGACCAAAGCTATCTCTTCGGCTTTAAACATAGGTCCCAGGGAGTTAATGAGAATGAACCTCGTTATACCTTTAGCTGTTAAGGCATTCATTTGATGGCAGGTACTGATCCCAATAACCCAGTGATCAATGTCTGGCTTATTTCAGATCTAGATCTCTCTCCCTATAGCCCTGCCCATAGTCCTCTCTGTCCACAACACTGGGGCCATGGGCTTTGCAACTAAATAACCCTATGATGCAGTCTGAAGGCACAATAGTTCAGCCAGTTTTTAATTTCAAAAAATAAATCACTACTTTATTTCTTTAAAAAATACTTTACAAGGCATCAATTTTCTGGGTTTTGGGGTTTTGTTTTGTTTTTTACTTCCCTTGGCCGAGTTGACACCTCCTCTCCCCTGTCTGAATTGCATATTCCCAATTCTGTGCATAGATGAGGGGGGTCTGAGACCCGTCTGCTTCTCTTCTTTCACTGCTGAGGTAGGCTCTGGTTTCTAGTGCAGAAAGCAGCTGTCTTGCCCTCACACACGCAGGGCAATGTCAGACAGGCTACTGAGGCTCTGTGGTAAGAGGTTCTTCTCCGATACTGTGCCACTTCGAATCATTGGCAGCCCTGACTGGCAGGTTATACGGAAGGACTGGAAAAGATCTTCTCCACTGCTGGGACTTTTCTCCTTCTGAAGGGAGGGTTTACTGCAAAAGGAAAAAGAAAAATGGATTCTCAGCTACTACATCCAGACCTGCAAAAGCATCTTCCTGTCAAAAACAGATTACTTATACAATGGGGAGGGAAATTATCTCAGTTCAATAGGTAACCCCCCCCCCCACACACACATTTTAGCTATGTAAACCAGCTGTATCAAAATTACCCCCTCCCCCATGGCCTTGTTCCATAATCTACCTCTTAAGTTAAACCGAGAGGAAGTTGAGAAGGGAAAGTAAAAATAGATTGTAATTTCTTTTTGTATCTATTTTTTCCAGCATACAAGCAAATGATTATGGGCTGGATTCTATAAATGGTGCAGTCGACTGCCTAAAAAATGGTTGCCAGTCGCATGAAAGGTAGGCACCTACCTAAAACGTGAATCGTGGCTACGGAGGCGCTTTACAACACCTAACGCCATTCCAGAGTTAGCCACGCCTACAGTGGCATTAGGTGTCCTAAAGTGCCTCCGCAGACACGATTCACGTTTAAGGTAGGTGCCTACATTTCTTTTTCCCACTAGAGTTAGGTGCTGGTAGGCCACCTTAAGGCACCGCCTACAAAATATGGGCCTATGTGTATATCGTACCTGTGGCATCTGATGCAAAGCTTGGAGGTCTAAAGTATGTCCATAATTATAGCAAGGGCTGCTAATTTCTAGGGACAGTTTCCACATTTTGCACAGTCACACATTCTTCTGCATGACTTTGTTTCAGACAATGAAGCCAAACAGAACATAACATAATTTTATTCTTCTATACCGCCATAATCAAACAATTTCTAGGCGGTTTACACAGAAGAAATACAATTAATTGAAATACAGCAATTTTCCTAAAAAATTCAATATAAAATTTTAGCCAATGATGTAAATGACAGAGAATGAGAAGGGGATCTATTTCCTTCCCCGTCCCATCCCCGCAAACTCTGTCCTCATCTGCACAAGCCTCGAACACTTATGAGGAAGAAGTGCAAAGGTGGCATTGTAAGACTCAAAGGTGATGGGGGAAAATATGTAGAAGCTGATAAAGATAAGACTGAATTGCTTAAGAAATATTTTTGTTCTGTGTTCACAACTGAAGTGCCAGGAGCAGGACCTCAGAAGATAAACATGAATAGGGATGGAGGAGTGGTAGACCCTGATCAATTTTCAGAGGATTGTGTTCATGAGGAGCTAGCTAAACTAAAGGTGGACAAAGTAATGGGGCCGGATGGTAGACATCCGAGGGTACTGAAGGAACTTAGGGAAGTTCTGCTGGCTCCACTGACTGACCTTTTCAATGCTTCTCTAGACTTGGGAGTGTTACTGGAGGACTGGATGTGCTCTCTCTCCACAAAGGTGGAAGGAAGGAAGAAGTAGAGGGACTATGGGCCAGTTAGTCCGACCTCTGTGCTAAGTAAATTAATGGAAACACTTGTAAAACAGAGAATAGTGACGTTTCTGAAATCCAATGGATTACTGGACCTGAGGCAACATAGATTCACTAGAGGCAGGTCTTGTCAGACAAATCTGATTAATTTACGACTACTATTTATCATTTCTATAGCGTTACTAGACATACACAATGATGTACATCAAAACATAGAAGAGACTGTCCCTGCTCCAAAGAGCTTACAATCTAGTCAAGACAGACAAACTGGACAAGAAGGTGCATCAATACACAGTGCTCAGGTGGGGGAATTACAGAGGGAATGAGAAGACAGATATCAGTGTTTAGCAGGTGAGTTGGCGTTTGGGACTGAAAAAAGCTTCAAAGAAGTGGGCTTTGAATCTGGATTTGAATACTGCCAAAGATGGAGCTTGACAAACTGAGTCAGACAGTGTGATCAAGGCATACACAGGGCAGGATTAACCAATAGATAATAATCCTATATAATAAAAGGTTACTGGCACATGCGCTGTTAAAACAGCGTGTTCCCTGCTGCTGAGGTGTGTGATCCGTGGCCGTGTTCCATTTTAGAACCCGGCGGCAGGGAACATTCTGGCCACTCCCCTTCTCCCGCCCTCACTCACCAACTGCTGCTGGGAGGAAGCGCAGGCAAGCTCTCTCCCTGCCGGACCCCTGAGACACGAGCGCCTGCAGGAGGAGGCCCCAGCCGCCACCGCCCGCCAACACCTTCCCAGTCTCCTGAGCTGCGTCCTCGTCCCCCCCCCCCCGATTGCCGACCTCGGTGGCCACTGATAAGTGCTGTATCCCTCCTGCCGAATTCGAACACAGAGAGACACAGCACAGCCAGCGACTCCCCCCTCCTGCCCTCACTCACCGCCAAAACCAGCTACTGTACTTTAAAGCCTCCTCCTTCTCCCCGGCTCACCCGCATTTAAAATTCAATGAAAAGCGCTGCACCGCGCTACTGCTGGTCTCTCCGTCTTCTGTCCACTGCGGCCCATCCTCTCTGACTACTTCCTGTTTCCGCTAGGGTTGGCCGCAGTGGATAGAAGACGCTGAAGCCAGCGGTAGCGCGGTGCAGCACTTTTATCTGAATTTAAACGCGGCGGCTGGGAAGGGAGCACGGGAAATGCTGCTGCTGCACAGGGAAAGCCGGGAAATGCTGCTGCTGCACAGGGAAGGCTGGGAAATACTGCTGCTGCACAGGGAAGTGTGTGTGGGGGGTGGGGGGGAATGCTGCTTCTGTACAGGGAAGACTGAACAATGCTACTGCAGCATAGGGAAGTGTGTGTGTGGGGGTGGGAGGTGGGAATGCTGCTTCTGCACAGGGAAGTGTGTGTGTGGGGGGGAAATGCTGCTGCTGCACAGGGAAGTGTGTGTGTGTGTGGGGGGGGAATGCTGCTGCTGCACAGGGCAGTGTGTGTGTGTGGGGGAAATGCTGCTTCTGCACAGGGAAGGCCGGGAAATGCTGCTGCTGCACTGGGAAGTATGTATATGGGGGTGGAAATGCTGCTTCTGCACAGGGAAGGCCGGGAAATGCTGCTGCTGCACTGGGAAGTGTGTGTATGGGGGTGGAAATGCTGCTGCTGCACAAGGAAGGGTGGGAAATGCTGCTGCTGCACAGGGCAGTGTGTGTGTGTGTGGGGAAATGCTGCTTCTGCACAGGGAAGGCCGGGAAATGCTGCTGCTGCACAGGGAAGGGCGGGAAATGCTGCTGCTGCACAGGGAAGGGTAGGAGGGAAATGCTGCTGCTGCTGCACAGGGAAGGGTGGGAGGGAAATGCTGCTGCTGCTGCTGCACAGGGAAGTGGAGGGGACGGAGAGGGAAAGGGTGCCTGGGAGCAATCTTGGTTTGCTTTGGGTGAGGGGAGACAGAAGGGGGCCATGGAGAGACAGAAAGACAGGTAGGCAAGCAGTGCATTAGAACGAAAGACAGACACACAGAAAGACAGTGGGCAGAAAGAGAGACAGAAAGAATGAAAGACAGACAGACAGGGTGCCAGAGAGAGAACCAGAAAGAAGGACAGACAGCGGGAGGGAGAGAGACAGGGGCAGGGAGAGACACAGAAAGAAAGACAGACAGACATATATTCTAGCACCCGTTAATGTAACGGGCTTAAACACTAGTAATAATAATAATAACTTTATTCTTTTATACCACCATAACCAAAAGTTCTAGGCGGTTTACACGAAAAAAAAGCTGGACAATCAGCGAAATACAATAATACAGTAAAAAATACAAATATTTGTAAAATAGAATTTCAATAATAAAACTCATCAAGTAATAAACTTATCGAACAAAGTGGTCTTAATTCATTTCTGAAAACTGCAATAGGATAACATAGCTTGCTGAATACATTTACCTAACCAAGATTGTTGCCTACAAGTTTGAAATGCTAGGGTTCTATCTAAGAAGGTCTTATATCTACACCCATTAATTTTTGGATAAGCAAATAAGTAGAAGTTTCTAGTTTCTCTTGATGCAACACAAAATGAGGAAAAAGGTAAGCTGGAGACAATCCCGATATCAGCTTAAAGCAGATACAGGAAAATTTAGGAACCGAAATGGTCAGGGGAGCTCAATGAAGGAGAGCATCAACATTGTTTTTTCCAAACGGCGATGGGCCCCTCCAGCATCGATCGGCAACGCGGCCCTCCCCATCGACGGAAAGTAAGACAAGCAAGCAACGCGGGTAAGAAAGGTAACGGGAACTGTAATTATGCAAGCGGTGCTGCTTGCCCAAAGCTTCCCTCTGATGCAGCTTCCTGTTTCCGCCTGGGCGCATGGTGGGGTGGGGCAGAGCAGGGGGCCCAGTGTACTTTTATGCCTGGGGGCCCAGTGTACTTGTGGGCCTAGGGGCCCTCAACAAATTAATCCTGCCCTGGGAATACAGTGCAGCGAAGTAAAAGGGATGGATTCTGGAGTTGGCCATAGAAGAGAAGGGGTACACTTATCCAATGTGCGGAGTGCCCAGGAGGGAGTGTGGGGAGATTTGAGAGAGGAGAGATACTGAGAAGCTGCAGAGCAAATTCATTTGAAGGTCATTAAGATGAGTTTGAGTTGTATGTGAAAATGAAGCTAATGAAGTGACTTGAGGAGAAGATATTATTACTTATTTATTTTTAGTATTTATATACCATTTATAACCTAAGTGGTGTACATTCAGGTACTCAAAAAATCAAGAACCCAAACAAGAAAAAGAATAGGTACGTATCAAGAATCAAAAGGAATTCTTTTTCATACCACAGAGAGGGAATTGATAGTGTGTAAAGTCATGTGAACAACTGCATATCAGCATATCAATTACAGTGGAACCTTGGTTTACGAGCATAATTCGTTCCAGAAGCATGCTCGTAAACCAAATTGCTCGTATATCAAAGCAAGTTTCCCCATAGGAAGTAAGGGAAACTGCTTTGATTGGTTCCACCTCCCCCCCCCCCCGAGGCTACTGGCGCTGCTCCATTCTCCCCCCCCTTGAGGAATCCGACGCTGTTCCAAACCCCTCCCTGCGATCTGGCTTCCCCCCCTGCGAACCGGCATCCTCCCCCCACTCACGTTGCCCCCCCTCCACCGCAATCCTACTTCCTCCCCCCCCCTCGAGCACGTCAATGACACTTCCTTTACCCGACTTGGCACCAGTGCCCGAAGATCCTCCCTCTTCTGGCGTGGCCAAAGCCTTCTGGTCTCACTCTCTCCGAGATTGAGAGCGAGACCAGAAGGCTTTGAGCATATGCAAATGCTCAAAGCCAGTCCAGCCCAGCCCAGAAGAGGGAGGATCTCCCACGCATCACCCAGCCCATGCCGCACCAGAAGAGGGAGGCGGGCACTGGCACTGGTGCCAAGACGGGGTAAAGTTAGTGTCATTGACATGCTCGGGGGGGGAGGGAGTAGGATCGCGGTGGAGGGGGGGCAATGCAAGCGGGGGGGGGGATGCCGGATCGCTGGGGGAGATGCCGGATCACGGGGGGGGGGGGGGCGCTCGTACAGCGAGGCAAACTCGGTTTACGAGGCACCAAGTTTGCAAATGTTTTGCTCGTCTTGTAAAACACTCGCAAACCGGTGCACTCGTAAACCGAGGTACCACTGTATATGGTCCTCAGTAATATACAGCTCAACAGGATTTTGTTAGTGAGTTGTAAGCTTGAAAACCCAAAGGGGTAAGTTAAGCATGATACATCCCTGGACCTAATGGTTTTTTTATGAGATGCTGTAAATGAAGTCAACACAAAGTGCTCCCAATCAAGTGTAGACTTTATTCTGGGGTATAACGCAAACAATTAATCAAAAGAAGATCCTATCCCCAAGTGCAATGAAAGCCCGCAAAGGTGCGGGTCTAAACGTCAATGTACATGACAAAAATTTCACAATGTGTCAAATTTTCAAAACTATAATCGAGTACTTGTCGCCAATAGCTAGTGTCCATAGTAATGGTAGTAGTTTTACTTCTGAAGTCCGTGTTGAATGTTCAGCTCTACAGGTACTCAAGCATGTTGGCTTAGCGACGATGACAGAATATGAGGAATACAGCAGAGTTCTGAACAGATTGAAGGGGAGAGATATGGTTTAGTGGAAGGCTGAGAAGCAGGTTGCAAAAGAGAGGCGAGAGGTGATAAGGATATGGATAAGGGTCTTAGCATGCGCACAGAAAGGAAGGGTCTGATTTTAATGATATTGTAGAGAAAGAAAAGACAGATTTTGGCACTCTGTTGGATATGTGAAGAGAAAGAGAGAGACAAATCAAAGATTACCCCGAGGTTGTGAGCTGAGGGTGGTGTTCACGGGAAAAGAGGAGAGATGGGTTTAGGTGGAAAAATAAGGAGCTCAGTCTTGGCCATGTTTAATTTTAGATTGAAGCAAGATATCCAGGTAGCAATGTCAGAAACTTGGTGTAGAGAGAGAGAGAGAAATCTGAGAGGTGATATTGAAAGCCATGGGGAAAGATTAGAACACCAAGGGAAGAAGTGTGCATTGAAAAAAAATGAGATACACCAACCAACTTTCTTTGACTGGATGACCAGAAAATTGGACAGAGGCAGTGGCGTATTTGACAGTGTTCCACTCAGGCTCTAATAAACAAACTGAGTGCCCTCGGTATGGGCCCCAAAGTGACAGACTGGATCAAGAACTGGTTGAGTGGAAGGTGACAGGATAGTTGTCAGTGGAGACCACTCTGAGAAAAGAGATGTTACCTGTAGTGTGCCTCAAGGTTCAGTTCTTGGGCCTGTTCTTTTTAACATTTTTATAAGCAATATTGCTTAAAGGCTATCATGAAAGATTTGCCTCTTTGTGGATGAGACCAAAATCTGCAATAGAATAGACACCCTGTTGTTCCACGCACAGGCCCCAAAAGACAGGCAGAGTTTCAAGTTTATCAAGTTTATTAGTGTTTTTGATTAATCGCTTAATCACAATTCAAAGCGATGGACATAAATAATAAACAATAAAATTACAGTATTAAGGAGTAATATAATACTTAACATAATCTTAAGATCAAACAGGACTATTAACAAACTTAACAGACAAGAAAAAAGGGGAAAAAGGGAATTGAACTACAAAATATTAAAAATAGAATAGTCAGGGAAAAAACACAAGGTAGGGGATGTAAAATTCCATAATCATAATCAACTCAATAAATAAATCCAAGAGGGATAACTATTAATCAAAAGCGTCTTTAAAAAGAAAAGTTTTTAAATTAGTCTTAAATTTATGAGCTTCGGAATCTCAATGCGTGGATGAGGCGATGGCGTCTGGAATAAACAGATGCAATAATCCAAGATTGTAACCCCAAGGACTTCATCTCACAAAGGTGCAGTCTAAGTACAGCTACACTGGATGAGCTAGCCCCAATACAAACAAAAATCAGAATCAGCAGACGATCAGACAAGTGGTTCCACAACAAACTACTCCTACTCAAAAGACAATGCAGACGACTAGAAAGAAAATGGAGAAAAAGTAATCAAGAGTCCACAAAAATAGCATGGAGTAAACTAAACCAATAATACAAACTAAAACTGAAAGAAAAAAGAAAGACACACTACTCTAACCAAATAGGCAGAGATTCCCAAGACACTAAAAAACTATTCCAATTACTAAAAGAACTCACAGACACCAAACCCTACTGGCCAATAATGACACCCCTCCACCCTCAGCCACCCTTTTAGCTGAATTCTTCAAAAACAAAATCACAACTGCCAGGACTACTTTCACTAGAATCCCTACTCACCTAGAAGAGATCACATTGCCCCCCACAGAAAAAGAATCAGTTGCAGCAGACAGAATCTATAAAAAAAACCCGCCATGCAGCCTGTGACCTCAACCACTGCCCCCATACCTGCTAAAAACCTCCAGTACTTTATTCCGCGCCCTCCTCTTCAATGGATACAAACCTTGCTCACAGACGGCCTTTTCCCGCAAGACCTCAGCAAAATCATCGTCACCCTGATCCTAAAAGACCGCAAAGGAGCAACAAATCAACCATCCAACTACAGACCCATAGCCTCAACACCACTTTATGACAAGCTAATGGAAGGCCTCATAGCTAAACTCCTCATCAACTACCTCAACTTACTCCACACTAAACAGTCTGGTTTCAGAACCAATTACAGCACAGAGACACTACTGGGATCCCTCCTGGACACAGCTAGACAACACCTCAGCACAGACAGGAAAATGCTGATTATTCAACTAGATCTCACCGCAGTTTTTGACCTGGTAGACCATGACATCCTACTACAAATACTAGATTCAATAGGAATCACAGGTAAGGTACACACATGGTTTCAAGGATTCCTACAATCCAGGACTTACAGAGTAAAGTCAAACAAAGAAAAATCAGAACCATGGTCCAACCCCTGCGGCGTAAACCAAGGATCACCTTTATCTCCCACACTCTTCAACCTATACATTGCATCCCTCGGCACCTGTCTAGACAAATTAGGCTTAACTTCTTATAGCTATGCAGAAAACATCACCATTCTCCTTCCTTTTGATCAACCAGTGCCCTTCATGACAGACACACTACACAGAACACTAGAAACAGTAGCAACATGGATGAAAGAGCACAAACTGAAACTGAATACTGACAAAACAAAATTCATCCTCCTCGAAAATAACAAAACCCCAACCATAACAAACCTAGTAATAAACTCAATCACATACCCCATTCAACCCACTCTAAAACGTCTGGGAATGCTGATAGACAGAGGCTGTACCATGCAAATCAACAAAACAATACAGAAAGCAACAAAGCAATACAGAAATCATTCGCAGTCATGAGAAACCTAAGACAAGTTCGAAAATTCTTCAACAGAAAACAATTCCAGCTCGTAGTCCAGTACCTAGTCCTGGGTCTTCTAGACTACTGCAACTATCTCCCCTGTCCCGCAACCATAATAAAACAACTACAAACAGTACAAAACACAGCTCCGAGACTTATCTACTAACTGAGGAAACACGACCACATCACAGCGGCTTACCTCGATTCTCACTGGCTCCCAAAACAAGCAAGAATACTATTCAAATTCTACTGTCTACTATTTAAAACCATAAACGGAGGCTGCCCAGCCTACTTGAACAACCGACTAATCCAAACAACCACAACCAGACATAGGAGAACCTACACTCCATTCACGCACCCTCCAATCAGAAACGTCAAACGAAAAACTAGACTACCAACTCTCCAATTTACTGATCATGACCCCAGACTACAAAACCTTCAGAAAAGAAATAAAAACCCTACTATTCAAGAAGTCCCTAAAGACAAACTAACAAAGCAAAAATCATCTCAATCCCCAATAGCAACCCGATCCACTCCATAACACCACGAGAAATGTCTAGATAACTCCTTATGTAATCCGCCTTGAACTGCAAGGTAATAGCGGAATAGAAATCACTAATGTAATGCAATGTAATAATGAGGAAGGGGGAGCCTATTGCACAAAGATGGGCTCTACTTAACCCAGGGTGGAACCAGGCTGCTGATATCAACATTTAAAAAGGAGATAGATTAGCTTTTAAACTAGAAAACTGAGGGAAGGCCTACAGTTGCTCAAAAGAGCATGGTTCAGGACAAGGTATCTTTAAAAGACAGAGCATCCCGATAGTAAGATTGCAATACAGGCCACAGTAGACCAGGTTTCCTTAAATAAAGAGCAGGCTGAATTTGAAGGTTGCAAAAATATCTATGCCAACTGCTGAGCAAATTGTAAATAGATATGACAAACACTGTTGAAATATCTGTATGCAAGTGTCAGAAGCCTAAGAAGCAAAATGGGAGTTAGAATATATTGCACTAAATGAAAAGATAGATATAATAGGCATCTCTGAAGCCTGGTAGAAGGAAGATAACCAATGGGACACTGTCATACTGGGGTACAAGTTATCGTAGTGATAGGATGGATCAAATCGGTGTAGTGTTAAGGAGGACCTTGAATCAAATGGACTGAAAAGTCTACAGGAGCAGAAACAAACCTTGGAATCCCTATGGGTAGAAATTCCATGTGCAAGGGGGAAAAAGATACTGATAGGAATTTACTACTGTCTGCGGAAAGATGCTGAAATGTTATCAGAAATTAGGGAGGCTAAAACTGGGTGATTTCAACTACCAGCAAATTATTCACTCATATATATTAACAAAGATTGACCAACCCCCATCTGTAATTCAAGACTTATCAAAACGTTTACAGTGCAGACATAAAATCTAATGGGAGAAAAGACCTCAGATGTGTTTCACAGGTTTAAAAAACTGCTACCTTGTATCAATCTCAATAATTTACCAAAGTTCTCAAATTTTGTCCATAGAACAGATAGGTGTCAGCATTCAAACTTACTTCACATATGAGTAATTAAATTAGTACTTAGCTTGCTGTCCTGGATCTCTCAGGTCGCCGTCTTGAATTCAGTAACTGTTGTAACCTGCTTCGCTGGTTTGTATATTCAATAACACATCCCTCCAACCGTCACTTTCAATGATGAACAGATCCAACAGGGTTTCCCTGTTTTGCCTTCCTCCGGCTGCATCAGGAATCTTCCACTGTGATTAACAAAACAATGGCTTCACGGCTCTTAGAATACTTCTCTGAGTGACGGCAGACGCCACTGACCCTCCCAGAGAAATACTTTCTGTGTTGAGAAGCCCCTCCCTTCCTCTTCGGTGTCCAATCAGTCTTCGTTCTTCACACCAATCACGTGTCTTCATTCATTCAGAAAAATGGTGCCCAATGTGGGCATTCAATCCTTTGGGTTTTACAGAATCCATTTCAAAAATCCAGCTGCTCTTTTTGTAGCAATTTCCTCTGCCAGTCACAACACCAACACAAGACAACACAACATTGATGGTACAGTTGAAGGAGTGTTTTAGTAAAAATAAGAAGTTGTTAAAGAATCAGGGGGTTGTGTGGATTTGAATGAACTACCTTGGGAAGATGGAAGAAGTGCCTTTAACTACTGAGCCACATAAGCTTCCTTAAAACATAGTAAGGAAACCAACAGGCTCTACACCCATGTTAGATTCTGCCACTTGTCTTTGCATGTTTGTATCCAGAGCACAGGGAAAAGACCACCTTACAGGCTCTACACCTATGGTGGATTCCTGTCACAATAACCCGATGAAAATCATCGATGTCAATGCAGGTTATTTTGGACCCATGCTGACGTTCCAAGATAAGCAGTTATACCATCTGTATTTTTGCAGACATACAATGATGTTTCAATGATGCTCTGAAGACGAACATCGACGATGACTTGAACAGAGGCTGAAATGGAACTGATGTCTTTGTTACCCTTCCAATGAAATACTCCCTTAAACAGCAACTAATGCTCTGTCAAAAGTAAGGTCATAGTCAATGAAAAAGATGTGAAGCAATGCACATAAAGTCATCGACCCTGGAACCAATATCCTGCGCAGGTTGTCGAGGGGTAGATGACCTGTGACCAATCAGACATGTTCCCAGTTAAAAGCCCTGGGAGAACTAAGGCTAGGAAAGTTGTTTCCAAGCCCCGTAAAGCACAGCAGCCTAGGTTCCCTGATTACACTAAGGAGAATCTGGCTGAAAATGAGTTTCTTTCTGATAGCTCAGAAGTGGAGGAAATGGAGACTCAGGCCAGCTCTGAAAGGTTTGTCTCCAAACCTGTTAACATTAGGTTTAGGCAAAATGCCCCTGTGAGAAAGCTTTGCAATTACTCAAATATCCACAGGGGGAGCCCAAGGGAGCCTCAGGGCAGTGCAGGCCCACAGAGAGCAGGGCGGGGCCCACACACTGAAAAGCCATCAGCATTTTCTCCAGAGTTAGACAGGACAAGGAAGGGAAATGGTTCTCCCTCTACTGCTCAGCAGCCAGCCAGACCAGAGCAACTTAATAATTTGGAACTTATAGAGGTGGATGAGATAGCTCCATGCTAGGAAGCTGAGGCCCTACCTCAAGAGGAGGAAATGGAGATTTTTGAACAGGTATTTCCAGAACCTGAAGCCATGAAAATAGATGTTGCCTGTAAGGCTAAGGTGACCATATGTCCCATTTTGAATGGGACCTTCCTGTTTTTAGATCCCCTGTCCCATTGTCCCCACACACAGCTTCGAGACGCCAAAATGTCCCGTTTTTAGGGACAGCGTCCCGAAGCTGTGCGCAGGGACATCGGGACAGGCGATCGCTTCCTCTCCATCCCTGCCACACAAAAAGAAAAAGCCTCCCTCCAGCGCCTGATTCAATCCCCCCGGTCCACCGCTGCTGCTGCTTTCCTTACCACCCTCCAGTGCCGATTCAACAACACCCACCCACCCCTCTCCTAATTGCCACCCAGAAGCCTTCTTCCCGATGTCAATTCTGATGTTGGAGAGGACGTTCCGGGCCAGTCAGGCGACTGGCTGGCCTGGAACGTCCTCTCCGATGTCAGAATTGATGTCGGGAAGAAAGCTTCTGGGCGGCAATTAGCAGCGGCGGCATGGGGTTTGAATCAGCACTGGAGGGAGGTAAGGAGAGAGGCTGGCAATCAGCAGCAGCAGCGGCGAATGGGGGTGTGTGAATCGAGTGCTGGAGGAAAGGAGGGAGGCTTTTTTTTTTGCGCGGCAGGGAAGGAAGGAGGTAGGTAGGTAGGTAGGTAGGTAGGTAGGCAGGCAGGCTGGCTAGCTTCGTGGGAAGGGGTGGGACAAAGGCTGGAAGGCAGTGAGGGGGACATAGGAAGGAGGCACTAAGGACATGGGAAGGGGCACTAAGGACATAGGAAGGAGGCACTGAGGACATAGGAAGGGGCACTAAGGACATAGGAAGGAGGCACTGAGGGCACCAAGGACACAGGAAGGGGCACTAAGGACATTGGAAGGAGGTACTGGGGACACTAAGGACATAAGAAGGAGGTACTGAGGGCACTAAGGACACCGGAAGGGGCACTAAGGACATGGGAAGGAGGCACTGGGGGCACTAAGGACACAGGAAGGGGCACTAAAGACATAGAAAGGGACACTAAGGACACAGGAAGGAGGCACTGAGGGCACTAAGCCTTTTGTTTGGACAATTAATAGGGCTTGTGCTACAGCCTGTGGCTTAATTTGAAAGAGGTTTTTTTTTTTCTCCTCCTTTTTGCTACATGAGCTCACAGCTCTGCTGAGGCCCAATTCAAGGCCCCAGGCAGGGGCAGGGCTCTTTCAGGGGTTTCATGAAGGACTGTTGCTGGTGCTCTCATAGTTTGTTTTGCATGGGAAATTTTTCTGCTTTATGGAACTATATTTGTTTGTTTGAATGTAATAATTCGCAGGAACTGAGAACTGTATTTTGGGAGAAGTTTGTCAAGATCCTGAAGCTTGAATCGCTCCCCGTCAAAGTTGTCCCTACTCTAAAATTGTTAGGAGTTACTTTCGACAGTAAATTTTCTTATCATTTGCACATTAGCATGATCGTTCAGAAATGCTTCTTTCGACTCAGGATGATACGTTCCTTTGCAAAGTTACTAGAACCAGCCTCTTTGAACACACTGATCCACTCTCTAGTAATTTTTTGCATAGACTACTGTAATGCCCTGTACAAAGGCATTACAAAAAAAGGAAATTAGATGGCTTCAGATTATACAAAACACATCTATTAAGATCATTTATGGCGCAAAGAAATACGTTCATGTTTCACCTCTTCTAATCAGTGCACATTGGTTACCAGTCGAACATAGAATAAGTTACAAAATCTTACTTTTAACATTTACAAAATTAAACAATCAACCAGAGTTCATTAATAGACTTTTAATTCCTTATAATACTTTAAAATCTCTTCGTTCAATGACTCAAAATCTTCTCGTTTTCAAATTTCAAGTTTTCAAGTTTATTCATTTGTTTGATTAAACAAAATCAGGGGAGGGAAGTTCCATAGCGACTCCAGAAAGTACTTCTTCACCGAAAGAGTGGTGGATCATTGGAACAAACTCCCACTGCAGGTGATTGAGGCCAGCAGCGTGTCAGATTTTAAGAGAAAATAGGATACTCACGTAGGATCTCTAAGGGAGTGAATTCAGGGGGGTGGGTATTTGGAATGGGCAGACTTGGTGGGCTATAGCCCTTTTCTGCCATCATTTTCTATGTTTCTATGTTTAACCAAAGGTACAAAGCGTTGTACAAATAATAAAAGTAACATAATATACATAATTCTTTACAAGACATACAAGGGTAACTACTTTTTTAAAGTCACAGTAAACAATAGGGAAGAGGGGGAGAAATACAATTTTGAAGAAAAAGAACATAAAAGGGAAGTACACAAAGGGATAAGAAGAAAGAGTTTGGTGGCAAAGATAGGGTCAAAGTAGAGAACAGCTAAAATTATATTTTAGTTAAATATTGTGTTTTCAGTTAAAAGCATCTTTAAAAAGAAAGCTCTTTAAACTGCTTTTGAATTTCTGCAAATCTCGTTCCAGTCTTAGATATAGGGGAAGAGAATTCCATGTCATTGGAGCAGTTACAGAAAAAATAAGAGCACGGCGAGTTCCAATTATTTTCAAGGAGGGAACATGAAGAGTAGACTGTGAGGTTGATCTAAGAACTCTCGGAGAGTCATACAGAATCAGGAGCCTGTCTATAAATGCGGGGGCGTTAGTTTGTATAGTCTTGAAAACTAGAAGAGCAATTTTATATGTTATCCTATGCATAATAGGCAACCAGTGAGCTTTTTGCAATAATGGAGTAATATGGTCAAATTTTTTTGAGCCTGAAATTATCTTTATCGCTGTATTTTGTATGAGTTGAAGACGCTTTATATCTTTTAAGCATGCACCCTTTAATAGAGAATTACAATAATCTAGTTTAGATATTACTAGAGAATAAATTAGTATATTAAGGGAATTTTTATCAAGAAGGGGGACTAATGATCGTATCATCCTCAACTTATAGAAGCAATTTTTAACTAACGCGCTAATGTGTGAACGAAACGTAAGTTTGTTATCTATAAACACTCCTAAAATTTTTGTAAAGTTAGTAAGTTTGAGTGGCATATTATCGATTAAGACAGGGGCAATGAGTTGTACTCCTTCTTTTCCTGAGAAAAGCACAGTAGTAGTTTTGTCAATGCTTCTTTAAAATTAATAAATACGTTGCGCTCTAATAATTTTGCTGTCACTACCCCTACTCTCTGGAATCCCTGCCAAACCATTTGCGCAGTGAATCCGAAATAAAACAATTTAAAGCAAAATTAAAAACATTCTTGTTCCAGGATGCTTTTGGACAACAACTGTTCTCCCTTTCTTGTTTCACTTCTCTTTTACGATTGTAGTTCTTCCCCTTTTTCCTATTGTTAAAAGTTGGTCTATATGTCTTATTAGTGTTTTATTAAGACACCTAGATTTTATCTAGTATCCCCAGTTTTAATGTTTTTATGTAAATTTTATATTGTACACCGCTTAGAAACCTGATTAAGCGGTTTAAAAAATCTTTTAATAAACTTGAACTTGATTATTTGAATGCTGTGTATAGCTTGAAGACAAACTTGACAGTGGATACCTGGAATGCGCTTCCAGAGGAGGTGGTAGAGCAGAGTACGATTTTGGGTTTTAAAAAGGGGTTGGACAAGTTCCTGAAGGAAAAGGAGATTGAAGGGTATAGTTAGAGGGGTACTACACAGGACAAAATGTCTTAAATAAAAGATCACTTACAGGTCACTGACCTGGGGGGGCCACCGTGGGAGCGGACTGCTGGGCATGTGGACCTGTGGTCTGACTCGGCAGAAGCGATGCTTATGAAACATAGAAAACAAAGAAACATAGAAAAAATGATGGCAGATAAGGGCCATAGCCCATCAAGTCTGCTCACTCCACAGACCCACCCCCCCTGAGTCTGCTCTCCTGGAGATCCCTCTCCTAATAACCCATCCTTAACTCCACCCTCTTAAGGATCCCACATGGGCATCCCATTTACCTTAAAAATCTGGCACGCTGTTGGCCTCGATTACCTGTATTGGAAGTTTGTTCCAATGATCAACCACTCTTTCGGTGAAGAAATACTTTCTGGTGTCCCCGTGAAATTTCCCGCCCCTGAGTTTAAGCGGATGCCCTCTTGTGGCTGAGGGTCCTTGGAGAAGGAAAATATCTTCTTCCACCTCGATACTTCCGGTGATGTATTTAAATGTCTCAATCATGTCTCCCCTCTCCCTACGTTCCTCGAGAGAGTAGAGCCGCAGTTTGTTCAGCCTCTCTTCGTATGAGAGATCCTTGAGCCCCGAGACCATCCTAGTGGCCATCCGCTGAACTGACTCTGCTCTTAGCACATCTTTACGGTAATGTGGCCTCCAGAATTGCACACAGTATTCCAGATGTGGTCTCACCATGGTTCTGTATAATGGCATGATGACCTCAGGCTTCCGGCTGACGAAACTTCTGCGGATACAACCTAACATTTGTCTTGCCTTAGATGAAGCCTTCTCCACTTGATTGGCAGCTTTCATATCTGCACTGATGATCACTCCCAAGTCTCGTTCTGTTACAGTCCTAGCCAAGGTCTCACCATTTAAGGTGTAAGTTCTGCACGGATTCTTACTGCCGAGGTGCATGACCTTGCATTTCTTGGCGTTGAAGCCCAGCTGCCAGGTAGATGACCAACGTTCCAACAAAAAAAGGTCATGCGTCATACAATCGTGTAAATCAGAGCCGCTCACTATGTTACATAGTTTGGCGTCATCGGCAAATAGTGTTATTTTACCTTGAAGCCCCTGAGTCAGGTCCCCTATGAATAAGTTGAAAAGGAACGGGCCCAAGACTGAGCCCTGAGGTACTCCACTTGTCACTTCTGACAAGTTTTAGAGAGGGTACCGTTTACCACCACCCTCTGAAGTATACCACTTAGCCAATCCTTGACCTATGCAGTTAGCGTTTCTCCGAACCCCATCGATTTCATCTTGCTCAACAGCCTACAGTGAGGGACGCTATCGAAAGCTTTACTGAAGTCTAGGTACACTACGTTTAGGGATTCTCCTGCCCCAGCTCAGGAGCAGAGCTGAGGGCCTCCTGAACATTTTCTTTTGCATTTATGTTTTGGGAAAACACTGCAGTGAATGTTTATGCACTTTGATATCTGGACTTGAACTCCATTTTGAGTAAGGCCCGATTCTAGGGTCAGAATAAGGCCTAGGCCCAGGCGAGGCCTAGCTTCAGAAGGCTGTGCCGAAACTGCTGAGGCACACGGACTTTGGTATATCCTGATTTGCTGTCCAGGATTTTTTTTTTAATTGTGTCTTGGTTTTCACAACTGAGGAATAAAAAAAACCCTTGAATAATAATCTGGCAAGGGTTGAATGCACCACATTGTGTTTATGACTAATTGCCTGGTTTTCTTTTTGACTCTTTTGTTTAATAATTTGCCTGTGGGGCTTGCCTCCTTATTGGGCAGCACACCAGAGCAGTTTTCCTGTGGTCCACTCGGGGCTCTAGCAGCCTAGGCGAGGGCCTGGTGGCCACAGACCTCAAAGAGGATGCACGTCAATAGGAGAAACAATCTGCACAGGAGACACCGGTGATGCAGACCGGTGAATCTCACATCGATAGTGTGTAAAATTATGGAAACACTAATCAAGCACAAACTAGATACGATCATGAATGACGAGAATCTATGAGACCCCCATCAACATGGATTTACAAAGGGAAGGTCCTGCCAATCCAATCTGAACAGTTTCTTCGATTGGGTAACGAAAAAGCTGGATATGGGGGAGTCCCTGGACGTCGTGTACTTGGACTTCAGTAAGGCTTTTAATAGTGTACCACACCGCAGGTTATTGAGCAAGATGAGTTTGATGGGATTGGGAGAAACGTCAACTGCATGGGTAAAAGACTGGCTCAGTGGTAGGCTTCAGAGGGTGGTGGTGAACGGCACTCTCTCCGAAATGCCGGAAGTGATCAGTGGTGTGCCGCAAGGTTTGGTCTTAGGTCTGATCTTATTTAATATCTTCATAAGGGACCTGGCTCAAGGGCTTTGAGGGAAAATTGCATTATTCACCGATGTCGCCAAACTATGCAACATAGTAGGCAACAGCTCAGTGCCCGACTGCATGACGAAGGACCTACACTTACTGGAACATTGGTCCGCAACTTGGCAACTAAGTTTTAATCACAATACAAAACAAAACAGAGAAAAATAATTCAAAACAAGGATTCAATAATAACATATATAATCATAATAAAGAATCCCCTATAAGAAAAATATATTCTTATAAATATCAAGTCAAAAATAGTGTAATGCAGTAAGATAATCAAATTAATAAATAACTTATACACTTTATTAATTATAAATTTCATTCATATCATCAAAATTGCATCAAAGCACATATATATTGTCACGAACCTAGCCCTAGAACTGGGCTCGTGCCAAGCTTTGCTAATGCAAAAGCTAGTCCTTTAATTCAAAGGGCTGATCAGGGAGAGAAGATTAAGCCCAGTGTAAGGAAAATGCTGAACTTCCCCTTTAACGCTGAAGCAAACAACCTGCAGGGGGTGGAGGTTTTAGAGAGGAACAGCTTAGAACAGCCTCTGAGTCATGCCTCTTCCTCTGCTGTCCCACAGCTGAAAGTGATAAGCAGGAAACCAGTCAAGCCTAAGCAGGCAGTGCAACTAACTCCTCCTCCTGTGAGAACAGGGCGTGGGCGTCTCTGCAATTTAGAGGCTGCTCTCAGAAGGAGAAAGTTAGTCTTCCCTGAGCCAGCTACAGGAGAGGGCTCACCTGAGGTAGTGCTTCATTCCCAGGATATTGAAATGCTTGAAGCAGATACTGACCTGGGGCTCAGCCAGCAAGCAGTTCCAGAGCCCATGGAATGTTCTCAACCAGATGAACTGACTGAGGATACCGGCATGGATTTAAGCTAAGTAGCTGGGCTGGGTGATTAGCAATGCAGCAGTAGTGCTCGGACTGTTTGTTCCTTAAAACAAGTTTCTTTTGGGATTGTTTGTGTCTGGTGCTGCTGTGCTATGCTGAAGCAAGAAAGAAAAAAAAAAACGTTTTTGTTTTCAATTTTGAAGAGTCAGAAAGCATGAAGTTTATGTGTATTTCGGCTGAAGAATGTAACTGAGGGAAGTTAAGCAAGTTTGGGGAGAATTCACTAACAACTAGGTTGGGTTAGTGGGGCCATTCATGGCATTCTGTGTTCAGAAAGTTTAGTGGTGAATTCACTTGCTCCCCTCCCCCATTAGCTTTTCTGAGCTGATTGGGGACCAAGCCGGTCTAATCTGAGGGCTTGAACTCAGCACCGTAAGGAGTGCTATCAGGAGTGTTGTTGGCCTGGTGAATCGTAAAGGCAGCAGCAATTTTGGACTTTCCTTTGTGGTCTTGGACAATATTAACCTTTTGGAGTTTGGTTAGGATTTTGACCTACCTGAATGAAGGTGTGGGCTGTGAGATACCTTTTTGTAGCAGCCACATATTTGGGTTTGTTTTGGACTTACTTGATAGTGTGTGGAGTCTGAACTGTGTGCAAGTAGACTCACATGCCTGTGCTCAATAAATCGTTGGAATGAGAACCATGAACTGATTCTTTTTGATTTTTTTGTTCCATGTATGAAGAAGGGTCCAGCAGGGCTTCCTACCTTTGGGAAGCACGTCGGAGTGAAGCAAAAGCGAACAAAGTCTGGTCCCATTGAGCATATTGTGCTGGGCTTTGTTACAATATACAAAACCTAGACAGATCATAAACTAAAAATCAGTAAGCTAAAACACATCAAAAATAAAAAACCAAGACAGCCAAGGGGATTAACTCTGTTCATAAAGAGAATGTCCAACAAATCACTTAGCTTGAAATCCAGAAAAGCCAAGGCCACAGATGGGCACCCTGGCCATCTTGGGATCAGGTGAAACAAGTCCAAATCAATTCCAATCCAAATCCAAAAAAAAGTGCTGGAGTGCAGATGCAAATACGGTGAAGAAACAACCATGTATCAATGAGATGCAAAAGCAGGCTCAGAAAACATTCCACAGTGTTGCCAAACACAGAAAAAAAAACTAGAAAGGCTACCAGTCTTCTTACCCTTCCTCGACACAGGCCGTGTTTTGATACTGTCTTTATCAAGAGGAAGAACTGGGCCAGAAATAAAAATGTGCAAAACACTAACATGAAAACAAATAAAACAAGAAATAACTTAACAACATAAACCAAATTCAACCATACCGGGCAGAGAGTCAAAGCCCGGAAATCTCAGAAGCAAAGCTTGACTTGAAACGCCATACAAACGTAATGACGACAGAGAGAAGGCGAGGCATTAAACAGCAGAAGGTGAAACAACTGTAATGCGGCAAAATGACCTGCAAACAGGCACATGCTATTAGAGCAAACAAGATAAAGTAAAGAACCAATAAACTTTAATGAAGCACCAACCACTCAATCTCTCTGTTTAGACCATTAGGTATAACAGTCTGCCAAGCAAAAATCAAGCGTTGCTCCTGATAAGTGAGTAAGTGGGAGATATCCCCCCCCCCAGAAGTAGTAGCAAATTGTTTAAACACACAAAAACGCAAATCGGATAACTCATGATTGCATTGTACCCAATGATCTACCAACGGGGCCTCGCTTTTAAGAGTTCTAATACAGCTAAGATGTTCAGCAATGCATGATTTAATCACTCTTTTAGTTTGACCAATATAGAACTTCTGACATGGGCAGAAAATGCCGTATACAAACTGAGTCGAATTACAATCCTTTCTTTGCTGTAAACTAAACTGAATATTAACATTGGGAATAAGTACCTTATCAGCTCAATAAATGCCAATGATGGCCAATAATATTCTGCACTTGAGTGGACAAAGGAGAAAAAAGGTAAAACGCAGGTAATCCTATGCTCCGATGTATCATTTGGAGATTTAGGATAAAATAACCACTGGCGTTCGGCGTGGGAAGCACGTTTGACAGCTCGTCTTATCACTCCCTTGGGATAACCCCGTTATCTAAATTACGTGACATCAACTGGCTTTGAGTTTTGAAATCGTTAACAGATGAACATAAACGCTTAAGTCTCAACATCTGGCCCACCGATATGCTGTCACGTAAAGGTCTGGGATGATAATTACGGTAATGTAAAACTGTATTAGTATCAGTGAGTTTCCGAAAAATGGAGGTATTAAACTGTCCATCAAAATATAATTGGATGTCTAAAAAGTTGATAGAGGTGGAGTGATAGGACATCGTGAATTGAATGTTCCGATCACATTGGTTAAGATACAACAAAAATCTCTCCAAGTCTATTAGAGATCCTCTGATCAAAGGGACTCTATATTGTTAGTTACTATGGACATCAAGTCCCTATACACTAGCATTCCTCAAGCTGAGGCCATATTGACCATCAGAAAGGTGTTATCTGAATCTGATCAAGTCGGGAATCGACTTGACCTGATTCTGTCTATGGCCGAATTTGTTGTCAATAAAAATTATTTCAGATTTAATCAGCAGTTTTACATCCAGAAGAAAGGGGGTTGCGATGGGGGCCACTGTTGCCCCTTCCATCACTTGTTTTTTCATGGCCCAGTTTGAGGAATCTTATGTTTACACATCTGTATTTTTTGCTGGAAAAGGTACATCGATGATATTTTCATGGTCTGGTGGGGATCTCTAGTAGACTTGGAGAAATTTTGGTTGTATCTTAACCAATGTGATCGGAACATTCAATTCACGATGTCCTATCACTCCACCTCTATCAACTTTTTAGACATCCAATATTTTGATGGACAGTTTAATACCTCCATTTTTCGGAAACCCACTGATACTAATACCGTTTTACATTACCGTAGTTATCATCCCAGACCTTTACGTGACAGCATACCGGTGGGCCAGATGTGGAGGCTTAAGCGTTTATGTTCATCTGTTAACAATTTCAAAACTCAAAGCCAGTTGATGTCACGTAACATAGTAACATAGTAGATGACGGCAGATAAAGACCCGAATGGTCCATCCAATCTGCCCAACCTGTTTCAATTTAAATTTTTTTTTTAAATTTTTTTTTTTTAAATTTTCTTAAATTTTTTTAAATTTTCTTAGCTATTTCTGGGCAAGAATCCAAAGCTTTATCCGGCACTGTGCTTGGGTTCCAACTGCCAAAATCTCTGTTAAGACTTACTCCAGCCCATCTATACCCTCCCAGCCATTGAAGCCCTCTCCTGCCCATCCTCCACCAAATGGCCATACACAGACACAGACCGTGCAAGTCTGTCCAGTAACTGGCCTAGTTCAATATTTAATATTATTTTCTGATTCTAAATCTTCTGTGTTCATCCCACGCTTCTTTGAACTCAGTCACAGTTTTACTCTCCACCACCTCTCTCGGGAGCGCATTCCAGGTACCCACTACCCTCTCTGTAAAGTAGAATTTCCTAACATTGCCCCTGAATCTACCACCCCTCAACCTCAAATTATGTCCTCTGGTTTTACCATTTTCCTTTCTCTGGAAAAGATTTTGTTCTACGTTAATACCCTTCAAGTATTTGAACGTCTGAATCATATCTCCCCTGTCTCTCCTTTCCTCTAGGGTATACATATTCAGGGCTTCCAGTCTCTCCTCATACGTCTTCTGGCGCAAGCCTCCTATCATTTTCATCGCCCTCCTCTGGACCGCCTCAAGTCTTCTTCACCAGATACGGTCTCCAAAACTGAACACAATACTCCAAGTGGGGCATCACCAATGACCTGTACAGGGGCATCAACACCTTCTTCCTTCTACTGACTACGCCTCTCTTTATACAGCCCAGCATCCTTCTGGCAGCAGCCACTGCCTTGTCACACTGTTTTTTCGCCTTTAGATCTTCGGACACTATAACCCCGAGGTCCCTCTCCCTGTCCGTGCATATCAGCTTCTCTCCTCCCAGCATATACGGTTCCTTCCTATTATTAATCCCCAAATGCATTACTCTGCATTTCTTTGCATTGAATTTTAGTTGCCAGGCATTAGACCATTCCTCTAACTTTTGCAGATCCTTTTTCATATTTTCCACTCCCTCTTCGGTGTCTACTCTGTTACAAATCTTGGTATCATCTGCAAAAAGGCTCACTTTTCCTTCTAACCCTTCAGCAATGTCACTCACATACATATTGAACAGGATTGGCCCCAGCACCGAACCCTGAGGGACTCCACTAGTCACCTTTCCTTCCTTCGAGCGACTTCCATTAACCATCACCCTCTGGCGTCTGTCCGACAGCCAGTTTCTGACCCAGTTCACCACTTTGGGTCCTAACTTCAGCCCTTCAAGTTTGTTCAACAGCCTCCTATGAGGAACTGTATCAAAGGCTTTGCTGAAATCCAAGTAAATTACATCTAGCATATGTCCTCGATCCAGCTCTCTGGTCACCCAATCAAAAAATTAAATCAGGTTTGTTTGGCACGATTTACCTTTTGTAAAGCCATGTTGCCTCAGATCCTGTAACCCATTAGATTCAAGGAAGTACACTATCCTTTCTTTCAGCAACACTTCCATTATTTTTCCAACAACTGAAGTGAGGCTCACCGGCCTGTAGTTTCCTGCTTCATCCCTGTGACCACTTTTATGAATAGGGACCACATCCGCTCTCCTCCAATCCCCAGGAATCACTCCCGTCTCCAGAGATTTGTTGAACAAGTCTTTAATAGGACTCGCCAGAACCTCTCTGAGCTCCCTTAGTATCCTGGAATGGATCCCGTCTGGTTCCATCGCTTTGTTCACCTTCAGTTTTTCAAGTTGCTCCTAAACACCCTCCTCCGTGAATGGCGCAGAATCTACTACATTTTCTCGTGTAACTTTGCCAGACAATCTCGGTCCTTCTCCAGGATTTTCTTCTGTAACACAGAACAGAAGTATTTGTTTAGCACATTTGTTTTCTCCTCATCACTCTCCACATTCTCCATTTGTTCCCAGCATCTTTTAGCCTAGCAATTCCATTTTTTATCTTCCTCCTTTCACTAATATATCTGAAAAAACTTTTATCTCCCTTTTTTACATTTTTAGCCATTTGTTCTTCCACCTGTGCCTTCGCCAAACGTATCTCTCTCTTGGCTTCTTTCAGTTTCACCCTGTAGTCCTTTCTGCTCTCCTCTTCTTGGGTTTTTAAATATTTCATGAACGCCAACTCTTTCGCCTTTATTTTCTCAGCCACTAGGTTGGAGAACCATATCGGCTTCCTTTTTCTCTTGTTTTTATTGATTTTCTTCACATAAAGGTCCATAGCCATTTTTATCGCTCCTTTCAGCTTAGACCACTGTCTTTCCACTTCTCTTATGTCCTCCCATCCTAACAGCTCTTTCTTCAGGTACTTTCCCATTGCATTAAAGTCCGTACGTTTGAAATCTAGGACTTTAAGTATCGTGCAGCCGCTCTCCACTTTAGCCGTTATATCAAACCAAACCGTTTGATGATCGCTACTACCCAGGTGAGCACCCACTCGAACATTAGAGATACTCTCTCCATCTGTGAGGACCAGATCCAATATCGCTTTTTCCCTTGTGGGTTCCGTCACCATTTGTCTGAGCAGAGCCTCTTGAAAGGCATCCACAATCTCCCTACTTCTTTCCGATTCCGCAGACGGAACATTCCAGTCCGCATCCGGCAGGTTAAAATCTCCCAACAGCAGAACCTCCTCTTTCCTTCCAAACTTTTGGATATCCACAATCAGATCCTTATCAATTTGCTGCAATTTAGACAACGTGGTTATCCCAAGGGAGTGATAAGACGAGCTGTCAAACGTGCTTTCCACGCCGAACGCCAGTGGTTATTTTATCCTAAATCTCCAAATGATACATCGGAGCATAGGATTACCTGCGTTTTATCTTTTTCTCCTTTGTCCACTCAAGTGCAGAATATTATTGGCCATCATTGGCATTTATTGAGCTGATAAGGTACTTATTCCCAATGTTAATATTCAGTTTAGTTTACAGCAAAGAACGGATTGTAATTCGACTCAGTTTGTATACGGCATTTTCTGCCCATGTCAGAAGTTCTATATTGGTCAAACTAAAAGAGCGATTAAATCACGCATTGCTGAACATCTTAGCTGTATTAGAACTCTTAAAAGCGAGGCCCCGTTGGTAGATCATTGGGTACAATGCAATCATGAGTTATCCGATTTGCGTTTTTGTGTGTTTAAACAATTTGCTACTACTTCTGGGGGGGGGGGGATATCTCCCACTTACTCACTTATCAGGAGCAACGCTTGATTTTTGCTTGGCAGACTGTTATACCTAATGGTCTAAACAGAGAGATTGAGTGGTTGGTGCTTCATTAAAGTTTATTGGTTCTTTACTTTATCTTGTTTGCTCTAATAGCATGTGCCTGTTTGCAGGTCATTTTGCCGCATTACAGTTGTTTCACCTTCTGCTGTTTAATGCCTCGCCTTCTCTCTGTCGTCATTACGTTTGTTTGGCATTTCAAGTCAAGCTTTGCTTCTGAGATTTCCGGCTTTGACTCTCTGCCCGGTATGGTTGAATTTGGTTTATGTTGTTAAGTTATTTCTTGTTTTATTTGTTTTCATGTTAGTGTTTTGCACATTTTTATTTCTAGCCCAGTTCTTCCTCTTGATAAAGACGGTATCAAAACACGGCCTGTGTCGAGGAAGGGTGAGAAGACTGGTAGCCTTTCTAGCTTTTTTTCTGTGTTTGGCAACACTGTGGAATGTTTTCTGAGCCTGCTTTTGCATCTCATTGATACATGGTTGTTTCTTCACCGTATTTGCATCTGCACTTCAGCACTTTTTTTTGGATTTGGATTGGAATTGATTTGGACTTGTTTCACCTGATCCCAAGATGGCTGGGGTGCCCATCTATGGCCTTGGCTTTACTGGATTTCAAGCTAAGTGATTTGTCGAACATTCTCTTTATGAACAGAGTTAAACCCCTTGGTTGTCTTGCTTTTGCATTTTTGATGTGTTTTAGCTTACTGATTTTTAGTTTATGGTCTATCTAGGTTTTATATATATATGTGCTTTGATGCAATTTTGATGCTATGAATGAAATTTATAATTAATAAAGTGTATAAGTTATTTATTAATTTGATTATCTTACTGCATTACACTATTTTTGACTTGATATTTATAAGAATATATTTTTCTCATAGGGGATTCTTTATTATGATTAACTAAGTTTTAATGGCAAAAAGTGTAATGTCATGCACTTTGGCAACAGAAATTCATGTGGAATTTACACTTTAAATGGTGTGACATTAGCAAGAACCACTGCAGAAAGGGACTTGGGAGTAATCATTAGCGAAGGCATGAAGTCTGCCAACCAAGTGGAGAAAGCTTCATCCAAGGCTAGACAAATGATGGGTTGTATCTGAAGAAGTTTCGTCAGCCGGAAGACCAAAGTTATAATGCCGTTGTACAGATCCTTGGTGAGACCTCATCTGGAATATTGTGTACAATTCTGAAGACCACATTATCAAAAAGATGTGCAGAGAATGGAGTCGATTCAGCGAATGGCCACCAGGATGGTCTCAGGACTCAAGAATCTCCCGTATGAGGAAAGGCTGGATAAGTTGCAGCTATACTCACTCAAGGAGCGTAGAGAGAGGGGGGATATGATTGAGACGTTCAAATATCATGGTGACACCAGGAAGTACTTCTTCACCGAGAGGGTGGTTGATCATTGGAATAGTCTTCCACTGCAGGTAATCCAGGCCAGCAGCACGCTGAACTTCAAGAGAAAATGGGATAAGCATATGGGATCACTTCAGGGAAGAATTTTTTGGGGTGGGCCAGCGCTGTGCTTTCAAGGCCCTAGCAATAGCCCACAGGAGAATTTATGCCACTACCCCCTCCTACATAAAATCCAAGCTTCCCATCTACACCCCCACTCGCACCCTCCGCTCAAAATCGGAAATACGCCTATGCATTCCCCCTGGAAGGTCCCTCCTCTCAGAAACTGCCCGCAAACGATCCTACAGCCACTTCATTCCACATCTCTGGAACCAACTCCCCCCTCAACTCAGGCAACAGAACTCATTATTGACATTCCGTAAAATGGTAAAGACCCTCCTCTTCAACTAAAGGTCTCCCTCAGTCTACACCCCCCTTAATCCCCACCTCTTTCTTCTCTCCCCTGTCTAAGTTCTCCTTAAATTTCAGTATAGTCCTCTCTTAGTCTGTACTCTGATAAATTGTATCTAAACTCAAATAACTTGTACTAAACTAATCTACTTATACTAAACTAAACGACTTATCTAAACTAAACTGCTTATACTTAAACTCTACTCCTAATTTGCCGTATACCCCCTGTATTTAAATACTGCACAGTCTTGTATGTCCAACCACTTAAACCTATTGTACATCTTATTTGTCTAATTACTTCCATTGTGTATGTTTACTTGTAGATCGTTCTGAGCTACTGGGAGGATGGGATAAAAATCTACATAAATAAATATGTCACGGGTCGTATTGAGGTGGAAGAGGATATCTTTTTTCTTAAGGGACCTACGGCGACAAGAGGACATCCATTGAAACTCAGGGGTAGGAGATTTCATGGTGACACCAGGAAGTACTTCTTCACCGAGAGGGTGGTTGATCATTGGAATAGTCTTCCACTGCAGGTAATCCAGGCCAGCAGCACGCTGAACTTCAAGAGAAAATGGGATAAGCATATGGGATCACTTCAGGGAAGAATTTTTTGGGGTGGGTCATTAGAGTGGGCAGACTTGTTGGACCGTGGCCCTTTTCTGCTGTCACCTTCTATGTTTCTATGTTTAAATACTTACGTGGATTAAAAATTGGCTGGCGGATAGGAAACAGAGAGTAGGAGTAAATGGACAATACTCAGACTGGAAAAGCGTCACCAGTGAAGTGCCGCAGGGTTCGGTGCTTGGACCCTTGCTCTTCAACATATTTATAAATGATCTGGAAATTGGTACGACGAATGAGGTGATTAAATTTGCAGACGATATGAAGTTATTCAGAGTAGTGAAGACGCAGGAGGATTGTGACGTGCGACAGCTGCAAAATTACATAAACAAGCTCGAGAAATGGGCCGCGACATAGCAGATGAGGTTCAACGTAGATAAGTGTAAGGTGATGCATGTCGGTAACAAAACTCTTATACACGAATACAGGATGTCTGGGGCGGTACTTGGAGAGACCCCTCAGGAAAGAAACTTGGGAGTACTGGTCAATAAGTCGATGAAGGGGATCATGAACAGATCGGAGGAGGTTATCATGCCGCTGTACCAGGCCATGGTGCACCCTCACCTGGAGTACTGTGTCCAGCACTGGTCGCCATACATGAAGAAGGACACGGTACTACTCGAAAGGGTCCAGAGAAGAACAACTAACATGGTAAAGGGGATGGAGGAGTTGCCATACAGTGAGAGATTAGAGAAACTGGGCCTCTTCTCCCTTGAAAAGAGGAGACTGAGAGGGGACATGATAGAAGCATTCAAGATACTGAAGGGAATTGACTTAGTAGATAAAGACAGGTGGTTCACCCTCTCCAAGGTAGAGAGAACAAGAGAACACTCTCTAAAGTTGAAAGGGGACAAACATAAGGAAGTTCTTCTTCACCCAGAGAGTGGTGGAAAACTGGAACACTCTTCTGGAGGCTGTTAAAGGGGAAAACACCCTCCAGGGATTTAAGACCAAGTTGGACGGGTTACTGTTGAACTGGAATGTATGCAGGTAGGGCTGGAAAAATAATTGAAGTGTTGCTGAAAGAAAGGATAGTGTACTTCCTTGAATCTAATTGATTACAGGAACCGAGGCAATATGGCTTTACAAAAGGTAAATTGTGCCAAACGAACTTGATTGAATTTTTTGATTGGGTAAACGGAGAGCTGGATCGAAGACATATGCTAGATTTAATTTACTTAGATTTCAGCAAAGCCTTTGATACGGTTCCTCATAGGAGGCTCTTGAACAAACTTGAAGGGCTGAAGTTAGGACCCAAAGTGGTGAACTGGGTTAGAAACTGGCTGTTGGACAGATGCCAGAGGGTGGTGGAAGTCGCTCAGAGGAAGGAAAGTCTGCCCCTTCTCTCTCTCCACCCCAGGCAATTCCATCGCATTATCCTTCCCCCATCCAGCATATGCCTCCCCATCCAGAATGTCAGGCACATATGGGAAAGCAGCAGAGGTGAGGGGCCTTCACTTCCTCACCACTGCTGCTGCTTTCCCATATGCACCTGACGCTGACTGCACAAATTCTCCCCACTTCCATTATCTGCTCCGTTCTCCAGTCCCCACTTCTATCATCTGCCCTGCCCCCTTCTCTCTCTCTCTCTCTTAAGTTCGCCCCACTTCCATCATTTGCCACCGTCTCTCTCTCAGCTCCACCCCAGGACCATCTCCCTCTCTCCCTCCCTTCCGTTTTGTGCGGATCAGGCACCACTCACCTTCTTTCAGATTTTTTTTCTTCAAACGGCGACAGATCCTGGCATCGACATAAGATCGGCAGGCAAGTAAGATCGGCAACGTGGCACCCCCCCACCCCGGCAGCAAGTAGGCAACTGTTCTGTTGCAAGTGGTGCTGCTGCTCGGCCAAAGTTGCCCTCTGACATGAACCACCCAGGCGGAATCAGGAAGCTGCGTCAGAGGGGAAGCTTTGGGCTGAGCCCCGCTTGCCAATCTTTCCCGGGGGCCCATCACTGTTTGAAAAAAAAAAAAAAAAAAAAAAGCTAAGTCATCTGTTATTTGTTGTTTCTTCAGTGGACCCCCCCTGACAAGTTTGGGCCCTAGGCACGTGCCTACCCATTAATCCGGCCCTGGATAAGGACCATGCATGCTCAGAGCTTTGCAGCTAGCTCCAAATTCTGAGATAACATTCTGTCCTGGTGTTCCTGGATGATGTCACCTACTAATGTCATACTCAGTCTTTTGACTGTGATATCTAGTTCAAAATAGAGCAACATTGACATGACCCATTCTCTCTCCGCCTTGTTCAATTCTGGTCTCCTTATCTCAAGAAAGATATAGTGGCACTAGAAAAGGTTCAAAGAAGAGTGACCAAGATGGTAAAGGGGATGGAACTCCTCTCGTATGAGGAAAGACTAAAAGGGTTAGGACTCTTCAGCTTGGAAAAGAGATGGCTGAGGGGAAATATGACTGAAGTCTACAAAATCCTGAGTGGAGTAGAACGAGTACAAGTGGATCGAATTTTCACTCTGTCAAAAATTACAAAGACTAGGGGACACTCGATGAAGTTACAGGGAAATACCTTTAAAACCAATAGGAGGAAATTTTTTTTCACTCAGAGAACAGTTAAGCTCTGGAACATGTTGCCAGAGGATGTGATAAGAGCGGATAGCGTAGCTGGTTTTAAGAAAGGTTTGGACAAGTTCCTGGAGGAAAAGTCCATAGTCTGTTACTGAGAAAGACATGGGGGAAGCCACTTCTTGCCCTGGATCGGCAGCATGGAATATTGCTACACCTTGGGTTTTGGCCAGGTACTAGTGACCTGGATTGGCCACGGTGAGAACGGGCTACTGGACTTGATGGATCATTGGTCTGACCCACTAAGGTTATTCTTATGTTCTTATGTAAACCCAAATACAGAAAATTGAATTCTTACCTCAGTTTGGCAACTTCTTTGCTGAAGCCATTGAGAAGCAAGTCATTTCTCAGGTGACACGTTGGCACAGACCACTGAGAGAAAGAAGAGGAAAAGTAACAGAAATAAGACATCAAGGGAGTGAGGGGTTTTCTCCCCACATAGTTCTAGCCTTGGATAAAGACATTGGCCCTGATTCTATAAATGGTGCCTAGTAGCGACAACACTGAGCGTGGCTGTCAATAATTCTAGTAGCATCTAAGTCAGGGGTGTCCAACCTATGCGTCCCAGTGAAGTATTTTGTGCAGCCCCAGTTGAGGGCAATAGTGTTTTCCTCTGCTGCCCCTGGGTGTTTACCATCTTGCCAGCTCCCTCCTCTGTCTTGCTGCAGTGTTTGCGCGGCCCCAGAAACATTTTTTTCGGCCAATGTGGCCCAGGGAAGCCAAAAGGTTGGACACCCCTGATCTAAGTGATATTAAAACCTTAAGCAAACTGCCATTTAGGCCTAAACGAGTGTGCCTAAGTGAAATCACACCCAAAATTTGCCCAAATCTCCCCCTAACCATGCCTTGGTTTGTTCACTTACCTCGAAGTGGTAGGTGCCTATCAACTAATTAATTTTTTAAAATGTTTTCAATGGAACTTTCCATTAAAAAAATTAAGCGAGGCGTACTGATCTAGGCACCTAACTTCCTGTGCTTGGCTCCTGTGCTCATGTATCCTTTCCTTTCCAGGACAGACCTACGTACATAGTTCTTTCTACATCACATGTCCAACCAAACTCAGGTCTTTTCCCAGAGAAGGCACTGTGCTCCCATATTTCTGCCTATTGCACCACTGGCACAGTCTTGACATCTCTCAAAAGAATAGCCTACTGGGTCAGACCAATGGTCCATCAAGCCCAGGTTAGGGCTCCTCAGCTTGGAAAAGCACAGTTACTTACCGTAACAGGTGTTATCCAGGGACAGCAGGCAGATATTCTCACATGTGGGTGACATCATCTACGGAGCCCCAACGTGGACAGCTTTTCAAGCAAACTTGATTGAAGTTTCAAGTTTGCTATGCTGCACCACACATGTGCATGCCTTCTCCCTCCACTAGAGGGCGCATCCCCACCTCGTGGTCCTCAGTTCCATAGCCAGCAAAGAAGCCATCCCCGGGGAGGAGGGCGGGTTATGAGAATATCTGCCTGCTGTCCCTGGATAACACCTGTTACGGTAAGTAACTGTGCTTTATCCCAGGACAAGCAGGCAGCATATTCTCACATGTGGGTGACCTCCAAGCCAACCAAAAAAGGGCAGGTGGGAGGATGGCAATTTAGGAAAACAGGTTACGCAAAACCGACTGGCCAAACCGGCCGTCGCTCCTGGATAAAGTATCCAGACAGTAGTGGGAGGTGAAAGTATGAACCGAAGACCAAGTGGCAGCCTTACAGATGTCCTCAACAGGTGTAGACCGGAGGAAAGCAACAGAAGCTGCCATAGCCTGGACCTTATGCCCCGTGACTCGACCAAGGAGCGTGAGACCAGCCTGAGCGTAGCAAAAAGAGATACAAGCAGCCAACCAGTTGGACAAGGTGCGCTTGGAAACAGGACGTCCTAACCGATTAGGGTCAAAGGACAAAAACAATTGAGGGACCCTCCGATGAGGCTGAATGCGTTGAAGATAAAAAGCCAACGCCCTCTTACAGTCAAGCGTATGAAGCGCCACCTCGCCAGGATGAGAGTGGGGCTTCGGAAAAAACACCGGAAGCACAATGGACTGATTGAGGTGGAAATCAGACACAACCTTAGGCAAAAATTTAGGATGGGTGCGGAGAACCACCTTGTCATGATGGAACACAGTAAAAGGAGGGTCCGCAACCAAAGCCTGCAACTCACTAATCCGTCTAGTGGAAGTAAGCGCAAGCAAAAAGATCACCTTCCAAGTGAGGAACTTGAGATGTGATTTGTCCATAGGCTCAAACGGAGGCTTCATCAGTTGAGCCAGAACCACGTTAAGATCCCAAACCACAGGAGGAGGCTTAAGAGGAGGATGAACATTCAAAAGACCCCTCATGAAACGAGTAACCAGAGGATGAAGGGAGAGAGACCTTCCCTCGAGATGCCGATGGAAAGCAGCAATAGCACTGAGATGAACCCGAATGGAAGTCATCTTCAGACCAGACTGAGATAAATGAAGCAAATATTCCAGGACCGAAGCCACCGGAACCGAGCTCGGATCCAGATGATGCGAGGAACACCAGGATGAAAATCTGGTCCACTTCTGGGAATAGCAAAGCCGAGTTGAGACCTTGCGCGAAGCTTCTAAAACCTCCCTGACAGACTGAGAAACAGGAATCTCAGTCAAGGGGAAAGGAACCAAGCCGTCAGATGTAAGGACTGAAGATTGGGATGCAACAGCGAACCCCGACAAGACAGCAGAGAGGGAAAAACAGGCAGAAGCAGAGGCTCCCTGACACTGAGTTGAAGGAGCAGGGAAAACCAGGCCAACGAGGCGCGATGAGAATCATAGTGGCTCTGGTCGATTTGAGATGTACCAACGTTCTCAAGATCAGAGGAAAAGGAGGAAACGCATAAAGGAACCTCCCTCCCCAGTCGAGAAGAAAGGCATCGGCCTCGAGACGATCCGGGGAGTATATCCGAGAACAATAGAGAGGGAGCTTGTGAGTCTCCGGAGAGGCAAACAGATCCACCTGAGGAGTCCCCCAACGGTCGAAGATCTCGTGCATGACTCGGGAGTTGAGCGACCATTCGTGCGGCTGCAGGAGGCGACTGAGTTTGTCCGCCAGACAATTCCGCTCTCCCTGAATATAAACCGCGCGAAGGAAGATGATCTTAGAGACCGCCCACTCCCAGAGGCGAAGGGCCTTCCGGCACAGAGACCAAGAGCCGGTCCCCCCTTGCTTGTTCACATAGTACATCGCCACCTGGTTGTCCGTCCGCACTAGAACTATCTGATCGTGCAGCAGGTGGCAGAAAGCTTGAGCAGCCAGAAAAATGGCGCGAAGCTCCAAGACATTGATGTGACAAAGACGGTCCTCCGCCGACTACAGGCCCTGAGTCCGCAGACCGTCGAGATGAGCCCCCCAAGCGTACTCCGAAGAGTTCGTGGTCAGGACCTTGCGATGTGGAGGGGTAAGAAAGAGCAAACCCCTGGAAAGATTGGAAGAGTTGGTCTACCAACGGAGCGAGCGTCGCAAGGAGGGAGTCACTGTCACAAGGGAGGAGACCGGGTCCCGGTCCTGGCGCCTTTGTGAGGCCAACGTCCACTGAGGAAGCACCAGGTGCAAGCGGGCAAACGGCATGACATGAACAGTGGAGGCCATGTGTCCCAGCAGAATCATCAGGCGCTGCGCCGAGACCGAGGGCAGCCGTGACATCTGTCGACTGAGATGGATAAAAGCCTCCAACCGCGGAGGAGGGAGGAACGAACGGAGGCGAACCGTGTCCAGCACTGCCCCGATGAACTGAAGGGATTGAGCAGGGCACAATTGAGACTTGGGAAAATTCACTTCGAACCCCAGACGCTGAAGGAAGATGATAGTCTGTTGGGTCACTAAGATAACCCCCTCCCCGGACGGAGCTTTGATCAGCCAATCGTCCAGGTAGGAAAGACCTGCAGACCCTGGGAACGCAGGGCCGCCGCGACCACCATCATACACTTCGTGAAGACTCGAGGGGATGAAGCCAAGCCAAAAGGGAGGACCCGGTATTGGAGGTACAACTCCCCCACCTGGAACTGTAGAAACTTGCGGAAGGCGGGATGCACCGGAACATGGGTATAAGCTTCCTTCAGGTCTAGGGAGCACATCCAGTCCCCTTCGTCCAGCAACGGGTACAGGACCGGTAGCGATAGCATATGGAACTTCTCCCGGACAAGGAACTTGTTGAGCCTCCGGAGGTCCAGAATGGGGCGCAAGTCCCCGGTCTTTTTCGGGACCAAAAAGTAACGGGAGTAGAAACCCTTCCCCCGCTGGTCGGGGGGCACCCGCTCCACAGCCCGAAGACCCAACAAGGCCCTGGCTTCCGAGAGGAGAAGGGGAAGTTGTGCCCGGTTGGAAGGACACGCGCCGGGCGGACTGTCCGGTGGGAATTCTCTGAAGTTGAGGGAATAACCCTCCGAGACGACTCGGAGAACCCAAGCATTGGAGGTGATGAGAGACCAGGTGGGGTGGAATGCCCTCAACCGACCCCCGATGGGAAGCAGGGTCAACGATAGCGCGGAGGGGGCCTGCCCCCATCCGCTCAGAGCATCAAAAAGACGGCGCCGGCTTAGACGCCCCTTGCGCCTGAGGCTTCTGCTGTTGAGCCCTAGCCTGCTGAGGGGGTCTCCTGGGCGGAGGCCTGGAGAAAGCCGGCATGGACTTCTGCGGATAGCGCCACGGTGGAGGACGGTACGATTTCGGAGGTGAAGGAGCGCTCATGTTCGGAGAGGCGTTTAGTAGCCGCCTCCAGGGATTCATCGAAGAGCTCTGAGCCCATGCAGGGCAAATTCGCCAGGCGCTCCTGCAGATTGGGGTCCATATCTACAATGCGCAACCACGCCAGGCGGCGCATTGCCACCTCGAACATGGAGACTCTTGAGGTCAATTCGAAGGCGTCGTAGGTGGCATGGAAAAGGAAAAGGCGCAGCTGCGACAGAGAATCCATGAGCTTGGTAAAGTCCCCTTTATGAGAGTCGGGCATGACCCTGTAATAACGGGGCATGGACTTAACCAGATGGCGAAGGTACGAGGTGAATGTAAATGCATAGTTAAGTACCCTGTTCGCTATCATAGAATTTTGGTAGAGGCAGCACCCGAACTTATCCAGGGTACGCCCCTCACGCCCGGGCGGAACCGCTGCGGACACCCGAGAAGGCTGGGATTTCTTTAGAGATGACTCCACAAGCAAAGACTGGTGGGACAACTGAACCTTCTCGAAACCCTTACACAGGGGACCGTGCGGTATTTTGCTTCCATCTTTGAGGGGACAGCCGTCACCGCATAGGGGGAATCCAAATTCCACAGGAAGGTCTGTTGCAGGACCTTGTTCAAGGGCAGGCGTGGAGACTCCTGCGGAGGGGAGGGCAAATCCTGCTCCTCCAAAAATTCTTTGGAATACTGGGACCCCATCAAAAGGTCCAGGTCCAAAGCCTTCCCCATATCCACCACAAACCTCGAAAACGAGGAGGGCCTCGAGGGAGGGGAAGGGGAGCGAGAGGCCCGCGCCGCCGAGAAGGATGGAGAAGCCTCGCGTGAGTATCTGGGCTCATGACCCGTGCCAGCCTCCGACCCCCAGGAAGCCGCACAGAGGAACCGCGTCGGGGTCGGAGACCTCTGAAGCCCTGATGAGCCCCTCGGGGAAGTCCCCGGGGTACGGGGCACCGAGGCCTTTCTCCTCCTCGGGGAGGAATCCCTTGACCCTTTCCCCGCAGGGGAACGGAACAGCCGTGGATTAGTCAGGCTGAGCTCCGAAACCCCCAGTCTCAGCCTCCCGGGTCGGCGAGGAGCGACCACGCCTCCGAGGCGACCCACGAGGGCGCTTGGACTTCCGGGACCGGCCCTTCGCCCGAGGCCGACCCGAGGGCGAGGACCCGCGGGAGGTCCCCGACGAGGAATCGGAAGAAGAAATCCTGCGAACTCGGCGCACCTTGTCCCGAGATCGCACGCTCCGTACAGGCTGGTCAATAGCCGAGACCGAGGCTAAGGTCGAGGCCGAGGCACGAAACAACCACCGGGGCCGGAGGCCGCGGTCGGGGCCGAGGACGGCTGTAGGTGGGGCCAGGGCACAGGACAGCTCCGAGGAGATAAGCGCTTGGAGCATGTCCTGGAACACGGGAATGGCCATCATGGACGGCATGTCCGGTGCCGGTGGGTGCTCCCTCGAGGGCGACCTCGGCAATGAGTATTCCCGCGGAGCACCCGACTTCGACGTCCGGGGCAGGGCCAAGGACGACCCACCCGCCCCCGTCGAGGAACCTGAGGACGGCTTCTTAGAGGACCCTGGAGCAGAGGAACGAAGCGGGAACTTACCCGGGGCCGACTTCGGCGTCGAAGACGCAGGCTTCGAAGATGAAGACATCCGCGGCGAGGTCGAGGGCACCGAGGCCGAGGTCAAGGGCCGGGGCCGAGGCCGACGTCGAGGCCTTCCCTGCCGCGGGTTCGACAATGAAGAGCTCCGCCATGCGGGCACGCCGGCGGCGGAGCGCTCGAGGCTGGAAGGTGGAACACCTAGTGCAAGAGTCCGTCGGGTGATCCGCACCCAGGCAGACAAGGCACCACCGGTGAGGATCGGTGATGGAAAGCAACCGATCGCACCGGGTGCACTTTTTAAAGCCCGACAAGGGTCGGGACATGAACGAAAAACAAGGCCGCGAACGAACGAGGTCCCGCGGCCGCGGCTACCGGGAGCCCCCGGAGCCTGAAACAAAATTTTTTTTTTTTTCGACGGATTTCAACTACGCGATCAAAGGAAAAACAAAAAAAAGCACTGCGACTAAGAAAAACAACCCAGCCGCGGCGACAGAAGGCAATTTAGCACGGAGCAAAAACACAACAGGGCTTCTGGCTCCGCGGAAGAAACAGAACTGAGGACCACGAGGTGGGGATGCGCCCTCTAGTGGAGGGAGAAGGCATGCACATGCGTGGTGCAGCATAGCAAACTTGAAACTTCAATCAAGTTTGCTTGAAAAGCTGTCCGCGTTGGGGCTCCGTAGATGACGTCACCCACATGTGAGAATATGCTGCCCGCTTGTCCTGGGATAAAGAGACGGCTGAGAGGAGATATGATTTAAGTCTACAACATTTTTTATTTATTTAAAAATTTATATAGCGTATAATAACTACTATTTTTTTAGCCCGTTACATTAATGGGTGCTAGAATAGATGTGTAGACTTAGGCATTTCTTTCTTTCTGTCTGTTTTTCTTTCTTTCTGTCTCTCTCCCTGCCCCCTGTCTTTTTTATTTCTGTCTCTCTCCCTCTTTCTGTCTTCCCTTCTCCCTTACTTTTACCTCCCCCCTGTCCAGCAGCAACCCTTCCCTGCTCCCATTATCCAGCAGTAGCCCTTCTCTCTTCCTTTTACCTTCCCCTTGTCCAGCAGCACCCCTTCCCTACTCCCCCTGTCAAGCAGTAGCCCTTCTCCCTTCCTTTTACCTCCCCCCTGTCCAGCAGCACCCTTTCCCTGCTCCCTGTCCAGCAGTAGCCCTTTTCCCTTCCCCCTGTCCAGCAGCACCCCTTCCCTACTCTCCCATCCAGCATTAGCCCTTCTCCCTTCTTTTTACCTCCCCCTATCCAGCAGTACCCCTTCCCTGCTCACTGGCCTGCGATGTACACATGCATGGTAGCTGCAGCAGTGCTGTTTCCCGGCTTGGTTTACCAGCTGTTATTCCCCCTCTACATGGTCGGTACTGAGAACAGCTGGAGGCTGTGGCTGTCTGAGCTGTCGGAAGGGGGAGGAAGCAGCCTGTACGGGCATTGGGCCAAGTCAGCCATAGGTGAGTTTCTGGGCGGCAGGGGACCGGCATCTGCAATGCCTCTTTCTTTGCCTGTTGCATGTGGGAAGCTCATGTTCCGCTCTTCCCTTCCTGAAATGAAATGGAGACCACGGGTACTGTGATGCTGTGGGCTGGGGATTGAGGCTGGATCTAGCTTTTTCTATTGTGGTAGTGGGCTCTAGAACTGTGTTTCAACTCCTTGCATCCTGAGGCAGGAATGTCGCAGTAGTACCCCTTCTCCCTTACCTGCTTCCTATCCAGCCTCCACAAGGCTGGGCAGCCTTGGGGCTTTTGTCTGGCAGGCCCACATTGCATTATTGAAGTGGGACGGCCTAGCAAATGCCCCGTGGATGCTGCTGCTGCTGGCCCATCAGAAGTTAGCTAGCGTCGGAGATCGGGGCAGGAACGTTGCTGGGGAAACCGCAGCACGCGTCACAAATTGCCTCAGGCTCCTACTGCACAAGCGGCACCATGGAGGCACAAATCACGGAGGCAGGGATCACGCCATTTGAAGTGTGCAATCGCGCTTGGGATTTTATTATAGCGGATGCAGTTTACAAAATTCCATGCATACATATTTAAGAAATGCTAAACATGTTTCAACAAGACAAGCACAGGAAGACATTAACTAACGGTATCTTTATTAAAATCTTCTTTAAATTCATCCTACAAGACGGAAACACAAGATCCCATAAAATCATTTACAGGACAGGAAAGCATTAACAGAGAATAGCATTAGCACAGGAAGGAATTGACAAATAATTGTGTTTTCAACATTTTCTTAAAGTTCAATCTCCCATCACAGAATCACAGAATACCAGGCAGCGCATTCCAGAACATGGTGCCAGCCACAGACAGCATTGTTGCCCCAATCTTAACATGAGAGACTAACATCTGACCCTCCAAACTCAGTTTCATACTATTTTCAGATCTCAAATATTTTCTGAGTGGAGTAGAATGAATATAAGTGGATCAATTTTTCACTCCATCAAAAATGACAAAGACTAGGGGACACTCAAAGTTACAGGGAAATACTTTTAAAACCAATAGGAGGAAATATTTTTTCACTCAGAGAATAGTTAAGCTTTGGAACGCGTTGCCAGAGGTTGTGTTAAGAGCAGATAGCATGGCTGGTTTTAAGAAAGGTTTGGACAATTTCCTGGAGGGAAAGTCCATAGTCTGTTATTGAGACAGACAAGGGGGAAGTCACTGTTTGCCTTGGATCAGTAGCATGGAATGCTGCGACTCTGGGATTCTAGAATCTTGTTACTCTCTGGGATTCCGGAATCTTGCTATTCTTTGAGATTCTGCATGGAATGTTGCTACTCCTTGGGTTTTGGCCAGGTACTAGGGACCTGGCCAAAATTCCTGGAGGCTGTTGAGGGACTGTTTCATGGAACAGCTGGTCACGTAACCAACGCGAGGAGATGCCACTCTCGACCTAATCCTCAACGGGCTAGGGGGACCTCCAAAGGAGGTGGTGGTACTAGCGCCACTAGGAAACAGCGATCACAACATGATCCAGTGCAAATTAGAAATAGGAACATCTAAGGTGAAGAGGACCACAATGACAGTGCTCAATTTCAGAAAAGGGAACTATGTTATTATGAGAAAAATGGTGGGACAGAAACTCAGAAGCAGCTCAGGGAAGATGGAGATCGTAGAGACAGCCTGGTCCCTACTCAAGGACACGGTACTCAAAGCACAAAACCTGTACGTCCCCAGGGTTAGGAAAGGATGCAAAAAGAATCAACAAAAATCCTGGTGTGGATAACAAATGCAGTGAAGAAGGCGATAGATGACAAGAAAATATCATTCAGGAAATGGAAAAAGGACCAAACTGAAGACAACAAGAAGGAACACAAAAAACACCAAAAGGAATGTCACCGAGTGGTTAGGAAGGCAAAAAAAGGATATGGCGGGGGAAGCAAGAAACTTCAAACCGTTCTTCAGGTACATGAAGGGGAAGCAACTGGCAAGGGAGGAAGTGGGACCATTGGATGATGGGGACAGAAAGGGAGTGAAAGGAGGAAAAAGAGGTAGCTGACAGGTTGAATAAGTTCTTCTCGTCGGTCTTCACAAGCGAGGACACATCCAATGTTCCAGAACCCGAGGAGATCGTAAGTGGGGATCAAGATGAAAAACTGGAGCAAATTGAGGTAAGCCAAGAGGATGTCCTCCGACAGAAAGATAGATTGAAGAGCGATAAATCACCAGGCCCAGATGGTATCCACCCAAGGGTACTAAAGGAACTGAGAAACGAAATAGTGGAAACACTCCAGCAAATATGCAACCTATCCTTAAAAACTGGGGAGATTCTGGAGGACTGGAAAATAGCAAATGTCACGCCTATCTTTAAGAAGGGATCGAGGGGTGACCCGGGAAACTACAGGCCGGTGAGCTTGACCTCGGTTCCAGGAAAGATGATGGAAGCACTGGTTAAGGAGAACATCTGCGAGCACATAGAAAACAATGGACGGCTGAAGGAGAGCCAACACAGCTTCTGCAAGGGAAGGTCGTGCCTCACGAACTTACTGCACTTCTTTGAAGGGATAAACAGTCAGATAGACAAGGGGGAACCCATAGACATCATTTACCTTGACTTCCAAAAAGCCTTTGACATGGTACCCCAAGAGCGACTGCTTAAAAAGCTGTGAAACCATGGGGTGGAAGGGGATGTCTACCGATGGATCAAACACTGGTTGGCAGGCAGGAAACAGAGAGTTGGAGGTAAAGGGCCATTACTCATGACTGGCAATGGGTCACGAACGAAGTCCCGCAGGGGTCGTTGCTGGGACCGCACCTGTTTAATATATTTAATAAACGACCTGGAGACAGGGACGAAATGTGAGGTTATTAAATTTGCAGATGACACCAAACTTTGCAGCAGGGTAAGAACCACGGAAGACTGCGAAGATCTGCAAAGGGACCTAACAAAACTGGAAGAGTGGGCAAAAAAGTGGCAAATGAGCTTTAATATAAAGAAATGCAAGGTCATGAATTTAGGGAAAAGAACACAATGTTCAGTTACAAGATGGGGGGATCATTGCTAGGGGTAAGTAACCTTGAAAGAGACCTAGGGTGTTGGTGGATAGAACAACGAAAGCATCGGCACAATGTGCGGCAGCCTCAAAGAAAGCAAACAGAATGCTGGGTATTATCAAAAAGGGCATCACGACCAGGACGAAGGAAGTCATCATGCCGCTGTATCGTGCAATGGTGCGCCCACATCTGGAGTACTGTGTCCAGTACTGGTCACCGTACCTCAAAAAGGACATGGCAATGTTTGAGGGAGTCCAGAGAAGAGCAACTAAATTGATAATAGGTATGGAAAACTTTTCCTACGCTGACAGGTTGGAAAAGCTGAGGCTATTCTCCCTGGAAAAGCGGAGACTTAGAGGAGACATGATAGAAGCCTTCAAAATCCTGAAAGGCATAGAGAAGGTAGACAGGACAGATTCTTCAAATATGGGGAACCACCAAGTACAAGGGGGGCACTCGGAGAAATTGAAAGGGGACAGGTTTAGAACAAATGCTAGGAAGTTCTTTCTTTACTATAGCTGGGTGGTGGATATGGAACGCGCTCCGGAGGTTGTGATAGGGCAGAGCACGCTACTGGGGGTTCAAGGATAGGTTTAGATAAATTCTGAAGGACTAAGGGGATTGAGGGGTAAAGATAGAAAGTAGAGATAGGTTATAGGAAAGTCGGGGACCACTTAACAGGTCATGGACCTGATGGGCTGCTGCGGGTGCGGACCGCTGGGCGCGATGGACCTCTGGTCTGATCCAGTGGAGGCAACTTCTTATGTTCTTAGGGACCTGGATTGGTCACCGTGAGAATGGGCTACTGGGCTAGATGGACCATTGGTCTGACCCAGTAAGGCTATTCTTATGTTCTAATGCAGGCTCAGGCTGACACTACAAACACAACTCCTAATGCAGCACCAACTTCCAGTAAAGAGACCAGTTTCTTCTGCTTCTATGAATCAAATAAAGGGGACAACACTGTGCAGTCAGAACTAGCAATCTGTTTCATCGTCTTAATGCTGCAGAGATATCAAATTGTAATAGTATAGATTGTTTGCCTCTGCTGAGCTGATTTCTTATTTTGGACGTTAGTTCGAGTAACAGGGACTTGGTCTGAAGCCATATGGTCTATGAAGTTAGCTAGTTGGGTGCTTACACAGAATTCTAGTAATTTTGCAGGCCATGGAATCCCCGCTTTTGGCCTAAGTTTTCTACTTTGGTCAGATCAAGGTTTGTGGCTTTGAGTATGGATGTCAATGCTATGGTTTATATTGCTTTGGGTTAGAGTCCATTTTCTAAGCATCCGTTTATTAGGTCTGTCAGCCATAGCAGAATGTTAGGGGGCATGGGTTAGCAGGCTAGCTGGGTGTATATCCAAATAGCAGTGCTTTCTGGATAATCTCTTCAGCCAGTTGGAGATCTCTTGCGTGCTAACTGCGATGAATTTTGACCAGCATCTGTCGGTTTGGATTCTTTCGTCCCTGTGTTTGATTGGGTAATGACAGAGAATCAGGAGTAAGACCTTCATGAGAATGAAGGTGAAGACCCCCTTAAGACCCTAAAGAAGAACATTTACTGTGTTGTTGAATTGAACTTGCCTAAGCTTTATGAACATTGCAAAAAACATATCTCTCCCTGTCAGCATAAACAAGCCTTTTTTATGAAAAGTTCATCTTTGCCCCAGAAAGCTGGCAAGCATCTGCTGACTATTACAACACTGGTTATCTGCTGATGGTAGCAGCCTTGGATATTTCGAGACTTATCAAGAAGACAAATCCAAACAAGAAGATAACCTCAAACAGTACAGGACCAGATGTCCTACCAAAAATTATCAGAACTGCTGACAGAACAACAATCAAGCTGAGGAAGGAGGGGGCATACTCTCAGAAATTATTGAATTTAGTATTAAGAATGCATTGTCAGGGAAATAGAGAGGTCAGATTTGACAGTGGGTGATATCATGCTTCAATATGGCTCCGAGATAAGTATGCAGACTATACAATCAATAGATATGACAGATGTGTCAACCCAATAGAAAGTGAGTATGTAATCTGTAACTAGGTAGGACTCTAGGCTACTAAAGTATATAAGTAGCAGACTGTCTGCCTTGGAATTCAGGATGGATCCATAAACAGGGGTGGCCACACTGTATGTTATCCATTGGCTCAATGTGCTGTATTATTGTTCCATGTAAGCTGACCTTTGTCTATTGCTAATAAACCTATATTATATATAGCAATTGGGTTGTTGTGAGGTCAGTTTATGAAAAGGTCCGCTGCCACCTTCTCAGTAATGATCTATGCTATCTGCTGGGTCTTGTGTGAATGAAGTCCCCATGATTCTGATTTTTCCTTAAAAGTAATGTGCTGCTGTGAAGCAAAACCTTCCATTATATCTTTTGACATTAGTGAGTTGTAGATTTTGAAGAGGCATTTGAAAGAATTTTTAGATTTGCTACTCATCTTGTCGTAGTATGACTTTTTTACTTCGGTTACTGCTAACTGGTATTATTTTTTTTCTTCCAGTCGAAATAGGTTTCTAGTCCTTGCTTTTTTCCCCATGTTCTTTCTGCTCCTCTTACTTCTTTCCTCTTAGTCTTTAGCTGTTCTCTGAACCGTGGGTTATTTTGATGTTTCAGCTTTCTTCTTTTTATTGGTGCAATCTTATCTATAACCTTATTAGCTAGGTTTTGCCAAGCTGCAATGCCTTCTTCTATGTCTTCATCGGTTCTAGTTTCCTCTATGGGTATCTTACCATGTTTTGTAATCTGTTGTTTCTTTTCGGTTTTTGTATCGTTGTTTTGGGTATTTTTAGGAAGAAGTTCAGGAGATGCTGATCTGACCAGATAACTGGCTTCCATAGAATATGATCTATCTTGCGATTTGGTCTGTTTGTTGAGTGTCAAATGAAATCTAGATAGTATCCACCTTTGTGAGTAGGGACCTATAGGGAAGTGGTGAGTTCCAGTTGTTCTATGAAGTTTTGGACGTTGCGTACTTTGGGGTCATCCTTTGCTTCTAGGTGAAGGTTTAAGTCTCCTATGACTATCAGTTTGGGACTGTTAGTGGAGTAGTGAGAGATTAGGTTAGTGATTTTATCTTCTACTACATTACAGTGCCCAGGTGGTCTGTATATTAATAGTAGTTTCATATCTTCTTGGTTTTTCAGGCTCAAGACCATATATTCCAATCCTTGTTCACTGCAGCTGTCTAGCCTTTGTAGAGTGAGGAATGATTTGTACATCAGGAGGCGGCTACCGCCTCTTGGTTTATCTGGGTGAACGGATTATTTTGTACCCTGGAGGGCACAGATCAGCTAGCACAGGGAAATCTTCGTCCTGTATCCATGTCTCCACTATACATATTATCCCTCCTTGGCTATTTGTTATGAGGTCTTTTATTATTAAGGTCTTATTGCAGACTGAGTGTGCATTTACATACATAGTCATCTTCTGGTAATGATTCTGTAGTGCATTCTATTTGTTTTGGGTTCTTACAGCTAATTTATTATTGTTTTTGACTGAGCGCTACATTACATATTTGGGTCCTAATGAATCTTAGAGCACTATATTCATTTTGTTTCTTTCTAACCATATCAGGGGTGGGCAACCATGGTCCTCAAGGATTAACAGTCATATTTTCAAGATTTCCACAGTCAATAATGCATATGATCTATTGACATACAACGGAAGCAGTTTATACAAATCAATCTCATGCATAGTCATTGTGGAAATCTTAAAACATGGCTGGGTTGTGGCTCTCTGGTTGCTCACTCTATAGGGGCGATTCCTGCTTCACCTAATGTTAGGCCTCAGACTCATGTCAAGCAAGCCATGAACCATCTTTGCTGCCTGATGCATTCTGGATTTGTTTACAAGAACTGTGTGTTTGCAGTCAAGGACATGTGCCCATCCCAGCGACTCCGGGACCCCAAGAGGGATGAGATTAGCTTATCTGAATACCCCTTCTTACCTAGGCGTTCCCTTTCAAGAGCCAAGCCGTAAGACAGAAGGGATCCGGATCGAACATTGGAATGGGACCCTGAGTCAGAAGGTCGGCCAAAAGAGAGGCAGAGGAAGGGGATCTGCCACCAGATGCCTCACCAGTTCCGCATACCACGGATGCCTGGGCCATTCCGGAGCCACCACAACCACCAGGCCTGGATGACGAGAACTATGCGGAGAAGAACTATGCGGAGAAGAACTCTGACCATGAATGGCCACAGAGGGAACACATACAACAGACCCTCCGTTGGCCATGGTTGAACCAGAGCATCCAGCCCCTCGGCCTGACCGTCTCTGCGATGACTGAAGAACCGGGACGTTTTGGCGTTGACACTTGTGGCCATCAGGTCCATGAAGGGCTAACACCAAGACTGAACTATTAGCTGAAAAGCTGCGGGACTGAGACACCACTCTCCGGGATCTAGGGTGCGACAACTCAGAAAGTCCGCTTGAACATTCTCTACGCCCGCTATGTGGGAGGCCGAGATGTCCTGAAGATGAGACTCTGCCCAGAGCATGAGCAGAGCTGCCTCCTGCGCCACCAATGTGCTCAGGGTGCCCCCCTGATGAATGACATAGGCCACTACCTTGGCATTGCCGAAAGAACCCTGACTTGCTCATCAGAAAGGACTGGAAGGCCAACAACACTAAACGGATGGCTCTGGTCTCTAAGACATCAATCGACCAGGAAGTCTCCTCCGGGGACCAGATGCCCTGAGCTGAGCAATCTAGATACAGAGCTCCCCAACGAGGATACTGGCATCCGTGAGCAGCACTGTCCACTGCAGCTGGGCCAGACTCGCCTTGCACAAGATGGGAGGTCTGGAGCCACCAACGAAGACTGCAATGAGCCAAGCCTGAAGAGGAACAGGATGATTCAGACTGTGCCTCTGAGGTGACCACTTCTGAAGAAGAGCATACTGAAGAGGACGTATATGGGACGAGCCCACCTCACCACTTCTAGAGAAGCCGCCATCGACCCCCAAGACTTGGAGGAAATCCTGCCCCCGAGGACACCGGGACACCAGAAGCAGGCAAATTGAGATTGCAATTTGTTCACGGGCCAGGGAGGAAGACCTTCCCCAAGGAGGTGTCAAACAGAATCCTAGATAATCAGGCGCTGAGATGGAGATAACCAGCTCTTGGAAATGTTAACGACATCGCAGAAACTGCAGAAACTCCACCAGAGCAGTGACCCGGGTGTCTCCTGGAACGACTTCGCTCAAATCAACAGTCATCCAGATAAGGGTGAACAGAATGATCTCTTGTTGCAACGCCGCCACGATGACAACCTCATTGGTGAACGTCCATGGAGCAGTGGCAGATCAAAGGGAAGCGCTCAGAACGAAAGTGTTGACCCAAGATCGCAAAGTACAAGAAGTGATGATGGGAGGCCCGAATAGGAATGTGTAAGTAGGCCTCGGTCAGATCGAGAGAGGTAGAAAACTGGCAGAACTGCAGAATCACAGACCACACAGTTTCCATGCAAAAGGATGGCACATGAAGAGCCTGTTGACCTTCAGATCAGGATGGACCGAAAAGTCCCTTTTCTTTGGCACCCAAAGTAAATCGAGTACCAACCTATGCCCCACTCCTGAGGGGGAACTGGAACACTGCATGGAGATCAACAATCTTTGAAGGGTTGGAGAAAGGCTGCTTTCCACACACTGCGAGGGAGAAGCGAGAGAAAATGATTGGCAAGGACGGGCGAATCAGAGCATAGCCAGAATCTCAATAAACACTGATCCGACGTGATCTTGCCCACTTTGGATAAAAATCTTGCGCCAGGCACCCACGGAACCAAGAGGGTGTGGCAAGGATCAGTCATTGGAAGGAGGACAGCAGACTGGCGGGCCCCTCGAAAGGACTGCATGTGCTGGAAGAATCTGCCCCTAGAGAGCGAGGAGACTGATAAGAGGTGGCCCCTCGACAGGGCGGAAGCGGTGGAAATCATGCCACGAGCAGCACCACTAAGCTGCGGCCTAGGCCTATCTTCCAGCAAACGAGACAGTTTAGAATCAGTTAAAGTCTGAACCAATTTGTCCAAGTCCTCACCAAACAAGAAAGACCCCTTAAAAGGAAACTAGTTGTCAACTTAGCTTTGGACGCCGTATCTGACGACCAAGTGCGAAGCCACAAGGTATGGCGTGCTGCCACTCCAAAAACCATCGTGTAGGCATCGGGGGAAGCCTGGGCTTCCCCACGATCCAAAGCTGATTCACGAGGTACTAGCAGCGGGGTTCCCTGGCCGCCAGTACCCACTGTCGACGAGGCTCCTCCGGCCTGCACAACGCTTGCAAAGGCCGGCCGTGAGTACATTGCATCTGGAGCACAATGAGTACTCTTTCCCTTTCAAAGTGCTCATTGTGCTGAAAACCACCCTAGCTGCAAAAAAGTGCCAGTTAGATGAGAAAATACAGTAAAAACAGCAGTTTTAAAAGGAAAGGAGCCCTTTAGACTGGCACAGCCTCAGGATTTTTTTTTTTAACTCAGAACAGACTCCACGGCTCTCAAAGCTGGAAGCCTGACCAATCATGGGGGCCAGGCTACCGGCTGAGGCACCTCTACAATAATCTGGGGAGGTGGAGGGAGGGACCCAGCACGAGACCTGCGGGTTTAACACCCTGAGGTCTGACGGATCCCCAAACAGGACCTGTCCAAGCTCTGTCCGGCACAAAAAGGGGAACCCAGGAATCCGAAACAAATTCCAATAGAATTAAGAGGGGAGCTGAATTAGTCTTATCACCTGCTGGAGACTGAGATAGACTGGATTGCTAGGGGGGAGTCTATCCTAATATACAAGTTTTGATCTCAGTCTCCACCTGCTGGTCGCAGTGAGGTATAATACCCATTCATAAGGACTATACTGGTCTAGCAGACGCTACAGAAATGTGAATTTTCAACTGCTAATATAGGGGTCACATACGGAGAAACACACAATATGGGGATGCTGGAATATGGTGTGTTGCTCTGTTTCTGGAATTAAGTTCAGTGGATTACTTACCAAGGGATATGAATCTGAGATATTTCCTATATGAAAATTCCTGAGACATAATCTTCTTAACAAGTCAATACCTGGGAAAAGCAATAAAGAATTTACCTCAGTTGCTGTTCCTTCTGGGGGGAAAGGAAAAAAAACAAGTGATGCACCAAAACAAGCATTTATCCTTAAGCTTCCTGTAGCTCCTGTTCTAGGCCACTCTTTTGCCACACAGCAACTCTATCCCTTGCTTTTAAAAAAAAGCCTGCTTTTGGCTCAAACCAAAACAGAGCTGGAATCTGGATCTGGTACCATGAGCCTTCAGTTGCAGCAGTCCACGTTTCCCCCTAATTTATATTTCCCTCACCCTTCTACAGATTTAGTGAGGTCACTGCTGTAATTACCTTAGCTAGGAGAATGAATTATTTACATATCTGAAGATTCAAAGACCCATTACAAGTGGGTAGTTTCTCCAATGATGGGTAGGGGAGGAAAACATTGGGACAGTTTTCACTGCTCCTTTTTCTGTGGATAAGTTTGAAAGTAGCCCTCTCAAAGATTATATGCAATTTTTGCTGATTCATTTTGATAAACTACTTCACTTTTGTTGATTTATTGAGCTCTTGGTGTGTGTGTGTGTGTGTGTGTGTAAAATTCTGTGGGTCGCTGTGACACTGGCTAATTGTCCAATTTGAAAACAGCGATTGATGTTCAAACAATTTTGCAAGCAAATTAGTTTACTGGAGTTCTGCTGTAATCCCATCTATCAGTCGTCTGAGAAGGCAACCGACACATGTGCAGAGCCGGCAGGAGTAGCCCCAAACAGCTGAGTGGCAGGGGAAGTTTCCAAGTTTATTAAAAACTTGATATACCACCTAATCAAACTTCAAGGCGGTGTACAATAATAATAAATGGAATTGCATAGAACTTAGGCAGTATTAATAAAATCAGACAATATATTAAGAATATGTAGACTAATTAAATAAATAAACCAAACATCACAAGTGTGGTTAGATAACAAACATATTACTTGGGGACCAACTGCGAGCTGTTTGGGCAGGAAAAAGTAGGTTATTTTGTGCGGTTTTTTTAATGGGCACAGCTGTGCCCGTAACCCCCCCTGAATATGAATGCTTTCGTCAGTCCTCACCTCGCTGTTTGTTCCAATAGTATTTCTGCTCCCACTGGTCAGTGAGAATATTATAATAGCGGGGCTGCTCAAAGAAATGTAGATATCTGCTAGAAATGGGAGATGGGAACACTCGCTCAAAGTAACCACGCCGGGCAAATCATCCTCTGTTTCCACCAGGATTCGCACATCATCAGGTGTCAGAGCGTCTAGGATGGTTGAATAGAAATCCTGCAGCAAGACAAGAATGAATGGAAACCATCGGGAGCTGACATTGCCACTCACCCAGAGCCAGAGCTGCTCCCCTCTAAAGCCACCCATTCCCCCACTCACTCAGGGCCAACTCTTTTAGGACAGAGTAGGTGGAGTGTACCAGCTTACTCTTTACATATTCCCCTTCACCCAAAGAGAGCAAGGCAGTCCCCCAATCCCCTCCAGAACGCAAGAGGGCTAATTTTATAACAGGAAAAGAAGGCACTTAATTTATACTATACTTTATTGCCATTAAAGTGGCCTGCAATACCTTATGGGAAATCTGCTAGGAGATCTACATTATACAGGGTAAGCTTAAGCTCCTCTGAACACTTGCAGATCCTTCTATGGCTTCAGCTTGTCTTTATAAATTGTTAGTGAGTAGTTAAGGACTTTGGCTACATGTCTTCAGGAGAACAAAACAGATCACATTCAAAAGCAAAAGTGGCAAACTTCATCGGATGTGATCTAAACTAAACCGTAGGCTTATATACCGCATCTTCTCTATAACAGTAGAGCTCGGCACGGTTTACAAGAAATTATAAACGAGAACAGCCCAGAAACACTTTCACCGGGACCCCAAAGCCACCCATAGAAAAAGAGGCCTATGCGGCAGACAGAAACTGGTCAGACTTCCCAAACTTACAATAGCCCAACCTAGACAGACTCTACAACAAATACAATTATGCAGCCTGTGGCCTCAACCACTGCCCCCTTTATCTGTTAAAAGCAGCCAGCAATAAATTCCGCACCCACCTCATGCGGTGGATCAGTTACATGCTAACAGAGGGCCAATTTCCACAAGACCTATCTGAAATCATCATAACCCCTATCCTGAAAGACCCAAAGGGAGCTACAGATCAGCCATCCAATTACAGACCTATAGCCTCCATACCGCTTTACGTCAAGCTAGTGGAAGGCCTCGTAGCAAACTTCTCACCAAATACTTAGAAAACCACAACATACTTCACCCCTTCACAATCAGGATTCAGAAGCAACTACAGCACAGAAACACTAATAGTCTCTCTCTCCTAGACACAGCCAAACAACACCCTCAGTAAAGGCAAAAAATGCTAGTCATACAACTCGATCTCACAAGCTTAGGAAGAGAGGCAGAGTAGTGACCAAGTATTTGACCAAGTAGATCACAACATCCTACTATAAACACTGGAGGCAATAGGAATCATAGGCAAAATTGGTTTGAAGGATTGCTCCGCTCAAGAAAATACAATGGAACCTTGGTTTATGAGCATAATTTGTTCCAGAAGCAGGCTCGTAAACCAAATTGCTCGTATATCAAAGCGAGTTTCCCCATAGGAAGTAAGGGAAACTCGCTTGATTCATTCCCCCCCAAGAACCAGAATTGTTCCCCCTCCAGCCTACAAACGCACCCCCCCCCCGAGAACCGGCATCGCTCCCCCCACTGCCCGCAAAACGCACCCCCACCAAAAAACAGGCATCCCCCGACCAAACAGAAGCCTTAGCCTATCTGGCACTGGCACGCAGCCCATAGGATGTGCTGGTGAACGAAGATCCTGCCTCTTGCCTGGGCCTTAAGCATCTGTGCATGCTCAAGGCCTTCTGGCTCTTGCTCTCTGAGACCCCCTACCATCATTCTCTTTTCTTCTTCACTACTCTGCCTCTCTTCCTAAGCTTGTGACAGAAAGTAGAAGTGGAGAGGGATATGGCATTTCTCATTAGAAGGAGGAATTACATTTGGAAATGACTACCGCCTCCAATGTAAAGTTTAAAAGTGGGCTTGAAGGGATGGATGATATTGTCATTTGCTAGTAAGCAGTGTCATGGCCCCACATGGGAAGATATTTTGCGGCTCTTCTTCAGCTCATCTGGATTTAAAGTAGCTCCAACTTAAAAATTAGTGAAGTCCACTGGCTTAAATTGTCCTGGTTTAACAGAATGTCAGAGAGCCTATTTTTATCATTTCAGTTTTGTTTATACTCCTTCACCATCTGTGGTATTATTACAAAGAGGTTCCTTGAACTAAGAGAGAGATTACCTGATTGCCCCCCTGCACCCCCCAATCCACATGCAACAAATGTTATAAAAGAAAACCAGTATTCACCTCATCTGGAAGTTTCTGACTCAGGTAATATGACCTTTTCACCTTCTCCTCTGGGAAGAGATCATTCATGAACTTTGGTCTTTCTTTCTCAATGCTGGACAGACTGAGCAGGGGAAAATGGCAGAGTTATTCTTTCCTGTGCACAAAACCTACTTTTCCATCTACAGTGGGGTCTGCACCCATAACAATGACCTGTCAGAACATGAAGTTGCTTTGGAGATATAATGAAAACATGCAAAGCCAATTAAAACAAAGCTACTGCTATCCGAGTTGCTTGATTTTGAAGTTATTTCCTCCTGTGTAGTTTTGATCATGTTTCTATAACCATAAAGCTCTATGACTCACAATACAGATGTAAGGGGCAGGGAGGGATGGTGTGGAGGGATTCCCTGGCTGTGGCTTCAGCAGGGGGCGGGCAGGGAGGGATCCTGGCGACGGCCAGGCTGTATACCCCAAGGGTACGCGTACCACGTTTTGATAAACACTGGTGTAACATCATAAGGTATACAGGGACAGACTTAAAAATCTCAATATGTTATACTATGGAGGAAAGGCAGGAGGAAAGGAGATTTATATAAAGATGCTTAAATACCATGAGGTATGTGGCATAAACTACACATGAGGAGAGTCTCTTTCAAATGACAGGAAACTCCATACTGAATGGGTGGCAAATGCATGGAATAGTCCTCCATGTAAGAGGTGGTGGAGACAAAGACTGTTGAATTCAACGAAATCGTGCTCTTAAGGAGAAGAAGAGATTAGTGGTTGCTGTGAATGGGCAAGATTGGATGGGCCTTTTGGCCTTTATCTGCCATCGTGTTTCTATGTAAAAAGCCTATAACCCTATAGGAAGAGGAGATGCAAATGTTTAAAAGCCTTAGCCAATAGGGAGAAGAGGAAATTGTGGATGCTGCGAATGGGCAGACCTGGATGGGCCATTTGGCTTTTATCTGCCATCATGTTTCTATATTTTCTATAAACTTGTAATGAAACCAAGCCAATCTCTTCACAAGACCTCAAACACCAAAGGCACTACTTCGATATTACTTTGTGCCCTTCCTGGGGTGATGTGTTCATCAACATCAAGTGACATTATTTTTATTTCTTTTTAACAGGCTCAAGAAACTTAGTTAATGTTTACTCAATTATTAGGAGAAGAGCACTTAGCTGGTCATGAAGAGATATTACCCATCTGTGAAGAAACTGTATCGGTCTAGCAGCTAACAGAAAGAAAATTAGCAGGTAAGAACCTAATTTCTCCTTTCTTACTACTTTAGATTTAATGAACGCTTGCCTACACAGGGCAAAAGCTAAGTGCTCTTCTGCTAATAATTGAGTAACACACTAATTTTCTTGAGCCTCTTTAACAAGAAATAAAAATAATGTCACTTGATGTTGATGAACACATCACCCCAGGAAGGGCACAAAGTAATATTTAAGTAGTGCCTTGGGTGTTTGAGGTCTTGTGAAGAGATTGGCTTAGTTCAATACAAGTTTGTCCTCTGCGAGTTTTGCAATTTTCTGGTTGAACAAATTAGACTTTTCCACTAAGTAGATTGGATTGTTCTATATTTCTATAACCATAAAGCTCAATGACATCATAATGCAGGTGTAAAGAGTCTTAGCCAATAGGGAGAGGAGATCGTAGATGTTGTAGATGGGAAGACTGGATGGCCTTTATCTGCCATCATGTTTCTATGCTTCTATAACCATAAAGCTCCATGACATCATAATGCAGGTGTAAAGAGTCTTAGCCAATAGGGAGAGGAGGAGATCGTGGATGTTGTAGATGGGAAGACTGGATGGCCTTTATCTGCCATCATGTTTCTATGCTTCTATAACCATAAAGCTCTATGACATCATAATGCAGGTGTAAAGAGTCTTAGCCAATAGGGAGAGGAGGAGATCGTGGATGTTGCAGATGGAAAGACTGGATGGCCTTTATCTGCCATCATGGTTCTATGAAGGCATCAGAGAGCAGACCCACAAACCTTTAGTGTGAACTCTTGGTAGTAGCAGACAGTCCTGTAGAGAAACCTTGGCCTCTTCTACTGCTAGTCAAACTGTCTGCTGAAAATTAAATCCAAGGCATAAGAAAAACTTAACCTTTTAAGAAAAGGATTGATTGGTGGTGGTAGTGGAGGGGGGGGGGGCTCCAGGTATTACACCTGCAAGGTTTGTTTGTTTTATTAAGAAGCCCAGATGCACCAGCTGTAACTTTTTTTGGTTAAAGATATGATTGACCAAACCACCAGAGGTTGCATAGTCAGCAACAACATTAGAGGATGGGGAGGACAGTCTTCCAAAACTACTGACCCCAGTAAAACTGTCCCCCTCAGAACAGCTAAAAGGAATGCACAATGTTCACAACAGACATACTCTAAACCAGCGGTCTCAAACACGCGGCCCGCATGTGGCTCTCCAGGTTTTATTTGTGGTCCGCGGTCTGGACGCGATCAACAGCATTTCTCTTCCCCTTTCCCTTCCTTTAGGAGCAGCAGCATGTCTGGCCGGCTCGTTTCGTTCAAAGCCGCTGGTTGGTGGCTCCTCGCGCTATCCACTCCTGCATCGGAAGCCTCTCTGACGTCACAACATCAGAGAGGCTTCAGACGCAAGGAGCTGCCACCCGCGGCTTTAAACTGAACAAGCCGGCCAGACACGCTGCTGCTACATAGGAAAGGGGGACCCTAGGGAAATGCTGCTGCTGCTGTACAAGGAAAGGGAGAGGGAGGGAAAGGGGAAGGGAATTGCCTCTCCTGCACAGGAAAGGGGGAAGGGAAATGCTGCTTCTGTTGCTGTTGCACCCAATTGGGAAAGAGAGGAAGGAAAGAGAAGGGAGAGGAGAGGAACAAGAGAAGAAGCCAAGTTCATGGGAAGGAGGGAAGGAAAGGAGATATCAGACCATGGAGAGGGAGGGAGAGATGCCAGGGCATGGGGGAAGGGAAGGAAACAGATGCCAGACCAGGGGAAAGGAAGGAAGGAGGGAGGGAGAGAAAGGAAGGAAAGAAATGCCAGACCATGGAAATAGGACGGAAGAAGAGAGAGATAGGAAGGGAAGGTAAGACATGGAAACGTAGATTTTGAAAAGAAAGCAGAAAAATTGAACATTAAGTTAATGCAAAGATGGATGCAAGCAGAAAGTGAAGACGGAGAGAAAAACAGTCAAAGGAAAGAAGGCCCTGGAAACATAGTTGAAAGCACAGAAAAATAAAGTCACCAGACAACAAAGGTAGGGAAAATGATTTTATTTTCAATATAGTGATTGAAATGTGTCAGTTTTGAGAAAGAAAAGATATTAAACTTTAAATGTGAGGGCTGCAGAAAAAATAGAGTACTTGGAGGACCGCAGAAAAAATAGTTAATGTCTTATTAAAGAAATGACAATTTTGCATGAGGTAAAACTCTTTATAGTTTATATATCTTTCCTTTTAACTGTTAAGGAAAGTTTTATAAACTATAAAGAATTTTACCTCATGCAAAATTGTCATTTCTTTAATAAGACATTAACTATTTTTTCTGAGGCCTTCCAAATACCTACAAATCCAAAATGTGACCCCGCAAAGGGTTTGAGTTTGAGACCAATGCTCTAAACATTTAAAGGGGCTAGAGAGGGTGCAGAGACGAGCAACGAAGCTAGTGAATGGCATAGAGAATCTGAACTACGAGGAACGACTTAGGAGACTGGGATTGTTCTCCCTCGAGAAGAGGAGACTGTGAGGGGATCTGATCGAGACTTTCAAAATACTGAAAGGATTCGACATAATAGAGCAGGGAAAGCAGCTATTTACAATGTCCAATGTGACATGGACAAGAGGACACGGACTGAAGCTCCGAGGGGGGACAGGTCCAGGATGAATATCAGGAAGTTCTGTTTCACACAGCGAGTGGTGGACGCCTGGAATGCTCTCCCGGAGGAAGTAATTGCAGAATCCAGGGTAAACTAGATGCACATCTCCTTAGGAGTGGCATAGAGTGAAACGGGTAAGGGTATATTAGGTGCATACAGTGACTTGGGGACTTAATCTATGCCAGGGCACAACTGGCGGAGCCTCCACGTGTGCGGATCACCGGACTTGATGGACCCAGGGTCTGATCTGGAGATGGCAACTCTTATGTTCTTAAGTGTGTTTAGATCAAGATAGTTAAAGTGCACCTTCAAATCGCTGCATGTATTCTTCACCAGGAGCTACAAAATCCATGGGGGCTTTGTGCCTGTGTACTCTATAACAGATTTCCAAATTAAAAACCAGGCAACCCGTTTCTCTTGAAACATTACCTACAAGGTATGCAGCTACACAAATGCCTGCAAACGTTGCATCTAGCTAGCCTGATGGACATTATACCTTTATATGTATGGGAAAAGGAGAGTACATGCCAATATATGCATTCGTGTGCAAGAAGAACTCACCTCATGGAGGAGCTGCTGGCACTTATATTGTTAGCTATAACATCTTCCTTTGGAGGAAGGACAAAGCCAGCCAGGTTCAAGAGGTCTTGTATCATCTGCCCCTTGATATTTATGTCCAAAGCAGAATTTGAATGAAGGCTGTAGAAAAAGACAAGGGGGATTACAGCTGACTGTCCATCTAAACTTATCTACATTTATCATCTGCCCACTGGCCATGTGCAACTAAACTTTAATTACATTTATATTCCGCACTATCATAACATTTCTAGGTGGATTACAAATTAACACACTAGCAAAAAATGACAATAACAATCTCTTTCAAGCATACAATTTGATTATCACTTCCTCACAACTGTACTACTGCAAATCTCTATAAGAGCTCATCTCTTCCTGCCAGGCAAGAATGGTCTTAGTTGCAATTCTAGATCCAGTCTCCTGTCTAGCTCTGGAGTTGGATTAATAAGCTGTACTATCTTTTAGCATGACTGGTTTTTTCATGCTAATCTAACTCCCAATATAGTAAGAATCCCAATATAGGCAGAAAAATCAGAATTAAAAATGTCATGGTGGGCATACAAAACACATGCAAAATTCAAAATAGCTCCCGATGCAAAAGTTTTTATACTGCATCATACCCTATGCAAGATCTAGATGTATTGAGAGATCCTATAATAAGATACATAGTAATACAGTACTCCTCTGCGAATTCACGATTCGGAGTTTGCAGCTTCAGTCATTCGCAGGGTTTTTTTCTTCCCAACTTATGATCTAGTAGTAGAAGCCAGAAAGGGCTGAAAAGGGACAAATAGCGTTTTGTTCGACTATACTTACTTCGATCGGTATTCCCGTTCAACTCTCACGGCAAGAGAAGCCTTAAAACCCTGCTGGAAGAGTTTGATCGTTTTCTCCCTGCAGGAAATGGCCAATGCGTGTAAGCCACATCAGAGGTTGTGACTGAAACAACTCCACACCGCTACCTGTGATCCAGTAGCTCAGGCTCTCTATCTCTCCCTGAAATGAGCGAGGTGTTCTCATGGTTTAGGATAGACAATATCACCAAACTCCTACCGAGAGGCCCTGCCAGTCAGTGAATACTTCCAAATGACATTGCAGGAAATTAATACAATACTCCCCTGCGAATTTGCAATTTTTTGGACCACATCCATTTTCACGGATTTTCACAATTCGCAGGGACTACAGGTACATAACCCCTGTTAATTTTGGGGGTGGGGAGGTAGTGTGCATAAGAGAATGCAAACATATAAATATAAAATTATGAAACATCTCGTAACTATTGGTACTCCCTCAATAAAACAAGCTACCCATAACTGACCAACATATCCATTACATCTGGTATTACCCAGCAGTCCTTCAGGGTGGGGGTGCGAGCGGTCCTTCGGGGTGATGAATCGAACGTCGGGGGGGGGGGGGGGGGGAAACTATGTAAAAAAAAATTTGTACAATGTGCTCAAGCATATAACGCGCATGGTTATACTCGGTTTGTAAAATCGTGTATAACACGCGCGTTATATGCGTGAAAATATGGTAATCCTGTTTCTTAGAGTTGTGCAGGGACAGAAATCCCACCCATCCCCACCCGTTTGCACCAGAATCCCCTCCGTCCCCACGAGGAATCCCCACCTGACCCCGTGAGGAATTCCCTCCATCCCCGCCCAACCCCACCAGGAATCTCCTCTGTCCCCACCCGTTCCCCCATAAGTTACCTGTCCCCCATAAAAAGCAGCAATTACTTCTGTCGGTTTTGATTTTTTTTAAAGTCTTAGTTTATTTAAACCAACAATAAAATACAATATAAACAAAGAACAGTGAACAGGAATAAGAGATGCATATATCACCGGAATGAATTAGAATAGACATTAGGGTCAACCAATTATTGTTAAAAGATATAAAAGAGTTGGATTTTTTGGCAATATAAAGCTCATATCTGTAGAGCAAACAAATCTGGTTCCAACATGTGGCATAGGTAACTTGTGAGAGGTCCTTCCAAGATCCACAAATGGTTTCTAATGCAGCAATGAGTAAAGAATCAAATACAGCATCAAAATCATTTAAAGCAGAATTGAGAGAGGCACTTTTCAGGATATAAGAAAAATGTGCCAAAACTGAACTGAAAACCCCAAAACAAACTCGGCAAGGACTTCATTTTCTACTAAACACTACTGGTGGAATAACCATGAGAGGAGGCTGGGCCTCCCACTTTGAGCGTAGCCCCCCTCAAAATGAACATCTTCCTTGCTGTAGCTGGTAGGACATTTTGTTTTTCCATCATCTTGGTCTCAGTTTCTGCTTTTGTCTATCTTCTACTAATTCTCTTTCCAGGCCTCAGGAATCCCGGTTCCATCCCCGCGGGAGTCCCGTAGACCTGGGGGGGGGGGATCCCTAAACTAAACTAAACCTTGGGTTTATATACCGCACCATCTCCACGAATGCGGAGCTCGGCACGGTTTACAGGAAGAAGGATGAGAGAGGAACTACAGTGGAGAGATTAAAGATTTAGGTGTAAAGGGGGAAGGTGAGAGGCCTAAGAGGGGGGAAGTGTTACAGTTTTGAGAATAGCCAGGTTTTTAGTAGAGAGCTGCACGGGAACGGGGATGACGGGAATCCCGCGGGTTCCCCCTTTGGGTCACGGGGATCCCGTTGGGGATGCCCCTAGGGTCGCGGAGATCCCGTGGGGACGCCTCCGAGGGTCGCGGGGTTCCTGCGGGGTTGGATCGCAGCGGGGTTGGTCGAGCCGCGAGGGTAGTCTCCTTCTCCTTACCTGCCCTGTCGCAGCACACATCCGAACGGAAATCTTCCCGATGTCAGCGCTGACGTCGGAGGGAGGGCTTAAGCAAAGCCCTCCCTTCCTCCGACGTCAGCGCTGACATCAGGAAGACTTCCGGTCGGCTGTGTAGCGGCAGGGCAGGTAGGAAGAAGGCAATGGCGTACGAAAGAGGGGGGGAGGGGGCGGACCGCCCCGGAGAATGTGCACAGCCGGTCAGATCCCCCGATCGACCGACACCAGGCCCGGCCGACAAATCTCCCTGCCCTGTAGCCGCGAATCTAAATTACCTCTTACAGCAGCTTCACTACTCCAGCTGCTGTAAGAAGGTAATTTAGATTCGCGGCTACAGGACAGGGAGATTTGTCCGACCGGGCCTGTTCTGTTGTCGGTCGGGTGCAAAAGCGCCACAAAGGTGGAGGCAGGGAGGGAGGAAAGGTGGAATGGAGAAGAAAAGACGCTTAAGAGGGGAGAAGGCCGCTGAAAGCACTGGGGAAGACAAAGGGGTGGAAAAGAACGCTGAAAGGACATGGGGTAAACGGGAGAAAGGGGGGGAAGGACCCTGAAAGCACTGGGGAAGACAAAGGGGTGGAGAATGCCACTGAAAGGACATGGGGAAGACAGAGAGGGGAGAAGGATGCTGCCTGACAGGACATGGGAAAGATGGTGGGGGAGAAGGACACTGAAAGGAAATGGGGAAGAGGGAATGGGAAGAAGACGCTGGCAGGGAAGAAGACAGAGGTGCCAGACTATGGGGGGAGCGGAGGGAAAAAGATGGGTGCCAGACCAATTTGGGAGGGGGGGAGAAAGGGAGAGGCACAGTAACAGAGCAAATGGAAGACACAGAGAGAAGAGAGGCAGTGGATGGAAGGAATTGAATGAGAACATGAAGAAAGCAGAAACCAGGCAATAAAGGTAGGAAAAAAATTATTATTATTTTTTTTTTTTGCTTAAGGATAAAGTAGTATATTAGTTGTGTTGATAAAAATTTATAAACATTAGAGGCTCTGGTAGAAACCCGTTTACAAAGTATGTATTCTTCCCAATTAATATAGTCTTTTTGCTTATTTTTAAATGGGTTTCTACCAGAGCCTTTAATTCAGTAGCATAATTAAATGAAATAACTATTTCTGTAGTTTATAGGGACAGGCGGGGACGTAGGGGATTCCTCGCGGGGACGGGTGGGGACGGAGGGATTCCTCGCGGGGACGGGTGGGGACGGGTGGGAGTCCTCACGGGGACGGGTGGGGACGGGTGGGACTTTGGCGGGGACGGGTGGGATTTCTGTCCCCGCGCAACTCTCTAGTTTTTAGGTGTTTGCGGAAGAGTTGGAGGGAGCTTGAGGTTCGGAGTGGGGAGGTGAGGTTATTCCAGATCTCAGTGACTCTAAAGGGGAGGGATGACCCAAGTTTGCCTGCATGGGAAATACCTTTTATGGAAGGGAAGGATAGTTTAAAAATTTGGGAGGATCTGGAGGAAGTAGGGGTTGGGGAGTTCCAGGATAGAGGGATAACGGCAGGAAGGATGCCATGTAGGATCTTGTAGGCCAGACACAGATCCCTGCGGAATTCCTGCAATCCCCGTTCCCGTGCAGACCACTACTGTTTCTAATGCTTGCAATCCAGGTCCCAAGTACCTGGCAGAAACCCAAATAGTAACAACATTACATGCTACCGAACCCAGGCAACCAGTGGTTTCCCTATGTCTGTCTCAATAGCAGACTATGAGCTTTTCCTCCAGGAACTTGCCTAAACCTTTTTTTAAACCCAGTTATGCTAACTATTGTTATCACATCTTCTGGCAATGAATTCCAGAGCTTAACTATTCTTTGAGTAAAAGTTAAAAAAAAACCTCCTATTTTTTTTCAACTACTTCCATATAATTTCAATGCATGTCCCCTGGTTTTTTTAATTTTTGAAAAAGTGAAAAATTGATTCAGTTTAACCCAGTCAAGACTCTGCTTACAGTTACTTCAGTGTTAGCGGCAGCATCCAGGCAGTACTTGTAAGGAGAAATGCTGGTCACCTCGGGAGAGAGATGTGCTTATCTTTGCTTCAGCAGCACAATTGTGCCATGCCCAAAAGAAGGTACTGTATTTTTCGCTCCATAAGACACACTTTTTTCCCACCCAAAAGTGGGTGGAAATGTTGATGCATCTTATGCAGCGAAGATATAAATTTTTAACACCCCCCGGTCGGGCCTTTTAAAAACACCCCAGTACCTTTTTAAACCCTCATCCCTTTTTAAAACACACCCTGCCCAGTCCCATCCCTCTTCAAATCTCCCCCATTGCCTGGTGGTCCAGCGGTGCATCGTCCAGCAGGCCCGAGCCCTCCACCCGCCTGCCCGGGCCGGCTCCGCCTCTTCCCTTCCTGTTCCATCCTTCCTTAAGCCTCTCCCATTGCCTGGAGGTCCAGCAGTGTCAGCGCTGCCCTCTGAATGGTGCCTTTAGGTCTCAAGAGATATGTAATTTGCTGAGCAGTGCTTGCATCACCTTCCCTATACCCTTCCCAACCCTTGTTGCTGCGTGCGAGCGCGCCTCGCCGGCCCGTTTCTAACTAGACTAAGCAGAAATGAATCCCCCAGCACGCTCAAACCCTTGGATATTCCATCACCACCCATCTGCCTCTTCCTCGTCAGCCACGCAAAGACAGAAAGAAAGCTCTATGTCCTACCCCCCCCTACAAAAAGCACAGTTACTTACCGTAACAGGTGTTATCCAGGGACAGCAGGCAGATATTCTTAACGCATGGGTGACGTCACCGACGGAGCCCCGGTATGGACCTTTTTAACTAGAAAGTTCTAGTTGGCCGCACCGCGCATGCGCGAGTGCCTTCCCGCCCGACGGAGGAGTGTGTGGTCCCCAGTTAAGATAAGCCAGCTAAGAAGCCAACCCGGGAAGGAGGGTGGGACGTAAGAATATCTGCCTGCTGTCCCTGGATAACACCTGTTACGGTAAGTAACTGTGCTTTATCCCAGGACAAGCAGGCAGCATATTCTTAACGCATGGGTGACCTCCAAGCTAACAGAGAGGGAGGAGGGATGGTTGGCCATTAGGAAAATAAATTTTGTAGCACAGATTGGCCGAAGTGTCCGTCCCGTCTGGAGAAGGCATCCAGACAGTAGTGAGTAGTGAACGTGTGAACTGAGGACCAAATGGCAGCCTTGCAGATTTCCTCGATGGGTGTGGAAAGGAGGAAAGCCACAGAAGCAGCCATAGCTCTGACCCTATGGACCGTGACAGCACCTTCCAGTGAGAGACCGGCCCGAGCATAACAGAACGCAATACAGGCAGCAAGCCAGTTGGAAAGCGTCCGTTTAGAGACAGGATGACCTAGACGGTTAGGATCGAAGGTCAGAAAGAGCTGAGGGGACGAGCGGTGAGCCCTGGTACGGTCAAGGTAGTATGCGAGGGCACGCTTACAATCCAGCGTGTGCAACGCCTGTTCCCCAGGATGAGAATGGGGTTTAGGGAAAAAGACAGGCAACACAATGGACTGGTTGAGGTGAAAAGCCGAGACCACCTTGGGAAGGAATTTAGGATGGGTACGCAGAACCACCTTGTCATGGTGAAAAACAGTGAACGGTGGATCGGCGACCAGTGCATGCATCTCACTAACCCTCCTGGCAGAGGTGATGGCAATGAGGAAAAGCACCTTCCATGTTAGAAGTTTGAGCGAAGTTCTGGCAAGAGGCTCAAAAGGAGGTTTCATGAGGGCTGAAAAAACCACATTCAGGTCCCAGACGACAGGAGGAGGCTTCAGAGGTGGTTTGACATTGAAGAGGCCTCTCATGAACTGGGAAACCAGTGGATGAGCCGTGCGAGGTTTTCCGAGGATAGGCTCATGAAACGCAGTGATGGCATTGAGGTGGATTCTGATTGAGGTAGACTTGAGGCCAGCGTCGGACAGAGAGAGCAAATAGTCCAGTACAGTTTCCACCGCCAACGAGGTGGGATCGTGATGATGCAGTAGACACCAAGAGGAGAACCTGGTCCACTTCTGATGGTAACATTGGAGGGTGGCCGGTTTCCTGGAGGCATCCAAAATGCGACGGACAGGCTGAGACAGATTCTCTGGAGAGGTCAGCCCGAGAGAAACCAAGCTGTCAGGTGGAGCGAAGACAGATTGGGATGTAGTAGAGACTGATGCTGCTGCGTAAGTAGAGTAGGAAACACAGGAAGAGGAATGGGCTCCTTGGAGCTGAGCTGAAGCAGGAGGGAGAACCAGTGTTGGCGGGGCCACCGAGGAGCGATGAGAATCATGGTGGCCCTGTCCCTGCGGAGTTTGGATAATGTCCGCAACATCAGAGGTAGTGGAGGAAAGGCATAGAGGAACCGATCCGTCCAGTCGAGCAGGAATGCATCTGGGGTCAGACGATGAGGAGAGAAGAGTCTGGAATAGAACTGGGGCAGCTGATGGTTGTGAGGAGCTGCAAAGAGGTCCACCTGCGGAGTGCCCCAGCGAGCAAAGATGGAGTGGAGCGTGAAAGGGTCCAGAGTCCACTCGTGAGGTTGAAGGATGCGGCTGAGATTGTCGGCCAGGGAGTTCTGTTCGCCCTGGATATAGACAGCCTTGAGGAAGAGATTGCGGGCCGTGGCCCAGGTCCAGATGCTGAGAGCCTCCTGACAAAGGAGGCGAGATCCGGTGCCGCCTTGCTTGTTTATGTAGTACATGGCGACTTGATTGTCTGTGCACAGGAGAAGAACCTGAGGGCAGAGAAGGTGCTGGAAGGCCTTGAGAGCATAGAACATGGCTCTGAGTTCCAGGAAATTGATGTGATGTTGACGCTCCTGAGGGGTCCAGAGTCCCTGGGTGCGTAGATCTCCCAGGTGAGCTCCCCACGCATAGGGGGAGGCATCCGTGGTTATGATCAAGGAGTGAGGGGGTAGATGAAAGAGTAGACCCCTGGAAAGATTTGAGGAGTTCAACCACCATTGAAGAGATTGCTGAAGAGACGATGTCACAGAGATGGGATGAGAAAGAAGATCCGTGGTCTGTGACCATTGGTTGGCAAGAGTCCATTGAGGTGTCCTGAGGTGGAGTCGCGCCAGAGGAAGCACATGGACCGTCAAGGCCATGTGGCCCAGGAGGACCATCATCTGTCGGGCTGGAACGGAGTGATGAAGGAGCACCTGACGACAGAGGTGGAGCAGGGTCAGTTGACGGTCGAAGGGGAGAAACGCCCTCATCAGTGTGGTGTCGAGAACTGCTCCAATGAACTGAAGTCGCTGTGTGGGAAGCAGATGCGACTTGGGGTAGTTGATCTCGAACCCCAGGAGATGGAGGAAAGAGATGGTGTGATGAGTGGCTTGTAGCGCAAGTGGAGACGTAGGTGCTTTCACCAACCAATCGTCCAAGTAGGGGAACACCTGCAGGTTGTGAGACCTGAGGAAGGCCGCCACCACAATAAGGCACTTGGTGAACACCCTGGGCGATGAAGCGAGGCCAAAAGGTAGCACTTTGTACTGATAGTGACGGTGCTGTATCTGAAACCGTAGGTAGCGACGTGAAGTCGGATTGATTGGGATGTGAGTGTAGGCCTCTTTGAGGTCCAGGGAACATAGCCAGTCGTGCTGAGAGAGAAGAGGGTAAAGCGTGGCAAGGGAGAGCATTCTGAACTTCTCCTTGACCAGACACTTGTTGAGGTCCCTGAGATCGAGGATGGGACGGAGGTCTCCTGTCTTTTTGGGAACCAGGAAGTAGCGGGAGTAGAATCCCTGACCCCTTTGGTCCGGAGGCACTTCTTCGATGGCATTGAGAAGAAGAAGAGAGTGGACCTCCCTCAGGAGGAGGGGGGTTTGGGAGGAGTGAGAAGCAGACTCTACGGGAGGATTGTCTGGTGGAAGAGTCTGGAAGTTGAGAGAGTAGCCGTGGCGAATGATGTTGAGGACCCATTGGTCTGATGTGATGACCTCCCAACGGCTGAGGAAGATTTGGAGGCGGCCTCCGATAGGCTGAGGAAGAGGCAGTGATGGTGGGAGACTGGCTATGCCCTGGAGGAAAAAGTCAAAAGGGCTGAGATGGTTTTGACGGAGGTAGAGGCTTGGCAGGTTGGTGAGACTGTGAGAGAGCCTGAGATTGATGCTGTTGACGAGGTCGGCGAGGCTGCTGTTGAGGCGGGTTGAGAGGTCTGGCCGAGAACCTGCGCTGGTAGGAAGACTGCTGTCTGTAGGGGTGAGCAGGTGGAGTCTTCTTTTTAGGTTTGATCAGAGTGTCCCACCTGGTCTCATGTGCTGAGAGTTTCTGGGTTGTTGAGTTCAGGGACTCTCCGAAGAGTTCATCACCTAGACAAGGTGCGTTTGCCAGGCGGTCCTGGTGGTTAATGTCTAGGTCAGAGACTCTCAGCCATGCCAAACGGCGCATGGCCACCGCCATGGCAGATGCGCGAGAGGTCAGCTCAAATAAGTCGTAGATGGAGCGAACCATAAATTTCCTGAGTTGGAGGAGGCTAGAAATATGTTGCTGGAAAAGAGGGACCTTACGTTCAGTAAGATATTTCTGTAAGGAGGAGAGCTGTTGCACCAGATGCTTCATGTAGAAGGAGAAGTGGAAGGTGTAGTTGTTGGCTCTATTGGCTAACTTGGCATTTTGGAAAAGGCGCTTACCAAATTTATCCATGGTTTTTCCCTCTCTGCCAGGAGGGGTGAAGGCATATACACTGGAACCCTGAGATTTTTTCAAAGTAGATTCCACCAGGAGGGACTCGTGGGGCAATTGAGATTTGTCAAACCCTGGGATTGGAATAACCCGGTACAAGCTATCCAATTTACGAGGGGCTCCAGGAACAATGAGGGGAGCCTCCCAGTTTTTATAGAAAATTTCCCGTAAGATGTCGTGGACGGGCAACTTCAGAAATTCTTTGGGAGGTTGCTCAAAGTCTAGGGCGTCGAGGAAAGCCTGAGACTTTTTAGAGTCGGACTCTAAGGGAATGGAAAGAGCTGCTGACATCTCCCTAAGGAATTTGGAGAAAGAGGATTGCTCTGGTTTTGATACAGTGTCGGTCATGGAGGGTTCTTCGTCGGTTGACGAAGCGTCCTCCTCGGTACCGTGAAGGGAGTCTTCCCACAAGTCCGGGTCCCTAATGTCAGGGTGCATACGTTTGGACATCGGTGTGGAGGGCTCAGCATGGCGGGTCTTTGAGAGAGATTTTGCCTGAGCGCACCAAGGCGGTACCGGGTGAGGAAGACCGATGTCGTTCCTGGGACCGGACAGGGTCGGCAGCATCACGGGTATGCACTGTAGGTGTTTCTGCCAAGAGCACCGGCATGGAGGTATTAATCGGTACCGAGGGGGTCGACACCGATGGGATAGTGCGAGGTTCGGACCGGTCCTGTACCGGAAGGTGCGGTGCCAGCTACGCCGGCAACAGTTGCTGGAGCTGTTGTTGCAGCTGCTCCTGTAACTGTGTTTGGAGTATGGCCGCGATGCGGTCATCCAGGGGAGGCACCGGTACCGCTTTTTTCTTTTTCGGTACCATAGGTGCCGCTCTACGCTCCGGCGATGAGGAGGCCGATGATGAGGCACTCACCGAGATCGGAGCGTTTGCGGGGCCGGTGTGGTGCCGGGAGGGCCGGTGTCGCAACCGTGGCAGGAGAGCGCTCAAGGGAAGTGGGAGGCTTCTTAGCCGGCTTACCTGGGCCCAACGACCCCGGTGGTGTTGATGTCGTCGGTGCCGACTTTTGGGGTGCCGTCGACGTCGCAGCTGGTTCCATGACAGATCCGGTACCAAACAAAATATTTTGCTGGATCTGCCTATTTTTCAAAGTACGCTTTTTAAGCGTAGCACAGCGGGTGCAGGTGTCAGCCCGATGCTCTGGACCCAAGCACTGGAGGCACCAATTGTGCGGGTCAGTGAGGGAGATCGGGCGTGCTCACCGCTGGCACTTCTTAAAGCCCGGTTGAGGGGGCATGAAGGGAAACACGACCTCCGCAAAATCAAAGCCGGAGGCCTGTATGGTGGCAACAGGCCCCGCCGGGGCAGGCCCGAAAAAATAAAGAAAACTCGACGAGGTTTTTTTTTTTTTTTAAAGAAAAGTAACAGGATCCGAAAGGGAAAAAACTGAAAAAATGAAAAAAGTACACGAGCAGGAAGGCAGAAAATAGTTTTTCAACGGCCGTTGAAAACACATGCGTCTTCTTCGCTCCGCGGAAACGAAGAAACTGGGGACCACGCACTCCTCCGTCGGGCGGGAAGACACTCGCGCATGCGCAGTGCGGCCAACTAGAACTTTCTAGTTAAAAAGGTCCGTACCGGGGCTCCGTCGGTGACGTCACCCATGCGTTAAGAATATGCTGCCTGCTTGTCCTGGGATTAAAAAAAGCTGCTCTTGTGGCTTGCTGCTACTGCTTCCTTGCCTGCCTGAACCTCCAGGGACCTAACAAAGCCTCCGAGAGAAACAGGAAGGAAAATTAAAGCCACGCTCTCTTCTTGAGATAGATGCACAAATGAAACCTGTACGGCCTGAAGAATGTCTACATACAGCTGTAAATAAAATATCGAAAAGCGTGGGTTGTTTTTTTTTAGCAATTTCTTCAATATAAAAATTCTAACAAACTGTTCCCTTTGCGCCGCAGATTCTTTTTTTTTTTTTTTTAATTCTTTATTCATTTTCAACATTTTCAATAAGTGCAACACAAATTAAATACATTTTACATTTAAGACATCACTTAATACTCTTTCAAGAAACAAATCAATCTATATCCCTCCCCCCACCCTATCCCATAACTATTATAAATTTTTAATTTAATAATTAAATCTTCAAAAAGCTCATTATGATATACATTTCATATCCATGAGATAATAAGCACTAATAAATAATCCAGTACATTAATTTTACAAGAATTCAGAGAATCATTTAAAAATAAATCCACCCTCCCTCCCTCCCCCTGGATGTGCACATAATATATCCATAAAAATCAAGTCTACAATAAATCAAGAAAAGACGTCAATGGACCCCATATTAACTTGAAAATTTTTATATTTCCTAACGATTCTGCAATCATATTTTCGTATCTATATATCAAGCATAAATTTGCCCACCAGAATGTAAAGTTAAGACGGTCCCAATTTTTCCAATTACGCATGATCAACTGTACAGCAGTACCTGTCATAATTAGGAACAGATTCTATTCTAAACTAGTAAAATTGTTTGGCCTTTGAGAGTACAGAAAGAAGTATCTGGCGCGCTTGATGAGAAGAGGCTTCAAGATGCTTCCTGCAATCCTCTTCTTTGCCTTCCCTTTCCCTCTTCCCCACACCTCTGCCATGATGGAACCCGGCAACCGCCTAACCAGCAGCTGCTGCAGGCGCCCTTCAACGCTGATGGAGGGCGAGGGTTCTCTCCAGGAGTAAGTAACATTTTGGTGGGTCTAAGATCCTCTGGAAGCATTGGATGCAGGCAGGTATACGTATGTTAGAAGATATGATATCCAATGGGAAAATGCTTGATTTTTCACGACTGCAACAATCTTTCAGTATTTCAAAATCTCAAACATATAAATGGTTGCAGTTGAAGCAGGCCATTCAGAAAGGGTTCCTTGATTGGCAAAATCTCAAAAATCAGTATAGCTTGCCATGCTTATGCTTCCAGACTGATTTCCTAGGACATCAGGCCGCCAAGTGGTATAAATTAATTTCTGAATTTATGAATAAAAAACCAAAAACTTCTTTAAAAGATATTTGAAGCAACAAATTTCTGCTACTCAATGGTCACGAATCTGGACTTGGAGAATGAGATGTACAGCGTCAGCATCAATGAAACAAACGTGGTTTTTCTTATTGCATAGGAGTTTTTGGATCCCGATTCGATTGCAGAAGTTAGATAGTTCTAAGTCTAACAGATGCTGGCACTGTCATCTTGAAATAGGGACGTTGGATCATCTGTTTTATTGTCCTTTAATACTTAATTTTTAGAAATCGATATGGGACAGATTAATACCATATTGGAGTCATCAATTCCGTTGACTTATGATGTAGTCATATGTGGGATGTTATTAAATCTTAAACCCCCTTTGGACCGATATAAAGGCAGACTGCTCCTTATTATGACCAAGATAGCCATGCAGATGGTCATTCACAATTGGAAAAATTATGATTGCCTTAATTTTCCTTTCCGGTGGGCAAATTTATGCTTATGCTATAGGTATGAAAAGATGAATGCTGATATGTTAGGGCATAGTAATGTATTTAAATTGAAGTCTTAAGAACATAAGAAGTTGCCTCCGCTGGGTCAGACCAGGGGTCCATCGCGCCCAGCAGTCCACTCCTGCGGCAGCCCATCAGGTCCATGACCTGTAAGTGATCCTTTGTCTAAAACCTTTCATCCCTATTATTCTTCTATCTATACCCTTCCATAATCCTATCTCTACCTCTATCTATATCCCTCAATCCCGGTATCCTTCAGGAACTTGTCCAATCCCTCTTTGAATCCCCTTAATGTACTCTGACCTATTACATCCTCTGGAAGCGCATTCCAGGTGGCCACCACCCTCTGAGTGAAGAAAAATTTCCTAGCATTGGTTCTAAACCCGTCCCCTTTCAATTTCTCTGAGTGCCCCCTTGTTCTTGTAGTTCCCAATAGGCTGAAGAACCTGTCCCTTTCCACCTTCTCTATGCCCTTCATGATCTTGTAAGTCTCTATCATGTCTCCTCTGAGTCTTCGCTTCTCCAGGATGAAGAGCCCCAGCCTTTCTAGCCTGTCTGCGTATGAAAGGTTTTCCATACCTTTTATCATTTTTGTCGCTCTTCTCTGAACCCTTTCAAGTATCTCCATGTCCTTCTTTAGGTACGGTGACCAATATTGGACACAGTATTCCAGATGCGGGCGCACCATTCCGCGATACAGCGGCATGATGACTTCCTTCGTTCTGGTTCTTAATTATACCCAACATTCTGTTTGCTTTCTTTGAGGCTGCTGCGCATTGTGCCGTTGACTTCATTGTTGTGTCCACCAGCACACCAAGTCCTTTTCAAGGTTACATGCTTCTAGTACTAATCCCCCCATTTGGTAGCTGAACATCAGGGGATTAGTACTAGAGGGTCTTTTATCACTTCATCATAATTGTCTCTTATTTCTTTATTGTATTGTTTATATATACATGCATAAGTAACAGTAAGGGGGGGGGGTTATTATTTTTTTTCCCTGTACTAAGGTGTTGTCTGACGGTATCCATAAGGGAGCCTAGTAGTGTCTCTGTACTGAAGTTTGTTCTGAAGCCTGATTGCATGGGGTGGAGTAGGTTGTGGTCATCTATGTAACTCCTCACCAATTACATAGATGACCACAACCTACTCCACCCCATGCAATCAGGCTTCAGAACAAACTTCAGTACAGAGACACTACTAGGCTCCCTTATGGATACCGTCAGACAACACCTTAGTACAGGGAAAAAAAATGCTTCTCATACAACTGGACCTAACTGCGGCATTCGACTTAGTGGATCACAACATCCTTCTACAGATCTTAGACGCAATAGGCATCTCAGATAAAGTATACTCTTGGTTTGAAGGATTCCTAAAACTCAGAACCTACAGTGTAAAACCAAACAAAGAAAAGTCAGAATCCTGGTCAAACCCCTGCGGCGTACCACAAGGATCTCCACTATCCCCCACCCTATTCAATCTCTACACTGCTTCTCTAGGAACGCATCTGGACAATCTGGGCATAACCACCTATAGTTATGCTGATGACATCACCATCCTCATCCCATACGATCATTCTAAACCTACCATGACAGACAAACTTCACCAAACACTTGAAACAGTCACAACCTGGATGAAAAATCACAAACTTAAACTCAACCAAGACAAAACAAAATTCATCCTTCTCGAAAATGACAAGATCCAAACCACAACCAACTTAGACATAAACGCAATCAAATATCCCATCCAAACCACCATAAAACTACTTGGCATGACCATAGACAGATGCTGCACTATGCAACCGCAAATAAATAAAACAATTCAGAAATCATTCGCAATCATGAGAAATCTGAGACAAGTCCGAAAATTCTTTGAAAGAACACAATTCCAACTTATAGTACAATCCCTAATACTAGGTATATTGGACTACTGCAACATCCTCTTCCTTCCTTGCCCTGCAACTACGATCAGACAACTCCAAACAATCCAAAATACAGCTTTGAGACTCATCTACTCATTGAAAAAACATGACCACATCACTGAAGCCTTCATCAACTCACATTGGCTTCCAATCCAAGAAAGAATCCAATTCAAATTCTACTGCATATTATTTAAAACCCTACACGGAGACAGCCCATCATACTTGAACAATTGCCTCATCCAAGCACCCACTACAAAACACAGAAAAACGCACTCCCCATTCATACCCCCCCCAATCAAGGAAGTAAAAAGAACAAAACTACACGACGGCCTCCTAGCCACCCAAGCCGCAAGGCTGGACAACCAGATCTCCAACCTCTTGATGACCACCCCAGACTATAGGACGTTCAGAAAAGAAATAAAAACCACACTTTTCAAGAAATTCCTGAAGCAGCAATAACATCACGACCGTTTAGTAACTCTAAAACTGACATTTGATCTACCCATTACTGCACTAATAATAACAAAAGAACTTCCACTATGACCACCTATTAACTCTTTTACAAACCACCTCACCCTCAACAACCCGCTAAATGTTTATAAGATCTACAACTTACCTCTCTTGCTAATCATTGTAACTCTGTTTTTTTTTTAAAATTAACCTTTTGTAATCCGCCTTGAACCGCAAGGTAATGGCGGAATAGAAATCCCTAATGTAATGTAATATAATTTTATTGATTGAAAATAAGTGCTTACTGTTATGGCTACTGAATGTATAGTGTTCTGCACTTTTTACTGATTTGAAAATTAATAAAGATTAATTAAAAAAGAAAAAAGTTCCATGCTGGCATTTTCTCTTATGTTACATCCTCTTCCCTCAGGGTGTCTCTCCCACACTCCCTTTGCAACACAACCAAGGGCCATGCTTCGGGTTTGTACGGCTGACTTGCATATGTGGTACGGTGTCAGCTGCCTGATTTGCTGAAGGCCTGCATGTTTCCCCCTGGTCTCACCTTTAAAAGGTAATTATGGCAGCCTGCAGAGGATCGCCGGTGCTGTAGCAAACCTAGCAGGCTGCTGGTAGCCTCCACAGTACGTTCCCTCTGCCGCGGACTCGCCACCTGACGTCAGAGGAGGGACAGGACCGTGGCAGAGGAAACACGCTGCGGAGGCCGCCGGCAGCCCACTAGGTTCGCTACAGCACCGGTGATCCTCTGCAGGCTGTTGTAATTACCTTTAAAGGTTGGTCCTCGACAAGCGGCGGTCACAGCACGGAAGATGACCTCTCTCACTGGGTGTGGGAAGCAGCGGCGAGGGCCCCGGCAGAATTGCCATAGAGACGCTGGATCTGGACACTGTGGGGGGAGAGACAGAAAAGGAATTTGAGCTGGACTAGGGGGGTAGAGAGGGGAAACACACTGAACCGAGGAGAGAGATATGCCAAGCCCTGGGGAGGGGGAAGACAAAGCAAGTGAGAGAGACAGAAAGACCTGGAACAAACATGGGAGGACTCGAAATGTTAGCAGAAGGAAGATAAATAGAGAAACTTGAAACAAAGGGGAGGCAGAAGAGAGGGGGGCAGATGTTGGATTTGGGGGTATATAGAGGAAGAAGAGAGAAAGATGCAGAGAGGTGGAAAGATTCTGGACCATGGAGGGAGGAAGGAAGGAAGGAAGGAGAGAGAGGCAAAAGACCTGGAAGAAAGGAGAACAAATACTGGACATGGGGGAAGAGGTTATATGCAGAAGAAAGACAGAGAGAGAGAGAGAGGGGCCTGGACCAAAGGGGAAAGACAAGAGGCAGATGTTGGACTATGGGAGGTGCAACAGAAGAGACAGAGGGGGAGAGACCTTGAGGTAGAACAGAGAGATGCAAGATCATAACAGAGGAGGGAGAGGGAGACATGTTGCCAATAGGGGTGGAGGAGAGAGGAAGAAAGGTTGGAGTCATGGAGGGACAGAGAGAGATGTTGGTTGGTGAAGGGAATGAGAGGAAGAATGCAGGAGGCAGAAAGAAAAAAAAATGTTGGATGCACAGTCAGAAGGAACCAGAAACTAATTAAATCACCAGACAACAAAGGTAGGAAAAATGATTTTCAATTTAGTGATCAAAATGCATTACTTTTTTCCAAGGGTGGCTTAAATGCTATTGGAACATTGCCCTAAGTGTCAAACCTTAAAAAAGGAAGTCATATTGAGCATTGGAAAAGAATAAGTAACTAATAAAAATAATGCACATTTAATTTTCCCCACCAAATTGCCCCGTCCGGCTACTCCTTCACAGATTACATCCAACTATACCTACCGCTAGGAGAAGCCTGTGACGCCCAGATTGCGAAACTCCTAAACTGCCTCTCGGAAATCAAAAACTGGATGTCCGATAACAAATTACAACTAAACACCTCCAAGACAGAACTCCTTTGGATCCACAAAGAACGGTGCAACTATACAGGAAGTCCCCAGGTTAAGAACAAGTTCCGTTTTTTAAACCGTTCTTAAGTTGAATTTGTATGCAACTCAGATCCTGTACAGTACACAGTCTATAAAAGCATTAGAGAACATTAAACATTAAAGACACAGTCCTCAAAATAAAGTATTGTAGTTTAAATAGAAAGAAAAGATAGGTTTACACTTACTTTCGCTCTTTATCTGTCCCACTGTTCTCCATCACCACATCCACCATTTCTCCCTCTCATCTCTCTCTTCCCCATGCATCTGAACCACATGCGTCTCCCACCACCATGTCCAATATTTCTCTCTCTCTCTCTCTCCCTATTCCCAGCAATTCTTTCTTCATTTCCCTATGTGCACCATCTCTTTCCCTCTCACAAAGACACGGATGCGCAATAATTCTTCCTTTCTATTCCACCACCTCAGCATCTCTTTCCCTCAATCCCTCCATTCTTCATCCTATGTTTCAAATTCATGCTTCCCTCTCTCCCTCCTTTCTGTGTCCCAAGTTCATGCTCCCTCCCTCCTTCCTTACCTCCTTTATCTGAAGTTTGTGCTCCCTCCCTTCCGTATCCCTACACTACCCTGCCTCTCCCTTCTTGTGCCAATGCGCCCCTTATTCATCCCTGTCAAAACACGATCCTCTTCTTCCCTTCGGTGTCCCAACGCATCTGTTGTCTTTCCCTCTGTTCAGTGTTCCAAATTTGTGCCTCTTGCAGTTGTTTACCTCCCCTGGCCGGCTCTCTTCTCCCAGTTACACTTCGCAAAGTTACTACCGCTAGTTCCTGCACACGGCTGACCCGGAAGTCTTCCTTCAAGGCTTCCGGGTCAGCTCAAGAGGCATGAATTTGGAATGCTGAACGGAGTGAAAGACAAGGGGCGCTTTGGGACACTGAAGGGAGGAGGAGGGTCATGTTTTGACATGAAGGGAGGAAGAAGGGGCGCATTGGCACAGGAAGGGAGAGGCAGGATCCCAGTTCATAAGTACAAGTTTGACATAAATCAGGCATTCTTAAACCAGGGGACTGCCTGTAACTGCAAAAGACCAAGTGCACAGCCTAGGAATACACCTTGATGGCAACCTGTCGCTTTCTGACCATCTCACTCAGGTGGTATCTTCCTAATTTTATTATCTACGACAACTCCCCCAAAAATAAAGAACTACTTTTCAGAGTCCAATTTTGCCCAACTACTCTATGCCTTAGTACTCTCCTGCATGGATTACTGCAATGCGCTATTCAACGATCTCACGGCAAAGAATGTACATCAGCTCGTGTGTTCAAAACGCAGTGATCAGGCTTCTAAAAAAACCTCCGTGCCTGTGATCCTGTCTCCCAGGCTCTAACATCGGTTCACTGGCTGCCGTTGCCAAACGTTGTGTATTCAAGGGCCTGATGCTAGCGTTTAAATCCTTGCACAATTTGGTGCCGGGCTACATGATGGCTAAGCTTCCTCCGTACATGCCAAACCAGTCCCTCTGCTCCCATGATGAAATATGCCTCAAATCGTACATGTCTCCTGCCAGTGTGCCTTCTAAAGAGTAGCCCTCAGACAATGGAACTTCCTCCCAGAAAGGCTAAGCTGACCTTCAGGAAGTAGCTGAAAATCTAGCTCCTCTCCCAATTCTTTCAAGGCTCTGTCAACTGACTAGCCATTCACTTCACCATCTGGACTAGCTTACCACACAGCCTGTAACTAAGACCAGTTCCATATACCTTATTCATCTGAACGCACAATTTGCATTCACTCCAGTCACCCTTTTATTTCTCCTATTGCTTTTGTCTTAGGCTTCTTGTCTGTCTATATTTCCCAACTGTGGCTCCCCTCTGCTATCGAGTTGTTTTATTGAATTGTGTTGTACATGGCTAAGACAAAATCAGGGCAAAACCCCCTGGCGGTAAAAAGGCATACACTGCAGGTGCAGAAGAAACACCCAAGACCTGTTCCTGTCTTTCTAAAACAAGAGGAGGGAGGGGGGTGTCACCAGAGGCCACAGGAAAAATGGCAGAGCTTCCTGCAAAAACAGACGAAAAGCCTGCTGAAAAAACTCCCCCGTGGCTGAAGTGGCAAAGAGGCCTGAATGGGCCCAGCCGCTAAAGCAGAACTGCAAGCAGTATCAGCTGTAGCAGTAAGGGAATCCCCAGCACTATCGGCAGTAAGGGAAATCTGAGTTCCCTGACTGCTGGTTGGGGAAATACCTGTGTCAGCGGTAGAAGCCCGGGCTTCCCCACTGAGCCGGTGCACTCGCCAAGGGGATCCCTGCTCGCCGGCACACAAACCACTTAGTGCACACGCTGACCATATCAATCGCTTGTCGGACACATGAGCACTTTTTCAGTCTCTTTAAAGTGCTCATTGTAAACTGCTAGGGAAGAAAAAAAGTGCCGGTTAGCAATAAAAAACAATTAAGCTCAATTAAAGGGTTCCTTTTAGACTGGCACTGCCTCAGTACTTTCTTTTTTTAATTAAAAAAATCTAACTCGCAAAGGAGCAGACCCACAGGCTCTCAAAGCTGTAGTCTCTGACTGATTGTGGCAAGGCATACAGCTGAGGCATCTCTAAACAAAAATTGGGGAGATGGGAAAAAATGGGTGGGAGAGACTTGGCCACCCGAATGTGGCACCCCCAAGGTCGGACGGACCCCCGAAAGGGTCCCCTAAGTTCTATCTGGACAGCAAAATAAAAAGGACAATAAAGACCACTAATCAAATCCAACAAGCCCTAATTAACCACAGGAAAGACTGCAAAGGCTTACCACCTCCACCTGCTGGAGACTGAGAAAGACTGACTGTAGATGGGACTGCACAGCCCACTTGAACTACTGCCAAAAGTCAATATGTTCTCAGTCTGTACCTGCTGGTAGAGAAGCGTAAACCCATCCGTCTGTGCCGGTCTGGAGGGATGATAAAGAAGTGTTATTTTTACTTCTCTAGGAACCTGTGCCCTGATGCAGTTGTTACAAAACATGGAGGTGATGAGAGAGGTTGCCTGCTAATTTTCAGCTAAGTGCTCCTTACGCTTCAATTTTACAATTGATAAGTAAATATAAAGATATTAGAGGAGTATTATGAACTTTACATTTGGGAAGAGTATAAAGTATGAGAAAATGGGACTAGGTGATTTGGAGACATGAAGGCTGGGAGCTGTGCCAATGCCATTTGAAATTATCAAGTAGATCAATGGGGACTTAAAGCTCAATACTCCAAAAAGGAAGCAAGCAAAGGAAGTAAACCTGTGGGTTACATGTTGGAATGCTCTGTAACTTGTTTTTTGAGACTACACCGCCAGATTACAACTTTTTCAATTATCCTTCGGTTCCCTGACGCAGGATCAATACGTGCCATATTGGAACCTACAACCTAAGATAAGTTTGTTATCTTGTATTTTTCAACCTTTTAACCTCATCAAAATGTGGAAGACTGTGGATACACAGCGCATTGAGTATTTTTTGATATCAACAAAACTATCTTGAACATGTGATGATTGGGTGGTGAGGTGACAGTCTTGGGGTTCGCCCCTTGTGTTACCTTCATGTCTTTGAGCATAAGCTTCAATATAAGTTGATAATAATTCTATACAATTGACTGACTGTATGCGAGTGATTTTATATTGCATTTGCCATTTTCTCTTTAATCACTCTCTTTTTGGAGTATTTGAAATTATCAGGCATTTGTCCAGGGATGAACATAGGGGGTCTTGTAATATTATTGATGTACTTTATTCCTGCCGCAGTATCTATTGGCTCTGCAACACTACAGGCAGTTGGATTATTGCTCTCCCTTCCATTGCAACTATCACACAAACTGACACACTATACCGTATCTGAGCAAAAGCATTGGTGATTCCTTGAGGAACTAGACATGATCTAAGTACAACGGCTGCAGAAAAGATGTACTGTATACCTAGGGGAAATGTTGACCTCCAGAATCCAAGGCTTGAGATTCTCATCCAGCATAATATCAAATCCAAAGAGTTCATGACAGCAGGAGGGCTTCTGTACATACATCTTCAGCAGACTGGTCACGTAGGGCTCAGACCTGGGGAGAAAGGCTGATTGATATGGGGTGTGACATTTTATGGAAACAAAGAAATAGATGTCAGAAGATTAGGACCACTTGCACCATCCAATTACCCATTTTTACCACGTATTGTACTATCACTTCCCTCTGCCACCAAGGTCCTTTGATGTCTGTCCCCTACATGCGTTACATACTTTAATTCTGCCAGAATTTTGGCTCCTAAATCTGTTCCAGGCGATCGCCATTTTCTCAGTGAAAGTCTTATGTCCTTGAGTTTTTCTTCATTTGCTTTCTTATGATGACCTTTATCCCCCTCGAAGATAATGTTTCCATCTGGTACTTTAGCGACACCTATTAGATATTAGGTTCATATCTCCCCTTTCCCTTCTTTTTTTTTTTTTTTAATACATCTTAAGCATAGAGTCCCTTGGTGTATGGATTCTAGCATGTTTATTGTCCCTATTTTGTTTTTCTTCTTCCTTCTGAATGTCCCTTTACACAGAATTCAAGGAGAAGTTTCTGTTGAGCATTCCATAGAGATTCCCCCCTCTCCCTATGCACCCAACTATAGTAATGAGAGTTCTAGTTCTTCCCTCCATAATGGCATGACCTTTTGATTTCTACATCCAGTTCTTTCAAATGTTTAGCTATCTCATTTTTTTCTTATCTATTATTCTGGCAGGTTATCTGCAAATAGGCTTAAAAAAAAACACCAAAATTTTACCAATAAAGGAGAAAACTAAACAAGAAAAATTGGTAAAAGCTTTAAGCAACCTGTTGAGAATCTACAACAACATAATTAGAAAAATTATGAACTATAAGGGAACCTCAGTACAGGCTTAATCAACCCTTCGATTCTTTCTTAGACCCGGGCAAGTGCCTATAGATGACCAGCACCAGACCTGAAAGGTCTAAATAAACACTGCTGGAGAAAATGATCCAAAAATTGAGAAAGGGGTTCCAGGACCATATTCTTCAGAGAAACTATAGGTCTCCCTGGGGGGTGAGACCAAAGACTTATGAATCTTTGGAACAGTATAAAAAACTGGTATCCTGGGATAAGGGAGGGAAAGAAAATTGCTCTCAGCTTTGGTAATTATTCCATTAGAAAAAGCTCCTTGGACAATTCTGTTGATATCATTTAGTAGCTCCTTTGTAGGGTCAGGCTGTAGTGGAACATAACTTTACAGATCCCCAAGTTGTCGTATTACTTCCTCCTGATATTAATCCCTATTTTGAATGACAATAGAGCCCCCTTTGTCAGCGGGTTTGAAAATAATGCGCTGATAAGAACATAAGAATTGCCGCTGCTGGGTCAGACCAGTGGTCCATCATGCCCAGTAGTCCGCTCCCGCGGCAGCCCTTAGGTCAAAGACCAGTGCCCTGAATCTAGCCTTACCTGCGTACGTTCTGGTTTAGCAGGAACTTGTCTAACTTTGTCTTGAATCCCTGGAGGGTGTTTTCCCCTATAACAGACTCCGGAAGAGCGTTCCAGTTTTCCATCACTCTCTGGGTGAAGAAGAACTTCCTTATGTTTGTACGGTGTCTATCTCCTTTTAATTTTAGAGAGTGCCCTCTCATTCACTCCACCTTGGAGAGGGTGAACAACCTGTCTTTATCTACTAAGTCTATTCCCTTCATTATCTTGAATGTTTCGATCATGTCCCCTCTCAGTCTCTTCTTTTCAAGGGTGAAGAGGCCCAGTTTCTCTAGCCTCTCACTTTATGGCATCTCCTCCAGCCCCTTAACCATTTTAGTCGCTCTTCTCTGGACCCTTTTGAGTAGTACTGTGCCCTTCTTCATGTATGGCGACCAGTGCTGGACGCAGTATTCCAGGTGGGGACATACCATGGCCCGGTACAGTGGCATAATAACCTTCTCCGATCTGTTTGTGATCCCCTTCTTAATCATTCCTAGCATTCTATTTGCCCTTTTCGCCGCTGCACATTGTGCAGACAGCCTCATTGACTTGTCAACCAGTACTCCCAAGTCTCTTTCCTGGGGAGTCTCTCCGAGTACCTCACCGGACATCCTGTATTCATGAATAAGATTTTTGTACCTGACATGCATCATCTTACATTTATCCATGTTAAACCTCATTTGCCATGTTGCGGCCTATTTCTCAAGCGTGTTTATGTCACGTTGCAGGTCTTCGCAATCTTTCTGTCTCTTCACCAATCTGAATAACTTTGTTTCGTGTGCAAATTTTATCACCTTGCTCGTTGTACCAATTTCCAAGTTGTTTATAAATCTGTTGAAGAACACAGATCGAAGCACCGAACCCTGCGGCACTCCACTCGTGAAGCTTTCCCAGTCCGAGTATTGTCCATTTATCCCCACTCTCTATTTCCTATCTGCCAACCAGTTTTTAATCCACGTGAGTATTTCACCCTTGATTCTATGATTCGCAGTTTTTCGAAGTAGTCGTTCATGTGGGACCTTATCAAACTCCTTCTGAAAATCCAGATATACAATGTCGACCGGGTCAACCTTGTCTATCTGCCTGTTTACTCCCTCGAAGAAGTGCAGCAAGTTCGTTAAGTAAGATTTTTCTTTGCTGAAGCCATGCTGGCTGGTCCTCATCCGATTGTGTCCGTCTAGGTGATCAATGATGTGGTTCTTTAATAATAATAATAATAATAATAATAACTTTATTCTTGTATACCGCATTACCATGGAAGTTCTATGCGGTTAACAGAAGAAGAGACTGTACATTTACAGTGATGTTACAATTTCGTTAAGGTTAGATTTACATTTTGGACGATACAAATTCGGTCAGGTTACCTTTACGTTTTTTGACAATAAATGTGTTGTGAAGTTATTTTGGCAGTTAGGTTATATGTTCAGAACGGTTAGAATTGCTATAGTTAGATACAGCAGCGTTACAGATTGCAGTGTTGCATGAGGTCGTGAGGGCTTAGGGGGAGAGGTCAGGAGGGGAAGGGGAGGAGGGAGGGTTGATCAGAGGAATTTGTCAAAGAGGTAGGTTTTAGTTAACTTCCGGAATGTTTGATAGTGGGGTGAATTGGAGATAAGGGTAGAGAGGCATTTGTTCCATTTGCCTGCTTGGAATGCTAGAGATCGATCTAGGAATTTTTTGTAGAGGCAGCCCTTCATGGAGGGGAAGGAGAACAGGTTGGTGTTTCGTGTGCGAGAGGGGCGTGCAATTTCAAGGTGTTCGGATAGGTAGATTGGTGAGGAGCCTGCTAAGGTTTTGAAGCAGAGGCAGGCGAATTTGAAGGTGATTCTTGCCTCCACCGGCAGCCAGTGGAGTTTAGCATAATAGGGGCTGATGTGGTCGTATTTTTTGAGGCCGAAGATGAGGCGGACGGCGGCATTTTGTACTATTCTTAGGCGTTTGGTGGTGTTTTTGTAGGCTCCTAGGTATATGATGTTACAGTAGTCCAATATGCTTAAGATTAATGATTGGACCAGTAAGCGGAAGGAGAGGTGGTCAAAGTGGTGTTTAATAGTGCGGCGTTTCCAGAGGGTACAGAAGCATTTTTTGACCTGGGCATTGGTATGGTCTTCTAATGTTAAGCATCTATCTAGGATGACTCCGAGTATTTTTATGGAGGGGTTGATAGGATAATCTAGGCCGTTCAGTTTTATGGAGGTGTTTGTTATTTTGTGGGTAGGGCTTGCTAGGAAGATTTTGGTTTTTTCGGTGTTCAATTTTAATTTAAATTGCGAGGTCCATTGTTCTAATTTGGTGAGGATGGAGGATGTGAGTTGTTCTGTCTGTTGGGTGAGTGAAGTTAAGGGGATGATGATGGTGATGTCGTCAGCGTAGATGAATGATTTAAGGTTTAAATTAGCTAGCATACGTGCTAGAGGTGCCAAGTAGATGTTAAAGAGGGAGGGGGAGAGTGGGGAGCCTTGTGGGACTCCACAGGAGTTACGCCATTGATGGGAGAAGGTTCCGTTGCTGTGGACTTGATAGGTACGGCTAGTTAGGAAGCTAGAGAACCAGTGGAGTACTTGGCTGGAAATGCTGATGGAGTCTAGGCAACGGAGCATAATACCATGGTCGACCAGATCGAAAGCGCTGCTTAGGTCGAATTGGAGTACTAGGGCGCTTTTGCCCAGGGAGAATAGTTGGAGGAGGTAGTTGGTTAGAGCAGCTAGGACTGTTTCCGTGCTGTGGTTTGCGCGGAAGCCGGATTGGGAATCAGGAAGGATGTTGAACTTTTCTAGGTAGTTCATGAGGTCATGGTTAATGAGGCCTTCCATTAGTTTTTGGAAGAGTGGTATGTTAGCGATGGGTCTATAGTTGGTGATGGAGGAGATGGGTTCTTTGTTGTTTTTGAGGCGGGGGGATACGAGAATGTGGCTGAGTTCGGTCGGGAAGAGGCCAGTGGACAGGCATAATGAGATCCAATTGAAGAGTTCGGCTTTGAATTGGGGGGGAGCAGATTTAATGATGGTGGGTGGGCAGTTGTCTAATAGGCAGTTGGAGTTGGCATATTTTGAGAAGAGTTTGAGAAAAAGGTTCCAGTCTGGGCTTTCGAATGAGCTCCAGGTCATGTCAGCCCTTGAGCCTGTTATGTCTATTGCTGGAAGGGTAGGGATTGTCTCCGTGTTGAGAGTTGGAAGTGATAATTTTAGGGTTTTGATTTTATTGGCAAAGTGGTCAGCTAGGATCGTTGCGGGGGGCGGGAGTTCTGAGCTGGAGCGTTTATGTGAATCGGTGTCTAAGAGGGAGTTGACTAGTCGAAAAAGTGCTTTGCTGTTTAGAGTAGGGGTGTTGATGAGTTGAGAGTAGTATTTACTGCGTTTTTCAGCTATGGATTTTTTGTATTCGCTGACTTTTTTCCGCCAGTTAAGTCTGTCGTTGTCGGTCCCTGATTTGCGCCATTTTCGTTCAAGTTTCCTTACTTCGCGTTTTATGGCTATGAGATCCATGTCAAACCATTTGTTTGTGGGCCAAGAGGATTTTTTGCGGAGTCTTGGGGGGGCGATGGTGTTAAGGATTTTGTCGCTGAAGTGTTTCCAGTCAAGGTGGAAGTTGGGGTTGGGGTCGGATTTGGAAATGAGGGTGTAGTGGGACCAGAAATCTACAGGATTAATTTTTTCTCTTGTCCAGGTCATTGTCTTTGTTTGGTTAGGTGTGTGTTTCCTGTCTGGTTGTTTTTGGGGCCAGGATAGTTCAAAATGGCATAGGAGGTGGTCAGACCAGAGAGTGTTAAACCAGTTTAGTTTAGTGAGACTTATGAGTGAAGTAGTAGAGGGGATGGAAAGGAAAGTGACCATGTCCAGCTGATGACCTTTATTGTGTGTTATGGTGGAAGGGGGTTTGGCGAAGCCTAGTGATGTGAGGAAGGAGTATAGGTCTGCAACGCTGGGGTTTTCTTCTTGTTCAAGATGAAGGTTGATGTCTCCTGCTAGGAGGTTGTGGGTGCCAGCTGCTGAATTTGTGATAAGAAATTCGAAGTAGCCTTCTTTTGCTAAGTTCCATTTATTAGGGGGGATGTAGAATAGCGTGATGTTGAGATTATCGATGAGGTCAGTTTTAGAGATTTTGCAGGTGATGATTTCTAGATCATTGGTTAATTTGGAATCTAGGATTTGGAAGTGGAAGTGGTCGCGTAGTATGATGGCCAGGCCACCTCCCCTTTTGGAGTTTCTTGAGAGGGGGATTACTTTGTAGTGTGGTGGGAGAATGTCTGCTATGATGGCATCCTGGTCGGAGATGAGCCATGTTTCTGTTAGAAGTACAAAGTCCAGATGGGTTTCTTCAAGCCAATCTTTGAAGAGTTGGGCTTTGTTTCTAACCGAGCGAATGTTCAGGTAGGCGCCTGGGAGAATGGATTGTTCTAGGGGGGGCAGGAGTTCTGTGCGTTGTAAATTTTTAAGGGATCGTTTTTTGTTTTGTGTTGGTCTGGGTGTGTGGCGGGTAGTGTGAATGACGGGGATGGGGAAAGGACCTGTTTCTGTGACGTCCTGAATGAGTCGGTGAGGTCGGAGGGGTTTATCGTGTCCCGGAATTCTAGTCCAAGCAGTGTAGATAGGTATGGGTTCGAAGGCTGAAGCTTTGGGGATCCAGCTTCTTATAGTAAGGAGGTAGAGAAGGAGAAGGGCGGTGAGCTTGTGGGTAGTGCTGGACATGTTTATTGACAGGTGAGGTAGCTAGGGGGGAAAACTGGGAGAGGGGGAAGGGCAGACTGGAGATGTAGGGTGGGAGGAAGAGACAGATGATTGGGTAGTGGTTGGGTTGGTATGAGATAGTAGGGATGGGTAAGGTGTTTGTGAGCGGTGGGGAGAGAGGTACTGTGGGCAGATGAACAAGTTAAGATTATGAGCTAGATAGGGATACAAGCAGTGGGTTATAAGAGACCATGAACAGTATAGCAGTTGGACAATATGGATGTTATGTTTAAATGATATTAAAGGCAGGAGCAGGTAAGAGTTTGATCTGAGTGACAAAACTTTCTGTGGCCCTCAAGTGGGCGAAGAAATCGATTTAATCGCCGCTCAGGTGGTGATTTAATCAAGTTACCCCGCAGGTTCGGGGGAGGGGCGGCGCGGTGCACGCGTGCCTCTCTCAGGGCTGGATCCCGACGAAGTGGCTGGGCCCAGGCGGCGATCCAATCAAGTTACCCCGCAGGTTCGGGGGAGGGGCGGCGCGGTGCACGCGTGCCTCTCTCAGGGCTGGATCCCGACGAAGTGGCTGGGCTCAGGCGGCGATTTAGTCAAGTTACCCCACAGGTTCGGGGGAGGGGCGGCGCGGTGCACGCGTGCCTCTCTCAGGGCTGGATCCCGACGAAGTGGCTGGGCCCAGGCGGCGATCCAATCAAGTTACCCCGCAGGTTCGGGGGAGGGGCGGCGCGGTGCACGCGTGCCTCTCTCAGGGCTGGATCCCGACGAAGTGGCTGGGCCCAGGCGGCGATCCAATCAAGTTACCCTGCAGGTTCGGGGGAGGGGCGGCGCGGTGCACGCGTGCCTCTCTCAGGGCTGGATCCCAATCAGCGCCTCTGCCATCTTTCCCGGTACCGAGGTCAGACTCACCAGTCTGTAGTTTCCTAGATCTCCCCTTGAACCTTTCTTGAAGATCGGTGTAACATTCGCCACTTTCCAGTCTTCCGGAATCCTTCCCGATTTGATTGGCTATTAGTTGAAACAGTTCAGCTATAACCCCTTTCAGTTCCTTGATTACCCTCGGATGGATGCTGTCTGGTTCAGGGGATTTATCGTTTTTAAGCCTATCAATCTGCCTGCATACCTCTTCTAGACTGACCGTCAACCCTATCAGTTTCCCATCTTCATTTCCTGCATATAGCCTGTCAGCTTCTGGTATGTTGTGTATATCCTCTTCGGTAAATACAGACGCAAAAAATGTGTTCAGTTTGTTGGCGATGCTTTGTTCTCCTTTAGCACTCCCTTTATTCCATGGTTATCCAATGGCTCCCCTGCTTCCTTTACCATCAGGGATAGACTCTAAAATTCGTAAGTCTCTTAAAATTAGATCTCTAAATGTAGTTATATTAGGATCTATGGGGCCCGGGGGGGGGGGGGGTCCAAGAGGATTTCAGATGTAATATTGAGGCATCCTGTTCAGAAGAGGCAGAGAAAAAATACAACTTAATCTGTAGGTTGTGTATGATCCGTGCAAGATCGCATCTGATTGTAAAAGGGTCATACTTGATGGTAGAGACAAAAGATAGGCCCTTGTTTAGGACACCTATTTGATCGGTATTTAATGTCAGAGGGCTGCTGGATCGTGTTTGGGGGTGATTCCCTTGATCGTATTGGGTTCTACCCTGTTCCACTGTCCTTGGCAATTTTGTTGGCCTTAAAAATGCCTGTCTCTGGACTGGGACCTGGAATCACTGTCGCTAGCTGAACTATTGTTACCGTCCAAAAACCCCTGATAATTAGTTTTCTTGCTGCTATCAACTGAAACAGTCCCTGTTGGTCCTGTTGTTTGTTAAGCCAAGGGTATACAAGTCCCTGTGCATAATCCTGAGTGTCCCTCTGTAATTTTTTTCAGTTTATTTTGTCTAAAAGTCTCCAATGTACTATGTAGGTCAGCTATTTGTTCTTGAAATTGTTTAGAATCTGGGCCCGTTGATAAATGCTGAAATTTTTCATCTGATTCTCTGGTAACCTCAATGCTAGACTCATTAATGGTATCCACCATTAGTACCATTAAATCAAGCGAACATTTATTGAGAATCGCTGCCCACTTCTCCAAAAATGTGGTATTGTCTGTTTTTGAATACGTAATCCTCTGGGGATCATTCATTTCTTAAAGTATGCTATTAAAGACCAATTTTTATGGGCTAGACGAATATGTACCACTGATGCAGATTTTAAGAAGGAAGCTATGATACTTTGGGACACATTTTTGATAAGAGGCTATCTGGCGTCTGTGGTCCAGAAGGCCTATTTAAGAGCTTGGCATGCCAACCGAGATTTATTGCTAGGCCAGACCAGCAGGGAAACGTCATCTAACCAAGTTTGTGTTATTTCTCATTCAGTGGCCACAAGCATTCATAATCATTGGCATGTACTACAACTGCATTCGGTGTTTCAAGATAATCCGTGCATTGCATTCACAAGAGGAAAAAAATATCTCGGAACATTTAGGGCTCCTTTTACTAAGCTGCGGTAGTGTTTTTAGCGCGTGCTGCAGATTAGCTTGTGCTAACACCAGCTCAATGGAGGCGTTAGTGTCTAGCGTGCACTAAAACCACTAGCGCAGCTTAGTAAAAGGAGCCCCTAGTCTCTTCAGATTTTGGTTTGAAGCCTTCCCAGCAATTAAGAAAAGGCTTTCATTCTCCCTGTGGCCACTGTTCTTCTTGTCACGCTTCTCACAGTGGGGATTGGCGAATACATCCTACCACCGGACAGACCTATTGGTTAAGATGTCACCTTCGTTGTATATGTGATAACATGTTCCTGTGGTCAAATCTATGTTGGCTGTACATCTCGGGCCATAAAAATTAGACTAATGGAACATCGTAGTTGTTTAAAAACGGGGAAACATCCTGCTCCCATGGTTTCTCACAATATCCATCATCATCATGCATTTCCACAATTGAAATGGGCTGTTTTGGAGCAAATACCTATTGCTTTCAATGGTGACAAATATACAAAGAGAGAATTTTGGGAGTTTTTATTTGAAAGCATACTCTCCCTCCGGATTAAATGAAAAGTTGATTAATGCTTTTCAACATAGGTTTTTAAGGGTGCCTTCTAGTTTTCAGCTCTGCAGTTTTTTCTGTTTTCTTTTTCGTTTGATTTTTTTCAGTACAATCAAAGAATCTTTTTCACACATTAACAATATTTTTAATTTATTTGGGAACTTTCCCACAAAGGACTATTATGCTTTTCAGCTGTGTACGTTTTGAAGTCATTTTGCATGTCATCATGTTGAGAGTGTGTTGCCTTCTGTGGAGCTCCAGGGCATCTTTAAGCACCCCAGACGCCATTGTTGCTTATTGCTTTCAGCTCTAGTGTGATTGTGCCAAGCTGATTATTTGCAGGATTTATCACTGAGTGGACTGGCTGCTCTTTCGTCTCTCCAGCATTTGATCCCTACTCCTGACAAAGATACTGAAACGGGGCTCTGTCGAGTGGAGATTGAGTGAAATCAACTTGATGGGATTCAGCTAAGTTGAACTATTTCTTAGCAACATTGCTTTTAGCACTGTTATGATTTTTGCACTTTTTCATTCTATTTTTGATTGTTTTTGAAGTTTTTTCTGGGGGGGAGTTTAAAACGCTTCTTCCTTTTTCGAATCTACACTCAACATTTTAGTGTTTATTAGCACTTATTATCTTTTTGAAAAACTTATTATGATGTACTGGGCAGTGTTTATTTAGACCTTTCAGGTCTGGTGCTGGTCATCTATAGGCACTTGCCTGGGGCTAAAAAAGAATCGATTAAGGTTGATTAAGCCCATACTGAGGTTTCCTTATAGTTCTTAATTTTTCTAATTACACTGGTATAGATTCTCAACAGGCTGCTTAAAGCTTTTGCCAATTTTTCTTGTTATCAATCTGACACTTCCCCAATGCCACTTATAGAAACACTGAATAAGATCTGGGCCTTGTAATACCACATCAGTTACTTTCTCTTTCCACTGATCACCAGTAGCACCACTTACTTTCCATCCAGTTTATTATTTTTCTTTCAGCTTGCCTACTGGTTTTCTCTAGGGAAGATCTGAAAAGTTTTATTATATAAGCAGATAAACGGGGTTAGACAGATTTGGCTTTTTGAGTGACTTTGGCTTTTTGAGTGATTTTGGCATCAAAGCTGTTTAAGTGCATTAGAAGGTCTAGGAGTGACAAGCTAAACCTCCTAAGAGAACAGAACACGCCAAGCAATCCTGGAGTCTGTTCAAACGGATAACACAACCTCATTTTAGATACCATAAAACAGTTCTGAACAGATAAAGGCCAGACTTACGCAATAACAGTTTTGACGACAATATCTTTAATTTTTTCCCAGATTCTATCACTGTTGATACCTTTCTGATTCAGGTAGCTCCAGAGAGCCTTTAGCGCCCTGCAGAATAAGGAAAAACAACAAAATAAAAAGACCTTCATTTTCAGAGCATTTCTCCATTCCTGCTCACATGGAGGCTGCCACTATTGTAAAACTCTTGTAAAAGGCGGAATTCAGGAAAAGGGATGAGACCCACCTTTCTGTGCTTACAATTATTATATACAGCAGTGTATTGCAAACTGTGTGCCACGGCACACTGACTAGGAAGAGAGGCGCCTGCCAGCTGACTTGCCTACCCAGTATGGCACCAGCGCTGCATAGTGCTGCTCAATTCACTTTGGTGAATCAATTCGTTTTCTAAAAAAAATTGGGCTCACTGATTCGGTGACCAACCCTCCTCCCCATACCTTCGGGCCTCCTAAAGAAGGTGCGGCAGTGCTTTGGCAGCGAACAGCCTGTCCTAAGCACTGCCTCTTGCTGGCCGTCCACTGCCGCTACTGCTCCTGGCTTTAGGGGGCAAGGGTCAGTTGGGAAGTGCTGCATAGACCCCAGCGCTGGGTACCCTCGGCTCCGTGGATTTAGGGAGCCCCCCCAAAGGCCGGCATGTTTCCCCCTTCTCTCTAGCATTCTCTGGCTTCCCCCCTGGCCTCCCGGTCTCACCTTCAAAGCTAATTACGGCAGCCTGCAGAGAATCGCCAGTGCTATAGCAATCCTAGCATGCTGCCGTCGGCCTCTGCAGCACATTCCCTCTGCCTCTGCTAGGATTGCTACAGCACTGGCAATCCTCTTCAGGCTGCTGCAATTATATTACATTACATTGGTGTCTTCTATCCCTCCAATACCTTTCAGTTCTAGATGGTTTACAACAAGAATTGGCCTGGGCATTCCCAGGGAGATTACAAGGTTGATAGATATTGTAAGCGTCAGGATCTGGGAAAGGTCGATATGGTTTGTTTGGATCATTTGACAAATTTCTTGAATAGTATGATTTTCAGTTCTTTCCTGGGCATTGTGGTCAGCAGATTTGAGAGGTGGTGATCTATTTTTGCTGCTCTGGTGTAGACCGTCATATATTTTTTTTGCTTTGCGTGTCTTTGATTAGGGGGTGGGTAAAGTGTGCATGAGTTCTCCTTGGTCTGGATATGTTTTTCCAGATTAGGCGGTTGCTCAGATAGCTTGGTCCATTTCCATTTAGGGCTTTGAATAGGGTGCAGTAGAATTTGTGTTGCATGCATGCTTCTACTAGGAGCCAGTGTGAGTCTTGGAAAGCTGAGGTAATGTGGTCGTATTTTTTCAGCGAGTATATTAGTCTTAGGGCTGTATTTTGGACTGTTTGTAATTGTTTTAGCATGTTGGCGGAGCATAACAGGTAAAGTATGTTACAGTAGTCCAGGAGTTCTAGGATTAGCGCTTGTACTATGAGTTTGAATTGTTCGTTGTTGAAGTATTTTCGGATTTGTCTTAAGTTATGCATGGTTGCGAATGCCTTTTGAATCGTTTTGCTGATTTGAAGGTGAGATCGGGAGGCCAGGGGGGTAGCCGGAGGACTGGTGGAAAAGAGGGAGAAATGTTGGAAGGAAAGGGAGATATCTTAACCCAACCCTTCCCCCTCCTCCTAGATAAATTCTCCCCCAAACCTCCACTTAAATAATCTCTTCCTCCCCAAAACACCAACCAAGTATTCAGATCCCTGAAATGTAACGTAATCTTATTTGTACTCTAACTGTAATCTATTTGTTATATCACACAGTAACGTACAGTCAATTTAATATCCAATTTGCAAGTTCTTCCGGAATTAATCCAGGTACCTCTCCTCCCTTGTAACCAAAAAAAACCAACCCAAAACTGTTGTAACTTCACTGGAAATGTCCAGTTAGCTCTTTTGTAATCTGCCTTGAACTGCAAGGTATAGGCGGAATAGAAGTCCCTAATGTAATGTAGGAGGCAAAAAGGAGGAAGGGAAAGAGAAATGTTACACTTGGGGGGGGGGGGGGAGAAGAGAGATGAGTAAAGGAAGGGAGAGATACCAAACCAGGGAATGGAAGGGAAGGAGGGAGAACGAGAGGGCACTCTAAAGTTAAAAGGGGATATATTCTGTACAAACGTAAGGAAGTTCTTCTTCATCCAGAGTGGTGGAAAACTGAAATGCTCTTCCGAAGGCTGTTATAGGGGAAAACACCCTTCAGGGATTCAAGACAAAGTTAGACAAGTTCCTGCTAAACCAGAACGTATGCAGGTAAAGCTAGACTCAGTTAGAGCACTGGTCTTTGACCTAAGGGCCACCGCAGGAGAGGACTGCTGGTCTGACCCTTTAGCAGCAATTCTTATGTTCTTATGAGTCTGATAGTGCTATAGAAATATTAATAGTAGTAGAGAGAGATGCCAGACTGGGAAGGGGGGAAAGGAAGGAGAGAGATGTTGGACTACTGGGGGGGAGGGGAAGGAGAGAGATGTCAGACCATGGAAACGGGGAGGGAAGGAGAGAGAAGGGAAGGGAAGACATAGAAAAGTAGATTTTGAGAAGAAAGCAGAAAAAGTGAAAAATTGAATGTTAAGTTAATGCCAAAGATAGATGTCCCATATAACGACTTTATTGACTCTCAATATAAAATATTATCCCTGTTTTTGTTAGAAATGAAGGTGATCCCAGATCCCAAAGATAGATGTGAGGCAGAAGGAGGAGAGAAAAACAGTCAGTGGATAGGAAAAGAAGACCCTGGAAACATAGTTAAAAGCACAGAAAAATAAAGTCACCAGAAAACAAAGGTAGGGGAAATGATTTTATTTTCAATATAGTGATTGAAATGTGTCAATTTTGAGAATTTTTATCTGCTGTGTACATTGTATATGAAAAATGAATATAAAAAATTGCATTACAATTAGTAAAGGGTGTGGGATCTGGGGCAGAGCTTGGGAGGTCTGTGATTGGGGTACTCAGTTGATATTTGTTAGACTTAAGGGTACTTAGCTTGAAATAGTTGAGAAAAACTGCTATAGACAATCAGCCAGCGCCTCTCCTCTCCAGCTCTCTTCCATGTTGGCACCCCCTACTATCGTCTCAGGGCCCATCTGGAGGACCTCTGTGCACACTTCCGCACACTTCCAGTTGCCTCGAGCCCTGGCTCAAGAAAGTTTGTGACACATTGATATACAGGTACCTACTTTGCGCAGGTCCTTATTTTCACTGATCTGCTTCTCTCTTTCGAGCAGGGACTGTCTTGTGTGTGTCTGGTAATGCTACAGATATAATAAATAGTAGTCATCCCAGTAGTCCCTATGGAACTTGATGCAACACTTACACCTAGAGGTCGAAGCCTCCTCCAGTGGATCCCATAATTCACTAATGTTTCTAAGATTTCCTTAATGTTGGAAAGAACCTACTTTCAAAATTATTCCTCAGTATGCAACAGTTGATTACCTACTGTATTCCAGGCACCTGGAAAAATCTGGATGCAAGCACCCTTTGTAGCAAAAAAACCCTCTAAATTCATTATCAAGCCTTCCTGAGCTATATGAAAATGGACTTGGAGAGTAATTTCATTACAAGATGCCTATGTAAAAGTTCTAAGTGGTAGAACAAATATGACACGCTCTGGTATATTGCCCTGCTGGGTAAATCCTTCCTGAGTAGACAAGGGTGACAGATAGCAAAGCTAAGATATCAATTCTTCTCAATAGGTTTCCCCAAAATTGTTGTTGTCAAAACATTATCTTCTTTTCTCATCAAAATATCCAAGAAAGAAATACTCTTAAGTGTCTCAGTTAGCTATAAATTTTAGGTGAGAAACAAGTGAATTCAGCCAAATAATAAACTCTCTCAACATGTCAGATGAAGATGTCCAGATAACAAAATACAGTGGAACCTTGGTTTACGAGTATAATTCGTTCCAGAAGCATGCTCGTAAACGAAATTGCTCATATATCAAAGCGAGTTTCCCCATAGGAAGTAAAGGAAACGCGCTTGATACATTCCACCTCCTACCCCCCTCCGAGGCTACCGGCGCTGCTTCATCACCCCCCACTGCTTAAACCGGCATCACACCCCATGCTGGAAGCAGCATCTGCCCGCCCTCCCTCCCAAACAAGCTCCTTACCCATCCACTGCTTGCCGGTGCCAGTTAAGGAAAGATCCCGCCTCTTGCCTGGGCTTTGAGCATCTACACATGCTCAAGGCCTTTTGTCTCTTGTTCTCTCCGAGATCTCCGAGAACTCGGAGAGAACGAGAGCTAGAAGGCCTTGAGCATGCGCAGATGCTCAAAGCTCAGGCAAGAGGTGGGATGTTTCCTTAACTAGCACAGCACGCAGCAGATGGGGTAAGGAGCTTGTTTGGGTGGGTGTGCGGATGCCACGTCCAGCACGGGGGTGCGATGCTGGTTCTCGGGGGAGGGGGGTAGGTGGGGGGGGGTGCTTGTTTACCGGGACATGCTTGTTTTGCGAGTTATGGTTTGCGGGACTGTTTTGCTCGTCTTGCAAAACACGCGCAAACCGCGTTACTCGCAAACTGAGGTTCCACTGTAAGTCATTAATGATTAAGATGTACTTCTCCAAAATTAGATACATAAAGGTTGGAGGTTGCTATGGGGGCCACAATGGCACCCTTGATCACAAACTTGTTTGCGGCTCATTCTCTTGGGCTTCCATAGTTGGTGGCATGATTGTTGCAGTTTTCCAGGTCTTGCTGTGAGACCCAGAAAACTGCAACAATCAGTTGAGCATGTTTATACCTCCCAATTTTATTTTTGAAGATCAAATTATGGGTTGGGTTCATGATGTTTTTATTTTATGGGAAAGTAACTTTTTGAATGCAAGCTGTTAGAAACTTAAGTTTATAGTCCATTGAGACACTTCCAGCACTGAGACAGAATCAATTGGCTGTGGGACAGGTTGACCACCCAGCCCAGGGACTGCAGAAACCCCACAACCCGAGCCATGACTCAGGAACTCTCCTGCAACAAATTTGCACAAAGCAGTCAATCTTCCCGATAGGGGAGAACCAGAATATCCTCCTTGCACAATGCCACTGCCACAAAACTTTTGGTGAAAATCTGCGGTGCCATAGCAAGACCAAAGGAAAGCATTCTTAAATGATAATGCTCTCCCAAAATCGCAAAGCGAAGGAATCGTGGATGGGAGGCCCTAATGAAAGAAGGCAGAAACACCACCGTCAAATAGAGAGAAGGCAGAAACTCCCTGGGGAGAACAACCAGAAATCAGACGGACTCCGGAGCACTCTGTTGATACCTTTAAGATCCAAAATGGGCAGAAAAGACACCTCTGTCTTGGGCACTGCTAAGTAAATGGAGTACCTGCTGGTGCTAATCCCGAGGAGGCAATAGGACTGCCGCTTTCAGGACCAGCAACCTCAGCACAGTTTTCCGAAAAGCCCTCCTGTTCCAAGTTGAGGAGAGGAAATGGTCTGGGAAAGGACATGAAAACTCCAGAGCACAACTGTCCTCAATCACCTCCAGGACCCACTGATCTGTTGTTATCTCGGCCCATCCCTAGTAAAAACTCCTGCAACCAGGCTCTGACTGGAACCGTGAGAAGGACCTGCAACGCATACATTGGAAGAAAAAAGACAAAGGAAAAGAGGTCGCACCCTGGCCATGGTGGTATCTATGAAATCCACTCAAACGTCCCCAGGCAGAACCACCACACGAGACCTGGCCGGGTCAGTCCTCTAGTGTTGGGTTTTGTTTTTTTTTTACCTTTACTTAGGCACTCGAGGCCTGAACCAGCTTATTCAACTCCTCCCCGAAGAGAAAAGAGCCCCAAAAGGGAAACTTACTGAGCTTAGCCTTAGATGCCGCATCCGCTAACCCCGAAGCCACAGGGTACGGTGGGCCATCACACCCAAAGCCATGGACTTGACTGAGGCACCCAACAGATCATACATGGCATCAGAGAGAAAAGAAGCTCCCAGCTCAATCTTAAGAACTTCCTGATCCGCTAAGGACCAGTCAGCCACTTCATGATCAAGAACCCTTGCAGACCACCGGAAACTAGCCCGGGGTACCAGACATTCACAATTTGCCGCCTGGACAGACAGTGCAGCCACTTCAAAATTGCATTTAAGTAGAGCTGCCATCTTACAGTCCTGAGATCTCAGGGCTGAGCTGTCTTTCACCTTCACGGTATGTCTGCATGCAATAGTTGAAACACCTCAGGAGACTTAAAGGTATCTCTATCCCCATCTGGAATAGGGTAGTCTGGCCATGGACAGCGTCAATCAAAAAAGCAAGTCCGAAACGTTCCACTGAGCATGCACTACATTCCGAATATCCTGATGCATAGAGAAAGAGTGGGTTGCTGACCGGATCCCTCTAAGAAGAGGGTCCACCACACGAGGGGGTCCTTAGCTTCCTCTTCAAAGTGTAAAACTGAAGACATTTGAAGAATGAGCTCCTGCAACACTTCCCGAGGAAAAATGAGCATACACATTCTTGCCAACCGGCGCCTTAGAAAAAATTTCTGTCCAAAACCATCAGACCCACTAACGGATCTTGAAAATCCTCCTCAAGATCCAAGTCTCCATCTGGAGGAAACGGATCAGCCAGAAAAGAATCCTCATCCCAAGACACCTACGGCCACTTGGATGATAGCTGAGGTGGCTATATAGAGGCAACCATAGCAGGAGAACCAAAGTAGGACCCCCAGCCGCCTATAAATAAGCCTTGCACATGGCTAATAAAATCAGGGCCCAACAACCCTGGCAGCAATCTAGAAATCATAGCATGAGCAGAAGACACATTTAAGACCTGTTCCTAACTCTCTAAGACAGAAGGAAGGTTGCCTGTGGGCAAAATGGTTGCGTTTCCCGCCAAAACTGAGGGAAGTGCCGTCGCTAAACTGGCACCTGAAATCAAACACGGCACCAAAGCCAAACTCGATCCCGCCGCTACAGAAACAACGCTAGCAGCCCCAGCGAAAAGGGAATCCCCAGCCTTCTCAGAAGTTCGCAAGCCCGAATCTGCCAGACGGCCAGCAACCGAGGAATCCCTGGCGTGGGCGGCAGGTGAGGCCTGGGCATCACCAGCGCCTCCCGTCGACGAGCGGTGTGTGAGTGAAGAGGAGCCGACATGCCAACACTCAAAGTCGTGTTGAACATTTTGTGCACTCGCCAGCCACATCCATCGCTCAGCACCCACATAAAACGCACGTGTTGTTTCTTTGAAGAACTCATACAGAATGCGCCAGCCAAAAATTCACGTTCAACAGCGCCACTAGGCATGCACGCTAGTCATAGGCATAGTGTCTCCCCCAAGGTATAGAGAGGGCTCATTCTAAAGTAAAAGTCCTGGACTTAAAATAAACAACTAACTTTGTTCAGATGGGGGATTATGTCAAGGAATTGTTGTCTGGATGGGAACGGCTGGAAGGAGTAGAAATACAGTGGGCAAAACTGAAAGGAGTTATTGTAAGGGCGACAAATCTTTTCGCAAGGTAAGTAAGCAAAAGTAAGAGAAAAAGAAAGCCACTTTGGTTCTCAAAAGTAGTAGCTGAGACGGTAAGGGATATAAGTTTAGCATTCATAAACTACAAAAGATTGCAGAAAGAGGAAGACAGGCAAAAATATCTGAAAAAGTTAAGAGACTGGTCGTGTAGTCAGGAAAGCAAAGATGCAAATGGAAGAAAAAAATAGCTGACACGGTAAAACATGGAGACAAAACATTTTTTAGATATATCAGTGATAGGAAGAAGTACAAAAGTGGCATTCTGAGACTCAAAAGTGAAGGCGAGGAATATGTAGAAGCTGATAAAGAAAAGGCTGAATTGCTTAACAAATATTTCTGTTCTGTGTGAAGATCTGGGAGCAGGATAGGGATGATGCGAATAGGGATGATGGAGTGGTTGACCACGATCGATTTTCAGAGGGTTCTGTTCGTGAGGAGCTAGCTAAATTAAAGGTAGACAAAGTGATGGGGCAGGATGGTGTACATCTGAGGGTGCTGAAGGAACTTAGGGAAGTTCTGATAGCTCCGTTGACCTTTTCAATGCTTCTCTACAGTCGGGAGTGGTACCGGAGGACTGGAGAAGGACAGATGTGGTCCCGCTACACAAAAGTGAAAGTAAGGAAGAAGTGGGAATCATAGGCCAGTAAGTCTGACTTCTGTGGCAAGTAAATTAATGGAAACACTTGTAAAACAAAGAATGATGAATTTTCTGGAATCTTGTCAGACACATCTGATCAATTTCTTTGACTGGGTGACCAGAGAATTGGATAGAGGGAGTTTGCTAGATGTGGTGTATTTAGATTTTAGCAAAACTTTTTGACAGTGTTCCACACAGATGGCTAATAAATAAACTGAGTGCTCTTGGTATGGGCCCCAAAGTGATAGGAACTGGTTAAGTTGAAGACGATAGTGGTCAATGGAGACCGCTCTGAGGAAAGGGATGTTATCAGGAGTGTGCCACAAAGTTCTGTTCTTGGGCCTGTTCTTTTTAACATTTTTATAAGCGATATTGCTGAAGGGCTGTTAGGTAAGATTATTCAATTATATATTATTAAATTTTCTATACCGTTCTCCCAGGAGAGCTCAGAACGGTTTACATGAGTTTATTCAGGCACTCAAGCATTTTCCCTGTCTGTCCGGGTGGGCTCACAATCTATCTAATGTACCTGCTGGGGCAATGGGGGGGATTAAGTGACTTGCCCAGGGTCACATTGAGCAGCATGGGTTTGAACCTTCGACCCCAGGGTGCTGAGGCTGTAGCTTTAACCACTGCGCCACACTCTCCCTCTTTGTGGATGATACCAAAATCTGCAATAGAGTAGACATGCCGGATGGTGTGAATGACATGAAGAAAGACTTAGCGAAGCTTGAAGAATGGTCTGAAATAGAGAATAACATGAGGAGAAATTTTTCCCCATCCCCGCAGAAGCTCATTTTCCCATCCTGTCCCTGTGAGTTCCTTTCCTATCCCTGCTCCATTCCTGCAAGCTTCATCCTCATCTGCACAAACTTCAAACACTTTAAAATCATAAGTATTCGAGGCTTCTGTAGTTAAGGCAGAGTTTACAGGAATGGAGCAGGGACAAGGACAACGACAAAACTCATGGAGACGGGACCAGAAAATTGAGTTCCTGTGGGGAAGGGGACAAATTTGTCCCCGTGTCATTTTCTAGTCTGAAATTTGGCAGCTAAAATTTAATGCTAAGAAATGCAAGGTCATGCTTTTCGGCTGCAAAAATCTGAGGGAATGGTTTGTGAGGTGAAGAACTTATGCACGACAGAAGTGCGGGACTTGGGTGTGATTGTATGGGATGTTCTTAAAGTGACCAAACAGGTTGAAAAGGTGATGGAGGAAAAAAAGAGGTATTGATGCCCCTGTATAAGACTTTGGTGAGACCTCATTTAGAATATTGTGTACAATTCTGGAGACCGCATCTTCAAAAAGATATAAAAAGGAGGGGTTCTGAGGCAGATAGATGCTTTAGAAAAAAAGATTGTTTAAAATCCAAGATTACAGCTGTCTCCAGCAAAATTGCACCAAAAACGGCCCAGGGGGCTCCCCAAAGTTCAAAAAGTACAGGAAAAGGGGTTTTGAAGGAGGGAGACCCTAGCTCTGGCCCCAGAAACCCTCAAATTTCAATTTTCCAATCCCTCTCCCCCCCTCAATTTTCCTCTTAGGCTATAATAACCTTACTCACTGTGCCATGTGGTTCCTGCCTGCTTCAGCTCAGAAGTGCAACTGGAACAAGTGGAGAAAAACTGCCTCACAGGTTCGCTCAACGAACTTAGTTTTCGGGTTGCCAGTCGGACTGAGCCTCAATCTCCCTCAGAAACTCTTTCGCCATGACGAGGGAAGGACCACGCAGCCAACCTACTATTAATCCCGGTCAAGCCAGGAAGGAGCCAAACAGTCTTGTGCTCAAACTCCTGATTAATCAGGCATGTGAACAGATACTCAGGGGATAGGCTCAGAGCTCCAAAAATATTACAGCAGGCTGACTAGACAAGTGTCCTTGAGGGCTGATCCTGCCAGCAGTAGACTTCTGCTGCACAAATCTGTGTCTTCTCTCAGACAGATCCTAACAAGAAGAAACCTCTGGGCATCTAGCCTCAAAGTTAAACGAAAGGAAAAAGCCTGACAATAATAAAGCTGCACAGCAGATCAGAAACACATCTGAGCAACTTGCTTGCAGAAGGAAAACTGAGGGGCAGAAGGAGGCAGACTTGAAAGATGAGTGGATATTCTGTAAGCAACTTGCAGGTTCAGTTGCCTAACCCTAGCGTTCAGGATTACTGGACACCTTGCACTAGGATGAATAGTAGTACTATTAGCTGTGCCTTCTAGAATTGTACTAAATAGAATATTTTCTATTTAGCCCAATATGAACAAAAATGATTATTCAGCTGAATACAAATACAGGCAGTCCCCAGGTTAAGGTAAGACCCGGGCAACTGCAAAAATCAGCAATTTCATGTTTGCATTCTTTGAGTACTCTGGGGTCCAGGTGATTTACTGTTCTTTAATTTATTGATTTGGCTCAGTACATCTTCCAGGTTCAACCAGAACAAAAGAAGTTATCCTGCCGTTGTATTGGGCGATGGTGCGCCCGCACCTAGAGTACTGCGTCCAGTATTGGTCGCCATACCTTAAGAAGGATATGGCGATACTCGAGAGGGTTCAGAAAAGAGTGACACGATTGATAAAGGGTACGGAAAACCTTTCATAAGCTGAAAGACTGGAGAAACTGGGGCTCTTTTCCCTGGAAAAGCGGAGGCTTAGAGGGGACATGATAGAGACTTACAAGATCATGAAGGGCATAGAGAAAGTGGAGAGGGACAGATTCTTTAAACTTTTGAAAACTACAAGAACAAGAGGGCATTCGGAAAAATTAAGAGGGGACAGATTCAGAACCAATGCTAGGAAGTTCTTCTTCACCCAAAGGGTGGTGAATGCCTGGAATGCGCTTCCAGAGGGTGTGATAGGACAGAGTACGGTATTGGGGTTCAAAAAGAGATTAGATAATTTCCTGAAGGAAAAGGAGATATAAGGGTATGGATAGAGGATTACTATACAGGTCCTGGACTTGATGGGCTGCCGCGTGAGCGGACTGCTGGGCGTGATGGACCTCTGATCTGACCCAGCGGAGGCACTGCTTATGTTCTCAGCCCAAGAAGCTGCCTGACCCCTAGTGGAATGAACCTTGAGAAATTCTGGAACAGGCTTTTTCTTCAGAAGATAAGCGGAAGCAATAGCCTCCTTGATCCAGCGCGCAATAGTAGCCTTAGAAGCACCATCCCCTTACGAAGACCCGCTAGAAGGACAAAGAGTGAAGGACTCGACTGACATCCAATTTGCTCAGCTGTCTTTGTTCAGAAGAGCCCTCCCGACTACCCAACAGAAGGAGGACTACAGATTTATTGACATAAGAAGGAGACACTACTTTTAGCAGAAAAGAAGGAACAGGCCTCAAGACAACCTGCTACCTAGAAAACTCCAAGAAGGAAGCCCTACAAAAGAAAGCCTGAACCACCAAGAAGACCGCTTTAAGAATAAGGTCCTTCAAAGAGCAGTCGCCCAACAGTTCAAAAGAAGGGCGCACTAGAACTGACATAACCAGATTCAGATCCCAAGAAGGAACAGAGGGCCGCACAGGAGGCTTAAGCAACTTGGCCATCCACAAGAAGCGAATCACATCAGGAATGGCAGTCAAACACTGACCTTTCACTAACCCCCAAAAGGCTGACAAGATGAACCCGGAGAAGACCAAGCCAGTCCCCTATCCAGGCCATCCTGCAAGAACTCTAAGATGTTAGGCAGGAAAGCACGAAGAAAGATCACACCACTCCTCAAAGACATGCCAAACCCTCACATAAGCTCGAGAGGTGGAAAGCCTCAATGACCCTAAGAGAGTTTAGATCACTTTATCTGAATACCCCTTCTTACCTAGGCGACCCCTTTCAAGAGCCAAGCCTTAAGACAAAAAGGACTCAGATCAAACATTGGAATGGAACCCTGAGTTAGAAGGTCGTCCAAGAGAGGCAGAGGAAGAGGATCCGCCACCAGACACCTCACCAGATCCACATACCACGGTTGTCGAGGCCAATCCAGAGCCACCAGAACCATGAGGCCCAGATGGCAAATTATGCATAGAAGAACTCTGCCCACTAATGGCCATGGAGGGAGCACATACAATAGCCCCTCCGTTGGCCATGGTTGACCCACAGCATCCAGGCCCTCAGCCTGACCATCTCTTCAACAACTGAAGAAACAGCGTGTTTTGGCGTTAACACTTGTGGCCATCAGGTCCATGAGGGGCTGACCCCAAGACTGCACTACCAACTGAAAGACCACCCGGCTTAGACACCACTCTCCGGAATCTAGCACGTCCGCTTGAACATTAGGAAGTCTGCTTGAACATTCTTCACTCCGGCTATGTGGGATGCTGATATTTCTTTAAGGTGTGACTCCACCCAGACCATGAGCAGAGTCGCTTCCTGTGCCATCAAAGTGCTTCTGGTGCCCCCCTGATGATTGACATAGGCCACCGCCGTGGCATTGTCTGACAGAACCCTGACTGACTTGCCCATCAGAAAGGACTGGAAGGCTAGCAACGCCAGACAGATGGCTGTGGTCTCCAAGAAACCTCTTCCGTGGACCAGGTGACCTGAGCTAAGTGACCTAGACACTGAGCTCCCCAACCGAGAAGACTGGCATCCGTGAGCAACACCGTCCACTGCAGCTGGTCCAGACTCACCCCTTGATAATAATAATAATAATAACAACTTTATTTTGTATACCGCCATACCCGGAGAGTTCTAGGCGGTTCACAGCAATTAATTAAGATTACAAACTATGAGATCATTGGAATTAACATTTTAGGAATGTAGAGGTTATTTAAATTGATAGGGATAAGGAATATACAAAGAATGTACAAGGCATATACAAGAATGTACAGGAATATACAGGAATATACAAGAATGTACACTAGGAAGTTAATAGATTTGGAGGGTACGATAAGAGGGATGGAGGGGGTTCACGAGTATTGATGGGAGTTGAAGAGGGGAGGGGTGTGTTAGGGGTTCTGTCCGTGGAATAAGTGTTTTGAGTTTTTTTCTGAAGTCAAAGTAGGTGGGGGCGTCGAGTACTATTTGGGCTAGCCATGAGTTTAGTTTAGCTGCCTGGAAGGAGAAGGTTTTGTCAAGGAACCTTTTGAGACAACATACTTTTAGGGAGGGGAAGGCGAACAGATGAATTCTGCGAGAGTTCTTATTGTTGTGATTTAGCTTGATGTGAGGGTTGAGGTAGCTTGGGGATAGACCAAATACAATTTTGTAGCAGAGGCATGCGAACTTGAAAATGACTCTGGATTCAAATGGCAGCCAGTGCAGTTTATGGTAGAAAGGGGTGATGTGTTCCCTTTTGTTTAAGCCAAATATTACATTACATTACATTACATTAGTGATTTCTATTCCGCTTGTGCCTTGCGGTTCTAAGCGGATTACATTAGAAGATGGCTGGACATTTCCAGGCGATGACAATACAATTATTTGTATAACTTTACAAACTTTGCAAACCTAACTTTACTTAACTTTTCGTACATAACTTTACATAACTTTACGTACATAACTTTACATAACTTTACGTGGAGTTACTTTGTGTTACTTTACATTATCCTTACCGTGCTTGCATAATTTGCATTAAGTTTACATAATTTATCTTACATAATTTATCTTACATAACTTTACAAGACTTTACGTAGAGTTATTTTATGTTATTTTACCTTATTATTCCAGTACATTGCATAACTTACATTACATGATATTACAAAGCATAACCTTATGTTATATTACAACGCATAACCTTATGTTAATTTACATAATATTACAACGCATAATCTTATGTTACCAAAAATCGTCTGTTCCTAGGTTGCTATATCTGATTTTTTCGGTATTTGGGGAGACTGTGTTTCTAGATATGAATTGGCTTTACGCCCGATGCAGCTAGATTAGATGTTGCCTATGGGGACGAAGTTGCAGTTGGTTGTGAGTTGCAGTAGGTTATGAAGGGAGAGAAGATGATGGTAGATTATAATATTGGGATGTGTTTTTTGAATAGTATGGTTTTTATATCTTTTCGAAACGCTTTGTAGTCCGTAGTTGTGGTCAGCAGCTTGGATATGGTGGGGTCAATTTTTGCGGCCTGTGTAGCAAGTAGGTTGTCATATAGCTTTTTGCGTTTTGTGCCTTTGAGTGAGGGGTAGGTGAATGGAGTCTGGGTTCTCCTTACTCTAGTTGAGAGGTTTCGGGTTAGGCGGCTGTTTAGGTAGAGAGGTGCTGTTCCGTTTAGTGCTTTGAATAATAAACAGTATAGTTTGAATTGAGTTCTTGCTTGTATCGGTAGCCAGTGTGAGTCGAGATAGGCATTAGTGATGTGATCGTATTTTCCTAGCGAGTAGATAAGTCTGAGTGCTGTGTTCTGTACTGTCTGTAATTGTTTGGTCATGTAAGCGGGGCAGGGTAGATAAAGGCTGTTGCAGTAGTCTACAAGTCCTAGTACAAGTGATTGGACTAAGATCCTGTATTGAATTTTGTCAAAGAATTTTCTTATTTTTCGCAGGTTGCGCATGGTGTAGAAGGCTTTTTGGATGGTTTTGTTAGTATGAGTCTGCATTGTGCATCTCCTGTCTATTGTTACTCCCAGGATTTTGAGTGCTGGCTGCGCAACCTGCGAAAAATAAGAAAATTCTTTGACAAAATATAAGGCGGACAGCGGTGTTCTGAATCAGTTTTAGTCTCCTGGTAGTTTTCTTCATGGAGCCTAGATAAATGATGTTACAGTAATCCAGGATGCTGAGAATGGAGGATTGTACTAACAGGTGGAATGAGTTGTCATCAAAGTATTTTTTTATGGTGCGGAGTTTCCAGAGCACCGAGAAGCATTTCCTGACGGTAAGATCAGTGTGTTTCTCAAGGGATAGGTGTTTGTCCAAGGTGACTCCCAGTATTTTTAGGGTTTGTTCTAGGGGGAAGTCCGATTCATTCACTTGAATTGAGGTTTCTTTGATTTTGTCGTTGGGGGTGGCCAGGAAGAATTTAGTTTTGTCAGAGTTTAGTTTTAATTTATAGGATAACATCCAGAGTTCTATCTGCCTGAGTATGTGTGATATAGAGTTAAGCAGCTCTAGTGTGAAACTGGTTAGCGAGATGACTATTGTGATGTCATCTGCATAAATGAAGAATTTGAGCTTGAAGCTTTGCAGGAGGTTTCCCAGGGAGACGAGATAGACGTTGAACAGGGTGGGGAATAGGGGTGAGCCCTGGGGAACCCCACAGGAATTGTCCCAGCTGTGGGAGAAAGTGTCGTTCTTGATCACCCTGTAAGATCTATTTCTTAGGAACCCGTGGAACCAGTTGAGAACCTGGCCGGAGATGCCGATGTGTGCAAGGCAGTCCAGGAGAATAGTGTGGTCGACTAGGTCGAAAGCACTGCTTAGGTCAAGTTGCAAGATTAGGGCGCTGGAACCCTGGCTGAAGAGTGAGTGCAGGTGATCGAGTAGAGAGGCTATGATGGTTTCAGTGCTATGGCCAGAACGAAAGCCCGATTGGTTGTCGTGTAAGATGTCGAATTTGTCCAGATATGTGGTGAGTTCGGCATTTACCGCCCCTTCTGTTATTTTGGTGACTAGCGGGATGCTGGCGATAGGTCTGTACTTAAGACGGGATGTTGGGTGGTTCTTTTGTGTTTTTTATAATTGGAGTTATTAAGATGTGGCCTTATTAAGATGGAGCGGTCTGGTCCAGACTCGCCCCAAGATGGGGGGTCTGGAGCTACCAACGAAGACTGCCCCGAATTAGGCCCGGAAGTGGAACAGGGTGATCCAGACTGTGCTTCTGAGGCGACCACCTTTGAAGAAAAGCATACTGAAGAGGACGCATGTGGGCCCGCAACCACCTCACTACATCGAGGGAGGCCGCCATCGACCCCAAGACTTGGAGGAAATCCTGCACCCGAGAACACCGGGAAGCCATAAGCAGGCAAATCTGAGATTGCAATTTGCTTACCTGGGCCTCCGGAAGGAAAACCTTTCCCAAAGAGGTGTCGAACAGGAACCCTAGATATTCCAGGTGCTGAGATGGAGACAACCGGCTCTTGGCAAGGTTGACTACCCATCCCAGCAACTGCAGAAACTCCACCACCCGAGCCGTGACCCGAGTGCTCTGCTGGAACGACTTGGCTCGAATCAACCAGTTGTCCAGGTAGGGATGAACAAGAATGCCCTCTTTTTGCAACGCCGCCACAACGACTACCATCACCTTGGTGAACGTCCGCGGAGCCGTGGCCAGATCAAAGAGAAGTGCACAAAACTGATAGTGTTGTACCAAGATAGAGAAGCACAGGAAGCGATGAAGGGAGGTCCAAATAGAAATGTGTAAGTAGGCCTCGGTCAGATCTAAAGAGGTCAGAAACTCCCCTTGCTGAACCGCCAGAATCGCAGACCGCAGAGTTTCCATGCGGAAGGAAGGCACATGAAGAGCCCTGTTGACCCCCTTCAAATCTAGGATGGGTCGAAAGGTCCCTTCTTTCTTTGGCACCACAAAATAAATCAAGTACTAACCTGTGCCCCACTCCTAGGGGGAACTGGAACCACCGCACAGAGATCCAACAGTCTTTGAAGGGTCTGATGAAAGGCCTGCTTGCTTCCACGCCACCTGCGAGGGAGAAGCGAGAAAATGGTCTGGCAAGGACCGGGCGAACTCCAGAGCATAGCCATCCCGGATGACTTCCAGAACCCATTGATCAGATGATGTCTGCCCACTTTGGATAAAATTCTCACAGCCGTTCGCCCACCAGAACCAAGACGGGTACCGGCAAGGTGTCACTGGGCAGGATAGGCAGCAGGGGACCCGGCAGGGGCGTTACCTGCACCCCAGCGGGCCCCAAGAAAGGACTGCATGCGCTGGAAGAATCTGCCTCTAAAGAACCCAGAAGATGGAAAAGAGGCAGCCTCTCTACCAGGGTGGAAGCGGCGGAAAGCACTCCCACGCCCACGAGCAGCGCCATTTCAAGCCAGCGGCCTAGGCCTATCCTCAGGCAAACAGAGCACTTTGGAATCAGTGTGAGTATATACCAACCTGTCCAGGTCCTCACCAAACAAGAAAGATCCTTTAAAAGGGAACTTCAACTTAGCTTTGGACGCTGAATCCGCTGACCAAGCGCAAAGCCACAAGGTACGGCGTGCTGCCACTCCTAAGGCCAAAGACTTGGCAGAAGCTCGCAAGAGGTCATACATGCATATGAGAGATAAGAAGCACTCAATTCAATTTTGGTAACTTCTTGCTTTAGCAAGTTCCAATTCTCAGATTTACTGTCAATGACACACTTACAGCTAAAGATAAAGTCCGCAGCCTAGGAGTGATCCTGGACTCAAATCTATCACTCTCAAATCACGTATCAAATGTAGTATCTTCATCCTTCTACTACCTCCGTCAACTGAAATGCATCTGTCCTTACTTTTCAGAAACAGATTTTGCCCAACTATTACATACGTTTGTATTATCCCGCTTAGACTATTGCAACGCATTACTAGTGGGCTTACTCACAAAAACCCTCTCCCGCCTCCAAGGTGTACAAAATGCAGCCATTGGTCTCCTGAAAAACCTAAGCTTCCAAGACCATGTTACCCCAGCACTAAAATCACTGCATTGGTTACCTATCCAAAAACGTTGCATCTTTAAAGCCTTAGTCCTAGCCTTCAAGACCTTCCATAAGCTGACACCGAACTACATGACATCAAAACTACAAATTTACATCCCAAACAGATCACTGAGATCTCAGAGAGATGGCTCACACTACCACCTGGTCATTCACTCAAAACTGAATCAGCCTACAAATGCTCTTATTCACAGTTTATACTCGGATTCTGGCACATCATCCCCACATCTATTAGATCACTAGACAATCTATGGAACTTCAGGAAGGCCGTGAAAACCTTCCTCTTCACAAATCCAGCTCCTTAATGTCCAACGCTACTCACAAGCTCCTAAATGTCCAACGCTACTCACGAACTCCATAATGACACAACGCTACTCACTGCCGACCACCAAATCATGTACTCGCTTACAACATTAAAACTTTAGTACAATTATGTTCTGTTCTGTTAGTACAGTGAATGTTGTCCTAAATCTATACTATGCCATGTAATATCTTCTACGAATACCACAAATTCTCCTAAGCTTTGTCTGCCAAAAATGTCTTTCAATAATTTTGTCCTTCTATACTGTGAATGTACCTTTGTAACCCGTTCTGAGCTCCTTTGGGAGGATGGGCTAAATAAATGAATAAATAAATAAAATACGCCGGAGATATGTATAGATGGAGCAAAAATTTATAGTTCATTTCAATTAGTGTCAACTGCGGCGTAATGTGTGCTGTCCAGTGAAGGCATTTCTTGAGTATGGGACCAGTAATCACACAATTTAGATCCCCAGATCATTTGGCCGCGTAGAAGTCATAAGGAAGCTCCCCCAGGCTCTCTTGAAAGGACCTATGATGAAACCACAATGGGATCTGGGTCTGAGCAGACAAACTTAACGCCTCCGAAAGAGACTCCCGTCGTTGGTCAGTAAGATTGTTCCAAGGTATAGACCTCACATAAGAAGACATCTGAGTGTAGGAGAACCAATCCTTAGCTGTCCAATGTAGATCTACTTGTAATGCAGTAAACATATCTAAAGAGCCCATGGTCTTCACAAACTGAAATATGTACTGCGTGTTAGTGGTCTGCCATACCGATGAGGGGAACTGGGATGTTCCAGGTGGAATATCTCTATTGTCCAAAAATGTCAGAAATCAAAACTCTGTTTAAGGAGGAACTCCAATTTACGCTCCTCCGGGTCCTTCAAGGCAGCACCGCCCTCAACAGGCACGGTATGCCTCTTAGAAATGGTTGAGACCATTGCGTCCACTACGGGTGACTTCAAAGTGTCCCTATCCCCTTCAAGAATGGGATACAGGCAGGCCATGGAGCGCGCAAAACGAAAAGGGGCTTCCGGCACCTACCACTGAGCGAGCATAATATCCCGAATACCCTGATGCATAGGAAAAGAGCGGGAAGCAAAGTGGATCCCCTTAAGCAAGGGGTCCACCGTACGCGGGGGCTCCGACACGGTATCCGCAAAGTGCAAAACCAAGGAGACCTGCAGAATTAACTTATGAAAAATGTGCGCCAAGACACATCTTCATCAGCTGGGAGGTGCTCGAATCCCTCGCTGGCAGAATCCGACTCCCCAAGAGGATCCTGGAATTCTCCCCAAGGGTCCAGGTCTTCATCAATTACATCTTGCTCCTCTGGGTAAAAAATATCATCCCAAGAGAGAGGAGTAGAGGGGGGCAAAACTGCCGCTGTGTGGGGTCATAGAAAAATAGAAACATAGAAAGATGACGGCAGATAAGGGCCATATAGCCCATCAAGTCTGCCCACACTATTTACCCACCCTCTTAAGTCTTCTGACCCCTTAAGTATAATTGTAATTATACTGTCACTCTACTGACCCGCTCATTCAAGTCCTAGTGACCCTATCCCTTGGCATGACCTCGTAGGGATCCCACATGGGTATCCCATTTGTTCTTGAAGTCTGGGATGCTGCGTGCCTCGACCACCTGCACTGGAAGCTTGTTCCAATGCTCAATCACTCTCTCCGTGAAGAAGTACTTCCTGGCGTCTCCACGAAACTTCCCTCCCCTGAGTTTGAGCGGATGTCCTCTTGTGGTCGAGGGTCCCCTGAGAAGAAAGATATCCTCTTCCACCTCGACCCGTCCCGTGATGTACTTAAATGTCTCAATCATGTCTCCCCTCTCCCTACGCTCTTCAAGAGTGTAGAGCTGCAATTTGCTCAGTCTTTCTTCGTACGGGAGACCCTTTAGCCCCGAGACCATCCTGGTGGCCATCCGCTGAACCGACTCAATTCTGAGCACATCCTTACGGTAATGTGGCCTCCAGAATTGCACACAGTACTCCAGATGAGGTCTCACCATGGCTCTGTACAATGGCATCATGACTTCAGGTTTCCTGTTGACGAAGCTTCTCTTGATACAACCTATCATCTGCCGTGCTTTAGATGAAGCCTTCTCCACTTGAGTGGCTGCTTTCATGTCAGCACTGATGATTACTCCTAAGTCTCGTTCTGCCGTAGTCCTGGTTAAAGTTTCTCCATTCAGGGTGTAAGTTCTGCAAGGATTTCCGTTACCGAGATGCATGACCTTACATTTCTTGGCGTTAAAGCCCAGCTGCCACATCAAGGACCAACTTTCTAAAGTACGCAGGTCTTGCTCCATAGCATCATGTAGATTATGGCCGTTTACTATATTGCATAGTTTGGCGTCATCAGCGAATAAGGTTACTTTGCCTTGAAGCCCTTGAGTCAGATCCCCAATGAATATGTTGAAGAGGAGTGGGCCCAGGACCGAACCCTGTGGCACTCCGCTAGTCACCTCCGACATTTTAGAGAGGGTACCGTTAACTACCACCCTCTGAAGTCTGCCATTAAGCCAATCTTTAACCCATGCAGTTAGAGTCTCTCCTAATCCCATCGATTTCATCTTGTTCAGCAGCCTGCGGTGTGGGACGCTGTCGAACGCTTTGCTGAAGTCCAGGTACACGACGTCCAAGGACTCTCCTGAGTCCAGTCTTCTTGTTACCCAGTCAAAGAAGTTGATTAGATTTGACTGGCATGACCTACCCTTGGTGAATCCATGTTGGCTGGGATCCCGGAGATTTCCCTCGTTCAGGATCGTATCTAATTTATACTTAATTAGTGTTTCCATGAGTTTACACACTATTGAGGTGAGGCTTACCGGTCTATAGTTTGCAGCCTCAGCCTTGCAACCCTTTTTATGTAGAGGAACGACGTTGGCTGTTTTCCAATCTAACGGAACTTTCCCCGTACTTAGTGAGAGATTGAAGAGCACTGCCAACGGTTCCGCCAGAACGTCTCTCAATTCTCTGAGCACTCTTGGGTGTAAATTGTCTGGTCCCATGGCCTTGTTTACCTTTAGCCTTGCCAGTTCGTTGTAAACGTCCCCAGGTGTGAACTCAAAATTCTGAAACGGGTCATCCACGTCTTGTTTTATCATCAACTGTGGTCCGTGTCCCGGTGCTTCGCAGGTGAAGACTGAGCAGAAATATTCATTTAGTAGTTCTGCTTTTTCTGAATCCGCCACCGTGTAGTTCCCGTCCGGTTGTCTAAAGCGTACTATACCGTCTGTATTCCTTTTCCTATCACTGATATACCTAAAGAAGGATTTGTCCCCTTTTTTAATGTTCTTTGCCAGAGTTTCTTCCACTCGAAGTTTGGCCTCCCTAACTGCTGTTTTGACCGTTGCAGATCTGGTCTTATATTCTACTTTAGTTTCTCTTCTCTGCGTACGTTTGTAGGAAAGAAATGCTTTTTTCTTTTCCTTAATGAGGTGCGAGATCTCTTCAGTGAACCATTGGGGTTTGTTGTTTCTTTGTCGTTTATCTACTGATTTTATGTAGCGATTAGTTGCTTCGTGTATGGATGATTTCAGGTACGACCACATAGTTTCCACATTGCTGGTCCCTGCATGGTCCTGCAGCGTCTGATGAACGAAATCCCCCATGCGTGCGAAGTCGGTGCCCCGGAATTGGAGCACCTTTGTTTTTGTACCGGGGAAGACATTGAGGGTAACCCCCCTCGAGACTCCCGGAGTGGACATGGGACCTCCTGCCGCCAGCACATAAGCTTTACAAAGTGCTAACATAAATTTAGGGGGAAAGACCCCCGGCGGCCCCAAGGGACTCCGTGCCCCAGCAAGGGACCCTGCCATACCTTGCCCCTGTAGTTCCAGAACAGGGGGAAGGTCACCTGAGGTAACTGAAATGAAGGAGGAGGTTCTCGCCAAAATTAGACCCAAAATTGCCAAAACTGGAGCTCTTGTGGCCTGCCGCGTCTGAAAAGCCTGGGACTTTCCTGATGCTGAGGCCGAGGAACCGACCGAAGTGAAAAGGGAATCCCCAGCCGTTCTGGCGGAAAGGGAATCATTTTCTTCCTGACCATCGGCAGCTGGGGAACCCTCCGCCTGGGAGTCAGGGAAGCCCGGGCTTTCCCGTGATCCGAAGCCGACTCACAAGGTATATGCGGCGGGGACAAGGCTACCCCACCACTCCGGCCTGCACAACGCTTGCACAGGCCAGCCACGAGTATCTCACGTCTGGAGCACAATGAGCACTTTTTCCCTTGAAAAGTGCTCATTGTGCTGAAAACCGCCCTAGCTACAAGAAAAGTGCCAGGTAGTTGAGAAAATACAATAAAAAGGCAGTTATAAAGGAAAATGAGCCCTTTAGACTGGCACACTTGAGGATTTTTTGGGTTTTGCTTTTTTTTTTTTTTTTTTTACAGAAGAGAATCCACGGCTCTCAAAGCTGGAGGGCTGACCAGCCAGGGAGCCAGGCTGCCAGCTGAGGCACCTCTACAAAAACATGGGGAGGTGGAGGAAGGTGGGGGAGGGACCCAGCACGAGACCCACCGGGTTTAATATCCCCGAGGTCGGACGGACCCCAAATCAGGATCCGACCAAGCTCTATCTGGCACAAAAGGGGAACCAGGAATCCAAAAACAAAGTTCCAACAGTGCTAAGAGGGGAGTCAAAAAAGCCTTACCACCTGCTACCGGAGACTGAGGAAGACTGGATTAGTAGAGGGGAAGCTATACTGATATACAAGTTTGATCTCAGTCTCCACCTGCTGGTAGCAGTGAGGTATAATACTCATCTGTAAAGGAAATATACCGGTCTATCAGGTGATACAGAATTTGTGTTAAGCAGTTTGGAATTTGGGGAGGATCCTGCCAGATACTTTTAACCTGGAATAAGCACTGCTGGAAGCAAGATATCATGCTTGATTTAGTCGGGTTTAAATACCACTGTTGATCTACAAAAGTCCTTAAGAAGGCTGCATACATAAAATCAGCAGTTCTTACATTTCTGAGAGAGCTGGAATGGACTTTCACCACTGAAGCCCCCTCACTGAGCACTGAAGTAGCAACTGCTGGTTTATTTAAGTGCAAGACTGAGCAACAATTTGCATAAATTCTTAACTTGCTCCTCCCCTCTGGAAAACCTATGAGGACTAAGGTAAAGGTTCACAATCAGTAACACTTTGGAGGAAGCTCTGGAAGCTGTGTGGATTTCATCTGTTTAACAGAGAAGCTCTGCGTTTACAGCACTCCCTGAAATGCTGCTACTCTTTGGGTTTTGGCCAGGTACTGGTGACCTGAATTGGCTACCTTGTGGATGGGCTACTGGGTTTGATGGACCCAGTGAGGCTATTCTTATGTTCTTACTTAAACTATTTGCTTGAAAAACTGGATGTCATGGGATCTACATGTAGCCCCTGGTCTCTGAAGTAAAAGGCTGCTTACTATTCCTCACTGGGGGTCTGTCGTGAAGGAGAAAAAACATCCCAAAAATAAAAATAAAAATCCACAAGATTACATTATATATTCCAAAGCAAATAACTTTTTATTCTAGTAATTAGTGTTATAGCAGCATTTGTCAAATCAGAAATAAATCAGTTTGGACATATACAATAGAGAGAGAAAACCCTCATACGAACAGTGCCAGCATTTTTTTCTGTAAGTATAGCACAGTCTCTCTAAAGAAACTCTGCCACAGCATGGGGGTTTTATACAGAAAGTATCTTTGTCTTGCAAGACCTTCCCCTGGCTATTATGTACCACCCTATTGGATAAAACCAACTGCCTTCTCCTAGTTTACGCCTCCATTCTTCCTTGAGGGGCTCTGGACAGGCATAGCTTCTAGAACTTTTTTCTTCTTGAAGTTTCCATTCTTCACACGGGTACATCAGTGCCGAGTGCATTAGCCTGGCATCACTTTATCAGTTCTTAGGTTCCCAGAAGGAGTGTTCTGCTGACTGGCATTTTTCCTTCAGCACTGTTAAAAAGCTGTCTTTCCAACACTGGTTGGTGTCCTTGAGAAACTTTACAGCAAGAAATCCACACATTCACATGCCACACATTTGCATCTCAGCATCTGAACTGAAACCAGTTTACACAAGCCCGTGACTTCAGCAACGTCAGCAAAATGTAGGAATAGGTGTCACAACCTGTAAAAGTCTCCCATAGGCTCCTGTCATCTATCTTATCTCCTATGGTACCCTGTGGCTGGTTATGTGCACAGGAGGCAGGTTAGGAGAGTCAAAAGGAGAACTAGAAATTCCCCCTTTAGCAGTACATTCAGGGTTCTGGGACCCTTATCCCCTGAGCTAAATGCACAGAATTAGCCAGTTGCTTAGAGAAATTCTCTGCCAGCTCCCACCAAACTATGGCTCTTTCTCCCTCCTCCCTGCCCCAACTGCCTCTCTGCGCTTTTCTCTACACTGTTTATCAGGCAGAAAACCCCCCCAAACTTTCACTCTTTTAAAAGAGCCAATAGTAGCTCTCTGCCCCTGGCAGTGGGAGGAGTCCACACAGCTTCACTGTTGCCATGACATCAGAGGCCTGCCTGCTAAATCTCTGCACTTACTGTACATTCAGGGAACACAGGAATCCCCCTCCTTAGGGTTACCGTATTTGAAGTGGTAAAATCTGCGATGCAAGGCCCCACCCCTGTTCCCCCTCCAGCCCCGCCCTAAACACCACTCCCCCCCCCCACACAGTCTTGTCTCTTCTTTTCTGCCAGGTCTAGAGGGCCTCTGAGCATATGCGGATGTGTGTGACATCATCCGTTCATGCTCAGAGGCCCTCCAGATGTGGCAGGGCTTTCCAAAACCCAGTCATGTCCTCTAAAGAGAGGACATGCCTGGGTTTTTCCAGAAGTCAGGTAACCCTACCCCTCCTCACATACAGAAGTAGTTCCAGATGATCTGGAATAAGACCCTGCTTTCCTACTGGCAGTCTAGCAGCCTACCTCATGGACTTCTAAACAAATGCCGCTACAACCATGATGTCAGGAAAGCAGCAGCAATAAGGTAGCAGTTTATATCCATGCAATACTACCGTTGAGATCATTATTAGCTCTGTAAATGTTCCCAACCCATCATTAGTCATTACACCGGCACTCTTCCCTCACACCCCCACCTGTATTCTTTAAGTACACAGGTAACCTTGTTTACAGTTTGACTATTTATACTTATGTAGACCCCAGTAAGCACTTTAACTTTGCTGTTTTAAACGACATTTGCCAATTAACTTAGGCGCAGGTAGGGTGCCTGACTGGTACCTAAACGTTTAGGAGCCGTTTCTAGAATTTCCCCCTCAGTGTCGCTATTTATGCCCTCTACTGCAAATCCTCACCATTTATGGCCTTGGCATGCTGTTTCATCGGCGTTGGATTCATATTCTGTGTTCTTTTTGTTCACACTGTAGTTGGTCAGATGCATAAACTTGTTGTTGAGGGTCTTAGTGGAGGATGAATACCTGTCATCAGGGAGAAGCAATCAAGATGAACTATTGGTAAAGGAGCCTGCACGTTTAAGACTAACAAGCTTGCATCATGCTGGCTGTGTTTTTAGAGAAGGCATGGCAAGAAGCTTCCTTCTCTTAAGCTGACCTAAATGTTCAGTCAGCCCACCACAACCCTTTACAAAAGCGTTCATCAGTCATGGGGATTCCTGGTCAGGGAAAGGTATTTGCTACCAAGATTGTCTGAAAAATACAAGACAGACATGTGAAACCTGTGAAGCGCTAAGTACATGCACATGAATGTATAACACTTTCTCAGACAATGAATATGGAAACCAAATCAGACATGGTTACCGTATTTTTCGCTTTATAAGCGCACTTTTTTCCACCCAATTTTGGTGCGTCTTATGAAGCAAAGGTAACTTTTTTAAAACACCCCCATCCACCCCGTTCTACATTTTTACAATGTCCCACTCGTTGGGGATACGTGGGCTGGCTTCTGCCTGCCCCCGCCGCTGCTCCTAATCCCTGCTCACCACCGCTGCTCCCTGCTGGTTGCCACTGCGCTGCAACTCCGGTAAGGGAAGGGCCAGCGTGCAGTGATTGCACGTCGCTGGCCCACAAGCCTTCTTCCGATGTCAGTTCTGACGTCCGGAGAAGGCTTGTGGGCTGGTGACATGCTGGCCCTTCCCTTCCTTGAGTTGCGGTGCAGCAGCAAACCGGGGCCACAGGAGGAGGAATCTGCAGAGGGTAGGCAGGCTTCAGCGCAGCAGGGAGGAAGGGAGGGAGAAAGGCAATTTTCGGCGCGGCAGGGAGGACAAAGGCTGGAAGGCAGTGATGGGGAGGAGGCACAAACTCGGGGCATGGGAGGGAGAACAAAAGACAAAGGCTGGAAGGCAATGAGGGGGCAAGAGAGTAGAGATCACCTTATCGGAATACCCCTTCTTACCTAGGTGGCCCTTTCAAGAGCCAAGCCATAAGACAGAAGGGAGTTAGACTGAACATAGGAATGGGACCCTGCGTCAGAAGGTCGTCCAAGAGAGGCAGAGGAAGAGGATTTGCCATCAGATGCCTCACCAGATCCGCGCACCATGGACGTCGAGGCCAATCCGGAGCCAGAAGACCCGGATGGCGAATGATGCAGAGAAGAAATCTGCCCACTAATGGCCATGGAGGAAACACATACAACAGGCCCTTCGTTGGCCATGGTTGAACCAGAGCATCCAGCCCTCGGCCTGACCGTCCCTGCAACGACTATAGAAGTGGGGCAGTTTGGCGTTGCCACTCGTGGCCATCAGGGCCATCAGGAGCTGACCCCCAAGCCTGCACTATCAACTGAAAGGCCACGGGGCTGAGACACCACTATCCGGGTTCTAATGTGTGACGACTGAGGAAGTCCGCCTGAACATTCTCCACCCCGGCTATGTGAGAGGCCGAGATGTCCTGGAGATGCGACTCTGCCCAGAGCATGAGCCGAGTTGCCTCTTGCGTCACCCAAGTGCTCTTGGTGCCCCATCTGATGACTGATGTAAGCCACCGCCATGGCATTGTCCGACAGAACTCTGACTGACTTGCCCATCAAAAAGGAGTGGAAGGCTAACAGCGCCAGATGGACGGCACTGGTCTCCAAGGCATTGATCGACCAGGACACCTCCTCTGTGGACCAGGTGCCTTGAGCTGAGTGACCTAGACACTGAGCTCTCCAACCAAGGAGACTGGCATCCATGATAAGCATTGTCCACTGTGCTAGATCCAGACTCATCCCCTGAACAAGATGAGAGGTCTGGAGCCACCAACGAAGACTGCAGCGTGCCAAGCCTCGCAGAGGAACACGGATATCCAAACTGTGCCTCTGGGGCGACCACCTCCGTAGCAGAGCATACTGAAGAGGACGCATGTGGGCCCGTGCCCACCTCACTATGTCCAGGGACGCCGCCATCGACCCCAAGACTTAGAGGAAATCCTATGCCCGAGGACACCGTGACGCCAAAAGCAGGCGAATCCGAGATTGCAATTTGCTTACCCGGGCCTCCGGAAGGAAGACTTTCCAAAAGAAGGTGTCGAACAGAACCCCAAGGTACTCAAGACGCTGAGATAGGACCAGCTGACTCTTGGCAAGGTTGACCACCCATCCCAGTGGCTGGAGAAACTCCACCACCTGAGCCGTAACCCGGGTGCTCTCCTGTAATGATTTCACCCGAATCAACCAGTCGTCCAGGTAGGGGTGCACCAGAATGCCCTCCGACCACCATCACCTTGGTGAACATCTGGGGAGCCGTGGCCAGACCAAGGGAAGTGCATAGAACTGAAAGTGCTGACCCAAGATCGCAAAGCGAAGGAAGCGCTGATGGGAGACACGAATAGGAACATGCAAGTAGGCCTCTGTCAGATCGAGAGAAGTCAGGAACTCCCCCGGCTGAACCACCAGAATGACAGACTGCAGTGTTTCCATGCGAAAAGAGGGAATTTTGAGAGCCCTGCTGACCCCTTTCAAATCCAGGATGGGCCGAAAGGTTCCCTCCTTATTGGGCACCACAAAGTAAATCGAGTATCTGCTGGTGCCGCACTCCTGAGGGGGCACTGGAACAAATGCTTCGAGATCTAGCAAGCACTGAAGGGACTGGAAAAAGGCCTGCGTCTTCCATGACACCTGACACGGAGAGGCTAGGAAATGATCTGGCAGAGAGCGGGCAAACTCCAGAGCATAACCATTCCGTACCACGTCCAGGACCCACTGTTTGGACGTGATCTTGGCCCATTGAGGAAAAACGTTACGCAGCTGGGCACCCACCGGAACTAAAGGGGGTGCCGGCAACAAGTCATTGTGCAGGACGGGCAGCGGGGAAACCGGCGGAGGGAATCCCAGGCCCCCCGAAAAGACTGCATGTGCTGATAAAACTGACCTCAGAAAAACCCCGAAGCCGGGAAAGAAGCAGCCCAACAACCAGGGTGGTACTTGCGAAACTCCCGCAGATGCCCACGGGCAGTGCCACTCCAAGACGCCGGGAGGGCACAGTCCTCAGCAGGTGGGGCACCTTAGAGCCCGTCTGAACCATCTTATCTAAGTCCTCTCCAAACAAAACAGACCCCTGAAAGGGAAATTAATAAGCTTAGTTTTGGATGCAGCATCTGACGACCAAGCACGAAGCCACAAGGTACGTCGTGTGGCCACTCCAAAGGCCATAGACTTAGCCAAGGTCCGCACCAAGTCATAAAGAGCATCTGAGAGGAACGAGGCAGCAATTTCAATCTTTGCCACCTCCTGATCCACCAAGGACCAGTCATCAGACTCAAGATCCAGGACACGCTCAGCCCACTGAAACACGGTATGAGCCACCATCCCTCCCCCCAAATAGCTGCCTGGACCCCTAATGCAGAGACCTCAAAATTCTGCTTAAGAATGGTCTACAACTTACGCTCCTTAGAGTCCCGTAAGGCAAAACCGTCCTCAACAGGCACAGTATGCTGCTTAGAAATCGCTGAGACCACCACGTCCATCATTGGTGACTTTAAAGTAACCCGATCCCCTTCCGGGATGGGATACAAACGAGACACGGCGTGCGCCAACCAAAACAGCGCCTCCGGCGTATTCCACTGCACCAGTATAATATCCCGAATATCCTGATGCATAAGAAAAGAGTGGGAAACAGTATGGATCGCCCTAGGCAGAGGGTTCAAGGTGGCACCTCTTCAAAACGCAGCACCGAGGAGACCTGCTGAATCAGGTCTGGTAGCTCATCCCTCTAAAAAAGGCGCACCACGGACACCTCTTTGCCGGAAGGCAGGAAACCCGACAATCCGCCGCCAGCGGTCATCCCCTTGAGAGGATCCTGGAAATCCTCAAAAGGGTCCAGGTCCTCATCCAGGCCAACACGCTGCTCAGACCACAAATCCTCATCCCAAGCCACCCATGGGTGCTTGGACGAGGGGACGCCAAAGGAGAAGAGGGAGGTAAATCCACAGGGGGTGCAGAGGAAACCCTCCCCACCCCAGAAACCCCCTAGGTGCACATGGGATCCCCCAGACACCTGAAAATAGCCTCTGCACAAAGAAAAAAAAAAATCAAATCAAGGGAAAAAAAACCCGGGGGTCCCAAGGGACTCCCTGCCATAGCAGGGGACCCAGCAGAAACCTGCCCCTGTTTTTCCAATACAGGGGGAAGGTCATCTGAGGTTGCAGACAAAATGGAGGGGCCAGACTGAGAAAATGGCAAAGTTCCTGCCAAAAACAACCCCTCCTGGGCCTGTAGCGGCTGGGAAGCCTGAACAGTCCCAGCCACTAAAGCAGGCAATCCAGGATCAGCTGTTAAAAAAATCAGATGAGAGGAAATCCTTTGTACCCTTACCATCGGCGGTCAAGGGCAGTGGGCTCTGTGGGCAGTGGAAAAAGACCGGGCCTCCCCACTGCTCCCTGCCGACTCGCAAGGCACTATTGGTAGGGAGCTCTGGGCGCCTGCAGCCACTGCCGACAGAGCTCCTCCACCGCACCAGCCCGAACACTGTTTGCACAGGCAGGCCGCGAGTGCCTCGCATCTGAAGCACAATGAGCACTTTTTCACCTAAGAAGTGCTCATTGCTCCATACGCGACCTAGCTAGATTTAAAGTGCAGGTTAGTGCAAAAATACAGTAAAATACAGTAAATTTAAAGGAAAACAACCCTTCAGACCGGCACTACCTCAGGATATTTTTTTTTTTTTGTAACAGAACAGACTCCACAGGTTCTCAAAGCAGTATGCCTTGCTTGATTTAGGGGGCAAGGCTTACTGCTGAGGCTCCTCTAAAAAAAATGTGGGGAGGTGGAGGAAATGGGGGAGGGAACCCGCTCGAGATCCGCCGGGTTTCACACCACTGAGGTCGGACGGACACCCAAACAGGGCCCACCCAAGCTCAATCCGGCCAAAAAGAGTGACTAGAAACCTCTAAACAAATTCCAACAGCCATACCAAGGGAACAGGCTCACTCAACACCTGCTGGAAACTGAAAGAAGACTGATAGGAATAGGGGAAGGTATCCCTTATGTACTAGTCTACAGTTTTGTTTTCAGTCTCCACCTGCTGGTCATGATTGGGATATATACCCACTTGTAAAGATTAACCTCTACCGGTCTGGAGAGTGCTAAAGAAGGGATGGTTAACAAGGCTAAGAATATTATAATGCCTCTGTATCCCTCCATGGTGTGTCCTCAAATGGAGTATTGCATTCAATTCTGGTCTCCTTATCTCAAGAAAGATATAGTGGTGCTAGAAAAGGTTCAAAGAAGAGCGACCAGGATGATAAAGGGGATGGAACTCCTCTCATATGAAGAAAGACTAAAACGGTTAGGGCTCTTCAGCTTGGAAAAGAGATGGCTAAGGAGAGATATGATTGAAGTCTACAAAATCCTGAGTGGAATAGAACGGTACAGGTGGATTGATTTTTCATTCTGTCAAAAATTACAAAGACTAGGAGACACTCGAAGTTACAGGGAAATACTTTTAAAACCAATAGGAGGAAATTTTTTTCACTCAGAGAATAGTTAAGCTCTTGAACGCATTGCCAGAGGTTGTGATAAGAGCGGATAGCGTAGCTGGTTTTAAGAAAGGTTTGGACAAGTTCCTGGAGGAAAAGTCCATAGTCTGTTATTGAGAAAGACATGAGGGAAGCCACTGCTTGCCCTTGATCGGTAGCATGGAATGTTGCTACTCCTTGGGTTTTGGCCAGGTACTAGTGACCTAGATTGGCCACTGTGAGAATGGGCTACTGGGCTTGATGGACCATTGGTCTGACCCAGTAAGGCTATTCTTATGTTCTTAACAATCTGGTACTCCAAGAAAGCTGCTCATCATAGATGAGATTTTTATTCATGAAGAGAACAGAGGACCTAAGGAAGGGATGAATGGCTCAAATAACTACCCAGTAAGATAATATTTGGAAAGGAATAAAGCTCATCTTGGCCCATGCCACTTTTGAGTCTCATAAAAATCTTTTCTTTCTGCTATCTAGTATTGGAATAATGTTTTTACTTAATTTAATCTTACTGTTTGATTGATCATCTTTCAAAGGTGGATTAAACATCAGATTTCAGCATCTCAATGGCCACAAATTTGGTCTTGGAGAATGAGATGTACAATGTCAGCGTCTATGAGACAAACTTGTTTTTTTTTTTGTTACATAGAGCTTTTTGGACCCCAGTTAGATTACAAAAGTTAAATAGTACCTTGTCCAATAGATGCTGGCATTGTAAGTCGGAGGTAGGGACTTTGGATCATCTTTTATTCTACTGTCCCCATATCTTAGCCTTTTGGAACTCAATCTGGGATCAAATAAATTGTTTATTGGAAAACCATGTATCGTTATCTTATGATACTGTGATATTTGGAATGTCCATGAGAAAAAAGAGTCAGATAACATCAAGTAATAATAAACTTTTAATGATCATGACTGGAGTTGCCATCCAACATATTACTAATAACTGGAAAGATCATACTAGGTTAAACTTTAATTTTTGGTGGAATTCATTATGCCACATATATAGAATGGAAAGATCAATAGCGACACAAAATGGAAATTATAATAATTTTATTAAAATATGGGAGCCATTAGCGTCTTTATGTCATGATTAAATGTCATTTTCCTATTAGTCAGACATCATATAATAATAGGAGGGGGAGGGATACAAAGATAGGTTTCGTTACATGAATGAAGGGTTTTGAGGGAAGGTGGGGAGAGGGTTACATTTATATGCTTAGAATATAATATAAGATATACAAGTGCCTTGTTTCATTGTGTTGATTATGAATATTGTACACTTGATGAAAGATTTTTAAAACGAATAAAGAATTTTTTAAAAAAAAGGTGGTTTATTAAAATTGCAAAATAGAAATTAATAACAAAATACATAAGAGTTTAGAAAGATGGGGAAACATATTAAACAATGGCAGATAAAGACTCAACAAGAACACTAGAACTGTTAAGAACGTTTTTGTTTTTTTTTGCAGCAGAGGCCTACCGTATATACTCGAATATAAACCGAGAGTTTTGGGCCCAAAAAAATGGGGGTCTCAATGTATATTCGGATCAGTGCTGACCTGCCCCCCTCCTGAACTTGTTTGTGGGCCTGCCATGAGACTTGGTGGTTCAGCGGTGGCCGGGACAGGAAGGATCTCTCCCACCTCCTGTCCCAGCCTGATTCTGATTATTTTTATCTCCCTCCCAACTCCCCCGCGTACCTTAAGTATCTCTCGTGGTCCAGCAGTGAATCACGGCAGGAGCGACCTTCTTTAGCTCCTGTTCGTGCAGAACCCTAGCTAATTGGCTACTAGCAGCTCTGCATAGGCAGGAGCAAAGGAAGGTTGCTCCTGCTGTGATTCACTGCTGGACCATCAGGGATACTTAAGCTACGTGGGGGAGGCGGGAGGGAGAACAGGGTGCAGAGCTGGGCAGGGCAAGGCACTTGAATATTAAACAGCTCCCACCCCTTGGTTTATATTCAACTAACTTTTTTGTCCTTTTTTGGGGGGAAAAAAAGGTTACCTCAATTTATTTTTGACTATATACGGTACTCATGTTCAATACTTGATGAAACCAACAGTCTAACATTGCTTATATTTTATACTCACCATCAACCTCAAGATGCCTCCTCCTTTCCCCAAATAAACCATATGATGTGAATGTAAATGCCATCTAAAATAAGCATATTGATCTTGATCTGTCTTTGCTATTTTTGAGAATAGACTGCAGAATTCTGTCTAGCATGGGCCTTACTTACTGGAATTGCCATCAAAGCCAACCCATTCGGGAAATAGATCATAAAAGTTTGTCCTAAACTAAACTAAATTAAACCTTAAGTTTATATACCGCATCATCTCCATGGGAGTGGAGCTCGACACGGTTTACAAAGCTAAAAATATAGGAAGAGAGAGGGGAAAGATTTACAAGGGGATATATAAAGAGGGGATGAAACAGAGGAAGAGATGTTATATGTTAGAGAAAAGCCAGGTTTTCAGTTGTTTTCGGAATAGTTGGAGGGAGCCCAGGTTCCGCAGCGGGATAGTGAGATCGTTCCAAAGGTCCGTGATTTTGGAGAGGAGGGATCTTCCCAGTTTTCCTGCGTGGAGGATGCCATGTAGAGAGGGGAAGGATAGTTTATGTCTGTAGGTTGATCTGGTGGTAGCAGGCGTCAGGGCGAGGAAGGATAGGGGGATTAGGGGCGGAAGGATGCCGTGAATGATCTTGAACGCCAGGCAGGAGCATTTGAAATGAATTCTGGAAAGTACTGGGAGCCAGTGAAGATTGGTAAGTAGTGGGGAGATGTGATCAAATTTGCGTTTAGCAAAAATCAGTTTGGCTGCAGTATTCTGGATAAGCTGGAGTCTGCGAAGACTTTTTTTTGTTAGGCATAAATAAATGGCATTACAGTAATTGAGTTTGGATAGGATGATGGATTGTACAAGGACGGTGAAATGTTTTTGGTGAAAATAGGATCTAACTCTCCTCAGCATGTGGAGGCTGAAAAAACATGATTTTGCCAGGAAATTCAGGTGATCGCTGAAGGAGAGGGAGGAATCGATAGTGATGCCAAGGACCTTGCTTGAGAAACCAAGGTGCAGAGCAGGGCCTTTGGGTAGTGTGAAGAGGGTGGGCAGGTGAACTAATTTTGGGCCGAGCCAGAGTAATTTTGTTTTTGATTCATTTAATTTCATCTGTACAGAGAGGGACCAGGCATGAAGTCTCATTATGCATGAAGTGATGTTCTCTTGGAGGTTTGTAAGATTCTGATCTGTTTCGAGGAGGATAAGGATATCGTCTGCATATGTGTATAGTGTTTCAAGGGGGGATAGTTTGAGGAGCTTCAGGGAGGTCATATACATGTTGAAGAGAATAGGAGATAGGGGAGAACCCTGTGGGACACCACAAGAAGGTGTCCACGAAGCAGATTTGGAGCCGTTTGCGTTGACAGTGTAGGAGCGAGCGCGAAGGAAGTTAGAGAACCACTTTAGGACAAAGGAGTCTATTCCTATCTCAGAAAGTTGGTAGATTAGTATGTCAAGGTGCACTACGTCGAAAGCCGTGGAGAGATCGAACTGTAGAAGAACGGCAAATTTGTTTCGAGCGTGTAGTTGTTGCACCTTTGAAATTAAGGAAACTAGGAGGGACTCGGTGCTGAAATTGGGTCTAAATCCGTATTGGAAGTGTTGGAGAGCTGAATAGCGACTATGGTCTCTAGAAGTTTTGTTAAAAGAGGGATGTTAGCTATGGGGCGGTAGTTCGATGGTAAGGAGGGGTCTAGATCGGCTTTTTTCAGAAGAGGGGATAAGGCAATGTGCCCCATTTCTGTGGTGAACAGGCCCGATAGTAAGGCTTTATTTATAAGGTCAGTAAGGGAAGAGATGGCCTGCGCAGGGATGTTTTCGTAGAGGTAGGATGGGAAAGGATCTAGGAAGCACTTGCAGGATTTGAGTTTGAGGCAAAGTTTGGAGATCTGTCCTGTTTGCCATATTAGGGACACAGACCATAGAAGTCTGCCCAGCACTGACCTTACCTCCAAAGGGAAGAAAGGCGTGTTATTACCTTACATTGTACTACACTGCAGGTGTCTGTAGTTTTAGTCTACAATTTCCATTATCAAGCAAACTAAGCATCACTGCCAGTGCACACATTGCCTTTTTATATAAATTTTGAAATAAAAACATTTTTAAAAAAATTTATGCCAGTGTAGATAATCAGAGGCTGAATGGGAAGATCTTAAACAGCAATCAATTATCATTAAAAAACAAAATACAAAAACAACAACCCACAAGTGGAGGCAGAAATAGAAAATATTATCAAAAGGTAGAGAAAAGATTTCAGTCAAACCTTGCTTGTAAAGCAGTATCAAAGCATTGTCATCTGCTTAAAGAAAAGTTTTTTGCCATCATGGAGCTAAAAAAAACGCCAACACCACAAGTGCCCACAAATTTTTATTTAGCCAAATATACAAATACTTAACTTTCAATGTGTTTCAGTGTATTTCTGCCAAAAATATCATTCAACACTTCCATCATCCAAATGAGCAAACAGGAAGTGCAGAATTACTAAGAAAGGTATGATAAAATAAGAGCAAGAAAATGATAATGTATCACTCCATGGTGTGACCTCACCTTCAATACTATATCCAATTCTGGTTGCTATATCTCAGAAAAGATAAGAAGAATTAGAAAAGGTTCAAAGTGAGGGGGAAGGAAGTGACATCACACCTCTGACTGGCAACAAAATTTGGGAGCTCCAGCAGGGCTACTGAATTTCTTGGTGCATTATTCTGAACATAAGCAGTGCCTCTGCTGGGTCAGACAAGGGGTCCATCCTGCCCAGCAGTCCGCTCACGCGGCGGCCCATCAGGTCCAGGACATGTCTATCCCTTTTTTCTTCAGGAATTCATCCAATTCCTTCTTGAACCCTGATACTGTACTCTGTCCTATCACATCAAGTTTCAAGTTTATTACCATTTGATGAATCGCCTATACAAACTTTCTAAGCGATGAACAGCATTATAAAAACAACAGTTTAGCGGACAAACAGCTTTTAAACAAAAGTAAAAAAACTGACATAATTATAACACTTAACAAATTTCATCTTACAAATGGATTAGGGACAGACATGATGTAATAGGAGGGGAAAAGTTACAATTCTCTCAGGTATGAAAAAAACATAAAAAAGGAAAGAACGAGGGGAAGGGATACATATTGAATTCTAGAGTAAGTTAACGTGTCTCAGAATTTAATTGTTAAAAGCATCATTAAATAAAAAAGTTTTTAGAAGTTTTTTAAAAGAAATAAAATCTTTTTCTTTTCTAATATAGTGTGGCAATGAATTCCAGGCATCCATCACCCTTTGGGTAAAGAACTTCCTAGCATTGGTTCTGAATCTTTTCCCTCTTAATTTTTCCGAATGCCCTCTCATTCTTGTAGTTTCTGAAATTTTGAAGAATCTGTCCCTCTCCACTTTCTCTATGCCCTTCATGATCTTGTAAGTCTCTATCATGTCCCCTCTGAGCATCTTTCAGCATATGAAAGGTTTTCCATACCTCTTATCAATTGCGTTGCTTTTTTCTGAACCCTCTCGAGTATCGCCATATCTTTCTTAAGGTACGGCGACCAATGTTGAACGCAGTACTCCAGATGTGGGCGCACCATCGTCCGATACAACGGCAGGATGACCTCTTTCATTCTGGTTGTAATACCTTTCTTAATGATACCTATCATTCTATTCGCCTTCTTAGAGGTCGCTGTGCACTGTGCCAATGGCTTCATTGTCTTGTCCACTAATACCCCAAAGTCCTTTTCTTGAGTACTTTCACCCATTACCAGCCCTCCCATCGTATAGTTGTACTTTGGGTTTCTTTTCCCTACATGCAAGACTTTACATTTCTCTACATTAAACTTCATCTGCCATCTTGTCGCCCACTCTTCTATTTTGTTCAAGTCCCTTTGTAAATCCTCACAGTCCCCTTTAGTTCTAACTCCACTAAATAGTTTGGTGTCAACTGCAAATTTTATTACTTCGCACTTCGTCCCTGTTTCTAGATCGTTTATAAATATATTGAACAGCAGCGATCCAGGTACCGACCCCTGCGGAACACCACTCGTGACCCCCCTCCAGTTAGAGTAGTGGTCCTTCACTCCTACCCTTTGTTTCCTACCTGCCAACCAATTTTTGATCCATCTATGAACGTCTCCTTCCACCCCATAATTCTTCAGTTTTCGTAGTAGGCGTTCATGGGGTACCTTGTCAAAGGCCTTTCAGAAATCCAAGTATACGATGTCTATGGGGTCCACTTTGTCCATTTGTTTGTTAATTCCTTTGAAGAAGTGCAATAAGTTAGGCACGATCTTCCCTTGCTGGCTTGTTTTCATCAGTTTGTTTCTATCTAGATGTTCATCAATGCTTTCTTTTATCAGTGCTTCCGCCATTTTCCCCGGAACCGAGGTCAGACTTACCAATCTGTAGTTTCCCAGGTCACCTCTCGATCCTTTTTTAAAGATGGGCGTAACATTAGCTATCCTCCAATCCTCCGGGATCATGCCTGTTTTCAGAGATAGGTTACAAACCCACTGTAGTAATTCTGCTATTTCCTCCTTTAGTTCCTTCAAAACCCTAGGGTGGATTCCGTCCGGGTCCAGAGATTTGTCACTTTTAATCTATCTGCTTATGTACGTCCTCAAGGCTTACCTCCATTGATGTTAATTTTTCTGCTTGATCTCCTGTGAATATTTTTTCAGGTTCTGGCACTTTGGATGTATCCTCTTTTGTAAATACTGACAAAAAGAACATGTTTAGTCTATCCGCCACTTCTTTTTCTTCCTTCACCACTCCTTTCCTATCTCCATCATCCAGCGGTCCCACCTCCTCCCTTGCCGGCTGCTTCCATTTAAAATATCTGAAGAACGGTTTGAAATCTCACGCTTCCCTGCCTAGCTTCTCTTCATATTCTCTTTTTGCTCTTCTGACTACGAGGTGACATTCTTTTTGATGCTTCCTGTGCTCTTTCCAGTTCTCCCCTTTTTTGTCCTTTTTCCATATCCGGAATGAATATTTATTTTCTCTTATTGCTTTCTTCACGCCGGGTCTTTTGTTCAGTTCTTTTTGCATCCTTTTCTAAATCTAAGTCTGGGGATATACAGGTTTTGCACCTCGCTCACAGTGTCCTTGAATAATGACCAGGCTTGCTCTACAGTCTGTGATTTCTTTGAGCTGTTCCTAAGTTTCTTTCTTACCATTACTTTCATCGCCTCATAGTTTCCTTTCTTGAAGTTCAAAGTCGTTGCTTGCTCCTGTTAGTTCCTCTAGGCTTCTAAGTTTTAAAAGACTGCAATGGTGCTGGTCACACAAACTCAAAAAGTTTCACTACAGGTCTGATTCAGAAAACAAAGTCAGATGTTGGAGCCTTGACAGTGGTGTCGAAAAAAATGGCACCGCAGCACCCAGACTCGAAAATCCTCTGAGTTAGGTTCCTGAAACCGAGGAAATAAATAAACAGTGCATACCTGGCTCCAAGATTTGAAAACAGAGATGGCTTTGGTCTGTCAAAATGTGCAGGTGACTGTTGCAGAAATCTGTGCTGAAGTCTGAGACTTAGGAAACTGTGTGTCAGCTTTGGAGGCCCACATGCCAGCACTGACTGAGGATATGAAGATAACTAGGAGCTTGGTGGGCAGTCATGAGTTATTGAAAGAATTATAGGATCATGTGGAAGACTTTGAAAATAGATCGATGTGCTATAACTTGCAATTCAAGGGTGTTCCAGAAACAGATTCCTTCAGAGATTGCATTTCAGTAGTGAAAGAAATATCCATTCAGCTTCTACATGATGTAGGAGAAGAATCACAAGGAGAGCTTTATATTCAGAGAGGCTACTAGAGTGTTGGGACCAAGGGATAATTGCTGAACAAATGTTGTATTTTCTACTGTATTCCTTGTGCTGGGTTTTTTTTTCTGTCTTGTTCAATAAAATTGTTTCAACTTAAGAAAAAGTGCCATGAAGAGTTTCTTTTTGGAGACTGTTGAGAACCATCACGTATTTTTGGTAGACATATAAGAAGCCACGTTAAATGCTGGGTGACCATTCTAATCACAGTTGCTGGCAGTTTGCCTTATTAAGAAGCTCTGAAACACGTAAGGTTTTTTTGTAAATATTACTTTTTTATTTTGGTAGAAGCTGTTTGAACCTTTGTTTTTTGGTTCTAGTGGTTCCTTTGGAGTAGTGTGTGCAAAACAGGGGCCCTTGTTGGGAATCCAACGTAAAATTTACTGACAGCAAGACATTGTGAGAATTCAGCATAATACTGCACGGCTGTATGATGCCATGACAAGACAGTTTTACTGCCATTTCTCATGTGGCTGGTGGAAGTGTTGAACAATATTTTTTGGCAGTAAATCTGAAACGAACTAAAACAGAGTGACATCATCAGCCGAATTCCCCCATAAAAGGGGAGGAGCCAACGGCGAAGAGACCAACAGTAGAAAGATAGGTGGTGCTGTGCCCAGAGCACGTGGCAGAGAGCGGAGGAAGCTGAAAGAAATTTAGTAGGAGTTGAGCGGTAATAGCAGAGAGGAGCAGAGATAGCTGAGCGGACAGAGCAGAGAGGAGTGGAAAGACAGGCGGACAGAGAGGAGCAGAGAGCGGAGAGACAGGCAGACAGAGAGGAGCGGAGAGACAGGCAGACAGAGCAGAGCGAAGAGCACGTGGCGGAGCGGAAAGAGCAGGACAAGCAGAGGGGGAAGCAGAGAGGAAAAAGCAGGGTCAGAGGAGCGGACCGAGCAGAGTCAAGGGGTAGAGGCGAGAGATAACTCCGCCTACCCCCTTGACATCACTAGCCAAATTCCCCCATAAAAGGGGAGGAGCCAACAGCGCGCGGCAAAGGCACGCGCCTTTGCGAAGGGCCTCAAGGAAGGGCTCCGGATAACCACCAAGGTAAGGTCTCAACACATAACTAGGCGGAGTACAATCACCAGGCACATACAACTAGCTGATTAACTTTTAGACTATCTTTTAAACCTTCTTTCAAACTCTCAAACCAGGCAGACCTTCCTAACTAGCCAACAAGCAGACAGACCTCTCAAGCAACAGGCAGACCTAAACAGTCACTCTATCCTTCAAACAGGCAGACCTTAACAATCACTCTATCCTTCAAACTTTCAAACTATTTAACAGGCAGACGCTTCTAGCCAACTAACAAACAGGCAGACTTAACTAACAATTAACTAACTAACTACCTCTATCCTTCAAACCTACAAACTCTCTGACAGGCAGACCTTCAAACTATCTAACAGGCAGAATTTTCTAACTAACTAACGAACAGGCAGCCATAACTAACTAACAAATATCTAAACTAACAACAACAAAAAAATTTTTAAATGGCAGGAAGAACTAGAAGCAACAAGACTACAATCAAGACCGGCAGTCCAGTCACCGAAGGAATCCAAGGGATGGCCATGATCCACGTGGAGACGGAGAGAGAGCCAGGACGGAGGACAGAGGTCTCTGTACAAACCGAGGCCATCCTCAAGCAGAATACTACAATCTCCACACAGACAGAAGTGATGGATCAGCTAGACGGAGACATCTTGCAGGAGCTGAGGAGCCTAAGAGAGGAGGTAAAGCGCCTGAGAAGCATCTGAGAAGACGAGGCCTTCATCGACAGAGTCATCCAGGAGCTGTCACAGATCACAGAGCAGGAGCCAGACAAGACCATCCTCAAGACGCCCAAACCGACAACTTTGAAACCAACGATTGGGGTACAAGAAGAGGCTGGAGACGCTGACTCCTGGCAGCTGGTAACTTCCTCCACAGGCAAACACAGAAGACCTTCCTCTTCTTCTAAACTAAAGTAAACTAAACCTTATCATCTCCACAATCGTAGAGCTCGGCACAGTTTACAAGAGTTGAGAGAGAAAGGAACTCCAATGAGGTTAAAGTGTATAGTGAGAAGGATATTTGGGGGGCTTAGGATGCCAAAGATGGGGTAGGTATTACATTTTTGAAAAAAGCTAGGTTTTCAGATGTTTGCGGAAGAGTTGGAGAGAGCTCAGGATCCGGAGGGGGGAGGTAAGGTTGTTCCAGAGCTCAGTGAATCTGAAGGGGAGGGAGGTCCCTAGTTTTCCTGCACGGGAAATGCCTTTTAATGAAGAAAAGGATAATTTTAGTTTGTGAGTGGGTCTGGTGGTATTAAGATTTAAGGAGTTCCAGGAGAGTGGGATGAAGGGAGGGAGGATGCCGTGAAGGATTTTGAAAATTAGGCAGGCGCATTTAAAGTGAACCCTGGCGATAATCCGAAGCCAGTGAAGCTTAGACAGGAGCGGTGAGACATTGTCCCTTCTGTCTTCCCCCCCAGAGCAAAGCTGTCTGTCCCCAACACATCTCCCCCCCAAAGTAGCCCCCTTTCCCTCTCCCTATCTCTCCATGGCCCCTTCTGTCTCCTCCCAGAGCAAAGCTGTTCCCAGCACACCCCTCCCCCCAAAGCAGCCCCCTTTCCCTTTCCCTCTCCCCCTGGCTCCCGGTATTGATCCCCTTCTTACCCTCCCCTCCATCCCGGCGTCTTCTGGCCTGCTCCTCTTCAAAGCAGCCTGCAATTGTGGTGGCCGGCTTTAGCGAATCTCGCAGGCGGCTCTCCAACTCGGTAGCATGTTCCCTCTGACGCGATCCCGTGCGTCAGAGGGAGTGTGCTACTGAGGTTGGAGAGCGGCCTGCGGGTTCTTTAAAGCCAGCCACGATCGCAGGCTGCTCTGAAGAGGATCGGCGGCGGCGGCGAGTGAGGTGACACGGCGAGGACGCGGGCAGGCAGCGAGTGAGAGGCAGCGGTGAGTGAGGGCGGGCACGTGCCGAGGACAGGGAGAGAGCACAGTCACGCGCCTTCAGCTCCCGCATGTACCGTGAGGTTAGAATGTTGCCACAGAAGCACACCTCACAGCGCCACACCGCACGAATTTTCGAGAGCACATGTGCGCTCTAGCATTTTATTATATATGATGTATGTCTTTCTTTCTCTCTCCCTGGCCCTTTTCTTTCTATCTCTCTCCCTTGACCACTGTGTCTTTTTTTGTTTTGTTTCTCTCTTTCTTTTCTTGGCTTCTGGCTGTCTGTCTGTTTTTATTTCTTTTTCTCTCTCTCCTTGGCCGCTGGCCTTCTGTATGTATTTTTTTTCTCTCTCTCTCTCCTTGGCCACTGTCTGTCTCGCTGTATTTTTTTTCTTTCTCTCTCTCTCTCCTTGGCTGCTGGCTGTCTGGTTTTCTGTCTGTCTGTCTTTCTGGCATTGTTTCATTCTCTCTCTCTCTCCTTGGCCGCTGTCTGGATGGCTGTCTGTCTTTCTTTCTATCTGTCTCTCTGGCCCCTTGTCTGTTTGTCTTTCCTTCTGTCTGTGTTTCTCCCTTTCTGTCTGTCTCTCTAGCCCTCTGTCTGTCTGTCATTCTTTCTGTCTCCTTAGCCGCTGTCTATCTGTCTGGTTTTTTTCTTTCTCTCTCTGTCCTTGGCTGATGGCTGGCTATCTGCCTTTCAGGCCCATTGTCTGTCATTCTTTCTTTCTTTCTCTCTTTCCTTGGCCGCTGTGTGGATGGCTGTCTTTCTTTCTGTCTGTCTTTCTGCCTGGCCCCCTGTTTATCTTTCTGGCTGTCTCTCTGCCTGGCCCCCTGTCTCTCTCCTTGGCCCCCAGTTTTTGTTTGTCTGTCTCTCTGTCTTTCTGCCTGGCTCCCTGTTTTTCTTTCTCTCTGTCTCTCTGCCTGGCCCCCTGTCTCTCTCCTTGGCCCCCAGTTTTTGTTTGTCTGTCTCTCTGTCTTTCTGCCTGACCCCTGCCTTTATTTCTGTCTCTCTCTCTCTCTCTTTCCTTGTATGGATAGCTGTCTTTCTTTCTGCCTGGCCCCGTCTCTGTCCTTGGCCCCCTGCCTGAATTTCTCTGTCGGCCTCCCAACACACCCCTCCCTCCAAAGTAGCCCCCTTTCCCTCTTCCCCATCACTTCCCTGAGCCGTTTGGTGTTTTTTTGTTGTTGGGTTTTTTTTTACCTTGTAACAGCCACGCGCCACGCTCATCTGCGTCTTCGCCTTCCCGGCCATGGCTCGAGCAGCCCCGGGCGGCGGTTTTGACGTGTTTCCCGCCCGATTTTGGGCGTGCCGACAGGGCTGTGGCCAGAGGGGAGAGGGGTCCTGAGCGCGCGCGTAAAAGAATGCCCATTAAAGCGCGCTTCAGAAGCCAGACGGGCCGTTAAGGCCGACTCTGGCGGGAACTAACGGCCACACTCGCCTTCCCAGCGGGAACTAACGGCCGCACCCGCCTTCCCGGCGCCCTCTTTCCACACCAAAGGTGCTTCCCCCCATCTCCAGGCTTCACAGTCCTCGGCCCAGAAGCGCCAACAGTCAAAGAACAGCCTGACAGAGTCAGACCATCCAGCCTAGTAGCCCGATCTAACGGTGGCCAAGCCAGGTCGCCAATACCCCCTCCCGCCCCATGGGACCAGCATTTCCTCTCTTTTTTCCTCACCCCCCCCCCCCCCTCAGTTCCAGCATTTCTCCTTCTCTCCCCTCCCTTCCCCCCCTGCATTGTCGTTGTTGCTGCTGCTCCAGGAGTTCTCCTCTTTGTTTCTCCTCTTTCCTTCTGGAGGTCCAATGTTTCTCCCTTCTGTGTCTCTTCGTCTCCTCCCCCCCCCCCAAGTCTAGCTTTTTCCCTTCTGCATCACCTCCTCTTCCCTCTTGCAGGTCCAGCATGTCTCCCTCTTTCTCCCTCTAGTGGAACGCATTTGGAAAAAATCAAAATGTCCCATAGACAGACAATCCTGGAGAGTCAATATTAAGCTGTACAATACAGCGCTAAAAAAAGCAAGGAAGAACTTCTACGGTGACAAAATCTCCAGATCTAACAATCAGAGTAGTACTCTATTCAACATCTGGCGCTCCCTAACCTCCAAAAGAGACCCCACCCTACTCCCTCTTCTCCCTCAGCCGACACTCTAGCAAAATTCTTTAACGATAAGGTCTCTACCTTGAGATGCTCATTCCCTCCCTCAGTCTCCTACAATTCCCTGGTGCCCACCGACTCCATTCCCACCCTAACGGTCTCCAACCCTATCCCAGCTGATAGATCCTGGACTACCTTTGAGCACGTATCAGAATCCCTGGTCTTCAAACTCTGCGTCAAATTGAAATCCTGTAACTGTTCCTTGGACCCATTCCCCTTCCTATCTATACGAGAATATTCCCGCACAGGCCATCTCTTCTATCACCAACCTCATAAATTCCGCCCTTCATTCGGGCCTTTTCTCCCCAGAAATGGGTCATATTGCCTTGACCCCACTACTGAAAAAATCTGACCTTGACCCCTCCATACCCATCCAGCTATCACCCAATTGCAAATATCCCTCTCCTAACCAAGATGCTAGAGTCCATCATTTCTACCCAACTCTCTTCATACTTAGAGAGATTCTCCATTCTCCTACCCTATCAATATGGCTTTCGTCCTAACTTCAGCACCGAATCCCTACTGTCCTCCCTGATCTCAAAGGTTCATCAGCTTCACTCTTGAAACAAGTTCGCCATCCTCCTACAATTTGACCTTTCTGCTGCTTTCGACGTTCTTCACCATGATATTCTTGTTTTACCAACTCTCTGAGATAGACATTAACTCCACAGTCCTAGACTGGTTCTCAAAATTCCTCCGCTCTCGTTCTTATACTGTCAACATGAATGGCACCTCATCCTCCCCCTGGAAACCGAATTGTGGAGTCCCGCAAGGCTCTCCCCTATCTCCTATCCTTTGCAACATCTACATGTCCTCCCTCAAACTCCTCCATCTATCCCCCCTTGAAACAATTTACACTTATGCTGATGACATCCTCGTCCTCTTCGAGACCGATTCGAACCTCACCACCTATCTAAAAACATATCCTCTTGTATAATGAACCTACAATCTTGGGCCCACACTGTGCAAATGAAACTGAACGAGTCCAAAACAAGACTTCTTTGGCTCGGCCCAAAACTAGACCAACTACCCACCTCCATCCCACTACCATCTGGCTCCACTCTGCAGCTTGAGTTCTCGAGCAATGTTCTGGGCATTATCATTGATTCCACATTGTCCTTCAATGACCACCTCCAATCCTTGGTAAAAAAAAATGCTTTTTCAGCCTTCATATGCTGAGGAAAGTTAGATCCTGCTTCCATCAAAACCATTTTACTCTCCTTGTCCAATCCATCATCCTTTTCAGATTAGACTACTGCAACTCTATCTACTTAAGCCTAACTAAGAAAAACCTTCATAGACTTCAGCGGATTCAGAATGCCGCAGCCAAGCTCATCTTCGCTAAAAGTAAATTTGATCATGTCTCTCCGTTCCTGTCCAAACTTCACTGGCTTCCGATAATCGCCAGGGTCCACTTTAAATGCGCCTGTCTAGCTTTCAAGATCCTACACGGTATCATCCCTCCCTTTATCCCTCTTTCTTGGAATTCTTCAAACCCTAATACCACCAGATCCTCCCACAAATTAAAACTATCCTTCCCCTCGCTAAAAGGCATTTCCCATACAGGAAAGCTAGGGACCTCCCTCCCCTTCAAAATCACTGAGCTCTGGAACAACCTTACCTCCCCTCTTCAGAACTTGAGCTCTCTCCAAGTTTTCCGCAAACATCTGAAAACCTGGCTTTTCTCAAAAATGTAAGTCTCTCTCCAACTTTGGTATCCCAAGTCCTCAAAAACTCTTCTTATCTGGCATCCCAAATCCTCTAAATATTCTTCATGCTTCGACCCCTAACCCGTTATTGTAGTTCCTTCCTATTTCATCTCCTGTAAACCGTGCCGAGCTCTACGAACGTGGAGAAGATGCGGTATACAAACCTAAGGATTAGATTAGATTAGTCTCTCTTCCCCCCTCCCCCTCCGCCGACAGCCGCTGCGTTCTTCAGGCGCCTCAAGCCGCCGCAGCCTGCATGCGCCGACAGCCGCGGTGGCGCCTCATGCCGCCTTAGTGCTGTCATGCCAACCCGCCACCAAACTGTCTTTCCTTCTCTTCCGGCGGGGACTGCCGGGGCCTGGGTGCGGCGGGGTAGGGGGGTCTTACCTGGCCAGGGCCGGCCGAATCCTGTGCCTGCTCTCCTTTGCCGGCCCCTCACTCCGCACCATCTAGCGCATGCTCACTTGTGTCGCCACATCCCGACAGATCAGGACTCAGGGAACAAGCGGCGCGAGTGCGCTTGCGCGCTTAGCATTTTATTATTATAGATATATATTTTATTTATATATATATATATATATATATATATATATATATATATATATATACACACACACACACCTTTGTGGACATGCACTCATGCTATTGGTGGAGCTTTTTTAGACTCAACATGGCAAATAATCTTTATTTAAGCTGATGATAATGCTTTGATATTGCTTTACAAGGAAGGTATTACTGAGGTCTTTTTTCCACTTTTTATAACATTTTCTACTTCTTCCTCCACGTATTTATTAAGTTTTTGGAATAGTTTTTGGTTTTATACTACATCTCTTTACTTTCGGTCCATAATTTTTGCCCATTTTAGTCTATGTTCCAAAAAGTGCGTCATAAGCTCTATAAAGTTACATAAAGGAGTGACAGAGCATGTCTCTTGAAAAGAACTGACAATACAGCAAAGGAAACACCAACACACACACATCAAAGCCCACAGTTCCATGAGGGCTTCCAGAATTCACACTCTCACCATCCTTAGCACAACATCCTGGACTTACTTGCAGCTTGCAAAGCGTACCAATCCATCTGTAAACACATAAATGCGCAGAGGATCATACGAAGTGACGTAAACATAAATACGTAGATCAAACTTGCTTCCGCTGATGAGGTAGGGTTTGTGTAGGTATCTAAAGAGAAAGGTCTGCATTTATATTTAGTTCTGACACACCTTTCCAGCCTTAAAAAAGGCATACCAAGGCTGTATATAAACATTTTTAAAATAATTAAAGCATAGCATAAGTATTGCTATACTTGGTCAGACCAGAAGGTTCATCTAGCCCAGTATTCTATTTCTAACAATTGCCAAACTAGTTCACAAATACCTAACAGAACCTTGGGTGACGTAATCCACGGAGTCTGGTATGGACAGTGCTAAAAGTGTACTGTCGCTTTAAACTTCTTAAGAAGCTTTGAGACTGCCTGCACTGCACACGTACAAGTGCCTTCCCGACTGACATCGACTCGGGGTTCCTTAGTTTTGTAAGCAAGCTAAGAAGCCAACCAGAGGAGGTGGGAAGGATGTGAGAATATCTGTCTGCTGTCCCCCAGATAATGAGAAATTAGGTTCTTACCTGCTAAGTTTTTTTTCTTTTAGACTCTCTAGACCGGTACAGCTTTCACTGATGGGTAACAGCTCATCATAACCAGCAGGTGGAAACAGAGACACAAAACTCTTGGTTATAGTACTTAATAGCTGACCCTCTCACTATCCATCAGTCTGCTGAATAGCCAAGCAGAACTAAGGAAAAAACTAAATAGAAAAAACAAGAACGCTCCAACAGGAAAAACAACTAATATACAGAAATGCTGTTAGAAAATGCAGAGAACAGACCCTTGCAGTGAAATGTCCCCACTCGCCAGCTATGGCAGCTGAGCCACAGCTGCTGTTCTTAGATCTCACCGGCCTTAAAAAAATACTAGAACCCGCAGAAAAAGCAAAATCTTCACGCGCAAAACCCGCAAGAACAAACAACGATGGGGTATTATACCGGTCTAGAGTGTTTAAAAGAAAGAAAATTAGCAGGTAAGAACCTAATTTCTTCTTCTTTGTCAACTTCTCTAGACCAGTACAGCTTTCACTGATGGGACGTACAAAAGTAGTACCCATCATGGGTAGAACCCCGAAGGGCCGACACCAGAACATGTTCACCGATTAGCACGTCCCAACGTGCCTGAACATCCACACGGCAGTGTTGTACAAAGGAATGCAGAGAAGAACAAAATCGCAGCTCTACAGATATCTACTGGAGAGATAAGAGAAAACTCAGCCCAAGAAGCTGCCTGAACACAAGTGGAATGAGCCTTGAGAGATTCCGGAACAGACTTCTTCTGAAGAAGAGATGCGGAAGTGCCGTCCCCTTTATGAGGACCTGCCAGAAGAACAAAAAGATTATCCAACTTCCTGAACTCTTCAATCAGCTGAACATAAGAGTGAAGGACCCAACAGATATCCAACTTGCGCAACTGCCTGCTTCGAAGAGCCCTCCTGACTGTCCAAAACCGGGAGGACTATGGACTGATTGACATGAAAAGGCAAAACCACCTTTGGCAGAAAAGATGGAACAGGCCACAATACAACACGCTTCCTAGAGAACTCCAGGAAGAGAGGCCTACAAGAGAAAGCCTTCAGCTCAGAAACACGCCTCGCAGATGTAATGGCCACTAGAAAGACCATTTTAAGAGTATGGTTGTTGAAAGACCTTAAGGGCTCAAAAGGAGGGCGCACCAGCACGGACAGGATCAGATTAAGCTACCAAAACAGGATAGACAAATGTATGGGAGGCCTGAGCAATTTGGCCGCCCGCAAAAAACGAACCAAATCCAGAAAAGACATTAAATGCAGAACCCATAGCAACCCTCAAAAAGCAGACAAGACTGCAAGCGGAACCCAGAAAGAAGAACAAGCCAGGCTCCTGTCCAGGCCATCCTGAAAAAACTCCAAGATGGTAGGCAAAGAAGCGTGAAAGGAAACCACTCCACGCACAGTACACCGTTCCTCGAAAATATGCCAAACGCGCACATAAGCCTGAGAAGTGGAAAGCCTCCGGGACCCCAAGAGAGTGGAGATCACTTTATCTGAATAACCTTTCTTACCTAGGTGGTCCCTTTCTAGAGCCAAGCCATAAGACAAAAGGGACCCGGATCGAACATTGCAATGGGACCCTGAGACAGAAGGTCGGGCAAGAGGGGCAGTGGAAGAGGCTCTGCCACAAGATGATGAACCAGATTCGCGTACTACAGACACCTGGGCCAGTCCGGAGCCACCAGGATCACTAGGCCGGGATGCCCAGCAATGCAAAGAAGAACTCTACCCAATAACGGCCATGGAGGAAACAGGTACAGAAGTGGTTTAAAACACCGCAGTTCGATTGATTTTTGGATTGAAAAAAATGGGAGCATATTACACCATATTACTTGAAACTTCACTGGCTGCCAATTGAGGCCAGAGTTTTGTTTAAGTTTGCTTGTATCTGTTACAAATCTATTTTTGGCTTGTCACCTGGATACCTTGTTTCCCATTTTTCTCTGAACCACCCAAATAAGGTCACACGCAGAATTTGTTTATTTACATTTCCTTCTGTTAAATTATGTCATTACAAAAGATTTCTGGAGAGAACTCTCTCTTTTCAAGCTGCTAAATTGAATGGTTGGTTCGTAAAAATTATTTTAGGATCTTCTTCTTATCTTGATTTTAGAAAATTATTGAAGACCCAACTATTTGAAAAATTTGTATCCTAACTGTTTTTCTCTTTAAAAAATTCTATGCTTCTTTTATGTAAGATATCACCTTTTAAATCACATTTTTACTATACGATCAGTTCTTATTTGTTGTAAACCGCTTAGAAACATTCTTTTAAATCGTACTTTTCTTTTAAATCATATTCTCCACTCAGTTCCTATTCATTGTGCATTGCTTAGAATTGTATTTTCCTTTTAAACTGTACTCTTCACTGTATGACTAGTTATTATTTGTTGTAAACCACCAAGAATCATTTTTTGGTTAGGAGGTATATAAAAAATAAAATTATTATTATTATTACCAGAGCATCCAGCCCCTCAGCCTGAACATCCCCGCAGGGCGTTTTGGTATTGGTGCTCACAGCCATCAGGTCCAGGAGGGGCTGTCCCCAAGTCTGCACTAAGAACTCGTAAGCCGCAGAATTTAAATACCACTCTCCAGGATCTAGCACGTGAAGACTGAGGAAGTTCGCCCGAACATTCTCCACTCCTGCTATGTGGGAAGCCGAGATGCCCAGAAGATGAGACTCTGCTCAGACCCTGAGCAGAGCTGCCTCCTGCATCACCAGACAACTTCTGGTGCCCCCCAACGATTGACATAAGCACCAACAAGGTATGACGCGCGGCCACCCCGAGCAACAGACTTGGCTGATGTCTGAAACAAGACATACAAGACATTTGAGAGAGAAGAGGCAGCAATCTCAATATTTGCTACCTCCTGATCCACCAAGGACCATTAGACTCATGGACAAGGACACGCTCGGCCCACCGAAAACACGGCCCGAGCCCCAAGACCACCACACAAGGCCACCTGGACCCCAAGGTAGAAACATCAAAATTCTGCTTAAGAAAGGCTTCCAACTTATGCTCCTCAGAGTCCTGTAAGGCTGAGCTGCCCTCTACGGGTACCGTTTGCTGCTGGGTGATAGCTGAGACCACCGCTGCCACTACTGGTGACTTCAAGGTATCCCTATCCCCATCCGGGATGGGAAACAAACGAGCAAAAGAGCATGCAAAATGAAAAAGGCACTTCTGGCGTCTCTCACTGCACCAAGACAATATCCCGAATATCTTGATGCATGGGAAAGGAGCGGGATGCAGAGCAGATCCCCTGACGCAGAGGGTCCACCACACACGGGGTCTCCTGCAGCTCCCCCTCAAAGCACAACACTAAGGAGACCTGAAGAAACAGCTCCGGGAGCTCGTCCTGCTGAAAATAATGCACACCATGGACGCATCCTCGCCAATAGACAGAACCTCAAAGGCCCCACTACTAGCATCCATCGCCCAAGAAGATCCTGGAGGTCTCCCAGAAGGTCCAGATCCTCATCCACTAAAAACTATTTCTCAGAAATAAAATCCTCGTCCCAAGCCACCCGCGGCCGCATGGACGAAGAAAGGGGGGGACGCAACTGGCACTGAGGGAGACCAAATTGGAGTGGACGCGGAGAGAAACACCCCCCCCCCCCCCCGAGACCTCCGGGTCAGAAGCAGGACCCCCGGCCGCTTGAAGTAAGCCTTGAAAAAGGCAAAAAGAAAAGCAGGGGAAAAAACCCTGGCGGCCCAATGGGACTCACTGCCAAAGCAGAGGACCCTTCTGAAATCACAGGGGTAATACTAGTAAAGACTAGGAGAAGTCAGAAAATGCTTTAGTCAAAAATGTGAACTGACCCCAAACCCTTCATAAAGTTAAGTTATTATTTTATAGCTCATCCAGTTTCAGTGATGTTAATTTAATACAGTTCATGAAGAAAAGAAAACCATGACACATTGAAGCATTTGAAAGATTGTGATATATTTTTTATTTTTCATTGCTTGTATCCTAACTTGAAGTGTGATCTTTATTGGAACAGTTACAATGATTGGAAGGTGAACTCTGTTTTATTCTTGGGAGGTTATATCCCTTCCTTGTAGTGTTTCATGACTCTGAGTAACTTGAAAAAATCTTGATCACACCATAGATAGGTTACTATTGCAAAGTGAAGTCAAAGCAGAGGACCCAGCATAAACCTGCCTCTGTTTCTCCAATAAAGGGGGGAGGTCACCTGAAGCTGCAGACAAAATGGAGGTGCTTCCCGCCAAAAAAGACCTCTCCAAGGCCTGTAGTGTCTGGCAAGCCTGAACTGTCCCAGCTGCTAAAGCAGGCAAGCGGTTAAGGGAGTCCCCAGCAGCTTTGGCGATAAGGGAATCCTTTTTACCTTGACTGTTGGTGGCTGGTGAAATCCCTGCATGGGCGGCGAGGAAGCCCGGGCTTCCCCGCTGTCAGCTGCTGGTTTGTGAAGCACTCGTGAAAGGGAAGCCTGAATGCCGGCACCTGATGCCAATGAGGTTTCCCCTTTGCAGCGGCCTGCACAGCTTGCAGAGGCCGGCTGCGAGTGCCTCACGTCTGGAGTACAGTGAGCACTTTCTCTTAATGAAAGTGCTCATTGCACAATAGGCGATCTAGCTGAAATAAAAAGTGCCAGTTAACAAAAAATACAGTTACTCAGCACTGAAGAAACTCTTCAGACCGACACTGCCTCAGGATTTTTTTTTTCCACAGAATAGACTGCTGGCTCTCAAAGCTAAATGGCTTGCCTGTATAGGTGGCAAGGCTTACAGCTGAGGCACCTCTACAAAATTTTGGGGAGGTGGAGGAAGGGGAGGGACCCAGCATGAGACCTGCCAGGTGTGACACCCCTGAGGTTGGAAACACCCCCAAACAGGGCCCTTCCATGCTCTGTCCGGCACCAGAATGGGGACAAGAAGCCCTAAACAAATTCCAACAGCCCTAACAAGGGGAGATGGGTACAGCTCCTCAATCCACCTGCTTGGCGACTGAGAGAAAACTAATGAATAGTGAGAGGGTCAGCTATTAAGTACTATAAACAAGAGTTTTGGTCTCAGTCTGCACCTGCTGGTCATGATGAGCTATTACTAATCAGTGAAGCCTATACCGTCTGGAGAGCTTGACAAAGAACATAGTTTAATGTGTCAAAGCATAAATGCAGAGTTATGCAGCCTCATTCAGTTGAAAGGAAGGAAGAATCAGGATAGAGGTGAAAGGGGACAGACTCAGGAGAAATCTAAGGAAATAATTCTTTACAGAAAGAATGGTGCATTAAACAGCCTCCTAGCTGAGGTGGCAAAAATGAAGACTGTATCTGAACTTATGAGATCAGCATAGCACATCTCTAAGGGAAAAGATTGTAGTACTTGGTTTGTATGGAAAGATACTTTAGATCAGGGGTCTCAAAGTCCCTCCTTAAGGGCCACAAACCAGTCGAGTTTTCAGGATTTCCCCAATGAATATGCATGAGATCTATGTGCATGCACTGCTTTCAATGCATATTCATTGGAGAAATCCTGAAAACCTGACTAGATTCGGCCCTCAAGGAAGGACTTTGAGATCCCTGCTTTAGATAGATCATATCACCTTAATCTGCCACTCCTAACTACTCAAGCAAAATGAACAAAAAGAAGAGGATTACCTTTGCACCAGAAGGGGCCTCCTCTTGGGTAGCTGGCTCCATTTATGAATAACCTGGATTCCAATGCCTCTGGCAGATGCTGGCTAGAAAACAGCATGGTCATGTGAGGTTATGAATTATACAGATGTTTGCCCTCTTGCATCCCAGTTACAGGACTTACCGTATATACTTGAATATAAGTCGATCTGAATATAAGTTGAGACCCCTATTTCCCCCCAAAAAGGAGGAAAAAAAAATAAAAATATATGGTTGACTCAAATATAAGTTGGGCGGCTTAATATTCAAGTGTTCTGCCCTGTCAGGCTCTGCACCCAGTACCCTTCCCCTGTCAGGCTCTGCACTCTGCCTCCCAGGCTATGCCCTCTGTCGCCACCCCCCCTCCCTGCTCTATCTTCATACCTCTGCCAATCCCTGGTGGAGGTGCAGCGGGTCCTCTGCTGATCTGTGGTTGAGGTGCAGCAGGAAGGAACAAGCTTTCCAAACTCCTGGCCCACTGCTAACCGGCTGCGCGGATCCAGTTTCTTCATCTGAGCGGCACGAGCAGCAGCGTGATTTGGCACTGAGCGGCTTCCTTACTGGCTTCCTTACTAGCTCCCGAGAATTCTCAAGTGAATTCACTGGAGCCGGTTTGGAAGCCACTCAGTGCCAAATCGCGCTGCTGATCGTGCCACTCAGATGAAGAAACTGGATCTGCGCAGCTGGTTAGCAGCGGGCCAGGAGTTTGGAAAGCTTGCTCCTGTCCGCTGCACCTCCACCAGGGATTGGCAGAGGACCCGCTGCACCTCCACCAGAGATCGGCAAAGGTATGAAGAAAGGGCAGGGAAGAGGAGGGGGGGCAGAACCTGACGACGGCGGCCATAAAAAATTTTAGGGGGGGGGGGGGCAAATGACCCGAATATAAACCGGGACCCCCATTTTTGGGCCCTAATATCCCAGTTTATATTCGAGCATATACGGTATGTTTGCCCACTTACCGGTTTCACAATCCATTTCTGACGAGTGCCACCCTCTTCCCAGATTTTCTTCAGCAGCTTTATGTCCTGTGGCAATACAAAAGACTGCGGGAAGAAGTTGAACTCTTTCTTTCCAAAACGAGCCTGCATCCTGGATAGGTTCCGCCATAGTCTGTCTTTCCTCCCAATTTGAAACGAGCCAGGAAAATGATTTAGCTTTAGAACAAGAACATGTATGTTTTATTACCACCAATCGGGATAGGTGTGTGCCTGCGAGCCCTACACAATGTGGTTTCCCCAAACCCACTATTCAGTATATGAACATACATCAGAAGCTGGGCACTCTGCTCACATACAGATTTATAACACCTTCTGTAGCTGGATATACTTTATTAGGCTGCATTATCTTTTCTGTTGAGTGTAAGAATCAAAAATGATGATTTATATGAGTTTTTGAGTCAATATAAAACCCTTCAGGTGTAACCAACCTACTTCTATCTGCTCACGCTATATGTTAATTCAGAATTTACATAGCATCTGCAATCAACTGAGCCTCAAAGCAAAAAAAAAAAAAAATACTGCTCTACTGTTTGCTTCAATTCAATGAAACAAAGTTACTTATCTGTAATAAGTGTTGTCCAAGGACAGCAGGATTCATATCCTCACATATGGATATCATCCAGTGAACATAAGAATTGCCGCTGCTGGGTCAGACCAGTGTTCCATCGTGCCCAGCAGTCCGCTCATGTGGCGGCCACCGGGTCGAAGACCTGTGCCCTAACCGAGACAAGCAAGAACTTGTCCAACCTTGTCTTGAATCCCTGGAGCATGTTTTCCCTTATAACAGACTCCGGAAGAACGTTCCAGTTCTCCACCACTCTCTTGGTGAAGAAGAGCTTCCTTACGTTCGTACGGAATCTATCCCCTTTTAACTTCAGAGAGTGCCCTCTCGTTCTCTCTACCTTGGAGAGGGTGAACAACCTGTCTTTATCCACTAAGTCTATTCCCTTTATTATCTTGAATGTTTCGATCATGTCTCCTCTCAGTCTCCTCTTTTCAAGGGAGAACAGGCCCAGTTTCTCTAATCTTTCGCTGTACGGCAGCTCCTCCAACCCCTTAACCATCTCAGTCGCTCTTCTCTGGACCCTCTTGAGTAGTACCGTATCCTTCTTCATGTACGGCGACCAGTGCTGGACGCAGTACTCCAGGTGAGGGCACACTATGGCCCAGTACACCGGCATGATAACCTTCTCTGATCTGTGATGTTCGGTGAATGTGTTCTGGTGTCGGTCATTCGGAGGTCCCAGCCATGATGGGGACTGCTTTGGTATGTCCAATCAGTGAAACTGTACCGGTCTAGAGAGTTTTGACAAAGGAGAAATTAAGTTCTTACCTGCTAATTTTCTTTCTTTTAGACTCTCTAGACTGGTACAGCACCCCACCCTGTCTATTGTCGTGTTGTTCTTGTGGATGTTGCGCGTGAAGATTTTGCTTTTTCTGCAGGTTCTAGTATTTTTCTAGGGCCAGGAAGATCAAAGCTAGGAAGAACGAGAGGGCACTCTCTGAAGCTAAAAGGGAATAGATTCCGTACAAACATAAGGAAGTTCTTCTTTACCCAGAGAGTGGTAGAAATCTGGAACGCTCTTCCGGAGGCTGTTATAGGGGAAAACACCCTCCAGGGATTCAAGACAAAGTTGGACAAGTTCCTGCTGAACCAGAACGTGCGCAGGTAAGGCTAGTCTCAGTTAGGGCACTTTGACCTAAGGGCTGCCGTGGGAGCGGACTGCTGAACACGATGGACCACTGGTCTGACCCAGCTGCGGCAATTCTTATGTTCAAAGAACAGGGGCTGTGGCTAGGCTGGTATAGCTGGCGAACTGTGGGGACATTTTGCTGCAGGGGTCTATCCTGTGCATTTTCCAACAGCATTCCTGTACTGTATATTAGTTGTTACTCCTGTTCAGAGTATTGTTAATGTTTATGATTAGCTTTTCTTAGTTCTGCTTGGCTATTCGGGAGGGACAGCTATTATGTACTCTCCTGTGGAGAAAATCTATTACAGGCATTCACGACCAAGCTTTTTGTTAGGACCACGACATCAGCTCTTGTGACTGTTTTAAAGGGATAACATCCACAATCAACTTTCAAACTTCAGACTCATGAAGCAGGACCATTTGGGCCGAAACACGATCTTGTTGAGTTGTGAGATACAATAAAAGACATCGAACACCAGAAGTCTCCTTCGCTGTTTGTTTTTCACTTTTGCCAGATGGAAGTTGGTATTAGAGAATGACATGGTGGTTGTTACCCGTGTCTAGCCACGAAAAAAGGGCACTACAAGTATGAGGACAAGGCCATTCACCGCCCCGTGGAGCGGTGAATGGTCTTGTCTCCACAGTTAAAGGAGTGAGCACGTGCGAACAAGCGTGCGGTCCGGCAGCCCCCTCTGTCCCTTTCCCTCTCTTTGTGGCAATTTCTATAAGGCTATGCGTTGTATTGCAGCCGGAGCCTTGAAGTCGCATCGCGTGTGGCTGCTGGAAAAGTCTCCTCTGATGCAACTTCCTGTTTCCGGTTGCATCAGAGGAAACTTTTCCAGCAGCCAACGCGACGTGACTTCAAGGCTCCGGCTGCAATACAATGGATAGCCTTATATAAATTGCCACAAAGAGAAGATAAGGGGAAGAGAGGGAGGGAGATGCACAGCTGGCCAGCATGAGGGAGCTGCTGGACCGCGCGGAGGGTGCTGGGGATGGGGGGGTGGAGAGGAGAAGACGCTGAAGCAGCCTGAAGGGAACTGGGGAAGAAAGAGGGGAGAAGACGCTGGGAAATGAGGAAGAGAGAGTGGGGAGAAGACGCTGGGAAATGGGGAAGATAGAGTGGGCAGAAGACGCTGGAAGGGAAATGGGGAAGACAAGAGTGGGCAGAAGACGCTGGAAGGGAAATGGGGAAGACTAGAGTGGGCAGAAGACGCTGGAAGGGAAATGGGGAAGACTAGAGTGGGCAGAAGACACTGGAAGGGAAATGGGGAAGACAAGAGTGGGCAGAAGACGCTGGAAGGGAAATGGGGAAGACAAGAGTGGGCAGAAGACGCTGGAAGGGAAATGGAGAAGACGAGAGTGGGCAGAAGACGCTGGAAGGGAATTGGGGAAGACGAGAGTGGGCAGAAGACGTTGGAAGGGAAATGGGGAAGACGAGAGTAGACAGAAGACGCTGGAAGGGAAATGGGGAAGACAAGAGTGGGCAGAAGACGCTGGAAGGGAAATGGGGAAGACAAGAGTGGGCAGAAGACGCTGGAAGGGAAATGGGGAAGACAAGAGTGGGCAGAAGACGCTGGAAGGGAATTGGGGAAGACAAGAGTGGGCAGAAGACGCTGGAAGGGAATTGGGGAAGACAAGAGTGGGCAGAAGACGTTGGAAGGGAAATGGGGAAGACGAGAGTAGACAGAAGACGCTGGAAGGGAAATGGGGAAGACAAGAGTGGGCAGAAGACGCTGGAAGGGAAATGGGGAAGACAAGAGTGGGCAGAAGACGCTGGAAGGGAAATGGGGAAGACAAGAGAGGGCAGAAGACGCTGGAAGGGAAATGGGGAAGACAAGAGTGGGCAGAAGACGCTGGAAGGGAAATGGGGAAGACAAGAGTGGGCAGAAGATGCTGGAAGAGAATTGGGGAAGACAGCAGCCAGAACTTTGATTTATAAGGAAGGAATAAGCTAAATATTGCAGTGCTGGGGGGATGGGGACGGGGCGGTAAAGGGGACGGCGGGGAAGGGGAGCTGTAGGGGATGGTGGTCCGGGGACGGTACAGTGACGGGGACATAATTTTTCCCCATGTCACTCCATAGTTGGTATCTTCTGTTTTCCTGGGTAACCTCCGGCAAAACCAGAAGTTACAGTACATCGGAAGTGGGACTTGGCGGCAAGAAGATTCCGGAGCAGCACTGCATGCAGGAAGCCTCTAACAGGCTGATAGACCTGCCCCGGGAGGTATGAAGGGGCCGACCTAGGAGAGTTGCAGATTTTTGGGGTTTTTTTGCAGCCCGCAATCATGAGCCAGGGAGGGAGGGTGTGAGTGCTGTTGGACCTGCGATTGGGAGAGGGGGGGTCTGCTGGACTCACGAGGGGGGCTGCTACTGTACCCAGGAAGTGGGGAAGGGGCTGCTGGACCGGCTGGAGCTGAAGGGAGACAGTTGCCAGATCTGGTCTGGGGATACTTCCCAAGGGGGAGAGGTTGTAGTGTTGCAGGTAACTAGGCTACAGGAAGTTGGGCTGCTCAGAAGAACCTAGATTTAGGCAGTGTGATAGAGATATTTCAAGCTGCTAGGAGACAGCAGGTTGGTGAAGGGTAACTTTTGTTGATCGAGGTTCAGTTGCCTGGTATTGTGCCCAGAACTATGCCTAGAATTGCACAATGACCACTAAGTGAGTAAACCATCAGTTCAATGGGTTTATGAAATCTCTGGTGAGGGACAGGCATAGTTTTCTGCTTGGTCCGTTCGAAAGGCCCTTCGGCGGGGCTTGCCTGCTTGGCAGCTCTCTAAAGGGCTCAAGAGGAAAGCAGGAATCGCAATGTAGGAGGACAAGATCCCCTGAAAGATGCTGTCCAGTGCAGTGAGGAGGGACGATTATTCCTCCCTTTCCCCTCACTAGGCTCTGTTGTTGTGCCATGATGATATATTAACACCCTGCTTGCCCTCAGAGAAGTCTTAATAGCATCACTGGTGCTAAAGTTAGACTTTTCTAATACTTCCACTTGACAGTCCAAAGGGTGTGCAGTCACCAAGTAACCTGGAGCCAACATGAATCTGCTGCTCTAATGAAGTATTTCTTTTTCTTTAAATTTATTCTCCCTTCAAGTAATGCAGTGTATCTCCAGAGGGCATAAATCTACAAAGCCGAGTTGAATACCTTCTGATATTCCCGGATGGTCCTAAATCCTGGTGACTTCATATGATGGCCCCAGCATCCTAGCCAGTCGTGGTTTTCTGTAGGAAAGAAGAACACAGGCATAAAGACTTAACAACAGAAACAGATGGTTTTTAATACAGAGCACAACAAAACAACCAAAAACTATATTAATTTCGATACCACAATCCAAAGTCAAAATGCAAAACCAGAAGTGGATCTTGTTAATTGCAAAAAATTCATTAAATCATAAAAATAAATATAAAAATCTATCCCAATAGTTTTGGATGTGCTGAGACTGGAGTCGGTCCAGAGAATGGCCACCCGGATGGTCTCGGGACTCAAGGATCTCCCGTATGAGGAATGGCTGGATAAGTTGCAGCTGTACTCACTCGAGGAACGCAGAGAGGGGTGACATAAGAACATAAGCAGTGCCTCCGCCGGGTCAGACCACAGGTCCATCCTGCCCAGCAGTCCGCTCCCGCGGCGGCCCAAACAGGTCACGACCTGTCAGAATCATCAGAAGGGGCTCCCTTGCCACCTTGGCTTCCCATTTAAGTCCTGCCATCCTATCAAAGCCCTAGCCCTCCGGTCTTTCACATGCACGACCTGGTTGGTTTTTACTCATTACCTGGTTAACTTTCTATACTTGTGTTACATCCCAGCTCCTCCTTCAGTATCCCATGATCCCTTTATCCCTCAGGAATCCGTCCAATCCCTGTTTGAATCCCTGGACCGTACTCTGCCTGATCACTTCCTCCGGTAATGCATTCCAAGTGTCCACGACCCTCTGGGTGAAAAAAAACTTCCTTGCGTTTGTTTTGAACCTATCTCCCTTCAGTTTCTCAGAATGCCCCCTCGTATTAGCTGTCCCCTTCAGTCTGAAGAATCTGTCCCTATCCACCCTCTCTATGCCCCTCATGATCTTGAAGGTTTCTATCATATCTCCCCTGAGCCTCCTTTTCTCCAGAGAGAAGAGCCCCAGCCTATCCAGCCTCTCGGCATATGGGCAGTGTTCCAGCCCTCTTACCATTCTCGTTGCTCTCCTTTGGACTCTTTCAAGTACCGCCATGTCCTTCTTGAGGTGCGGCGACCAATATTGAACGCAGTATTCCAGATGTGGGCGCACCATCGCTCGATACAGTGGCATGATGACTTCCTGTGTTCTGGTTGTCATCATGCCACTGTATCGAGCGATGGTGCGCCCACATCTGGAATACTCATGGGCCGCATCAAGGTGGAAGAAGATATCTTCTTTTTCAAGGGTCCCGCGGCAACAAGGGGGCATCCGTGGAAAATCAGGGGCGGGAAACTGCACGGGGACACCAGGAAATTCTTTTTCACTGAAAAGGTGGTTGATCGCTGGAATAGTCTTCCACTTCAGGTTATTGAGGCCAGCAGCGTGCCTGATTTTAAGGCCAAATGGGATAGACATGTGGGATCTATTCACAGAGAAAGGTAGGGGAGGGTCATTGGGGTGGGCAGAGTAGATGGGCCGTGGCCCTTATCTGCCGTCTATTTCTATGTTTCTATGATCTCAGATAGGTTGCTAATGTATTCAAATCAGCCGAGGCAACCATATTCTAATCAGTGATCCTCCACAATCTCCAACTATATCATTTGGGTGTGCAAAATTGCAAATCTTCAACTGTGCAAAAATTCCTGTTTTATAATTTTTATTCATTTTCAATTTTTTCATAAAGTGTACAAAATATTGAAATACAATTAATGAATACACAATATCACTTTTATATCTAATACATATTATTCTAAATATATTTTTATCCCTTCTCCCTCCCCCCACCCTTCTAGTATTTTCCAATCATATATTACATATTGTATATCATATTATATCATATTGTGTAAAAGTTGTTTTCATTACCCTCCCCTTCATGTGTGTCACAAAGAAGATATTGAAAAGAAGAAAAGAAGAAGAGAAATCCTACTAATTATTCATTACAATATTTTGTCAATGGCCCCCATATTTTTATAAATTTAGTATATGTCCCTCTTTGTATTGCTATTGCTCTTTCCATTTTGAATATATGACATATTGTATTCCACCAAAATGTATAATTTAGGTTACTATAATTCTTCCAATTGTTAGTTATATGCTGAATGGCAACCCCTGTCATGACTAATAAGTTTGTTATTTTCTGGTGAAATTTGACTTTTTTTCCTCATCATCATTCCAAATAACACTGTATCATATGATATTGCTATATGATTTTCCATCAATTTATTAATTTGTGGCCAAATTGCATTCCAAAAACTTTTAATGTAGGGACAATGATATAATAAATGATCCAACGTCCCAGGTTCCAGATTACAGTGCCAGCATCTATTAGACCTGGAACTATCTAATTTTTGCAAACGTGTAGGGGTCCAAAAAGCTCTATGTAATAAAAAGAACCAAGTTTGTCTCATAGATGCTGACACTGTACATCTCATTCTCCAAAACCAAATTAGTGGCCATTGAGATGCAGTAATTTGATGCTTAATCTCAATGCTCCAAATGTCTCTTAGACCATTTTTTGTTTTTTTATTCAAATATCCAGATATTAATTTATACCACAATGCGGCTTGATGCCCTAGGAAGTCTGCTTGAAAACATAAGAACTTTAAACTATATTGATTATTCAATGTTTTCCATTCAGGGAACCCAACCTGAATGGCCTGCTTCAATTGCAACCATTTAAAACTTTGTGTTTTACTAAGATCAAATCTATGTTGCAATTGTGAAAATTCCAGCAGTTTACCTTCTGAAATAACATCATCTAAAGATCTAATGCCTGCAATAATCCAGTTCTTCCAAAGGATTTGAGCTCCGCCAATTTTGATCTTGGAGTTTATCCATAAAGATTGATTAGTTGATTTGTTTATTGGGATGGGTGTTAATTTACTTATAAACTTCAACGTTTTCCAAGTATCCATTAATATTTTATTTTCTCTGTATCTTCTAGGTATATTAATACTTGGAAGATGAACTAAATTTAGGGGAAACATAAGGCGCCATTCCAAATACAACCAATCTGGTGCATTATCTATAAGTTCTGGGAGGATCCAATACATACCCTGACGTAGAATATAGGCTTGATGGTACCTATAGAAATTTGGAAAATTTACCCCTCCCTCCTTAATTGATTTTTGCAAAGTTACTAAAGCTATTCTAGGTGTTTTACCAAGCCAAAGAAATTTTGTTAAAATGCTATTAAGCTTTTTATAAAAGGACCCCTGAAAATAAATAGGTATCATACTCATTTGGTAACAAACTACAGGCAACATCATCATTTTAATAGTTTGAACTCTCCCCCACCAAGAAATATGTAAAGGGTTCCATTGCTCACACAATTCCGTAACTTTTTTTAATACAAATTTTTCATTCTCTTTTACGGTATCTTCAATTGTATTTTTAACTTGAATGCCAAGATATTTAAATCCTTCTTCTTTCCATATAAACGGAAAAGCGTCAAATAATCCTTTTACACAATGAACATTTAAAGGTATAATTTCAGATTTATTCCAATTAATTTTATATCCTGAAAATTTGCCAAACATATCAATTAATTCCAGTAGACAAGATAAGGTAGACTCTGGATTTCTCAAATAAAGTAAAATATCATCCGCATAAGCCGAAATTTTATATTCCATATCAGAATATGGAATACCCTGTATCTCTCTTGCTTGCTGTATTGCTAACAATAAGGGTTCTAATGCAATATCAAATAACAAAGGAGATAAAGGACAACCTTGTCTAACTCCCCTCTGTAATTGAAAACCATCAGATATCATATTATTAATATTTAATCTTGCAATCGGGAAGCTATACAAAGTTTTTACCATTTGTATAAATCCAGAACCTATACCAAACCATTCTAAAGCCTGATACATAAAATTCCATTCTACCCTATCAAACGCTTTTTCTGCATCCAATGAAACTGTAAAAGCCGGTTCATCCATTTTTTTTTATAAATTTAACATATGAAACAATAATCTAGAGTTATTAGAGGAATGTCTTTTAGCAATGAAACCCGTCTGATGCGTGTCTATAATATGTGGGAGAGCTTTGGCTAATCTCAAAGCCAAAATTTTCGCCAAAAGTTTATTATCCACATTTATTAAAGATATAGGCCTGTAGTTTGAAACCAAAGTAGGATCTTTATTTGGCTTAGGCAAAACAATTACTATTGATTCAGCCATAGTACCTTTAATATCACCTTTTATAAGTTGTGTCTGATATAAATTTAGTAAATATGGGGAAAGGACATTTTGAAATGTTTTATAAAATTCTACTGTATAACCATCACCACCTGGAGCGGATCCAACTCTAAGAGATCTCAATGCTGTTTCTAATTCTTTTAATGATATAGGTTCATCTAAACTCCGTTTTATATGATCAGGAATCTTAGGTCCATTAATAGAATCTAAAAAATTTTTACCATCTTTTTGTCTCTCTAAATAAGGCTCGGAAGAATACAGGTCCTTATAAAATTTTAGAAATTGTTTTAAAATTATATTTGTTTGATTTGTTATGATACCATTATCATCTTTTATCCCATTTATATTAGTTTTTCTTTTTTTTGCTTTAAGATAATTTGCCAATAATCTTCCCGCCTTATTAGAATTTCCATAATACATTGCCTGCTTGGAAAACAAATCTCTTCTTATCATTTTTGAAGTTAATTCATTATATTTACCTTTTGCTTTCAAAAGAGCTTGCAAAACCTCATGTTCCCATTTACTTACCAATTTAGCTTCTAATGTTTTAATTTCTTTTTCTAGTTCTATATATTGCATTTTAATCTGTTTCCTAACAAAAGCTGAATATGATATAATATTACCCCTCATAGTTGCTTTAAATGCATCCCATACATTCTCAATAGATGTATCTTCCACTAAATTTATTTGAAAGAAATCATTAATTTGTTTTTTAAAATTTTCCAAAAATCTGTCATCCACAAGCAATGCATTATCAAATCTCCAAAGAGGTCTACCATTCTCCAATTGATCCAATTGTAATTCTATCCATACTCCCGCATGATCCGAAATAATAATAGGATCTATGGAAGCTTTAATAACCTGTTGCACCTTATTTGTTGAAACAAAAATATAATCTATTCTTGAAAATGATTTATGAACCTGTGAACAAAATGAAAATTCCTGATCATTAAAATGAAGAATACGCCATATATCTTTCAAATCACATGATTGAGCCAAATTATCTAAACCTAAAGATTTTATACTTTTAGCTGGTTTTTTATCCAATAATGGATCCATTACAGCAGGGGTGTCAAAGTCCCTCCTCGAGGGCCGGAATCCAGTCGGGTTTTCTGGATTTCCCCAATGAATATGCATTGAAAGCAGTGCATGCAAATAGATCTCATGCAGATTCATTGGGGAAATCCTGAAAACCCGACTGGATTCTGGCCCTCGAGGACCGACTTTGACACCTGTGCATTACAGCATTAAAATCTCCAGCCACCACTAAATTAGAAGCAGCCAGTGGTAACAACATACTCTGTAACTTTTTAAAAAATTCTGATTGATTCGAATTAGGGGCATATATATTGAACAACGTCAGGGCATTATTTCCCATACTTATATCAATATGTATCCATCTTCCATGTGGATCTGAATTTATTACCTTAAAATTGGCCATACATTTTTTATTTATAAGAATTGCTACCCCTGCTTTTTTACCTGCTGCTGGAGCAAAAAAACATTCCTTTACCCACCCATCCTTTAGTTTTTTTGATTCCTTTATATTCAGATGAGTCTCCTGCAAACAGTAAACATCCGCGTTTTGCTTTTTTAAAAATGCTAATACCTTTTTCCTTTTGATTACATGATTCAGGCCATTGACATTAATAGAATATATCTTAAAAGACATTATATATTTTAAAACTTATCATCATAATCTTTTTCCTTTCTTCCTTCATATTTAAAATCCAAAAAATTTTCTCTATGACACACATTTTTCCCCCTGGAGTATCCAATCCCTTATTAATCTTTTCCTTAATCATTCTAGTAAAACCCATCTTTTCCCCACCCTTTCCCCCCCACTATAATGACTGCTTAAGGACACACATTGGAACAGCAACCCGAACATTCCCCTCCCCTCTAGGCAACCAATATTTAATTAATATCCCCTTTATCATTTCTTAAAATAAATTCATTAAACTTTCACATTGTATCTTAGTATATCTCCTTCTAAACATAAAATCTTTTTTTCCCCCCCTTTTTTTTACCATTTTACCATTTTCGAAATAATTATATTTTCTATCTATTATATTAACCTTTGATAACTTTAACCATATTTTACTCCTAACATTCCATTAATGTATCTTTATCCACTCATCAATCTTTAATTTATATTTCTCCAATATTTTAGTTTATATCACAAAATTCTATCATAAACATATATTTAATATAGTAATGTTATTTTTCTATATCTCATATATTCTATTCCAGCAATTCATATCCTCCTTTTAATATATAAAAATAAATATCCATATCTTAATATACTTCTTTAAAAATTGATTACAAATTTTGAATTATTATCATTTATTTATATTTCAACAAATTTTTTTTTTATTATTTTTTTTTTCTTTCATTCTAAAAAATGAAATTTTAATATATATTTTTTTATATTTTTCCTCTTTTCGAATTAATATCAAATCCTTTTGAAACTATAATATTACAAAATCAAAATTTATAATCAATATTTAGTATATTTTTCTTATTTATTTTACATTTTCATTTCCTTTCTTTTATTTGCATCTAAATATCATAGATCATGTTTTCTTATTTATATTCTTCTTCCCTTTAGACTCTTGAGTGTCATTAGTCATTTTATTAATATCCTTTTTTCCATTCTGCTTTCTTCTTTTACCAAATTGTATCATTATCTGGTGTATTCTTCTTTTTTTTTTTTTTCTCCTTGTTATTTATTCAAGTTTTTTATTACTTTATGATCACTCTTTGCTCCAGCCATCCAGCTTTTACTTTTCTAAAGTTTAGACTCTTGAGTTTCCAGTCCATCTTTCTTGTCTATTTCTTCTTTATATATTTTTTTTTTGTTGTTGTCTTTTTCTTTAGTTTGTTTTATTTCCTGTTCTTTATTTCATATTCTTCTTTCTTCAGTATTCCAAAGTCTCACAGTTTTATATTGAAAATTTTTTCACAATGTACATCAAAACCAGTCTTAAAATCTTCTGTTCATTTCAACATCCATTATGTTAGAATGACATAGGTTCTGATTTTGAAAGGAAGGTCTTTAGTTTTTCCGGATCTTCAAAATACAAGGATTTATCTCCAGAAGATACCCTCATTTTTACTGGGTAATACAAACCATATTTATATCCCTTTTCCTTTAATTGAGGTCTCAAGTCTAGGAATCTCTTTCTTTTATTTGCTGTGTTTTTAGCAAAATCCGGCAAAAAACATATTTTGGATCCTTTGTAATTTAAATTTTTGTCTTTCTTGGCAGCGTTTAAGATTTCTATTGCTTGCTGGTATCTTAGCATTTTAAATATTAATGGTCTTGGTCTGCCTTGATTTTCCATATTTTTTACTGGGATCCTGTGCGCCCTTTCTATTTCTAATGGTTGTTTAAAATCCAATTGTAGTATTTTGGGAATTAGATTTTCTAAAAATTGTATGGCATTTTTCCCTTCCAAATTTTCCTGCATTCCAAAAAGTTTTATATTCTTTCTTCTTCCTCGGTTTTCATAATCTTCCAGCTGATTTTTCAATTGAATCAGTTCCAAACTGTCATTTTTACATCTGTTTCCTTCACATTCTAAAACCTCCATTTTAGTTTCTAAGTCAGTTGTTCTTTTATTATTTATTTCCATCTGTCTGTGGATATTTAGTATTTCTTCCTTCATTTCAGTCATATTATTCACAGTCTCTTTAAGCATTTGTTTAATTTGTCTCAGTTCCTCCATAACTTCTGCTTTACTCAGCACATCTGACTCTTCAGCAGGAAGCGGGACCTTACTTGGTGTAATTTGATCCTGCTTCTGCCTTTTTGCCGACTGACCAGTTTCATTTTTATTTTGTCGGGTGCTTGCCATGCTCCTTCACTTCTTTTTATATTTTCGTCGATTTTATTTTCTTCACAGTCGTTAGGACCACGAAGACTTCTGTCAGCTTCGATGTTGTGCTGCACCAGCACAGAGAAAAGCCGGTGAGGAAATAACAGATCTTTTTTTTTTTCTCCCTTCCCTTAGGGCTTTATTTTAGTTTCGGCGGAGGAGGGTAATATTAAGCTATCACAGTTTTAGCATCGACAGGCACAATTGTATCTCCACAGTGATCTTTAAGATCTTTAACTTCTGTCAGCCTCACTGACAGTAACTGCCTTCGATGCCGCGCTGCTCCAGCTCATAGAAAAAACCGGCGAAGGAGAAACAGATCTTTTTTGGCTCCTTTCCCTCAGGACTTTGTTTCAATTTCGTCGGAGGAGTTTCAATATCGACTGCAATAGTTTTTCGCCGAAATCGGCATGAAGGGGATAACTTTTTTTAATAGCCGTTGCCTAGTTGAAGAGGAGCGCCGCGATCACACATCCATATTGTGTGCGCGCTAAGCCACGCCCCAACTGTGCAAAAATTAATTATAGAAATAATTTTTTAAAAAGTTTTTTGTTCATATGCTTATTAACATTTCATCTATATAAAAAACATTATAATCACTGCTAGCTGTCAAGGCCACTTTTCCTATATTGGTGATTCTAGGCCAGTGGTCTCAAACTCAAACCCTTTGTAGGGCCACATTTTGGATTTGAAGGTACTTAGAGGGCCGCAGAAAAAATAGTTAATGTCTTATTAAAAAATGAGTATTTTGCATGAGGTAAAACTTTTTTTTTTCCACTTCTTTATTATTTTCAATATTTATAATAAGTATAACAGTAAATATAACATTTTCAGGGCTTCGTATGAGGAGAGACTGGAAGCCCTAAATATGTATACCCTAGAGGAAAGGAGAGACAGGGGAGATATGATTCAGACGTTCAAATACTTGAGAAAGGAAAATGGTAAAACCAGAGGACATAATTTGAGGTTAAGGGATGGTAGATTCAAAGGCAATGTTAGGAAATTTTACTTTACGGAGAGGGTAGTGGATGCCTGGAATGCGCTCCCGAGAGAGGTGGTGGAGAGTAAAACTGTGACTGAGTTCAAAGAAGCATGTGATGAACAGAAAGGATTTAGAATCAGAAAATAGTATTAAATATTGAACTAAGGCCAGTACTGGGCAGACTTGCACGGTCTGTGTCTGTATATGGCCGTTTGGTGGAGGATGGGCTGGGGAGGACTTCAGTGGCTGGGAGGGTGTAGATGGGCTGGAGTAGGTTTTAACGGAGATTTCTGCAGTTGGAACCCAAGCACAGTACCGGGTAGAGCTTTGGATTCTTGCCCAGAAATAGCTAAGAAGAAAAAATTTAAAATTTAAAGTGAATCAGGTTGGGCAGACTGGATGGACCATTTGGGTCTTTATCTGCCATCATCTACTATGTTACTATGTATTTTATACTCAAATATCACACTTAATATTCTTGTATAATCCATTTCAGAATTAATCTCCCCTCCCCCCTAAACAATCACAATGCCCATACATAAAATATCTATAATCATCCATATCAATTATTCAAAATTCATTAACCTATCACCCCCCCCCCCCCTCCTCCCTCCCGGATGTGCATATTTAAAGGAGAACACACTATTTAAACGTTACAATATTTTGTTAATGGCTCCCAAATCTCCTGAAACCTCTTAAAATTCCCTTTCTGAATGGCCAATGTCCTTTCCATTTTATACATATGACACAGTGAATTCCACCAAAAACTATAGTTAATCCTTTTCCAATTCTTCCAATTGCTTGTAATTTGTTGTAAGGCGACTCCTGTCATTATTAATAAAAGCCTGTTGTTCTTAGATATTTGGCTTTTAGCCCTCATGATCATGCCAAATAATATGGTATCATATGACAATGCCACTGGATTTTCCAACAAACAATTAATTTGGCCCCATATTGATTTCCAAAATGCCAAAATAAAAGGACAATAGAACAATAAGTGATTTAAAGTCCCTGCTTCGAGATGACAATGCCAACATCTATTTGACTTAGAGCTATCCAACTTTTGTAACCGAACAGAGGTCCATAATGCTCTATGTACCAGAAAAAAATACATTTGTCTCATAGATGCAGACATTGTACATCTCATCCTCCAAGTCCAAATTCGTGACCATTGAGATGCAGAAATTTGGTGCTTAATCTCAATATTCTAAATGTCCCTAAGACCAGTTTTTGGTTTCTTATTTATAAATCCAGCTATCAGTTTATACCACTGTGCGGCCTGATGTCCCAGGAAGTCTACCTGAAAGCATAAGATTTCCAAACTATATTGATTATTTAAATTTTTCCATTCAGGGAACCCCGTCTTCAGTTGCAACCATCTAAAACTTTGTCAATTGTTAAGTCAAAATTTATGCTGCAACTGTGAAAAATCAAGTAGCTTACCATTATAACATCATCTAAAATACGTATTCCTGCTATCATCCAATGCTTCCAGATGACCTTAAACTCAACTGTTCCTAAAGTATCTAGACAATTGACCCACTCATCTTCTTTCTCCTCCATAGTGATTCCTCTGTCCTATTAATCTCTTTCTCCTCAACAACGCATTTCCGGACCTATTAACTCTCCTCTTCCCCCCTCTTAAATTCAATCAATTTGTACCTCGCTTAATCTATTGTAAACCGCAAAGAACTTAATGGTATTGCGGTATATAAACTGTTATTATTATTATTAAATCCGCCAATTTGAATCTTGGAGTTTAACCATATAGTTTGATTTGTTGATTTATGTATTTGGATAGGTGTTAAATTGTTGACATATCATAAGGTTTTCCATGTATCCACTAAAATTCTGTTTTCTTTACATAATGTAGGCATCTTGATACTGAGAACATGACATAGTCACAGAGGAAACATGAGTCACCATTCCAACCACAACCAATCTGGGAGATTTTCAATGAGCTTTGGGAAGATTCAATAATTTAATTCTTAATTTAATTTAATTCTTATATACAGCTAATAACCGTGAGGTTTCTAAGCGGTTTACAAAAATGATGCATTAAACTAAACTAAACTAAACTAAGCCTTAAGTTTATATACCGCATCATCTTCACGGAAGTGGAGCTCGACACGGTTTACAAAGCTTAAAAAGGAAAAATTTATAAGGGCATATAAACAGATTTACAAGGGCATATAAACAGAGGGGATGTAAGCAAGAGAGGAGATGTTATATGTTAGAGAATAGCCAGGTTTTCAGTTGTTTTCGGAATAGTTGAAGGGTGCTCAGGTTCCGCAGCGGGACAGTGAGATCATTCCAGAGGCTCGTGATTTTGGAGAGGAGAGATCTTCCCAATTTGCCTGCGTGGAAAACGCCGTGTAGAGAGGGGAAGGATAGTTTATGTCTGTGGGCTGATCTGGTGGTGGCAGGCGTCAGGGCGAGGAAGGATAGAGGGATTAGGGGCAGAAGGATGCCGTGAATGATCTTGAAAGCTAGGCAGGAGCATTTGAAGTGGATTCTGGAGAGCACTGGGAGCCAGTGAAGATTGGCAAGTAGTGGGGAGACGCGATCAGATTTGTGTTTAGCAAAAATCAGCTTGGCTGCAGTGTTCTGGATAAGCTGGAGTCTGCGAAGGCTTTTTTTTGTTAGGCATGAATAAATGGCATTACAGTAATCGAGTTTGGATAGGATGATGGATTGTACAAGGACGGTGAAATGTTTTTGGTGAAAATAGGATCTTACTTTCCTCAGCATGTGGAGGCTGAAAAAGCATGATTTTGTCAAGGAGTTCAGGTGATCGTTGAGGGAGAGGGAGGAGTCGATAGTGATGCCGAGGACCTTGCTTGAGAACTCAAGGTGCAGAGCAGGGCCTGTGGGTAGTGTGAAGAGGGTAGGCAAGTGTACTAATTTTGGGCCGAGCCAGAGTAATTTTGTTTTTGATTCGTTTAATTTCATCTGTACGGAGAGGGACCAGGCGTGAAGTCTCATTATGCATGAAGTGATGTTCTCTTGGAGGTTTGAAAGGCTCTGATCTGTTTCGAGGAGGATAAGGATATCGTCTGCATATGTAAATAAAGTTTCAAGGGGGGATAATTTGAGGAGCTTCAGGGAGGTCATATATATGTTGAAGAGGATAGGGGATAGGGGGGGAGCCCTGTGGGACACCACAGGATGGAGTCCATGAAGCGGATTTGGAGCCATTTGTGTTGACAATGTAGGAACGCGCACGAAGGAAGTTTGAGAACCACTTTAGGACAAAGGAGTCTATTCCTATCTCAGAGAGTTGGTAAATTAGTATGTCGTGGTGCACGACGTCGAAAGCCGCGGAGAGATCGAACTGTAGAAGGACAGCGAACTTGTTTCGAGCGTGTAGTTGTTGCACCTTTGAGATTAAGGAGACTAGGAGGGACTCGGTGCTGAAATTGGGCCTAAATCCATATTGGTAGTGTTGGAGGATGGAGAATCTCTCTAGGTAAGAGGAGAGCTGAGTGGCGACTATGGTCTCTAGAAGTTTAGTTAAAAGAGGGATGTTAGCTATGGGGCGGTAGTTTGATGGTAAGGAGGGGTCGAGGTCGGCTTTTTTCAGAAGAGGGGATAGGGCGATGTGACCCATTTCAGTGGAAAATAGGCCCCATAGTAAAGCTTTGTTTATAAGGTTAGTAAGGGAAGAGATGGCTAGCGTTGGGATGTTTTCGTAAAGGTAGGACGGGAAAGGATCTAGGATGCACTTGCAGGTTTTAAGTTTGAGGCAAAGTTTAGAGATCTGGGGCTTGGATACGGGTTCGAAAGTAGTCCATGTTCTGTCAGCAGGGATAGGGTCGGAATCTTTCGGAGGAAGGGAGATGTAAGAGATAGCTGGGGGGAGCGAACTCTTTATAGTAGAGATCTTCTCGTTGAAGAATTTGGCTAGGTCATTTGGAGATGGGAGGGAGAGGGGGGGAGGAGTCATTTTTAGAAGTTAGGTATCGCCAGACATGGAACAGTGTACTGTTTTGATTTTTTGACCTGGAGATTTTATCACCATAGAAATTCTTCCTGGCTTTTTTTTAGTACGGAGTTGTAGAATTTGATGTTTTCTCTCCAGGATTGCCTATCTGAGGGAGATTTCGACTTTTTCCATTTTCGTTCCAGGGCCCGACATTTCTGTTTTAGTTCCCTGTGGTATGGGAGATACCATGGAGCCTTATGAGGGTAGGAGATGGATTTAGTGGCTAGAGGGGCAAGAGCACGGTATATGGTTTCGGAGAGAGTCACCCAGTTGTGCCAGATAGAGTCTGGGTCTGTGTGATTGGGTAGAGGAGGGAGTTTGTTGAGGAACTGGGACCAGAATAGGTCACTTGTGATTTTTTTTGCGGTAGGTGATGGAGTTTGTGGCTCGGGTAGGGATACCAAGGGCTGACATGAAGACAGGGAGGCAGAAAGAGCCTAGGAGGTGATCAGACCAGGGGACATGTTCCCAACGGGTCTCATCAATGGAAGTTTTGTGCTCGGTCAGGTCGAGAAAGCTGATGATGTCGATGGAGTGCCCCTCTTCGTGGGTGGGGGTGGGTGGTGGAGCAGTGAAGCCTAGGGAAATAAGGAAGTCTTTGAAATCAGTTGCGTCCTTGTTGGTGTTGTTATCTAGGTGAAGGTTTATGTCGCCAATGATCAGAAGTCTTTGGAATTTTAGATAGGCCCTTCTTATGGTCTCAAGTACAAATTTGGAGGATTTATTCCAGGGGATGGGTGGACGGTAGAGTAGTAGGATGCCTAGTGGGTGGGGGTGGAGTTCGTCATTTATTGAAACTAGCATGAATTCTAAGGAAGGATGGCTGCCCTTTTCGAGGAGCCCAACATTAAAGAATGATTTGTAGAGGAGGGCTAAACCTCCTCCTTTCCGGTTTATTCTGGGAGAGAAAAGACCATGGTAGCCTGAGGGGCATAGTTCGTTTTGAGTGAGTAAGTCATCTTTTTCAATCCAAGATTCAGTGATGCACAAAAAACCCGAATCAAAGTCCTCGAGTAAATCTTTTATTATTTGGGTCTTATTTCTGACAGATCTGGCGTTGCAATAGAGAGTAGGGACTGGGGTGAGAGAGTCTGAGGTAAGGTTGGGTAGGTTTGCTGGGGGAACTGGTTTTAAGGAGGTAAGGTTAACTCCTCGGTGCTTTTTGAAATGGTGGGATCTGGTGGATATTAGCATGGGGATTCTGCGGCCAGGGCAGAAGTTGTTGGTGAGTGTAGTATCGGGAGAGTTTGGGGGGAGAGGTTTTTGGGAATGGGAAGTGTTTGTGAGGGAGCAGAGAAGGAGAATGAGGGGCCAGAGTGGTGGCTTCATGGTTGGAGTCAGGTAGGCCAATGAGAAGTGGTTAGTCAGAAGAATTTGCCAGGAGGGAGGGGAGGGGAAAGAGAGTTCAGGAGGTCTGATAGCGAGTGGGAGAGGAACAGAAACTGAGAAGGAATTTATGTCCGGACAGGTTGGAACTTGGGAACAATAAATTAATAGAGCGATACAATTTGAAGTGGGTCTTGGCTAAATATGCAGATTTGGAGAAATAAGATACCGAAACAGGTTGGAACTTAGCACAATAGATAATAGAGCAAATTGAATTTGAAGCAGGTATTGGCTAAATAAGCAGTTTAAAGAAATAAGATACTGGACAAGTTGGAACACAGAACACTAGGTAATAGAGCGATACAGTTTGAAGTGGGTCTTGGCTGAGAATGCAGTTTAAAGAATACAAACAATGCAGTAGAAATAGCAGGTCAAGGAGTGTATCCTGGGGTTTTTGTTTTTTTTTAAATTTATTTGTTTTATTTTTTGTGAGTTCGCTGATCTGGGGTGGACCAGTGGAAGGTTCAGGAGACCGGTTAAAAGGTTGGGCAGGGTCAGCCCGATCGGGACCCTACACTGGTGGGAGGCTTCTGGCGGTCCCTGGTGGTTCTAGAGAACGGGAGCAGTGCCCTCCTGCTTTGAAAGCGGTAATGGGTGGAGGAAGAGATTAGGGAATAAACCCCGGGGGTTTGGGGGGCGGAATAGGGCTCCTGCGCTGCCCGAAGTCGCCTGCTGAAGTGGGGAGTAGCACCCGAAGGCAGGGGAGCTGCTCCCGGAGAAATCGGTGAAGCTTACTGGAGTTTCGGGGGCGGAGCAGGGCTCCCACGCTGCCGAAGCTGTCGGACTTAGTGAGGAGCAGCACCCGAAGGCAGGGGAGCTGCTCCTGGTGAAATAAATAAAAACTAAATAAATAAGATAGGTACTTGGAAATTCCCTAACTGTCCCAAAGGCTCACAATCTAACTAAAGTACCTGAAGAAACAGTATGAAAAATAAAAATAAAAAGACAGAGGTAGAGATAGAGATAGAAATGAAATATTCCAACAAGTAATGAATAAATAATTTAAAGACAGAATTAAAATAATTAAAGTAAACAAAATAGAGATAAAAATAAGCATAGAGAGAAACAGAAACACACTCCAAAAAAGCATCAAGAACTTTGACTTGTAATTATTATGATCATTTAACACGATTTTAAATGCCTTTCCGGAATACATCATATCCCTATCCCTCTCCATACCCACCTCCATCTCCACCCCAATTCACTTCAACAACCATTCCCATTCTATTCTTTAACTGCCGTCAACCCCAGTTCCGATGGCTATCATTTGGGTCCCGAGTTTCCTCCAAGAACAGGCGACATCTCTGGTAAGGTAATCTCCACCGCTGCCGCACATGATGCGAGATCCTCAGAGGTAGACCCTTCGGAATGGGGGAGGAGTGAAGATGGTGTCGGGTACCCTGCTGGAACGGGCTCCCGAACCGACCGTTGGTCTGAGCGTCGGACTGCAGCTCTCCTCTGTCGGCTCTCCACTGCTGGAATGGGGGAGGGGTGTAGATGATTCTAGGTGCCCTGCTGGAAAGGGCTCCCGATCTGGCCATTGGTGCAGAGCGCCGTCAGCGCTGCTCCTCCCGTAGTTCTCTCCCCTGCTGGAACAGGGGAAGGGTGTAGATGATGCTAGGTGCCCTGCTGGAAAGGGCTCCCAATCTGGCCACTAGTGAAATTGGCAGTTGGTGCCGAGCACTGTCAGCGCTGCTCCTCCTGTAGTTCTTTCCCCTGCTGGAATGGGGGAGGGGTGTATATGATGCTAGGTGCCCTGCTGGAAAGGGCTCTCGATCTGGCCACTAGTGAAACTGGCAGTTGGTGCCGAGCACGTCAGCGCTGCTCCTCCTGTAGTTCTCTCCCCTGCTGGTACGGGGGAAAGGTGTAGATGATGCTAGGCATACCTTGGCGCAAAATATAGGATTGATGATACCTATAAAAATTGGGAAAATTTACCCCTCCCTCCGCAATTGGCTTTTGTAGAGATACTAACAAAATTCTAGCAATTTTACCCAGCCAAATAAATTTTGAAAGAATACTTTTTAACTTTTATAAAAGGACCCCTTAAAAAAAACTGGTAACATACCCATTTGATAACAAACCACAGGCAATAGCATCATTTCAATAGTTTGGACTCTCCCCCACCAAGAAAGATGTAAAGGATTCCACTGCTCGCACATTTCTGTTACCTTCTATAATAAAAATTTTTCATTCACTTTCTTTGTTTCATCCAATGTGTTTTTTATCCAAATGCCTAAATATTTTATTCCATCCTCTTTCCATAGAAAGGGGAATGTTTCAAATAATCCTTTTGTGCAATGGACATTAATTGGAAGAACTTCTGATTTACTCCAATTTATCTTATAACCTGAAAATTTTCCAAATTTCTCTATTATTCCTCCTTGGACCTAAAAATACAAGACAAAACAACCACCCCATACTTGGATCTACTAGCCTGTCAACTCTCAAGCACATCACTCAAAGGAACATTAACATGCATGCTCTGCGACATAACTCCAGAAAACTGGAACTCAGCAAAACCAACCTTCGAAGATTTCATCTACCGAAACTCACTAATGACAACCTACAACTTAATTCTAGGAGACCTCAACCTCCACCTTGAAAACCAATCTCAAAAACAAGTTAAAAACTTACTATCATACCTCGAGGCCCTGACATACAAGATTCTTGACCCTCAAACCACACATGAAATAGGACACCAACTCAACATTGCAGCCTACATGTCCCAACAGCCCACTCAACCAGAAATCCACACATCAAATGGATACTGGTAGCGCTCCCTCTGGTCTGACCATTACACGTACTCCTTCAAAATCAACTGGACTAAAAACAAAAGCAAACCAATTACACAAAAAATAACCTACAGCGGGGAAGATCCAAGATGGCTGCTTCAAGTCAGACGCGCTGAGCTGCTCGCGTCGGGCTTGCTCATAAACCACAAATTTCTTCACAACTGAACTCTGAAAAGGGTTTTTGATTACTTACAGTTATGCCCAAGAGAAGAGGACGGAGCGCTGCTGCTGTCTCGCGGCGTCCCGAGGTTCCCTCTCTGGGCAATATCGAGCGGCTCTTGAGGCGAGTCCAGGAGGTTTCTCGAGCGTCGGAAGGCGGCCTGCTGAGGACACAGGGAGGCGAACCCATAGCTGTTCCTCCAGGGCATGGAAGCCCTGATGTAAGGGAGCCGCCCCCACACTCTCAGGTTACCAGTTCTCCCAGGGGTGGGGAAACCCCGGAGTTGGAGGTGTTCTCCACATTAGAGGCAAGTGTTAATCTGGGAGAAGGTTTGGAGGTTGGGGCTCATACTCAAGGAGCCCTAACAAATATACCTGAAGAGAATCCAGCTCTACAAGGGGGTGAAATCCAAGAGATAAGCCCTGAAGATTCTTTACAGAATGGTGAGCACTCTACTATTTTACAAGCTTCAATTTCTTTGGTAAAACCTGAAGTTGTAACCTTAGATTCACTATGGGACTTAATGGCTGGTTTTGTAAAGTTCACTACGCCTAAATTTCAATATTTGGAAGGAAAAATCACAGAACAAACAAAAGAATTTAAAGATTTAAGAAAAGAACTGTCTGACTCAGATAAAACCATTCAGAAAATTGAAAAGGAAATAATTACATCAAAACAACTTCAAGAGACTTTAATTAAAGACAACACTAATTTGAGAAGGAAAGTTGAAATGCTCGAGAATAATTCTCGTAGTAATAACTTAAGGTTAATTAACTTTCCTCAATTAGAAATGGTAAATCCAAGAGAAATGCTTAAGAGATACTTGATGGAAATTTTAGAAGTATCAGAAGAAATGTTACCACCATTCTCACGTGTCTAATATTTGCCTATGAAAGTTTCTGTAAATCAACAAAAAGAATTGGCCCAACAAACTTTAAATGTCTCAGAATTATTGGAGACATCTGATAAAGACTTGGCATCACCAGCAACTTTGATTCTAACTGTGGCGCTTCCGTTAGATAAAACATGGTTATTAAGACTTTACTTTAAAAATAGACAAAAAATTTTTCTTGGTTGTAAAGTACAGATGTTTCCTGATCTTACAAGGGAGACACAGAAGCGTCGCCGTGAATTTCTTCTTTTGAAACCTGGGGTTACTTCTCTGGGGGCAACTTTTTATTTGAGACATCCATGTAAATGTATAGTGTGTTACCGTTCTGTTAAATATGTATTCTTTGAACCATCTCAATTGACAACCTTTGTAGCTACGTCTCGTTTGGATGGAGAATCATCTTGAACCCTAATATAATTAAGAAACCTCACTTTTCAGTGCTTCTGCTTTGAACATCTTGCAAAAATAATTTCTATAATTTTAATTTTTCGCTAATTTAAAATCTTGGATCCTTTAGGAGGACTTGAGCTTAAATAGTTAAATAATGTTTTCTTATTGGATGTTTAATTACTTCATGATTATTTTGTTATTATGACTATTGCTTTCTGTACAAGTGCTTAGCTTGATTTAAATTGAAAATTAATAAAGAAATAAAACAAACAAACAAAAAAATAACCTACAGCTCATGTCAACACATCGACCCCAACAAATTCTGGACAAAAACAGACACCATAATCCAAAACTACAACCCCAAAGACCTCATAGCACAATGGAACCACCTAAGTACAGTGACCCTAGATGAGCTAGCCCCAGAACAACCCAAAACCAGAATCCATAGAAAATCAGACAAATGGTTTGACAACGAACTACTCCAATTCAAAAGGCAATACAGACAACTAGAAAGGAAATGGAGAAAAGATAGCCTAGACTCCACAAAAACAACATGGAGGACACAACACCAAAAATACAAACAAAAGCTGAAAGAAAAAAGAAAGGTATACTACACAAAGCAAATAGGAGAAGGATCCCAAGACACAAAAAAGATTTTCCAATTACTAAAAGAACTCACAGACACCACACCATACCTGACAACAAACTCCCCCCTTCCCTCAGCCATCTTATTAACCACATTCTTCAAAAATAAGATCTCAATAAAAGCCACATTCAATGGAACACCCAGCAACCTAGAAGAGATTTCAACTTACCCTACAGAGAAAGAATCAATAGCAGTGGATAGAACTTGGGCCCACTTCGCACCCATAAAATGATCTGACTTCAACAAATTATACAACAAATACAGCCACGCAGCCTGTGACCTTAACCTACTGAAAATCTCCAGTATGCTATTCCGTACGTTGCTCCTACAATGGATACAAATTTTACTCACAGAACGCCAGTTCCCACAAGACCTCAGCGAAATCATCATAACTCCAATCCTAAAAGACCCCAAAGGTGCTAGCAACAGACCAACCATCCAACTACAGACCCATAGCCTCAATCCCACTCTACGTCAAGCTAATGGAAGGCCTCGTAGCTAAAGCCCTAAATGGATATCTAGAAAACCACAAATTACTCCATTCCTACTCAGTCTGGTTTCAGGACCAACAACAGTGCTGAAACCCTGCTAGGAACACTCATGGACATCGCGAGACAACACCTCAGTACAGGCAAAAAAATGTTAATCATACAATTAGACCTCTCCGCAGCCTTTGATCTAGTCGACCATGACATCCTCTTACAAACTTTAGACTCAATAGGAATTACAGGAAAGGTACTAACATGGTTCAAAGGTTTCTTACAATCCAGAACATATAGAGTCAAAACAAACAAAGAAAAATCAGAACCATGGGCCAACCCAAGTGGAGTTCCCCAAGGATCACCCCTATCTCCAACACTTTTCAACCTATACATTGCCTCCCTAAGCTCCTACCTAGACAAACTAGGCATTACCTCCTACAGCTATGCAGATGACATCACCATACTCCTCCCTTTCGACCAACCTGAGCCCACAATGACAAGCACAATACACTTGAAAAAGTAGCAACATGGATGAAAGAACACAAGCTAAAACTTAACACTGACAAAATAAACTTCATCCTCCTAGAAAATGGCAAAACGCCAACCTTGACTAACCTTGAAATAAACTCAGTCTCATACCCCATTCAACCCACACTAAAATTCCTAGGAGTACTGATAGACAGAGGATGTACCATGCAACCACAAATCAACAAAATAATAAAAACATCATTCACAACCATGAGAAACCTAAGACATAGAAACATAGAAGATGACGGCAGAAAAGGGCTACAGCCCATCAAGTCTGCCCACTCTGCTTACCCACCCCCTGTCTATGTCCTAATGACCCAATTTTCTTATCTTGACCCTCGTAGGGTTCCCACATGGGTATCCCATTTATTCTTAAAGTCTAGCACGCTGTCTACATTGATCACCTGCACTGGAAGCTTGTTCCAATGATCAACCACTCTCTCAGTGAAGAAATACTTTCTGGTGTCGCCATTAAATTTTCCGCCCCTGAGTTTGAGCGGGTGCCCTCTTGTGGCCGAGGGTCCCTTGAGAAAGAAAATATCATCTTCCACTTCGACACGTCCCGTGAGGTACTTAAATGTTTCGATCATGTCTCCCCTCTCCCTATGTTCCTCGAGAGTGTAGAGCTGCAATTTGTTCAGTCTCTCTTCGTACGAGAGACCCTTGAGCCCCGAGATCATCCTGGTGGCCGTCCGCTGAACCGATTCAATTCTGCGCACATCTTTACTGTAATGTGGCCTCCAGAATTGCACACAGTACTCCAAATGAGGTCTCACAATGGCCCTGTACAACACCATTATGACTTCAGGCTTTTGGCTGACGAAACTTCTATTAATACAACCCAATATCTGCCTTGCCTTAGATGAAGCCTTCTCCACTTGATTGGCAGTTTCATCTCTGCACTGATGATTACTCCTAAATCTCGTTCTGCTGAAGTCCTAGTTAAAGTTTCTCCGTTCAAGAAGTACATCCTGCATGGATTTCTGCTTCCGAGGTGCATGACCTTACATTTCTTAGCATTGAAGCCTAGCTGCCAGGTTGATCTAGAAACAGGGACGAAGTGCGAGATAATAAAATTTGCAGACGACACTAAACTATTTAATGGAGCTCGGACTACAGAGGAATGTGAAGAATTGCAAAGGGACTTGAACAAACTAGAAGATTGGGCGACGAGATGGCAGATGAAGTTCAACGTTGAGAAATGTAAGGTATTACATGTGGGGAGCAGAAACTCGAGGTACAACTATACAATGGGAGGGATATTATTGAATAAGAGTACCCAGGAAAGGGACTTGGGGGTATTGGTGGACATGACAATGAAGCCGATGGCACAGTGTGCAGCGGCTGCTAAGAAAGCGAATAGAATGCTTGGTATAATCAAAAAGGGTATTACAGCCAGAACGAAAGAGGTTATCCTGCCGTTGTATCGGGCAATGGTGCGCCCGCATTTGGAGTACTGCGTCCAATATTGGTCGCCGTACCTTAAGAAGGATATGGCGTTAGTCGAGAAGGTTCAGAGGAGAGCGACGCGTCTGATAAAAGGGATGGAAAACCTGTCATATGCTGAGAGATTGGAGAAGCTGGGTCTCTTTTCCCTGCAGAAGAGGAGACTTAGAGGGGATATGATAGAGACTTACAAGATCATGAAGGGCATAGAGAGGGACAGATTCTTCAAACTTTCGAATAATAAAAGAACAAGAGGGCACTCGGAAAAGTTGATAGGAGACAGATTCAAAACAAATACTAGGAAGTTCTTTTTTACCCAACGTGTGGTGGACACCTGGAATGTGCTTCCAGAGGACGTGATTGGGCAGAGTAAGGTACTGGGGTTCAAGAAAGGATTAGACAAATTCCTACTGGAAAAGAGGATAGAGGGGTATAGAAAGAAGATTACTGCACAGGTCCTGGACCTGCTGGGCCACCGCGTGAGCGGACTGCTGGGCACGATGGACCTCGGGTCTGACCCAGCAGAGGCATTTTTTATGTTTCCAATGTAAGCAAGTCCTGCGCCATATAATTCTGTAAACTGCATTCACTTACTATATTACATAGTTTGGCGTCATCGGCGAATAGTGTTATTTTACCTTGAAGCCCTTGAGTCAGATCCCCTATGAATATGTTGAAAAGGAGTGGACCCAGGACCGAGCCCTGCGGCACTCCACTGGTCACCACCTTCGACAGAAAACAATTCTAGTGGTTCAATCACTAATACTAGGCCTAATAGACTACTGCAACATACTATATCTACCCTGCCCAGCAACCATGATAAAACAACTTCAAACAATAAAAACACAGCCCTAAGACTTATTTACTCAATGAAGAAATACGACCATATCACAGATGCATACCATGAATCACACTGGCTCCCAATACAAGCCAGAGTACACTTCAAATTCCACTGCCTTCTCTTCAAAGCTATAAACGGAGAAAGCCCTACCTACTGGAACAACCGACTAACCCTATCCACCTCAACCAGACACAGGAGAACCCACACAATATTCACACACCCACCAACCAGAAATGTCAAAAGAAGTAAAATGTTTGACAACCTACTGGCCAACAGAGCAGCTAAACTGGATCGACAGCTCACCAATCAGCTGATTTCGACCACAGACTACAAAACCTTCAAAAAAGAAACAAAAACCCTACTCTTCAAAAAAATACATAAAACCAATATAACACAAACAGGCTTTGAACTCCTCCAATTACCACCTACTCCCTTAACAAATTAGAAAATGCTCAAACTATTCCTTAAGTACTTCTTCATGTCTTAACAATATGTTCTTCTTCTTATAATAACAACTCTTGTGTAATCTGCCTTGAACTGCAAGGTAAAGGCAGAATAGAAATCATTAATGTAATGTAATATTAAATCAACTAAGCATGGAATGGTTGTTTCAGGATTCCTCAAAAGAAGCAATATATCATCTGCATAAGCAGAGACCTTATATTCCCAATCTGAATAAAGAATACCCTGTATCTCCTTCACCTGCTGAATAGCTAACAACAAGGGTTCTAATACAATATCAAAAAGCAAAGGAGATCCCTGTCTAACTCCCCTCTGCAAATTGAAACATTCAGAGAGATTACTATTAATATACAGTCTAGCGAAAGGGGAACTATACAAGGATTGGATCATTTGTATAAATCCTGAACCTATTCCAAACCAATCCATTGCTTGATACATGAAGGTCCATTCCACCCGATCAAAAGCTTTTTCTGCATCTAAGGAAACATAAAAAGCTGGATTTTTCATGGCTTTTGTTAAATTTAACATATGAAAAGCCAATCTGGTGTTGTTAGAGGAATGTCTCTGAGCAACAAATCCTGTTTAATAATAAGAACATAAGAATAAGAACATAAGAATTGCTGCTGCTGGGTCAGACCAGTGGTCCATCGCGCCCAGCGGTCCGCTCACCTGGCGACCCCCAGGTCAAAGACCTGTGCCCTAACCGAGACCAGCCCTACCTGCGTTCGTTCCGGATCAGCAGGAACTTGTCCAACCTTGTCTTGAATCCCTTGTTTTCCCTTATAACAGACTCCGGGAGAGCATTCCAGTTCTCCACCACTCTCTGGGTGAAGAAGAACTTCCTTACGTTCATACGGAATCTATCCCCTTTTAACTTCAGAGAGTGCCCTCTCGTTCTCTCTACTTTGGAGAGCCTTAGCCAATATCTTAGCCAGAAGTTTACCATCTACATTAATTAAAGAAATAGGCCTGTAATTTGAGACCAATGTGGGATCTTTATTTGGCTTTGGCAAAACTATAGTATCAGATTCCGCCATAGTACCTGTAATGCAACCATTAGTTAGTTGGGTCTGATATAAATTTAATAAATGAACTAAGAGGGTACTTTGAAATGATTTATAAAACTCTACCGTGAAACCATCTCCACCTGGAGCGGATCCAGCTCTAAGGGACTTCAACGCTAATTGCAACTCTTTTTGTGATTTAGGCGCCTCTAAACTTCCTTTATATGATCAGGAATTTTTGGACCATTAATTAACTTTAAAAACTCTAAACCATCTTTTTCTTTATCTGAATAAGGCTCAGAAGAATACAAAGCTTTATAAAAATTTAAGAATTACTTTAAAATAGGTCCAATTTGAGAATGAATATCACCTTTTTCATCTTTTATTGCAATAATTTTTGTTCTTCTTTTCTTTGCTTTAAAATAATTTGCCAATAATCTTCCCACCTTATGAGCTACCATAATACATGGTCTGTTGAGAAAACAAATCTTTTCTTACAAATTGTGAAAAAATATCATTATATTTACATTTTACTTTTAAAAGAGCCTGCACAGTAGTTTGTTCCCATTTTTCAATCAATTTTGACTCCAAAACCTTAATTTCCTGTTCCAAATTAGAAAACTGCATTTTGAGCTGCTTCCTAACATATGCTGAATATGAAATAATTTGACCTCTCATGGTAGCCTTAAAAGCATCCCATAGGGTCACCACTGAGACTTCTTTTGAATCATTAATTTGAAAAACTTCATTCATTTTTAACTGAAATTCTTAAAGAAAATTTGAATCCTCTAACAATGTATAATCGAATCTCCATACCAATCTGCCATTATCCTGCTCAGCAAGTTTAAATTCAATCCACACCCCTCCATGATCAGACAAAATAATTGGATCTATGGAGGCTTGTGTTACCTGCTGACAAATGATTTGAAACAAAAATATAATCTATTCTAAAAAGGATTTGTGTACCTGAGAACAAAAGGAAAATTCCCGCTCCTTAAAATGAAGTATAGAAACATAGAAATAGACGGCAGATAAGGGCCATGGCCCATCTAGTCTGCCCACCCCAAAGACCCTCCCCTACCTTTCTTTGAGAATAGACCCACTTGTCTGTCCCATTTGGCCTTAAAATCAGGCACGCTGCTGGTCTCAATAACCTGAAGTGGAAGACTATTCCAGCGATCAACCACCCTTTCAGTGAAAAAGAATTTTCTGGTGTCCCCATGCAGTTTTCCGCCCCTAATTTTCCACGGATGCCCCCTTGTTGCCGCTGGACCCTTGAAGAAGAAGATATCTTCTTCCATCTCGATGCGGCCTGTGAGATACTTGAATGTCTCGATCATGTCACCCCTCTCTCTGCGCTCCTCGAGCGAGTATAGCTGTAATTTATCCAGCGTTCTTCGTACGGGAGATCCTTGAGTCCCGAGACCATCCGGGTGGTCATTCTCTGGACCGACTCCAGTCTCAGCACATCCTTGCAATAATGCGGCCTCCAGAATTGCACACAGTATTCCAGGTGGGGCCTCACCATGGATCTATACAATGGCATAATGACTTACGGCTTACGGCTGACGAAACCCCTCCGTATGCAACCTATGATTTGTCTTGCCTTGGATGAAGCTTGCTCTACTTGATTGGCAGCTTTCATGTCCTCACTGATGATCACCCCTAAGTCTCTTGTTAGGATCTCGCCATTAAGGGTGTAAGTCTTACATGGATTATGGCCCAGGTGCATAACTTTGCATTTTTTGGCATTGAAGCTGAGTTGCCAGTTCCTAGACCAGCGCTCCAGGAGGAGCAGGTCGTGCATCATGTTGTCAGGCATTGAATCTTCGTCCATTGTGTTTATGCCCACAACATTACCCAGTTTGGAGTCATCGGCAAATAATGTCATTTTACCTCGCAGCCTTTCTGCTAAGTCACTTATAAAGATGTTTAATAGGATCGGGCCCAGGACCGAGCCCTTCGGCACCCCACTGATCACCTCCGTCATTTCTGAGGGAGTGCCTTTCACCACCACCCTCTGAAGCCTACCTCCAAGCCAGTTCCCAACCCATTTCGTCAATGTGTCACCCAATCCTATAGAACTCATCTTGCTCAGCAACCTGCGGTGTGGTACGCTATTGAATGCTTTGCTGAAGTCCAGGTACACGATGTCCAGGGACTCCCCAACATCCAGCTTCCCCGTCACCCAGTCAAAGAAGCTGATTAGGTTGGGTTGGCATGATCTCCCCTTAGTAAATCCATGTTGATGGGGATCCCGTAGATTCTCCTCATCCAGGATCATATCCAATTGGTGTTTGATTAGAGTTTCCATTAGTTTGCTCACTATTGATGTGAGACTCGCCGGTCTGTAGTTTGCCGTCTCCATCTTGGAGCCTTTCTTGTGGAGTGGAATAACGTTAGCCGTCTTCCAGTCCAACGGGACGCTGCCTGTACCGAGGGAGAGGTTGAAGAGTGCGGACAGTGGCTCCACCAAGACCTCACTCAACTCCCTAAGCACCCTGGTGTGTAGGTTGTCAGGCCCCATTGTCTTGTTAAACTTGAGTTTTGACAGCTCACCGTAGACACTGCTGGGCGTAAACTTGAAGTTACTAAACGGGTCAATTGAGTCAACCCTTGTCTGTAGCTGAGGGCCAAGCCCCAGTGCTTCTCTGGTGAATACTGAGCAGAAGTATTTATTTAACAGCTGGGCTTTTTCCAAATCCTTTTCCACATAGTCTCCGTCTGGTTTCTTAAGACGTACAATCCCGCCTGAGTTTTTACTTCTGTCACTGATATATCTGAAGAAGGATTTATCTCCCTTCTGGATGTTCTTAGCTAGAGATTCCTCCATGTGTAATTTAGCCTCCCTGACAGCTGTTTTGACGGCTTTTGACTTGGTCAGGTAGTCTGCTCTAGAGTCCTGTTTCCCCGATTGTTTGTAAAAGATGAATGCTTTTTTCTTCTCCTTGATGAGGTAGATCTCCACAGTGAACCACTGCGGCTTATTGTTCCTTCGCCGTTTACTTATTAATTTAACATAGTGGTTTGTCGCTTCTTGTATGGTGGCTTTCAAAGTTGACCACATTTCTTCCACGCTATCGGTTTCTGCTTGGCTATGTAGCGCCTAGTGAACAAAGGAACCCATGTCTTGGAAGTTTGTGTCCCTGAAATTGAGGACCTTGGTCAGTGTGGTAGTTTTTAGTGAAACCTTTCTTAAGATTGAACCATACCATGTTGTAGTCACTGGAGGCCAAAGTGTCGCCCACCAAGATCTCTGTGACACTTTCTCCATTGATAAGTAAAAGGTCCAGAATTGCCTGATCCCTTGTTGGGTCCAACACCAGTTGCCTGAGACCAGCTCCCTTCATAGAGTTTAATAGCCTCCTGCTGCTGCCGGAAGCAGAGGTAAGTGTATCCCAATCCACATCAGGCATGTTGAAGTCACCTAACAATACTGTGTCCCCACGCAAGATGATATTTTCTATATCTCCGATAATTTCTAAATCCAAGTCATCCTTTTGTCTTGGGGGTCTGTAGATTATGCCAAGATACAGGCATTTGTTCTTCCCTCTGGCCATATTAACCCAAAGGGATTCCCCAGTGTATTGGACATCTGTGATTCTTGTGACCTTAATGTCATCTTTAGTATATAATGCTACTCCTCCTCCCATTCTGCCCTCCCTGTCCCGGCGAAGTAAATTGTAACCCGGTATGACCATGTCCCACCCGTGGGAGTCTGTGAGCCAGGTCTCGGATATCGCCACCACATCCAGGTCGGCATTCCTTATTTCGGTAAGTTTATCTGCCATATATCTTTCCAATCACAAGATTGTACAAAATTATCTAATCCTAATGATTTCATAATTTTACTAGGTTTTTTATCCATCACTGGATCCATCACAGCGTTAAAATCCCCAGGCATCACTAAATTAGAAGCAGCCAGTGGTAATATTAACTGTTGCAGAGTTTTAAAGAATTCACTTTGCTTCGAATTTGGGGCATATACATTAAATAGCGCCAACATAGTATTTCCCATGCTCATTTCCACATGTACCCATCTTCCTAAAGGATCTGAATCCACCATTTTAAAATAGCTGAACATTTTTTATTCACCAATATGGCTACCCCTGCTTTTTTCCCTACTGCCGGGGCAAAAAAACAATGCTGAACCCAACCCCCTTCTATTTTCCTAGATTCTGTAACCGTCAAATGTGTCTCTTGAATATAGTATATATCTGCATTTTGTTGTTTCAGAAAGGAAAGTATTTTCTTTTTCTTTATTGGATGGTTGAGGCCATTAACATTTAACAAAAAAATTTTCAACTCCATTTTATTATTGTAGTAAAAAGGGACTCTAAGTGATACCACAAACCAACAAATACCTCAATTAAATCATATTTCCCCTGCCCACCCAACCAATCGGTAAGTTTATTTTCCCCTTGTACATCCAAACCCCTATTTAAGAAACCCCCCTCCCTTCTCCCTCCCCCTCCCACCATATAAAATGACTGCCTTGAACACACATAGGATTAGCAATCGCAATACCCCCCTCCCCCAGGCAACTTTTATCAGATCCTTCCCCTATCAAGACTTAAAATTATTAAACTTATAATTTAATTTAGTGCAATAAAATATTGCCTCCTTACCTACCCATATGACAATGAAATCTCTACTTATTCATTTTTAAGAAGTTTTGCAAAAATCTTGTCTATTCCTCTTCCTATTAAATCTTTCTTAATAACCATCAACTATCTTTATATCTATATAAATAAAATAAATCAATAAATAAGTTCATAGAGCATTCATTTCCCCATTAATTTCCTATTTTCACATTATACCCATTCACTCCCTTATACCCACCCTAAATTTTAGCCTGACATATCAATAAATTATAATTTTAATATTCCAAGTTCTAAAACAAATTCCATTAAATAAGTATCTTCTATATAACATTACTGTCCATATGAACTTTTATATTCAAATTAATAGATTTATCATCTGTCTTCCATTTAAAATTTTCTCTAGAAAATCTGAAATTAATCACCAATAAGTAACAATTTATATATCTCTTCTTTGAAATTCATAACTTTATCCTTTTCCCTCTCTAAATTAATAGCAAGTATATCCAATATAAGCTCATCCTTATACATATGCCTGAAATTAAAACCCCGCAATACCTTTGTTATTAACAATATATTCACAATTAATCTTTCCCCTTGAACTAGTTTCAATGACAGACAACTCATAACAACAACCCAGAAACAATTCATATTTCAGTATATATTAAATTCCTTCTCAATAAGTCAAATACAAATCTATGTAAAAAATTTAAAATCCTTAGAGAAATAGTTCTCATCACAAACAAATATATATATAAGTTTCAAAGATAAAATTCCTATTTTCTTTTCCTTATATTTTGTAACTAGTCTTTAAGCCCATTACATTAAAGGATGCTAGAATATATGTCTGTCTGCCTTTCTTTCTTTTTTTCTGTCTCTCTCCCTCCCGCTGTCTTTCTTTCTGTCTCTCTCCCTGCCCACTATGCAGCAGCATTTCTCTCCCCCCCACTTCCCTTTGCAGCAGCCACAGCAGCATTACCTCCCCCTCCATTTTTCTGTGCAGCGGCATTTCCCTCCCCCACCCCACTTCCCTGTGCAGCAGCCGCAGCAGCATTCCTTCCCCCTCCATGTGCAGCAGCATTTCCCTCAGCAACTTAAGTGCAAAAGTCTTCCCCTATAATCAGGCCTGCCATTAATCTACAGGGTCTTGGCCGGGAGAGGGAAGAAACGCATGAACGTGTACCTGTTGCCAGCTCCGCAGCTTTATCATCCTACAACCCAGACACAAACACTTCCACTAAGCCCCACACTCCATTCTCTTCCGCAGTCATGAAGGAGAGGGGCAGGGACAGGGGGGAGGAGCCACGGCTTGGAGGCGTACCGGAAAGCGCAGCAGCAAAGGCACCATCCACAGCTGGCGAGGTTGTACGTCGGGGTGAAGCGCGCTCTGCGCTTGCACTTCTCACGGAAGTTTTTTGCTGATGGGCAAAGTTTATTTTTTAGTTCAAAGCCGCCGCCGTGGCTCCTCTCTCAAGCCGCACCTGCGTCGAAGGCTTCTGATGCAGGCGGGGATCGAGAGAGGAGCTGTGGCAGCGGCTTTGAACTATAAAATAAACTTCGCAAAACAAGTAAGTCATTTTTGGGTTTTTTTTAAACGGGCATTATAGGTTGTTGCTTTATCGAGGCATTACCAGGTGTCTTCCACAAATTGCCAGTTTTGCAGGCTAGGAACACAGACCCTAGATTATGAGTGACAGGGAGACTCGGCAACGGGGGAGGGGGAAGAAACCCAAGGCACGGATAATTTGAAGATAAGGCGAATGTATTTCACAAACCAACCGGCCAAAGTTTATTTTTAAGTTTAAAGGTGCTGTGGCAGCTCCTCTCACGATCGCCGCCTGCGTCGAACGGCTAGTAAGAGGAGCCGTCAACGCAGCTTTTAACTTAAAAATAAACTTTGGCTGGTAGTGCCGTTTTTCTTGGATGGAGGTCAGTTCGAGGTGGAGAGCAGGGAGGCCAGCGGTTTCCAATTTGTCTGGCAGCCACTGGCAAAGCTAAGCGCGCATACACACTCCTGCCGGCCACAGACCTACAGATCAGGGATCACGCCGGTAAGAGTGTGTATATGCGCGCTTAGCATTTTATTATAGTAGATATAAAATTTTTCAAAGACTCTTCAAAGATTCACAGACTAACAATATTGAATATCATTTGAAGATTATGATTAAATCAAATATTCAAAGACTTTAAACTTCCTTTCATGTAATGACCAATCCAGAATGAAGAACCTTGTTTCTCTTCTTAACACCAACTTAAATATCTTAATATTATTTCTCAAATGCAAAATTTGTGAAAGTCAAACAGTATCAATGACAGGATCAGCAGATAAAACCATCCAATGTAAAACTAAGCCGGTGTTATAAAAAGAAACAAGATGATACCACCGAAAAAATAAATAGTACAATAGTGTGCTCTCTATATCATCTTCACATTAAACTTTGCAGGCATGCTTCTTTACTGATGAAATATGTTAGTGACATCAAGATGACAGGTGCCAAGAATCTGTTATAAACTGGAGTCTTATGAAAGGCGATTATCTGTTCCTTTGCAGCTCGTGGTAGCATAGATTAACAGTTGACAACTTTTCTTTGTATTTCCTCTCTCCAAGAAACTTGCCACAATTATTCAAATTCCGTTTACCCTTGGGATGGGAAAGGGTATTCTCAATCCTGATCTTATGGGCAGTTTAGACAACCTTATCAGATATCTGCTCCTACTATTCTGGCAACCAACTCAGTCAGCTAAAGCACCTTGAAATAGCTTCTCTTCTACTGTATCCTGCAGACTGCAGTGAAAGGGGAAATAGCATATGGTATATTGCCTGCAAATTCCAACTAACAAAATTGAAAGGCTGTGTCAAGATACAACATTCACCTTTAAATGCTACTGCTTTTTTGAACTCCTCTTGAGTCACCAGGGTTTGATCTCCCTGCTAGCCCCATTTCATCATCAGGTCTGATCTCTTGTGGATGATGACATAGCTCTAAGAAGGATTATTATTATTTTTGTGTTACATCCAAAAATCAACATTCATATTTAACACAGATCCAGTAGTACAGGCCTGACTATTCATGAGCAAATATATGTACCTTCACAGCAGTGTTCCATTCTCCTTTCTTGGCAATTGAAAGCTCTTGTTCGATGTGGTTAATTTAAATATCCTTACTCCTTTCCCCTTTCTTATAAGATATTCAAAATCCATCCTCTTCATCCATTAATATGTCCAGAAAACAATAGATATCACTCTGTCAAGATTATTAAATCCAATTTCTTTAAATAGACATTGGTTCATTATTTGACAAGAAATCTTTAAACTTTTCCGGATCTTCAAAATATAAGGACTTATTTCCACTTGTCACTCTCATTTTTGCGGGATAGTACAATCTATAGGTAAGCCCTTTTCATTTCAGGTCTTAACATGAGGAACTTCTTTCGCGTGTTCGCCGTAGTTATTGCGAAATCCAGCACGAACAACAACTTGGAACCCTTATAATTTAAGCTTTGGCAGAATTTAATATCTCTAATGCCTGCTTGAAGCATAAGAGCTTGAAAATTAAAGGCCTTGGTCTCACTTGACTTGCTGACCTTTTAGATGGAATCCTGTGTGCTCGTTCTATTTCTAGGGATGTTTCAAATTTAACTGTAGTAATTTTGGTAAAAGGCTTTCTAAAAATTGAATAATATTTCCCCCTTCCAAACCTTCAGCTAATCCAATAATTTTCACATTCTTTCTCCTTCCTCTGTTCTCGTATTCTTTAAGTTGTTTCTGCATTTCTTTAATAGTTTGACTGTCAGCTTTACATTGGTTCGTGTTAAGTTCCATCTGATCCACTTTATTTTCCAATAGTGACATTCTTTGGTTAGCGACTTCCATCTGTCGATTTAAATTCAAAACTTCTTCCTTTACTTCATTAATTTTATTTGCATTGTCTTGAAGCATTTTTTTAATGCTCCGCAGTTCTGCCATTACATCGTTCTTGTCCAATACGTCCATTACTTCCTCAGGAAGAGGCACTTTCGACGGTGTCATCTGAACATGTTTGATGCGCTTTGCCGCAAATTCCGTGTCTATCTTCACTTGCCGCGTACTTGACATGTTCCCAAAGTTATTACAACCACTTCGGGGAAGAAAAAAAAGCCGCAAGACACTTTCAAATTTTCAATCTGTTGCCCGGGTTAGAGGAGCGCCGTGATTACGCCTCCATCTTTGTGCACCGCCAAGCCACGCTCCCAACATGAGGTAAAACTATAAACTATAAAGAGTTTTACTTCATGCAAAATTGTCATTTCTTTAATAAGACATCAACTATTTTTTTCTGCGGCCCTCACAGTTAATGTTTAGCATCTTTCCTTTCTCAAAACTGACATATTTCAATCACTATATTATAAATAAAATCATTTTCCCTAACTTTGTTGTCTGTTGACTTTATTTTTCTGTGCTTTTAACTAAGTTTCCAGGGCCTTCTTGTCCTTTGACTGTTTTTTCTCTCCGTCTTCACTTTCTGCCTTGCATCCATCTTTGGCATTAACATTCAATTTTTCCATTTTTCTGCTTCTTCTCAAAATCTACTTTTCCATGTCTTCCCTTCCTATCTCTCTAACCTTCTCTCCCTATTTGCCCTCCCTCCTTCCTTCCTTTCCCCTCGTATGGCATCTGTCTCATTCCCTCCCCCCATGCCCTGGCATCTCTCCCTCCCCCTCTATGGTCTGGCATCTCCTTTCCATCTTTCCTTTCCCTCCCTTGGACTTGGCATCTCTCGTTCCTCTCCTCTCCCTTGTCTTCCTTCTTCCTCCTTCTCTCTCCCCAATTGGGTGCAGCAGCATTTCCCAAATCCCTTCCCCATGCAGCAACAGTATTTCTCTTTTTCTTTCCCCCTCCCCCGTGCAGCAGCAGCAGCAGCATTTCTCTTCCTCCTCCCTCCTTCCCTGGACACAATGATCGAGAGTCGGCTCCCTTGCTGCAGTCTTTTTTCTATTCAAAGCAGCAGGTGGCAGCTCCTCGCACGACTGTGTGGGGAGCCTTCCGATGCAGGCGCAGATCATGCAAGGAGCCACCACCTGCGACTTTGAATAAAAATATAACCCGCAGCAAGGGAGCCGACTCTCGATCATCGCATCTAGACTGCAGGCTGCAGAATAGTACATGGGGGGGGCATATGCGGCCTACAAGTTTGAGATCACTGGTCTAGAATGTCTCATCTATTGCATTGGAAACTAGCATGCTGTTACTGTTGAGCATCTGCCCTTTTGTGAACATGATGATTCCCTGCTTTTTGTTATTATGGCATTTTTATATAGACACATAACAGATCTTATGGGTATAAACTTATATGTACAGTCAAAAAATCTTCATACAGAGAATCTTACAGACCTCAGCGTACCTTCTGTATGTATCCAAACTTTTAAAAATAAAGAGTAATGGCACCCAAATCGTCATCAGTCTCATATAAATATCTTATAAACATTAGCTGTATTTTAAAATTAATGAAATACTCATCTTCATCTACACGGGTGGGGGTAGGCACTCCGACATAGAACTATGTTTCGCCTGTGAGGGCTTTTACAAGGAAACCCCCCTTAGAGCAACAGACTCATGTTTCCCGCGTTCATCCGTTTGGATAAATACAGACGGTACTGCTGAGGTCTGTAAGATTCTCTGTATGAAGATTTTTTGACTCTCTCTATATAAGTTTATGCCCATAAGACTCTGTTGTGTGTCTGTGCTTGAATAGTGAGTCTCTGGACTTTCATAAACTACTAAGCTGGTTTAAATTTTTATATAGAAGCAGCCATGTGACAAAATTCTCATGGAGGTTTTTACAACCCCTATCACTCTATAACACAACAGATAAAATACTTTCTCAGTAGAGAGGAAGAGCCAAAATTAGGCTACTTACTCTTGGTGATTCTGAAGTGGGAGCGTAGTATAACCTGCTTTACTATATTTGGTGTGACAGTGCTCAGTTTCCATCTCAGCAGCTTCCTCTGTGCCCATGGCATTAATTCCACTGAAAAAGGAGAAGCAAAAAGTGAGAAAAGCTGCCAAAGGTAAAACTTGTGCTATGGTAGAATGATAAAAAGGATAGCAAACAAAGGGTAAAATCTTAAAGACAGTGATACCAGAAAGCAAAGTTACTCACCTGTAGCAGATGTTCTCCGAGGACAGCAGGCAGGTATTCTCACATATGGGTGATGTCATCCACATATACCAAAGTGTACTGTCATGGTAAAAAAAGTTTATCACGGCCCATACCGTGCATGTACCTTCCCACCCGATGTTAGCTTGTGGGACCCTCAGTTCCATAAAGAGAGATTAGGTTCTTACCTTGATAATATAATTTCTAGCAGATAAGTGTGCCATCATTTTGGATGGGAGGATATTCTCCCCATGCTTGCGAGCCATACAGAAGGAATCCACTCCAGCTTTTTAACACATCCTCCATCACTACAGGGCTCTGCTGCCCCCTTCAGTTTGTATCAAAGCAGATTTTGGTATCAACCGCAAAGAAGAAAATCTTACCCAACACTTCAGCAACATCGTTTATAAAAATATTAAGCACATAAGCATGGCCTCTGCCGAGTCAGACCATAGGTCCATCATGCCCAGCAGTCCGCTCCCGCGGCGGCCCCCCCAGGTCAATGACCTGTAGTGATCTATTACTCAAGAGCATTTTGTCTTGTATAGTAACCCTCTAATTGTACCCCTGGATTCCCTTACCCCTCAGGAATTCGTCCAATCCCTTTTTGAAACCCAAAACCGTACTCTGCTCAACCACCCCCTCTGGAAGCGCATTCCAGGTGTCCACCACCCTCTGGGTAAAGAAGAACTTCCTAGCATTTGTTCTAAAACTATCTCCCTTCAATTTTTTTGAGTGTCCTCTAGTTCTTGTTGCCCCCGCCAGTCTGAAAAATCTGTCTCTCTCTACCTTCACTATACCCTTCATGATCTTATAAGTTTCTATCATATCCCCTCTAAGTCTCCTCTTTTCTAGGGAAAAGAGCCCCAACTTCTCCAGCCTCTCAGCATACGAGAGGTTTTCCATGCCTTTTATCATTTTTGTCGCTCTTCTCTGGACCCTCTCGAGTATCGCCATATCTTTCTTTAGGTACGGCGACCAGTACTGGACGCAGTACTCCAGATGCGGTCGCACCATTGCCCTGTACAGCGGGAGGATAACTTCCTTGGTTCTGGTAGTGATACCTTTTTTGATAATGCCCAACATTCTGTTCGCCTTTTTTGAGGCCGCTGCGCATTGTGCTGCCGGTTTCATTGTTTTATCCACCAAAACCCCCAAGTCCTTTTCTAGGTTGCCTTTTCCCAATGTCATCCCCCCCATCATGTAGTTGTACATCAGGTTCCCTTTCCCTATGTGCATAACTTTACATTTCTCCACATTAAAACTCATCTGCCATTTATCTGCCCACTCACTCAGTTTGTCCAGATCCCTTTGGAGTTTTTTACATTCCTCTACAGATCTAACCTTACCGGAGAGTTTTGTGTCATCCACAAATTTTATAACTTCACACTTTGTCCCTGTTTCCAAGTCATTAATAAATATATTGAATAGCAGCGGTCCCAGCACTGACCCTTGTGGGACGCCACTTGTGACCCCTTTCCAGTCAGAATAGTGTCCCTTTACTCCTACCCTCTGTTTCCTGTTTGCCAACCAGTTTTTGATCCATCTGTGTATGTCCCCTTCCACCCCGTGGTTCCACAGTTTCCTTAGAAGGCGCTCATGAGGTACCTTGTCGAAGGCTTTCTGGAAGTCTAGGTATACTATATCTATGGGGTCACCTTTGTCCAAATGTCCGCTTATCCCCTCGAAGAAGTGCAGTAGGTTTGTTTGGCAGGATCTTCCAGTACAGAAACCATGCTGGCTTGTTCTCATCAGCTTATTTTTTTCTATGTGCTCACTGATACTGTTCTTGATCAATGATTCGGCCATCTTCCCCGGAACTGAGGTCAAGCTGACCGGTCTATAATTCCCCGGGTCGCCTCTGGTTCCTTTCTTGAAGATAGGTGTAACATTTGCTATCCTCCAGTCTTCCGGTATTACCCCTGTTTTCAGGGATAGGTTACAAATCTGTTGCAGTAACTCCGCTATTTCGTTTCTAAGTTCTCTTAGTATTCTTGGGTGAATTCCGTCCGGGCCTGGCGATTTGTCAGTTTTTAGCCTATCTATCTGTTTGAGTACGTCTTCGAGGCTTACCTCCATGCACGATAATTTTTCCTCTTGGACCCCTGGAAGAATTTTTCCGGTTCCGGAACATTGGATGTGTCCTCTTTTGTGAAGACCGACGAGAAGAACGTGTTTAATCTGTCCGCCACTTCCTTTTCCTCCTTTACCACTCCTTTCCTATCCCCCTCATCCAGGGGTCCCAGTTCCTCCCTCGCCGGCTGTTTCCCTTTCACATATCGAAAGAAAGGTTTAAAGTTCCGTGCCCAAGAACAGAACCTTGAGAGACACCACTGGTAACATCCCTTTCCTCAGAGCAATGTCCATTGATCACTACCCTCTTGTCACCTTCCACTCAACCAGTTCTTGAACCAGCCCATCTCTTTGTGGCCTATCCCAAGGGCACTCGGTTTATTTATTAGACGTCCGAGTAGAACACTGTCAAAGATTTTGCTAAAATCTAAATACACCACATCTAGTGCACATTCTCTATCTAATTCTCTGGTCACCCAGTCAAAGAAATTGATCAGATTTGTCTGACAAAACCTACCTCTAGTGAATCCATGTTACCTCCAGTCCTGTAATCCACAGGATTAAATAAACTTGACCATTCTGTTTTAAAAGTGTTTCCATTAATTTGCTTACCACAGAAGTCAGACTTACTGGCCTGCAATTCCCTACATCTTCCTTACTTCCACTTTTGTGTAGAGGGACCACACCCTTCTCCAGTCCTCAGGTACCACTCCCGACTCTAGAGATGCATTGAAAAGGTCAGTCAACGGAGCTACCAGAACTTCCCTAAGTTCCTTCAGAACCCTCGGGTGTACACCATCCGGCCCCATCGCTTTATCTACCTTTATTTTAGCTAACTCCTTATGAACACAACCCTCTGAAAATTAATCAGGGTCTATTATTCCTCCATCCTTATTCATGTTTGTCTTTTGCAGTCCCACTCCTGGCACTTCAGCTGTGAACACAGAACAGAAATATTTGTTAAGCAATTTGTCCTTTTCCTTATCAGCTTCTATATATTCCTCCCCTTCACCTTTGAGTCTCACAATGCCACTTTTGCAATTCTTCCTATCACTAATATATCTACAAAATGTCTTCTCTCCCCGTTTTACTGTGTCAGCTATTTTTTCATCTATTGCATCTTTGTTTTCCTGACTACACGATCAGCCTCTCTTAACTTTTCCAGATATTTTTGCCTGTCTTCCTCTTTCTGCTATCTTTTGTAGTTTATGAAAGCTAACTTCTTATTCCTTACCTTCTCAGCTACTACTTTTGAGAACCAAAGCGGCTTTCTTTTCCTCTTACTTTTACTTACTTGCCTCACAAAAAGGTTTGTCACATTTACAATCACTCCTTTCAGTTTTGCCCGCCTCATTTCCACTCTTTCCAGACGTTCCCACCCACACAATTCCTTGACGTAAATCTCATCCAAATAAAGTTAGTTTTTTAAAAGTCTAGAACCTTTGCTTTTGAATAAACACTCTCTATACCCATCTTAATATTAAACCGTACCAAGCAGTGATCACTGGATTTCAGATGATCACCCACTGTAACATCAGAAATACTTTCCCCGTTTGTAAGCACTAAGCACAATATAGCCCCATCTTGTGTGGGTTCCATTACCAACTTCTGGAACAGTTCTCCTTGTAGAGAATCCAGGATCTCTCTACTTCCAGAAGACCTCGCAATAGGGAAGCCCCAATCAACATCCGGCATGTTAAAATCACCTATTAGCAAGACTTCCCCTTTTTTAGATATATTCTGAATGTCTACTATTAAATCTATATCTACTTCTTCCATCTGAAAAGGAGCCCTTTATATCACACCAATGTAAATATATTCATCATTTCCTCTTTCCAAATTGATCCACAGTGTCTCTTTCCTTGCCCTGCAGATCCTGCAATTAGAAACATAGAAACATAGAAAGAGACGTCAGAAAAGGGCTATAGCCCACCAAGTCTGCCCATTCCAAATACCCGCCCCCTGGTTTCACTCCCTTAGGGATCCCATGTGAATATCCCATTTTCTCTTAAAATCTGACACACTGTTGGCCTCAATCACTTGCAGTGGGAGTCTGTTCCAATGATCCACTACTCTTTCAGTGAAGAAGTATTTTCTGGAGTCGCTATGGAACTTCCCTCCCCTGATTTTCAGCGGATGCCTCCTGGTGGTCGAGGGTCCCATGAGGTAGAAGATATCTTTTTCTGACTCGATACGGCCCGTGATGTACTTAAACGTTTCAATCATATCACCCCTCTCTCTTCGTTCCTCAAGTGAGTACAGACTCAGTTTATTCAGTCTTTCTTCATACGTGAGATCCTTGAGTCCCAAGACCATCCTAGTGGCCATTTGTTGAACCGACTCGATTCTCAGCACATCCTTCCAGTAGTGTGGTCTCCAGAATTGAACGCAATACTCCAAGTGAGGCCTCACCATGGACCTGTACAGCGGCATCATAACTCTGTAACGCTGTAATTCTTTATTCATTGTAATTCTGTCCTTAAACTAACCTTTTGTAATCCGCCTTGAACCGCAAGGTAATGGCGGAATAGAAATCCCTGATGTAATGTAATGTAATGTAATAACTTCAGGTCTCCTGCTGACAAAACCTCTACGGATACAACCCATCATTTGCCTTGCCCTGGAGGAAGCTTTCTCCACTTGATTTGCAACCTTCATGTCATCACTAATGATCACCCCTAGATCACGTTCCGTCATGGTCCTGGCCAAGGTCTCACCATTTAGTATGTAAGTTCTGTGCGGGTTTCTTTTACTCAGGTGCATTACCTTACACTTTTTAGCATTGAAGCCTAGTTGCCATGTTGCCGACCACCTTTCAAGCAGCAGTAGATCCTGCGTCATATTATCAGGTAAAATGCTTTTACCTACTATGTTGCAAAGTTTGGCGTCGTCGGCGAACAGTAATACCCTTCCTCTAAGTCCTTGGGTCATATCTCTTATGAATAAGTTGAATAGAATCAGGCCCAAGACCGAGCCCTGCGGCACTCCACTGATCACGCCTGACGTTTTGGATGGGGTACCGTTTACCACCACCCTTTGAAGTCTACCACTCAGCCAATCCTCAACCCATGTAGTTAGAGTGTTCCCTAATCCTATTGATTTCAGCTTGTTCAATAACCTTCGGTGTGGGACACTATCAAAAGCTTTACTGAAGTCTAAATATACCACATCCAGTGACTCTCCGGCATCTAGCTGCCTAGTAACCCAGTCAAAAAAACGGGCTTTAATATGATCTTTAACAAATAATGCTACTCCCCCTCCTTTTCTTCCTACCCTTGACTTTCCTGAACAGATTATAGCTCAGTATAACTACATCTCAGTCATGGTTCTCTGTGATCACCATTATATCCAACTCCTCTTCTTCCATCAAAGCTTCTAGATCCAGAATCTTGTTTCCCATACTTCGAGCATTAGTATATACTGCTTTCCAGACCTTGCCCCCTTTTCCCATCCGTGTAGAGGTATTAAGTGATTTACTTACCTGAGGGATTATATTCACCCGGGAGCTTTGATCACCCTGCCCCATCACTTCTAGTTTAAAGCCCTGTTTAGTAGATTAGGCAGCCTGCTGGCAAAGACACTTCCTTCCTTCTTTGATAGATGCACATCATCCCTGATCAGCAGCCCTTGGAAGATCATCCCATGGTCCAGGAAGCCAAAATGCACTTGACGACACCATCCACATAGCCACGCATTCATCTCCAGGATGCAAGCTTCTCTGCCCTGACCTTTACCCTCGACAGGGAGGATGGATGAAAATACCACCTGCGCACCTGACTGTTTCACCTTCTCTCCAAGAGTCACAAACTCACTTTTGATGTTTGTAAGGGAACCTGGCAATATCGTTAGTGCCAATGTGGATGAGCAGCATCAGATAACAGTCATCAGGCTTGATGAGTCTCGGCAAGCTCTCCGTAATATCTTGGACTTTTGGCACCAGGTAGACAGCATACTTCTCGTGATATCATGTCTGGTCTGCAGATGGTTGCTTCTGTACCCTTCAGAAGGGAATCACCAACTACCACTATCTTATGACTCCTAGAGGTTACGGATCCAGTACTTTTTGGGATTTCAAGCTCTGGTCCTTCCTCTCCTTGGGATGCTCTCATCTCCTCCACTTCCAAGACAGCATACCTGTTCTTCAGTTCAAGGTGGGGGGGGGGGGGTCACAATACTAATCTTGCAGTGTTCTGTAATCTGAGTCCAGCTGCCTTCCCTACTGCTGGAAATCTTTGACGCCTCATGAATGTTTATTTTGTCGTTAGATCCTCCACTTTGCAATATCCATCTGAATTCTGATATAAAGAGCGTGTTTACTGGGGATTTCTGCTTTAAGGTGGTGGCTTTTTCAGATGATTTGCTAGTTCATATTACAGATCCCCAGCATTCATTAGCGGCTTTAATGGAAACGATGCGTGAATATGGTGATTTTGCAGGATTCAGCTTGAACTTGAGTAAATCGGAGGTGCAGGGAGAGATGCTATATGTGTACTCCCCAAGGAGAAGATCGATGAGCAGTTTAAACCCTGAGCCAGCAAGAGAATTGTGAAACAATGGCCATCGTCGGTGCATCGATCTCGGACAGAGATAAGTAACGTTTCTGTTGCTATATGTACTTTTGAAACATTTCCTTGATTGTCTGCATTGCATAAAGCACTTTTCAAGTAAAATAAAGGAGGTTTTTTATGCCCATTGAGGTATTGTTTAGCCTTGCCTTATAGCCGTTATCACAGCTGGCTTGTGTGTTGTGGTCTGAGGCTTTTTTCTCCTTTCATATTTGATTGGCCAGAGTATATGCACCAATGAAAACAAAAATTGTGGATACAGATGTTCTGGAGATAATTTATTAAACACTGACATATAAAACCATGAAAATTCAATTAAAAAAGTACAATGATAAAAAATACAGTGATAAAAATCCAACCGGACCCTACACGGTCCGTGTTTCGGCGAACACGCCTTCCTCAGGGTTCCAATGATTTGCAAACTCACATATAAAGAATTGGACTGAAAACAGTCTATTGTCTTTAAACCTGTGAGCCAAGAACACCGCAGACAAGATTCAGAAGGGGACCGAGAAAACTCAACCGTATCCCCTCCCTGATAATATCCAGAACCCAGTGGTTGGACGAGACCGGTTTCCATTTTTCCCAAAATGTGGATTGCCACCCTCCAATATGAGGAGGAGCGGCATCTTCTAGGTGTCATTGCTGTTCTTGGAGGTCGAGCCACCACAAGAACCCACAGGTTGCTGACATCTATAGCTGCCAAATCTCTGTCTGGATCCTGAAAGGGCCTCTGAGAAGAAACACAGAATCCAGGACTAGAAAGATCTGGGGCATCCAAAAGATGCAGGCTGGTATAAAAAAATTGCGTCAAAAAACGGGCTGTTGGAGACAGATCAAAATAAAATATAGCGATTTTTAGATTTTGGAGGAGGGGAACATGAGTTCTAACCCCAGAAACCTCTAAAATTGAAAACTACAGCCCCCCTCCAATGTTACCCATAGGGAATATTCGCTGTGACCTGTAGTGCCTGTTATCAGCCTGGCTGAAAGGAAAGGATTTTTGCCTTAAATTGCAGACTTCAACTGAAGGAATTTTTCTGGCTGCCAGTTAGACAGATAACGACCACTGACTCTCACCCCTGAGATTCCACATGCAATGACGGAAGAAGAAATTATGCAGCTGGCTTCCTGATACCCAGAGGGTTCTTACTCAGGGGCCACTGAGCCTGCACTTAAGTTTCTGATAAAATCAGCAGGCGAGCCGATCCTGAGCTCCTGAAGGGACCCAAAGCAGGCTGGCACCACAGGTACTCTATGAAACTGGCTTGGGAGCAGCAGTCCTTCTATGTGGGACTGTGCTCTATCACCCACGGAGTATGCCCAAGTAGGAAACCTCTGAGCATAAAAGCTACAAAGAATTTCAAAAAATTAGAGGGGAAACAACAAAGAGAAGCAGAGCTGAGCAAACACACCTTCTGAGTTTGCTTGTAGAAGGAAAGACAGAGGATGAAGCTGTTCTCCATTGCAGAAGGAAAGGAGTTTTAAGTTCTTAAAGTGATACCCTTCTGCAATTTCACACAAAGTGGGAATCAACAGCTCAAGCACAGAATTGCTATTTCATGTTGACTTTTTCCCATCAACCATTAATAACTGAATTCTTAGCCCCCGCCTTGGCAGACCTTGGCTCAGAAATTGAATCCAAGTCCCACACATGATCGTGTTCAGTACTTGCCCTTTGACTACCCTTTCAAAATATTCCTAGTTATTTCCATTCAGAAAGTTAGCCCTTCTAGAACACCATCTGTTTCATTTCCTGACTTTCCACTTAAACAAAAGATCCAGGTTCCCAGGTCAGCTACATATGAAATGAAGGGACTAAAAACAAATGCAACCAAGTCAGCCAACTCCTGCAATCTGCTCTTGATGTCATCACTTTGGCTCCTCTCATATCCTCCTGCTAGCTACTCTCACAGTGAAAGACACTCTTTCTCAAGGAGGCTCAGACATAGAGAGTACTTCCATTAGGGATGTGCACTATCATCACCAAGTCCTCTTACCCATTTCATCCCGTGTTGCGAAGTACAGAGTTGGAGGCACATTAGGGAAGATGCTCACGGTAAGAGATGGTTTAATGATCCGATCTTCATGCTTTGGTGCTGGGATAATGTTCTCACATTCCCTGAGAAAACCAGAGAAAAAAGAACTTTAAAATATCCAACCAAACAAGACCTCTGACAAAACCATTTGAGCACTTTACAGTGGGAAATTTCAGATCCATAATGTAGGTCTTTCCACAGGTTCCAAAGGAGCACTTCTAGCCCCCACCTGAACAAAATAGTGAAGATGGGAGTTATGATTGCAGCTAGTTAGGCCAGGCCAGGCCTTCATGAGTTCATTGTTCCTACCACAGCAGTCAGTGCTGCTTCTGGCTAAGCTCCTCTTCCTCACCTGGATATAGCAGTCACAGATCCAGAGGATGGTAATCCTCCTTCTGATGAACAGTCTGACTCATCTGCAAGGAAGGAAGAAATTTGAACATGTCATTAATAAAGATCGGGGTCATTTTTCTAACAAAAAAAAAAATTTTCCCTTACCGGAACTTAAAACATTTCTCTATTGTGACCATTTCTGGCTTATACCACTTCTTACTGCTCTTTACAGATTTTTCTTATTACAGATAATTCAACATTCATTTTTTAAAATATCTTTATTGGTTTTATCAAACATGAAATACAAGAAGATAACACAGTCCAGTTTTGGTCACCGTACCTCAAGAAGGACATGGCGATGCTTGAGAGGGTCCAGAGAAGAGCGACGAAAATGATAAAAGGTATGGAAAACCTTTCATACGCAGACAGGTTAGAAAGGCTGGGGCTCTTCTCCCTGGAAAAGCGGAGGCTCAGAGGAGACATGATAGTGACTTTCAAGATCATGAAAGGCATCGAGAAGGTAGAAAGGGACAGATTCTTCAGACTACTGGGGACCACAAGCACAAGGGGGCACTCGGAGAAGCTGAAAGGGGACAGGTTTAGAACCAATGCTAGGAAGTTCTTTTTCACTCAGAGGGTGGTGGACACCTGGAACGCGCTGCCGGAGGTTGTGATAGGACAGAGTACACTACGGGGTTTTAAAGAAGGATTGGATAAATTCCTGAAAGATAGGGGATTGAGGGATACAGATAGAGGTAGAGATGGGATATAGAAAGAGTATAGATAGAGGCCAAGGGGGATTTACGGGTTCAGACTAAGATCATCGTACAGGTCATGGGCCGCCGCAGGTGCAGACTGCTGGGCGCGATGGACCTCTGGTCTGACCCAGCAGAGGCAACTTCTAATTTTCTAATGTTCTAACATCAGATAATATGAAATAGCAAAAAATGTCCACAGTGCTCATGCTGCTGTAGTTGAAAATAGTATGGAGATATGGCATTTATGATATATATAATAATCATGCAATAATCAGACAGTATTACAATAATTATCTAATGGTGCCCAGGTTTTACAGAAATGAAGGTAAGATTTTTTTTTCATGGCCACAATTTTTTTTTTAAGAAGTTTATTGAAACTCAGGTACAACAAAGCAAAAGAAGATCAACAAAGTACAAAGACAAAATGCTTGTATACAGCAAACAAAGAACTCTCAAAAGAGTAAGAACAAACAAAAGCAAATGCCAACTTCCAATATTTATACAATATTTTTCAAGTAAGTGAGATAAACCCAATCCTCTCCCAAAAGTTATATAAACTCCCAATGAAAGGGAACAATACACCAGTAGAAGAAAGAAGAAGTGATCAAGACCAAATAGTAAAACAAGCCAAAAGAAAAGGAGTCCAAATCGCCTCCCATTTAACATACGTGCACTCCATTTCACAGACATAATGAACTCGGAGAATCCAGTTAGGAATAGGAGTAAGAGCCAAGTTCATACAAGCCTGATGAAGCAGCATGCATTGAGGCTTAGTAAGTCCAAGTGATGAAGAACCAAAGAGAAATATAGCCAGATGCCAGCGTAAAGGGCAACCCAGTCACTGTTGGAGACGATTCTGTACTGAGCACCAGTAAGCTTGTGCTTTACAGCATGTCCACCACAAATGACCCATAGTACCAGGGAAAGAACATCCCCTCCAACAGGTAGAGGACACAGGAAACATAGGATGTAACCACACATCCTATAAACCAATTTAGTAGCATTTTCCTTAAAAGTCACTGCCACAGAGGACTTCAACAAGTGCCATTTGATCACTCTCCATGCTTTGTCACCTAAAACCACCCTCAAGTCCCGTTCCCAATTACCCCTATGTAAGGTATACCCAAGGGAAGAAGAGGCCAAATAATGATACAGACAGGAGATAGCACACAAGTCCTCCAAAAAAGAAGACTCCCTCAGGACAATACTATGGTTCCTAGATTGTAAAAGAAAATGCTTGAGTTGAGTACAGGCATATATATATCATGATGTGGAAAGTGGTAAGTATATTGCAAAGAGGAGAAAGAAATTTCCCATCATCGAAAAAAGTCCCCCACATAGATACTCCAGCTTCAGACCAATGAGAAAAAACTCCACTATGCATCCTCGGTGGAAACAACGGATTAGAAACAATAGGAGCATGGCGAGACAAATTCAAAGTCACCAGAAAACAAAGAGAATCCTCCCCCAAAAATAGAAAAAATAATAATAATAATAACAGTTTATATACCGCAGGACCGTGAAGTTCTATGCGGTTTACAATGAATTAGAAAGATTCTACAAATTGAATGGAACATTCATAGTTAGAGATTAGTGGTTAACAGTTTACAAGATCAGATTTAGGGGTGGGATTGTGATGGTGTCTATTGACCAGATTCGTTACCTAGGTATTTCAAGAACAGGTATGTTTTTAGGTGTTTCCTAAATTCACCATAGTTGTTTGTGTGTGTAAAATAGAGGGAACTAGAGAAGAAGGAAGAGAACGAAGCTTAGGAGGAAGCCACATCAAATGGTTAAGCAAACAAGAACCAACCAACGATTGCTCAAGTTGTATCCAAAGTTTATGAGGGCAAGCCTGAAACATGGGCACAATCTTTTCATAATTCTTGATTAAGTGATTCCACCATTCCATATAGTTGAGTTGTGTGCTATCTTTTCAGTGGCATATAATTAAATGTACTGCTGAGGCTAACATAGAAACATAAACATGATGACTACATGGCCCATCTAGTCTGCCCATCCGCATTAATCATTATCTCTTCCTTTTTCTAAGAGATCCCACGTGCCTATCCCCACACCTTCTTGAATTCAGACACGGTCTCTGTCTCCACCACTTCTTCCAGGAGACTGTTTCACACATCTACCACCCTTTCTGTAAAAAAGTAGACATTAATGCCTCGCTTTTCCTATTGGCCATATCTCTTCCCATGTACCCTAGCATCCTTCTAGCTTTCACCGCCACCTTTTCAACCTGTTCGGTCACCTTAAAATCATCAAATACAATCACACCTAAGCCCCGCTCTTCTGTCGTGAACATAAGGCGCCTACAAATCATACAAAATACCTCTATCAAAATCATTATGAAAGCAAATAAATTTGACCATGTTTTGCTGCTCCTCATAATAGCTCACTGGTTCGCTGCTCCTCAAAATAGCTCCTCAAAATAGCTCATGTGTTTCACTACATTACCTATAAAATATGCCTGCTAACTCAAGTCTCTCCTTTATAAAGCCCCAGCCTTCATTAATAGACTTTTGATACCTTATGCTTCCACTACAATGATCAGATCCAACGACCAACACTTACTGATTGTCCCCTCTCTTAAATTCATCAACACATGTCGACAAATTCGTTTTCTCTGTTATGGTACCTCAAACGTGGAATTTCCTCCTCATTCACTTAAGGGAAGAGTGTCTTTTAGACAGATTTAAGAGCTTTCTTGACTGTTAGCTCCCTAGACTAGGATCACTCCTTTAACTCTGGTCTCTGATCTCTCCTAACTCTTCTACTTAACCCCCCTGTTGTTCTATCCCTTGTCTCATTTGCTATTAATTATTGTATTTCTCCCCTTTTTTCGTTTTTGTAGCGTTTGTCCTATCTGTCTAGTCCTCGTTTCATGTTCCCTCTCAAAGTTGTAATGTTTTTAGCTATGTGCATTGCTTAGAAGTACGATTAAGCAATTAATCAAATTTTAAATAAAACTTGAAACTTCACCCCCTAAACTATACCATTTCTTCAGGTTTTCGCAGCCCAAATACATAACCTTGCATTTCTTAGCATTACATTTTAGCTGCCAAATTTCAGGCCATTCTTCAAGCTTCGCCAGGTCTTTCTTCATGTCATTCACACTACTCTATTGCAGATTTTGGTATCATCCACAAAGAGGCAAATCTTGCCCGACAGCCCTGCAGCAATATCATTTATAAAAATGTTAAAATAGGCCCAAGAACAGAACCTTGAGGCATACCACTGGTAACATCCCTTTCCTCAGAGAAATCTCCATAGACAACTACCCTCTGTCATCTTCCACTTAACCAGTTCCTGACCCATACCGTCACTTTGGGGCCCATCCTGAGGGTGCTCAGTTTATTTATTAGATGTCTGTGTAGGACACTGTCAAAGGCTTTGCTAAAATCTAAATACACCACATCTAGTACACTCCTTCTACCCAATTCTCTGGTCACCCAGTCAAAGAAATTGATCAGATTTGTCTGATAAGACCTACTCTCTAATGAATCTATGTTGTCTCTGATCCTGTAATCCATCAGAATCCAAAAACGTCACCATTCTCTGTTTTAAAAGCATTTCCATTAATTTGCTTACCACAGAAGTCAAACTTAATGACCTGAAATTCCCTACTTCTTTCTTACTTCCACTTTTGTGGAGAGGGACCACATAAGCCCTTCTCCAGTCCTCTGGTATCACTCCTGATTCTAGAGAAGCACTGAAAAGATCAGTCAATGGAACCACTAGAACTTACCTAAGTTCCTTCCTCGGATGTACACCATCTAGCCCCATCGCTTTGACTACCTTAAATTTAGCTAGCTTCTCAGTAACACAGCCCTCTGAAAATCAATCAGGGTCTACCACTCCTGCATACCTTTTCACATTTGTCTTCTGTAGTTCTGCTCTTTGTGCTTCAGCCGTGAACACAGAACAGAAATATTTGTTAAGCAATTCAGCCCTTTCTTTATCAGCTTCCACATATTCCTCCCCTTCACTTTTGAGTATCACAAAGCCACTTTTGCACTTCTTCATATCATTACTATATCTAAAAAATGTTGTCTCTCTGTTTTACCGTGTCAGCTATTTTTCTACCATTTGTATCTTTGCTTTCCTGACTACTCAACCAGCCTCTCAACTTTTTCCAGACATTTTTGCCTGTCTTCCTCTTTTTGTGAACTTTTGTAGTTTATAAAAGCTAACCTCTTATTCCATACCTTCTCCACTACTACTTTTGAGAACCAGTGGCCTTCTTTTCCTCTTATTTTTACTTACTTGTCTCACAAAAAAGATTTGTCACCCTTACAATAACTCCTTTCAGTTTTGCCCACTGCATTTTTACTCCTTCCAGATGTTCCTATCCAGATAACAATTCCTTGACATAATCTCCCATCCGAACAAAGTTAGGTTGCTTTTGAATGAACCCTCTCTATACCTGCCTTTATATTAAACTGTACCATGCAGTAATCACTGGATGCCAGAAACATCAGAAACACTTTTCCCATTTGTAAGCACTAAGTCCAGTAAGACCCCATCCCGTGTGGGTTCTCCTTGTAGAGAATCCAGGATCTCCCTACTTCCCGCAATAGGGCTACCCCAATCAACATGGTAAAATATCCTATTAGAAAAACTTCCCCTTTTTTAAATATATTCTGAATGTCTACTATTAAATCTATGTCCATTTCTTCCATCTGTGAAGGAGGCCTGTATATCACACCAATGTAAATACATTCTCCATTCCCTCTTTCCAGATTGACCCATACTACTGCCTCTTCCTTACCCTGCAAATGTGTGGCTTTAATATGTTCATTAACATATAATGCTACCCCCCCCTCATTTTTTTCCTACTCTATCTTTCCAAAAACATATTATAACCCGGTATAACTACATCCCAATCATGGTTATCAATGAACCACATCTCTGTGATCACCAATCTATCCAACCCATCTTCTTCCATCATAGCTTCTAGATCCAGAAAGCACAGTTACTTACCGTAACAGGTGTTATCCAGGGACAGCAGGCAGATATTCTCTACATGTGGGTGACGTCACCGACGGAGCCCCCTAGCGGACGTTTTCGCAAGCAGACTTGCTCCAAGACCTTCAGGCTTGCGATTGGCACGCGCATGCGCGCATGCCCCTCCCGCCCTGCCTAGGGCATGCGCCTCCTCAGCGTGTCCTCAGTTCAGATAGCAAGCAAAGAAGCCAACCATGGGGAGGTGGGTGGGTAGCGAGAATATCTGCTGCTGTCCATGGATAACACCTGTTATGGTAAGCAACTGTGCTTTATCACAGGAAGAGCAGGCAGCATATTCTCTACTTGTGGGAGACCTCCAAGCTAACTAAAAAGGGGATGGAGGGAGAGTTGGCAAGTTTAGGAGAAAAGATTTTGCAACACAGATTGGCTGAAACGGCCATCATGTTTGGAGAAAGCATCCAGACAGTAATGCGAGATGAAAGTATGAACCGAGGACCAAGTGGCAGCCTTACAGATTTCCTAAATGGGAGTGGAGCGGAGGAAAGCAACAGACGATGCCATCGCCCTGATCTTGTGGCCTGTGACTCGACCCAGCAGGGAGAGACCAGCCTGAGCATAACAGAAGGAAATACAAGCGGCCAACCAGTTAAAAATGGTCCGCTTAGAGACAGAGCGACACAAGCGATTAGGATCAAAAGAAAGGAACAGCTGGAGAGCAGAACGATGAGGAGCGGTGCGCTTCAAGTAGAAGGCCAGCGCAGGCTTACAATCAAGAAAATGCAGAGCCACTTCTCCAGAGTGAGAATGGGGCTTCGGAAAAAACACAGGAAGAACAATGGATTGGTTGATGTGAAACTCAGAAACAACCTTAGGCAAGAACTTAGGATGGGTACGGAGAACCACCTTATCATGATGGAAGACAGTGAAAGGTGGGTCCACAACCAAGGCTTGAAGCTCACTGACCCGACGGGCAGAAGTAAAAGCAATATGAAACACAACTTTCCAAATAAGATACTTTAAGTGAGCCCGCGCTAGCGGCTCGAATGGGGGTTTCATCAATTGAGCAAGGACCATGTTAAGATCCCAAACCACCGGAGGAGGTTTAAGGGGTGGATGAACGTGATAAAGTCCTTTCATGAAGCGGGAAACCACAGGATGAACAGAGATAGGCTTCCCGTCAATTGGCTGATGAAAAGCAGCAATGGCACTAAGGTGGACTAGAACCGAAGAGGACTTGAGCCCAGCGCCAGACAAGTGCAGCAGATAATCCAGGACAGCCGACAAGGAGGCAGACAGCAGCTGCCTAGTAGCACACCAGGAAGAAAAGCGGGTCCACTTCTGATGGTAACTTTGGCGAGTGAACTCCTTTCGGGACGCTTCCAGGACATCCAACACAGGCTGGGAGAACTGGAACGAGGGCACCAAGTCTCGAGGAACCAAGCTGTTAAGTGCAGAGAACCCTGACCCTGTGTAAGCAGAGAAGGAAAAACAGGCAGAGGAAGAGGCTCCCTGGAACTGAGTTGCAACAGAAGGGAGAACCACGGCTGTCGGTGCCACCGAGAAGCAATCAGAATCATGATGGCACGCGAAGACTTGAGCTTGACGAAAGTCTTCAGAATCAGAGGGAATGGAGGAAACGCATACAGGAACTCGTTCGTCCAATCCAGAAGGAAGGCATCCGCCTCGATCCTGAGAGGGGTGTAAACCCTGGAGCAGAAGCTGGGCAACTTGTGATTGAGGGGGGACGCGAACAGATCGATGTCTGGAATCCCACAACGAGCAAACACCTGACACAGGGTTACAGAGTGAAGGGACCACTCGTGAGGCTGCAGCAGACGACTCAACTTGTCTGCGAGACAGTTCCGCTGGCCCTGAATGTAGACAGCTCGAATGAAAATAAAGAAAATTAAAGACGCGAGCACAGCAACTCAACAGAAACTAACCAAATAAGCTGCGGTGCAAGAGGGACAACGAGATCATAGAAACATAGAACATGACAGCAGAAAAGGGCCACGGCCCATCTAGTCTGCCCACACTAATGGCCCACCCCCTAACTACCTCCATGAAGAGATCCCACATGCCAATCCCATCTTTTCTTAAAATCTGGCACGCTGTTTGCCTCAATTACCTGTTGTGGAAGATTATTCCAGCGATCAACCACCCTTTCGGTGAAGAAATATTTTCTGGTGTCGCCATGAAATTTCCCACTCCTGATTTTCAATGGATGCCCTCTTGTTGCCGTGGATCCTTTAAGGACAAAGAGATCCTCTTCCATCTCGATACGGCCTGTGACATATTTGAACATCTCAATCATGTCTCCCCTCTCTCTACGTTCCTCGAGTGAGTACAGCTGCAACTTACCCAGTCGTTCCTCATACAGGAGATCCTTGAGTCCTGAGACCATCCTGGTGGCCATTCGCTGAACCGACTCAACTCTCCGCACATCTTTTGATAATGTGGCCTCCAGAATTGTACACAGTATTCCAGATGGGGTCTCACCATGGATCTGTACAACGGCATTATGACCTCGGGCTTATGGCTGACGAAACTTCTACAGATACAGCCCATGATTTGTCTAGCCCTGGATGAAGCTTTCTCCACTTGATTGGCAGTATTCATGTCTTCGCTAATGATCACCCCCAAGTCACGTTCTGCTACAGTCCTTGCTAGGATCTCACCATTTAGGGTGTAAGTCCTGCATGGATTTTTGTCGCCAAGGTGCATGACCTTGCATTTTTTAGCATTGAAACTTAGTTGCCAAGTCTTTGACCAATGCTCCAGCAGGAGTAGGTCCTGCGTCATACTGTCGGGCATTGAGCTTTTGTCGGGCACTGTGCTTTCATCTGTTGTGCGGTTGCCTACCATGTTGCATAGTTTGGCATCATCGGCGAATAATGTAATTTTACCTCGAAGCCCCTCAGCCAAGTCTCTTACGAAGATGTTAAATAGGATCGGGCCCAAGACCGAGCCCTGCGGCACTCCGCTGATCACCTCCGTCATATCGGAGAGGGTACCGTTTACCACTACCCTCTGAAGTCTACCTCTAAGCCAGTCCCTAACCCATGCGGTTAATGTTTCACCCAGTCCCATCGAACCTATCTTGCTCAATTACCTGCGGTGTGGGACGCTCCCAAACGCTTTGCTGAAGTCCAAGTATACAACGTCCAGGGACTCCCCTATATCCAGCTTTCTTGTTACCCAGTCAAAGAAGCTGATCAGATTTGATTGGCAGGACCTTCCCTTCATAAAACCATGTTGATGGGGATCTCGTAGATTCTCCTCGTTCAGGATCGTACCCAATTGGCAAAGCAAGGGAGCAGTGCTTCTGGCTCCGTAGAAAACAGAGAACTGAGGACACGCTGAGGAGGTGCATGCCCTAGACAGGGCAGGAGGGGCTTGAGCGCATGCGCGGGCCAATCGCAAGCCTGAAAGTCTTCGAGCAAGTCTGCTTGCGAAAACGTCCGCTAGGGGGCTCCGTCGGTGATGTCACCCACATGTAGAGAATATGCTGCCTGCTTGTCCTGGGATAATCTTGTTTCCCATACTTTGAGCATTAGTATATACTGCTTTCCAGACTTTACCCCCTATTCCCATCTGTGTGGTATTCAATAATTTATTCACCCAAGGGCTTAAACTCACCCAGGAGCTTTGATCACCCTGCCCAACACTTCTAGATTAGATTTGAACAATTTTATTGATGACAATCTTTAGATCCAAAATAACAGTTCAAAACAGAGGATATATATAATGTGCAACTTCATTTGTGAAGATAAAATGAAAATCTAACTTTATAATCCAGCCTTACCCCCCTACCCCCACCCTAAGAGATCTCCCCTTTTTGCCCGGGAGCATCCATCACTTCTAGTTTAAAGCCCTCTTCAGTTATTAGCCAGCCTGTCGCCAAAGACACTTCTTCCCTTCTTGATAGATGTATACCATCCCTGCTCAGCAGCCCCTCAAAAATCATCCCACGATCTAGGAAGCCAAAATGTTCTCGATGACACCATTCACATAGCTATTCATCTCCAGGATGTGTGCTTCGCTGACCTGGCCCTTACCCTCAACAGGGAGGATGGATGAGAATGCCACCTGTGCATCTGACTGCTTCATCTTCTCTCCCAGAGCCTTAAAGTCACTTTTGATATATTTGCAGGGGTACCTGGCAGTATCATTAGTGCCAACGTGGATAAGCAGCATCAGATAATAGTCATCAGGCTTGATGAGTCTTGGCAATCTCTCTGTAACATCATGGAGTTTGGCACCAGGCAGACAGCATACGTACCAGGACATCATGTCTGGTCTGCAGATGGATGATGCTTCTGTACCCCTAAAAAGGGAATCGCCAACCACCACCACCTTACGCCTCCTAGTGGTCATGGATCCAGCAAATTTGGGGATTTCAAGCTTTGGTCCTTCCTTTCCTCTCATCTCCTCCACATCCAGAGACCCAGCACAGTGAAAGGGAAGGCAGATCGAGTCATCCCCCTTCACTGCACCGGAGGGCAGAATCATGTTCGGCGGTTAGTTCCACCCCCAACAGCCATTTCTTTACCTGGTCTGCCTTCCAGCCCTCTTAAGGGCTCAGCAGACCAAGCCACCTCTTTCGTTACCCGGTCCGCCTTTCCAGCCCTCTTAAGGGCTCAGCAGACAAGGCTACCCCCTTCTCCCAGATCACCTTCTAGCCCCCCTAAGGTCTCAGCGGACCAGACCGCCCCCAAATTTAAAAAAACAAACAAACAAAAAAGGCTCACTCCCAATCGGCTCCTTAGCCGGCACCCTTATCTCACTTCTTACTGGTCTATTTACCTTGTCTTATTATTTCTGCTACCTAGCAACCTTGGATCAGCCCCTGTGGTCTCCAATAATTTTTAGCAGCAGACAGAGAGGACACCAGCAGCAGACACAGAGGACACCAGCAGCAGACATAGAGGACATCAGCAGCTATGGAAGCAGCAGACAGAAGCAGGATGAGCTACCCAGTTTTCTGCACCGTCTGCCGTATGTATGACTACCTCCCCTCTGGGAGGTGGTCCTATGTATGTACTCGATGCGGAGAACTGGAGAGCCTGAAGAAACAAGTTAAACTCCTATATAAAGACGAACTAGAAGCACTTCAAGATGTGGAGGAGGAGGACAGAGATGCAGAGAACATCAAAATAGAGGAAACCATTGAGGATGAAGTCCAAGAGCTGGAAAAGTTCATCAAAGAGGCATACAGGGAGGCCGTGGAAAATCACCAGCAACAATGGAACTGCCGAGATAAACCTACAGGGAGTGAGGATCATCCGGAGAACAGCCACATGGAAGAAATGGGTGACACAGCAGCGAGATCTGGAAGCAGCAGAGCGAATCAAAAAGATGAGTCCGCCAGGATGAGGGAAGATGGAAGTGCACGGAGGGCAAGGACCTAGGCTGAAAAGATGCCACACACCAGGGACACGGACATGCGCCTAGAGAGGCAAGAGAAGATAGAGAGGACAGCAATCGTCGTGGGGAACTCCATCATCAGACAAGTTGACAGCCACATAGCAGGAAGAAGACAGGATCAGCTGGTGACCTGCCTACCGGGAGCCAAGGTAGAAGACATAGTGAGCCGCATCAACAGGATCATCGACACATGAAAGAGGAAGATACAGCGGTGGTAATCCTTGTGGGGGACAAACAATGTGAGCAACAGGAAATACAGCAGGGAAGTATTGAAGGACCAGTTACAATGCTAGGAAAGAAGCTGAAGACCAGAACGCAGAGGGTAACATTCTCAGAGATCCTGCCGGTACCCAGCACCAATGAGAAGAGGCAGACGGAACTGCAAGCAGTCAATGCGTGGATGCGACACTGGTGTAAGGAAGAAGGATTCCACTTCGTGCGCAACTGGACGACGTTCTGGGGGGAAGAGCAAGCTATTCAGGAAGGATGGACTCCACCTCAGCGGAGACGGAATGAGGCTACTTGCAAGCAACATCAAGAGAGAAATTGAGAAGTTTTTAAACTAGGAAGAAGGGGAAAGCCAACAGTCGACCGACAGTCGATGGTTCGGGAACCGGTATACCCAGAGGATACCGTGCAAGAAGTTAGCGGGCAAGACTCAGCGGATCATGGACAGAACAGAAATCTGGATGGATCGAAATGGACACAAGAGGGAAGAAAGTTTGTTAGCAGCGTTTCACTTGAGCCTCTCCACATATTAGTTTTTCCATGTATTCACCACCTTAGGACCCTCAGGGACCCCTGAAGAAGACTTTTTGTCGAAACGCGGACTGTGCTGGGTCCTGCGCCCTTAGTGGACTAGGTCCTTTATGCTTTTTATGTGGATCATTTTATTTTAATGTGGATGATATTATTTAATGTGGATGATATTATTTAATGTGGATGATTCTATTTTACCTTTGGAACTTTGATTTTCCTAATAAAGTCCATTTAAGGAACATCGTCACTCCACAGTGCTTTTTTGGTTTCTCCTGGATTTTCTCCACTGTGGATATTTTGGGGTCATTTTTCTTTGGTTTTGGATTGCGAAGACCTGCAACAGGACATAAACATGCTCGAGAAATGGGCCTCGACATGGCAAATGAAGTTTAATGTGGATAAGTGTAAGGTGATGCATGTCGGTAACAAAAATCTTGTACACAAATACAGGATGTCTGGTGCAGTACTCAGAGAGAGCCTCCCATGGAAGACTTGGGAGTACTGGTCGACAAGTTGATGAAGCTGTCCACGCAATGTGCGGTGGCGGCGAAAAGGGCAAACAGAATGCTTGGAATGATTAAGAAGGGGGATCACGAACATATCAGAGAAGGTTATCATGCTTCTGTACCGGGCCATGGTGCGACCCCACCTGGAATACTGCGTCCAGCACTGGTCGCTGTACTTGAAGGACACGGTACTACTCGAAACGGTCCAGAGAAAAGTGACTAAAATGGTTAAGGGGCTGGAGGAGTTGTCATACAGCAAGAGATTAGAGAAACTGAGCCTCTTCTCCCTTGAAAAGAGGAGACTGAGAGGGGACATGATTGAAATGTTCAAGATAATGAAGGGAATAGACTTAATAGATAAAGACAGGTTGTTCACCCTCTCCAAGGTAGGGAGAACGAGAGGGCACTCTCTAAAGTTAAAAGGGGATAGATTCCGTACAAACGTAAGGAAGTTCTTTTTCACCCAGAGAGTGATGGAAAACTGGAACGCTCTTCCGGAGGCTGTCATAGGGGAAAACACCCTCCAGGGATTCAAGACAAAGTTAGACAAGTTCCTGCTAGACCAGAACGTATGCAGGTAAGGCTAGACTCAGTTAGGGTTCAGGTCCTTGACCTAGGGGCTGTCGCGGGAGCGGACTGCTGGGCATGATGGACCACTGGTCTGACCCAGCATAACGTAACATAATAAAAGATTTCTATACCGTGTAACCCTTAGTACAAAAGATTATGCTATGAGTAAATACAGAGATAATGCAATATGCAAGAATTAGCTAGCTACAAATTTAGAAAAAGAAAAGTTTTCAAAAGTTTTCTGTAATGTTTATAAGATATTGATCTGGTCAGTAATGGGAGGAATTCTTTATCGAATTAAGCTGCCTGATAGGAAAGACAGTGCCCATATTTCTTATTTTTAAGCCCTTAACAGAAGGGAACATAAATAGGGCATGGGACTCTACTGTTCCCGTGAATCATAATAACAAATCTATCAACAAGGTAAAACGGAGTGGCACCAAAAGCGACTTTATAATATAAACATCCCAACTTAAAGATCACCCAGGCCTCAACTGGGAACCAATGGAGCTCACAGCAATTCTTATGTTCATCATGAAGCCACCTCCTTGGCTCCTTTTTCACTTACTCCGCTCATTTCTCAATACCACTAACTGCACGAAACCTCTCTCCCCCAATATACTTGATTCCACTAATGTTAATGAGATCTGCCCTGGCCTCTGAATTCCCGTGCAGGTGCGCACCAGAAATTACCCCTTTTAAAAAAAAAAAAACCTTGAGGTGTTAACTATGCTTCTTTAAAGCCTGTACCTACTGCCAATTTGTCCAGCCTTGCCTCGGACTCCCTCACTCCAGTACCGACACTGTATTGCAATGCCAGATCAGCATGCAACAAGACTCAAATATTAAATGATTTACTAGGAGATTCTGATCCTGGATTCTTGTGCATTACGGAATCATGGATCGCATAAGATGATTTATTTACACAAAATGAACTGTGTTCCCACGGCTATCAAGGCCTCTTCTCTTCCAGAAATAGCCAGAAAGGAGGAGGCCTGGCACTTCTCAACAAATCATTCTTTGATGTTCAGCTCCTCGAAAAGAGTAGCGACACACCATTAGAATATATGCTAGTTCTTGTCAACGAAGAGCTCCATTATCACCCATTGGGCATTTTGCTACTATATCGTCCACCAATCCCTTGGAATAAATCCTCCGAACTCATTTTCGAGACAATAACAAGCACTTTCCTAAAATTTCACTGATTATTGGTGATATCAATTTATACCTTGAGGATAACACCAGCAAGGATGCGATTGAATTCAACAACTTTCTCACCTCTCTGGGCTTTCCCTCTCCTGAGCCCTCTCCAATCCATGAAAAGGGGCACACTCTAGACATCATTAGTTTCCTTGACCTTATGGACTACAAAACTCTAGCCAAAGGAGTTCGTTGGTCCGACCATTTTCTAGTTAACTTCTGTCTCCCCATTTTCATGTCTCACCTTGGGGTTCAACCCCATGCCACAAAATCTATTACCTTCCGCAAAAAAAATTGCGAGTGAATAGTTCTGGACCCAATTTCTCAACCAGTTTTCCTTCTGTCCTAAACCTGATGCCCCAGAAACCAACTGGCACAACTGGGTAAAGCTGAGACTACATACTGCTCTCTCGCTCTTCTATTTACTGAAACGGTCTCCTACTCCCTTAAGGTCCCCTGGTATCTTCCGTACCACAGAGAACTGAAGCAGAAATGCTGAGTACTGGAGCGTAAATGGAAAAAATCTAAATCCCTTGCAGATGGACAGTCTTGGAGGGACAGTATTAAGTTCTACAATACAGTACTAAAAAAAGCAAGGAAGAATTTCTACGGTAATAAAATCACTAGATCCAATAATCATTGTTTAACATCTGGCACTCCTTAACCTCTAAAAACGACTCCTCTATTCTCCCCTCCTCTCCAGCAGTGGACGACCTAGCAAAATTCTTCAATGAAAAGGTTGCTACTATAAGCAGCTCTATTCCATCAGAAGTCACTTACAATTCTCTGGTGCCCAGCGACACTAACCCTATCCCAGTAGACAGATCCTGGACAGTCTTTGAGCACGTATCCAAAGCCCAGGTCTCTAAACTGTGCCACAAATTAAGGTCCTGCAAATGTGCCCTGGACCTGTTTCCTTCTTACCTATACGAGAAAATTCCCGCGCAGACTATTTCATCTCTCACCAGACTTATCAACTCCGCCTTCCTATCAGGCCTATTTTCTGTAGAAATGGGACACATTGCCCTGACCCATCACTGAAAAAAGCTGATCTAAACTCATCCTCCCCTTCTAGCTATCACCCTAGAGCAAATATTCCTCTCCTGACCAAAATGCTCGAGGCTATTATAGCCACTCAGCTCTCATCTTACTTAGAGAGATTCTCCATTCTATTACCTTGCCAATATGGCTTCAGACCAAATTTCAGCACTGAATCCTTATTGGCCTTATTAATCTCAAAGGTTCAACAACTTCAATCTTGTAATAAGTTTGCTATCCTACTACAATTCGATCTATCTGAGGCCTTTGATGTTGTCCACCACGATATCCTAATTTACCAACTTTCTGATATAGGCACTGATTCCACAGTCTTAGACTGGTTCTTGAAATTTTTACGATCCCGCTCTTACACTGTTAACATGAATAGCACCATGTCTTCTCCTTGGAGATTGTTATGTGGTATCCCCTATTCTTTTCAACATCTATATGTCTTCTTTGAAACTCTTCCATCTATCTCCCTTCGAAACACTATACACATATGCAGATGACATCCTTGTCCTTCTTGAGATAGATTTGAACTTCACTGAAAATGTAACAGCTTGCATAACATAGAAACATAGAAGATGACGGCAGAAAAGGGCTACAGCCCATCAAGTCTGCCCACTCTGCTTACCCACCCCCTGTCTATGCCCTAATGACCCAATTTTCTTATCTTGACCCTCGTAGGGATCCCACATGGGTATCCCATTTATTCTTAAAGTCTGGCACGCTGTCTGCCTCGATCACCTGCACTGGAAGCTTGTTCCAATGATCAACCACTCTCTCTGTGAAGAAATACTTTCTGGTGTCGCCATGAAATTTTCCGCCCCTGAGTTTGAGCGGGTGCCCTCTTGTGGCCGAGGGTTCCTTGAGAAAGAAAATATCATCTTCCACTTCGACACATCCTGTGAGGTACTTAAATGTTTCGAACATGTCTCCCCTCTCCCTACGTTCCTCGAGAGTGTAGAGCTGCAATTTGTTCAGTCTCTCTTCGTACGAGAGACCCTTGAGCCCCGAGATCATCCTGGTGGCCGTCCGCTGAACCGATTCAATTCTGCGCACATCTTTACTGTAATGTGGCCTCCAGAATTGCACACCGTACTCCAGATGAGGTCTCACCATGGCCCTGTACAATGGCATTATGACTTCAGGCTTCGGCTGACGAAACTTCTATTGATACAACCCAATATCTGCCTTGCCTTAGATGAAGCCTTCTCCACTTGATTGGCAGTTTTCATGTCTGCACTGATGATTACTCCTAAATCTCGTTCTGCTGAAGTCCTAGTTAAAGTTTCTCCGTTCAAGAAGTACGTCCTGCATGGATTTCCGCTTCCGAGGTGCATGACCTTACATTTCTTAGCATTGAAGCCTAGCTGCCAGGTTGAGGACCAACTTTCCAATGTAAGCAGGTCCTGCACCATTTAATTCTGTAAACTGCATTCACTTACTATATTACATAGTTTGGCGTCATCGGCGAATAGTGTTATTTTACCTTGAAGCCCTTGAATCAGATCCACTATGAATATGTTGAAAAGGAGTGGACCCAGGACCGAGCACTGCGGCACTCCACTGGTCACCTCCGATGTTTTAGAAAGGGTACCATTAACCACCACCCTCTGAAATCTGCCACTCAGCCAATCATTGACCCATGCAGTTAGTGTCTCTCCTAACCCCATCGATTCCATCTTGCTTAGCAGCCTGCGGTGTGGGACACTGTCAAAAGCTTTACTGAAGTCCAGGTACATGACGTCCAAAGACTCTCCCAAGTCCAACATTCTTGTTACCCAGTCAAAGAAGCTGATGAGATTGGATTGGCAGGACCTACCCTTGGTGAATCAATGCTGACTGGGATCCCGAAGATTCCCTTCATTCAAGATCATGTCCAATTTGCTTTTAATTAGTGTTTCCATGAGTTTGCACACTATTGATGCAACCCTTTTTATGCAGAGGAACGACATTAGCTAATTTCCAGTCCAGGGGAACTTTCCTGTGCTCTCACTGTACAAATGAAGCTGAATGAGTTCAAAACAAAACTACTTTGGCTTGGCCCAAAATTAGATCAGCTACCCACGCTCATTTCACTATCTTCTGGTCCCACACTGCAGATTGAATTTTCAAGCAAGGTTTTGGGCATATTATTGACTCTACACTTTCCTTCAATAATCATCTCTTTTTTTTTCCCAATTCTTTATTCTTTTTAAAACTTACAATAAGTGTAGCAGTAAATACAATATTTTATATTCAATATCACATCTAATATTCTATTAATGTCCATATCAGAATTAATCCCCCCTCCCCCCCAATCAATCACATTTTTCAACATGTAACATATCTATTATGGATCCCATAACTACATACCAAAATTCATTATCATTTCAACCCCCCACCCTCCCAGATGTGCATTTTTAAAGGGAAAAAACAATAATTAAACATTACAATATTTTGTTAATGGTTCCCAAGTCTCCTGAAATTTCTTGAAATTCCCTTTCTGAATTGCTAGTGTTCTTTCCATTTTATACAAATGACACAAGGAATTCCACCAAAAACTATAGTTAAGCCTCCTCCAATTTTTCCAATTGCTTATAATTTGTTGTATGGCAACCCCTGTCATAATAAGTAGAAGCCTGTTGTTCTTAGCTGATATTTGGCTTTTGCCAAATAGCACATTATCAAAGATAATGCCACTGGATTTTCCAACACACAATTTATTTGACCCCATATTGATTTCCAAAAAGCCAAAATAAATGGGAAATAGAACAATAAATGATCTAAAGTCCCTACTTCGAGATGACAATGCCAACATTTATTTGACTTTGAGCTAGCTAACTTTTGCAAACGAACTGGGGTCCAGAATGCTCTATGTAAAAGAAAAAAAAACACGTTTGTCTCATAGATGCTGACATTGTACATCTCAACCTCCAAATCCAAATTCGTGGCCATTGAGACGCAGAAATTTGGTGCTTAATCTCAATACTCCAAATGTCCCTAAGATCAGTTTTTGGTTTCTTATTTATAAATCCAGCTATCGGTTTATACCACTGTGCGGCCTGACGTCCCAGGAAGTCTACCTGAAGGCATAAGATTTCCAACTATATTGATTATTTAAATTTTTCCATTCAGGGAACCCCCATCTGAATGGCCTGCTTCAGTTGCAACCATCTAAAACTTTGAAATCTATTAAGTCCAAATTTGTGTTGCAACTGTGAAAATTCAAGCAGCTTAACATTAGATATAACATCATCTAAAAGACGTATTCTTGCTATCATCCAATGCTTCCAGGTGACCTTAAATACGCCTATTTGAATCTTGGAGTTTAGCCATATAGTCTGATTTATTGATTTATGTATTGGAATAGGTGTTAAATTACTGACATATCTTAAGGTTTTCCATGTATCAACTACCGTATTTTCACGCATATAACGCGCGCATTATACACGATTTTTACAAACCGTGCATAACCGTGCGCGTTATACGTGTGAGCACGTTATCCCCTTTTTTTTTTACACAGTTCCCCCCCCCCGACATCCGATTCAACCCCCGCAGGACCGCTCGCACCCCCACCCCGATGGACCGCTCACGCTCGAACACGCATCCGCACCCCTACCCCGAAGGACCGCTCGCACCCCCACAGCCTCTCCACCCCCCCATCATGTAGAAGCTGCCTACCGTCGTCCTGCTGCTTCCTCTGCCGGCGGTCCTGCCCCTTCTCTTAGCCCTGCGTCTACGCTGCTTCCTCTTCTGGCGGTCCCGCCCTTTCTCTGACGTCAGAGAATGGGCTGGACCGCCGGAAGAGGAAGCAGGTAGACTGGAGGACGGCTAACGTCATTCCACTCCACAAGAAAGGCTCAAAGATGGAGACAGCAAACTACAGACCAGTGAGTCTAACATCGATAGTGAGCAAACTAATGGAAACTCTAATCAAACACCAATTAGATAAGATCCTGGATGAGGAGAATCTACGGGATCCCCGACAACATGGATTTACTAAGGGGAGATCCTGCCAATCCAACCTGATCAGCTTCTTTGACTGGGTGACGGGGAAGCTGGATATTGGGGAGTCCCTGGACATCGTGTACCTGGACTTTAGCAAAGCATTCGATAGCGTACCACACCGCAGGTTACTGAGCAAGATGAGTTCTATAAGATTAGGTAACACATTGACGAAATGGGTTGGGAGCTGGCTTGGAGGTAGGCTCCAAAGGGTGGTGGTGAACGGCACCCCCTCCGAAATGACGGAGGTGATTAGTGGAGTACCACAGGGCTCAGTCTTGGGCCCAATCCTATTCAACATCTTTATAAGAGACTTGGCAGAAGGGCTTCGAGGTAAAATAACATTATTCGCCGATGACGCCAAACTGAGTAATGTAGTGGGCAAATGCACAACAGACGAAGATTCAGTGCCCGACAACATGATGCACGACCTACTCCTACTGGAGCGATGGTCTAGGACATGGCAACTCAACTTCAATGCCAAAAAATGCAAAGTTATGCACCTGGGCAGCCAGAATCCATGCAAGTCTTATACCCTTAATGGCGAGATCCTAGCAAAAACGGTAGCAGAACGAGACTTGGGGGTAATCGTCAGTGAGGACATGAAGTCTGCCAATCAAGTGGAGCAGGCTTCGTCCAAGGCAAGACAAATCATGGGCTGCATACGAAGGGGTTTCGTCAATCGTAAGGCGGAAGTCATTATGCCATTGTATAGATCCATGGTGAGGCCCCACCTGGAATACTGTGTGCAATTCTGGAGGCCGCATTATCGCAAGGATGTGCTGAGACTGGAGTCGGTGCAAAGAATGGCCACCCGGATGGTCTCGGGACTCAAGGATCTACCATACGAAAAACGGCTTGACAAATTACAGCTATACTCGCTCGAGGAGCACAGAGAGAGGGGGGACATGATCGAGACGTTCAAGTATCTTACGGGCCGCATCGAGGCGGAGGAAGATATCTTCTTTTTCAAGGGTCCCACAACAACAAGAGGGCATCTGTTGAAAATCAGGGGCGGGAAACTACGAGGTGACACCAGGAAATTCTTTTTCACTGAAAGAGTGGTTGATCGCTGGAATAGTCTTCCACTACAGGTGATTGAGGCCAGCAGCGTGCCTGATTTTAAGGCAAAATGGGATCGGCACATGGGATCTATTCACAGGGCAAAGGTAGGGGAAGGACATTAAGGTGGGCAGACTGGATGGGCCGTGGGCCCTTATCTGCCGTCTATTTCTATGTTTCTATGTTTCTATAACCACTAGGGACATCTTTTCTATTCTACCACGGACACCATACATATAGAGTTTGTATGTTCTAACTGTGTTTGTAACTGTTTCCTTCATGCACCCCAGTTCATAATGTTATTACATTACATGAGTACTCACATATGCTGAACTTGGCACACAGGTTCCATTCTGAACCGGGAAAAAACTGCATGGAGTTTCTTTTCAACCTGAGTTTCCACATATTGAGTTGTTTAAATCAATACTGAAACTTTTGGATGCCACTTATTCCAACAGATGTTCCTTTTCAGTTTAAGAGATTGCAAATTCCAGTGAGACTTGCATTCATTCACCACTATAAAGTATCTTTATTTGAATCCATTTACAGTGTTATTGCTATAATTAAATACCCGTGCAACGCCGGGGCATCAGCTAGTTTTTTATAAAAAGGACCTCTGAAAAAAAAACTGGTAACATACCCATTTGATAGCAAATCACAGGCAGAATCATCATTTTAATCGTTTGTACTTTCCCCCACCAAGAAATATGTATAGGATTCCATTGCTCACACATTACTGTTACCTTCTGTAATAACATTTTTTTCCTTCACTTTCATTGTTTCTTCCAATGTGTTTTTTATCCAAATGCCTAAATATTTTATTCCATCTTCTTTCCATAAAAAGGGGAATGTTTCAAATAAACCTTTTGTACAATGGACATTAAGTGGAAGATCTTCTGATTTACTCCAATTTATCTTGTAACCTGAAAATTTTCCAAATTTCTCTATTAAGTCAAGTAAGCATGGAATGGTTGTTTCAGGATTTCTCAAATGAAGCAGTATATCATGTGCATAAGCAGAGACTTTATATTCCCTATCTGAATAAGGAATACCTTGTATCTCCTTCGCCTGTTGAATAGCTAATAACAAGGGTTCTAATACAATATCAAAAAGCAAAGGCGACAAGGGACATCCTTGTCTAACCCCCCTCTGCAGACTAAAATGTTCCGAGAGATTATTATTAATATACAATCTAGCAGCAGGGGAACTATACAAGGTTTGGATCATTTGTATAAATCCTGAACCTATTCCAAACCAATCCATGGCTTGATACATGAAGGTCCATTCCACTCGATCAAAAGCCTTCTCTGCATCTAGTGATACAGAAAAAGCTGGATCTTCAATGGCTTTTGTTAAATTTAACATATGAAAAGCCAATCTGGTATTATTAGAGGAATGTCTCTGATCAACAAATCCTGTTTGGTGCATACCAATTATAAAAGGGAGAGCCTTGGCCAAGCATAATGCCAAAGTCTTAGCTAGAACTTTTCCATCTACATTATTTTTGGAAGTCAAGGTAAATGATGTCTATGGATTAACTAAAGAATAATAAATGTAATTATATATATATATATATATATATATATATATACACACACACACTTTTTTTATATCAAGTTTTAGGATCAAAATATCTAAGAATTCATATATGTCCTAAACTAATACTCAATATTTTCTGCATATAGATTACCATTAAAAAACACTTTATATTTGATATTCATTTAAAACACATAGAATATTCTTACTTCTACATCATTTTTTTTCCTTTTTTGAATTTAACCCCCTCAATGACAATTTATTTTCTTTAATATCTTCCCTCAATTAACCCATTTTTTCCCACCTTTCCCCACAAGAGTGATATCCAAACCTTTTATATTGATTCCCCCATATTAAGTTTATGCAATCAGACCACCCAAATAGTCTTTACTGTTCTTTAAGAAAGAACAGTAAAGACTATATCATAAAATACACTCCAACTGAAACATATCATATAATTTTCCCTTAACCATAATACAGCAGATTAAATCTTTAAATATTAAATAACAATATACATTTTTCTATTAAATCCAACAAAATCTCTGTCAATACATAGAAACAGAGAAATATAGAAATAGACGGCAGATAAGGGCCACGGCTCATCTAGCCTGCCCACCCCAATGACCCTCCCCTACCTTTCTCTGTGAATAGATCCCACGTGTCTATCCCATTTGGCCTTAAAATCAGGCACGCTGCTGGCCTCAATAACCTGAAGTGGAAGACTATTCCAGCGATCAACCACCCTTTCAGTGAAAAAGAATTTCTTGGTGTCTCCGTGCAGTTTTCCGCCCCTGATTTTACACAGATGCCCCCTTGTTGCCACGGGACCCTTGAAAAAGAAGATATCTTCTTCTACCTCGATGCGGCCCGTGAGATACTTGAATGTCTCGATCATGTCACCCCTCTCTCTGCGTTCCTCGAGTGAATACAGATGCAACTTATCCAGCCGTTCCTCATACGGGAGATCCTTGAGTCCCGAGACCATCCGGGTGGCCATTCTCTGGACCGACTCCAGTCTCAGCACATCCTTACGGTAATGTGGCCTCCAGAATTGCACACAGTATTCCAGGTGGGGCCTCACCATGGATCTATACAATGGCATAATGATTTTAGGCTTATGGCTGACGAAACTCCTGCATATGCAACCTATGATTTGCCTTGCCTTGGATGAAGCTTGCTCCACTTGATTGGCAGTCTTCATGTTCTCACTGACGATCACCCCTAAGTCTCGTTCTGCTTCAGTTCTTGTTAGGATCTCGCCATTAAGGGTGTAAGTCTCGCATGGATTATGGCTGCCCAGGTGCATGACTTTGCATTTTTTGGCATTGAAGCTGAGTTGCCAGGACCTAGACCAGTGCTCCAGTAGGAGTAAGTCGTGCATCGTGTTGTCGGACATTGAATTTATGTCTGTTGTGATTTTGCCCACTACATTGCTTAGTTTGGCGTCATCGGCGAATAATGTTATTTTACCTCGCAGCCCTTCTGCCAAGTCTCTTATAAAGATGTTGAATAGGATCGGGCCCAGGACCGAGCCCTGCGGCACTCCACTGATTACCTCCGTCATTTCGGAGGGGGTGCCATTCACCACTACCCTCTGAAGCCTACCTCCAAGCCAGTTCCCAACCCATTTTGTCAATGTGTCGCCCAATCCTATAGAACTCATCTTGCTCAGCAACCTGCGGTGTAGTACGCTATTGAATGCTTTACTGAAGTCCAGGTATACGATGTCCAGGGACTCCCTAACATCCAGCTTCCTCGTCACCCAGTCAAAGAAGCTGATCAGGTTGGATTGGCAGGATCTCCCCTTAGTAAATCCATGATGACGGGGATCCCGTAGATTCTCCTCATTCAGGATCATATCCAATTGGCGTTTGATTAGATTATGCATTAGTTTGCACACTATTGATGTGAGACTCACCGGTCTGTAGTTTGCTGTCTCCATCTTGGAGCCTTTCTTGTGGAGTGGAATGAAGTTAGCTGTCTTCCAGTCCAACGGGATGTTACCCGTACTAAGGGAGAGATTGAAGAGCGCGGATAGCGGTTCCACCAAGACATCACACAACTCCCCGAGCACCCTGGGGTGTAGGTTGTCAGGCCCCATTGCCTTGTTAACCTTAAGCTTTGACAGCTCGCAGTAGACACCGCTGGGTGTAAACTCGAAATTACTAAACGGGTCATCTGCGTCAACTCTTGTCTGTAGCTGAGGGCCGAGTCGTGGCGCCTCGCGGGTGAAGACTGAGCAGAAGTATTCATTTAACAGTTGGGCTTTTTCCGAATCCGCTTCTACATAGTCTCCATCTGGTTTCCTAAGACGTACTATCCCGCCTGAGTTCTTATTTCTGTCACTGATATACCTGAAAAAGGATTTATCTCCTTTCTGGATGTTCTTCGCTAGAGACTTCTCCATGCGGAATTTGGCCTCCCTAACTGCTGTTTTGACGGCTTTTGACTTGGCCAGATAGACTTCCCTAGAGTCCTATTTCCCTGATTGTTTGTAAGAGATGAATGCTTTTTTCTTCTCCTTGATGAGGTCCGAAATCTCCGCAGAGAACCACTGTGGCTTATTGTTCCTTCGCCATTTACTTACTGATTTAACACAGTGGTTTGTTGCTTCTTGTATGGTGGCTTTCAAAGTCGACCACATTTCTTCCACATTATCGGTTTCTGCTTGGCTTTGTAGCGCCTGGTGAACGAAGTCTCCAATTTCTGTGTCCTTGAATTTGAGGACCTTGGTCAGTGTGGTAGATTTAGTGAAACCTTTCCTGAGATTGAACCATACCATGTTGTGATCACTGGAGGCCAATGTGTCGCCCACCCACCGAGACCTCTGTGACACTTTCTCCATTGGTAAGTATCAGGTCCAGTATTGCCTGATCCCTTGTTGGTTCCAACACCAGTTGCCTGAGTCTTGCTCCCTTCATAGAGTTTAATAGCCTCCTGCTGCTGCCGGAAGCAGAGGAAAGCGTGTCCCAATCCACATCAGGCATGTTGAAGTCACCTAACAATACTGTGTCCCCACGCAAGGTGATATTCTCTATATCTCCGATTAATTCCATATCTATGTCATCCTGTTGTCTTGGGGATCTGTATATTACGGCAAGATACATGCATTTGTCCTTCCCTCTGGCCAAATTTACCCAAAGGGATTCCCCAGTGTAGTGGACATCTGTGATTCTGGTGACCTTAATGTCATCTTTAGTATATAATGCTACACCTCCTCCCATTTTGCCCTCCCTATCCCGGCGAAGCAAGTTGTAACCCATAACTGTAACTGTATTGACTAAATTTAGATGACAGGCTTCTCTTATTTGACTTTTATCAACAAGTTTATAAAATTTCTTAAAAGAAGAATCCCAAGACTGTTCTTTTTAAAGTCTTCTAAGATCACCAATAAAATGAAATCTTCTTTAGATAACATCTTGTTCAGCATCAAATATCTTGCACTTTCTCCTCTTTAAGCAATAAAGTATTTATCTTTAATCAGTAATATTCATATTTCCAAAATAACAAATTCATATATGATTTTTTTTCCCATCTTATAAACACAAACAATCTCTACTTTTTCTTCTGTTCCACCTTCTAAATCAAGCCAGTTTCCATATTTTAGTATGTCAAAGAATCTGAACTTCTATTCATCTTTAAGTGGACATTGTCAGTCTAGAGGCTTATGGGAGATTATATCAATCTGGCTCTGGCATGGGAAGGCAGATAGACCCTTAGTGCAGGGAGACTGTGTTAAGTTTCCCTGATATGGTTTTAAGTTTCCCTGATTGAATCATGACTAGCTAAAAGGTGTTAATGTCTGATTAAGAGGGTGCTTAGGTCCAAGTGCACGATCAAGAAACAAAGAAGCCAGAGACTTAATCCCATCACCATGCTTGCAGATGTCACACTCTCTGTCTCAAACAGTTTGCAAGTTCTAAACAGAAAGATACTGGGAGATACAATATTTTCTCTAGTCAGAATAAGATTCCAAGGTATAAAAGCCTGCTCTCGGCTCTATCAAGTGTGTGTCTCTTTTCCTATCAAGCTATCAGGAGAGGGGTCTTGGCCCTCTCTCTCTCTTTCTATCTAGCTATCTCTTGGCTCGGCACTCTGGTTCTCTCTTGAGCTCTCTCTATCTCTCTGTCTATCCTTCTCTTTATCTATGGAACACGAAACATCACCCCATCCCCCTCTCTCTCTCTCTGCCTTTCCCTGAAACTTCACACTCAATTCCTTCTTGTCTCTGTAAGGCAGTGAGACTGCTTTGCTCTCTGCTTAAGTGTAATGCTCTCTGCTTAAGTGTAATGCTCTCTGCTTAAGTGTAATGCTTATAAATATTACTTTTCTGTAAGACTATTTCTATAATATATTCTTTATGCAAAAACCTCTGGCTGTGCCTCTGATTCTACTTCCTGGTGAGTCATCAGTGAGGGAACTGAACCTGGGACCTGGCGTTGGTCAGTGCGCATTTCACTTAACCCCTACCACCTAACATTGTGGGGGCGCGACCATCCTTACATTTTACAAAACTGACATACATTGTCTCAGTGTTTGACAAAAAATCCTTTAGTTTCTCTAGATCCTCAAAATACATTGTCTTATTACCACTTGTTACTCTCATTGTTGCTGGATAGTATAGTTCATAGGTAAAACCTTTTTCTCTCATTTGCTGTCTTAACATAAGAAACTGCTTCCATTTGTTCGCTGTCAATTTTGTGAAATCTGGTACCAGCAACAGCTTAGAACCTTTATAGTTCAAGTTTCTATCAGCTTTAGCCTATTTTAATATCTCTAAAGCCTGTTGAAAACGAAGAAGCCTAAAAATTAGTGGCCTTGGGCTTACTTGGCTTACTGATCTCTTAGTTGGAATTTTGTGTGCACGTTCTATTTCCAATGGCCTTTTTGAATTAAGTTGTAGTATTTTAGGCAGTAAGTTTTCTAAGAACTGGATGGTGTCTTCCCCTTCCAATCCTTCCACCAAGCCAATAATTCTTATGTTCTTTCTTCTTCCTCTGTTTTCATAATCTTCAAGTTGATTTTTAATTATTCCATAGCTTGTCTGTCTGTTTCACATTTTCTTGTAATAAGTTCCACTTGCTCCACTCTGTTTTCAATCAGTGACATTGTTTGGTTAGCGATCTCCATTTGTTTATTTAAGTTTACAACTTCCTCCTTTACTTCCATTATTTTGTTCGCGTTGTCTTGAAGCATTAGTTTAATATTCATAAGTTCCACCATTATATCTGCCTTGTCAGACACATCCGCATCATCTGCAGGAATCGGCACTTTCGACAGTGTCAGCTGACTATGTTTTATCCGTTTCGCCGTCCCACCTGATGTGCCTGCTGTGCCTGACTTCGATTGTCTCGCTGCCGCCATATTTAACAACTTTTCCTTTATTTTCGGGAGGAATAAACTCCGTAGTGCCTTTCAGTTTTTTCCGTTAGTAGCCTGGATTTGAGGAGCGCTGCGGTTATGCCTTCATCTTGTGTGCTGCCAAGCCACACCCCTTCAATGACCATCTCAACTCTCTGGTAAAAAAATGTTTTTTTAGTCTTCACATGTTGAGAAAAGTGAGATTCTGCTTCCGCCAACATTTTGCTGTCCTTATACAATCAATTATTTTTTCCAGACTGGACTATTGTAACTCCATCTATCTAAGTCTAACCAAGAAAAGTCTTCAAAGACTTTAGCAGATCCAGAACACTGCGGCTAGGTTGATCTTCGCAAAAAGTAAATTCGATCATGTTTCCCCACTTCTGTCAAAACTTCACTGGCTTCCAGTGATTTCTAGTGTTCACTTTAAATGCACCTGCCTAACATTCAAGATCCTACATGGCATTCTTTCTCCCCTAATTTCACTATCTTGGAATTCTTTGAGATTTGACATTACCAAACCACCCAAAAACTTAAGCTATCTTTTCCCTCGTTAAAAGGCGTCATCTATGCAGGAAAATTAGGGAAATCTCTTTGCTTCAAAATCACTGAGCTTTGGAATAACCTTCCTGCCCTGCTTCGGAATCTGGGCTCCTTCCAATTATTCCGAAAACATTTGAAAACCTAGTATTTCTCTAAAATGTAAAGCTCACATTTTTTGTGAGCGACGCTTCTAAAAATGTACCTGTGATTGCTCATGTGCTCAGCTTAGAAAGAATATAGCTCCCAATATTTTATAATGTATTTAACAAAATGCTAAATTAATTTTCCAGGATAGGTTTCTTATATATAGCATCACTTAACATTTTTATGTGATAGATAGACCCTTCCTGTAAAGATGCTTGGGGTTTTTTTTCCTCATTTGCCAGAATCAAAGATGGTTGTAGTGAGGTTCGGCTCTAACCACCAGTACAGTTTACTTCGCGACTGGCAGCTTTTTCAGCTGCGCCCTTTTCCCAGGGTGCACTGCAGCTCTACCTGCCCTTGACAACGAAAATGGCATTGGCCACAAAATTCATCCAAATGCTGCGGAACTGGGTGTCTGGGCAAAACCTTCAGGCCAAATTACAGCTTCGATATACAGAGATATCTAAGAGGACTCAGCCTCCACCTAAGCTACCTGTGGGTTCCAGTCACAAGTTTGCTAATAATTATTATTGTACACGTGATGGCTGGTGGGAAACATACCATCCCATCGTGCTAATGTCGCCGCAGAAAACTCTGGCATCTGGAGCACCACCTTCCAGCTCAGAAACTGCTGTGGCCACTTCAGCAAAAAGGCATGTTACTCCAGGGATGCCGCCACCTAAGTGGGAATTATCAAAGGATGAGCCTTACCTCTGAGTGGGGCAGGAAGAAAAGGAGAATCATATGGGTTTCTTTAAACTCTGAATTTTCACTGAGAGTGTGTGGGACTTTATTTAAAAAGGAAAATATTCTGCCATGTTGCTGCTTAAATACATTGTTGATAAGTGCGGAAAAAAAAAAATCAATAAATTTATTGTTAGTAGATCATTTTGACTTGGTCATTTTAAAAGTAGTTTGCAAGCCCAAAAAGTGCTTACTGAGGGCTAGGCCAGCATTCCTCCCTCAAGGGTCACCTGTGAAGTCTGATCTCTAAAAAAGTGCTCAAATTGTTTAGTGTAGTCATCAGGAAGTAGGATATCTGGATCAGATGACCTCAAAATGACTTTTATATGAGATGGATGGTGGAAAGCTAAATGGAAAGAGAACTCTGAGTGATTCTCTATAATCGCCAAGTGATTCCCTAACTTTGTTGTGCCACATTTGCAACCAAAGTTTGCCAACAGGTCTGAGCTGTCATGGCTTTACTTTATGATCAGTGCCCGAGTGCTGATTGGCTCAGGTACTGACAGGAAAGTAAGGTTTGGCAGCTCAGACCCCTGCCCATGCAAATTACACCCCCCCCCCCTAAAAAACCCCCCACCAAATTGAAGATCAGGAGATATGTATCGCACATTCTGCATCGCACATTCACCTGATACTGCTAATCTCCCTCCCCCACTCACAGCAGGAGAGATGCCCACTCTCTCCCACCATCATCCAACTCCCCCTACAACTCCCCCCTTGCCCCCAAAGCTACACACACACACCCGCACCAGGAGAGATGTTCACTCTCTTTCGCTGTTGCCCAACCACCTCCCGATAACTCCACCCATGTCCTGACTATACACACCCCCCCCACAGCGAGAGAGATGCCCACTCTCTTCTGCTGTTGCTCAACCCCCCCCCTGTGCCCTTGATGACCCCCTTCCCCTCCCTACCTTATTCAGGAAGTGCGGTTGGAGGGACGCCTACCAGCTCTGGCTGGCAGGCATGCATCTTACAAAATGACGGGCCTGGTTGCTTAAGGGACCTCCTATGGGAGGGGCCTTAGGCTTCTCCTTGGTAGGCTCCTCCCCTGGCACTTTTGAAGCAAAATGAAGTGTTTTGAAGAAGTTTGAGAACTGGGGGAGGGGGGGAATTGGGAAAATCCAAGATGGCCACCACTGGTGAATTTTAGTGCTAAGAAGAGCTTGAAATCACCTCAGGGCTAACAAAAAATCTAAAAACACAGGGTTTTAAGGGAGGGAGACAAAAGCCCTAGATGTAGAAAGAGCTTTTAAAGACACACACCCCCTCTGATTTTTCTCACAGGCTGTCACAGCCTTACAGACCATGTGCTGAGGAAATGATTGCTGCTGCCTGCTTCAGCTACTCAGGTGCAGCTGTTCTAGGAGAGGTGCTCTGCTTCCTGTCACTCAGCCACTTTGATGGGATCTTTGGGCTGCTGTTCAGACCTGCATGGACTGACCCTCAACCCCCCTCATGAAAAAGGAGGGAGGGGGATGCAAAGCCCCAAAGGAATGTTATTAGTGTTAAACAGCCCCTGACCAAACACCAGGGGAATAGACCCTAAGCTCCACTATTCTTCTGCAGGCTAGCAGAAAAAGGTCCCTGAAGGATACACCTGCTAGCTGCAGATTTAAAATCTTCTACTGTCAATGAAGGCAGTAGGGTAGCAAGGGTAAGAGGCGCCCCTCCACCGTACCTCTAACTTCTCCGATGTGAGCAGTATCGGCTCTCCCTCTGATGTCACTTCCTAGAAGTGACATCAGAGGGAGAGCCAATGCTGGTCCGAGCAGCAGGCTAGAGTTGCTACTTGCGCTGGCAAAACGCTAGAGCAGGGGTAGGGAACTCCGGTCCTCGAGAGACGTATTCCAGTCGGGTTTTCAGGATTTCCCCAATGAATATGTATTGAAAGCAGTGCATGAAAATACATCTCATGCATATTCATTGGGGAAATCCTGAAAACCCGACTGGAATACGGCTCTCAAGGATCAGAGTTCCCTACCCCTGCGCTAGAGGTATGGTGGGAGGGGGAGTGAAGGAGCAGGGGGGGCAGAGAGGAGGAGGGGTGCTGACACCCTGCTACTGCATTAAGGCAGAGTAGACCCTTATGCAAAGGGATCTCTGATTTCAAGAAAAAGACTGCAAAACTGCAAAAGTCATAAACAAGCAAATCACCTTTCATGCTCGCCAGCAGACTCCTGGGAGGAGGAGGTTGCAAAAGCAGTGATTGACATCTTTCTGCTGTATGCTCATGAGAATGGACAGAGTCCAGAATGCCGCGGCCAAGCTGATTTTCGCAAAAAGTAAATTTGACTATGTCTCCCGCTTCTGTCCAAGCTTCACTGGCTACCGATAATCGCCAGGGTCCACTTCAAATGTGCCTGTCTAGCTTTCAAAATCCTACATGGGATCCTCCTTCCATGTATCCCTCTTTCTTGGAATTCCTCAAACCCTAATACCACCAGATCCACCCACAAATTAAAACTATCCTTCCCCTCATTAAGAGACATCTCCCATAAAGGAAAACTACGGACCTCCCTTCCCTTCAGAATCACCGAGCTCTGGAATAACTTTTCCTCCCCTCTTCGGAACCTGAGCTCTCTCCAACTTTTCCGCAAACATCTGAAGACCTGGCTATTCTCAAAAATCTGATACTTATTCCATCTCCGGCATTCTAAGCACTCTAAAAACTCTTCATACCTGGACCTCTAACCCTTCATTGTAGTTCCTTTCTATCCCTTCTCCTGTAAACTTCTACTTTTCATTGTAGTTCCTTTCTATCCCATCTCCTGTAAACCGTGCCGAGCTCTACAAATGTGGAGATGATGCGGTATACAAACCTAAGATTTAGTTTAGTTTGAGTCCCCAAGGTTCAGCATACCGTTCCTATTGCACTAGACACACAATGCAAAGGTCTGAGCATACAGTAACCTTGTACCACCTGGCGCACACTAACCTTGCCTGGAGAGCTCATAATGGTCTTCATCTCATCTTACACATAGTATCAATATCCAAAGAATCACTAACAGCTCTCTTACCGTTATTGTCCTCCTGACTACTAGAATGTTCTAAATTTTCTGGAAGCTCTCTCTCTACATCTTCAGTTTCTTCTTGCTCTGGAAGAAGCCAGTCAGTTTCTGTACTGCAAGAAAAACCACTCAAATTAAATGAAATTAAATGCCTATAGAACCATTTCCCTATCTAGTTTAAAATTTGCAATTGCATCTTCCCTAGATTTTCCCTTCTTTACCTCCTATGGCATCATACAGTGCAGTATTCTAAACTGCATACAGAATTACCTTCTTGGAAAATATTGGCATGAGCTTTGCTGTGGAATAGCTGTCCTAAGGAAGAAACCTGTATGAGACAGAACTTTAAACAATTGTATATAGAGTGCAATAGCATTAGAGCTAGTCATAATTTACATGGGTGCACGGATTATTGATCTTAGGACATCTGGACATACCTACTTGGCCATAGGCTGCCTTGTGGTCCTATGTATAACAGACACATCTACTATTGCTTATAAGGCCATTAGGTCACAAGGACTATGGGCTTCAAAAACTAGTAGGGATTTAGCTATTTTTCCTTTTTGATCCCTTGTTGATTCAGCTTGTCTCGGGATCGGGGCAGGCAGGAGAAGTCGGGCTGAAGAGTGAGGTGGAAGGGAGAGAAGAGGAGACACGATGAGGAGGCAGAAGGGAAGGAACAGGAGAGGAGGCAGAGGGGCTGCGGCCAGAAGTACCCTCTCTAAAACATTGGAGGTGACCAGTTGAGTGCCGCAGGGCTCGGTCCTGGGTCCACTCCTTTTCAACATATTCATAGGGGATCTGACTCAAGGGCTTCAAGGTAAAATAACACTATTCACCGATGACGCCAAACTATGTAATATAGTAAGTGAATGCAGTTTACAGAATTATATGGCACAGGACCTGCTTACATTGGAAAGTTGGTCCTCACCCTGGCAGCTAGGCTTCAATGCTAAGAAATGTAAGATCATGCACCTCGGAAGCGGAAATCCATGCAGGACGTACTTCTTGAACGGAGAAACTTTAACTAGGACTTCACCAGAATGAGATTTAGGAGTAATCATCAGTGCAGACATGAAAACTGCCAATCAAGTGGAGAAGGCTTCATCTAAGGCAAGGCAGATATTGGGTTGTATCAATAGAAGTTTCGTCAGCCGAAAGCCTGAAGTCATAATAATGCTGTTGTACAGGGCCATGGTGAGACCTCATCTGGAGTACTGTGTGCAATTCTGGAGGCCACATTACAGTAAAGATGTGCGCAGAATTGAATCGGTTCAGCGGACAGCCACCAGGATGATCTCGAGGCTCAAGGGTCTCTCGTACGAAGAGAGACTGAACAAATTGCAGCTCTACACTCTCGAGAAACGTAGGGAGAGGGGAGACATGATCGAAACATTTAAGTACCTCACGGGACGTGTCGAAGTGGAAGATGATATTTTCTTTCTCAAGGGACCCTCGGCCACAAGAGGGCACCCGCTCAAACTCAGGGGCGGAAAATTTAATGGCGACACCAGAAAGTATTTCTTCACAGAGAGAGTGGTTGATCATTGGAACAAGCTTCCAGTGCAGGTGATCGAGGCAGACAGCGTGCCAGACTTTAAGAATAAATGGGATACCCATGTAGGATCCCTACGAGGGTCAAGATAAGGAAATTGGGTCATTAGGGAATAGACAGGGGGTGGGTAAGCAGAGTGGGCAGACTTGATGGGCTGTAGCCCTTTTCTGCTGCCATCTTCTATGAGGTAGCTCCGCCCACCTCCTGACATCACCCGCAGCGGACCCAGAGCTATCCCTTAAAAGGGGAGGAGCCAACAGCGCTCAGATCCAGCTTGTATCGGGATCGGGGCAGGCAGGAGAAGTTGTGCTGAGGAGTGAGGCAAGGGAGAGAAGAGGAGACACGCGCTGAGGAGGCAGAAGGGAATGAACAGGAGAGGAGGCAGAGGGTGAGGGGCTGCGGCGAGAGGTAACTCTGCCCACCCCATCGTCACCCGCAGCGGACCCGGAGCTCCCCCTTAAAAGGGCAGGGGCCAACGGTGCTCACCGTTCAGCGTGCGAAGGCGAGCATTAAAGGTGCTCGCCTGAGCGAGAGCACCTTTGCGAAGGGCCTTGAGAAGGGACGAGCCACCACTAAAGAAGAGCAGAGGGAGACCACAGCAGACGCAGAGGTCATTCAACCAGGCAGACCAAGCAGGTACAGAGACACACAACCAGGTAGACACAGGGGGCACAACAGGTACAGAGGACAAAGCAGGCACAAAGGACACACAACCAGGTGGACACTGAGGACATAACCAGGCGAACACAGAAGACACAGCAGGCACAGTAGACATCCACAGCAGGCACAGAAGACATCCACAGGAGACCGGCAAGCGGGCAGTAATGGAAGCAGCAGACAGAAGCACGATGTTGAGTTACCCAGTTTTCTGCACCGTCTGTCATATGTATGACTATCTCCCTTCTGGGAGGCGGTCTTACGTATGCGATCAATGCGGAGAACTAGAAAGCCTGAAGAAGCAAGTCAGACTCCTGGAGGGCAGAATACTGGAACTGGAGGCACTTCAAACAGTAGAGGAAGAAGACAGAGATGCAGAGATCATCAAGACAGCGGACACCATCGAGGAAGAAGTCCAGGAGCTGGTGAACTTCATAGAAGAGGCATACAGGGAGGCCGTGGAAAAACACCAGCTACAGTGGAACTGCCGGGATACGCCTACAGAGAGTGTGGACCACCATACGGACAGCCACCAGGAGGAAATGAGGGACACAGCAGCAAGATCTAGAAATAGCGGAGGGAACCCACAAGAAGACGAACGCCAGGATGAGAGGATATGGATAGGAACAAAGGACACAGACCTATGGCTGGAGAGATGGACATACGCCAGGGACACGGACCTGCGACTGGAGATTCAAGAGAAGATAGAGAGGACAGCAATCGTCGTGGGGGACTCTATCATAGGACAAGTTGACAGCCACATAGTGGGAGGAAGACTGGATCGACTGGTGACCTGCCTACCCGGAATCAAGGTAGAAGACATAGTGAGCTACATCGATAGGATTGTCGCTAGTGTGGAAGAAGACACGGCAGTGGTGATCCATGTGGGAACGAACAACATAAGCAACAGGAACTACAACAGAGAAGTACTGAAGGACCAGTTCTGGATGCTAGGAGGGAAGCTGAAGACCAGAACGCAGAGTATAGCAGTCTCAGAGATCTTGCCAGTACTCAGGGCAGATGAGAAGAGACAGATGGAGCTGCAAGCAGTCAACGCGTGGATGCAGCGCTGGTGTGAGGAAGAAGGATTCCAGTTCATGCAACTGGACAACATTCTGGAGGAAGAGCAAGCTATTCAGGAAGGACGGACTCCACCTCAGCAAAGACGGAACGAGGTTATTTGCAAGCAACATCAAGAAAGAAGTTGAGAAGTTTTTAAACTAGGAAGAAGGGGAAAGCTGACAGTCGACCGAGACAGAGTCGATGATTTGGGAACCGGTATACCCGGAGGATACCGTATAGGAAGATGTAGGGGAAGACTTACCAGATCGCAGACAGGACAGACCGAAAGGGACATAAGAGGGAAAGACACGCAAGAAGGGAACAGGCTGCAAACTCACTTGTACACTTGAATGTCCCCCACTATCACAGAAGCACAAAATCTCCACATTCCGAGGATTTCCAAAGAAGGGAGAATAAAAGGTAAGGGAGAACCGGCATGGCTTACCAGACAGGTGAGGGAAGCCATAAAAGAAAAGCAGGACTCTTTCAAAAAATGGAAACACATGAAAACAACCGAAGCATGGAAAAAACATAAAGATGATCAGAAGAAATGTCACAAGGCGGTGAGGGATGCCAAAAAGGACTATGAAGAAAAAATAGCGCAAGAGGCCAAAAACTTCAAGCCCTTCTTTAGGTACATGAAAGGGAAAAAACCCGCAAAAGAGGCGGTGGGACCCCTGGACAACCAGGGAAGAAAATGGTATATCAAGGAAGATAAACAAATTGCAGACAAACTAAATTCCTTCTTTGCGTCCGTCTTTACGGAGGAGGATACCGCAAAAATACGAGAAACAGTGAAAGTGTTTAGTGGAGTAATAGAAGACAGCCTCACCACAGTTGAAGTGGAGTTGGACCAGATATACTACCAGATCGACAAACTTAAAAGTGACAAATCCCCTGGACCGGATGGAATTCACCCGAGAGTCTTAAAGGAATTGAAGGTTGAAATTGGAGAGTTATTGCAAAAACTTGCCAATCTGACAATCAGAACTGGACAGATACCAGACGACTGGAAGATAGCGAACGTCACGCCAATTTTCAAAAAACGATTGAGAGGAGAACCGGGCAACTACAGACCTGTGAGCCCTATGTCTGTCCCTGGAAAAATGGTTGAAGCACTGATCAAGGATAGCATAGTCCGGCACTTAGATACACACGACTTGCTGAAACCCAGTCAATATGGGTTCAGGAAAGGGAAATCATGTTTAATGAATTTACTTCAATTTTTTGAGACCGTGAACAAGCAAAATGATAGTGGAATGCCGGTGGACATAATATATTTGGACTTCCAGAAAGCGTTCGACAAAGTTCCACATGAAAGACTTCTTAGGAAACTACAAAGCCATGGAATAGAGGGAGATATACAAAGGTGGATAGGCAAATGGCTGGAAAACAGAAAGCAGAGAGTGGGCATAAATGGGAAGTTCTCAGACTGGGAGAAAGTGACTAGTGGTGTGCCCCAGGGCTCAGTACTTGGGCCGATCCTATTTAATATTTATATCAATGACCTGGAAGACGGAATATCCAGTGAGATCATTAAGTTTGCAGACGACACAAAGCTATGCCGGGCAATCAGATCGCAGGAGGATAGCGAGGAACTCCAGTTAGAGAAATGGGCAGAGCAATGGCAGATGAAGTTCAACGTGGAGAAATGCAAAGTAATGCATTTAGGTAGTAAGAATAAGGAACACGAGTATAGAATGTCAGGCGCAACTCTGGGTAAGAGCGAACAAGAAAAGGACCTGGGTGTACTGATAGATAGGACCCTGAAGCCATCGGCACAATGCGCCACAGAGGCAAAGAAAGCAAATAGAATGTTAGGCATGATAAAGAAAGGAATCACGAGTACATCGAAGAAAGTCATAATGCCGCTTTATAGAGCAATGGTCAGACCACACTTGGAATACTGTGTCCAACATTGGTCTCCCAACCTAAAGAAGGATATAAAACTGCTGGAGAGGGTGCAGAGATGAGCAACAAAGCTAATAAGAGGTATGGAGAACTTGGAATATGAGGAACGACTCAAGAAACTGGGACTGTTCTCCCTTGAGAAGAGGAGGCTGCGAGGGGACATGATCGAGATGTTCAAAATACTGAAAGGCATCGATAAAATAGAGCAGGAAAATAAATTATTTACATTGTCCAACGTGACACGGACAAGAAAACATGGTTTGAAGCTAAGGGGGGACAAGTCCAGGACAAATGTCAGGAAGTTCTGCTTCACGCAGCGAGTGGTAGACGCCTGGAATGCTCTCCCAAAGGAGGTTATTAAGGAATCCACTGTGCTAGGATTCAAAGGCAAATTAAATGCACATCTCCTTACGAGAGGCATAGAGGGATATGGGTGACTAAAACTACATCACCGGACTCGATGGACCATGGGTCTGATCTGGAGATGGCAGTTCTTATGTTCTTAAATAAGATGGAAGAATTAGAAGCTGTGGCACAAAAAGATGACGTCGACATCATCGGCATCACGGAAACATGGTGGACTGATGAAAATGTCTGGGACACGGTGCTACCGAGATACAAACTATACCGCAGAGACAGAGTGGCTCAAAAAGTAGGAGGCATTGCCATATACGTCAAAGAGGGAATTGAATCTACTGAAGAGAACATCCACAACAGACGGATAAGTTAGAGTCTCTATGGGTCAAAATTCCAGGAACAAATGGACCAGAAACGAAGATAGGCATCTACTACCGACTCCCAGGGCAGTCCGAAGAAATTGATGAAGAAATGACGGATGAGATTAAACGCAACTGCAAGGGAGGCAACGCAGTTATCATGGGCGACTTCAACTATTCAGGGATAGAATGGAACCTAGGCACCTCCGGCTGTGCTAGAGAGACCAAGTTCCTGGAAACTGTAGGTGATTGCTTCCTGGAACAACTTGTCAAGGAAAACGAGAGGCAACGCAATTCTGGACTTAGTTCTAAATGGGCTATGAGGACCGGCACAGGATGTAGAAGTAGAAGGGACGCTGGGAAACAGTGATCACAATATGGTACGCTTCAATCTGAAAATAGGGGCGAAACGTTGGTCCAGAACGACGGCCACAGCCCTAAACTTACGAAAAGGAAATTACGAAGGGATGAGACACATGGTGGGCAAGAAAATTAAGAAGAGGATAAACACTAAAAAGACGCTGGAGCAAGCTTGGTCTCTTTTTAAGGATATGGTCACTGAGGCACAAAATCTATATATACCACGTATCAACAAGGGATCAAAGAGAAAAAGAATAAAGAACCGGCGTGGCTCACTGTAGAGGTGAAGGAAGCAATCAAAGACAAAAAAACCTTGTTTAAGGAATGGAAAAGATCAAAAACGGATGAAAACTGGAATAAGCACAAACAACATCAACGTAGGTGCCATAAGGCGGTAAAAGTGGCAAAAAGATACTACAAGGAAAAAATAACCAAGGAAGCGAAAAACTTCAAGTTGTTCTTTCGATTTATTAAAGGGAAACGACCCGCAAAGGAAGCGGTGGGACCATTGGATGACCAAGGAATAAAAGGAGCGCTAAACTTTCATAATTATTTTTTTCTTTTCTACTGATGACCTTAACCCTATTCTTCTTCCCTCCAACCCAGCCTGCTGATTAACCGTTCCCCTTGGTATACCATCAGAGAGCAGGACAATTGCGCCCTGAAAATACCACTCCCTTCATGAGCGCGCCTATCGGTGCACGCATTTGATGGAACAGAATTGTCAGGGTGCAATTGTCCTGCTCTCTGATGGTATACCAAGGGGAATGGTTAATCAGCAGGCTGGGTTGGAGGGCAGAAGAATAGGGTTAAGGTTGAAGGGACACGTATCATGTACCTTGGTAGTTTTCCTTAGGCTATGTTTTGAAGCTGTAAGAAAACCAGACCCTGTTTGTTTTTCCTTCTCTGAAATAGTACAAGGACATTTATGTTTGAAAAGATATGTTCTTATCTTGCTGTGAAGTGAATTCAATTGTTTTTATAAGCCGTATTTGCAAACAGCTTTAGATAAGAGGCTCTGCTGGCCAAGGCTCTTCTGACCCTTTGGACTCCAGTCTTGAGATAGAAAAATGCTGATTTCTTTAAAGTTTCATGTGACCTGTGTCCATATATGGTTTGTGTTTACGTCACATGCTGACAACACTGATTCATGTAAAATGATATAAAAGAGATGTAAAGCTGACAATAAATTGGACATGTTTTGGAAGATGATTTCTGGTCTTTAAGATATGTCCCCAGGTGCACCTGACTTCCAAATGACAGAGAAAGTATGTGGCAGGAATTGGGACCTAATCCTTTTCAAAGGTCATTAGTAGAAAATAAAAAAATAATTATGAAAGTTTATTTTCCCAAAAAAGCGATTATGTTTTATAGCAGAAACATATGTGTCCCCAGATGTGTCCAGACAAAGTCAATGTCATCGTAAAGCTTTTCTCCATCTGAGACCTAGAGTAGGTACTTTCTTCTTGAAGTTACCCTGCATATGTGCTTTTAGAACCGTCACATTTAAAAAATGGGATTAAGATTATTTTCTGCAGCGGAGGAAATTCTCCCATTCCCCATGAAATGGGCTTGAAATTGTTGTAGTTCTTTAATTTTTAAATATTGTAATGTATGAAGAAATCTCAATAAAAAGAAAACAACAACAATCCAAATCTCTGGGTTCTCTATGGTGGAGCAAATACATGGAAAATGCTCAAGTATTCTCAAATAGAAAAATCATCCTTCCAACACTCATGAATATATTGGTTTATTTGAAAACACGAGCATTTTTCGTGTATTCATTCCACCACAGAACACCCAGAGATTTGTTTTCTAAAGTGGTTGTTATAAGGTTAGCCCATTTTAGAAGATTATTCATATATGCATATTTTGTTGATGACAGACCCCTGATTCAGGCCTGGTGGCTGAATCACGGCCATGTGGAGTCTAATTAAAGTTCCTCATTAAAGTGGTTACATCTAACCTGGTCATCTCCACTGTGTGTATCGTGGATTGCATAAGGATTACATTCAACAGAAGGCATCGATTTTGCAAGCATCAGGTGTAGAATGGCACAAATGCCATTATTTACTGAGTCTCTTCTCCCTCGAACAGAGGAGATTGAGAGGGGACATGATTGAAACATTCAAGGTACTGAAGGGGATAGACTTAGTAGATAAGGACAGGTTGTTCACCCTCTCCAAGGAAGGGAGAACGAGAGGGCACTCTTTAAAGTTGAAAGGGGATAGATTCCGTACGAACATAAGGAAGTTCTTCTTCACCCAGAGAGTGGTGGAAATCTGGAACGCTCTTCTGGAGGCTGTTATATGGGAAAACACCCTCCAGGGATTCAAGACAAAGTTAGACAAGTTACTGCTGAACAAGAAAGTATGCTGGTAGGGCTAGTCTCAGTTAGGGCGCTGGTCTTTAACCAAAAGGGCCGCCGCGTGAGCAGACTGCTAAGCACGATGGACCACTGCTCTGACCTAGCAGCGGCATCTCTTATGTTCTTACTGAAAAAGTTTGTGCAGAGCCCAGATGCAACATACATCAAAACTGATATAATCACTTATGTAGAATGGCATTTAGATGAAAAAATTGATATTGTATGAAAACAATTGAGTTGTCATTGTGATAAGTTGTGAAATAAAATATCAAGTTTACATTTTACCTAGTTTATTTTGTATCTTTTATGCCTAATTATTGTCTTTCTGTATTTAGTCTTATGTTAATATCATCTGCTCTATGACAAACAATTACCTATAATCCTATGACTATAAACCCTATGACCAATAACACGAGTGACTATATGACTTATGACCATATTCCTATATGACCAAATGGCTGATGAACAGTCCACCAAAACTTTCCTATGACCAAATGCCCCTAAAACCATTTACATGAACTCTCCTGCCCCATACAAGTTTGTGTCCTAGGAAAGCAATCCATCTCACTCTAATATCTTCTAAGAATGCTGACTGTATAATGGAGTCCCAACACAGATTACAATCTTTACCAAGAGACTATGGCCTCATGGTTAAGGCTGCAGCCTCAGCACCCCGAGGTTGCAGGTTCAAGCCCAGTGCTGCTCGCTGTGACCCTAGGCAAGTCACTAACACTCCATTCCCAGATACATTAATCAAATTGTGAGCCCACTGAATGTAAACAACTTAGGCTATAAGTGGTATATAAATATTAAAAATAAATAAACAAACAAGGGGCTCAACAGAACTTACTTCAGATCTTGCAAACTGTCTGCCTCCCATTTGGTCTTCTGTGGATTGTGGGTTTTCTTTTCCAAATGGATGGTAGAAATTTGTACTGTCATATCACTGACATTCATTTGCTGGACTCCAGCTTTCTTGAAAGCTGCATCTTTGCTTTTCACAGGGACTGAAGTCCTGGGGACACTGTTTTCAGGGGTGTCTGAGCTTGTGAAATGAACACTAATCCGTTTTGTGCAGAGATTGGAATTGACCATATGGGGATTAGAATACCCCAGGTTTCGATTCTCCAAGATAGGAGGATGCGCTTGGTTCCCTTCTTGCCTGGGACTGGCATAAGAGGAAGTCTGGGTTTGCCCTCTGCTCTTCCCACAGGACGAATCATTATGCAGGCCCACATTTGTCTGTTGGTCAGAGTCTAAGCTTAAGTCACTGCAGAGATTTTTCCCCCAGCTGTTTCCCATCACTTTCTTCACAGCTTCAGTGAGCTTCACCTCCTTGTTCCTGGCATGGAAGATCTTCTGGCTTTTCTCATCTTCTTCTGCTTGACAATGAGGTTTCTTCAATTTGGGTGATGCGACACTTTGATCGTACAAGGCTGTTGGAACATTGGTGGTCTGTTCCAAAGCAACGGGGCTGGTTTTGAGAGGTTTGCTGTGCAGGTTTGGGGAAAGCCCATCTCCAGTACCTCCAGAATGATGCCACGCCTGAGGTGTACTAGGTTGAGGTACATAGGAAGTTTTCACCTTTCTATTATGTCGTGACTGGTTTGAAGGCACTTTAGCACTTTTTGGTCGTAAGAACAAATTGGTGTTCAGTACTGGCTTGAAAGAATTGGAAACGAGCTTTCCTGAGTGAATAGGTGGTGAGCTCACCACAGGGTTCGGCAGCTCTACAGTGGAACTCTGTGGGAGGTATTGACTCACGGAATATGACATGGCACTCTCCGCTGCATTAACTTTTGTGGCGGATGAACACTTCAGGGGATTCCTGTGGTGTGAGGATAGGTCTCTCCTTCCTAAATCCCCAAATTTTAGGCACAAAGATTCCAGTTTCTGATAAGATCTACTTCCATGAGCATGAGTAGGCTGCTGAGAAGCCAAAGTACCCTCAGAGGAATTGCAGGGAGACCGTGATTTTGGTGAACTATGTACAGCTGCAATTAATGGTGGTGTAATTCTGGCATTACAAAATGGGTCAGAGTAGAAACATAAGGTTCGTTGAGGTAGAATCCCTGAGTGTCCTAGCTTCTGATCCTGGACTGCATTCACATTCTTCCTTTCCAACTTCCAGATTGACTTCACATGCTGCACAGGGTGGCTCCTGACATGACTCTCTTGGGCTTTCTCAGCAAGTTGCGTCCTGAAGCTCCGTGAGCTGTGATGGCTGTTCTTTCCAAAGCTTATATTGAATTGTTCAGTACTTGCAGAGGCCATCAATGGCCATGTCTCTAGAAGTTCAAACTAGCAAAGCCAACATCTTTGCACATAAACGTCCACCTGAAGTAAAGAAACAGAACTGTCAAACATTACATAGTAAACTATAGAAATGATAAGTAGTGGTAGTAATAGTCAACTGGATCCTTTGGAGCCTATGAACTTTTGAAACCACATGGGGTCCCATATTCAGATGACAGATACAGAAAAAGAAATATTTCCAGTATCTATCATAGCTCTTGCTAATATGTACCCAAGTTCTGATAAGGCAGGCCATCTTTCCTTTGTGCCTACCACTCTGCAAAGTACATTTTAAGAATGTTCCAAAAAACATAGACTGTCCCATCATTTCCTTTTCTAGATTGTTCCACTAATGCAAAGTCATGGAGAAAACTCTGGGCTCTTAATACCTTTTGAATTATTGAAAAAAGAATTACCTAGATGATTTAGTATAAAACAGACTTCCAAATATACTCTAAATATAAACCAAGATTTTGATGGTATTTGTTTATATTCGGGTCAGCGCCCACCCTCCCCCTACCGTTTAAGACTTGGTGGTCCAGAGGTAAGCTGGGACAGGATGCAGAGACTGGAAGGGCAAGAGAGGGAGTGAAGGAGGGGGGGACAGGATGCAGAGACTGGAAGGGCAGGAGAGGGAGTGAAGGAGGGGGGACAGGATGCAGAGACTGGAAGGGCAGGAGAGGGAGTGAAGGAGGGGGGACAGGATGCAGAGACTGGAAGGGCAGGAGAGGGAGTGAAGGAGGGGGGGCAGGATGCAGAGACTGGAAGGGCAGGAGAGGGAGTGAAGGAGGGGGGACAGGATGCAGAGACTGGAAGGGCAGGAGAGGGAGTGAAGGAGGGGACTGGAGGGGAGGACAGGATGCAGAGACTGGAAGGGCAGGAGAGGGAGTGAAGGAGGGGACTGGGTGCAGAGACTGGCAGAGCAGGGAGGGAGGTGAGACAGAGTGCAGATGATGACAATAATTGTATTAAGCAGGATATAAGAGAGGCCCATAACCCAATATATATGGAGACACCCCTTGCCTGGAAAACCTGAAAAGACATTAATTGACTAATACAATACTCCCTCGAAATTGTCAAAGCAGCTCCTGATTGGTGTAACCATGACTTTAGTACCAGAAAGAGGCGGTCGGAAAATACCACAAATTTCTGGGTCCGTGATTTGCGGGGGTTTACTGTATATAGATAATAAAAGATGAAGATGAAGGATATAGAAATGCTTCAGAGTTACAGTAAAAGAATACTGCTTGGTTAGCATTACTGACAAATGTTAAAGTTTTTAAATAGATGCTTGTTCCAGAATAGAGGAAGTACCTATCTCCTAGAGCAGTGTTTCTCAACTTCTTCAAGCCAAGTACCCCCTAAGTCTAATAAATATAACCTGAGTACCCCTGCCCAAGCTCCGCCCCCGACCCACCTAAGCTCTGCCCGTCCCCACCCCCATAATAAAGTACTAATTGTAATGCAATTTCTTCCACCCATTTTTCATATACACACAATATAATCTTAATACATAATGGCAACCACAAAATAAAAAAAAACCCACAAAGCACACTGTATGCAGAGAAAATGTTAATTATAATTCATATTCAATTTTTTTCAAAGAGGTCAAGGCAGATGACTTTAAAATATGCAATGTCACCTCAGTAACAACTATAGAAAAAGACAAATATAGACAGCAGATATAAATTCTCAAAACTGACACATTTTGATCCCTAAATTGAAAATAAAATAATTTTTCCTATCTTTGCTGTCTGGTGATTTTATAAGTCTGGTTGTACTTCCTTTTGACTGTGCATCCAATATTTCTTTTTTTCTGCCTCCTGCATGCTCTCTCTCCTCCCGACCTCATTCCATTCCCCAACCAACATCTCCCTCTGTCCCTCCATGAGTCCAACTTTTCTTCCTCTCTCCTCTGCCCCCATTGGCAATATGTCTTCCTCACTCTCTAATTCCCTCCCCTGCTGCAAAGGAAGTGGGGAAAGAGAGAGAGATCCAGGGTCTCCCACTCCCGTTACTGCCACATCCAACATTTCTACCTCCTTAATACCAGTCCAACATCTCTTTCTCTCTGCCTCCTGCACGCTTCCTCTCCTTCAGTCCTCATTCCCTCCCCCAATCAACATCTCGCTCTCTCCCTCCATGAGTTCAACTCTCTGCCCTCTCCCCCTTCCCCTGAGTGTGACATTTCTCCTTCCCTCCCCATCTCTTACTCTCTCTCTCCCTCCATGAGTCCAACACTTTCTGCCAACCAATACTCTGTCCCTCCATAAGTCCAACTTTTCTTCCTCTTTCCTCCACCCCTATTGGTAACAAGTCTCCCTCTCACTGTCCATCTGTCTTGAGATATCCAGGCATCTCTCCCATCCCCTCTACTGTCACATCCAACATTTCTCCCTCTCTCATCCCCCAAATCATGTGCAGCATTTTTCACCATTGACCATCAGCCCCATGTCTATTTCTCCTTCTACCACCCCTCTCCAGCACAATGCCACATCTCTCCCTCCATCCAATATGTCCAATATTCTTCCCCCTTGCAATCCCCTTCAATCTGTTCCTCTGTTCCCTCTCCACCACTATATCCAACATTTCCCCCTCTCATCCTTCTCTCCCCTGTGTATCTCCCTCTCCTCTCTCTATGACCAATTTTTCTTTCTTCCTTTCCCCATGCACCACCATCTTTCCCTCTCACTCTCACTCACACACTCATACCCAACAATTCTCCCTTTCTATTCCCTCTCTCCTATGTCCCAAGTTAGTGCCCTCTTCCTCCCTCTCTTCTGTTTCCCATGTTCATAACCCCCTCCCTTCCATCTGGGTCAAATTTGTGCCCCCTCTCTGCATGTATGTAGCTGCCCATCTGTAAAAGCCGCCGCTGCCTCCAGGGATCCAGCCTTCCAGCCCGCCCCCTCCAGATGAGAAAGCAAGTCAAGAAATCATCTTGTATCTCAGAAGAAACCAGAAAAGTAGCAGAACAAAAGACAAGCAAGACTTTCTGGTGATAAGAGAAAAAGTATCACAAATGAACCGATGTTTCAACTAGAGAATGACACGGTGGCTGTTACTCGCAGCTAGCCGCTGAAATGGTGGGGAAAAAATGGTCGCTGCAGGTACAGGGACAAGGCCATTCACCGCCCCATGTTTTGTGCAAGTACACTGCTACAATGACAATCACCGTGGTAAAGGTGCGAGGTGCCTTAGCCAGACTGAATGGGAGCACCAAGAATTGGAAATGTCTCTCCAGTACATGGAATCTCAGAACTTCCTTTGAGCCAGAAATATGCACACAAGTCTGTCAAATCAAGCAAGGTTAGAAATTCCCCTGGCACCACCAAAGAAATGACCGAACAGTCTCCATCCAGAAGAAACTTTCAGTGCTGCATTGATTGACTTCAGATCCAGAACTTGCCTCCAGTCATCTGAGTCTTTCTTGGGCACTATAAGGTACATAGAATATCTGCCTAAGCCCAATTCTTTAGATGGGACAGGTTCTATGGCTTCAATATCCAGGAGCCGTTTTCTCTGGCTGTCCTGCTGGACAGTCCACAAATAAATCCAGCAGAGGATGATAGAATTTCAATTTGTAGTCCCCTTGAATGATGTCAGCACCCAGTGGTCTGGGCAAATTCTCAACCAGGCCTCCAGTAAGCAAACAACCTCCCTCCCATCTGTGGGAGTTTGACTACTGGTCTGGAATCATTGTGACTTCTTGGAGGCTACTGTGAACATAAGAATTGCCACTGCTGGGTCAGACCAGTGGTCCATCATGCCCAGCAGTCCGCTCACGCAGCAGCCCTCTGGTCAAAGACCAGCACCCTAACCGAGACTAGCCCTACCAGCACCCGTTCTTGTTCAGCAGGAACTTGTCTAACTTTGTCTTGAATCCCTGGAGGGTGTATTCCCCTATAACAGCCTCCGGAAGAGCATTCCAGCTTTCTACCACTCTCTGGGTGAAGAAGAACTTCCTTGCGTTTGTACAGAATCTATCCCCTTTCAACTTTAGAGAGTGCCCTCTCATTCTCCCTACCTTAGAGAGGGTGAACAACCTGTCCTTATCTACTAAGTCTATCCTCTTCAGTACCTTGAATGTTTCGATCATGTCCCCTCTCAGTCTCCTCTGTTCGAGGGAGAAGAGGCCCAGTTTCTCTAATCTTTCGCTGTACGGCAGATCCTCCAACCCATTAACCATCTTAGTTGCTCTTCAGTAAAGAAGATTGGGATTATAGTCGGAGATTCTATAATAAGAAATGTGGACAGCCACATTGCAGGAGGAAGGGAGGATAGACTGGTCACCTGCCTGCCTGGAGCAAGAGTGAAGGATGTGGCCAGCAGGATTACCAGGATTATAGATGGAACAGGAGGACAGGAAACTGCAGTGCTTATCCACGTGGGAACCAACGATGTATGCGGACGGAAGTATGACAGGGAAGTAATGAAGGACCAGCTTCGCTCACTTGGAAGGCAGTTGAAGGTCAGGGAGGTGAAGGTGGCTTTCTCGGAAATCCTTCCGGTACTGAGAGCGGACGCAATGAGACAGGACGAACTGAGAGCTGTGAACGCCTGGATGAGGCGTTGGTGCGAAGAGGAGGGTTTCGACTTTGTGCGAAACTGGACAACATTTTGGGGAAGAAGCAGGTTCTATAGAAAGGACGGCCTACACCTCGCCAAACAGGGAGCGAGAGTCCTGGCTGAGAATATAAAGAAGTCCATTGAGAAGGCTTTAAACTAGAGATCAGGGGAGAACCGACAGTCGACAATCGGTCGATGGCCCGGACACCAGGATATCCTGAGGAGGAAAATTCAAGCAACCACACTGATATAGGGCAAGAAAACGAGAACACTACAAGAGCCGATGAAAAAGATCAAATGGATACAAAGAAGGATGGGAGAACCACTAAATCCAGTAAATTGGCACGAACAGAAATTAAATGTATGTACACGAATGCCAGAAGCTTGGGAAACAAAATGGGCGAGCTGGAAGAATTAGCAAATAGAAAACAACTGGGTATCATAGGAATAACAGAAACATGGTGGAATGAAGAGAATGAATGGGACACGGCGTTGAAAGGATATAAACTCTACCGAAGAGATAGGATTGGGCAAAAAGGGGGAGGTATTGCCCTGTATGTCCAAGAATAAATTGAGTCTGTTAGAGAAGGAGAGACAGAAGCAAATGGTAAACTAGAGTCATGCTGGATAAAGATTCCTGGACAAAAGGAAGCAGACATACAAATTGGACTTTATTATCGACCCCCGGGACAGACTGAGGAAACAGACCAAGAAATGATGGAGGAAATTAATCGTAGATGTAAATCGGGAAATACGACGATCATGGGAGACTTCAACTTTCCGGAGATCAACTGGAAATTGGCAACGTCAAACTGCGGAAGGGAGTTAAAATTCCTTGAAATATTAGGAGATTGCTTCCTTGAACAAATGGTAGGAGAACCGACAAGAGGAATTGCAATCCTGGACTTGGTCATAAATGGCATTACTGGTAGGGCAGCAGATGTAGAAGTTACGGCCCCGCTAGGGACAAGTGATCACAATATGATCAATTTTACCATTGGCATCGGAAGGGGGAAACCAATTAAGACTGGAACCACGACCTTTAACTTCAAAAGAGGAAATTACGACAGCATGAGAACTATGGTTAGAAAACGGCTCAAGAAGGGCAAAGCGGACATCCAAACAGTTGATCAAGCATGGTCTCTACTGAAAAACACCATCACAGAAGCACAGAATCTTCACATACCGAAGATATCCAAAGGAAGGCGAAAAAAGAACAAAGGAGAACCAGCTTGGTTATCCAATGAGGTGAAAGATGCAGTGAGGGAGAAGAGGAACTCGTTTAAAAAATGGAAACGAGAAAAAACGACGGAAGTCTGGAATTGTCACAAAATCGACCAAAAAAAGTGTCATAAAGTGGTAAGAGACGCCAAAAAATCTATGAGGAAAAGATAGCGCAAGAAGCCAAAAACTTCAAGCCTTTTTTTAGATATATAAAAGGAAAGAAACCAGCAAGAGAGGCAGTGGGCCCTCTCGACGAACAAGGAAGGAAAGAGTCAATCAAAGAGGACAACAGGTTGCCGATAGGTTAAATTCATTATTTGCCTCAGTCTTCACAAACGAGGACATTACAACAGTGCCAACCACAGGGAAGATATTCACCAGGGGCATAGAGGAAAGCCTCACAACAGTAAATGTGACGTTGGACATGATATGCTTTCAGATTGACAAACTAAAAAGCGACAAATCCCCTGGACCGGATGGAATTCACCCTAGAGTATTAAAGGAACTTAAGGTGGAAATTGGCGAATTATTACAATCTGTAGCTAACATGTCTATTAGAACTGGGCAAATACCAGAAGACTGGAGGATAGCAAATGTCATCCCAATTTTCAAAAAAGGATCAAGAGGAGATCCAGGAAACTACCGACCTGTGAGCCTCACATCGGTTCCAGGGAAGATAATCGAAACACTGATAAAAGATAACATTGTACAACACTTGGAGGATCACAATCTAATAAGGGCTAGTCAACACGGCTTCAGAAAAGGGAAGTCATGTTTGACAAATTTACTACAATTCTTTGAGAAAGTGAACAAACAAATGGACAGTGGAGAGCCAGTGGGTATAATTTACTTGGACTTCCAGAAAGCACAGTTACTTACCGTAACAGGTGTTATCCAGGGACAGCAGGCATATATTCTCACATATGGGTGACGTCATCTACGATGCGGAAGCATTTTCAAGCAAACTTGATTGAAGATTTAAGTTTGCTCTGCTGCTCCACGCATGCGTGCCTTCCTGCTCCACTAGGGGGCGCATCCCCTCGTGGTCTCCAGTTCACTTAACTAGCAAAGAAGCCAACCTCGGGGAGATGGGCGGGTTGTGAGAATATATGCCTGCTGTCCCTGGATAACACCTGTTACGGTAAGTAACTGTGCTTTATCCCAGGACAAGCAGGCATGATATTCTCACATGTGGGTGACCTCCAAGCTAACTGAAACGGGATGGAGGGAAGTTGGCAATTTAAGCAAATAGATTTCGCAAAACCGATTGGCCGAACCGGCCATCGCAACTGGACAGTGAGTCCAGACAGTAGTGGGAGGTGAAAGTATGAACCGAAGACCACGTGGCAGCCTTGCAGATTTCCTCAATAGGTGTGGACCTGAGGAACGCTACGGAGGCTGCCATCGCTCGGACCTTGTGTCCCGTTACTCGACCATGCAGTGTGAGACCAGCCTGAGCGTAGCAGAAGGAGATGCAATCGGCCAACCAGTTGGACAAGGTGCGCTTGGAAACTGGGTGACCTAACCGGTTTGGGTCGAAGGACAAAAACAATTGTGGGACTTTCCGGTGTGGCTGAGTGCGTTGGAGGTAGAAGGCCAACGCTCTCTTACAGTCAAGAGTGTGGAACGCCACCTCTCCGGGATGAGAGTGGGGCTTGGGAAAAAGCACAGGCAAGACAATGGACTGATTGAGATGAAAATCAGACACTACTTTAGGCAAGAACTTTGGATGAATGCGGAGTACCACCTTGTCGTGATGGAATACCGTGAAGGGTGGGTCCGCTACCAGAGCCTGTAACTCACTAACCCGCCGAGCGGAAGTGAGCGCAAGCAGGAAAATTACCTTCCAAATGAGGAATTTTGGAAGGCATTTGTCTAGGGGCTCAAATGGAGGTTTCATTAGTTGAGCCAGAACCACGTTAAGGTCCCAAACCACCGGAGGAGGTTTGAGAGGAGGGTGGACATTCAGAAGACCCTTCATGAAGCGAGAGACTAAGGGATGGAGCGAGAGGGCTTTCCCTTCCAGGGGCTGATGAAAGGCCGCAATCACACTGAGGTGTAATCGAATGGAGTTGGTCTTTAGGCCGGAATGAGATAATTGAAGTAAATAGTCAAGGACCAGAGGGACGGGGACCGACACCGGGTCCTGGCTGTGGGAGGAGCACCAGGTTGAGAATCTGGTCCACTTTTGGGAGTAGCAGGTTCTCGTCGAGGTCTTTCTAGAGGCCTCCAATATCTCCTTGACTGACTGAGACACGGGGAGAGAAGTCAGGGGGAAAGAAACCAAGCATTCAGATGAAGAGATTGAAGATTGGGATGTAACAGCGAACCCTGACCCTGTGATAGTAGAGAGGGAAACCGAGGCAGAGGCAGTGGATCTCTGACACCGAGTTGAAGTAGAAGGGAAAACCAAGGCTGGCGTGGCCAGCGAGGAGCAATCAGGATCAGGGTGGCTTGTACTGTTTTCAGGTGGACAAGCGTCCGCAGGATCAGAGGAAACGGCGAAAACGCATACAGGAACCTTCCCTCCCTGTCGAGGAGGAAGGCGTCGGCCTCGAGCCGGTCCGGGGAGTACATCCGGGAGCAGAAGAGAGGCAGTTTGTGATTGTGGGGGGATACGAACAGATCTATTTGAGGTGTCCCCCACTGTTCGAACACCTGTCGTAGTGTCTGAGAGTGCAGTGACCACTCGTGTAGCTGGAGGAGGCGGCTGAGTCTGTCCGCCAGACAGTTTTGTTCTCCTTTTATGTACACCGCTCGAAGGAAGGTGTTGTTGGAGATTGCCCATTTCCAGAGGCGCAGGGCTTCCCGACAGAGGGGCCAAGACCCTGTTCCCCCTTGTTTGTTTACGTAGTACATTGCTACCTGGTTGTCGGTTCGGATGAGAACCACCCGGTCGTGGAGCAGGTGTTGAAAAGCTACAGCTGCGAGATAGATGGCCCGAAGCTCTAGCACGTTGATGTGGCAGCGACGGTCCTCTGCTGACCACATCCCTTGAGTGCATAGGCCATCCAGATGGGCTCCCCAAGCGTACTCCGATGAGTCCGTGGTGAGTACCTTGTTGTGTGGGTGGGCGAAGAAGAGCAAACCTTTGGAAAGATTTGAAGAGTCGGCCCACCAGCGGAGCGATCGTTGCAAGGAAGGAGTCACTGTCACGGGGCGATCGATCGAGTCCCGATCTTGATGCCATTGAGAGGCTAGGGTCCATTGAGGGATTCTCAGGTGGAGACGGGCGAATGGTGTGACGTGGACGGTGGAGGCCATGTGGCCTAGTAGAGTCATCATCTGTCGAGCTGATACCGAGGGTAGCAGTGAGATCCTTCGACTCAGATTTACTAACGCCTCTAGACGCGGAGGGGGGAGGAAGGAACGGAGGCGAACCGTGTCCAGCGTGGCCCCGATGAACTGCAGGGACTGCGAGGGGCTCAGTTGGGATTTTGGGAAGTTTACCTCGAACCCCAGACTCTGTAGGTAGATAATAGTCTGTTGGGTCGCTGAGATAACCCCTTCCCTGGACGGTGCTTTGATCAGCCAGTCGTCCAGGTAGGGGAATACCTGAAGACCCTGGGAGCGTAAGGCAGCTGCGACCACCATGAGGCACTTGGTGAAGACCCGGGGTGACGATGCTAGGCCGAAGGGGAGGACTCGGTATTGTAGGTGCAGGTCCCCTACTTGGAAACGCAAGAACTTGCGGTGAGCGGGGTGCACTGGAACATGTGTGTACGCCTCCTTCAGATCGAGTGAGCAGAGCCAATCGCCTTTTTCGATCAGGGGGTAGAGGATCGGTAGGGAAAGCATCCGAAATTTTTCCCGTACCAGAAATTTGTTGAGTCGTCTCAAGTCTAGTATTGGGCGTAGGTCTCCTGTTTTCTTCGGTACCAGGAAGTAACGGGAGTAGAAGCCCTTCCCCCGTTGGTCGGGGGGAACCTCCTCCACTGCTCACAGGCGAAGCAGATCTCGAGCTTCTGAGAGGAGTAGGGGTAGCAGCGTTCGGTTGGGAGGGCACTTCCCTGGGGGGCTGTCTGGAGGATTGGCTCGAAAGTTGAGAGAGTATCCTGATGAGATCACGCCAAGGACCCATGCGTCCGATGTGAGTTGTTCCCAGTGAGGGTAAAAAGCTCTGAGGTGGCCCCCGATGGGCAGGGAGCCTGGGACTCTGTCAAAAGGACGGGGATGGTTTGGTAGTTGCAGGCGGATGGGATTTGGGTGGGGCCCGATGGTGGGCTTGCGGACACCTGGGCGGAGGCCGGGAGAAAGCAGGAGTGGATTTTTGTGGGTAGCGGCGCGGAGGGGCCCTGAACGGCCTGGACGCAGGCGGTTTTGGCTTTTGTCGGACGAGGGAGGCAAATGAGCGTTCGTGTTCAGAGAGGCGTTTTGTAGCTGCCTCGATAGTGTCGTCAAAAGCTCTTTTCCCACGCAGGGGAGGTTAGCCAACCGGTCCTGTAAGTTGGGGTCCATGTCGACCAGGCACAGCCAAGCTAGTCGGCGCATGGCGACAGCGAAGGCTGCCTCTCTGGAGGAGAGTTCGAAGCCATCGTAGGCCGCGTGGAATAGATGGAGGCGTAGGTTGGAGAGGGACTCTACAAGCAGGCTAAACGCTCCTTGGCGAGAGGCTGGTAAATCAGTCTCAAAGGCTCTCAGTAGTCCGATGAGGTGTTTGAGGTAGGATGTGAAGGTGAAAGTGTAGCGTTGCACCCTAGAGGCCATCATCGCATTTTGATATAGTCTCCTGCCGAACTTGTCCAGGGTTTGGCCTTCCCGACCTGGGGGGACCGTGGCTGAGACCCGGGAGGGGTGAGCCTTTTTCAGGGACGATTCTACCAACAGCGACTGGTGGGAGAGCTGCGGTTGTTCAAACCCCTGGTAGGGTACCGTACGGTACTTGGCCTCCATTTTGGAGGGGACGGCTATGACCATATAGGGGGTCTCCAGGTTCCTGAAGAAAGCCTGTTGGAGTACCGGATTAGGCGGTAAGCGAAGGGACTCTCTGGGCAGTGATGGCATGTCCAGCTCCGCTAGGTACTCTTTTGAGTATCTGGAGTCGGACTGGAGGTCTAAGTCCAAAGCGTGGCCCATGTCCTGGATAAAGCGAGTGAAGGATGGGCGGGATGTTCCCGAGGCCCCGTGTGGAGTCGGTGAACGAGACATCCGTCGGGTGGAGAAGGACGGGGAGGCTTCCCTCAAGTATCGAGGTTCCTGCTCCGATCCACATTCCGAGACCGGGGAAGCACTGTGAAAGTGTTCCGGGGTCGAGGAGCCCCTCGTAGACGATGCCGGGGTTTGGGGTACCGATCGATGTCGAATCGGTGACCTCGACCCGGACTCCGTCGGTGAAAGCCTGGCACCTCGGATCGGAGCCCCGGTCCGAGGGGGGAGTTCGGAGGATGCGCGGGTTGGAGAGTGATAACTCCGCCACCCTGAGCGGTCCCGTACGAGGTGTAGGGGAACAGCCTCGTAGAGTGGGGGAACCCCGGGCCTTCTTGGAGGTACGGCGGTTCGAGGTTTCTGTCGGTTTAGCACGACGTTTTGCCCTGTGGCGGTCTGTGGAGGGAGAGCGCCTCGGGTGCCTCGGCGAGGAGTCCGAGGAGGATGAGATGCGGCGAAGCTTGCGCACTTTTCCCCGAGGTGGCTCGACGCGAGGCTCAGGCTGGTCTGGCACATGCGGGGTCGAGGTCGAGGCCAGTTGTAGATGGGCCATTGCAGCGGACAGCTCAGACGAGATCATTGCTCGGAGTAGGTCCTGGAAGACGGGCACGGACAGCATCGAAGGCATGTAACATAGTAACATAGTAGATGACGGCAGATAAAGACCCGAATGGTCCATCCAGTCTGGCCAACCTGATTCAATTTAAATTTTTTTTTTTTTTTTTTATTTTAGTTTTTTTCTTCTTAGCTATTTCTGGGCGAGAATCCAAAGCTTTACCCGGTACTATGCTTGGGTTCCAACTGCCGAAATCTCTGTTAAGACTTACTCCAGCCCATCTACACCCTCCCAGCCATTGAAGCCCTCCCCTGCCCATCCTCCACCAAACGGCCATACACAGACACAGACCGTACAAGTCTGCCCAGTAACTGGCCTAGTTCAATATTTAATATTATTTTCTGATTCTAAATCTTCTGTGTTCATCCCACGCTTCTTTGAACTCAGTCACAGTTTTACTCTCCACCACCTCTCTCGGGAGCGCATTCCAGGCATCCACCACCCTCTCCGTAAAGTAGAATTTCCTAACATTGCCCCTGAATCTACCACCCCTCAACCTCAAATTATGTCCTCTGGTTTTACCATTTTCCTTTCTCTGGAAAAGATTTTGTTCTACATTAATACCCTTTAAATATTTGAACGTCTGAATCATATCTCCCCTGTCTCTCCTTTCCTCTAGGGTATACATATTCAGGGCTTCCAGTCTCTCCTCATACGTCTTCTGGCACAAGCCTCCTATCATTTTCGTCGCCCTCCTCTGGACCGCCTCAAGTCTTCTTACGTCTTTCGCCAGATACGGTCTCCAAAACTGAACACAATACTCCAAGTGGGGCCTCACCAATGACCTGTACAGGGGCATCAACACCTTCTTCCTTCTACTGACTACGCCTCTCTTAATACAGCCCAGAATCCTTCTGGCAGCAGCCACTGCCTTGTCACACTGTTTTTTCGCCTTTAGATCTTCGGACACTATCACCCCAAGGTCCCTCTCCCCGTCCGTGCATATCAGCTTCTCTCCTCCCAGCATATACGGTTCCTTCCTGTTATTAATCCCCAAATGCATTACTCTGCATTTCTTTGCATTGAATTTTAGTTGCCAGGCATTAGACCATTCCTCTAACTTTTGCAGATCCTTTTTCATATTTTCCACTCCCTCTTCGGTGTCTACTCTGTTACAAATCTTGGTATCATCTGCAAAAAGGCACACTTTTCCTTCTAACCCTTCAGCAATGTCACTTACATACATATTGAACAGGATTGGCCCCAGCACCGAACCCTGAGGGACTCCACTAGTCACCTTTCCTTCCTTCGAGCGACTTCCATTAACCACCACCCTCTGGCGTCTGTCCGACAGCCAGTTTCTGACCCAGTTCACCACTTTGGGTCCTAACTTCAGCCCTTCAAGTTTGTTCAACAGCCTCCTATGAGGAACTGTATCAAAGACTTTGCTGAAATCCAAGTAAATTACATCTAGCATATGTCCTCGATCCAGCTCTCTGGTCACCCAATCAAAAAATTCAATCAGGTTCGTTTGGCACGATTTACCTTTTGTAAAGCCATGTTGCCTCGGATCCTGTAACCCATTAGATTCAAGGAAATACACTATCCTTTCTTTCAGCAACACTTCCATTATTTTTCCAACAACTGAAGTGAGGCTCACCGGCCTGTAGTTTCCTGCTTCATCCCTGTGACAACTTTTATGAATAGGGACCACATCCGCTCTCCTCCAATCCCCAGGAATCACTCCCGTCTCCAGAGATTTGTTGAACAAGTCTTTAATAGGACTCGCCAGAACCTCTCTGAGCTCCCTTAGTATCCTGGGATGGATCGGGTCTGGTCCCATCGCTTTGTCCACCTTCAGTTTTTCAAGTTGCTCATAAACACCCTCCTCCGTGAACGGCGCAGAATCTACTCCATTTTCTCGTGTAACTTTGCCAGACAATCTCGGTCCTTCTCCAGGATTTTCTTCTGTGAACACAGAACAGAAGTATTTGTTTAGCACATTTGCTTTCTCCTCATCATTCTCCACATATTTGTTCCCAGCATCTTTTAGCCTAGCAATTCCATTTTTTATCTTCCTCCTTTCACTAATATATCTGAAAAAATTTTTATCTCCCTTTTTTACATTTTTAGCCATTTGTTCTGCCGCCTGTGCCTTCGCCAAACGTATCTCTCTCTTGGCTTCTTTCAGTTTCACCCTGTAGTCCTTTCTGCTCTCCTCTTCTAGGGTTTTTTTATATTTCATGAACGCCAACTCTTTCGCCTTTATTTTCTCAGCCACTAGGTTGGAGAACCATATTGGCTTCCTTTTTCTCTTGTTTTTATTGATTTTCTTCACACATGTCCACTGCCTCGGTGCACTCCACCGGGGGCGACCTCGTATCAGAGTATTCCCGTGTGGTGGAGGCACGGCCCGAAGGCTTCGCCGGGGCTGTGAGCATGGGGCTTCCGCCATGCGTCGCCAGTGTCCCCGAGGTTGGTTTCTTCGCTGGTACAGAACCTGAAGAGGGAAGAGGGGACTTACCCGGAGCCGAGGCTTTCTGTTGTCCCGAGGACTTCGGAGTCAAGTCTCGAGGCGATGCCGAGGTATTCGGGGCCGAGGTCAAGGCCGGGGCCGACCTCGAGGCCGAGGTAGAGGGTTGGTCTGGGGCGAAAAGATCCGCCATGCGGGCTTTCCTTCGATGGAGGGCCTGGTTCTGGAAAGTTGCGCACTGGGGGCAGGAGTCGGTTGGATGAGCGGCCCCCAGGCAGAGGATGCACCGGCGATGCGGGTCTGTGATGGAAAAAAGCCGCTCGCACCGGGTGCACTTTTTAAAGCCGGTCAAAGGCCGGGACATAGAATCGAAAGTGGCCGCGGCTCGAGTAGCCACGCGGCCACGGGGACCCGGAAGCCTCCGGGTCGCTCAAAAATGAAGCAGGAATCAAGTTGAAAAAAGAAAAATTTCGCGCACAGCGACTTAATCGTGGAAAAACAAGAAAAATTGCGGTGCTAGAAGGCAGTTGGGGCAGAGCCTGAAAAAACACGACTTCTAGGCTCAGCGGAAAATTTTGAACTGGAGACCACGAGGGGATGCGCCCCCTAGTGGAGCAGGAAGGCACGCATGCGTGGAGCAGCAGAGCAAACTTAAATCTTCAATCAAGTTTGCTTGAAAATGCTTCCGCATCGGGGCTCCGTAGATGACGTCACCCACATGTGAGAATATCATGCCTTCTTGTCCTGGGATAAAGCGTTTGACAAGGTCCCACATACAAGGCTTATGAAGAAACTACTGAGCCATATGAAGAAACTACTGAGCCATGGAATAGGAGGAGAAGTGCACAGATGGATCGGCAAATGGCTAGAAAACAGAAGGTTAGCATAAATGGGAAATTCTCGGATTGGGAGAAAGTGACTAGTGGCGTGCCCCAGGGCTCGGTTCTTGGGCCTATCTTGTTCAATATTTTTATAAACAATCTAGATGAGGGAACAACATGCAATATAATAAAGTTTGCAGATGATACAAAACTATGTCGGGCGGTTGGCTCTCAAAGGGACTGCGAGGACCTCCAGAAAGATCTGAACCAGCTGGAAACGTGGGCAACAAAATGGCAGATGAACTTTAACATAAACAAATGCAAGGTGATGCATCTAGGATGAAAAAAACAAAGAACACGAGTATAAGATGTTGGGGGTGACATTGGCAAAATGCGAGCAAGAAAGGGATTTGGGGGTACTGATTGAGAGTACCCTAAAGCCATCAGTAAAATGTGCGGCAGCGGCGAAGAAAGCAAACAGGATGTTAGGCATAATTAAGAAGGGGATCACGAGTAGATCGGAAGATGTCATAATGCCACTTTATAGAACAATGGTCAGACCGCACTTAGAATATCGTGTCCAACACTGGTCTCCATACCTCAAGAGGGATATAACTCTGTTGGAGAAAGTGCAGAGGCGAGCCACGAAACTTGTCAAAGGAATGGAGCATTTGAGCTATAAAGAACGACTCAGGAAACTGGGATTGTTTACCCTCGAGAAGAGAAGACTGAGAGGGGATTTGATAGAGACTTTTAAAATATTAAAAGGATTTTATATAATAGACCAAGAAGCAGCATTGCTAACATTTTCTGATGCGACACGGACAAGAGGTCATAGCCTGAAACTGAGTGGCAGCAGGTTCAGGACAAATGTCAGGAAGTTCTGTTTCACATAGCGAGTGGTGGGTGTTTGGAATGCACTCCCGGAGGAGGTTGTGGCGGAGACTACTGTACTGGGATTCAAGCGCAGGTTGGATGCACACCTTCTTGCATATCATATTGAGGGATACGGTAAAGTCGGGTCTCCAAAAAGGAGTACCTAAATGGGCCTCCGTGTGTGTGGAGCACCAGACTAGATGGACCTCGGTCTGATCCGGTGAAGGCATTTCTTATGTCCTTATGTTCTCTGGACCCTTTCGAGTAGTACCGTGTCCTTCTTCATGTACGGCGACCAGTGCTGGACGCAGTACTCCAGGTGAGGGCACACCATGGCCCGGTACAGCGGCATGATAACCTTCTCTGATCTGTTTGTGATCCCCTTCTTTATCATTCCTAGCATTCTGTTTACCCTTTTTGCCGCTGCCACACATTACGTGGACGGCTTCATCGATTTGTCGATCAGAACTCCCAAGTCCCTTTCTTGGGAGGCCTCTCCAAGTACCGCCCCGGACATTCTGTATTCGTGCATGAGATTTTTTATATCGACATGCATCACTTTACACTTATCCACGTTGAACCTCATCTGCCATGTCGATGCCCATGCCTCGAGCCTGATTATGTCATGTTGCAGAACTTCGCAATCCCCATGCATCTTCACGTCTCTGAATAACTTCATATCGTCCATAAATTTATGTGTAAATATATTTATTGAACAAGAGAATAAAATGACAGCATACAGCAAACAAAACTTTTTCTCCATACCATCTCAATTCCCAATCCCCCCCCAAACCCCCCGCCCACCCCACCCAGGCAGCAGCAACTAGAACCAAAGTGAGAAAGAAACAAGAAGCATCTCAAGCATCCCAGAGTTGTCTACGAATACAGGGAGTAAAGGTCAAACTAAAAGAATACCAACATTGACGAAAAAGTCTGCCAGACTTGGCTGACAAGTCCACAATGTCTTTGCGCTCCAGCAACATTTGTTGTAGCATTAATGCTCTCCACTGCTGAACAGTCGGGGGCTGAGAAGAAAGCCACTGCAACAGAACACACTTCCTCCCCAGCAGGATAGTCCTCTTAAGAAAAGCTGAACAGCCCGGCTTGGGTGGATGGAAACGAATTTGTAAAGTAATAAGGAAACTCGGATGTAGTCTCCAAGAACACCCCCATAACTGGGCCACGGCAGATATCAATTGCAACCAAAAGGCAGACACCAGTGGGCAGGTCCAGAACATATGGCCAAAAGATGCCATGGGCTGTTCGCATTTACCACAACTGTGCTCCGCACTAATCCTCATTATATGAGCTCTCTTGGGGGGGTAAAAGGCTCGCAAGATGAATTTATAATTGCGTTCCCACTCCATGGAAGAGAGGCGTAAAGCACTCCCCAAACGAAGTCCCTTTTGAATCATCTCAGCTGTGATGGACACCCGCAAATCCTCCGTCCATTTCCTGGCCAGTGCCAGGAAGTCTATATCTCCCAAGCAGTCTAGCAGTAACCCATGATACATTTTCAGGGGTATCAGGTCCTGTGCGGTCAGTCCAAGTACTTCGTGTAATTTAGTGTAGGTCTCCTCACACAGCGCCGCCGGCGTCAAGTTCCGCAAGTAATGTTGTAATTGTCTGTAGGCAAACCAGTCAGCTGCGGTAATGTGGAATTGCGTGGTTAAATCGGGAAAGGAGATAGGAAGTCCCGTATGGTGTACAGCCTGGGAGACGTACTGAAGTCCCATTGAAGTCCAGCGATGAAACGGTCCAGAATCTAGACCAGGTGAGAAATCTCCATTACCAGCAATGGGCAAGCAAGACGTCACCCTGGAGTTGATCTTCAACAGTCTGCACAGTGATTTCCAAGCTCTGCGCATGGCCGGCAGAAGTGGATGCGAGCGAAGCTGTGGCAGGTCTGGCAAGTGGAGAGCATGTAATAAATAGCTAAAATGGTAGGGTTTAAAACAATAGCATTCAATCTCCGGCAAGGAAAAATAGTTAGTATCACAAAACCAATCGTGAATATGTCGTAACTGGCAGGCAAGGTTATATCTAGAAACACTCAGGAGACCCAACCCCCCTTTCCTACGAGGTAACATCAACTTGGATAAAGAAATCCTAGCCCGCTTCCCCTGCCATAGATATGTGGTAAGGTGAGAATTGTGGTGAGATACATGTGCCGGGGAAAGCATGAGGGGGAGCATTTGTAGGATATAAAGCCATTGGGGCAGGATCATCATGTTGTAGAGGGCAACACGGCCCGAAAGGGACAGGGGAAGGCGTCTCCAGTTAGAAAGAGTAGACTCCGTACGACGGAGCAGAGGTAAGATGTTTGCAGTGTACAGTCCATCCAGGTCCCGAGGGATGACCACCCCCAAATAACGCAAAGAAGAAGAAGCCCATTGCAACGGGAATTCCCCCTGCCAACCCCGACGTACCGCATCTGAAGTTGGCAAAGCCAGGGATTTCTGCTTATTAAGAGTCAAGCCAGAGTAAAGATGAAACTCATCAAGGATGTCCAACGCTCGAGACAGGGATCGATGTGGGTCCCCCAGAGTGAGTAAAAGGTCATCGGCAAATGCCAACACCCGCAACTGGGCAGAACCCTCGGACAATCCTACAATCTCATCATCTCTCTGGAGAGTACGCAACAAAGGATCCAAGTACAACAAGAAGAGCAGCGGAGACAAAGGACATCCCTGGCGAGTCCCCCTACCCACAACAAAGCCAGTAGAGCGCACTCCATTTACTAATATCGAGGCGGTGGGGCTTGAATAAAGCGGTCGGAGTAAGGCCAAGTAACTGTCCGGGAGTCCTACATGCTGTAATACATGAAAGAGGTACTGCCACTGAACCTTGTCAAAGGCCTTTGCCGCATCCAGTCCAACTAACAGACCCAGACATTGAGTATGCTGTGCCCGCGAGAACGCCATCAACACTCTCCGTACGTTCAAAACCGAGTGCCGCTCCCGAACAAAACCCACCTACTCTGGCACTATGATGGAAGGCAACAAAGGCGCTAACCTATCAGCCAGTACTCGAGCTAAAATTTTTATGTCAACATTCAAAAGCGAAATCGGCCTGTAAGATTCAATCTCGGTGGGCGGTTTAGATGGCTTTGGAATCAAAGTAATGAGAGCGTCATTCGCATAGCAGGGAAATGTACCGCAGTCGCGAACTGCTGAATAATAATTTAGCAAGGGCTCCCCCAGGACCGAAGATAAAATCTTATAGAATTCCGGAGAATAACCGTCCGGCCCCGGAGCCGTACAAGTCTTCAATGTTTGTATTGCTCGTAACACTTCTTGTGTGAGTAAAGGCCTATCTAGTCTAGATTTCTGGGCAGGAGATAATTTAGGCATCCCCGCGTCCTCTAATCACTCACATCAGGACCCATATAGGGACCAGGGGAAGCATAAAAGGCCTCAAAATAATTTTTGAAACAATCAGCAATTGCCACTGCTGAGGTCAATATGTTTCCCGAGGTCTCACGGATCATAGGAATATATCTAGAACCCGACCAGCTTTTTGTTACTGATGCTAACAATTTCCCCGTCTTGTTTCCATGTTTATAGAATCGAAACTTTCTATAAAATAACAGTTTCTTCGTGCGTTCATGTATAAGAGTATTCAGCTCAGCCAAAACCGTTTTATACATGTCATTAGTAGCCACCGACGGGGAATTCAGCAGTTCACGTTTCAACTGCCGCAAATGACGCTCAAGGTGAACTATGCGATGTGCAATGCGTCTGGTCCTAGAGGCAACGTAAGCTATAATATCTCCACGCAACACCGCTTTAGCTGTGTCCCAAAATAAAATAGGTTGTTCTATGTGTTGCGCATTAAAGGAACAATAGGCCTCCCATTTGGTCATTAAAAATTCCCGGAAATGAACGTCTTCATGCAAGTACGCAGGGAATCTCCATCCCGCCCCCAAACTCGCAGGGCCCCCCACTGCAACATCTAACCAAATCATGTGATGGTCCGACACCTCAAGAGGGCCAATGGTGGCCTCCGAGACCCGCGCAAACAGCGTTTCAGATAAAAGTGCATAGTCAATCCTGGAGAAAGAACCATGGGCTCTGGACTGATGAGTGTAATCTCTCTCCGTGGGGTGTAAGAGCCGCCAAGGATCCACCAGTCCCAGAGCTCGACAAAGATAAGGGATCCCCCTAGTCAGCCTCCCAGACGATGACCCCGTTACTCCAGAGCGATCTACACCCGGGTCCATTACCTGATTCAAATCACCCACTACAATCAGGGGACAGTCTGAATCTCGCAAACAAATATTAACCAAGTTTTGAAAAAATGAGTGTTGATATTTGTTAGGGCCATATCCCACCAGAAGCCGAAAGGGCCCCCCAGATCCAACCACCCGCACCAAAAGGTACCGACCCTGAGTGTCACGCCTCAGAACCTGGACTGTACACTGCAGACCCCTCCGAAATAGAATCGCCACCCCCGCCCTTTTTCCAGGGGAGGAGGCATAATGCAAATCCCCCACCCAACCCCAGCGTAATTTCTGGTGTTCTAAATCCGTAAGTCTAGTCTCTTGCAGACAGGCTATGTCTGCCGAGTGATGTTTCAGTTGAGACAAAATTTTTGTGCGTTTAGCGGGGGAAGTAATGCCCGATACATTCCAGGAAAGTATACGCAGCTTCCGGTCACCCATCAGAGGCCAACACCAGACCTACCACAGCTAGCAATGAGTTCTGGAAAACAGAGTCCCAGGGTGCCCAGCCCCACCCCAAGACTCACACACACACACTTTGTAGACACCCCCACCACTTTGAAAGAAATTAGCCCAGGACAACCCTGAAAAGGAAAAACAAAATAAACTAGTAACAATGTCGCTGCCACCCAGGACCCCCCCTTTCCCCAAATCCCCCCAACAGCCCCAATCATCCCCCACATGTGGGAGCTAAGAGGTCACCCAAGACGTCCCGTCCAGGGCCGCCCCGCCCCATCAAAAGACACAATCCCCCCGCTAATGAACCAGAACTAGCCATTAGCACAAATAAACCACACTGCAAGACTAGGAACAGTTCAGTCAGTCAGCCCCCGAATCTGGGCTACCAAGAAGTTTGATAAATGCAGCCGCTTCATCTGGCGAGTGAAAGGATTTCCAGATCCCATTTCGCTGGATCCGCAATACAGCTGGGTAGTTGAATTGGAACCTCTGCTTGAGCTCCGACAACTGTGCACACAGTGAATAGAAAGGCTTTCTCCTCTCCTGCAGGGCCATAGAGTAGTCTTGACTGATGCGAATCGGGGAGCCATCATATTTCAAAGCATCTTTCTTGATTCTGTACTGCTGTAGAATCTCCACTTTGTGTCGGTAGTTTAAGAGCTTTAAGATGACCACACGTGGTCTGGCTTCCAAGCCAGGGCGAGGGCCCAAGCGGTGCGCTCTTTCAATGCGCACAGGCCCCGCAGCAGAGGAAAGCGGCAGCTCCTCTCGCAGCCACCCCTCCATCAATTCCGGCAGCGAGCGATCCGGGAGCGTTTCCGGGACACCCATCAGGCGCAGGTTCGAGCGACGAGACCGGTTTTCCAGGTCATCTAATTTATCAGCTTGGGCTCGAACCTGCGCCTGTAATGCAAGAAGGTCGGCACTCTGAGTGTTACCAGTGTCTTCCAGGGAAGAGACCCGCTGTTCAAGTTCTGTGGTGCGCGCCGACGCTGTTTCCAGCAGCGTTTCTATATTAGTGATTTGTGCGGTCAGCACCTCCAATTTCGGTCCCAGGACCTGGGCCAGAGCTTCCTTTATGTCGCTCAATGCGGCTTCCGTCAAGCTTGATACCGCCGCCGCGGGACTCGCCGCCATTTTGGGGTCACCCGGCCGCACCCGATCCCGATCCCTGCGGGCAGATTTCGCGTGCATTAAATCCCTGGATCTGGTGAGGTACTGTTCCATGTGTTAGCGCAAGCACAATCCGTGGCGTGCGCGCGAAGAGCGGGGTTTAGTCAGCATATATTGGGGAAAATTCGGCAGGGCAGCCCCGGAGCGAGCGAGGAGACGTCCTCACGCGCTCATGATACCACGTGACCTCCATCGTCCATAAATTTAATCACCTCACTTGTACCTATGTCCAGTTCATTTATAGAGATGTTAAAGAGCACGGGTCCAAGCACCGAGCCCTGCGGCACCCCACTGGTGATGCTCTTCCAGTCCGAGTATTGTCCATTTACCCCCACACTCTGTTTCCTATGCTCCAGCCAGTATTTAATCCATGTGAACATTTCATAGAAATATAGAAATAGACGGCAGATAAGGGCCACGGCCCATCCAATCTGCCCACCTAATGACCCTCCCCTACCATTACCCTGTGAATAGATCCCACGTGTCGATCCCATTTGGCCTTAAAATCAGGCATGCTGCTGGCCTCAATCACCTGAAGTGGAAGACTATTCCAGCGATCAACCACCCTCGATTCCATGGCTCGCAATTTTCCGAAGTAGTCGTTCATGCGGAACCTTGTCAAACGCCTTCTGAAAATCCAGATATACAATGTCGACCGGATTGCCCTTGTCTATCTGTCTGTTTACTCCCTCAAAGAAGTGCAGCAAGTTCGTCAAACACGATCAGCCCGTGTCTATCAAGGTGATCAATGATGCACAATAGTATTTATTTTTGGCTATTTTTATGCTCCTACCTGCCATTACTTACTTTTTGTCAGGGGTGTCCAATGTCGGTCCTCGAGGGCCGCAATCCAATTGGGTTTTCAGGATTTCCCCAATGAATATGCATGAGATCTATGTGCATGCACTGCTTTCAATTCTGAACACAGAAGATTTAGAATCAGAAAATAATATTAAAGATTGAACTAGGCCAGTTACTGGGCAGACTTGTACGGTCTGTGTCTGTGTATGGCCGTTTGGAGGAGGATGGGCAGGGGAGGGCTTCAATGGCTGGGAGGGTGTAGATGGGCTGGAGTAAGTCTTAACAGAGATTTCGGCAGTTGGAACCCAAGCACAGTACCGGGTAAAGCTTTGGATTCTCGCCCAGAAATAGCTAAGAAGAAAAAAAAAAAAAAAAAATTTTTTAAATTGAATCAGGTTGGGCAGACTGGATGGACCATTCGGGTCTTTATCTGCCGTCATCTACTATGTTACTATGTTACTATTGGGGAAATCCTGAAAACCCGACTGGATTGCGGCCCTCGAGGACCGACATTGGACACCCCTGCTTTATGTGAAAGTTTTTTGCCTGTGATGCTTGGGTGGAAGAGCGTGGGTATACCTCTTCGTTAGTCTGAGGCTTTTTCTTTCGCTTAGTATAAATTACTCTTGGCATTTGGTGGTTTGTTTTCAATGGAGTGACTTTTGTGCTGTTAGAAACATAGAAATAGACGGCAGATAAGGGCCACGGCCCACCAAGTCTGCCCACCCCAATAACCCTCCCCTAACTTTCTCTGTTAAGAGATCCCACGTGGCGATTCCATTTTGACTTAAAATCAGGCACGCTCCTGGCCTCGACCACCTGTTGTTTTGAAACTAGAGATTGACACGGGGAAAAATTTTGTTCCTTTCTCCACCCCATAAGCTCGTCCCCGTCCCATCTCCGCGAGCTCAGTCCCAGTCCCCGCAAATCATCTGATCCCTTCCACACAAGCCTCTTCCCCGTTTCCCTTCAGCATCTTCTCCCCACTTTCTACTTCTCTTCCCTATTTCCCTTCAGGGTCTTCTCCCCACGCTCCACTTCTTATTTCCCTTCAGGGTCTTCTCCCAGCGCTCTACTTCTTATTTCCCTTCAGGGTCTTCTCCCCACTCTCTCTTCAGTGTCTGTTCCTCTCCCCCCACTTCCCTTCAGCGCCCTTCATGCACGCGGTCCAGCAGCCCCCTCCCAATCAACGCGGTCCAGTCATCTCCCTCCTCCATTCCCCTCACCTTCTTGGCGATTTTCTTTTTTGTCTCCCAGCTGCCTAAGTCGGCTTTCATCAAGTCAAGTATGACTGACCAACTTCTCCTCTGACACAACTTCCTTTTTCCAGTTGCATCAGAGGAGAAGATTCAAGCAGCCACAAGCAATGTGTTGAAAGCCGGCTCGAGCAGCTGGGAGACAACAAAAAAAGACAATCGCCATGAAGGTGAGGGGAAGGGAGGGAGGGAGATGCCCGAATGGCGAGAAAAAAAGAACGCAGCTGGCAACTGATAAAGTCCTCAAAACCGACATGGATGCCACACAGCCTGCGCTCAAGCTCCAGTATGACCAGGAGCGAGCTGCGCTACCAGAGGAACGGTCCCCTGAGCCACCAAAAGTGTTAGTGCAGGGTTGACCTCCCAATTACAGACCTCTGACGATGAATGTCTTCAGGTGTCTGTAGAGTCAGTACATAAAACCTTCGACCCCAATTCCAAGAGCCCCAAAATTGCTTTCCAACTCCGACACCTTTATTTATATATCTATATAGGAAATGAATTTACTGTACTAAATTAAATTTATTCTATATCAGTTGCAAGTATGCAACAAACAATTACCTCCCCACTTTCTTCCTTTTTTCTGGCTTTTACTGTGGGGTTGTTGACTCTGCTTTTTAAGTTAAATTCCTTACCATCTGGCACCAAGTAGCTACAGGAAAACAGGAATTGTATGACTGTTCATCAAAACTGACCATAGAAGAAGCCAGAAAAGGTTCAAAGAAGAGCGACCAAGATGATAAAGGGGATGGAACTCCTCTCGTATGAGGAAAGACCTATGACCGTGTTGAGTTTCAAATCATTTATTCAATACAACACATATGTAAATAAATATCAGTCCATATAACATATTCTGTTGTGGGTCTCTAACTTAACAGGCTCTACATCCATGTTAGATACCCCAACTAGTCCTTGTGATGTGTAGAAAGACCCATGTTTTTCATGTTCATGTCCAGACAATAGGAAAAAAAATCTTACAAGTTCTACATCCATGGTAGATTCCTGAAGAAGTATGGAAAGGCAGTTGGAATGTGGATAGATGCCTCAATAGAAAACTGGATTCTGTACCTTGTAGCCCCAAAATGCTATGCATTTTTTTGCTACTTCAGTTGTTTGCGGTGTTCTTTGCTCACATGTTTAAAGACAATAGACTGTTTTCAGTCCAATTCTTTATATGTGAGTTTGCAAACCATTGGACCCCTGAGGAAGGCATGTTCGCCGAAACACAGACCGTGTAGTGTCCGGTTAGATTTTTATCACTGTATTTTTTTATCATTGTACTTTTTAAATTGAATTGTCGTGTTTTTATATGTCAGTGTATAATAAATTATCTCCAGAACATCTGTATCCACAGTTTTTTGTTTTTGTTTCCATGCTTAGGTAGTCCTAGTACTGAAGAAAAAACAGTCTCTAGAAGCAGGTTAAAAAGACTGAGCTGGTTTCTGAGACATACATAAAGCCTCACGATATCCCAATGAAAAACCATTGATGTCAATGCAGAATCTCAATGTGAAGAAGGGTGGCGATGCTTCAAAGATGATTGAAGTCCTAGGAGGAAGGATCACTGTCAACGGGAACAAGACATTGATGCCATTTGGACCCAGGCTGAAGCTCCAAGATAAGCAGCAATTCCATCTCTGAAATAACATAAACTTTCCTTCTTATATGAGTCTGTGCAGCAGAGTCCTTAGGAAAATAAAGTTCAAAGACTGTTAGAAATTAAGAAACTAGAGCTGGAATGCTGTGCCATGGCTAAGGTGAGTTCAGATTTAAGCTGTATTTTTGATGAAAAGTTTTTGGTGCCCCAATGAATGAAGACCTTCAATACCTCAATGCAGAGCCTCAATGTGAAGAACATCAGTGTTTCGCTGGTGATCAATGCTCCAATGAAGAGGATTGTCAATGGCATAGATACCTTATGAAAGCTGAAGGATGCTCCAAGGACGAGTCACTGTCAACTTGAGGAACGTCGATGCAAAGCAGAGCAATGTGTATGAACCCCTCAAACTGCAGCTGATGTGAAGCTCTGTCAAGAATAAATAGGTCATAGTTGATGTAAACATTGCGAAGCAGTGCATATTAAATCATCAACCCTGGAACAAATATCCTCCACCGATACCCACGACTGAGCGGGTATTAATGGTGCCGCAGGGTGTTGAGGGGTGGGAGACCTCAAAAAGGATGCACGCCCAGTAGGAGACACAACCTGCACAGAAGGAGAGTGCCGGTGTCAATGTGGAAGCATTCCTCAACAATTTACACCTATATCCTTGGATCCAGGACAGGTACTATCAGTGTAGACGCCACAGTACTGATGAAAAATCTGCTACTGCAAGAAAATACTGAATTAAAGCTCTATGATCATTGATGCTACGATGCAGGAAGATCCAGAGAAGGTACCGTTGTTAGATATGCTATACTTAGCATGGATTGGTACCGTTGCAGATCGATGCATGAAGAGGAGGCACCAACACCATATATCAAGTGGTATCGAAAAGTGCCACAGTTGTCGAAGCGTGAAAGTCAGAGAAGGTGATGCACTCTAAAATGACAATCTGTATCGATGTTTATCGATGACTAGGAGCCACCATGACCATATAACATCATGGTATCGAAAGTGCCACAGGCGTCAAAGCGCCAGTGCCTAAAAAGGCGATGTGTTTCAAAAACAACAACCCGTATCATCCAGAAAGCCATGGTTGAGACATCGGTTACAGCAGACATACATCAAACAGACTCAATGCTAATATGCCACCAATGCAAGTAGATGAAGGTATCGATGTCTACCGATACACCCCAGTTGCTGGAAGTCAGACTCCAGACCTATATGTTGAAATAAAGAAACAAGAGAAGAAAAACTTTGACATTAATCAATAGTGTTTGCTTTTTTCTTCTAATCTACAGCCCCGGAGTCAGATACAGTCGGAGAGGGCAAGCCGGGGTGGAGTAGAAACAAGGCCGAAAATCCATCGACGATCATGGAGAAGTAAGGATGGAAATTTGTGTGAAGTCCAAAATTTCTTTTCCTTTCTACTTTTCTTCTTTGCTTGTTTTCAAAAGAAAAGTAGTAGAACAGACAGAAGAAACTTGAAATACTTGAAAGAAATTTATAAAAAATAAACAGGAAGGCAACTCAATGGAATAACAAGAGATACGTCTTCACTCTGCGGAAAATGAAAAATGACAACCTCGCGAGCTAGCATCGGGTGGGAAGGCACTCGCACATGGGCAGTGCGGGCTGTCTAAAAGCTTGCTAAAGCTTAAAGTGATACTACACTTTTTACTGTCCGTACCGGGGCTCCGTGGATGATGTCACCCACAAGTGAGAATATGCTGCCAGCTTGTCTAAGGACAAAGGCATTGATTTTGACCCCCCGCCATTCTGGTCCGGACATCCTAGTCCGGACATTCTAGTCTGGACATCTGGTTTCTGAGGAGGAACTGTCAGGGGGCAGACCACACTCTGTAAGGAAAACCCCCATGCACAACAACCAGCATGACCCCATATGGCACAAAAGGGCTCGATAACCTGTATAAGTGTCGAACATAAGCCTGACAAAATCAGGAGTAAATCCCTGAACAAGATGCCCTGGGAATACCTGAATGGACTCCCTATGCCTCCTCATGGGCTCAGAGGTAAAGACACCTGAAAAACAAGCTACTGTACCTGCGACTCCACTGCCCTGCAGTGACTAGAGGAGGTTAAGCTCAAAGCTCCTGCCCCCTGGAACATGGAACAATGACACTTCTCATCCTCAGTCAGCCATCCAGCTCAAATCTGGCATGAATCAAGGGGTAAGAAAGCCTGAGGAGTCCATCTCTTAATGATTTTAATCAACATTGAGGTATTTTTGAGACAGTAAGAGGCTTTTAAAATTAGATCAAAAAATCCAAGATGGCTGCAGTGGCAGCATTTTGGCACCAAAAAACAGTCAAGGAGAGCTTAAAAAAAAAAATTCAAAATGTTGGAAAGGGGTTTTGGAAGTAGAGGACCAAAATCCAAGCACCAGAAACCCCTTAAAAGGCAATTAAACCTCCCCGCCCCCGATGTTTCCTATAGACTACAATAGGGCAATAATACTCACAGCTCTGCTGGTGCTGTGCCTGCTTCAGCTGAAACAGCAGTTGGAAGATGGTGAAAATCGCTAACTTAGACAAGACTATAAAATAGCTCCGGATGCTTGTTTCTTTGGGCTGCTAGTCAGGACTGTGGTAAGTCTAAGACCCCAGATCCCCACAGCTCTTCCCGCATCTTGGGGTGGACAACTGATAAAGTCCTCAAAACCGACATGGATGCCACACAGAACATAAGAAATGCCTCTGCTGGGTCAGACCCGAGGTCCATCGTGCCCAGCAGTCCGCTCACGCGGCGGCCCAACAGGTCCAGGACCTGTGCAGTAATCTTCTATCTATACCCCTCTATCCAAGAATTTGTCCAATCCTTTCTTGAACCCCAGTACCGTACTCTGCCTTATAACGTCCTCTGGAAGCGCATTCCAGGTGTCCACCACACGTTGGGTAAAGAAGAACTTCCTAGCATTTGTTTTGAATCTGTCCCCTTTCAACTTTTCCGAATGCCCTCTTGTTCTCTTATTTTTCGAAAGTTCGAAGAATCTGTCCCTCTCTACTCTCTCTATGCCCTTCATGATCTTGTAAGTCTCTATCATATCCCCTCTAAGTCTCCTCTTCTCCAGGGAAAAGAGACCCAGCTTCTCCAATCTCTCAGAATATGACAGGTTTTCCACAGCCTGCGCTCAAGCTCCAGTATGACCAGGAGCAAACTGCGTTACCAGAGGAACGGTCCCTGAGCCATCAAAAGTGTTAAAGCAGGATGGCTAGGTAGGTACTTGAAGAAAAAAAAAAAAAAAGGAGAGTTGACCTCCCAATTACAGACCTCTGACGATGAGTGTCTTCAGGTGTCTGTGGAATCAGTACATAAAACCTCTGACCCCTATTCCAAGAGCCCCAAAATTGCTTTCCAACTCCGACACCTTTAGTTATATATCTATGTAGGAAATGAATAATATACTAATTACATATATTCTGCAACAAACAAGGCATTTCATCACTGCCAATGTGAATCATCAGGCTACTTTTTAGAACCCTAACCTGTTAAAGCTGGGATCTAAAGGCTATAGCTATGCCATTGTAGATTTTAATTTTATTTATTAAAGAAATTCCAGAGACTTGAAAAAAACTATAAAGTATAAAATAATAGGATCAGCATCATCTTTTGTTACTAAATCAAAAACGTACAAGCTAACAACTTAAAGAGCATTGTTTGAATATTTAACACACCACAACTTCACAGTTTTGTACGAAATAAGTTATATGCTGTATGTCTTGTAGTTTAAATTTTAATTATTATAATATATTTTTTTTGGTTTACTTTTTATAGCGTATATTAAATATGTTTTATTTTATTAATTTACATTATTGCATTTTGTCTATGTACATTCTGTCATTCATTCATTGTACATGAATTTTTATTTGGTGTTGCACATCATCTAGTGATTTATTTGCTGTCTCAGTTTTTTTCAATTTTATCTATATGTACATTAAGTTATTTATACTATCTATGTATATATATTTTTAGACTCCTGAGGCAGGCCTGGTGGCCGAAACATGTACGTGTCGAGTCATTTGAACCATTGATTGTACCATGATGATATTGGAAGAATAAAGATCTCTATACCTTCAGATGAATTTGTGGACACTTGATTAGTGCACATCATTCTTCTTTGAACAATTCCATTCTTTGTTTTTTGGTATTTTACCTGTGGTTTGGTTTTGTCCCCTGTTTTGAGCTTTTTGCAGTTTTGATGAGCAGCAATATTTTCCCACTTCCTTTAATCCTTCAAAAAACTTTCTGAAACTTCTTTAATGAGACATCAGCTGGTTGTTTTCCTGTGATTAAATAACATCGCTTTACTTTAGAACATTCTATTCTACCCTAGTAGGCTTCAAAGTCTAGTTCTTCATTTGAAGAGGATGATGTACCAATGCTTATTTTTTCATCCAGTGGCTGAGGTATTTCAGGTTGTACTTGCAACCCTTTTATGCAAACTGCTACTTCATAAAATTCCTGTTTTCCTGTAGCAACTTGGTGCCAGATGCATAAAGATCACCATGTTTAATGATCATCACTAAACCAGTTTAGCACCAAAATATTTCAGCTATCGAGGCATAAAACAGCAAATTGCATTCTTTTCTGTGGTTTGTAGCAGTCTCCGATAATTGTACTGGACTGGAAGAACGTCACCAGCGGGATGCCGCAGGGCTCGGTGCTTGGACCCGTGCTCTTCAACATATTCATAAACGATCTGGAACGAGTGGAATTTAATCACCTCACGACGAGTGAGGTGATTAAATTTGCAGACGATACGAAGTTATTCAGAGTAGTGAAGACGCAGGGGCATTGTGAAGATCTGCAATGTGACATAACCACGCTTGAGAAATGGGCAGCGAAATGGCAAATGAGGTTCAACGTGGATAAGTGTAAGGTGATGCATGTCGGTAACAAAAATCTCACATACGAATACAAGATGTCCGAGGCAGTACTTGGGAGAGACCCCCCCAGGAAAGAGACTTGGGAGCATTGGTCGACAAGTCAATGAAGCCGTCTGTGTAATGTGCGGCAGTGGCGAAAAGGGCGATCAGAATACTAGGAATGATTAAGAAGGGGATCACGAACAGATCAGAGAAAGTTATCATGCCACTGTACCGGGCCATGGTACGCCCTCACCTGGAATACTGCGTCCAGCACTGGTCGCCGTACATGAAGCTGATTGTTGGGCGTGATGGACCACTAGTCTGACCCAGCAGCGGAAATTCTTATGTTCATTATAACAAGCTCAATATTAAAATGAACACTCCGATCGATGCCCATAAGATGCACTAAAATGAAGTGCCAGTTTTTAATGCTTCGAAATCTCCAACAGGTCTGGAGGTGCCAGTAGTGTGAAAAAAAAAAATAAAGTGCCCCAAGACTGAAGATCAGCAGGAGGGATGCTCACTCCCTCCTGTTACTGGAGCCCCGCCACAAAATCCCGACCACCCCCACCCCATACCTCTAAACTGGAGATCGGCAGGAGGGATGCCTACTCCTTCCTGCCAGCAAGCCCATCTCTTCAAAATGGTGAGCCTTCCCTTTCTCGGATGCACTAGGAGAGGCCTATGATTGGTCCAGGGGCCTGAGATGCACTAGAAGAGGCCTATGATTGGTCCAGGAGCCTAAGACCCCTCATATAGGAGGAGTCTTCGGTATCTGAACCAATCGGAGCCTTAAGCCCTTTCCAGTGTATGCCCGTGCCCACCTGCAAAAAATAGAAACATAGAAATAGACGGCAGATAAGGGACACGGCCCACCAAGTCTGCCCACCCCAATAACCCTCCCCTACCTTTCTCTGTGAAGAGATCCCACGTGGCGATCCCATTTTGACTTAAAATCAGGCACACTCCTGGCCTCGACCACCTGCAGTGGAAGATTATTCCAGTGATCAACCACCCTCTCGATGAAGAAGTATTTCCTGGTGTCACCGTGTAGTTTTCCGCCCCTGATTTTCCACGGATGCCCTCTTGTTGCCATGGGGCCTTTGAAAAAGAAGATATCCTCCTCCACCTCTATACGGCCCATGAGATATTTGAACGTCTCGATCATGTCCCCCCTCTCTCTGCATTCCTCGAGAGAGTATAGCTGCAATTTTTTCAGCCTTTCCTCATATGGGAGATCCTTGAGCCCCGAGACCATCCGGGTGGCCATACGCTGGACCGACTCAAGTCTCAGCACATCTTTGCGGTAATGCGGCCTCCAAAATTGTACACAGTACTCCAGATGGGGTCTCACCATGGATCTGTACAATGGCATAATGACTTTGGGCTTCCGGCTGACGAAACCCCTACGTATACAACCTATGATTTGTCTAGCCTTAGATGAAGTTTTCTCCACTTGCTTGGCAGTCTTCATGTCCTCACTGATGATCACCCCTAAGTCACGTTCTGCTACAGTCCTTTGTAGGATTTTACCATTAAAGGTGTACGTCTTGCATGGATTTTGGCTGCCCAGGTGCATGACTTTACATTTTTCAGTATTGAAACTGAGTTGCCAGGTCCTGGACCAGTGCTCCAGTAGGAGTAGGTCGTGCACCATACTGTCAGGCATTGAGTTTCCGTCTGGCCCTGTGCTTTGGTCTGACGTGTTCCTGCCTACTACATTGCATAGTTTGGCCTCATCGGCGAATAGCGCTATTTTACCTTGAAGTCCCTCAGTCAAGTCCCTTATGAAGATGTTGAATAGGATCGGGCCCAAGACCAAGCCCTGCGGCCCTCCACTGATCACCTCCGTCTTTTCGGAGGGGGTGCCGTTCACCATCACTCTCTGAAGCCTACCTCCAAGCCAGTCCCTAACCCATGCTGTCAATGTGTCTCCTAATCCTATAGAGCTCATCTTGTTCAACAACCTGCGGTGTGGCACGCGATATGCTTTGCTGAAATCCAAGTATACGATGTCTAAGGACTCCCCAACATCCAGCTTCCCTGTCACCCAGTCAAAGAAGCTGATTAGGTTAGATTGGCAGGACCTCCCCTTAGTAAATCCATGTTGACGCGTATCTCGTAGATTCTCCTCGTCTAAGATCGTATCCAATTGGCGTTTGATTAGAGTTTCCATTAGCTTGCTCACTATTGATGAGAGACTCACTGATCTGTAGTTAGCAGCCTCCGTCCTGCATCCTTTTTTGTGGAGTGGAATGACGTTAGCCGTTTTCCAGTCCAATGGGACTTTACCTGTACTAAGGGAGAGATTGAAGAGCGCGGATAGCGGTTCCGCCAAGACGTTACTTAATTCCCTGAGTACCCTGGGGTTTAGGTTGTCTGGCCCCATTGCTTTGTTAACCTTGAGATTAGATAGTTCAAAGTGGACAGTGCTGGGTGTAAACTCGAAATTTCGAAATGGGTCTGCAGAGCTATCCCTTGTCTGCAGCTGAGGGCCGGATCCCGGCGCCTCACGGGTGAAGACTGAGCAGAAGTATTCATTTAATAGTTCAGCCTTTTCAGAGTCCGATTCTACATAGTTCCCGTCTGGTTTCTTAAGGCGTACTATCCCGCCTGTGTTTCTGTTTCTATCACTAATATACCTGAAGAGGGGTTTATTGCCCTTCTTGATGTTCTTCGCTAGATTCTCCTCCATTCTAAATTTGGCCTCTTTGACCTTTGTTTTGACTGCTCTTGACTTGGCCAGATAGTCTTCCCTAGAGTCCTGCTTCCCTGATTGTTTATAAGATATGAACGTTCTTTTCTTTTATGAGGTCTGAGATCTCTGCAGAGAACCACTGTGGCTTATTGTTTCTTCGCCGTTTACTTACCAATTTAATAAAGCGGTTGGTTGCTTCTAGTATGGTAGCTTTTAGAGTTGACCACAATACTTCCACATTATCTGTTTCTGCTCGGTTATGCAGCGCCTGATGGATGAAATCCCCCATTTCCTCGAAGTTAGCGTCCTTGAAGCTGAGGACCTTGGTTAATGTGTTAGATTTTGTGAAACCTTTCCTGAGATTGAACCATACCATGTCGTGGTCACTGGAGGCCAACCTGTCGCCCACCGAGACCTCTGTGACACTTTCTCCATTGGTAAGTATCAGGTCCAGTATTGCCCGATCCCTTGTTGGCTCCAATACCAGTTGCCTGAGTCGTGCTCCCTGAATAGAGTTTAATAGCCTTCTGCTGCTGTTGGACACAGAGGAAAGTGTGGTCGAGTCCACATCAGGCATATTGAAGTCACCTAACAATACAGTGTCCCCACGCAAGGTGATATTCTCTATATCCTCGATTAATTTCATATCCAGGTCATCCTGCTGTCTTGGGGGTCTGTATACTACACCAAGATACAGGCATTTGTCCTTCCCCCTAGCCAGATTCACCCAAAGGGATTCCCCTGTGTACCTGACATCTGCGATTCTGGTGACTTTAATGTCATCTTTGGTATATAGTGCTACCCCTCCTCCCAATTTGCCCTCCCTGTCTCGGCGAAGCAAGTTGTAACCCGGTATGACCATGTCCCAGCCATGGGAGTCCGTGAGCCAGGTCTCGGACCACCACATCTAGGTTGGCGTTCCTCATTTCCATCTCTAATTCCAGGATTTTATTTCCCAAGCTGTGAGCGTTGACGTACATAGCCCTCCATGTTATATGTTTGCTATGACTCTGTGGGGATATTCCCACTTGATCTACTTTGACCTCCTTAGTGCAATTTGCTATGTGTGTACTAGACCCAGAGTTACAGTGTGAACTTGTCCCAGGCTCGGAAATGTGTATACGATCCCTCGACCCAGAATTACAATGTGAACCTAGCCCAAATTATCCGTGAAATAAGAAATTTAAGCATTATAATATTTGCATGACATATAATTTAACTCTATTAAGAGTCGAAGTCAGCACATTTTCACCGACTCAGACTCCAGTAACCCAACATAAGAACATACGATTAGCTTTACTGGGTCAGACCAATGGTCCATCAAGCCCAGTAGCCCGTTCTCACGGTGGCCAATCCAGGTCACTAGTACCTGGCCAAAACCCAAAGTGAAGCAATATTACATGCTACCAATACAGAGCAAGCAGTGGCTTCCCCCATGCTTTCTCAATAACAGACTATGGACTTTTCCTCCAGGAACTTGTCCAAACCTTTCTTAAAACCAGCTATACTTAACTATTCTGAGTGAAAAAAAATTTCCTCCAATTGGTTTTAAAAGTATTTCCCTGTAACTTCATTGATTATCCCCTAGTCTTTGTAAATTTTGATGGAGTGAAAAATCAATCCACTTGTACCCTTGTTCTACTTCACTAGGATTTTGAAGACTTCAATCATATCTCCCCTCAGCCGTCTCTTTTCCAAGCTGAAGAGCCCTAACCGTTTTAGTCATTCCTCATAAGAGAGGAGTTCCATCCCCTTTATCATCTTGGTCGTTCTTCTTTGAACCTTTTCTAGCGCCACTATATCTTTCTTGAGATAAGGAGACCATAATTGAACACAATACTCCAGATGAGATCGCACCATGGAGCAATACAGGGGCATTATGACATCCTTAGTCTTGTTAACCATCTTTTTTTTTAATCATTCCTAGCATCCTATTTGTTTTTTTGGCCACTGCCACACATTAGGCAGAAGTTTTCATCGTATTGTCTACGATGACACCCAGATCCTTTTCTTTGAAACATAGAAACATAGAAAAAGCGGCAGAAAAGGGCTATAGCCCACCAAGTCTGCCCATTCCAAGTATCCCCCCCCTGAATTTACTCCCTTAAAGATCCCACGTGAGTATCCCATTTTTTCTTAAAATCCGTTACGCTACTGGCCTTTATCACCTGGGGTGGGAGTCTGTTCCAATGATCCACCACTCTTTCGGTGAAGAAGTACTTCCTGGGATCGCCATGAAACTTCCCTCCCCTGATTTTCAGCGGATGCCCTCTGGTGGTTGAGGGTCCCATGAGCCAGAAGATATCATCTTCTGACTCGATGCGTCCCGTGATGTACTTATACGTTTCAATCATATCTCCCCGTTCTCTTCTTTCCTCAAGTGAGTACAGCTGCAACTTCTTTAGTCTTTCTTCATACGTGAGATCCTTGAGCCCCATGACCATCCTGGTGGCTGTTCGTTGAACCGACTCGATCCTCAGCACGTCCTTTCGGTAGTGTGGGCTCCAAAACTGAACACAGTACTCTAAGTGAGGCCTCACCATGGCTCTGTACAACGGCATCAGAACCTCAGGTCTCCTGCTGACGAAACCTCTACGGATACACCCCATCATTTGTCTTGCCCTGGAGGAAGCCTTCTCCACTTGATTGGCAACCTTCATATCCTCGCTAATGATCACTCCCAGATCGCGTTCCGCCGTAGTTCTAACCAAGGTCTCACCATTTAGTACATAAGTTCTACGGGGGTTTCTCCTGCCCAAGTGCATTATCTTGCATTTTTTAGCATTGAAGCCTAGCTGCCAAGTTTTTGACCATTGTTCCAGCAGCAGTAGGTCGTGTGTCATATTATCAGGTAATACGCATCTGCCTACTATGTTGCAAAGTTTGGCATCGTCGGCGAACAGTGATACCCTTCCTCTAAGTCCTTTCGTCATATCTCTTATGAATAAATTGAATAGGATCGGACCCAGGACCGATCCCTGCGGCACTCCACTGATCACGTCCGATGCTTTGGATGGGGTACCGTTTACCACTACCCTCTGTAGTCTACCGCTCAGCCAATCCCCAACCCATGTAGTTAGAATGTCTCCTAATCCCATCGATTTCAGCTTGTTCAGTAATCTTCGATGAGGGACGCTATCAAATGCTTTACTGAAGTCCAAGTATACCACGTCCAGTGACTCTCCGGCGTCCAGTTGTCTGGTAACCCAGTCAAAAAAGCCAATCAGATTAGATTGGCAGGATCTACCCCGGGTGAACCCGTGTTGGTGTGGATCACGCAGTTTTTCTTCATCTAGGATTGTGTCAATATTCTGTTTGATCAGTGTTTCCATGAGTTTACACACTATAGACGTGAGACTCACTGGTCTGTAGTTTGCTGTCTCTGTCCTGCAGCCCTTTTTGTGGAGTGGGATTACGTTGGCTGTTTTCCAGTCTAATGGGACCCTTCCTGTGCTTAGGGAAAGATTGAAAAGAACAGATAATGGTTCTGCCAGGACTTCCCTTAACTCCCTGAGCAATCTGGGGTGTAGGTTATCTGGTCCCATGGCTTTGTTTACCTTGAGTCTTAAAAGTTCACCGTAGACACTACTGGGCGTAAATTCGAAATCCTGAAACGGGTCTTTCCGGTTATCTCTCGTCTGCAGTTGTGGACCAGCTCCCGGCGCTTCGCGGGTGAACACTGAACAGAAGTATTGGTTTAGTAATTCTGCCTTCACAGAGTCTGATTCTGCAAAGTTACCGTCCGATTGCTTCAGGCGTACTATCCCATCTTTGTTTCTTTTTCTGTCGCTAATATAGCTGAAGAAAGATTTATCCCCTTTCTTAATTTTCCGAGCTAGCTCTTCCTCCATTCGGAGTTTGGCCTCTCTGACTGCTGTTTTGACAGCTTTAGATCTGTCTAGATAGTCCTCTTTTGCCCCCTCTCTGCCTAAATGTTTGTAGGCGATAAAAGCGTCTCTTTTCTGTTTAACTAGGTCTGAAATTTCTTTACTGAACCATTGGGGTCTTTTGTTTCTCCTGCGTTTACTTACAGTCTTTATGTATCGGTCTGTTGCTTCGTGTAGTATGGACTTCAGAGATGACCATACTAATCCCCAAGGTGGACCCTAGCATTCAATAACTGTGATTCAGGTTATTCTTCCTAATGTGCATCACTTTGCATTTGTCCACATTAAATTTCATCTGCCATTTGGATGCCGTCTTCTAATTTTCTTCAGAGATGACCATGCTAATCCCCAAGGTGGACCCTAGCATTCAGTAACTGTGATTCAGGTTATTCTTCCTAATGTGCATCACTTTGCATTTGTCCACATTAAATTTCATCTGCCATTTGGATGCCGTCTTCTAATTTTCTAAGGTCTGCCTAAAATTTTTCACAATCTACATGCGTTTTAACAACTTTGAACAGTTTAGTGTCATCTGCAAATTTAATCACTTTACTCGTCGTTCCAATTTCCAGATCATTTATAAATAAGTTAAATAGCACCGGTCCCAGTACAGATCCCTGCGGCACTTCACCGTTTATTCTCCTCCATTGAGAAAAATGACCATTTAACTCTACCCTGTTTACTATTTGATAACCAATTCCTAATCCACAACTGAACTTTGCCACCTATCCCATGATTCTTTAATTTTCTCAGGAGCCTCTCGTGAGGAACTTTATGAAAAGCTTTCTGAAAATCTAGATATACTATATTGGGGGGGGCGGAGCTTAGCTGCCAACAGGAATGGACGCATGATCTATTAGCTCTCCCTCCCCTGCACTTTGAAACAGCTTCTAGTGGATATAATTCTACCTTTTTCAAAGCAAATTCTTATCCAAATTTACCGCAGTAGTATGGCAACTAAAAAATAGACGAAATTGGAAGCTGCTTTTGCTTCTGGTGGACTAAAAAGGCTAAAACAGGATCCTCCAACTTCTTCAAAAGTGCCATCGCCATTGGAACAGAGTGAGAACAGTGATCCAATAATGCAGGAGCTAAAGAAAATACTGGATACAGTGCAAGGCAATACAGAAAATCCAGGCTAAAGTTATGAACTTGTCACAGAAATTGACCTTGTGTTCAGTTAGAATTGATCAGAGAGTGGTAGGTTGTGAAGAGGAACAGCTGAAGGCTACAGCTGACAGGAAAATTATTAAACGTTTGGTAAAAGATATGGAGGAAGTTCATAATTTTAGCAGAAGAAGTAATGTCCGTCTTCTGGGTCTTCCTGAAGGTATGGAGGGTAAAAATACAATACAGTTTTTTTGAGGAGTTTTTTCCTATACTGCTGTCACTGAATTTCACCTTCCCTCTGGAGATAGAAAGAGCACATCATGTTCCTGCCTACCAATCTAACAGCCAGAAACCGGTGATTATTCGGTTTCTGAGATATCAGCAAGCTTGGCAAATTTTATCTTCAACTAGATATACCATAATCAACCGGCTCACCTTTATCCACGTTTATTCACACTTTCAAAGAAGTCAAGCAAATTTGTGAGGCAAGATCTCCCTCGGCTGAACCCATGCTGACTCAGTCTCATTAAATCATGCTTGTCTGTGTGTTCTACAATTTTATTTTTATAATAGTTTCTACCATTTTGTCCGGCACCGAAGTGAGGCTTACCGGTCTGCAATTTCCCGGATCTCCCCTGGAGCACTTTTTAAAAATCGGTGTTAACACTGGCCACCCTCCAATCTTCAGGTACTACAGACGAACCAACGATTTTAGCGACAGGTTACAGATCACTAACAGCAGGTCAGCAATTTCATTTTTGAGTTCTTTTAACACCCTGGGATGCATACCATCTGGTCTTGGGTATTTATCACTTTTTAACTTGTCGATTTAGCTGAGTACATCTTCCAGATTCACCAAGATTTGTTTTAGTTCCTCCGCATCATCACCCTTGAAAACCATTTCCGGTTCAGGTAGATCTCTTATATCTTCTTCCCTAAAGACTGAAGCAAAGAATTCATTCCGTCTTTCCACTATGGCCTTATCCTCACTCCTTGATCATCCAACGGTCCCACAGATTCCCTCACAGGTTTTCTGCTTTTGATGTACCTAAAAAAATTGCTATGAGTTTTTGCCTTTTTTGCAAGTTTCTCTTCATATTCTTTCTTAGCTGTCTTTATAAATGCTTTACATCTAACTTGCCAGTGCTTGTGTTTCTTCTTATTTTCTTAATTCGGATCTTTTTTCCATTCTTTAAAGGATTTTTTTGGCTCTAAAAGCCTCTTTCACGTCACCTTTTAGCCACGCCGGCTCTTGTTTCCTTTTCTTTCCACCTTTGCTGATACATGGAATACATCTCGTCTGGGCTTCCACAACGGTATTTTAAAATAAAATCCACTAAATCACCTATTATTATAGTGTTACCCATTTCTCCAATTCCACAGCTCTATCTCCAACTCCACAGCTCTGCTAAAAATGAGACCAAACATCACAAAAATAACTAACTGAAAGCAGAGCAGATTGGAAAATCACATCCAACTTGTGTGCAGAAAGAGAAACTGAGGAGCAAAACACAGTGCAGGGATAGGGGAGCCGGAGCTGAAAAATGCACACGACACCCTTCTACACAAACTTGCAAGTAGAGGTGAATAACCCACTGGATCAAGATTCATATGCTATTTGCACTAGAACATAACTTATGGAATACTTTTCAGCAAACGTTTATAAAGCAAAGCACCTTTTCTCCAGCATGGTTGGGATCACTTGATTTCAGGTTGGTTCACATAATTTATGTTTAGCCTTACTGTGGACAAATCTCTTGCCATGTGGGTCTAAAGGAAGAAGACCCTGCGACAGTGAAGGCCTAGTTTTAAAATCAGAATATCATTTCAAAAGTCTGGTAAGTGAAAACTGATCATCTAGTGGGTGTTCTTGTAAGAGTTTGCTTTAACCAGCTGCAGCTGATTTAGCAGCTCAGGACTTATTTGAGTAAGGATAATCTAAACATGCTAGTGGTGTCCATGATTATTTATCTTGACTACTGAAAATCTCGTTTTAAGATCTAAAACAGGCTAATTTAAAGGGTTTTCAGCTAGTGCAAAATACAGTGTTGTAATAAAGAAAAATCACTCTAAAGACCTATTCAAAGAACTATATGAATGATATAACAGTTCACAAAAACTTGCTCAGAATCATGGAGTGGAAAACTGGGGCGAACCCCAGAAAAAACCACCTCACAGCCCATTCATCGCATGGAGAGTAAACAAAACGTTATATCATTTCATACACATTTTTATGTTGTGAAGAGCCACTGACGTTGAACAAATTGTTTACTGGGCATACGTCAAAACAAGCTTTAAAAAAAAAAGATTGGCGAACTTAACTTGCAGCTTGCAGGTTCCGACGTGCACGTTTTGATCCTGCCTCAGGGAACCAACAGGAATAGATGGAAAAAACGCTCATGCGATGGGTGTGAAAAGATTCAAAATAGGACTGCTGTCTCACATAGAAAAGAAGTGCATGAGCGTTTTTTCCATCTATTCCTGTTGGTTCCCTGAGGCAGGATCGAAACGTGCACGTCGGAACCTGCAAGCTGCAAGTTAAGTTCGCCAAGTCTTTCTTTTTTAAAGCTTATACCAAGAATTAACAAGGCTCAAAGTGAACAAAGCCATGGGACCGGATAAACTGCACCCCAGAGTGCTTAGGGAATTGAGAGATGTCCTGGCGCTCTTCAATCTTTCCCTAAGCACAGGAAAAGTCCAATTCGACTGGAAAACAGCTAACGTCATTCCGCTCCACAAAAAGGGATGTAGGTCGGAGACCGCAAATTACAGACCGGTCAGTCTCACATCAATTGTGTGTAAACTTATGGAAAAGTTGATTAAACACAAATTAGATACGATCCTGAACGACGAGACACTGAGGGATCCCCACCAGCATGGATTTACAAAGGGAAGGTCCTGCCAGTCCAATCTGATCAGATTCTTTGACTGGGTAACGAAAAAGCTAGACATGGGAGAGTCCCTGGATGTCGTGTATTTGGACTTCAGAAAGGCTTTTGATAGTGTCCCACACCGTAGATTACTGAACAAGATGAGTTTGTTGGGACTAGGAGAAACATTGACTGCATGGGTTAAAGACTGGGTCAGTGGCAGACTTCAAAGGGTGATGGTAAATGGTACTCCCTTCGAAACGTCGGAAGTGATCAGTGGAGTGCCGCAGGGCTCGGTCTTGGATCCAGTCCTATTTAATATCTTTTTATGGGACCTGCCTAGGGGACTTCGAGGTAAAATTGCATTATTTGCCGATGACGCTAAATTGTACAACGTAGTGGGCAAAAGCACCGTGCACGACACTATGACGCAGGACCTACTTTTACTGGAACAATGGTCCACAACTTGGCAACTGAGTTTTAATGCCAAAAAGTGTAAGTTATGCACCTTGGCAGTGGAAACCCAAGCAGAACTTACCTGAATGGTGAGACCTTAACAAGAACTGTGGCAGAATAGGACCTAGGAGTAATCATTAGTGAAGATATGAAGACTGCCAATCAGGTGGAGAAAGCTTCATCCAAGGCTAGACAAATGCTGGGTTGCATCCGAAGAAGTTTTGTCAGCCGAAAGCCTGAAGTTGTAATGCCGCTGTACAGGTCCATGGTGAGACCTCATCTGGAGTATTGTGTTCAATTTTGGAGGCCACATTATCAAAAGGATGTGCTGAAAATAGAGTCGGTTCAGCGAATAGCCACTAGGATGATCTCAGGACTCAAGGATCTTCCATATGAAGACCGTCTAAGTAAGTTGCAGTTATACTCTCTTGAGGAATGCAGAGAGAGGGGAGACATGATAGTGATGTTCAAATATGTTACTGGCCGTATTGAGGTGGAAGAAGATATATTTTTCCTTACAGGACCTAAGGCAACAAGAGGGCATCCGTTAAAAATCAAGGGTGGGAGATTTCATGGTGACATTAGGAAGTATTTCTTCACCGAAAGGTTGGTTGATCGTTGGAATGATCTTCCACTTCAGGTAGTTGAGGACAGCAACGTGCTCGATTTTAAGAAAAAATGGGATAAACATGTGGGTTCACATCAAGGAAGTGCTTAGGGGGGAGGGTTCTTTGAGTGGGCAGACATGTTGGGCCGATGGCCCTTTTCTGCCATCATATTCTATGTTTCTAAGGGACTATGTCTTTTCCCCCACTGAGTAAGTCCTAGAAGGTGACCACCGAGCACTGAAGCCAAGAAGAAATTTTTAAAAAACCAAAATACAAACAGAACAATACCCAAAAATAACAAAAGGAAGCAGATCAGATCAGAACACACCTTCTGAGTTCACTTGCAAAAGGAAAAACTGAAGAGGGGGGCTGTTCTCGACTGCAAAAGGGGAAGAGTTCAAGGAAGAGTTCAAGACAAAGTTAGAGAAGTTCCTGCTGAACAAGGACATACACTGATAGGGCTAGTCTCGGCTATGGAGCTGGTCTTAGACCAGAGGGCCGCCGCGTGAGTGGACTGCTGGGCATGATGGACCACTGGTCTGACCCAGCAGCAGCAATTCTTATGTTCTTAATGTGACACCCTTCTGCAGATTCGCGGTTAATAGGAATCAACAGCTAGAGCAATTAACTTCTGCTAAGTCTGACATATTGTAGTCTCTGGCACCATCTAGCAATACACCTCACTTATACATCATCAGAAAGGAAGTTGTAGCCTGGATGCAGCAACCTGCTCTAGATTACTATGGCTGTGTGCACTGCAGTTCCATGATAATCTGCATGCCATTAATTTGCTGTTGCATCATGAGTAAAAGATATTTCTATCATGAAAGGTACTGTTTTAATGCATGACTTATTATGACAGCCTTTACGAACAGCACTACACATCATTAAATATATATGCCATAGATACTATACCTGTGTAGACTAAAATTGATGCATGTGTGTATATAATTATACACATACATATTTATAATAATTTATATTCTGCATATCCTACAATTCTATGAAGATTACAAATTATTCACGTACTCAAGAATTATTCCCTAACTGTCCCGGAAGGCTCCTACTTTATCTAATGCACCTGGGGAAATGGGGATTAAGTGACTTGCCCAGGGTCACAAGGAGCAGTGTGAGATTTGAACCCACAACCTCAGGGTGCCAAGGCTGTAGCTCTAACCACTGCACCACACACTCTCCACACACACATACACAGTACATATACATACATAAATATATATACACTCTCTTCCCCTCCCCACTGCAGTATTTCTTTTTACTGTTATTCGGGCAATTCAGGGAAAGATCCAAGAAGTTTTTCCAGGTGCCTCTGTTACTGGCACTTCTCCCTCTCTCTTCCCAATTACTGGAGTTTCTTATTAGCATGTTGTCACGCTGCTCTGATGCTACTGCTGATACCAAAGCACCATGAACTGGAAGCTGGGGTGGGAGGTATGATTGAAGCCTACAAAATGGGTAGAAGTGAGTCAATAGTTTGCTCTTTCAAAAAGTACAAATACTAAGGGCCACTCAATGATGTTTACCTTTAAAAAACAGGAAGAAATATTGTTTCACTCAGTGACTAGTTATCCTCTGGCACAATCCTCTTGCCTTGATCAGCTTCTACATATTCCTGCCTTTCACCGGGCCACTTTTGCACTTCTTCCTATCACTAAGTTATCTAAAAAATGTACTGTCCCCCCGTTCTACAGGGTTGGCTATTTTTTCTTCCATTTGCATCTTTGACCAGCCTCTCAACTTTTCCAGATATTTCTGCCCGTCTCTCTCTTTCTATGATCTACTGTACTATATGAAAGTTAACTCTTTTTTTTCCATACCTTCTCAGCTACTACTGGTTGAGAATCGCTGTCAGCACAAGACCTTATCCAGAGAATGGCAATATTCAGCCTGCTATCCAGGAAATGAATCTTCATCTCTCAAATAAAAAGGGAAGAAATTAGCAACCAGTACTCATTGTACAGGATACACAAGTCAGTTATTGCCATTAGAAACCAAAATATGAACCACATGCTTGCTTGCCTTAAAACTTGTTGCTTGTGCCCCTCCCCTTTCAGCTGTGCCATATGATAACAGAAGGAAGTAGGGCTACTGCCTCTGCTATGTCTCTATCCATGTATCCTTTGCTCTAGCCAGGCCTTCTAGTTCAATAGTGAACTCTTGCTATAGATAAAGTCTCACTAAATACAGGCTCCCAAAACAGTCCACCTCAGTAGCCTCTCCTAACAAAAGATTAGGTTCTTACCTTTGCTAATCTTCTTTCTTGTAAATCCACACTTTATTCCGGGACCAGCGGATTATTTCCGTCTACCTGCCAGGACTTTGTAGGAAACCTCAAACTTCAGAGAGTTAAACCCCTCCCCCTCTTTCCTCATCACTGTCCCTGTAACCTCAGCCAGTCTTAAAGCAGCTAGGAACATCTATAGAGGATAATAACAAGAGAGAGAGGGGAACGGAGAAACTCCCTGGCAAGTCAGTCAAAATTCTGTTCACATCAATAAATGCAAAACGAGAGAACAGGTTATGAAACATTAGAAATCAGAACGAAAAACAGTGCTATAGGAAAACACAGCCTACACTGTCAAAAGGGAGCGCCTGAACCATGGACATCCCCCCCCAAAAAAAAAAACCTAAGTGCTAAACCCTTTCTGATGGCACTTTTATAAAGGCTGGTCAGAAAACAGAAATCCATCTTACCAGTACTTGTAAAGCAAATTGGCGAATCAGCAAGGTATAGGTCAGGTTCCTAGAATAAAGTGTGGATTTACAAGAAAGAAGATTAGTAAAAGTAAGAACATAATCTTTCATTCTAGTACAATCCCACTTTATTCTGGGGCCAGTGGGACGTAACAGAGCAGTCACAAAATATCAGGGTGGAACTGACGAGCCCGCTGCCAAAACAAAGGCACCAAAAGCAGCATCCTGCAAAATTTGGTGAATGTATGTAAAGAGAACCAGGTAGCAGCTCTGCAAACCTCATCCAGAGAAACAGCCAATGACTGCCCAAGAGGTCAAAACACCTCTGGTAGAATGAGCCCAAACTGCGAAGGGGGTGGGGCCTTTTTCCCAGCTGCCATATAAGCCACAGAAATGGACATACAGATCTACCTGGAAATGGTGGCCTAAGAAGCAGGCCTACCTTTGCAGGCAGGACCCGCCAGAGCACCAGGTGGTTAGAGGCAAAACTCATTGGTGACCTCAAGATACAACAACAAAATCCTGTGCATATCTAAGGGCTGCAACACCCGGTCCTGCTCCCTCGAACCAGAGGAATTAGAAGCAGGAAGCCAGACTTCATGATTCACATGGAAAGCGGAAACCACTTTCAGAAGAAAGGAAGGAACAGTAAGCAGCATCACAGCAGAATCCGTAATACATAGAAAAGGATCCCAGCAGGAGAGAGCCTGAGATTCCGAAACCCTACAGGCTCAGGTAATAACCCCTAGGAAGACCATCTTGATTGTGAGATCCATAAGGGATGCCTGCTCCAGAGGCTCATACAGCGGATGAGTCAGAGAGCGGAGAAAGCACAGTTACTTACCGTTACAGGTGTTATCCAGGGACAGCAGGCATATATTCTCACATGTGGGAGACATCATCTACGGAGCCCCGACGCAGACAGCTTTTCAAGCAAACTTGATTGAAGATTCAAGTTTGCTGAGCTGCACCACGCTTGTGTGCCTTCCTGCTCCACTAGAGGGTGCATCCCCTCCTCGTGGTCTCCAGTTCATATAACCAGCAAAGAAGCCAACCTCAGGGAGGAGGGCGGGTTGTGAGAATATATGCCTGCTGTCCCTGGATAACACCTGTTACGGTAAGTAACTGTGCTTTATCCCAGGACAAGCAGGCATGATATTCTCACATGTGGGTGACCTCCAAGCTAACCAAAAAGGGACGGAGGGAAGTTGGCAAATCAAGAAAACAGATTACGCAAAACCGACTGGCCAAACCGGCCGTCGCTCCTGGACAGAGTATCCAGACAGTAGTGGGAGGTGAAAGTATGAACCGAAGACCAAGTGGCAGCCTTGCAAATCTCCTCGATAGGCGTTGACCTGAGGAAAGCTACAGAAGCCGCCATCACTCAGAACTTATGCCCCGTGACTAGATCACGCAGCACGAGACCAGCCTGAGCGTAGCAAAAATAAATACAAGCAGCTAACCAGTTGGACAAGGTGCACTTGGAAACTGGGCGTCCCAACCGATTAGGGTCAAAGGAAAAAATCAACTGAGGAACCATCCGATGAGACTGAGTGTGTTGAAGATAAAATGCCAACGCCCTCTTACAGTCAAGAGTGTGAAGCGCCACCTCTCCAGGATGAGAGTGGGGCTTGGGAAAAAATACCGGAACAATAATGGACTGATTGAGATGAAAATCAGACACCACCTTAGGCAAGAACTTAGGATGAGTGCGGAGAACCACCTTGTCATGATGGAACACAGTAAAAGGCGGGTCCGCCACCAAGGCCTGCAGCTCACTAAAGCGACGAGCAGAAGTGAGCGCAAGTAGGAAGATCACCTTCCAAGTGAGAAACTTGAGATGAGACTTATCCATAGGCTCAAACGGAGGTTTCATAAGTTGAGCCAAAACCACATTAAGATCCCAAACCACAGGGGGAGGCTTGAGAGGAGGATGAACGTTCAAGAGACCCCTCATGAAACGAGAAACCAAAGGATGAAGGGATAGGGACTTTCCCTCAAGGTGCCGATGGAAAGCAACAATCGCACTAAGATGCACCCGAATAGAAGTTGTCTTCAGACTGGAATGAGACAAATGAAGTAAATACTCCAGAACCGAAGACACAGGAACCGACACAGGATCCAGATGATGAGAGGAACACCAAGACGAGAATCTGGTCCACTTCTGAGAGTAGCAGAGTCTAGTCGAGGCTTTACGAGAAGCCTCCAATACCTCCCTGACCGATTGAGATAAAGGAGGAAAAGTCAGGGGAAAGGAACCAAGCAGTCAGATGTAGAGACTGAAGATTGGGATGCAAAAGTGAACCCTGACTCTGAGATAGCAGAGAGGGAAAAACAGGCAGAAGCAGAGGCTCCCTGACGCTGAGTTGAAGAAGCAGGGGAGAACCATGGCTGGCGAGGCCATCGAGGAGCAATCAGGATCAGGGTGGCCCACACAGACTTGAGATGTACAAGCGTCCGCAGGATCAGAGGAAAAGGCGGGAACGCGTATAGGAACTTCCCCTCCCAATCGAGGAGGAAGGCGTCGGCCTCGAGACGATCAGGGGAGTACATCCGGGAGCAAAAGAGAGGCAGTTTGTGATTGACGGGGGAGGCGAACAGATCTATCTGAGGAGTTCCCCACCGCTCGAACACCTGTTGCAAGACCCGAGAATGAAGCGACCACTCGTGCGGCTGGAGGAGGCGGCTGAGCTTGTCCGCCAGACAGTTCCGCTCTCCCTGAATGTAAACCGCTCGAAGGAAGACGTTTTGGGAAATCGCCCACTCCCAAAGACGAAGCGCCTCCTGACACAGGGACCAGGACCCCGTCCCCCCTTGCTTGTTTACATAATACATCGCCACCTGATTGTCCGTACGGACGAGAACCACCCGGTCGTGAAGCAGGTGCCGGAAGGTCACAGCGGCCAGATAAATGGCTCGAAGTTCCAACACGTTGATGTGACAGCGACGGTCCTCCGCTGACCACATCCCCTGAGTGCGTAGCCCGTCCAGATGAGCCCCCCAAGCGTACTCCGAAGAGTCCGTGGTCAGGACCTTGCGGTGCGGAGGGGCGAGAAAGAGCAAACCCCTGGAAAGATTGGAAGAGTTGGCCCACCAACGGAGCGATTGTCTCAAAGGAGTCACCGTCACGGGAGCGGATATCGGGTCCCGGTCCTGACGCCACTGAGAGGCCAACGTCCACTGAGGTATCCGCAGATGCAGTCGAGCGAACGGTGTGACATGGATGGTAGAAGCCATATGACCCAGCAGAATCATCAGGCATTTCGCCGGGACCGAGGCCCGCAGCGAAACCTGCTGACTCAGACCGACCAGCGCCTCTAATCGAGGAGGAGGAAGAAAGGAACGGAGGCGAACCATATCCAGCACGGCACCGATGAACTGCAAGGACTGAGATGGGCACAGCTGGGATTTTGGAAAGTTTATCTCGAACCCCAAACCCTGAAGGAAGATAATAGTCTGTCGAGTCACTGAGATAACCCCCTCCCTGGACGGCGCTTTGATCAACCAATCGTTCAGGTAGGGAAATACCTGAAGACCCCGGGACCGCAAGGCCGCTGTGACCACCACGAGACACTTCGTGAAGACTCGAGGGGATGAGGACAGGCCAAAGGGGAGGAGGGCCAATCGAGGCAGCGTGGCCACGACAACCCGGGAGCCCCCGGGCGGTCAAAAAATCGCGAAGACAGAGAAAAAGAAAAGAAAATAACAAATCACTCGCGCACAGCGACTCTCCACTCGAAAAACAAGAAAGCCGCGGTGCTAGAAGGCACTTTGGGCAGAGACAAAAAAGTACAGGACTTCGTGGCTCCGCGGAAGAAAACGAACTGGAGACCACGAGGAGGGGATGCACCCTCTAGTGGAGCAGGAAGGCACACATGCGTGGTGCAGCTCAGAAAACTTGAATCTTCAATCAAGTTTGCTTGAAAAGCTGTCCGCGTCGGGGCTCCGTAGATGACGTCACCCACATGTGAGAATATCATGCCTGCTTGTCCTGGGATAACCAGATTAAGATTCCAAGTCGGATATGGAAGGTGCAACGGAGGCCTAAATCAAAAAGTGCCCTGTAGAAAACAAGCCAAATCCGGATGAACTGTTAGTGAGCCCCTCAGAGAAGGAGGGTCCATACATGAAAGATTGGCAACCTACACACGGAGCGAAGCTACTGCTAGGCCCTTCTTCAGGCTATCCTGTAAAAACTCCGACCTGAGGAATCGATGTAAAAGATGGGTCCACTTGTCTCAGAGCAAACCAGGCCTGGCAACACCTCCAAGCCTTCGGAAAGGTTGTAACTGTGGACTTACCTTGGCTGTGAAGCAATGTGGCAATCACAGCTGAAGAATAGCCCTGGCTAGTTAAGGCCATATTCTCAAGAACCATGCCATAAGACCAAAGAGGTCCAGATCCTGCATCACAATGAGACCCTGTGTGAGGAGGTGAGAATAACAAGGTAGCTGGAGCCCTAATCCTGCAGTCGGAGATAATGGCCTGCCATTCTGCCAGAAAGGCCAACAACCACCCCCTGATGTGCGGGTGAGGACACCCCGGCTTGGCATCAGACCCCTTTCTTTGCAGAAGGCATCAGACGACTTCCCATGGACAGTTGATGTCAAGACCTCCCAAAGCATGGGCTGGCAGATGAAGAGGACCATTGTCCCATAGAAGAGCCCAAGTATGGATGAGAGCGCCTGAAGGGATTAAAATTAGGATGCTCCGAATCCCTGGAAGGACAGGATCTATTCACAGGCAGCGACTTGAGTCTGTAATCCTGCACACTGGTCATATCGTCATCCAGACCCTGGCCGAAGAACAGCAGCTGTCCCTTAAAGGGCAACAGCTCATGGTTGCTTTAGAAGAAATCACCAGACCACTGCCGGATCCAGAGCATCCTGTGAGCCGAAACTTGAATAGGCAGAAAAGGGGGCAATGTCTGGAAAGCAGTACATACTAATGCTTGAACCATGGAAAACAAGATTCTGGATCTAGAAGCTGTGATAGAAGAAGAGTTTGATATAGTGGCAATCATGGAGATGTGGTTCACAGAGAATCATGATTGGGATGTAGTTATACCGAGCTATAATCTGTTCAGGAAAGACAGGGTAGGAAGAAAAGGAGGGGGAGTAGCATTATATCTTAAATAATAAAATGCTAGCCGCGCATGCGCACTTGCCTCGCTTGTTCCCTGATCCCTTTTCTGTCGGGATGTGGCAAGACAAGTGCGCATGCGCACTTATTACGTCACTGACGGAGAGCAGCGAATGCAGGAAGCGGAGTGGCCAGGTAAAAAAAAAAAAAACAACCGAGCGAGCCGGGCCGCTGAGAAAGCACGGGAGGCCTGGCCCGGGCTGCGGACGGGTAAGGAGCTGAGGCAGTGAGCCTTCCCTGCGGCTGAAATGGAGCCTGGCCACCCTCCGCGACAGACCACAGGAGTCAGAGTCGTTTTCCGCTCACCCCCCTTCCCGCGGACCCGACTACCTTGCCAATTCAAACAGCGTGTGAAGCAGTCTTCACACGCTGCTTCGGGCCCTTCTACTTCCCTGATTTGCTCTGCCGCGACTCTGATGATGTCATCAGGGACGTGCCAGAGTAAATCAGGGCAGTAGAAGGACCCGAAGCAGCGTGTGAAGACTGCTGCACACGCTGCTTGAATCGTCGGGTAGGTAGTTAGGTCCTTGGGAAGGGAAGGGAAGGGGGGGGTGCAAGGACTCTGGGGAGAATGGCAGACAACGGCCCTGTACTAACTCCCGTGGACAGGGGGAGCAGGAAGGGGTGCTGATGGACAGGGGGGGGGAAATGAAGGGAGCAGGAAGAGGTGATGATGGACAGAGGGAGCAGGAAGAGGTGATGATGGACAGGGGGGGAAAAATGAAGGGAGGCCTACTGCTGGACAGAGTGAGCAGGAAGAGGTGATGATGGACACAGGGGAAAAATGAAGGGAGGCTTACTGCTGGACAGGGGGAGCAGGAAGAGGTGCTGATGGACAGGGGGGAGGTAAAACAAAGGGAGAAGGGCTGCTGCTGGATAAGGGGAGCAGTGAAGGGGTGGTGGTGGACACAGGGGAGGTAAAAATAAGGGAGAATGGACAGGAAAAAGCGGCTAAGGAGACAGAGAGAGAAAGAAATAAAGACAGACATACATATATTCTAGCACCCGTTAATGTAACGGGCTATAAAGCTAGTGTTAAATAACATATTAAAACCACACAATTGCAGGATTTGCAGGGTAAGGAATAGGCATTGTGGGTCAATCTGGAAAGAGGGAATGGAAAATGTAATTACATTGGTGTGATATACAGGCCTTCTTCACAGACGGAAGAAGTGGACAGAGATTTAACAGTAGACATTCAGGCCCGGATTCTGTATAGGACGCCGGTCCAGGCGTACTATAAAGAATCAGGCCTACACCCGCCCAAAGTTAACCCGATTCTGTAACCAACGTCCATGTTGCAGACGCCGATTACAGAATCGGGTTTAACATGCCCAACCCCCCTCCCCGGACCCCGCCAACGGCCCCCCCAAAAGGAAGATGCCCAACTCCTCCTGCCGGACCCCCCAACGCCCTCCATAAGATCGCCGGCAGGAAGGTGCTCAACCTTTCCTGCTGACAGAACAACCCCCAACGAGCGCTGGCAGGAAGGTGCTCAACCCTTCCTGCTGACAGAACCCGCCCCCCCCCCCCCGACGATCGCGGCAGGAGGGTACCCAACCCTTCCTGCTGACCCCCCCAACGGCCCTCCCAACAATCGCGGCAGGAGGGTACCCAACCCCTCCTACCGACCCCCCCAACCGATCGCCCCTCCTGCCAGCCCCAACGGGCCCCCTAAGATCACCGGCAGGAGGGTGCCCAACCCCTCCTGCTGGACCCCCCCCAACGAATCCCCTCACCCCAGAACTCCTTAGTCTTACTTTCCAAGTTGGACCGGACGACTTCTCGCACGTCCGGCCAGCAGGCCCGCCTTCGTCCAAATGAGGCGGGCTCGCCCCTCCCCTGCCCAACCCACAGGATCCTAGGGCCTGATTGGCCCAAGCGCCTAAGGCCCCTCAGAATATATTAAAAAAGGGGAAGTTTTACTAATATGTGATTTTAACATGTTGGATGTTAACTGGAGTATCCCTATTGCGGGATCTTCTAGAAGTAGGGAGATCTTTGCAAAAAGTAAATTTGATCACGTTTCTCTGCTCCTGCAAAAACTTCATTGGCTTCCTATAATTTCCAGGGTTTATTTTAAATGTGCCTGCATAACATTTAAGATCTTGCATGGCATCCTTACTCCTTTAATTCCCCTATCTTGGAATTCTGTAAGATCTGACATAACCAGATCTACCCAAAAATTTAAATTGTCCTTTCCTACGCTGAAAGGCGTTACCTACATTGGCAAATTAGCAAAGTCTCTACTGAGCTGTGGAATGATTTTCCTATTCATCTGCGCAATCTGGGTTCTTTCCAATCATTTCGAAAACATCTGAAAACTTGGCTTTTTTCAAAGTTATAAATTCCGCTCCTCTCCAGACTATTCCAAATCCATATTGTATCTGTTCTTCTTTCTCATTTTATTGTAAACCGTGCCGAGTTCTAAAGTTATAGAGAAGATGCAGTATAGAAGCCGTAGGTTTAGTTTAGATCTTGGATTCTCTACAAGAACTGTTCTAGCAGTTGGTAATGGAACCCATGCAGGATGGGGTCATATTGGACTTAGTGCTTACAAATGGGGAAAGTGTTTCTGATGTTACAGTGGGTAATCATCTGGCATCCAGTGATCACTGCATGGTATGATTTAATATAAAAACAGATATAGAGTGGGCTCATTCAAAAGTAAAGGTTCTAGGCCAGGGATGGGCAACGAGGGCCACAATCTAGTCAGGTTTTCAGGATTTCCCCAATGAATATGCATGAGATCTATTTGCATGCACTGCCTCCATTGTATGCAAATGGATCTCATGCATATTCCTTGGGGAAATCCTAAAACCCGACTAGATTGCAGCCCTTGTTGCCCACCCCTGTTCTAGACTTAAAAAAAAAAAAAAAAACTTTGTTCGGAGGGGAGATTATGTCAAGGAATAGCTGTCGAGATGGGAACATCTGGAAGGAGTAAAAACTGAAAGTGGGCAAAACTGAAAGGAGTAATTGTAAGGACAAAAAATCTTTTTGCGAGGCAAGTAAGAAAGAGGAAAAGAAGGCCACTTTGGTTCTCAAAAGTAGTAGCTGAGAAGGTAAGGAATAAACTACAAAAGATTGCAGAAAGAGGAAGACAGGCAAAAATATCTAGAAAAGTTAAGAGAGGCTGGTCGTGTAGTCAGGAAAGCAAAGATACAAATGGAAGAAAAAATAGCTGATATGGTAAAATGGGGAGACAAAACATTTTTTAAGATATATCAGTGATAGGAAGAAGTGCAAAAGTGGCATTGTGAGACTCAAAGATGAAGGAGAGGAATAAGTAGAAGCTGATAAAGAAAAGGCTGAATTGCTTAACAAATATTTGTTTTGTGTTCATGGCTGAAACACCAGGAGTGGGACTGCAGAAACAGGGATGGAGTAGTGCTACACCCTGATTGATTTTCAGAAGATTGTGCTTGTGCTAAATAAAAGGTAGACAAAGCGATGGGCCGGATGGTGTACATCTGAGGATGCTGAAGGAACTTAAGGAAGTTCTGGTGGCTCCGTTAACTGACCTTTTCAATGCTTCTCTAGAGTCGGGAGTTTTACCAGAGGACTGGAGAAGGGCGGATGTGATCCCTCTCCACAAAAGTGGAACTAAGGAAGAAGTAGGGAATTAAAGGCTGGCAAGTCCGACTTCTGTGGGAATCAAATTAATGGAAACACTTTCAAAACAGAGAATGGTGACGTTTCTGGAACCTGGTGGATTACAGGATCAAAGGCAACATGGATTCACTAGATGTAGGTCTTGTCAGACAAATCTGATCAATTTCTTAGACTCGGTCCAGAGAATTGGATAGAGGGAGTGTGCTAGATGTGATGTATTTAGATTTTAGCAAAGCCTTTGACAGATGCCCATTCTCTCCTGCTGCCACACAGTACTCCCCCCACCTCTCCCCCTTACCTTGAATTAGTTGGCTGACAGGAGATGCCTACTCCCTGCAGCCAGCTGGCCCGCCTTTTCAAAATGGGTCTTCCCCTCCCCAGTGCATCCTGGGGAGGGGCCTGAGGCTTTGAATGGCCCAGGTTAACATAAGAATTGCCGCTGCTGGGTCAGACCAGTGGTTCATCGTGCCCAGCAGTCCGCTCAAAGACCAGTGCCCCGAGTCTAGTCTTACCTGCGTACGTTCTGGTTCAGCAGGAACTTGTCTAACTTTGTCTTGAATCCCTGAACGGTGTTTTCCCCTATAACAGCCTCTGGAAGAGCATTAAAGATTTCTACCACTCTCTGGATGAAGAACTTCCTTACGTTTGTTCCTATGCTTCTTATCCACATAGGTACGAACGACACTGCAAGGAACACCCAGGAGACCATCGCCAGAGACTTCGGAGCCTTGGGTGTGAGGCTGAAGCAGACGGGTGCGCAGGTGGTCTTCTCTTCAATCCTCCCAGTCAGAGGCAAGGGAAGAGCCAGAGATGAATGTATCCTAAGAACCAACGAATGGCTACAAGGATGGTGTCGGGATATGAACTTTAGATTCCTGAATCATGGAGAGGCGCTACAAGGACTTCTGGGACCAGACAGACTCCACTTGACCAGCAGAGGTAAGAACATCTTCGGACACCGACTAGCCCGCCTACTTCGTAGGGCTTTAAACTAGGTAAGTTGGGGGAGGGTACCTACTCATGTACTGGTGCGGAAAGGAACTATCCTGATGGGATGGACTCTGCTTCCAAGGTAAGGGCACACATAGCAAACAGTTCTCTAGGAGCCACACAGACTCAGGTGGAAAAAGCCTTACAGCGACCTAGCAAACACAATGTGTGGAGGGCCATGTATATTAATGCTCACAGTTTAGGCAATAAAATTCTAGAGCTGGAAACTGAAATAAGGGATGCCAACCTAGACTTGGTGGCAATAACCGAAACATGGTTTACGGACTCACATGGGTGGGATATGACTATACCGGGGTACAATCTACTTCGTCGTGACAGAGAGGGCAGGTTAGGTGGTGGGGTAGCACTATACATTAAAAAAGACATCAAAACCACCAGGATCACAGATGTCAAATACACCGGGGAGTCCTTCTGGGTTAACCTGGCAAGAGGTGGCAATAAATGCCTGTATCGTGGTGTGGTATACAGACCCCCAAGACAAATGGAAGACATGGACACGGAATTAATTGAGGACATAGAGAATATCACTCTACGGGGCGACACTGTACTGCTTGGGGACTTCAACATGCCTGATGCAGACTGGAACACATTTTCAGCAACCACCAGTAGCAGCAAGAGGCTTTTGGCCTCCATAAATGGTACACAACTAAAACAGATGGTAACGGAGCCCACTAGGGCCCAGGCGATCCTTGACCTGGTACTCACCAACGGGGAAAGCGTCTCAGAGGTCTTGGTAGGAGTTACGCTAGCCTCCAGCGACCATAACATGGTATGGTTCAACCTTAGGAAAGGATTCCCTAAATCAATCACAAAAACAAAGGTACTTAACTTCCGGGGCACCGACTTCACACGCATGGGAGATTTCGTCCATCAGACGCTGCAGGACCAAGCAGAGACCGGTAATGTGGAAGCTATGTGGTCGTACCTGAAATCATCCATACATGAAGCTACTAATCGCTACATAAAATCGGTAGAACATAAGAACATAAGCAGTGCCTCCGCTGGGTCAGACCATAGGTCCATCCCGCCCAGCAGTCCGCTCCTGCGGCGGCCCGAACAGGTCACGGCCTGTCTGAGTCACTAGAAGGGGCCCCCTTGCCACCTTGGTTTCCCATTGAGTCCTATCTTCCCATCGAAGTCCTAACCCTCCGGTCTTGCACATGCACGACCTGGTTGGATTTCTATACTTATTACCTGGTTAGCTTTCTATACCTGTGTTACATCCCAGCACCTCTCTCAGTATCCCACGATCCCCCTATCCCTCAGGAATCCGTCCAATCCCTGTTTGAATCCTTGTACCGTACTCTGCCTGATCACTTCCTCCGGTAGCGCATTCCAAGTGTCCACGACCCTTTGTGTGAAAAAAAACTTCCTTGCATTTGTTCTGAACCTATCTCCCTTCAGTTTCTCCGAATGCCCCCTCGTGCCTGTTGACCCCTTCAGCCTGAAGAATCTGTCCCTATCCACCCTCTCTATGCCCTTCATGATCTTGAAGGTCTCTATCATATCTCCCTTGAGCCTTCTTTTTTCCAGAGAGAAGAGCCCCAGCCTATCCAACCTCTCGGCGTATGGGCAGTGTTCCAGCCCTCTTACCAGTTTCGTTGCTCTCCTTTGGACTCTCTCAAGTACCGCCATGTCCTTCTTGAGGTACGGCGACCAATATTGAACGCAGTATTCCAGATGTGGACGCACCATCGCTCGATACAATGGCATGATGACTTCCCGCGTCCTGGTTGTTATGCCCCTCTTTATGATGTCCAGCATCCTGTTGGCTTTTTTCGAGGCTGCTGCGCACTGTGCAGATGGCTTCAGTGATGCATCCACCAGCACACCCAAGTCTCTCTCAAGACTGCTGTCTCCCAACAATGCCCCTCCCAATTTGTAGTTGAACAACGGGTTCTTTTTCCCTATATGCATGACCTTGCATTTTTCCACGTTAAAGCGCATTTGCCATTTGTTTGCCCAGTCTTCCAGCTTGTCCAGGTCCCTTTGCAGGTCCTCACACTCCTCCCTGGACCTAACTCTGCCGCACAGTTTGGTATCGTCTGCAAATTTTATAACCTCGCACTTTGCCTCCTTTTCCAGGTCATTGATAAATATGTTGAAAAGTAACGGCCCCAGCACCGATCCCTGTGGCACACCGCTCGTGACTCCCCGGCAAAGACAAACGGCAAAGAAACAATAAACCCCAATGATTCACTGAGGAGATCTCGCACCTCATTAAGGAGAAGAAAACAGCATTTTTTTCCTACAAACGTACGCAGAGAAGGGAAACCAAAGTAGAATATAAGACCAGGTCTGCAGCGGTCAAAACAGCAATTAGGGAGGCCAAACTTCGAGTGGAAGAAACTTTGGCAAAAAACATTAAAAAAGGGGACAAATCTTTCTTCAGGTATATTAGTGATAGGAAAAGGAACACAGACGGCATAGTACGCCTTAGAAGACCGGACGGAAACTACGCAGTGGCGGATTCTGAAAAAGCCGAAATACTAAATGAATATTTCTGTTCAGTCTTCACCTGTGAGGCACCGGGACACGGACCACAGCTGAAGGCAAAACAAATTGCGGAAGACCCGTTTCAGAATTTTGAGTTCACACCTGAAGACGTCTACAGTGAGCTGACAAGGCTCAAGGAGAACAAGGCCATGGGACCGGACAATTTACACCCAAGAGTGCTTAGAGAATTGAGAGATGTTCTGGCGGAACCGTTGGCCGTGCTCTTCAATCTCTCACTAAGCACGGGGAAAGTTCCGTTGGACTGGAAAACAGCCAACATCATTCCTCTGCATAAAAAGGGTTGCAAGGCTGAGGCTGCGAACTATAGACCGGTGAGTCTCACTTCAATAGCGTGTAAACTCATGGAAACACTAATTAAGCATAAATTAGATACGGTCTTGAATGAGGGGAATCTCCGGGACCCCAGTCAACATGGATTCACCAAGGGTAGGTCCTGCCAGTCCAATCTTATCAGCTTCTTTGACTGGGTAACAAGAAGGCTGGACTCGGGAGAGTCCTTAGACGTCGTATACCTTGACTTCAGCAAGGCTTTTGACAGTGTCCCACACCGCAGACTGCTAAACAAGATGGAATCAATGGGGTTAGGAGTAACACTAACTGCATGGGTTAAAGATTGGTTAAGTGGCAGACTTCAGAGGGTGATGGTTAACGGCACCCTCTCCAAAACGTCGGAAGTGACCAGCGGAGTGCCGCAGGGCTCAGTCCTGGGTCCACTCCTCTTCAACATATTCATTAGGGATTTGACTCAAGGGCTTCAAGGTAAGGTAACCTTATTCGCTGATGATGCCAAACTATGCAATATCATAAACGGCTACAATCTGCAGAATACTATGTTACAGGACCTCCGTACTTTAGAAAGCTGGTCCTCTGTCTGGCAGCTGGGCTTCAACGCCAAGAAATGTAAGGTCATGCATCTCAGAAATGGAAATCCATGCAGAACTTACACCTTGAATGGAGAAACTTTGACCAAGACTACAGCAGAACGAGACCTGGGAGTGATCATCAGTGCAGACATGAAGACTGCTACTCAAGTGGAGAAGGCTTCATCTAAGGCACGGCAGATGATGGGTTGTATCAAGAGAAGTTTTGTCAACAGGAAGCCTGAGGTCATGATGCCATTGTACAGAGCCATGGTGAGACCTCATCTGGAATACTGTGTGCAATTTTGGAGGCCACATTACCGTAAAGATGTGCTCAGAATTGAGTCGGTTCAGCGGATGGCCACCAGGATGGTCTCGGGGCTAAAAGGTCTCTCGTACGAAGAGAGACTGAACAAATTGCAGCTCTATACTCTCGAGGAGCGTAGGGAGAGGGGAGACATGATTGAGATATTTAAGTACATCACGGGACGGGTCGAGGTGGAAGATGATATCTTTCTTCTCAAAGGACCCTCGAACACAAGAGGACATCCGCTCAAACTCAGGGGAGGGAAGTTTCGTGGAGACGTCAGGAAGTACTACTTCACAGAACGAGTGATAGAGCATTGGAACAAGCTTCCAGTACAGGTGATCGAGGCCAGCAGTATCCCAGACTTCAAGAATAAATGGGATACCTATGTGGGATCACTGCGAGAGTCATACCAATGAATAGGGTCGCTAGGATATAGACTTAATAGAGCAGGTCAGTAGAGTTAAGGGGGCCAGTAGACTTAAAAGGGGGTCAATGGTATGGGCAGACTTGATGGGCTGTAGCCCTTATCTGCCGTCATCTTTTTATGTTTCTATGTTAATCTATCCCCTTTTAACTTTAGAGAGTGCCCTCTCGTTCTCTCTACCTTGGAGAGGGTGAACAACCTGTCTTTAACTACTAAGTCTATTCCCTTCATTATCTTGAATGTTTCGATCATGTTCCCTTTCAGTCTCCTCTTTTCAAGGGAGAAGAGGTCCAGTTTCTCTCATAGAAAGGACCTTAAACAACCTGTCTCAGGCTCTGATTTGCCCAGACAACCTGGGCCAATCAGAGCCTGAGGCCCATCCCTGGTGCACCGGGGAGGGGAAGGCCCACCCAAAAGAGTACGGACAGCTGGCCGCAGGGATCAGGCATCCCCCCGGTCAGCTAACCAATTCAAGGCAAGGGGGAGAGGAGTGCTGTGTAGCAGCAGGAAAGAATGGGCATCTCTCCTGCTGCTAGGAAGGAGGGAGCGGTGTTGGTTGGAAGCAGGAAAGATTGAACATCTCTCTTGCTGTTGTGCTTTTGGTTCTTTTTCTTTTTGCATTTATTCTGCGCATGTGCCCATCGCTATCACCAGCGATGGGCACATGCAAATTTAGTGAGTCTTCACCAACCTCATTTGCATGAGCATTTTTCGGAGAATGATTCGCTTTTTTAAATTCGCTACCAGAACGGCTGCAATAGCAGCCCGCCATTTTTTAAGAATCTAGGCCTCAGAGAATAATTAAGCTCTGGAACGCACTGCCACAGGTTGTGGTAAGAGCGGATAGAGTAGCTGGTTTTAAGAAAGGTTTGGACAATTTCCTGGAGGAAAAGTCCATAGTCTGTTAATGAGAAAGACACGGGGGAAGCCACTGTTTACACTGGATCAGTAGCATGGAATGTTGCTACTCTTTAGGATTCTAGAATCTTGTTACTCTTGGATTCTGGAATCTTACTATTCCTTGAGATTCTGTATGAAATGTTGCTACTCTTTGGGTTTTGGCCAGGTACTAGGGACCTGGATGGGCCACTGTGAGAATGAGCTACTGGGCTTGATGGACCATTAGTCTGACCCAGCAAGGCTATTCTTATGTTCTCAATATTGTAAATAAACTTACTCTGTAAAATGATTCTAGTTCTTCCTTAATGTCAATTATGCCTGATAAAGCATATCAACAAAATCAGGTAAAAACCCATCCTCCACGGCAGGAGTTGACCCCTAAACTTGTTGGGACTGTTTGGAGGATTTACCAGGTTTATCCCCCGAGACGCACTTGCATTTCGCTCTAGCGTCACCTGCGCACTCTCCCCAGGGCCCCCTGACTCCATTTTCATAGGAGTCGGGACAGAAGGTGCTAGAAGACCCTTCCCATTGAGGTCGAAGGCACCGAATCCAGGCAAGCCTCTCACCGCTCCTGAGCCACAGTGCATGTGTAATAAGGTTGCGCACCTGACAGCCATCCACCACAAATGAGGCATGAATCCATGACATCATGCCCTGGGGAGGTTTTCTATGTGGCAAGTATAAAAAATAATTTCAAAATCAAATCTGAAAAAAAATCCAAGACAGCCATTGAGGGCCTGTTTTGACTAAAAATAGCCTAGGAAAACCACAGAGAACCCTCAAAAACAGTGATTTTAGGGGGCGGGGGTAGGGCATGGAGGGAATCCACCTAAAAATCCCTTTTAAAGACCCCCTAAATCTCTGATTGAAGATGTTAGCTTGGACTCACAGAAACATGTGCTAACAGAGCTGAAACAGCTAACAGGGAAATCTTCTGTCTCATCTTGCTGGAAAGCTGAACTTTGAATCTTCTGACTGCCCCACTGGCCTGACGTCCACAGCCGGACACCTCCGTTACCCTCAGACACATCGTGCAGTACCCCTGGCAGAGGAACGCAGTCTGGCTCCGATCCTGGGTGCGCCTCCAAAGAACCACGCAGCCTGCTTTCAACCCACTAGCAGACAAACCTGGGATGAGTTAACTCCCAAGGAAACAGTCCCTGAGCCCCGATCTGATGTGCAGAGGGTAACTCTCCAGAAACAGACTTTTCCCAAAAGTCTGCGATCTCCCACCTGGCTTGTAGGAAGAAAGACTGAGGATATAGGGACAGTGATGGGGTAAGAGGGGGAGGGATTTAAGTCTCTGAAATTTGAGGCTTCCTTTCTGGTGGGTATACGGAAGTAAAAAAACAAAACAAAACTGCAGGGGAATGTACAAGGTGCAGGAATTTATTCAATAAAAATCAAAAAAGCATATGTGGCATAGATTAAATAAACACAATAATATCCAAAAACTGGGCCTTGTATTCATGTGAATTGAACCGTGTTTCGAAAAACACTTCTTCCTCAGGGGTAAAAATGGTGTTATGGACAAATGTCATGCTGTACCAAAAATGTGAGTGATGCAGTGATTGAAGTAAAATACAACGCCAATGGTGAATACAGGAATAATGTAAAAGAAAATTGGCGTTATATTTTACTTTAATCTTTATAAATTTTTTCAATTGACAATGTGATGCTCTTTAATTGTTTCCTTGAGAAAGGCAAGGAATTGCTAAAGCACTGCAGACTATGGCGTTGTAATTTTTCAAATGTTTTGATCCAGCGTTTGGCAAAAACAAAACCACAAACTCATGTACCAAAGGCTGAGTGGAATTGTCCAGATCAGAATGTGGGGTGGGCAGACTAGATGGGCCGTGGCCCTTATCTGCCGTCTAGTTCTATGTTTCTATGTTCTATGTTAATGAAAGTGTCCTCCAATGCATCTGATAATATAGGAATCTGGACCTTTCCACTCAGCCTTTGATAACATTTTTCTCTCCCTTTTTTAAATGATGCACATATACATTAAGTGTAAAAGAGGAATACAATAATTAAGAAACTTAGGGCTCCTTTTACAAAGGGGCGCTAGCGTTTTTAGCGCACGCTACCCGAAAAACTACGGTAGCGGCTAGCATGCCTTTGCAAAAAGAGCCCTTAAATAAGAACTACCAAGAGCAGAAATGCATACTGAAAAGTGCAAAAGTCAAATGACCAGCCAGCCAGAACATATCCTTTCAAAGAGCCATAACTTGCTTACCTAAAATCTGCAAGTTGATGACAGGGATACATGCAGACAGAATGGCACAGAGACTAATCTCATGGTGACAGATGGAACCATCATGGCCAGCTGTAAGAAAAATGACATGGACTCAAAATTAGAAAGCTTGCAATATTCCATACTTTTCCTATACTTATCTTTTCACTTTCTTAGTCCTATCAGACCAGTCTAGAACTAGTGTTTATGCCAATCGATCAGAAAACGAAGATAAGAGAAAAAAAAGTAGTTTCAAGTGATAGTCACAGAATCCTCAGTAACTAAGCAGTAGTACTCATGCTCAGTGTCACTAAAGACCAAAATATTTGGTAGCAAATTGCCTTATTTGGCCAATGCCATTTCAATTAAAAATGAAACACACACATATACTGTACTCTACCGATGTGCACCAATTCGACTGAGTTAAGAGATACAAGCAATGGAGTACCTCAGATAAAGTCAAAAGGAGCTTCTATCTGGAAATGAAAACGAAGTAGAATAACCCACCTAGCACAAACAAAAACCTCTGTATCGCTCCATAGTACGACCTTACCTGGAATATTGCATTCAATTCTGGTCTCCTTATCTCACGAAAAATCTGTATGACGGACTACTAGCAACACAAGCAGCAAAACTGGATAACCAAATCTCCAACCTACTGATAACCACCCCCGAATACAAGATCTTCAGAAAAGAAATAAAAACGATACTCTTCAAGAAATCACCGAATCACTCTTAACATATCAATTACCTTCCATCCTCCTGCCTTCACACCGCCCCACAGATACTATCAGTTCTTCTCAACTTCTCTTGAATTTACCAATGATCTTCTACTGTAACCCACCATTTATATCTCTTTTTGTAATCCGCCTTCTCAACTTCTCTTGAATTCACCAATGATCCTATATTGTAACCCACCATTTACATTACATTACATTAGTGATTTCTATTCTGCCTGTGCCTTGCGGTTCTAGGCGGATTACAAATTAGAAGAGATCTGGACATTACCGAGAGAATTACGTAACAATGATTACCTAGAGAACTACATAACAGTGATTCATGTACTTTACATGGTGTGGTAGAGGATTCAATTATAAGATATCTGGATTTTTCCGAAAGAATTACATAGCAGTGAATCAAGTGATAACAGGATACAGTGGAGAATATCAGTATATACAGGTTAAAGAAAAGAAATTACCTAACAATGACGTAAGAAGTTTGTTGGATAGTGAGGTAGATGCTTATTTAGGAATCAGAATATTTTTGGAAGGTAAGGTTCTAGGAGTTGACTACAGTGTTATTCACGAGAGGGAGAGCTTGTGAGAAAGAGGAGATTAGTTAGTAGGGACGTGTTTTTTGAATAGAAATGTTTTGATTCAAAAAACACGTCCCTACTAACTAATCTCCCCTTTCGCACAAGCTCTCACTCTCGTGAATAACACTGTAGTCAACTCCTAGAACCTTACCTTCCAAAAATATTCTGATTCCTAAATAAGCATCTACCTCACTATCCAACAAACTTCTTACGTCATTGTTAAGTAATTTCTCTGCTTTAACCCGTATATACTGATATTCTCCACTGTATCCTGTTATCACTTGATTCTCTGCTATGTAATTCTTTCGGAAAAATCCGGATATCTTATAATTGAATCCTCTACCATTTACAACTCTTTTGTAATCCGCCTTGAACTGCAAGGTAATGGCGGAATAGAAATCTCTAATGTAATGTAATGTAATATAGTGGCGCTAGAAAAGGTTCAAAGAAGAGCGACCAAGATGGTAAAGGGGATGGAACTCCTCTCGTACGAGGAAAGACTAAAACGGTTAGAGCTCTTCAGCTTGGAAAAGAGACGGATGAGGGAGATAGGATTGAAGTCTACAAAATCATGAGTGGAGTAAAATGGGTACAAGTGGATCGATTTTTCACTTCATCAAAAATTACAAAGACTAGGTGATACTTGATGAAGTTACAGGGAAATACTTTCAAAACCAATAGGAGGAAATATTTTTTCACCCAGAGGATCGTTAAGCTCTGGAATGCACTGCCAGAGGTTACAGTAAAAGCGGATAGCTTAGCTTGGTTTAAGAAAGGTTTGGACAATTTCCTGAAAAGTCCATAGTCTGTTATTCAGAAAGACATGGGGGAAGCCACTGCTTGCCCTGGATTCTTAGCAGGGAATGTTGCTACTGCTTGGGTTTTGACCAGGATTGGCCACCATGAGAATGGGCTACTGGGCTTGATGGACCATTGGTCTGACCCAGTAAGGCTATTCTTATGTTCTTATCTGGAAATCATGGCTTTAGACTCCAGCCTCCTTTTTTGGTATGACTGGTCAGAACAAAAAGATGATCTGATAGGTGAAACTCATTGGTAACTTCAAGATAACGGAAAAGCACTCACTTGACATCCAACAAATTTAACGTTTTATTCTTTTTGTTAGACCCCGTAGGGCAATGGTCTCTAACTCACGGCCCAGGCGCCACATGCAGCCCCCCAGGTACTATTTTGAGGCCCTCAGCATGTTTATCATAATCACAAAAGTAAAATAAAACAGTTACTTGATCATATGTCTCTTTAGCTATAAATGACAATATCATTAAGACTTAGCCAAAAGGAAAGATTTATAAACTATGCAAAATTGTCATTTCTTTAATAAGACATTAACTATTTTTTCTGAGGCCCTCCAAATCCTATACAAATCCAAAATGTGGCCCTGCAAAGGGTTTGAGTTTGAGACCACTGCCGTAGGGCAAAAAGCAGGCAAACGGACTTCCTGGTTGACATGGAAGCAGAGACCACTTTCAGAACTGTGAGCAAGGAGAGCCCTGCTTCCATAATCCTAAGGAAAGGCTCGTCTTGCTGATGTAAAAGTCAGCAAGAACACTTGACTGTAAGATCCCAAAGGGAAGCCTCTCATAAAAGCTCATACGGAGTTGTACTATAACCCTGCAACACGATGTTAAGGTTCCAGGAAGGGAAAGGAGAATGAACCAGGAAGCCCCCAACCACAGAGCCTCTCATGAACTGGGCAACATCTGGGTGAGAGGCCAGGGAGCCTCTTTCTCCCCAAGCTTGGAAACAGGAAAGGCCTTCCTTCTGCACTTGCATTGCTCCTACCGAGAGCCCCTTCTGTATATCAGGGGTAGGTATTTCCGGTCATCGAGAGCCACAGGCAGGTCAGGTTTTCTGGGTATCCACAATAAATATTAATGAGATAGATTTGCATCTCAAGGAGGCAGTGCATGCAAATCTACTACTACTATTTATTATTTCTAAAGCGCTGAAAAGGTGTACGCAGCACTGTATATTTTAACATACAATAGACACTCCCTGCTCAGAAGAGCTTACAATCTAATTTAGACAGGACATTACAGGGTTGGGGAGATTATGGTAGAGGAAATGATACAGAGAGCCTAGATATCTGACAAAGAGTTGAAAGCAGTTTCAAAAAAGTGGGCCTTTAGCTGGGATTTGAACACTATGGATATCCTGAAAACCTGACCTGCCTGTGGCTCTCGAGGACCGGAATTGCCTACCTCGGCTGTAGCCCTTCCTGCAAGAATTCCACGACTACCAAAATTAAAGCTCACGAAGGCCCTACATCAGTGGCCCCAACCCTGTCTAAGAGGACCACCAGGCTAGTCGGGTTTTTGGGATAGCCCTAATGAATATGCATGAGAGACATCTGTATATAATGGAGGTGACATGCATGCAAATCTGCCCCATCCATATTCATTAGGGCTATCCCAAAAACATAAGAACATAAGAAATGCCATCTCCGGATCAGACCTTCGGTCCATCAAGTCCGGCGATCCGCACACGCGGAGGCCCTACCAGGTGTACACCTGTCGTAATTTATAGTCCACCATATCCTTACATGCCTCTCTTAAGGAGATATGCATCTAGTTTGCTCTTGAAGCCTAGGACGGTCGATTCCGCAATAATCTCATCTGGGAGGGCATTCCAGGTGTCAACCACTCTCTGAGTGAAGCAGAACTTCCTGACATTAGTCCTGAACCTGTCCCCCCCTTAGCTCCATTACATGTCCTCTAGTCCGTGTCAAATTGGACAATGTAAATAATCTTCTCTGCTCTATTTTGTCGATTCCTTTCAGTATTTTGAAGGTCTCGATCATATCCCCACGCAGTCTCCTTTTCTCAAGGGAGAATAATCCTAGTGTTATAAGTCTGTCCTCGTATTCCAGTTTTTCCATACCCTTCACCAGTTTTGTTGCTCGTCTCTGCACCCTCTCCAGCAGTTTTATATCCTTCTTTAGGTAGGGAGACCAATGTTGGACGCAGTATTCCAAGTGTGGTCTGACCATTGCCCTATAAAGAGGCATTATAACTTTCTCCGATCTACTCGAGATTCCTTTCTTTATCATGCCCAACATTCTATTTGCCTTCTTTGCCGCTGCCGCGCATTGTGCCGACGGCTTCAGGGTCCTATCTATCAGTACACCCAGGTCCTTTTCTTGTTCACTCTTCCCCAGAGTTGCACCTGACATTGTATACTCGTATTCCTTATTCTTATTGCCTAAATGCATTACCTTGCATTTCTCCACATTGAACTTCATCTGCCATTTCTCCGCCCATGTTTCTAACCGACACAAGTCGCTCTGGAGTTTCTCTCTATCCTCATGCGATCTGATCGCCCGGCATAGTTTTGTATCGTCTGCAAACTTGATGATCTCACTGGATGTTCCTTCCTCCAGATCATTGATATAAATATTAAAAAGGATCGGCCCAAGTACCGAGCCCTGGGGTACACCACTAGTCACTTTCTCCCAGTCGGAGAACTTCCCATTTATGCCCACTCTCTGCTTTCGGTTTTCCAGCCATTTGCCTATCCATCTTTGTATATCCCCCTCTATGCCATGGCTTTGTAGTTTCCTGAGAAGTCTTTCATGTGGAACTTTGTCGAACGCTTTCTGGAAGTCCAAGTATATTATGTCCACCGGCTTCCCACTATCAATTTGCTCGTTCACGGTCTCAAAAAATTGGAGTAAATTCGTCAAACATGATTTCCCTTTCCTGAATCCGTGTTGACTGGGTTTCATCAAGTCGTGTGCGTCCAAGTGCCGGACCATGCTATCCTTGATCCGTGCTTCAACCATCTTGCCGGGGACAGACGTAAGACTCACAGGTCTATAGTTGCCCGGTTCCCCTCTCGATCCTTTTTTGAAAATTGGGGTGACGTTCGCTATCCTCCAGTCGTCCGGTATCTGTCCAGTTCTGATTGTCAGGTTTGCAAGTTTTTGCAATAACTCTCCGATTTCAACCTTCAATTCCTTTAAGACTCTCGGGTGAATTCCATCCGGTCCAGGGGATTTGTCACTTTTAAGTTTGTCGATCTGATAGTATATCTGGTCTAAGTCCACTTCAACTGTGGTGAGGCTGTCTTCTATTTCTCCTGCAAACACTTTCTCCGCTTCAGGTATTGTTGAGGTGTCCTCCTTCGTAAAGACGGACGCAAAGAAGGAATTTAGTTTGTCTGCGATTTGTTTATCTTCCTTGATGTACCCTTTTCTTCCCTGGTCGTCCAAGGGTCCGACTGCCTCTTTTGCAGGTTTTTTCCCTTTCACGTATCTAAAGAAGGGCTTGAAGTTTTTGGCCTCCTGGGCTATTTTTTCCTCATATTCCTGTTTTGCATCCCTCACCGCCTTGTGACATTTCTTCTGATCATCTTTATGTTTGTTCCAGGCTTCGGTTGTCTTTATGTATTTCCATTTTTTGAAAGAGTCCTTCTTTTCTTTTATGGCTTCCTTCACCTGTTTGGTAAGCCATGCCGGTTCTCTTTTGCTCTTTGATCTCCGATCTTTGGAAATCCTCGGAATGTAGAGATCTTGTGCTTCTGTGATAGTATTTTTCAGTAGGGACCATGCTTGATCTACCGTTTCAAGTTTGTCCACCTTCTTTTCGAGTCGTTTTTCTACCATGGCTCTCATGCTATCGTATTTACCCTTTTTAAAGTTCAATGTGGTGGTTAAGGTTTTGGCATGTTTCCCTTTCCCGATGTCAAGTTTAAAGTTAATTACATTGTGATCACTCGTTCCCAGTGGAACCATGACTTCCACTACTGTTATCGGTCCCGTGAGGCCATTTAGGACCAAGTCCAAGGTGGCGTTGCCTCTTGTCGGCTCTTTTACCATTTGTTCCAGGAAGCAATCCCCTAGCACCTCCAGGAACTTGGCCTCCTTGCCGCAGTTGGAGGTTGCTAGTTTCCAGTCTATCCCTGGGAAATTGAAGTCTCCCAATATAATTACATTGCCTGTCTTGCATTCTTGTTTGATTTCCTCCATCATTTCTGAGTCAGTTTCCTCCGCCTGTCCTGGGGGACGATAGTAAAGGCCAATTTTCGTATCTGCTCCAAATTGACCAGGAATCTTGATCCAGAGTGACTCAAGCTTCTCTTTCATTTCTGTTGTAACCATTTCAACAGAATCTATTCCCTCCTTAATATATAGAGCAATACCTCCACCTTTCTGCCCTACTCGATCTCTTCTATACAGCTTGTATCCCTGTAGTACTGTGTCCCATTTGTTTTCTTCATTCCACCATGTTTCTGTTATGCCAATGATATCCAATATGTCATGTCTTGCTATTGTCTCTAGTTCCCCCATTTTGTTACCTAGACTTCTAGCATTCGTATACATACATCTAAGTTCCCTACGTGTTACCTTTTTGGACCTTCTACTCTTGGCCGTCCCTGTAGTTTCAATTACGATATCCTTAACTGCTCCTGTGTTATCACCCTTGTTTGCTGTGTGGTCGTCCCCCTCCTGTGTCTGATTTGTCCCTTCCTGCTTTTTCTCCCTTATTTGCCGTGAGGTCATCTTCTCTTGTGTAGGAGTAATTTTCCTTGGCTTCTTCGTCGGGGCATCCTGCTATCCGTGCCATCGACCGGTGGTCGACTGTCGGCTTTCCCCTATCTTTCAGTTTAAAGCCTTCTCAATTGCCTTCTTCATGTTGCCTGCCAAAACTCTTGCTCCTTCTTTGTTGAGGTGTAGTCCGTCCCTTCTGTAGTACTTGCTTTTTCCCCAGAACGCCGTCCAGTTGCGCACGAAGTCGAAGCCTTCTTCTTCGCACCATCGTCTCATCCAGGCGTTGATTACTTGCAATTCCCCTTGTCTCTTTCCATCCGCTCTTGGTACTGGGAGGATCTCAGAGAAGGCCACCTTCACCTCCCTGATCTTCAGTTTTCTTCCAAGTGAGCGGAGCTGGCCCTTCAGCTCTTCCCTGTCATACTTCCGCCCGCTCACATCATTTGTTCCCACGTGGATAAGCACAGCGGTGTCCTCTCCCCGTGCGCCATCTATGATCCTGGAGATCCTGTTGGTCACATCCTTCACTCTTGCTCCAGGCAGACAGGTGACGACTCTGTCCTCTCTTCCTCCTGCGGTGTGGCTGTCCACATGTCGTATAATGGAGTCGCCTACGATGATCCCCATCTCGACTCGACTGGCCTGGTGGTCCTCTGCTCTACATCCACACCAACACAGAAAGGACTTCCAGGCCTTAGCATAGGCTACCACCGTTGACAGTTTCTTAGCTCTGAGAAACGTGGTGACCACATCTGAATAACCCTTGCTCATCAATCTAGAAGGTCGAGACTGTTTAGGCTTAGGCTTGGGCCGAAGAATGGACTGAAAAGATTTTTCATGGTCAGACAGTTTCTTCGTCACGGTCTTGATGGACTCGTCAAACAAATCCGCCCCTGCACAAGGAACGTTGGCAAGTCTGTCCTGGAGATTCGGGTCCATGTCAATGGTCCGAAGCCATGCCAATCGACGCATAGCCACAGAACAGGCGGCAGCTCGGGCCGAAAGCTCGAAGGCATCGTAGGACGATTGCATCAATTGGAGGCGAAGCTGGGACAGCGAGGCCACCACTTCCTCAAATTCGAAGCGAGCCTGCGACTCGATGTATGGTATAAACTTCCGAAGAACAGGCAGGAAGAACTCCAAATAAGTGGCAAAATGAAAAGTATAATTGAGAACTCTGGATGCCATCATAGAGTTCTGGTAAATGCGCCGACCAAACTTATCCATGGTCCTGCCCTCGCGGCCCAGAGGTACCGAGGCATACACCTGGGACGGATGAGACCTCTTGAGGGAGGATTCGACCAGCAGGGACTGATGAGAGAATTGAGGGCCCTCGAATCCCTTGTGATGCACCGTGCGGTACCGAGCATCCAATTTGCCAGGAACAGCAGGAATAGAGTACGGCGTTTCAAAACACCTCATGAACGTCTGGTCGAGGAGCTTGTGCAAAGGCAGACGCAGAGACTCGGCAGGAGGATGAGGTAAATGCATAGTGTCGAGGTACTCCTTGGAGTACCGAGAACCGGAATCCAGGGTAATGTCCAGGTCATCCGCCATTTGCCAGAGGAAAGACGAAAAGGACAGCTGGTCCGCCAGCACAGGCCTGCAAAACGGACTGGAGGAAGTCGAGGCCTCGGGATCCACAGAGACCTGTGATCGACAGGGTGAATATGAGACACAGGGATCCTCGAACTCCGGTCCCGGAGGAGACACATCCGACGAGGAATACCCCATACGAGGCAGCTTCTTCTGCGGCGAGATCGTAGAATGTCGAGAGGAGTGCCTCGAAGAATGCCTGGATCGATGCCCCTCCCGGTGCCTGGAAGGGGATCTAGATCGGCGATGTTTAGAATGGTCCCCGGAAGCCTCCAACGAGTAGATGGGACTCGAGGCCGTAGAGCGTAGAGGTGGAAGATTCGACGCCTCTCGAGACGCAGTCGAGGCCTGATAAGGAGTGCGAAAGAACTCCTCTTGCCGTTTGCTATGCCCAGGGCTTCGATTAACCGAAGAGGGATTCCACACCTCTTCATCCGGAGGCATAATGGGCTCTAAAGGGGGCATGTCACTAAAAGAGCCCGCCTCGAGGGACCGGCCCCCAAGCGCCGCTCCTCCTCGCCGAGCAGTGAGAGCGAACGGCGAGGAGGAGGGGGTGGTCCGCCCCCCGGAGGCCACCACCACCAGACACTTGGCTGGTCACCCTGGATCGTGGCTATCAACTTGGGTCCCATGGTGGTCATGAGCTCGACAAACTGAGCCTCCAACAGGGACCGCAACGAAGCCGACAAGGAGGTTGCCGCACCTAAAGTGGGGCCCCCTGCAAGGTCTTCGCGCTCCTTCGTGGTCGAGTGCTTTTGCTTGGAAGCCTTCGGCACTTTGAGAACCACGGGTGGAATGGGAGGAGGAGGTACCTGATCCGAGGAGACGAAGGAAGGCACCGGTGCAGCAGGCGGAGTCGAAGCCGGGACAAAAGAAGCCGGTTTCAGAAGACTCGATGCCGCAGAAGTGGCGGGAGGCTTCACCGGAACAGAGGAAGCGCTGGTCGAAGTCGAAGCTGAAGGTTCCTGGGCAGCTTCCATCTTAAACATCAACTCCCACAAAAAACAGCGACGCTTGAACACACGTGCTGTGAGAGTGGAACAAGGCCGGCACGATTTTGGGAAATGTTCTGGACCAAGACACTGCAGGCAGCGTCGATGCGGGTCCGTCAGCGAAATCGCGCGCTGGCACTTGCTACACTTTTTAAAACCGGTAATTGGCCGGGACATAGGCCGAAAAAGCTCCGCCGCGAGATCGAAGGAGCGGGGCCTGAGCCATGCGGCCGACCCGGTCGACGCACCGGAAGAAAAAAATTATTATTATTATTTTTTTTTTAAAATAAGAAACAAAACGAAACAAGCACACGATAAAGAGAAAATAAACTCAAAACCGCGGCAAGGAAGAAGGCAAAAAAACGGGTTCAATTGGCGCAGAATTGAAGTAGAACTTCTCAGCTCCGCAGAAAGAAAAGAACTGAGGAGACACGCCCGGACCATCGGGCGGGAAGGCACTGGCGCATGCACGGTGCGGGCTTCTCGTAACTTCTGAGTTTCTGCAAGCAAGTATGCTTGCGAGACGTCCGTATCGGGGCTCTGTCGGATGACATCACCCACTAGTGAGAATACCTGCCTGCTTGTCCTGGGATAAGACACTGACTGACAGAGATGAAGAAGAGCTTCCAGGCGCTGTGGAGGAAGGAACGCTCTGAGTTGGATAGTATCTAGAACCGCCCCGATGAAGGGAAGAGACTGGGTAGGTTGCAGATAAGATTTTGGGAAGTTGATCTCGAACCCCAGACTCTGCAGGAACCAAATAGTCTTTTGGGTCGCCGAGATGACCCCTGGAGCCGAGGCAGCTTTGATGAGCCAGTCGTCGAGGTAGGGAAACACCTGAAGACCATGGTTCCGGAGTGCAGCGGCCACCACCACCAGACACTTGGTGAAAACTATGGGAAACGAGGACAGGCTGAAAGGGAGCACTCGATACTGCAGATGAAGATGTCCCACCCGAAATCTGAGGAATTTGCGAGAGGCCGGATGAATGGGAATGTGAGTGTAGGCCTCTTTTAGATCCAGAGAGCATAACCAGTCGTTCTGCTCGAGGAGGGGGTAGAGAGAAGCTAGGGTCAGCATGCGAAACCTCTCCTTGACCAGGAACTTGTTGAGTACCCTGAGGTCCAGAATAGGATGCAGATCACCCGTCTTCTTCGGAACAAGGAAGTACCAGGAGTAGAACCCTCGGTTGTGTTGGTCCACAGGGACCGGCTCGATGGCCCGACGCCGGAGCAGAGCCTGAGCTTCCTGAAGAAGAAGGGCGGTCTGGGTCAAGTTGGAAGGATACTCTCTTGGAGGATGGTCCGGGGGGACCCGATGGAACTGAAGAGAATATCCTTCCCTGATGATGGTAAGGACCCAAAGGTCAGTGGTTATAGCCATCCATCGATGGTAAAAATGATGGAGGCGACCCCCAATTGGAAAGACAGGGGATAGCAGAACGGTGTTGGTTATGCTCCCAACAAGAGAGTCAAAAAGGCTGAGGAGCCTTGGGAACAGCAGAAGGCTGAGGTTTTTGTTGAGACTTCTGCGGAGGCTTTCTCTTCGCCTGTTGCCTCGCAGCAGGAGCCTGCCTGGGAGTGTAATACCGTTGGTATATCAAGGGTGGTCGAGAAGAAAAGATGAAAAAGACAGCTGGTCCGCCAACACAGGACGCTGAGACGGACTCGAAGTCGACATCCAAGGAGACATGGGATCTACAAGGAGAGAATGATCTGAAGGTATCCTCGAACTCCGGGCCCGGAGGAGGCGAGACATCCGAAGATGAATACACCATACGAGGAAGCTTCTTCTGAGGCGAGATGGTAGAATGTCTGAACGAATGCCTCGAAGAATGCCTGGAGCGGCGCTCCACACTCCGTCTTGAAGGAGATCTGGAACGACAATGCGAAGATGGCTCCGCAGAGGCCTCCAACGAGTAGATGGGGCTGGAGGCCGTAGAGCGAAGAGGAGGTTAGGTCAACGCCTCTCAAGCAGCATGCCACGGGTTGGGAGACGGCTTGGCAGGCAAGAGGCTCTGGAAGAAATCCTCCTGATGACGCACAGAGCTTCGGCTCCTTGGAGGCAAATCCCAATCATCTCTGACCGAGGCGGGGATGGGTTTCAGAGGCGGCATCTCACTAAGCGAAGCACTCCTCGATGAACTTGCAGCCAAACGCCGAGCCTCCTCGCTTAGCAGTGAGAGCGAACGGCGAGGCGGAGGAGGAGGAGGAGGAGGCTTGACCCCACAAGGAGGTTCCGCATGCCCATTACAGAATTAATCCAGGTACCTCTCCTACCTTGTAACCAAAAAAAAACCCAAGAAACCCCAAAACTGTTGTAACTTCACTATAAATGTCCAGTTAGCTTTTTTGTAATCCGCCCTGAACTGCAAGGTATAGGCAGAATAGAAGTCCCTAATATAATGTAATGCTGGATTGTGGCAAGCCACTTGGGCCCCATGGTAGTCATGAGCTCGAAGAAGTGGGCTTCCATGAGCGACCGCATCGAAGCTGACAAGGGGGGAGCCGCATCCGAAGTGGGACCCCCTGCACGGTCTTCGCGGTCCCGGGCAGCCGAGTGCTTAGCCTTAGAAGCCTTAGGCACCTTAAGAACCACTGGGGGAACGGTCTGTGGAGGCACCTGACCTGAGGAGACCAAAGAAGGCACCAGAGCAGGAGGCGGGGGTCGAAACCGGAATGAAGGAAGACGGTTTCAAAAGACCCGATGCAGCAGGAGCAGATGCCGACGTCGAAGTGCTGGTCGAAACCGAAGGTTCCTTGGAAGCCTCCATAGCGAACATCGACTCCCACAGGAAACAGCGACGCTTGAAAGCACGTGCTGTTAAGAGTGGAACAAGGCCGGCACGATTTCGGAAGATGTTGAGGCCCGAGACACTGTAAACAGCATCGATGCAGGTCCGTCAACGAAATCGCACGCTGGCACTTGATACACTTTTTAAAACCGGTAATAGACCGGGACATAGGCCGAAAAAGCTCCGCCGCTAGATCGAAGCTACGGGGCCCCAGCCATGCGGTCGATCCGGTCGAATCTATGGAAATTTTTTTTTTTTTTTAAACCAATAAAACGACAGAATAGAACACACGATAAGAGAAATAAACTCAAAACCGTGAGCACTAGAAGGCAAGAACAAGGGTTCACTCAGCGCAGAGAGTTGAAGCAAAATTTCTCAGCTCCGCGGAAAGAAAAGAACTGAGGAGAGAGAGCAAGTTCCTGGATGCTGTAGGCGATTGCTTCCTGGAACAACTTGTCATAGAAAATACGAGAGGAAATGCAATTCTAGACTTAATTCTAAATGGACTACGAGGACTGGCACAATGTATAGAAGTAGAAGGGACGCTGGCAAATAGTGATCATAACATGATCAACTTCAAACCTAGACACATAAACTTCCGAAAAGGGAGCTACGAAGGGATGAGCGTCATGGTGAGGAAGAAGATTGGGAAGAGGATAAGCTAGAGCAAGCATGAACCCTTTTTAAGGACACAGTCACAGACGCGCAAAATTTATAAATACCGTGTATCAACAAGGGTTCTAAGAGGAAGAAGAACAAGGAACCGGCGTGGCTCACTGTAGCAGTGAAAGGAGCGATCAGAGACAAGAAGACTTTGTTTAAAGAATGGAAAAGCACGAAAACAGAAAAAAACTGGAAAAAGCACAAACATCAAAGCAAGTGCCATAAAGCGGTAAGAGGGGCCAAAAGACATAACAAAAAAAAAAATAGCCAAGGAGGCCAAAAACTTTAAGCTATTCTTTCCATATATTAAGGAGAAATGACCTGTGAAGAAAGTGATGGGGCCATTATATGACCAGGGAATAAAGGGACTACTAAAGGAAGACAAAGCCATCGCCAACAAACTGAACATATTTTTTGCATCTGTATTTACCGAAGAGGATATATCCAATATGCCGGAAGCCGACAGGCTATACACAGGAAATGAAGATAAGAAACAGACAGGGATGACGGTCAGTTTAGAAGAGGGATGCAGACAGACAGCCCCAATTACCTAAACAACCGCCTGAACCAAAACCTCGCCACTAGACAAAGAAGATCTAAGACTCCATTTACCTACCTCCCACTCAAAGGCACCCAGCGCAAAAAGATGTTTGACAGTCTACTAGCGACGCAAGCAGCAAAACTGGACCATGCCATCTCCAACCCGCTGATAACAACAAGCGATTTCAAATATTTTCGCAAAGAAATCAAAACCCATCTATTCAAAAAATTTATACAGATGTCATAACTCTAACCTGGATTCCCCTCAGTGTTACTCCCCCATCCTCCCTCCTTCACCAGTTACCCTTCCCCTCAAAGCCCATGCATGTTAACTGCTTCCCTAACTGCATATATACTGAAACTGCACTATCTCCTATTTGTACAGCATCCCGAATTGTATATCCACTGGAATAGCCCAATCTTCCTTGCTGTATCCCATTCCCTAAACTATACTACACCATTCTTCTTGTAACTCTTCTGGAAATGTTCTTCTTCTTATAACTCTTCTGGAAATGTTCAGAAGTCTCTTTTGTAATCATCCTGGAAATGTCCAGATGTCTCTTTTGTAATCCGCCCAGAACTGCAAGGTTGAGGCGGAATAGAAATCAGTAATGTAATGTAATGCAAAGGAAAATCTTGTTTTAAAAACTTACTGTACTTTTTCGAAGGAGTAAATGGATAGACAAGGGTGACCCTGTCGACATCATATATCTAGATTTTCAGAAGGCATTCATCAAGGTTCCGTATGTCTACTTCAAAAAATTGCGAGCCATGGAATCGAGGGTGATATACTCACGTGGATTAAAAACTGGTTGGCGGATAGGAAACAGAGAGTGGGAGTGAATGGACAGGGGTTGATTGGAAAAGCGTCACGAGTGGAGTGCCGCAGGGTTTGGTGCTCGGGCCTGTGCTCTTCAACATATTTATAAACGACCTAGAAATTGGCACGAGTGAGGTGATTAAATTTGCGGATGATACAAAGTTATTCGGAGTAGTGAGGACACAGAAGAATTGTGAAGACCTACAAAGAGACATAAATACGCTCGAGGAATTGGCTGCAAAATGGCAAACGAGGTTTAACGTGGATAAGTGCAAGGTGATGCATTTTGGTAACAAAAATCATATGCACAGGATGTCCGGTGCCATACTCAAAGAGAGCCCCCAGGAAAGAGACATAGGAGTACTTGTAGAGAAATCAATGAAACCATCCGCGCAATGCTTGGCGGCGGCAAAAAGGGCAAACAGAATGCTAGAAATTATTAACAAGGGGATCACAAACAGATCTGAAAAGTTTATCATGACGTTATACCGGGTCATGGTATGCCCACACCTGGAATATTGTGTCCAACAATGGTCGCCGTACATGATAAAGGGTAAAGTACTACTTGAAAGGGTCCAGAGAAGAGCAACAAAAATGGTTAAGAGACTGGGGGAGTTGCCGTACAATGAGAGGCTAGAGAAACTGGGCCTCTTCTCCCTTGAAAAGAGAAGACTGAAAGGGAACATGATCGAAACATTCAAGATACTGAAGGAAACTGACTTAGCATAGAAAGAGAGATTGTTCACCCTCTCCAAGGTGAAGAGAACGAGAGGGCACTCGCTAAAGTTAGAAGGGAAAAGATTCTGTATAAACGTAAGGAAGTTCTTCTTCACCCAGAGATTGGTAGAAATCTGGAACACTCTTCTGGAGTCTGTTATAGGGGAAAGCACCCTTCAGGGATTCAAGACAAGGTTGGATAAGTCCCTACTGGAACAGAACATACGCAAGTAAGGCTAGACTCAAATAGGGCACTGGTCTTTGACCTGTGTCCGCCGCGTGAATGGACTGCTGGGCATGATGGACCACTGGTCTGACCCAGCAGCAGCAAATCTTATGTTCTTATGACGGGAATGGTGATGAATTCTGTCACCGTGTCATTCTCTAGTGCAGAGGTAGCAGTTCTGTGAGAAGATTCACTTGGATCAACAGTCTGAGTCTTTGCCCTCCTGGTGATGGACCAGGTCCACATACCATAGTCAGCAAGGCCAATCAGGTGCCACTAGGACCACCAGTCCTGGATGGTTCACAATCCTGCGAATAACTCGACAGAACATAGGCAACAGGGGAAGCACGTACAAGAACTCCGTCTCTAGCCACAGTTGGACTAACATATCTAACCCCTTGCTTCTGCATTCATATCTTCAGTCATTAAAATGAGGCATCTTGATGTTTACTGCTAAAGCCTTCAGTTCCATCTATGGGGAGGGAGGGGGGCTCAACCGCCAAACTATGGCATTGAATGCCTGTGGAGATAGTGACCATTCCCATGGGTATGCCAACTGAGAAAGTCAGCCTGTGCATTTTCCACTCCTGCTACGTGCATGGTTGAGAGAACCTGCAAGTGAGTTTCTGCCCATTAAGAGAGGAATCATGCTTCTAGGCACAATGGGGCGTTTCTGGTGCCTCCTTGCCTGTTGGCATATGCTACCGCTATCATACTGTCTGAGAAGACTCTAATTGCCTTGCCTTCCAGAGACTTTTCTTTTGCCTGTAGATGAATGGCTCTGAGTTCCAGGCAATTTATGGACCAATTCTGTCCAACGCCCCTAGACTGGTGTCTGTTGCAATGTCCCCTAACCATAAAGACTGACATCAGTCGTTAGTATTTCCCAGGAGATCTGAAGAGGCATGCCCTTGGAAAGAGCAGCTGAATTTAGTCACCACCTCAGGCTGCTCTTTGCTGTAGGTAGCCAGGGAAGTGGCTGTTGTAATAAGTCCAACAGAAGTGACCAGCAACAGAGGAGTCTTGGAGGGTCTCGTGCACTCTGGCCGAAGGAATCACCTCTATGATCACCATCGGCCCCAGGACCTACAGATAATGCCACACTGTGGGAGACGGCCTCTGTAACAGCTCCAAAATCTACTTTTGGAGCTTCAGTCTGCTTGGCTCTGAAAAGAACACTTGGCCCAGGGCCATGTTGAACAAGAATCTTAGTTGGTTCCAGCTGACTCTTCTTGAAGTAGACTATCCAGCCCAAGTCTAAGAGGAGTTGCACCACTCTCGAATTACCAAATATAGGACACAGACCATATAAGTCTGTCCAGTACCGGCCTTAGTTCAATTTATACAGTTGACTCCACCCAAGTGCATGTCGGTTAAGCGCATGCTTCGGTTATCCACACACGACCACTATGGTCCCACTTTTTTTACATTAAAGTCAGTTGACGTAAACTCTGGATATTTGCAATTCTGATAAGCACATAATCCGCTTATGCTCACTGATGTTATAGGTCCCATATCTATTTGTTCACGTTACGTTCACTCCAGTTAAAAGCAAAACACGTGGATGAGCCACGTGTTTCGGAACAGCAGTCTAGGCCTGGCCAGATGTTCAAACTTTCTGAACTGCACCATGGCGTCGCATGGACAAAAATCATTGCCTTTGGCTGAATGTGTCCACCATGATGGACAAAAGTCATTGTCTTTGGCTGAACGTGTCGATATCTTAAAGAGACTTGATCAAAAGGAGAGTCAGGTCACTATTGCAAAACATTACAGCATTCATCTTAGCCAGATTTCTCAGATTTACAAAAAAGCAAGCCATATTAAAAGACTGGCAAAACAACAGCAATCCTACAAGAAAATGGAAAAGAATTGGGAAGGCTGGAGACGTTGAACAGGCGTTGCTGCGATGGTTTGCTGAAGCTAGAAGTTAACCACTGCCAATCAGTGGACCTTTGCTGATAAGGAAAGTGGCACAGTTATCTGAAGAACCGGGCGTATAAGACTTCAAAGCAACAAATGGATGGTTAGAGAGGTAGAAAGTTCATAACGGTATAAAATTTAAGAAGAAGCATGGCGAAAATAAAAAGACGTGGATGAGTTTGGTGCTGAAAGACAGGTCATGAAAGTGCTGCCATCAGTCATTGGTGGATATGAACCATGTGACATTTTCAACGCCGATGAGTCGGGCTTGTACTGGCATGCCATCCATAAGAACTGCCATCTCCGGATCAGACCTTCGGTCCATCAAGTCCGGCGATCCGCACACACGGAGGCCCAGCCAGGTGTACACCTGGCGTAATTTTAGTCATCCATATCCCTCTATGCCTCTCGTAAGGAGATGTGCATCTAGTTTGCTTTTAAATCCTAGAACAGTGGATTCCGCAATAACCTCCTCTGAGAGAGCATTCCAGGTGCCCACCAATCGTTGCGTGAAGCAGAACTTCCTGATATTTGTCCTGGACTTGTCCCCCCTTAGCTTCAGTCCATGTCCTCTTGTCTGTGTCACGTTGGACATTGTAAATAATTTTTTTTCCTGCTCTATTTTGTCGATTCCTTTCAGTATTTTGAAAGTCTCGATCACATCCCCACAGTCTCCTTTTCTCAAGGGAGAACAATCCCAGTCTCTTAAGTCGTTCCTCATATTCCAAGTTCTCCATACCTTTTATTAGCTTCCTGGCTCGTCTCTGCACTCTCTCCAGCAGTTTTATATCCTTCTTTAGGTTGGGAGACCAATGTTGGACACGGTATTCCAAGTGTGGTCTGATCATTGCCCTATAAAGCGGCATTATAACTTTCTCCGATCTACTAGTGATTCCTTTCTTCATCATGCCTAACATTCTATTTGCTTTCTTTGCCCCTGCCATGCATTGTACCGACGGTTTCAGGATCCTATCAATCAGTACACCCAGGTCCTTTTCTTGTTCGCTTTTACCCAGAGTTGCACCCGACATTCTATACTCGTGTTCCTTGTTCTTTCTGCCTAACGGAACAATGGCTTTCAAACGCAGCGAAACTGTTGGCTTCAAGGTGCCAAAGGAACGATTGACATTGCTGCTCAGTTGCAATATGGACGGTAGTGAAAAATGATTGGGAAGAATCGAAATCCTTTGTGCTTCAAAAACATTTAAACGTCTGTCTGCCTGTTGAATATGAAAGCAACAAAAACGCATGGATGATGGCAACACTGTGGATTGAATGGTTTAAGAAGCTTGACAATCTGATGAGAAGGCGTAGGAGGCACAATGTAATGCTGTGTGATAACAGTGCATGCAGCACACAGCAATGGCATAAGACGTAAGACTAACCAATATCAAACTCGTGTTTCTGCCACCAAACACGACCTCTTTGATCCAGCCGTCATTACAGGTCACTTGTCCTAAGATATGTGATGGCAGTGATTGATGCAAGCATGGAATCCAGCCCCCAAGCTGCTGAGCACACAAGAAAAATGACGGTGCTCGACTCTCTTCATATGGTACGGGAAGGCATGGAGTCGAGTCTCATCATCAACTATTTCAAATTGCTATCGACAGGCGAGCTTAATTCACGCATCTGATGAGACAACTGAAGCTGACACTTCATCCAATGAACTCCCAGTTGGACTTGCACCACAAGTTTAAGCTGTATGTTGCCATTGACAACGATCACATCATCTGACAGTACTAATTCCAATATCTGTACAGGCATAAAGGACACTGCAGACAACCAAGAGTCTGATGAGGATGGATATACTACTACTGCTGCTGTCATCATGACAAATTAAACACCTGCAGAGATTGTTTCCTTCTCGGACGCGCTGAAGTCCCTACACACGCTGCATTATTATCTGGAGATAAATGGATGTCACGACTATGGACAGTTTTACATCATTAGTAGTCAGATACACAGCCTGAATTGTGCAATCTGCATGCAGAAAACAATGACTGAATGTTGGTTTAAAAAGTCATTGTCCCAAGACACCCGTGGGTGCTTGGATGAGGGAAAGCGCTAAGGGGGCAAAACCGGAAAGGGCACGGAGGGGACCTCCTTGAGACCCGCAGGACCCCTGAAAATAAGCTTTGCATAAAGCAAAAATAAAATTGGCAGAAAAAAACCCTGGGACTCACTATCAAAGCAGAGCTGCCCTTCTTTCCAATAGAGGGGGGGGGGGAAAGGTCACCTGAGGATGACAACAAAATGGAGGGGCTTCCCGCCAAATCTGGCAAATATCCTGCCAAAAATAACCCCTCCGAGGCCTGTAACGGCTGGGAAGCCTGAACTGACCCAGCTGCTAAAGTAGACAAGCCGGCAGCAGCGGTAAGAGAATTCCCAGCAGCTTCAGCAGTAAGGGAATTTTTTTTACCCTGAGCATTGGCAGCTGGGGAAATCCCTCTGTGGGTGGTGAGGGAAGCCCGGGCTTGCCTGCTGCCGACTCATGAGGCACTAGCGGTAGGATTCCCTGGCTGCCGGCACCCGATGCTGACAAGGCTCCCCCACCATTCCAGCCTGCACAGCGGACCTTATGTTCCGATAACATTAAGATCACCCAGAATGACATCAAAGCCAGTGGAACTAAATACAATGTCTTTCCTCCATTTTGTAGATTAACAATAGTTTTTCTATACTGTATTAACCTCAGAGCTCAAGAAAAAAAACTTGAAAATACTAGGCATTATCCTCAACTCCCAACTAAACTTTGAAGATCAAATCAATTCCCTAGTCAAAAAGTTCTTCAAGCTACGACAACTAAGAAAAGGATCCCTCCTGAGTCAGGCTAATTTTAGAACTGTTTTACTACCACACCTGAATTACTGCCGTGAAGGAACACAGGAGTTTGCAACGACTCCAGAATACTGCAGCCAGACGATAGACGAATTTGAAAGGGCCATCACATTGCTGGTGAAACTGAATTGGCTACCAGTGAAAAAAAAGAATGCTTTTCAAGATTGCATGCATAGTCTATAACATGATTCTGGTGGACTAGTATGCCACATTCATTCCATAATGCAAGAACCCAATGCTTAATGCAGAGATTTCAGATGTACTGCAAGAAGCCGGTGCCACTTCTCATGTCTTCCCCTTCCGGCCCATCTGTAGGGTCTTTGCGCATGCACGTGACAACATTGCAAAGATGTCATGTACTTATGGGTGCTTCAAGCCATGACCACTATGTTTAGTGTCCTGTCCCTCTCCTGTTCATCGCTTATAAGTCTGATTAAGCGATAAATCCAAGTCCACCTTCAAATCCACAGGCCCCAGAGTCTGGAATCATCTACGCCCATACTTGTATCAAGTTCCCTCCAAATACAGTTTCAGAATCCAATAGTAGAGTGGTAGAAAACTGGAACTGGATGGTGAGCAAGTAACGTTATTCACATTGTCAAATGTGTCTCGTACAGGGGTCATGGACTGAAGCTGAGAGGGGACACGGCCAGGACACATGTCAGAAAGTTCTGCTTCGCACAGCGAGTGGTGAACGCCTGGAACTCTCTCCCAGAAGAGTTGGTGGAGGAAACCACCATTCCAGGATTTAAAGAAAAATTGGACGCACATCTTCTTGCAGGACACATTGAGGGATACGAGTGACCAAGATATTCGCCAGTGTGCGGATCACCGGACTAGATGGACCCCAGGTCTGATCCGGTGCAGGCCTTTCTTATGTTCTTATGGAACGCTCTTCCGGAGGCTGTCATAGGGGAAAACACCCTCCAGGGATTCAAGACAAAGTTAGACAAGTTCCTGCGGAACCGGAACGTACGCAGGTAGGGCTAGTCTCAGTTAGGGCGCTGGCCACGATGGACCACCGGTCTTCTGTTCTTATTGGAAGCGATGCACAGGGAGCTGTGTGTTGCATTTAGCGCGGTCGAACCGAATAATGTTTCCCAGCCTCCATTCATTTCCCTTCCTACATGCAAGGGGGTGGTGCAAAGCGCGCTCACTGGCTGGGCCTGCACGCGCACGAACCGCCCCGCCCAACGTCCACTCGCAGCTAACCTCGGGCTCAGGCTCCTGAAGCCGCCACGTGCCCAGCTGAAAGGAGAGGCCGAGGCACGCGCCGGCCCGGGTGACGCGCTGCGCCTGCGCCGAGGGGAAGCTCGCGCATACTCACGAGAGGAGGAGGAGGAGGGCGCCGCGGCCTAGCCCGGAGAATGGAGCCTCGGTCGCGGCTCGAGTCCGTCGCCCAATCTACAGCGAAGCCCGCCAAGACTCACCGACAGCGAGGCCGGCTCCTTCCCGCAGGAGCCCCCGGCGCCCCTAGCAACAGCACAGCGCCGACGCACGCACGAACGCGGCCTGCGCGCTGACGTCACCTCGACGGAGGGGGCGGGGCGCCGGCACGGAGTCCCCCCCCCCCTACAATGGCTGCAGCTGCTCTTGCTGACATGGGCAACTTCGGTCCTGGAGGGACGGAATCCAGTCGGCATATTCACTGGGGAAATCCTGAAAACCCGACTGGATTCCAGCTCTTGAGGAGGGACTTTGAGACCCCTGGCCTAGGCTATGTGGCACCTGCACCTAGGGCAGCGCTAGGCAATTCCAGTCCTCCAGAGCCAGAGCCAGGTCAGCTTTTCTGGATCTCCACAATAAATATGCATGAGATAGATTTGCATCTCAAAGAGGCAGTGCACATATTCATGGCGGAGATCCTGAAAACTCAATTGGATTCCGGGAGGACCAGAGTTGCCCATGTCTGGCCTAGGCCAGGGGTCTCAAAGTCCCTTCTTGAGGGCCACAATCCAGTCGGGTTTTCAGGATTGCCCCAACGAATATGCATTGAAAGCAGTGCATGCAAATAGATCTCATGCATATTCATTGGTGAAATCCTGAAAACCCGATTGTATTCTGACCCTCGAGGACCGGAGTTACCCATGTCTGGCCTAGGCTATGTGACCTCCCTCCCCCACCTTCTTGGTACGCCTGAGGAAGGAGATGTTGGTCTCCAAAAGTTACTAAAATTAGTTCAATAAAAAGATTACCTTATTTCCATTTTCTATTTATAAATATTTATCAACACAACTACAATACTACTTTCATGCAAGCAACAAAACATCTATTTTTTCTACCTTTTGTCATCTCTGGTTTCTGCTTCCTCAACTTCTCTTTGTTCTCCATTCCATCCAGTGTCCACCCTTTCTCTCTTTGTCTCCACTCACTCCCCCATGCTCTGGCATCTCTCTCTTCTTCCTCCCCACCTGACCCCCATGATCTGCCATCTTCTTCCTTTCCCCCATGCCCTGGGATCTCTCTTCTCCATATCTCCCTTCATACTCTGGCATCTCCTTTCCTTCCTTTCCCTTCTTCCCCAGTGATCTGGCATCTCAGTCTCCTTCCCTTCTCTCCCCTCCCCATGTGGCATCTCTCTTCCTTCTCCCTCCCTCTCCCCGATCAGGTGCAACATTTCTCTCCCCCCCTCTCTCTCTTTGTCACCCCCCCACTCAGCAGCACAGCATTCAGAATTCACGGCTCTTGCCGTCATCGGGCTTTCCTTTCTGCCATGTCCTACCAATTTCCTGTTTCTGCAAAAGAAGGACATGGCCACAGGACAGCCCGACGCCGGCAAAGCAGCAAATTCTGAATGCTGCCATTGCTGGAAGAAGTTTCTAGAGTCAGATCATGAGGGCGCCACTCACTCAGAGCACCCTTTTTTGGACTGAACCTAGGGTAGACCCCCTTGGTACGTCACTGCCTGCACTAAAGAGGGCTTGTCTAATGCTCAGCTCTTGTGCACAGATGCCAGGCACAATTGCTCCCCTTTTCACTGTGATTCCCAGCACAAATATAATGCATTTAATTTGCATACTATTTGTGGTGAGCACCACCACGAAAAACAAATTCACTCCCAACCTGCTGTTTTCCACTAGGTTGCCAGTGCTCTGTGCATCTGGCCCTTAAAGTACATAAGCGAGCAGGATCCCACCCACATAAACATACAAGCATTACTGCCCAGGGCTGTGTGTAAATGAAAAGGAACTGCTTTCTGCTTATCTAAACAGCATGACAACCATACAAAGTAATCACTCAATAATGTGTAAATAAATACTTGTAACCATATGTTCATAGAGTTGTGGAGCTCAGAGAAATGGAGGTGATAACAGGGACGAATCCCAACACTATCAGCTCCATTTCTCTGAGCTCCACAACTCTATGAACAAGCTGTATGGTTACAAGTATTTATTTACACATTATTGAGTGATTACTTTGTATGGGTGTCATATTCTCTTTAATCACTCTCCTCTGGCTGGTTTAGAGGTTTTTGCTCCTTTTTGTTTATTTATCTAAACAGCATGGCACAAGTGGCAGCAGATTGTTTAAAATAAAGTGCACAAAATATGGTCAACACAAAGTGCCATTTGACTACTACTACTATTTAACACTTCTATAGTGCTGAGGGACATATGCAGCGCTATACATGTTGACATTAGGTAGTCCCTGCTTGGAAGAGCTTACAATCTAACTTGGACAAACAGACATGACAGGGTTGGGGATACAGAGCCCAAGGAGGAAAGTTAGGAGTTGAAAGCAGTCTCAAAGAGGTGAGGCTTTTAACTTGAACACTGCCAGAGATGGAGCCTGCTGTAGGGATTCAGGCCATTTGTTCTAGGCAGTAAGACAGAAAAGACGGAGTCTGGAATCAGCAAAAGAGGAGAAGGGGACAAATAGAAGGGACTTACCACTTGAATAACTGATAGTTTATAAATTCTATTGCAGTGGCAAAGCCTGAATTTAAACTTTTTTTTGGGGGGGGAGAAAGTACCCCATTTCCTCTTCCTTCCATCACCCCAATACCCCACCAAAATTATAAATATCTCAGCTGACTGTGGTGGGATCCCCGAAATCTAGAGTTCACTCCCAGTCAATGAAGATAGGAGACACCAGCAGCAGTACGAGTGCCTGCCAATTAGTACTGCTTGCTCCTGAAAAGTAAACGGTGCCAATTACAGTGATTTAAAGTGCTGGGGCACCCTGCCAGCTTTGCACTAGACAACTAACAGAGTCTAGATTTCTTAAGATGGTATTGCTTGAGATTCTGTAGAGCCCATTACACCAATAGTGTGGCCAGCTGGAAGGGGTGTGTGTGTGTGTGTGCAAAAGTGGAGGGTTCCAGCCTACTCGTGGTTGGACTCATGTTTTAGTCCTAGCCCCTCGATAAACTACAGATCTAAAAAGAGATCGGTTTTGTGCTAGTCTGGTAAAGTCCTCCAGTGTCATCCCCATCGTTGTTTTCACCCTTTTTTTCCTTTCATTTATTCATTCAATTTTCTATACTATTCTCTCAGGAGGAGCTCAGAATGGCTTACATGGATTTCTCATTTTGCCTGGTTCCTTCAATCTTCCCAAACATGATGTCCTTCTCCAATGAGCTTTCTCTTCTGACAGTATGAACCAAAATAAGACAGTCGTAACGTCATCATTTGGGCTCCTAGTGGCATAGCCAGTTTGATCTCTTCCAGAATCAATTTGTTAGTTTATCTGGCAGTTCATGGCACGCATAAAATCCTTCTCCAGTGCCAAAGCTCAAATGAGTCATAAAAACATAAGAGTAGCCTTCCTGGGTCAGACCAATGGTCTATCAAGCCCAGTAGCCCGTTCTCATGGTGGCCAATCCAGGTCACTAATACCTGGCCAAAACCCATGCTACCAATTCAGGGCAAGCAGTAGCTTCCTCAATAACAGACTATGGTCAATCTTCTTTCTGTAGTATTCAGCTTTCACATCCTTAACTAACCACTGAGAAAATGAGTGTGTGGACAAGTCTGATCTTCGTTTGGCATGTTATTTCCTTGCCTTTGAAAACTTTGTTGAGAGCCTTCATTCAAGAGCGACCCAGTGATATTCTGCAGAGTATTTTTTCCCTGCTAGTTTTTTTGCTTACGAAAGAGCCCAGGAAATTGAAATTCTACTCCTGGTACATTTAATATATTGTATTCAACTATTATGATTTGTAGCCCATCTTAAATGTCTAAGCCAAATATCTACTACAGGGGTATCCACCAACCTGCAGCCCAGCAAGGTGTTTTGTGCGGCCCAGCTTGAAATTAGTGCTGCCTGATCCACCGATTCACTTTGCTGAATTGAATAGATTCATTAACTTAAAAAAATCAGACTCACCGATTCCTGAGTCTCCTCTCCTAAAGCAACAGTGGTGGTGAACAGGCTGCTCCTGGCCTGCCCGTTGGGGCCTTTTGTCTGCCATGTCACTGAAGACATGGCAGAGGGAAGCCCTGGTGGGCAGGCCGAACAGTCTGTTGCTGTTTTAGGAGGCCCACAAGTCCACGACTGAGGAGAGACTTCCGGATTAGTGGCAGGCAGCATGTGAATATCACTGCTGATAACACAACCCAAAGAAGCAAATCTTGGAGGAGAGGAAGAAAGGTTGGTGGCCCGTGGGAAGGGAAGAGATGAAAGGAATGTCAGGAAGGAAAGCTGGTGGCACAGGAAGAGGGAAGCAGTAAGAGGAAGGAAAGTCTTATTTGAAAGGAAACTCTACAATAAGAGGGTATAGGATGAAATTAAGAGGTGATAGGCTTCAGAGTAATCTAAGGAAATACTTTTTTTACAGAAAGGGTGGTAGATGCATGTAACAGTCTCCCAGAAGAGGTGGTGGAGACAGAGACTATGTCTGAATTCAAGAAGGCCTGGGATAGGTATGCGGGATCTCTCAGTGAGAGAAAGATATAATGGTTACTGCGGATGGGCAGACTAGTTGGGCCATTTGGCCTTTATCTGCCATCATGTTTCTATGGTGGCATGGGGGAGGGGAGGGTGAGAAGGAAAGTTGGTGGCAAAGGGGAAGGAAAGCTGGTGGCACAGAGAGGTAAAAGGGAGGAAAGTTGGTGGCACAGGGAGAGGGGAGGGTGAGAGGAAGGGAGGGAGACATGAATGGTGAGGGGAGTGGATAAAATTCCAAATAATGGAGGGGAGGAAGGGAGAGATGATGAATGGAGGGGGATAGAGAAATTAGACACAGGGCACAAGGCAGGGAGCGAGAGATGGTAGACAATGGGAAAGAAAAGTTAGATATGGCAGTGGAAGGGAAGGTAGAGAGACAAAAGATGAATGGTGAGCACGGAGAAAAAAGAAAACATAAACTTGGCTGGAGACCCCCGCTCTGATGAGGCTTACCGTAGCTGTAATAAAAGTGAATGGGAGAACCAGGCTTCCGCTGTCAGCGGCGCACGTGGAGGATCACTTAGTCAGGGTATTACTGCTTTTTTGAAGATTTATTATTAGATACATACATCTTCTATATTAGTGATTGCAAATTTGAGACCTGCTCGACGTTTTTTTTTTGCTCATCAGATAGCGTTAGTGTTTGTGTGGCCCCCAGACAAATTTTTTCTTCCAATGCGGCCCAGGGAAGCCAAAAGGTTGGTCACCCCTGATGTTTATTTCAGCTTAAATACTATAACACAGGGGTCCCCAAAGTCCCTCCTTGAAGGCCGAATCCAGTCAGGTTTTCAGGATTTCCCCAATGAATATGCATGAGATCTATGTGCATGCATTGCTTTCAATGCATATTCATTGGGGAAATCCTGAAAACCTGACTGGATTGCGGCCCTCAAGGAGGGACTTTGGGGACCCCAGCTATAACACCAACCTTGTGATGTTTCCTGTATCAATCATTTCCATTTTAAAAGTTTTGTTGATTTGTTAATTATTTTAAGTATACTTTAAAAACTTTAATATGATTAAAACTATGGAACCAACTCCCTCCTGCCATCAGGGAAATCAACAACCTATACTGTCCTCCTAGTCTCAAACTTTAACTGACCAGGCCCTGTGTATTGTAATTCAGGGCACCTGAATCTGATAGCCATTGCTCTGCTCTTATGTACTACAGCCATGTAGACACTAGTCTGAGACTCTTGATTCTCTAGTCTAAAGCAAGTGTGTTCTCAATTTCCCCATAGCATGTGTTATTGAAAGTTTGAAACCCATCTCAATTTTCTGTAATATGTATACAGATCCTGTAGCCCATTATGGTTCCTGTAAAGTGTGTTATTGAGCCTGAAAACTTCTGTATAGGTATCCTTGTAACCTGTTCTGGGCTCCTGGGCTAAAAAACTAACTAAATAATCAAATCAAGGAGAAAGGATGAAAGAAGAAAAAGAGCACATGAAAAGAAGTAAAACAGATGTTTAGTGTCCTGGGAATGAAATTCTTTACCTCAGTTGCAGGACCTTGTCTTTGAATTTGATCTGGGCTGAATGAACACGGGGATAACTTGCCCAAAGCAAGAGGAGGACTGGACTGCCCTGCCAAGGAGGTTCTAGGGCAGGGGTAGGCAATTCCGGTCCTCGAGAGCCAGAGCAGGTTTTCAGGATATCCACAATGAATATGTATGAGATGGATTTACATGTATAGCCTCCTTGAGATACAAATCTATCTCATGCATATTTATTGTGGCTATCCTGAAAACCTGACCTGGCTCCGGCTCTCAAGGACTGGAATTGCCTAGCCCTGTTCTAGGGTAATCTGCAGTGGGCCTCTAGAACCCTGAATAGGGTGCTACCGTGTTTCCCCCAAAATATGACACTCTCCTATTCATTTGGGGCCCAAAAAAGGCACTAGGGCTTATTTTCGGGTAGGGCTTTTTCATGTACATGATCATCTCCCCCTTCCTCTCTTTCACCCCCAATGATTCCTCCTTCCTTTCTCTCCCCAATGTGCAACATCTTTCCTCCACTCTCACCCATTCCCTTGTGCCTTCCCTCTGCAGCATCTTTTTATCCCTCCTGCAGCAGAACCCTTGAGCACCTGCCGCTGCCCCTCCATCCTTCCCTCCCAACTGAACCCTACCGACCATAAATACCTTCTGGCAGAGCAGCGTCAAGCCAGCAGCACTCTAAACAGGCTGCTTCACAGCCTTCTCGTTGGAGCCTTCGGTGTGCTGCGTTACTGATGACATCATCAGTGATGCGGCAGAGGGACTTCCCCAGGGAGAAGGCCGCGATGCAGCCTGTTTAGAGTGCTGCTGACCTGACACTGCTCTGCTGGAAGGTATTTATGGTTGCGGTTGGCGGGGTTCAGTTGGGAGGGAAGGATGCGCGGCGGGGGGAAACGTGGCTGCCTACAACTAGGACTTATTTTTGGGGGTAGGGCTTATTTTCAGGGAAACACTGTAATTATATTACATTAGTGATTTCTATTCCACCAATACCTTGCGGTTCAAGCCCTTTCAGCCAGCACCTACTCCTCTGTACATCTTTTAACTACTGATCTTGTAAGAATCAAAGTGGAAAAGACCTACTATGGCCTTCTAGTAAAGTGAAGTTTTTGGGGCAAACATGTAAAACTGGGTAAGAATTGATACATCTATCTAACCCAAGTGGATGGGCCACAGAGCAGTGCCTGGGGGAGGGGGGGGGGGCACACCTACTCTTCCCTAGCTTCCATCTACATCTGATAAGTGTTAGGGGCCCATGAACTTTAGTGCCTGGGGACCCACATTACCATAAGTATACTCTCAATGAGCCACCCTGGTCTTTAGCTGCCATCACATGCTATATATCAAAACTCCCTATAGCTCTTCCTCCCACGTCGTAGTTGAAGGCATTTGCTGAAAACAGATTGATGTCTAAGCTAAGGGCAAAAGAGCATGGATTTGATAAACCGCCTTTCTGTGGTACAAAGTGGATCATTACAAGCAAGTATTCTGTCCCTCCCTCCCATCATCTCTACCCCCTCCCCCCAATTTCTGGGCCCATCATTTCTTCCTCTCTCTCATCACTTCTGGTGCAGCATTTCCCCCTCCTCCCACACCTAGCTTAAAATAGCTCCAGGGGGCCTTATAGCCCAGCATCTCTTCCCCTTCTCCCCATCAGAGCCTGACATGTCTCTCCCATTCCCTTCACCTTTGGTTGTAAGAAAATCATTTCCTGTGCTGATCGGCTGCCCCCCCTACACCCTTATGCATCTCCTCTATCCCTTCGGGCCTCAGCCCTCAGCAACACTCCCTGTAATGGATGGTGCAAGCAGCTACCCACACACTGTACGTGCCTGGCCTCCGATGTCAACTCTGACGTCGGACAGAAGGCTTCTGGGTCAGCCACTTATGTGCAGCACCATCCACTGCAAGGAGCGCTGCCGAAGGCTGAAGACCAAAGGGGAGTGTATCACACTGTGTAAGCTTCGGGGGCAAAGCAGCACAGCGAAGAGAGATCGGAAGTGGCTTCAGCGAGAAGGCAGGAGCGGGAGATCCTGGGCTGCGGCGGCAGACACTGATTTAGCAGGAATTGGTGGCCAGGCTACGTACCCCCAACAAGTGGCCCGTACCGCAGGTTGAGAAACACTGCCTTAGGGTATGCGTACCGCAGGTTGAGAAACACTGCTTTACGTAATGGCATAGTGTTCCCACCCTAGATTTCTGGGACTGCTTTTGTACATCCTGTTCATCCAGAATGACACCCCTATTGCACTAGAAAGAGAGATTAGGTTCTTACCTTGCTAATATCTTTTCTAGTAGATAGGTGCTAAAGGTGTGTCATTCTGGAGCCCTGCCCATTCTTTTGTGTCCTACACCTGCCTACTATCTCTTATCAGAAAGTTCTGATCCACATGGACATTTACATGCTGGTTAGGCCTTCAGGGTCTACTCTACAGCCTATACTATTGCTATAACATTTTGGGGCTTATAATTGTGCCACATATATGTTGCTAATTAGATTAAAATGACAATGTTTAATCTGTTTATGATGTTTTCAGAGGCAGAATGGAGTTGTTGTCCGGTGAGTTTCCCCGTATCCCTCTTTCACGTCTTCCTCTATGGGGCTATCACCTGCTTTGGGATAAACTGAGGGGTGGGGGGGGGGGGCAGCTGAGCCCTCTAGTGGAGAAAGGATTCATTCAAAATCTTAAGTGGATTCCTTCTGCATGGCTCCCAAGCAATGGGATATTACCCGCTCATCCAGAATGACACACCTATCTACTAGAAAAGATATTAACTAGGTAAGGAAGCTAATCTCTTTCTACAGTAGTCGAGCCTTCTACTAACAACATTCTGGAAGTAGGCTGTTGGTATCAAACTCCCTAACTTAGCAAGTCTGAGTTCATTAACAACCCAAAACTAATAATAAAAGCAAATAATTTACATGAATATAATAGCAAATGACTATTTACAAAAATGAAATGTTTGACATTCATACACAGAAGTTCAGAAATATTGTTCTTTAAATGTAAGTTTTCATTTTCAATCAGAAATCAGTGGAGCAGATACCTTGGGATTCAAGATGGCCGTGACAAGCTGAGTGTGGGAGAGATGCTCACAGAATTCGTCAGTTACCTTTCCTTCTTGGCAATATTGTGGGCAGGGCAATAGAACCAAACAGCGCAACCACGCAAAACACTATGGAACAAGACCTACTTTTGCTAGAACAATGGTCCAGTACTTGGCAACTAAACTTTAATGCCAAAAAATGTAAGGTGATACATCTTGACAGCGGGAATCCTTGCACTACATACACCCTAAATGGAGAAAACGTAACAAAAACTGAAGTAGAAAGGGACTTGGGAGTAATCATCCGTGAAGACATGAAGGCTGCAAATCAGGTGGAGAAAGCCTCAGCAAAGACTAGACAAATGCTTGGCTGCATCAGAAGAAGCTTTATCAGCCGAGAGCCCGAAGTTATAATGCCATTATCCAGATCCATGGTGAGACCGCACCTGGAGTACTGCGTCCTGTTTTGGAGGCCACATTACCAAAAGGATGTGAAGAGAATTGAGTCAGTTCAGAGAATGGCCACAAGGACGGTCTCAGGGCTTAAAGATCTTTCATATGAAGATCGTCTGAGCAGTCTGCGCTTATACTCGCTCGAGGAGCGCAGAGAAAGGGGGGACATGATAGAAACGGGCCACATCGAGGAGGAGGAGGAAAATCTTTACTCTTACGGGTCCCACGGTGACAAGAGGACATCCGCTAAAACTTAGGGGAGGAAGATTTCAGGGGGACACCAGGAAATACTTCTTTACCGAAAGGGTGATTGATAGATGGAATGGTCTGCCACGTCAGGTAGTCGAGGCTAGTAGCACGCTCGACTTCAAGAGACGATGGGACAAACATGTGGGGTCGCTACAGAGGTATGATAGAGGATAGTTTCTCTAGGGTGGAAGGGATCATGATTGGGCAGACTTGTTGGGCTGTCGGCCCTTTTCTGCCGTCATATTCTATGTTTCTAACCCGATGCCGAAGCGGAGGGGGAAAAGCACATCTGGAGCCTCAATGCGCTCGGAGACCCCCCCCCACAAGCGACTTTGGATGAATTCCTAAGGCGTTTTCAGGAGCCAACACAGTTAGGGAATCGCCCGCTGGAGCCGCGGGCCAAGAATGAGGCAGCCGCGAGTCTCCTTGGGCTGGAATCAACACTGAGCCCTGACGCCAGAACTCCACCCCCTCAACCAGAGAGTGCAAGCTTGTCGCGGGATAGCAGTCAGTCCGAAGAGACAGACTCTATATCCCAGGAGGCTGAATCGAGAGAAGCACTGGAGAACATTCCCCTGGTTAAGACAACGAGGGATCATGAAAGACAAGACCTACATGGGGAAAAGACGCCGGGAACAGTACAAGCTGGATTAATGACTGCAAGTATATTTTCATTGCCTAAACCTACCAATGTTACCCTAGACTCTTTATGGGATTTAGTAATCGCGCTTGGACAGACTTTGTCACTGCAAATAAAAGATTTAGAAAATAAACTGTGTGAACAAAGGGAGGAATTAAATAGATTTAAACAGGACATAACAGCAGTAAAAACTAACGTAGAAAAAGTTGAGAAAGAGATATTGGATGTAAAGGAAGTGCAAATGACTCTTATTAGAGATAATCTCACCTTAAGAAGAAAGATGGAAATATTGGAAAATAACAATCGAATAAATAATCTTAGAATATTGAACTTTCCAAAGGTACCCTTACTTTCTACTAAAGCAGTCTTAAAGAAATATTTCATGGAAGTACTCAATGTTCCAGAAGATAATTTTCCTCCCTTTTCAAAAATTTATTATCTTCCTACAAAAACCTTAGAGGAACAACCTCAGGTAGAGGGCGAACAAATGGACTTAACCACGATCCTGGAGACTTCAAGGTAGCTAGGCCAGCTACCTTATTAGTAACAGTTGCCCTGCTACGAATTGGATTCTGAAGTTATACTTTAAAAATAGACACAAAGAATTTTTGGGACAGAGTCCAAATATTTCCTGATGTGACAAAAGAAATCCAGAAGCTTCTTAAACCTGCGATAGGTGCACACACGCACACTCCCTAAACACCATACAAGTCATCTATTTGTAACCAAGCGAGAGTTATTACAAAGCATTGTTTATACCTGGATAGCCAATTCTCTTCCTCCTGGAACAGTTGCAGGTAGTCAGTTAACATAAGAACATAAAAGTGACTATACTGGGACAAATCAAATGTCCATCAAGCCCAGTATCCTGTTTCCAAAAGTGGCCAACTTAGGTCACAAGTACTTGGCAAGATCCCAAAGAGTAAAACAGATGTTATGCTACTTATCTTAGCAATAAGCAGTGGATTTCCTCGTCTATCTTAATTGCTTATGGACTTTTAGAAAATTATCCAAACCTTTTTAAAACCCTGCTAAACTAACTGATTTCACCACATTCTTTGACAACAAATTCCAAAGTTTAATGACACATTGTGTGAGCAAATATTTTCTCTAGTTTGATTTAAATCTACTACTTAGTAGCTTCATTGCATATCCCCTAGTCCTAGTATTTTTGGAAAGAGTAAACAAGTGATTCACATCTACCCTTTCCACTCCAGTCAATATTTTATACACCTCCAAATTAATCTCAATTCGGTTCTATCCCAGATATACAAGAGTGGTACTCTTCACCATCCATGGAGAAAAAGGCACTGTTAAAAGAGAAAGGGTGGAAAAGGGCACTCTAAGAGAACTGAGAAAGGAAAAGAAAAATTCTAAAAACTAAGTAAACATGGGAAGAAACAATGACTAGAGACCAGTACAGTAATGTTTGGAAAAGTATTTTATTTTAAGGAAAATGTAGAATTGGAAGATCTGTACATATCTCCATGCTCCAGGAGACTAAGGATCTGAGAAAGCATGCTCACTTAAAATCAGCTGGACCCACCCAACCACCAATATTGGCTCTAACAGGCCTCCCCCCAAAAGTGGGAACTTCAGAGGCGGTACAAGGAGCAGTACTCGGGAAGAGCCAGCAGTTATGCAGATGTCAGACCCGCCCAATTGATATTAGCTCCAGGTATTTAGGGCCCAGCAGCCGTTAGCGTTTCAAAAGAAAAATCACCAAATGCCATAGCTGATCACCACCTGCATTCAGTCAAATCTCCCAGCTCAGCAAAAGAAGAACAGGCCAGCAGAATAATCTGAATCATGAACTACACTTTATCCAGATGAAAAAGCCACTTTGACAAAATCTCAGAACTATTCCATTGATGGCTTTGGAATTATCTGTGCTGGACTTCCTCTCTAGATCTTTCTACTTAGGTTCCTTTGGAGAATCATCAGGCCAAAACAAAGAGTCCCTCAAGCAAGCATATCCAAACAAATGTGTTTGCATAGGTGCGTGTTCTTAAAAGTATGTGTAGAAGCACAAAGCTGTGTGAGTGCATGCATAGCTTGGTACGTCAGCAATGTGTGCCTAGCTAAATAGGTAAAAAATACGAGTGTAAGTCCACTATATGCAAATATGCATATCTATCACAGCCACCATAAAACACTAGTTGGGGTGTCAAACACAGCTATACCTAACCACACAATATTTGGTTGTACAATTAGGTACATGCCTCTGTGTAAGTTCCACAAATACCTGCCACTACCCAGTATACAACCAGTAGAACTAGCAACCTTGGGGTCTTTGGATTTCAGTCCTAAACTCAAGGGACTTTTCAGGCACACCTGCATGGGTATGTTCACATATACAAGCACACATACAGTACATAGGGAGTCACAGAGTTTACTAACCAGGAACAATAAAGGTTTTCAACCTTTCAAAATCCATGTTTGGTCTTAAGGAACACAGGCATGTCCAATACTTTCCCTTTAGAGAAGAAACAAATGCCAGGTCTGAGAAGGGACTCCAGTTACTTGCCATGTCCATCTTTGACTTGCTATGGCCGCTGCAAGCAGTGTTCACAGATGCCGTAAAGTACGGGATGCCACTGTTCGTGCAATTGGATTTCTGATAGGATTGGGCAAAAGCAAAGTCCTTCAGGCGGTTCATACAGTTGGAGCAGGGTTGGGGGACTTGAAGGACTGCCTCTTCAGTGTAGCTCAGAGCTGTGAGAACAGAGTCCCAGAGATAGAGTGCTGTGACAGTGAGACTTGAGCGTCTCTCCCCTGGATCCATTTCCCCATAGCAGGGGGAAACAGGAGTGGAAGAGTTGGGAAACTCAGGTACTAGGCCAGCGGAAGAACTCAAGGACATCTCAGAACTCAGCTGTGACACTCCATGCAACGGAAGTTCACCAGATCGTGGGATGAAGGCCAAAGTGCTTATCTGAGACCCTCCATTTGATGCATTCTTCAGACACATTGCCTGGTGCAAAACAGCAACAGAAGCAAAGAGGGAAGCCACACCGGACAGATATATCACACCCAGGATGCATGCCAACTGCAGAGAGAGAGAGAAAAAAAAAGAGAGTTTAGACATATGCAGTCGGTGTTCACCAGGGTGGGGCAATTTAAGACCTTTAATGTGAGCAGTAATGGAATAGTGGGGTTCTTCTGAACATGCCTCACCATTAGGTAATATTCACACCGAAAACACAGCATTTAAAAAAAACCACAGAAGTTCTTCCTTTAAATGTACATTGTACAAAAGGTTTATTCGATTAATTTCCTTTTATTTGGAAGGAAGAAGGAATAAAATATTTAGGAATTTGGATAAAAAATACATTTGAAGAGACAATGAAAGTGAATGAAAAACTTTATTACAAAAAGTAACAGAGTTATGTGAACAATGGAATCCGTTGCATCTGTCTTGGTGGGGAAGAGTCCAAACTGTTCCTGTTGTTTGTTACCAAATGGGTATGATTCCAGTTTTTTTTCAGGGGTCTTTTTATAAAAAGTTAAATAGTATGTTGACTAAGTTTATTTGGCTGGGTAAAAGAGCAAGAATTGCCTTAGTGACCTTACAAAAGCCAATTGTGGAGGGTGGGGTAAATTTTCAAAATTTTTATAGGTACCATCAATCCTATATTATGCGTCAAGGTATGTATTGGGTCCTCCCAGAACTCATGGAAAAGCTACCAGATTGGTTATGGTTAGAATGGCAGCTCATGTTTCCCATTAGACTTCGTCATCTTCTCAGTATTAATATGCCTAGAATACGGAAAAACAATAGAATATTAATGGACACATGGAAAACTTTACGATATATTAATAATTTAACACCTCTTCCAATTCAAAAATCTACATATCAAAATATATGGCTAAACCCCAGGATCCAAATAGGCGGTTTTAAGATTGTCTGGAAGGATTGGAATATAGCACGTATACAAACCTTAAATGATGTTATATCTAATGGCAAACTGCTGGATTTTTCACAGTTGCAACACAAATTTGGCCTTGATAAAAAACAAAGCAGGCTATTCAGGCAGGGTTCCCTGAATGGAAATCTCTTAATAATCAATTTAGTTTAGATTTCTTATGCTTTCAGGCAGACTTTCTGGGACACCAGGCCACACAGTGGTATACATTATTATCTGGCTATTTAAATAAGAAACCAAAGACTGGACATAGAGATATTTGGAGCAAAAAAAAAAAAAAAAAAATCATTAAGGCTTTTTGGCAGTCTATTTGAGATCAAATAAATTGCTTGTTAGAAAATCATGTAGCATTGTCATATGACACAATTTTATTTGGCATGTCTATGAGAACTAAATGTCAAATATCTGCTAATAATAACAAGCTTTTGATGATATTGACAGGAGTTGCCATCCAACAAATAACATATAATTGGAAGGATTGTAAAAGACTGAATTATTGTTTCTGGTGGAATTCAGTTTGTCATGTGTATAAAATGGAATGAGCGTTGGCAGTTCAAAAAGGTTATTATAATAAATTTAAGGATGTGTGGGGACCATTATTAAATTATTATAATGAATAATTTACACTTTTCCCAATTTTAATACACATGTGGATTTGGGGTGGGGGGATTCTTGGTTTTCCAATATTAATATATATATATGACTGACATAAGATATTATTTTCATGTGGTATATTTTAGTTGTATATGAATTTGGGAGGGGGTGGGGGTTAAATCTTCTTGTTGTAAGATATTATAGATTTTCAAATGATGTTGTACTATAATTGTTTATGATATTTACTGTACACTTGATGTAAGTTATAAAATGAATAAAGAAATTAAAAAAAAACAAAGCACCCAAATCCAAAATATTTGCAGTATTCTGGATATATACATGCATACATATACATATACATATATACACACGAGGGAGGGTAAATCAAAAAGAAAAGGCAAAATACATTTAACGGCTTTAATAGAAGTAACTGAACATATCACTTTTCCACATAGTCCCCATGCAAGACGACACATTTGCTGTATCGTTCAACTAGCTTCTGCATTTGTGCAGAGAAGTTTTTCGGCTGCTCCCGAAGCCAGGTGAGCACCACTTCCTTTACTTCATCATGCTTTGTCTTTTGCTCTCTGGGTGTCTCTCCAGAATACTCGGATCTTCTTCATATCATCTCAGGAACTAGGTCTCAGCCTCTACATCCTTAATGCTCCCCTCTTCCGCCTTAACGCTCCCCCTCTCCTCTTTAGAAAACAGATCGAACTCTCTTCTCTCCCCACCCTCAACACGGCCCACCTTTCGTTACTTTTTCCCCCTCCTCTCATACAATATGCTTTGCTCCCCCTTCTCACAAATTCAATTGTACTCTTTTACGGTAAATACCGTATATGCTCTGTATTAGTCCTTTCTTACTTAAATTGTCAATGTAAACTAGTTTGACCCTTCGATTGACTTGTTATGTTCTTCTTTTTCAACTGCACTGTATGTAACTCATCTATTTGTTGTGAACCGCCTGGGTATGGCGGTATACAAAAATAAATTATTATTATTTGGGAACCCATCATATGCAGACTTTCCTGTCTACCAAATCATCACGTATTATGGCACATGCAGAGCCATAGCTGATATCCAAATTTGCCGTCTTCTCTAATTAAGGCATCCGCCCTATCAACGTGCTCTTCTGTGCATGTTGTTGATGGGTGACCAGAACGACCCTCATCAGTTACACTTGTTCTTCCCCAATGTCAGAAGGTAAAGTTTGACTCCCTCTGCTCAACGAAAGCACACTACTGCAAATTGTTCTTCGATGGTGCACCATGTTTCTGATTTCATGGCTGCCACACAACTATAAGTTGAGCGCTGCACTGTGCGTGACTGGATTTTTGGGCACATTTACACACCACAAGTAATAGTTACAATCTGAGAACTTTGATGCGTTGCATTTGTTGACAAGTTGGAGCTGTTGGGTCCCAACATTTGTCTTTTATAAGCAGCTGAGAGTAATATACAGTTAATTCTGTTATGCTGCACATTACACTGAGTTTTCCCTACTTTTTAAAAGGCATTCTGGCTTAAGTAATTTTAAGGTATAGTAACAGGTTGTGGTGTTATTAAGTATTTAGCATTTATGACAACCTAAGATCAGCAGCCCTACCTCTTAACAGAAGTAGAATATTCATTGGTTTAAATGATGTCATTCCCTCATCCCTTCTCTTTCCCACTCACTTCAAGGTCATATCCTTATCCTTTGCTGCCCCCCCCCTCAAATCTAAAACACAGGCTAAGTCACGGGCCAGACCCCGCCCAGTCTCCACCCCAGAGCCCGCCCCCATAATAGTATTAATTGTAACATCATTTTTCCATTTATTTTTCATCTTCTGGCCAGCTCTCTCCTCCTCACTGCTGCAGTGTGTGCACAAAGCCACAGGTGGTGGCTAATGTGTCCTGTGCGTGAACCGGAAGCCTTCTCTCCAACGTTGCAACATCAGAGGGAATGGTTTCAGATGAGGAGCCACTGCTTGCGGCAGAAACGAGGAGAGAGCCGGCCAGAAGATAAAACACCCGGGGATGGCAATGAAAACACCGCATAGCACTGCAGGCCGCATAAAATGGCCAGGCGGGCCTTGTATTTGACACCTGTGCTTTAGGGGCTGAGGAGCCTTACCTTGGTCACATGCTGATAGAACTGGCAGGCGGCCTGATGCCACAGACATTGCTCCAGCAGCACACACAAGTCAGTGTAGGTGAACCAACCTCTCCTTCTGCCCTGCTGCTCTGCCACCCTGACAAGAGGAAGAAGAATCAATCACACAACTCTTCATAGGTGCCCAAGTTCAATAATGCAGCCTTCCTACCCTCTAGTCCTTGCAGTAGTACCAAATACAACAGCAAAAAACTCCCAGTCTGTGGAGTCCAGAAGAAACAGGACCCCCTGTTTTATTACAGCTGAAAGGTTTAAAGAAATCTGGGCTTATTCTGTGCTCTAGCATCAACCAGAGGACAACTCAAGACAATTACATATAATAATTTAATCTTTACTGATCATCTACTTGTCTACACTGTTTTCTGATCCCTCCCTCCTCACAGGCAGGGATGTTTATGAAACATTTTCTGGAAAATGAGTAGGCAAAAATGAGATAACCTTTTAAAATTCTTTTATTGCTCTCTTGTAATCTTTCCATGATGTGGACTTTAGAAAATTTGGTGTTTGGATATTGTTTTGTGAAATGACTTTTGTACTTTTTTCTTTTATATGTATTTAATAGTAATTGGATTAAAAAAATGGGATAACTTTCAATAATGCATTTAATGGTAATATCAAACACACACAAGAGAAGCCAATTATGAAACAGAGGATGCTCAAAAACCGAGCATAACCTGGCTAAATATACACATTTTCACCTTTGCAAACAAATTCAACCATTTGCATGTGGAAATTTTGATAAGTAAACCCATGACATTATCAGAACTGTTGTTTTTTTAAAAATAGATATTATGAAACTGTGCATAGTATCTAAGATGGATGAAAAATGAGTCAAGTTAGGTTATTGCTCCTTTTATGGGAAGCAAAGTCAAGCACGTCAGGGACTGCTCTAAGCAACCTGTTCACAATGAATCTAAGACCACAAGCTCCCAGCCCTCCCCACTAGGGTCCTGGCACCTACCGTCCTTCCACCCAACTGAGAACTTCCATGAACTCCTTTGGATCTGTATACAAGCTCCAGTCCTAGGGGTAGAAGGAGGACACATGGTTAAAAAAACATGAGGCTATGCAGTCCTGTCACAAAAACCCTCAAACCCAGGCTGAAAACTCCAAACATGAATGTTCTCATTCAGGTACAGTAATTGAAAGATTATTTACTCTTCAACATATTTATCAATGACCTGGAAACGGAGGCAAAGTGTGAGGTTATAAAATTTGCAGACGATACCAAACTCTGCGCCAGAGTTAGGACCAGGGAGGAGTGTGAGGAACTGCAAAGGGACCTCGATAAGCTGGAGGACTGGGCAAACAAATGGCAAATGCGCTTTAACGTAGATAAATGCAAGGTCATGCACATAGGGAAAAAGAACCCGTTGTTCGAGTATAAAATGGGGGGGGGGGATTGCTGGGAGACACCGGACTTGAGAGAGACTTGGGTGTGCTAGTGGATCCATCAATGAAACCATCCGCACAGTGTGCAGCAGCCTCGAAGAAAGCCAACAGGATGCTGGGCATCATTAAGAGGGGCATAACAACCAGGACGCGGGAAGTCATCATGCCGCTGTATCGAGCGATGGTGCGCCCACATCTGGAATACTGCGTTCAATATTGGTCGCCGCACCTCAAGAAGGACATGGCGGTACTTGAGAGAGTCCAAAGGAAAGCAACGAAACTGGTAAAAGGGCTGGAAAACTGCCCATATGCCGAGAGGCTGGATAAACTGGGGCTCTTCTCTCTAGAAAAGAGGAGGCTCAGGGGGGATATGATAGAGACCTTCAAAATACTTAGGGGCATAGAGAGGGTGGACAGGGACAGGTTCTTCAGACTAAAAGGGATGACAGGTACGAGGGGGCACTCAGAGAAACTGAAGGGAGATAGGTTCAAATCAAATGCAAGAAAGTTTTTCTTCACCCAAAGGGTCGTGGGCACATGGAATGCGCTCCCGGAGGAAGTGATCCGGCAGAGTACAGTACAGGGATTCAAGCAGGGATTGGACGGATTCCTGAGGGAAAAGGAGATCGTGGGGTACTGAGGGAGGTGCTGGGGTGTTGCATAAGTATAGACAGCTCACCAGGTCGTGCAGGTGCAAGGCCGGAGGGTTATGACTTTGAGGGGAAGATAGGACTTCGATGACAAACCTAGGGGGCAAAGGGGGCCCCTTCTGGTGATTCAGGCAGGTCATGACCTGTTGGGCCGCCGCGGGGGCGGACTGCCGGCCGGGATGGACCTGTGGTCTGACCCGGCAGAGGCACTGCTTATGTTCTTATTTAAAACATTTATATCCCACATATCACAAAAATCTATGCGTGTTACTTACAGAGTACACAGATAAGCATAATTAGACAAACAATCTAATTCCCTAAAGTTATCGTAAATTCAACAAACTTCTGATGCAAAAATAATAAACTTGCTGGCATCACAACTTACCAAAGGCCTCCTGAAAATAGTAGGCCTTCAAACACTTACAAAAAGTTAAAAAGGAAGAGATCTGATGAGCATTATCTGGCAGGGCATTACACAAAAGTGGACCCACTGCGCTAAATACACGAGAGCGAATAGCAGTCTTAGTAACATATTGTAAGCAAGGCATTTCCATCAGCTGCTTAGGAGTGGGAAGGTACATAGGGTACAATTAGAGTAGCCACTGTCGTGGCCAGGGTTACATGCATGACCTTAAACAGAATTCTCTAAGACACTGTCAGCCAACGCAACTTGGCCAACAATGGAGTTACATGTCACGACGAGAAGTACGCCATCACCGTAGCTGCCGCGTTCTGCACCACTGGCAAAGCCCAACGACTTTTTTTGGACGTCCACAACAAAACAGAGCGTTGCAATAATCCAAATGAGGTAACACAAAACATTGCATGACTTGTTGTCCGAAAACAGCAATTCACCCAATTTCAATATCAAGCGGACCTTAAAGAATATTGTCCTAACTACTGAAGCAATGTGACCCCGAAAAGTCAAAGAGGAATCCAATAACAACCCATAACTTTTGGTCTCATGCTGTATCAGGATCAATATCCTATCGTATACAAAATTCGGAGGGGCATCCAGAGTTCCAAAAGTTGATAACAATGGAAGATTCGCTGATGTTGTGTGACCTTGAGCAAGTCATTCCCTCTTGCTGGTCCTCCTTTTAGCCAGGTGATCTTACAAGTCTTGCAGCCATCTCTCTGAAAGCTTCCATATGATCTAGCACCAGAAAGCTCAAGTGGGGTGACTGCACCAGGGCAGCATGCTGGGATTTGTCAGACAGAAGGCACTTACTAGCTCATTAACATCTTTAGCAATAGCTAAATAGCAGCAAAGGGGGTAGACGAGATGGCAAGAGAGCAGCTCTCTCTAACAACAGAAGGTTCCTGCAGCTTCCTCTTACCAGGCTACCCACACAACAAATTTCCATGATATGGTGAGAGCTACCCTTCCACTGCACCAGTGAAAAACTATTGCTTGAAAGCACAATTTATGGAACCATCAAAACTGACAAAGCTCTGTGTACATGCACAACTAACCCAGACTCCCAATGCACATGGTTAAAGCATCCTATGAAATCCGCATTAACTCCCAATAAGGTCTCATTTAGCTTTAACTGCACTCGCTTTATTACATAGGCCTGTACCCCATTGGATAGGGGGGGAAAAGGAGATCACAGGGAATCACTAGCAAAACGAAGGATCTAATCCCACATTCTAACTCCATAAGTAACTTAGTAGTGGCTTACAATGGCACGGAGGAAGTTCATCTCCAGAATATTCACAGTCTGTACATCCAGCTTCCCTGCTGCTCCCCATTCGTCATTAAACACCTCCTCCTCTTCGCCTTCATCATACAAGTACTTACTGGCAACCATCTGCAATCAATTCAAGCAAAGTAGGGATCACACAGCAGAAGACAGTACATGGAAAGAGAGAACATACCAATGATAAAGAGCAGAAAAGATTACACATCAGGAGTGAGGTAGGACAGAGAGAAAAAACATTGGCAAGGGTGAGAGAACAAGGCGGCACAGGAGGGCATGAAGTGGCATATGAGCAGGGAATGAAGCAGCTCAAGCAGGGAGGGAGAAGACAAGAGGCAAAGCAGTGAAAAGAGATAAGGAACAAGCTTCAGCATCAGAATCCAGGAATATTTTTTATTTCCTTTTTAGCTCAATTTTCCAGTACTCTTCTCCTTCCCCATCCCCCCAGCAATGCGTCTGAGAATCTGTCACCCATTTGCTGGTTCTGTAGTATCCTCAGCTCTACCAACCCAGGGAACAAAAGGACCAGTGTACGAGATGGTACAAGGCAGTGCACAGCACTAGCACTGAGCCAAGCAGTAGCTCCTGGGAATTCTTCTCCTTCACAATCGGTCTGTTCACTGGTTTCTTTTTCTACTTTAGTCCTTAGACTTTACTAGGAACATCGGACATAAGATTAATACATAACTTTAATAGGGTAATTTGTTGCTAGGGGGAAAAAAAGCATCTACAAACAGTACAGCTGCTTTTTCTGAGGAGTACATTTCCATAGAAAACATGCAAAGATTAAAATAAAAATCCTCCAGGCTTATTCCAAACTTTACCCCTCACTCTCACACAGGGCTTGAAATGTGGTTCAGACTCCACAGCAAGAGGGCTGGTTTTGCTCCAGACCCAAGCAGCCTGCAGGGAAAAAGGGAGGAGGTGAACCTGGAGAGCAGTCGCTTTGCTCTTTAATCCAGCCCCTCTTCTGCCCACTCTCTTCTCTCTTTTGCAAACATCAAGTCCTACCCACAGTTCAGGAATCCAGATGGCAGGAGGATGGAAATGAAGCATTGAGGTAACTTGCATGGGACAGCAGTTACAGCCTTTGAACCCAATCCTATTGCTATATTAAGCTGGGTGAGGGATATGGAGGAAGGGGTGCTGGGTTCTCTACATGGAAATTTAAGTTGAAAATCACTGCAAGGCAGCCTGGATGGGCCCCATATTTTGACCCCTTTGTTCCACAGGAAAAACAAATGCTCTTTTTGTCTGTCCCAGTTGTGTTACCACTTAGCCCCTTGTCTGCTCACCATGGAGATCAAAAAGAGGTCAGACGAGGAGATCTGCTGCAGGTACTCAGGATTCCGGTGCCGGAGTCGCTCAATATAAACCAGTGCCAACATCATGGAGCAAGGAGAAATACAGGCTTCTCTGAAAGGACAGAAACACAGGCACCATGAGAGAAAGGGAGGGGGGAGGAGAGACCTTGAACTATGTACAGAAATGCAGGCACCACCACAAGGGAAACAGGAGACCCCTCACAAAGCATCAGAGTGGCAGAAACCACAGGGAGGGGTAGACCTTTCAGTATGAACAGAAACACAGGCACCATCAAAACTCTATTCTTCACAGCAGAGCTGGCCACCACCTCTATACATCCATTGTTTATCACTATACTGACTCATGCAAAATAATGACTGCTGTACCTTTATGAACTCCTCCTGTGCAAAGCACTAAAGGGTTTGCCAGAAGTGATACACACACACATACCGAGATACGTGGGAGGCATACTTCTTCTGCAGTCTGCGGATAGGACTTGGTGCACTCCTTTGAAGCAACTCCACAGCAATGTCTGAAAAGGAACCCAAATACGCTAACAAACAGCTCAAGGACTTGAAAATCCCATGGCAAAGTGCCTAGCACCACATATGTGAATACCAGACCTCTCTCCCTACTTTAGTGGATGAATACACTCACCTGCGACAGGGCTGGAGAGATTGTCTAAGTTGCAGTCTTCCTCCCAGCCATAGTACAGACGTTTGCATACTCTCTCACTCAGCTCTTGGTGCCCTGATAGAAACTGTGGAAAGAAAAACATAAGGAGGGATTATTGAGAGAGTCTGCTCAAGTCAAGCGATCACTACCCATCAAGGAGATAGATCAGATTAGCTGCAGACTGATGCCTCAAAGCACAAAAGCAGCAAGTGAGATCTGCAGCTCAGAACTGGAGCTATAGGGAAAATAGGGAGATGTTGGACTCATGGGAGGAGGGGCTAGAGGGAACGGAGAGAGGTGCTGGATCCTTGGGGGAATGTTGGTAGAATGGATGGGAGTACAGGGACACAAAAGGGAACGCTTTATGGGGGTGGTATATGGATAGAGTCAGTGGGGCAATGCCAGACATAGGAGGGTATATGGACACAGAAGATGGCTAGACATGAGGGAGAAAAGGAACGCAGAAGAGATGTTGGACTTGGGAGGGGGGCATAGGGACATAGAGGACTGACACTGGGCACGGATGGTATAGGGACACAGAATAATGTTGATGATGAAGGCAGGGAGAGGGGCACAGGAAAAATACTAGAAAGGGAAGCATAGGAGACAGAAAAGGGAGATGCTTGCTGAACATGGGGGAAATAACATACACAGAGATGGAAGATGAATGGTGAGCATGGAGAAAGACATGTCAAATGGTCAGGAGACCCTGGCAAGTGAGTTTAGAGTAAAAAGATGGAAACAGAAACCAGAGCCTGAGATCAATGTGATGTGAAGAATAAAATGACCAGGCAACAAAAAAATAGGGAAAAAAATTATTTTCTATTTTGTGATTAGAATTGATCAGATTTCAAGTATTTATCCTGCTAGAGCTGGTGTTATATTCTTCACAGTTTCTAATTCTAATTTTTCATACTGTTTCTGTGCTCTTTAATAAATAAATAAATAAATATGCTAATATCTTTAAAGTCGTTTCCAAAATCTCAATTAATTGAATTTTTATCTCTTCCATGTTTTCTCAGTCATTTCAATAATTTATCATTCTTTCTGATTCATTTTCCAAGTAATATACTGAATATTTCTTATCCCCTAGATAACTTAGCTTTGTTAGTGCAATGTCGCTGTTACACTACGCAGCACCAACGCGTTTCGTATCTTCCTTAGGACGGGGGAAGTGCCTTAACAACTGCATTTCATTCATTCGCTTTCTCACGCTGTTTACATTATGTCATCTGGTATTAGACATAACTGGGAACCACAGAGCCCATGCCTTGCTTCTTTAGCTTCCAGCTGTCATGTGTTACGGTGGCATTCTGTGTAGCATTCTCTAGTAATTTGGCTTAATCAGTTTTCTCAAGAGTGGCCAGGATATTTGTGAAAGGGAGGGGTGGGGAGACAGGGGCTTTGTTGATCCTTGCTCTGTATTATTTGTGTTTTTAAAGTGACAATTGTGCAGAATACTGTCTCTTTTTATACTTTAATAAAATAAGTTCAGTATAGAAGTATTTGAGGCTTGTGCGGATGGGATCAGATGGTTTGCGGGGACAGAAAACATCGGTATCCTGTGCATTCAGTGGCACAGAAAGTTAAGGACGCTAAATCTATTTAATGCCTCTCAATCTAGAAATTAACCTTTGTTTAGTGGACGATGGACGATGAGAAACAAAACCAAAGAGCCCGTAAATGGCTCAAACGCTAGAGATCGCGCAGTGGGATCGGATGGACGTTTCGAGAATGCTTGAGACTGCAATATCATCCACAGAGCCAGAGAGAAGACGAGACAGATCCGGGGAGAAGACTGACCTCAGTCTGGAGGTCGCTCCTGCGCTCCGGCCTTGTGTCCGCCCGGAAGCCGCGGCCTTTCCTAGTGCCCCATATCGGGAAGGAGCGCGAGCAGCCGGGAGGGTGATCAGGAAAGTCCGCGGTTCGGGCCCGACGCGGTCAGTAGTCGTACTCACCGTCAGATCCTGCAGGCCGGCGGGGAGAGGCAGGGCGCCGTCCCCCGGCTCCTCCTGCAGGAGCCCCGCTAATAACCCATGCATAGCCTGGCCGGCTCCTCACGGTCCTTCGGCGCTGCCTCTGCTCTCACAACAATCCCGCCGCTACACTGACTGCACTTCCGGTAGCGCCAGCCTCGCGCTGACGTCAAAAGGCGTCGCTGCGCTCAGTGCATTGCAAGCCTCATTCTAGGGCTCCAATAGCTTCTCTCTTTGCGTTCCAAGCCTCTGTTGCTATGTCCATGCGGGAAGGGACGGAACAAGCCTCTTCCATTAAGACAAAGGACTAGGAAGAGCGTTCCAGGGCGACCAGTTCTGGTGGCTGAAAATGAGCAGGTGTTGCTATTTGGCACTTAAGCAGCCAGGGTAGGGTTACCAGATTTGACCCTCCCATTTCCATCCAGCCCCACCCCCCTGCTGCCGGCTCTCGTCAGGATGCCTTCCTGCCAGAAGCGATTTTGAGGAAGCTTTTCAAAACAAAGTACCGGGAAAATCCGAACATCTGGTAACCCTAAGCCAGGGTAACTGCATCAATGGGATGCCTAAGTCAGTCTTATATTTTGCTGCAACCCTTGGACAGTTAAGTTCTGATGTCAACTTAATCCACTCCGTTGGCCAACACCCCCAACGCTTAATAGCTGTGAACACTAGTGGTGGTCAGCTCACACTCCTTAGTTACCCTTGCCTAGAATGATCATAAGGGTCTGACCAATGGTCCATCAAGCCCAGTAGCCCGTTCCCACGTGACCAAGCCGGGTCACCAGAACCTGGCCAAAACCCAAGGTGTAGCAATATTCCATGCTACCAATACAGGGCAAGCAGTGACTTCCCCCGTGCCTGAGAAGGAGCAATTGTTGCTGGTTTAACAGCATGACCTAAAGAGTAGGGAACCAATACTGTAAACTGGCTCTCTCCCAAAGGATCTCAGTCAACATAAACTTAATGAACTTGTAGACTATATTACCAGGATGGATTCTGCAGTTCCTTGAATAATTTTCTTTAATATCAAAATTAAAGAAATTAACAAACTTACAGTTCAGTTCAGTTCTTAAGAATTTCTTCTTCCACATAATCTACATTCAACCAGCATCTCCTAAAGTTAGGTCAAGCTAGGTATGTATATCACATACTTTATGAAGTGGTACTACTGTGCTCCAACTTCTCTCACTAAGCTGTATTTCAGCTAGCAAATTCAAAAGTATAAACCAGGTGGGAACAATGCTTTTCCTATGTCCCTGTGCTAGCTAAGATGGATCCTGCTATCTCCTCACACTGAAGAGAAGCAACCAGGAGAGAGGGAAGCTCAGCCCACTAGGCAAACAGCACTACACTCTGGGAGCTTATCTTAAAGCCATATACTCTGTTTTCACAAATATGGGGACAGAACAAATACAAAAGAAAGAGAAAAGCTAGAAGTAATATTTTATGTCAAATATGATGTGAAAGAGGCAACCATTAAGAAGTGGCATTAAATTATTGTATTTCTTGGCCCCTTTGATGAGTTTGACAGCAACATGAATTAGTTGAAGGTGCTGAATGTCTAAAACCTTAATGTCCTAATACAGGTGTCCTCCCCATTGTCTACCTGATCTGGGCCTATGTGTACACATGGCACATAGGAGCTCAGAGTGAATCATTGAGGGACTGACCCACAAAGATTATGCCACTTACTTTTCTACCATGTACAAAAGTTATTTTCTTTTCTAATACGTCTCTGTTTTAATGAAAACTACTGTAATACTGTAATGTTCTATAAACACCTGAGAGCAATGCTCCCTCTAAGATTGGCCTGGTGCGTGCACATTTTTTTTGCATGTGAGCGACAAGTTCTAAAAACCAACAATTTTCCAGATTTACAAGTATTTTTGTGAGCAACCATATAAAATCTGTGAACAGCGCTCCTAGAATGTATGATCAATTGCTCAGCTTAGAGGGAACATAGCCTGAGAGCACTTTTAATCTCCAGTACATCCTGGATATCAAAGGGCTCTGGACTCTTCTCTTTATATAGAGAATTACCAAGGAAATCCTTAGAAAACTTAAGAATGAAATGCCCCACACCCACTGGCCCCTAAGAGGTCCAAGCGCCAAAAGATGTCTATCAGTATTTGAGTTAAAGCCGAACTACTGAAGGGGACTTCCTTGAAGAAGCCGCAGGGCAAAACATGGTGCGGTGTTATGTCCCCACCCAACACTGAGCACAGGAGCAACATAAGAAAAACATATTTCAGTTGAAAACTTGTGTTGAATATTTATTGAAAGCACATATTGGTGAATTGAAAATAGTTGAATCAAATGACAAATTGAGTGCAACGGATCTTGTGGAGCGCAATTCAGAGCCCATGGGAAACAAGTCTGAAGATCTTACAAAAATTTATAATTTAGATTTGATAAGCAATTTGTGGGGATTAAGGTCTTTGTATACTTCAATTAGTTTTTTCATCATAACAGTACCTTTGGATAAGTGAGCTGGGGTATTTTAACTAAAATTAAAGCCATACGATTGGGGAAGAGGTGGGCCAGCTGACACTGTAAGATCTCTCAGATTATTCTGAATAATACTGCAAGCTTTTGGGGTCATCACACTTGCATAAGGGCTATTAGCCTCTGTACAGGTTTAGTTTGTTGCAATTACATCAGTGCTATAGAGTGCAATTTATTTCTGCAGTACCAACAAGAAAGGGTTACCAGATTTCCTCTTAAAAAAACAAGAGGATACCTAGCCCGGCACTCTCCCTCAACCTGTGTCTCCTTCCCTGGCTTGGGGTCATGTCTGGAGGGCCTCTGCGCATGCATGGACATTGATGCAATGACATCACACATATGCACGCAAGCATGTGATGTTGTCACGTCATGCATGTGCAGAGGCCCTCCAAATGCAGCCCCGAGCTCAGAGCCATCCAAAACCCAAACTGCCTGGTTTGGAAATCCCTCCAGGCACCCGGACATGTCTGGGTTTGCCCATATATCTGGTAACCCTAGTGATGAAGACTCTAGCCAGTGATTAAGTATACATGTTTTATTCATAACAATGGCCTTGTTTTAAAACTTTCTATCCCCCTGGCTCTGACCACCCATCATGTCCATCTTGCTATAAGGAAAATGAACATAGGTGTCATGTTGATATGTTGCTCAATGTGCAGCAGTGACTAAGAAACCAATTAGAATCCTAGGAAATATTAGGAAAGGATTGGAAAACAAAACAGAGGTTATAATGCCTTTATATCATTCCATGGTGCAACCGCACTTTGAATATTGTGTAGCATTCTGGTCACCATATCTCAAAAAAGATACAACAGAATTAAAGTAGTACAGAGAAGGGTGACAAAAATGATAAAGGGGATGGGACGATTTCCCTATTAGGAAAGGTTAAAGTGGTTAGGACTTTTATAAGCACATAAGCAGTGCCTCTGCTGGGTCAGACAAGAGGTCCATCACGCCCAGCAGTCCGTTCACGCGGTGGCCCATCAGGTCCAGGACCTGCATAGAATCCTCTATACCCCTCAATCCCCTTTTCTTTCAGGAAATCATCCAGTTCTCTATCTATATCCTTCAATCCCCTTTTCCTTTAGGAACATAAGAAGTGCCATCTCCGGATCAGACCCTTGGTCCATCAAGTCACCCATATCCTTCTATGCCTCTCATAGGAGATGTGCATCTAGTTTGCTTTTGAAACCTAGGACGGTCGATTCCGCAATAACCTCCTGTGGGAGAGCATTCCAGGTGTTCACCACTCTCTGTGTGAAGCAGAACTTCCTGATATTTGTCCTGAACTTGTCCTCCCTTAGCTTCATTCCATGTCCTCTTGTCCGTGTCGAATTGGACAATGTAAATAATTTTTTCTGCTCTATTATGTCGATTCCTTTCAGTATTTTGAAGGTCTCAATCATATCACCTCGCAGTCTCCTTTTCTCAAGGGAGAACAATCCCAGTTTCTTAAGTCGATCCTCGTATTCCAGTTTCTCCATACCTTTTACTAGCTTCGTTGCTCGTCTCTGCACCCTTTCCAGCAGTTTTATATCCTTCTTTAAGTTGGGGGACCAATGTTGGACGCAGTATTCCAAGTGGGGTCTGACCATTGCTCTATAAAGCGGAATTATGACCCTCTCCTATCTACTCGTGATTCCCTTCTTTATCATGCCCAAAATTCTATTTGCTTGCTTTGCCGCCGCCACCGCACATTGTACACCCAGGTCCTTTTCTTGTTCGCTCTTACCCAGAGTTGAACCTGACATTCTATACTCATATTCCTTATTTTTTCTGTCTAAATGCATTACTTTGCATTTCTCCACATTAAACTTCATCTGCCATTTCTCTGCCCATTTCTCTGACACAAGTCGCTCTGGAGTTCCTCGCTATCCTTCTGCAATCTGATCGCCCGGCCTAGCTTTGTGTCGTCTGCAAACTTGATGATCTCACTGGATGTTCCTTCTTCTAGGTCATTGATATAAATATTAAATAAGATTGGCCCAAGTACCAAGCCCTGGGGTACAGCACTAGTCACTTCCCATTTATGCCCACTCTCTGTTTTCTGTCCTCCAGCCATTTGCCTATCCATCTTTGTATATCCCCCTCTATTCCATGGCTTTGTAGTTTACTGAGAAGTCTTTCGTGTGGAACTTTGTCGAACGCTTTCTGGAAGTCTAAGTATATTATGTCCACCGGTTCTCCACTATCAATTTGTTCATTCACGGTCTCAAAAAATTGAAATAAATTTGTTAAACATGATTTCTCTTTCCTGAAGCCATGTTGACTGGCTCTCATCAGGTCGTGTGTATCCAAGTGCTGGACTATGCTATCTTTAATCAGTGCTTCAACCATCTTTCCAGGGACAGATGTAAGGCTCACAGGTCTGTAGTTGCCCGGTTCTCCTCTCAATCATTTTTTGAAAATTGGCATGACATCCGCTATCTTCCAGTCGCCTGGTATCTGTCCAGTTCTAATTGTTAGGTTGGCAAGTTTTTGCAATAGCACTCCACACCCCCTGTGGCTTTGCCTCCCTCTTCTCATTTGGCATCCCCTCTTCCTCCTCCCTTGTCCAAGCGCCCGAGGGTGGCTTGGGATGAGGATTGGTGGTCAGAGGAGCATGTCGGCCTGGATGAGGACCTGGACCCTTTTGAGGATTTCCAGGATCCTCTCGAGGGGATGGCTGCTTGTGGCGGGGTGGCGGATTTCCCGCTTTCTGGCAAAGAGGTGTCCATGGTGCGCCTTTTTCAGAGGGATGAGCTACTAGACCTAATTAAACAGGTCTCCTCGGTGCTACGTTTTGTGGAAGCGCCACCAGAGACCCTGCGGGTGGGGGGACCTGCGCTGCTTCCTGCTCTTTTCCTAAGCATCAGGATATTCAGGATCTCATACTGGTGCAGTGGAATACGCCGGAGGCGCCATTTCATTTGGCGCGCGTCATGGCTCGTTTGTATCCCATCCCGGAGGGGGATAGGGCTACTTTGAAGTCGCCAGTGCTGGACGTGGTGGTCTCAGCGATTGCTAAACGGCATATCGTGCCTGTGGAGGGTGGTTCTGCCTTACGGGACTCTGAGGAGGGTAAGTTGGAGACCATTCTTAAGCAGAATTTTGATGTCTGCCTTGGGGGTCCAGATGACTATTTGTGGGGGGCTGGTGGCTCGCATCGTGTTTCGGTAGGCTGAGCATGTCCTGGATCGTGAGTCTGATAACTGGTCCTTGGTGGATCAGGAGGTGGCAAAGACTGAAATAGCTGCCCCGTTCCTTTAGGATGCTATGACTTGGTGCAGACTTTTTGTCAAGTCTATGGCTTTTGGAGTAGCAGCGCGCTGTACCTTGTGGCTTCGCGCTGTCTCTGCTTGGAAGAGCCCTTCCGGCTACCCAACACCAGGAGGACCACTGCCTGATTGACATGAAAAGGAGAAACTACCTTTGGCAGAAAAGAAGGAACAGGCCTCAAGACAACTTGCTCCCTAGAAAACTCCAAGAAAGGAGCCCTACAAGAGAGAGCCTGAAGCTCAGAAACACGTCTAGCTGATGTAATGGCCACCAAGAAGACTGCTTTAAGAGTAAGGTCCTTCAAAGAGCTGTCACCCTACGGTTCAAAAGGAGAGTGCACTAGAACTGACAGAACCAGATTCAGATCCCAAAATGGAACAGAGGGTCACTTAAGCAACTTGGCCGCCCACAAGAAGCGAATCACATCAGGAATGGAAAACGCTGACCTTTCACAAACCCACAAAAGGCTGACAAGGCCGCAAGCTGAACCCGGAGAGAAGACCAAGCCAATCCCCTGTCCAGGCCTCTAAGATGTTAGGCAGGGAAGTGCAAAAAGTGACCACTCCACGTGCATCACACCACTCCTCAAATAGACACCAAACCCTCACATAAGCCCGAGAGGTGGAAAGCCTCCAGGGCCCCAAAAGAGTTGAGATCACTTTATCTGAATACTAGTGCTGCCCGATTCAGGAAAAAAAATTTTGATTCAGCCTACTGAATTGGTTTTTCGATTCGATTTTCCTGCCCAATTGGGTGTTTTTTTCAAACATCCTGGTGGGTTTATTTTATAGCCTCTTCACCCCCTTTGCCTTCTCCTAACCACACTGGTGCTGTGGTGTAAACAAAATAAACAAAAAAAAAAGACTTTTCCTCTCTCTGTTAAATCCTAGCTCACGTTTGCGGTCTAACACCAGGATACATGTTTCAAATCTGACATATTGTAATTACAAAATGGAAAATAAAATTAGTTTTTCTACCTTTTGTTGTCTCCCTGCTAACCATCTATCTTCCATCTCTGTTCTCCCCTTCCGTTTCTCTTCCCTCCTCCGGAGATCTGGCATCTTTCTTTTTTTTTCATCTCCATCCACAGATCCACCTTTTCTTAACTACCCTTTCATCCAGCATCTCTCCCTCCTTCCCCACCACCCCAGGGTCCACCATCTCTCCCTTTCTTTTCCCAACTACCCTCCTATCCAGTATCTCTATCCCCCCTCCACACCATCCCTTGTGTCCAACTTCTCTCCCTTTCTGTTCCTTCCCTCCCTCCCTAAATCCCATTGTCCATCATATCTCTCCCTCTCCTCTATTTTTAGACCCATTATTTCTTCCCCCCAAAGTCTGGCATAAGCACATCTCTTTGAACCCCCTTCCATCCCTCCGTGTACTTCTACACCAGGGCCCCCCTCCCCTGATGTCAGAGGAGGGGCGGGACCGCAGCAGAGGAAACAGCTCAAAGCACTGCAGTGCAAAGAGCTGTAACCGCGATCTTCGGCTGAAGCTGTAAGGTAACGGTTCGGGGAGGCCAGGGGAAACATGGAGGCCTTCCCGGAGGGGTTGCGCAATCTTTTGAGGGGGGGGAGCAGTCCTTCGGGGAGGCCAGGAGGGAAGCAGGACGCAGCACTTCCCGACTGACCCTCCCTCCTTGCCCTCTAAAACAAGTGCGGCAGCGGCCAGCAAGAGCAGCGCTGCCGCTCCTGCTTTAGGGGGCGAGGGGAGAGGGTCCGAATCGGGAAGCCAATTTTTTTAAAATTTAAATTGATTCAAATCAATTCACCCGAAGTGAATTGGTGAACCGATTCGAATCGTGAATCGGGCAGCACTACTGAATACCCCTTCTTATCTAGGTGACCCCTTTCAAGAGCCAATCCATAAGACAAAAGGGGCCCGGATCGAACATTGGAATGGGACCGTGAGTTAGAAGGCCGTCCAAGAGAGGCAGAGGAAGAGGATCCGCCACCAGATGCCTCACCAGATCCGCGTACCACAGTCGAGGCCAATCCGGAACCACCAGAACCGGATGAACCAGAGCAACCAGGCCCTCGGCTTGACCGTCTCTATGATGACTGAAGAAGCAGGGTGTTTTGGCGTTGACACTTGTGGCCATCAGGTCCATGAGGGGCTGACCCCAAAACTGCACTATCAACTGAAAAGCCACTGGGCTGAGACACCACTATCCGAGATCTAGCACGTGATGACCGAGGATGTCCACTTGAACATTCTCCATTCCGGCTATGTGGAAAGCTGATATTTCTTGAAGGTGCGGCTCTTCCCAGACCATGAGCAGAGTCGTCTCCTGTACCACCAAAGTGCTCCTGTTGCCCCCCCTGATTATTGACATAGGCCGTGGCTGACTGACCTCCCCCCCATCACAAAGGACTGGAAGGCTAGTAACGCCAGCCTGGTCTCAAAGACATTGGGATCTTGCCAGGTACTTGTGACCTGGATTGGCCACTGTTGGGAAACAGGACACTGGGCTTGATGGGCCTTTGGTCTGCCTCAGTATGACAACTCTTATGTTAATTTCCACTGGGACCAACAGGGGCCTAAGGCCAATGATCGTACCCAAATAGTAAAAGAGCTCCTTCCAAAATGATTGAATTACTAAGTAGCCTCAAATTGCATGAAAGATGATGTTATCTTGACATCTTAAGCACTGTGATGTGGCTGTGGTGAACCTAGTAATCTACCATACAACTTGCCTGCCAGCTTGTGCTTCTAGGACAGGTTCCACACATTTAGCAAGTGGCCTTTCTCCTGAACTGAGAAGATCCTGTGAGAGCTTGTGACAATGTATGTGTACAAGAGAGATACAGTTCATGGTATCAGACTGCAGGACGGCAGTGGTAGCAGCAGCCTTCCTCATGCCACAAGAAACTGCAAAGCTTTGAACAGTTCATTTTTTATGTTACATTATGAAAATTAAACATAGAACCTCACACACAGTCGCTGCCACCAATATAGCAGTGTGTACAACCTAAAAAAAATATAAAAATTTAAACTTGATATTTGGGTACCTGTGCAATAAAGGCCAGTATGTACAGTACACTTAAAGCAGAGTTCAGTGCTGTCAGCAGGTACTTGCTAAAATGACCCTGTGTGTGTGTTCATGAGCATGTGTCATATGCCATTCAGCTATTTACCATATTCCTGCAAAATCTCAAATTTAGAGGACAAGTTCTATAACATGAGACATGTGGAGGACCAGAATATCTGGGTGTTAATTGCCAGAATTCCCCTTATGCACTATCCCTGTCTTACATAGCGTGTACTTCTCAGGTAGACGTACCATAGGTGGGGGCTGGGTGGAGAAGGTTGGGACTTATACTAGGAAAGTTATGCACATACATCTGGCTTAAATGTTCACAGGTAAAATAGTCTCTATTTTATATACAAGTATTGTATACAATAAAGTAGGTGCATGTTCTAGAATTATCCCCCAATGCCTGTCTCAAACCAGATGTCGCAGCTAACCCAGAACAGTAGGGCTGATTAACATGAGGGACTTCTTCGTTCTCCCCAAGAAAATGAAGCCCCACTAAAAAACACCCCAAGAAGCCTTGATATTCCTTCAAGTGAGTTTCCCCCTCCTCAAAAAGGAAGGCTATGCCCAAACTTCTTCTGGTGGGCCTCTATCCTGGTCATCACTGACACTGCTACTAAACTCTGAATGACAGCGCCATCATGTGGTAGGGGAGAATCACTACCTGTTAGCTCCAACTGCAGTTCAGCAGCATTGCCAGCTATAAGGCCCTAATGGGGAATTTTTAAAAGACATTATGGTTTCTGTAGAGTTTGATCTTACGTTTCTGAGTGTGGTGGGAGGGAGAGAAATTCCATATTAATAGGGAGAGGTCAGCGTGGATGCTCTGCCTTTTGTGTTGGCTGTTATATGCCATTGAGAGAGTTTTAGCAAGCACCTGCTAAAATTCCTTGCTGATCCATTAAGCAGCACTTTAGTGTAAATGTAGAACTTTCAGTGTGAGTTTTATTCTATAGGTCCACTGGTGTTCTGCAACAAGACAAACGCAGGAGGAGTGAGGTGAAAATCAGCTTGTATCTTCCCCTCACAGTATATAAAATTTCATAAAAGCATCTCCTCTCCCAGAACACAGCTGGACAAGTGACGCAAACAGTGCAGAGCAGATTCCGTAGTGTTTGGTGGCTAGGAACAGGATCAAAAGGGGTCAATGCGCCTTCTTGGTGGGGGTCACAGAATCTCTGTGTCCTTTCCTTGCTGACCCCACTGTGGGCTGCAGTTTCTCAGTGCTCCTGTCTTTAGTCTCTGTGTCAGAGGCAGAATCTGAGGAGTCGCTGGCCTGCTGCTGCTTTTGCCACATGCCTGCGTACACACCACCCTTCACAAGGAGCTCCTCGTGTCTAGGAGAGAAAGACAACAGTCACCAGCAGCTAGAGAAACAGCAAAGGCTATGGAAGAAGTAAACAAGGTGGAACAAATCCTAAGGACACAGCACAAATGTTAACAGACTTAAAAAAGGGAAAAGCACCAAACAGTACATCCTGATAGAAAAGCACTGTACGCATTGTTGGCTACACCTTCAGGGTGTGCATCCTTTATTTGCTGTCTCCCTCTCTAATTCTGTACAACTTAGAGGTGATAACCATAAAAAGTCAGATTTCACTTACAAATACAAGTCACAAAAGTTAAAAAAATAAAGAAAAACCATCTTGTTCTTCCCCCCCATAGTATCTACAAATGCATCTATTGTTTCACTCTGCTCTTCCCTTGAAAACAGGTGACTTTCAAAGCCTCTAGCTCTCTACATCCACAGATTTCATGCATTATCCCAGTCACCCTCCCAGTGTTTTGCTGCTTGGGTCTTCTCCCTAGTACAAATACCTCCTGAAAATTCAAACTGGGAAAAGTCTGCTGAGCTCAAGTAAGACGGCAATATTCAAACCTTTTACATACATAAACATCTCAGAGCAGGTGTAAATATATGCAAGTGAAGAAAAGGGTAAAGTTAGGTCAGATGGAGGTAAGGGCCATACAAGAGACTTTCAAATCTCCAAGGTCCAAAGTCACAGTAGCGATTCCCAGTACAGCAAATGTGACAATGCCCATACAAACTGAATGAGCTTCCCTGCATTTGTCACACACGAATCAGTACCACAGCTTTGTAAAAGGAGCCCCATGCATATCTGCATTTCCTCCCACATAAGGTTTTGTACTTGTCATGGTGCAAACTACCTACATTTTCAAAGAGAAACAACAAGGTTTCCAAATTGTCTTGTAAAGATCTTTTCTCGTCCCATCCTGCTTCTTCTGTGTAATCCCCGATACATTTTTCCTTTGTTTTGGAGACAAGGAAATATCTACTGTGTCTGAATGTAATACACCTCTAAAGACGTGAGCTAAATAAATTCAAATAAAATAAAAACCCTCCATAATAGTTGGTACAATCGATCAGTATATCCAAGCGTGTTCCATGAATTCAAGGAAAGTCCAATGTCATTGGAACGCCAGGACTGATCTGCAACCAGCAAAGATTTAGGCACAATAAAAGTGTCATATGCTCAACACTCCTTGAATGTATGCTGTGGCAGCCTGGAGGCTGTACGGCACTCGGCCTTAGTCTCGTTAACTGAATGAAAAAGCTGAACTGCTGATCCAAGGATGCATTAGTGCTGACAGAATCACCAGTAATTCATATGCACTTCCCTCATCTGAATGGTCTCTGGCTAAACCTATAGTTAATTAAGTAATTTGGATTCCACTAGAGTCAGTAATTAGTTCATAGCGGATTACATAAGAAGAAGCTAGATCAACGAATCTAGGATTTGCAGGATGTTTGTCCAATGTCAACTACAAAGGTTGCATTTCCAAAACAAGGCTATAAAGACACTCATCAGATCGCAGAGCTGCATGCCTTGTAAGTGCTCCCTCACAACCTGGGGTTTAAGAAGTGGCTTAATGCCAGGGTCCTTCCTCACCTCCCACGTTCCACAATCTGCCCCTCCTTCAGCACAAGGATCTGGTTGGCATAGATGATAGTTGAAAGTCTAGGAAGTAAGAATGGAACATGCTCAGTAGATGGTACTGTCAAAGAGTCCCCCTAGGAAAATTAAACCAGTATCACCAAAAGTAGGGATAGAGAGATGTTTCCACTGGGATCTTTATTTAAATTCAGTAATGTGAAACTGATTCAACACGGTATCTTCCTCAGGAGTCTACAAATAGCACAGTTACTTACCGTAACAGGTGTTATCCAGGGACAGCAGGCAGATATTCTTAACTGATGGGTGACGGCACCGACGGAGCCCCGGTACGGACAATTTTAGAGTGATTGCACTCTAAGAACTTGGAAAGTTCTGGTAGGCCGCACCGCGCACGCGCGAGTGCCTTCCCGCCCTACAGAGGCGCGCGATCCCCAGTTAGGATAAGCCAGCTAAGAAGCCAACCGGGGAGGTGGGAGGGACGCAAGAATATCTGCCTGCTGTCCCTGGATAACACCTGTTACGGTAAGTAACTGTGCTTTATCCCAGGACAAGCAGGCAGCATATTCTTGACTGATGGGTGACCTCCAAGCTAACAAAAAGAGGGATGGAGGGAAGGTTGGCCATTAGGAAAACAAATTTTGCAAAACAGATTGGCCGAAGTGTCCATCCCGTCTGGAGAATGCATCCAGACAATAATGAGATGTAAAAGTATGAACTGAGGACCAAGTAGCAGCCTTGCAGATTTCCTCAATAGGAGTGGAACGGAGGAAAGCTACAGATGCTGCCATCGCTCGGACTCTATGGGCCGTGACAGAACCTTCCAGTGTCAGTCCGGTCTGAGCATAACAGAATGAAATGCACGCTGCCAGCCAATTAGACAACGTACGTTTAGAAACAGGACGTCCCAAATTATTCGGATCAAAGGACAGAAAGAGTTGGGGAACTGATCTGTGGGGTTTCGTACGCTCTAGATAGTAAGCTAGAGCCCGCTTACAATCCAAAGTATGCAGAGCCTGTTCCCCAGAATGAGAGTGAGGTTTCGGAAAGAAGACAGGCAGAACAATGGATTGGTTGAGATGGAATTCAGAGACAACCTTAGGGAGAAACTTTGGATGTGTACGCAGAACCACCTTGTCATGATGAAAGACCGTAAAAGGTGGATCTGCAACTAGTGCATGTAGCTCACTGACCCTCCTGGCAGAGGTAAGAGCAATAAGGAAAAGTACCTTCCAAGTGAGAAACTTGAAAGGAGTGGTAGCCAAAGGTTCAAATGGAGGCTTCGTTAAGGCGGAAAGAACCACATTGAGATCCCAGATAACAGGAGGGGCTTTAAGAGGTGGTTTCACATTGAAAAGACCTCGCATGAACCTGGACACCAGGGGATGAGCTGAGAGAAGTTTTCCATGAACCGGCTCATGGAAGGCAGCAATGGCACTGAGATGGACTCTGATGGAAAAAGACTTAAGACCAGAGTCAGACAAAGAAAGCAAATAATCCAACAATGTCTCCACTGCCAGGGAAGTGGGATCAAGATGGTGAAGAAGACACCAGGAAGAAAATCTTGTCCACTTCTGATGGTAACATTGCAGAGTGGCTGGTTTCCTGGAGGCATCTAGAATGGAACGAACGGGCTGAGACAAAAGAGTATCATGAGAAGTCAGCCCGAGAGATACCAAGCTGTCAGGTGCAGAGACTGGAGGTTGGGATGTAGAAGGGTCTCCTTATGCTGTGTAAGCAGAGAAGGAAACAGTGGAAGAAGAAAAGGTTCCCTGGAACTGAGTTGAGTAGAAGGGAGAACCAATGTTGCCTGGGCCACCTCGGAGCAATCAGAATCATGGTGGCTCGTTCCCTCTTGAGCTTGAACAAGGTTCTCAACATGAGAGGCAGAGGAGGGAAAGCGTACAGGAACAGATTGGACCAGTCGAGGAGAAATGCATCCGCTGCCAGACGGTGAGGAGAGGAGAGTCTGGAGCAGAATAGGGGCAGCTGGTGATTATGAGGAGCTGCAAAGAGGTCTATCTGAGGAGTGCCCCATTGAGCGAAGATGGACTGTAGAGTGAAAGGATCGAGTGTCCACTCGTGAGGCTGGAGAATTCTGCTGAGCTTGTCCGCTAAGGAATTCTTTTCTCCCTGAATGTAGATAGCTTTCAGGAATAGGTGGTGATTTATGGCCCAAGTCCAGATCTTCTGGGCTTCCTGGCACAAGAGGCGACAGCCCGTCCCACCCTGCTTGTTGATGTAGTACATCGCAACTTGATTGTCTGTGCACAGCAGGAGAACTTGAGGGAAGAGAAGATGTTGGAAGGCCTTGAGGGCATAAAACATCGCTCTGAGTTCCAGGAAATTGATGTGATGCTTCTTTTCCTGGGCTGTCCAAAGGCCTTGAGTTTGGAACTCATTCAAATGAGCTCCCCAGGCATAAGGGGAGGCGTCGGTGGTGATGACTAGTTGATGAGGAGGTAGATAAAGCAGAAGACCTCTGGATAGATTTGAGGATATCAACCACCATTGTAGAGACTGACGAAGAGATGATGTGACAGATATGTGACGTGAGCAAGGATCCATCGCTTGGGACCACTGGGTAGCTAGGGTCCATTGAGGAGTGCGCAGGTGAAGACGTGCGAAGGGTGTGACATGAACTGTGGAGGCCATGTGACCCAAGAGTATCATCATTTGCTTGGCAGAGATGGAAAGTTGTAGAAGCACCTGCTGACACAGAGATTGAAGCGTTTGAAGACGATTGGATGGCAGGAACTCTCTCATGAGGACTGTGTCCAAGATAGCTCCAATGAATTGAAGTCTCTGAGTGGGGATGAATTGAGATTTGGGTAGATTGATCTCGAACCCCAGAAGTTGAAGAAACACGATGGTTTGGTTGGTGGCCAGGAGAACAGTCTGAGATGAATTGGCCTTGATTACCCAGTCGTCCAGGTAAGGAAAGACCTGAAGGTGGTGAGATCGTAGAAAGGCAGCCACCACAATCAGACATTTGGTGAACACTCTTGGAGAGGAGGCAAGACCGAAGGGCAGCACCTTGTATTGGTAATGACAACGATTGATCATGAAGCATAGGTACTGTCTGGAGGCCAGATTGACCGGTATATGAGTGTATGCTTCCAAAAATACTATTTACAACTGGTCTTCTCTGTCTCTATTAAAAGGCAAGGCGATATCATCCTTCTACAGCATTTTAAGAGATCACTCCTTCACTTTTTCACCTCACTCTATGAAGCACTGGGACGCTATACTTACCACTCCGCTTTCTGACATTGATTGGGAGCTTTTCTGGTCATCAACAAATCGCCCGCTTTTATCTTCTAGAGTATCACAATCAATGTACTTTCTTATGTGGCAGGCAATATGGACCCCACTTCGCATGTGGAAAGCTAACTTAAAGCAAGACTCTGTTTGCTGGAATTGTTTGAAAGAGGAAGGAACTCTTGATCATATGTTATTTCATTGTACTCTAGTCCGCTCTTTTTGGACCTATGTCTGGAACACCATACAATCTATTACTAACTGCTCAGAAGAAATCTCTATAGACATTGTAATCCTTCGATCTCAACACCCATGTTTCACACAATCAAATTGTCCACCTAAACTCATTGATACCATGTTGGTGACTGCTCTCATGCACATTCTAAAAAATTGGAAATCACCCTCGCTATTAGATTATACCTTTTGGTGGAACTCTCTGAGTATGTATCATAGATTTGAATCCTATGCATATGAGAAGAGAGTTACATTCCGAACCTGCATGAACTTGAAATACAACAAATCTCCATGGTCATTCTTAGACTCCTATGTACGCTCATCTTCTTAGACACTCCTGTTATCCTTTTCTTCTCCTCTCTTCTCTCTTTCATTTTTCTTTCCTTTTTCTTTTCTGCTCTCTCTCATCTTTATCTTATATATCCCTTACATACATTTTTAATAATTGGAGCCTTTGCTCCTATACAGTTAAACATAGATTTATATATTTTATATACAGAAAGCTTTATTTTGTTTCTATGTACTTTAAATGATTCTTGTATCCTTTAAAATACTTAATAAAAATTATTGAACTGCATGAGTGTATGCTTCTTTGAGATCGAGTAAACATAGCCAGTTGCCTTGATTGAGAAGAGGGTAAAGAGTGGCCAGAGAAAGCATTTTGAATTTCTCTTTGACCAAGCATTTGTTTAGATCGCGAAGATCTAGAATTGGTCTTAGATCTCCTGTCTTTTTGGGGACTAGAAAATAACGGGAGTAGAATCCCTGCCCTCTCTGATCTAGAGGAACTTCCTCTATAGCGTTCAGGAGGAGGAGGGATTGAACCTCTTGAAGAAGGAGGGAAGACTGAGGAGTGTTGAAAGCAGACTCTCTTGGCAGACTTTGGGCAGGAGGTGTCTGAAAGTTGAGAGAGTAGCCGTGGCGGATGATGTTGAGGACCCATAGGTCCGAGGTGATGATTTCCCAACGGCTTATGAATGTATAAGGCGTCCTCCTATGGGCTGTGGAAGATGAGTAGAAGGAGGAAGATTGGCTATGTCCCGGAGAACCAAGTCAAAAGGGCTGAGTTGACTTTTGAGAAGGAGGAGGTTTCACTTGCTGTTGCTGCTGGGCAGGTCGAGCAGGTTGCCTCTGTTGCTGCCTCTGACGCCTGGGTTGTTGCTGTGTTTGAGGAAAGGGACGAGCCACAAACCTTCGTTGGTAGGCCGATTGTTGACGAAAAGGCCTAGAAGGTGGGGTCTTCTTCTTTGTCTTAAGGAGAGTATCCCATCGAGTCTCATGAGCTGAAAGTTTCTGAGTAGTAGAGTCCATGGATTCTCCGAACAGCTCATCCCCTAAGCAAGGTGCATTGGCCAGTCGATCTTGGTGATTGACATCGAGTTCGGACACTCTGAGCCAGGCCAGTCGTCGCATAGCCACTGACATAGCCGTGGCTCTAGAGGTCAGTTCAAAAGTGTCATAGATTGATCTGACCATGAACTTGCGCAGTTGTAAGAGCGATGAAGAAGTTTGGCGAAAGGCTGATTTCTTACGGTCAGGGAGATATTTCTCAAAAGATGACAAACTTTGAATAAGATGCTTAAGATAAAAGGAAAAATGGAAAGCATAGTTTCCTGACCTGTTCGCTAGCATTGCATTTTGATACAGCCTTTTGCCAAACTTATCCATGGCCTTACCTTCCCTGCCAGGAGGGACAGAAGCATATACACTAGCCCCCGTGGATTTCTTTAAAGTAGACTCTACTAATAAAGACTCATGGGGGAGTTGAGGCTTGTCAAAGCCTGGAATTGGTATAACCTTATATAAGGAGTCCAGTTTACGAGGAGCTCCTGGAATGGTCAAGGGTATCTCTAGATTTTTGTAAAATGTCTCTCTTAAAATGTCATGGAGAGGCAGCTTGAGAAATTCCCTTGGAGGCTGGTCAAAGTCAAGAGCATCTAAAAATGCCTTGGATTTTTTGGATTCAGCCTCCAAGGGAATAGATAAAGAGTCACACATCTCTTTAAGAAAAGAGGTGAAAGAAGTTGCATCAGGTTTGGAAGATGGATCAAAACCAGAAGGATCCTCGTCCCCTGATGAACACTCTCCCTCAGAGAGGAAAGGCTCTTCTGAATCACCCCACAGATCAGGGTCCCTCATCTGAAAACTGCGGTCTCGTGACTCCGGTGTGGAGGGTTCTAGGTGTCGAGTTTTATGAGTCGACTTACCAGACCTCTGTGAACCGGTACCGGGAGAAGTTAAGGGTTGTGCCGGTGCCGATGTTTGAATAGCCTGGTGTCTCGGTTCCGGTGCCAAGACTGGCATTGATACCGAAGAAGTGATGTGACCTGGTACCGACAAAGTGGATGCCGATAAAGGGGGCTGCTGCACCGCCGGTACCGACGGCTCAGACCGGACCGGGACTGGAAGGCTCGGAGTCAAAAGAGCAGGGAGTAGCTGTTGGAGTTGTTCCTTTAGCTGGACCTGCAGGACTGCGGCAATGCGCTCGTCCAATGAAGGCACCGGTACCGCTTTTTTCTTCTGCGGTACCTTGGGTGCCGCTCTACACTCCGAAGAGGAACCCGATGTCGAGGGGCTCACCTCAATCGAAGCGGAGCGCTTCCGTGGGCGCCTCGTGGTCGGCAGGATTGGACTCGCTGCAACTGAGACCGGAGGACGCTCCAACGGGGAAGGCTTCTTAGCCGGCTTACCTGCAGGGTGCGACGCCGGCGCGGTATCGCGCAGTGTCGACGAAGTAGGTGCCAACTGAGATGGAGCCGACGTCGGTGCCGGTGGTGCGGAATCAGACATCTCGGCGCTGAACAATAACTGCTGCTGTATCTGGCGGTTTTTAAGTGTTCTCTTCTTTAAAGTCGCACACCGGGAGCAGCTAAACGCTCGATGGTCAGGACCAAGACACTGCAGACACCAGTTGTGTGGGTCTGTCAGTGAAATTGGTCAAGCGCACCGCTGGCACTTTTTAAACCCGGGTTGAGGGGGCATGAAAGTAAATATGGCTTCTGCCAAATCGAAGGCCGAGGCCTCGATGATGGCAATAGGCCCCGCCGGGGCTAACCGAAAACTGAAGAAAAAAATTAAGTTGTTTTTTTTTTTTTTTAAGAAAAGAAAAGAAACAACGGAAATAAAATTTCCAAAAGGGTTTACGCGAGCGGGAAGGCAATATTAAGTAGAAAAAAGAACTTTCAACAGCCGTTGAAAGAAACACGTCTTCTTAGCTCCGCGGAAACTAAGAAACTGGGGACCGCGCGCCTCTGTTGGGCGGGAAGGCACTCGCGCGTGCGCGGTGCGGCCTACCAGAACTTTCCAAGTTCTTAGAGTGCAATCACTCTAAAATTGTCCGTACCGGGGCTCCGTCGGTGCCGTCACCCATCAGTCAAGAATATGCTGCCTGCTTGTCCTGGGATAAAAACAAATATATTACACAATATAAGACCAACAAACATGATGTTATAAAATATAGAAATATGTAATCTTACTTAATTTAAGAAATTTCTGTATTCATTTCATTTAGAATCCTCAGAGTCGAGCGCAGTAATCCTTCATCATTTTTTAGAAAAACTGTTCAAATTATGAAAAAAGATAAGCGGAAAAAAGGATCGATGATGATGATTTTAATTTAATTTTAATTGGATGAACAGTTTTTCTAAAACAATGATGAAGGATTACTACGCTCGACTCTGAGGATCCTAAATGAAATGAATGCTGAAATTTATGTTTGACTATTAATGCATTCCGACAATATATTGCCAAACTTACAGAATTCTTATAAAATATATTACATATAAGTACACATAAAAAAATAAAGTACATCAATTCAAAACAAATCATAAAATATAGGGCTCCTTTTACAAAGGTGCGTTAGGGCTTTAACGCGCTGATTTGCCCCGCGCGCTAGACCTTAATGCCAGCATTGAGCTGGCGTTAGTTCTAGAAGCTTAGCGTGCAGTAATTTCCTGCGTGCGCTAAAAACGCTAGCGTACCTTAGTAAAAGGAGCCCATAGTCTATTTGTGTCATACCATGATATCTCAAGTCCCCAAAAAGGTCTAAAATTAAATTAAATTAAATACATAATAGTGCCAGCCAGCACACTGAATGCTCTGTGTTGCTCCTTCCTATGAGCATTGGAGCAGTGCAGCGCATTTGCGTGGTTTTGTAAAAAGAGGGGGAGAAAAGAAAGTTCTATATTATTTACTTGAAGCACATCTCCCATGCCTTAAAACATACAAAGGACTAAAAGTGCCACAGTCTATCAAAAATCTAATGAAAAAAAATATTAACTATTTGAAGGTCTGACTGTTTCTATTTTTGATATGTATTCATGCTCTTTAGCTCATGAACATCTTTTTCTTCTTAAAAATTTAATTTTCTTTAAAAAGTTAGGTCCCCTTTTATCAAACTGCGCTGGAGGTTTTGCCGGCGCAGTAAATGCAACGATGCTCATAGAATTCCTATGAGCATTGGAGAACTTACCTCGCCGGCCAGAGTGAAAATCCTCTAATGCAGTTTGATAAAAGGGTGGGGATAGAATGTGGCACTTTTAGTCCTTTCTATGCTTTTAAAGCCCAGGAAAAGTGCTTCAAGCACATAATACGGCATTTTCTATTTATTTGTATTGTGTATTTTAGTTAGTTATTTTTAGACCTTTTTTGATATATCATGGTATGATTCAAATAGATTACTTATATTTTATGATTTGTTCTGACTTGATGTACTTTGCTTTTTATGAAAGTACCTCAATATATATTTTTTCATATATCTAAGAGGGGCTGCTGAAAAGTTCTCATCCCAGCTAAGAAGAGAATGACGTGGATATGGTTCAATCAATGATCTGAAACAATGTCAAAACACAGAATTTTGTTTCTGCAAATTGGCACTTAATGAAATAAAATAACACTCTTCTGAGCTACAGTGGCAAAATAACACTCAGAATTTAAGAAGTTGGTAAGTTGGGCTGAGAACTTTTCAGCACCCCCTCATATATTTTTAATATCATATTTGTTGGTCTTATATTGTGTAATGTATTTGTTTATTTGTAAACTCCTGAGGAAGGTACTAAAACACTGGCTGTGTTGAGTCAGTTTTGCATGACTAAATTTAAATAAAGATCCCTACTTTTAGTGTTACCAGCAATACAATAGACCCCAGCCAAATGGACCTGAATATGAGCTCTACCCCAGTGTTCACTATTCCCCCACCAATCAAGCAAATACCATATATACTCGCATATAGAACAAGTTTTTGGGCCCAAAAATGGGGGTCTCGTCCTATATTTAGGTCATCACCCAGTGACCACCTGACACCCTCCCGGACTGCTGGCTTGCCGTTAGGCCGGGACAGGAGGGATCTCTCACGTCTCCCGTCCAGGTCGATACTAACAAACAATTACCCCCTCCTCCTCCCTCCCTCCCCTCCATCGCGTACCTTTTCCCTGGTGATCCAGTAGTGTATACCACGCTGAATCCCTCCTGCCGATCTCGTGGCCAGCAGCCAGCAGCGCATCAAGGTTGGCACGCAGCAGCAAGCTTTTCAAGCTCCCACCCAGTCCTGCGCCGCTCCCTGAAAGGCTGCAGCCAGGAGTTCAGCGCAGGATACACAGCTGGACCATCAGGGAAAAAGGTATGTAATGGAGGGAGGGAGGAGGAAGAGGAGGGGGTAATTGTTACTATTGGCCAGGATGGAAGGGATCCCTACTGTCCTGGCCTACCACTAGACAACTAGAGGGGGAAGAGGGTACAGGGAAGGAAGGTAGGACAGGGTGCAGAGCCTGGCAGGGAGTGAGGGGGGGGCTGGGTTCAGAGGCTGGCAGGGAAGGGAGCTTAGTTCAGAGTTTGGTAGGGCAGGGAGGGAAGGGGGTAGGGTGCAGAGCCTTGCAGAGCAGGGAGGGAAGGGGACTGGGTGCAGAACTTGGCAAGAAGGGGGGTTGAGTGCCGAACCTGGCAGGGGAGGGCATGAGGGGTTGAACACTGGATGCAAATCCTGGCAGGATATGGCACTTGAATATTAAGTCCCCATCTTCTATTCGAGTCAACTATTTTTTATTCTTTTGGGGGGGAAAAATGGGGGTCTCAACTTATATTCGGATTGACATATTTGAGTATATATTGTATGTATACAACAAAGAAGTAAAAAATATCCTAAGAATGTCAAACAACCAAACAATATGATACCAGTTCATCATTCTTCTGATTCAACCTATATCCAAGCTTCAGTAGTAAAAGATTATATAATGATACATTATATATATAGTAATGTATGAAGGAATATCAAGTGTGTACGTAATGAAATTGTATAAATTTAAGTGGTACACTTGTTATATGAAAAATGAATAAAAAACTTAAAAAAAAAAAAAAAGCAGATACCAAGTGAAAACTAACGTGTTTGTAAAGATACTTTTATTCACATTTTCAAAGGCACACAGTCCTATCAATTCACATGTCATGTTTCGTATTCAGAGAGAACATACTTCAATCATACTCTTTCTATTGCAGCTGGTTATATCCAAGGCCTCTGCCATGGAATCAAGAGACCCCAGAGGCCGCTGCCACAGGGGTCTGCAAGTGAAGTTCAAGCTGGACTAGGGAGATGGCACACCGCTGAGCATATCTCTAACTTCCCCCTCTGTCTACACCAGGGGTGTCAAAGTCCCTCCTGGAGGGCTGCAATCCAGTCGGGTTTTCAGGATTTCCCCAATGAATATGCATGAGATCTATTAGCATACAATGAAAGCAGTGCATGCAAATAGGTCTCATGCATACCCGACTGGATGGCGGTCCTCAAGGAGGGACTTTGACACCCCTGCTCTACACTGATCTAGCCACCAGTAGGAGGTGATAAGCAGTGGCAGTTCTTTGAACCACATCCTCTACCTCTGAATCTTGGGGCTTTTTGCTGCATGGGAGCCTGAGGTGCTGCCATCCATCTCTCCTCCCAACTCCTGGTCAGTGCACAAAAGGTGGTCTTCTTCAGGGTTGGAAGTTATGTAAAAAAATACTGGGCTGTGTTAAAAAGGTGATGAAGGAAGGTGGCTTGGGGGGTGTACAGTATATTGGAATGGGGGTCAAGAGAGAGAAGGACCACAAGTGATGATATTATATAATTCATACTGTCAAGCTTATGACTCGGAGGGCTAAAGAGTTTCTGTCAGTGACTAGGAGAGCAGTTAGGACCTTGCTATTAGATCAGGGTTCTCAAATTCAATCACGAAGGAGAAATTAGGTTCTTACCTGCTAATTTACTTTCTTTTAGCTTCTCCAGACCAGTAGAGGTCCCCACCCTGTCTGTTGTTGTGTTGTTGGGGCTTTTGCACGGGCAGTTTTGTTTTTTGCTGCGGGTTCTAGTATTTTTCTAGGGCCAAGGAGTATTAAAAGAACAGCGGCTTGGCTCGGCTGGCTTAGCTGGCGAGCTGTGGGGACATTTTCCTTCTGGTATCTCTCCTCTGCATTTTCCAACAGCATTTTGGGTATGTTGGTTGTTACTCCTGTTCGGAGTGTTGTTTATTTCTGTTTTCTTGGTTCTGCTTGGCTATTCGGCAGACTGATGAGAATAGAGAAGGGGATAGCTTATGTACTAACTCACAGTTTTGTTTTCAGTCTCCACCTGCTGGTCATGATTGGATATATACCCATTTGTAAAGATTATCTTCTACTGGTCTGGAGAGTGCTAAAGAAACCAGTGTTTGAGGCTTTGATGTGGATTGCTCTGCGTATTCTGCAGCACAGGAAGACTGAGAAGCGTTGCGTTAAGACTGTACCTGTGAGCCACCACAATACTGGTGCGGTTGCTGCAGACTTTTGCCAGTGATGCCTGGATGTTTCTCTCTGTCTCAGTGTCCAGCGCAGAGGTTGCCTGGTGGGAAAGAGGAGGGCACATCAGTGAGTGAAGCACAATGACTAGGTGGGGTGTACGTGTCCCCTCATTTAGCCCCCACCCTGCCATGCCCAAGATGTGCCAACCACAGCAGCAGTCCAAAGCTGGCAGTTATTCTCCTCTTTCAACTCTGGTTGTATAAGGAGACGTTGAAATAGAGCCACAGCTGTACCTCATCAAGAAGGATGATCTGTGGAGCTTTCAGGATGGTGCGAGCAATGGCCACTCTCTGCTTCTCTCCTCCACTGAGCTTCAGCCCACGCTCCCCCACCTGCGTATCATAGCCTATAAGGAAAGAGTGCAGCTGGAGGGTCACTGAGTGGTGATAGAGGACCCCTTCATGCACTTTTCTTTTGTTCCACCAGTAGGAACGGTGTTTACAAGTACTTTCTCCTACTGCTAGTAGTACGTGGGCAGTTCACTTGGAAGAGAGCGTTTTTATGCACTGGACTGCTCTCATGGAAAATTACAGTTATCTACATTAGATTATACTGAAAAGCAAACATATATACAATAAAGCACAGTGATTAGAGAATTCCTCCTTTTAAAGTGCCTCCTCCATTCCCTATTCTCCCAAACAAAAACACACTTCCTACAACTCAACTTCCTACACACTCAACTTCAAAAAAGGAAATTATGATGCCATGAGGAAAATGGTGGGAAAGAAACTCAACGGCAACATAGGGAAGGTGGAATCCGTAGAAAAAGCCTGGACCTGTGCGTCCCCAAGTTCAGGAAAGGGTGCAAAAAAAATAGAACAAAAAACCCAGTGTGGATAACAAATGCAGTGAAGAAGGCGATAAGTGACAAGAAAGCATCATTTAAAAAATGGAAAAAAGACCAAACAAAGGAGAACCAAAAAGTGCACAAAGAACACCAGAAGGAGTGTCACCGAGTGGTTAGAAAAGCAAAAAAAGAATACGAAGAGAGACTGGCAAAGGAAGCAACAAACTTCAAATCGTTCTTCAGGTACGTCAAGGGGAAGCAACCGGCAAGAGAGGAAGTGGGACCTTTGGATGATGGGGACAGAAAGGGAGTGGTAAAAGAAGGGAAAGAGATAGCGGACAAGTTAAATGAGTTCTTCACGTCAGTCTTCATGAGGGAAGATACAACCAACATTCCGGAACCCGAGGAGATCATAAAAGGAGACCAAGAAGATAAGCTGGTCAATTTAGAGGTAAGCCAAGAGGATGTACTCAAGCAGATAGACAGACTAAAGAGCGACAAATCGCCAGGTCCAGACGGCATTCACCCAAGGGTACTCAAGGAATTAAAAAAAGAAATAGCGGAGCCACTTCGACAAATATGCAACCTATCCTTATAAACCGGAGAGATCCCGGAGGACTGCAAATGTCACGCCCATCTTCAAGAAGGGCTCAAGGGGCGACCCAGGAAACTACAGGCCGGTGAGCCTGACCTCAGTCCCGGGAAAGATGATGGAGGTACTGATTAAGGACAGCATCTGTGAACACATCGAAAACAATGGGCAGCTAAAACCGAGTCAGCATGGCTTCTGCAAGGGTAGGTCATGCCTCACAAACTTATTGTACCCCGGTACTTCTTTGAGGGGGTAAACAACCAGATGGATAAAGGGGAATCTATAGACATCTTTTACCTCGACTTCCAAAAAGCCTTCGACAAGGTACCACATGAGAGACTGCTTAAGAAGATATGGAACCACGGCGTGCAAGGGGAGGTCCACCGATGGATCAAAAACTGGCTGGCAAACAGGAAGCAGAGGGTTGGCGTAAAGGGCCATTACTCAGACTGAAAATGGGTCACGAGCGGAGTTCCACAGGGGTCGGTGCTGGGACCGCTCCTGTTCAATATCTACATAAATGAACTATGGCGGGAACCAATTGTGAAGTCATTAAATTTGCAGACGACACCAAACTATACAGCAGGGCTCAAACCACGGAAGATTGCGAAGATCTCCAAAAGGATCTAACGACGCTGGAAAAGTGGGCCGAAAAATGGCAAATGAGCTTCAACATAGGGAAATGCAAGGTCATGCACGTGGGGAAAAAGAACCCGATGTTCACTTTCAAAATGGGGGAATCACCACTATGGGTCAGTAACCTGGAAAGAGACCTGGGTGGACGCAACACTGAAGGCATCGGCGCAGTGCGCCACAGCCTCAAGGAAAGCAAACAGAATGTTGGGTATCATTAAGAAGGGTATCACGACCAGGAAGAAGGAAGTCATCATGCCACTGTATCGTGCAATGGTGCGGCCGCATCTGGAGTACTGTGTCTAGTACTGGTCGCCGTTCCTCAAGAAGGACATGGCAGTACTTGAGGGAGTCCAGAGAAGAGCAACTAAACTGATAAAGGGTATGGAAAATCTCCCATATACCGACAGATTAAAGTAGTTAGGACTTTTCTCCCTGGAAAAGCGGAGACTTAGAGGAGACATGATAGAAACCTTCAAGATCCTGAAGGGCATAGAAAGAGTAGACAGGGGCAGATTTTTCAAATTATGGGGGAACACAAGTACAAGGGGGCACTCTGAGAAATTGAAAGGGGACAGGTTTAGAACAAACGCTAGGAAGTTCTTTTTCACTCAGAGGGTGGTGGATACATGGAATGCGCTTCCAGAGGATGTGTTAGACAAGAACACATTAAATGGTTTCAAAGAAGGTTTGGATAGATTCCTGGAAGAAAAAGGGATTGAGGGGTATAGATAGGTATAGACCACTACTCAGGCAATGGGCCTGATGGGCCGCCGCGGGAGCGGACCGCTGGGCAGGATAGACCTATGGTCTGCCTCAGCGGAGGCAACTTCTTATGTTCTTATGTACAAGCTATCCCACCCTCAAAATTACCTCCCCACAACATCAACTGGTTGCAAACTGTCCCCACTCCCAAGAATTACCTCTCAAATGTTCCTGCATCCTACAATCTACCTCAAAAAACAACATCTCCAACTGCCCCACCCTGAAAACTAAACCCCAAACCCTCAAACTGCTCCCTACAAACTACCACCTCTCCAAAATTGGTCTCCCATAACTACCCACACCAAAAATACCCTCTTCAATGGCTCTACCACCCCACAAACTGTTGCCACCAACAAAATTAAGCTCCTCACACCTGTTAAGGTGGAAGTCCGAAACCACCTTGGGAAGAAACTTAGGATGAGTCCATAGCTGTACCTTATTTTGAAAAAATTCCAAGTAAGGATAATATGTGACTAAAGCTTGAAGCTCACTAACTCTTCTAGCTGATGTGAGTGCTATAAGAAAGTAGGAGAGGCAGATCCTAATGGTTCAAAAGGGGCTGTCATCAATTGTTCCAAAACTACACTGAGGTTCCAGGATGGAGTAGGGTCTCTTAGTGGAGGTCTAAGATTGGTAAGACCACTCATAAAATGAGAAATCGGAGGATGTTGTAAAATTGGTTTACCATGCACCAATGAGTGGTACGCTGAGATAGCTGACAAATGAAGCCTGACAGAGTTTGTCTTGAGTCCCACAGGAGGTGGGGGGTGTTCAAGGCGGCGGGAGGAAGTGGGCATTTCTCCTGCTGTTTATAATGACACCGGGAGGCGGGGTGGAGTGTTGTTTCACGGTGGCATATGTTCCTTCTCTCTCACTACACCATACACTTAGAACAGACTACCTGAATCAGTACGTCAAGTTCTGTCCCTGTCAGTATTCAAAGCCAGGCTAAAATCACCCTCCCCCTTTTTTTTTTTTTTTTGAGATTGCTTTTAACTCCTACCTCCCCACCAACTTGTAAAGCACCCATGCCTGTTTTATTGTTCCCTCTCTGAAAAACTCGCTAACACCAACTTGTCCTATTTGTCTGTTCAATTAAAATTGCAAGCTGTACTGTTAACTTAAAGAAGCTCCAAGGGCTAGATTCACTAAGCAAACCGATCGTGCACCAATCGGTTTATGACCCCGGCCCGATTCACTAACCTTGTGGCCAATCTGATTCTGATCTGCGCATGCAAATGAGGGTAAACGGCATGCAAAGCAGGAAGGACGCGATTCACTAAACTTTTTCAGCAACACTGACTGGGCTGGCCGATCCAAAAAGAAGTGACTGGTGGGGACCAGTCGCTCACGACCTTTCCTGCTCTCTGCTGACTTCTCCTGTTCAACCGCGACTCTCCTGCCCTGCTCAACCCTGACTCTCCTTCCTTCATACCGTCCTGCTCAGCCTCGACTCTGCCTTCTCCTTATTTCATGCTGCCCTGCTCAGCCCCGATTCTCCTGCCTTCATGCTACCCCTATACTCTCCTGCTCTGCCTCCTTTCCCTGCAGCACGAGCCCGTGGTTTTAACCCGCTTTAAACCCGTGGGTTAAAAACATGGGCTCGCACTGCAGGGAAGGGCGGCAAAAAGCAGGACAGTTGGGGCCAATAAAAAAAAGTTAAGAAAAAGAAAAAAAGAAAGATAGACAGCAAAACACATGCGCAGACCATCTACAGGAAAAGCAGATGGTCTGCGCATGTGTCAGGATCGCTCACTAGCGGGTGTTCCTCCGATCACCCCCATTTGCATGCTGAGCCTTGGTGAATTGGTCGGCCTGCTGCTGATCGGCCACGGAGAGGCAGGTTAGTGAATCTAGCCCTAAGTACCTCATTTTATTTTATTGTAACCCATTTTGGGCTCCTAGGGAGGACAGGCTATAAAAACGAACAAATAAATACTGAACAGGGACTGTCTCTTGAATGTTTTAACTATAGAAATGATAAGTAGTAATAGCAGTAGTCCATTTACAGAACTGCTTATTACACATACTATAGCAGGGGAACACTCAGGGGATATTCATCTAAACCTTTTGATGTACAGAATCATTAGAGTCCAAGGACACAAAAAGGCAAATGATCTATAAAAGCCAGACTGGCAGAGGTATGAAGTAAACCACATGGAGGTTGAATGATCTCCTAGGACTGAAACAAGCTATGAAAATTGAGGCAGTGCTTACCATCAGGAAAAGAGAGGATTCGCTCGTGGATATCTGCCGCCCGGGCAGCCTCCTCCACCTCCTCGTCCATGGCGCTGACTCTCCCGTAGCGCACATTCTGCCGGATGCTGTCATTGAACAGCACAGTGTCCTGAGGCACCACACCGATGTGGGAGCGAAGAGAGGCTTGTTTCACCTGAGAAAGGAGCAGCAAACAATAGCCCATTCTTGAGCCCCTCATACTAACACCACGTAACAATCTCAAGGAAGGTGCATCAAATTACAAACCAAGTTATTCATGTCCACAGGAGTCAGTGGCATTCACCTCCTTATACTTCAGTGCTCTTACTCTCTTCCAATATTTTTCCCATGTTATTCACACCAACAGACTTCAACAGTATGAATCTCTTAAATAGCTTTCCCACATCATGCAATCCCCTTGTAAATCTTTTCCATGTGTCACACCCACATCATCCATCCCCATAAACTTCAATGCCGTCACCCTTTTAAATATCTTCCACATGCCATTCACCTCATACTTTAATGCTGTCACCCTCATCACTTGTTGTAAGACTTGAAAATAATAAAGATTTTTTAAACTAAAAAATGCTGTCACCCTGTTAAATCCCATTAGAACAAATGAAATTTGGAAATTGCAGAACGCTGGAGACTTTGTGGGTATTAGGTATGATTAAAAGCACATTTTGTGGAACTGTCCAGCCATGACATCGTTTTGGGAATCAGTTGGTATCTCCTGGTCTATCCATTAACTTCTCTTCAAGCTAAGCTGTGGGCTCTATGTGGACAGCAGCAACAACCAAATGATGGAAATGACGAGCATAGATCGAGTGTTGTGCAACTTGTAGCTGAGTTATTTATGTCTCAATTAAGTGCAATGCGCAGAACAGAATGGAAACGTTCAGAGCTGATTGAGAGGCTTAAGAGAATTGGAAGGATAGATCGGATTATTAGAATAAGAGGCCTGTTGACCTCCTCCTTCCCCCCCCCCGGAGAACAGTACTGTAATCAGACTACCAGGACTCGAGGGAGAGGAGATGGCAAGAATGAGGTTCTTGTTAATAAAGCTAAACTAAACTAAACCTTAAGTTTGTATACCGCATCATCTCCACAATCGTAGAGCTCGGCACGATTTACAGGAAATGGTGTAGAGAAGGAGCTCCAATGAGGATTACAGGACAGTATAGAGAAAGTTTAGAGGGACTTAGTATAACAAACATAGAACATAGAAACATAGAAATAGACGGCAGATAAGGGCCCACGGCCCATCCAGTCTGCCCACCTTAATGTCCCTCCCCTACCTTTGCCCTGTGAATAGGAGGACATATTACATTTTTGAGAATAGCCAAGTTTTCAGATGTTTTCGGAAAAGTTGAAGGGCGCCTTGAATTCTGTTCAATCTCGTCAAACCTTTAATTATGAAATCTGAATTAAAGAATAATACAAATCATACTGTTCTCTCTCAGAGGACGGATCTGGCCCTGCCAACTGATTCCCTCCACTCTTCTCTAGAATCCCAGACCAAAGCGGTCCGAAATGCTGGAAGAAAGGTAGTGAAAATAAACCAGAAACAGGCTCAGTATAGACTGAGAAATCTGTACACAGAGCTCTGCTCAGAAACAAGGTGCTGCCTGGGTCGCATTCACAGCAGCAGCAGGGCCAGAGCCACCACTGGGGCAGTTTTCATCTACAACTTCAGTACGGAGCACATAAAGGCAGCGGGGAAAGAGAGATGGATTTCTAATCTCGCCACTATCCCTTAGTGCTAACAACCAAGACCAGGTGGCATACCCCATGCACTGGTTGTGTGTCCTCTCTGGATGAGGCTAGACTGGGACTTTATAAGGAGAAATTAGGTTCTTATCTGCTAATTTTCTTTCTGTCAGCCTGTAGACTGGTATAGTCCTTACAAATGGGTTATATACCTCACTGCTACCAGCAAGTGGAGACTGAGCACAAACTTGTATATCAGGATAGCTTCCCCTCTTGCAATCCAGTCTGCCGAATAGCCAAGCAGAACCTAGGAAAGACTTCAACTGAAAACAGTAAAACACTCCGAACAGGAGTGTAAAAACAACAAACATTTGTAAACACCTGTTGGAATACGTATAGAACTTAATTCTGGTATAGAAAATATTCCCACAGCTCACCAGCTAAGCCAGCTGATCCATAGCTGCTGTTCTTCATTTTCCCTGGCCCAAGAAAAATACTAGAACCCGCAGAAAAAACGAAATCTGCACGCGAGCAAAGCAAAAACATTACATTACTTTAGTGATTTCTATTCCGTCAACACCTTGCGGTTCAAGGCGGATTACAAAAGAAATTATCTGGCCATTTCCAGAGGAATTGAAGAGTAGAGCGATCACCGCACAACGACAGGGTGGGCGACTATAGCAATCTACAGACTAACAAAAAGAAAATTAGCAGGTAAGAACTTAATTTCTCCTTCTGTATCGCTTGGTAGACTAGTATAGTCCTTACGAATGGGACGTATCAAAGCAGTACCCATTAAGGGTGGGACCCCCGAAGGGCCGACACCAGAACACGTTCATCGAATACCGCGTCCTGACGCGCTTGAACATCCACACAGTAGTGGCTGACAAAGGAATGCAGAGAAGACCAAACTGCAGCCTTGCCAATATCCACTGGAGGCACAAGAGAAGACTCAGCCCAAGAAGCTGCATGACCCTGAGTGGAATGAGCCTTGAGAAACTCTGGAACAGACTTTTTCTTCAGAAGATAAGCGGAAGCAATAGTCTCCTTATTCTAGCACGCAATAGTAGCCATAGAAGTGCCATCCTCCTTATGAGGACCTGCGAGAAGGACAAAGAGATGATCTGATTTCCTGGATTCTCTGCACAGAAGAGAAAAAGGACCCGACTGACATCCAACTTGTGCAACTGCCTCTGCTCGGAAGAGTCCGTCCGGCTACCAACACTGGGAGGATCACTGCCTGATTGACATGAAAAGGAGAAACTATCTTTGGCAGAAAGGAAGAACAGGCCTCAAGACAACCCGCTCCCTAGAAAACTCCAAGAAGGGAGCCCTACAAGAGAAAGCCTGAAGCTCAGAAACACGTCTAGCTGGCCACCAAGAAGACTGCTTTAAGAGTAAGGTCCTTCAAAGAACAGTCACCCAACGGCTCAAAAGGTGGGCGCACTAGAACTGACAGAACCAGATTCAGATCCCAAGATGGAACAGAGGGTCATACGGGAGGCTTGAGCAATTTGGCCGCCCGCAAGAAACGAATCACATCAGGAATAGCAGACAAATGCCGACCTTTCAACAACCCATGAAAGGCTGACAAGACCACAAGCTGAACCGGAGAGAAGATCAAGCCAGTCCCCTGTCCAGGCCATCCTGCAAGAACTCTAAGATGTTAGACAGGGAAGCGCAAAAAGAGACCACTCCACGTGCATTACAGCACTCCTCAAATAGACCCCAAACCCTCACATAAGCCCAAGAGGTAGAAAGCCTCCAGGACCCCAAGAGAGTTGAGATCACTTTATCTGATTACCCCTTCTTACCTAGGCGACCCCTTTTCAAGAGCCAAACCATAAGACAGAAGGGACCCAGATCGAACATTGGAATGGGACCCTGAGTTAGAAGGTCATCCAAGAGAGGCAGAGGAAGAGGATCCGCCACCAGATCCGCGTACCATCGGGGCCAATCCGAAGCCACCAGAACCACAAGTCAGACGGATGGCTCTGGTCTCCAAGACATTGATCGCCCAAGAAACCTCCTCCGAGGACCAGGTGCCCTGAGCTGAGTGACCTAGACACTGAGCTCCCCAACCGGACTGGCATCCGTGAGCAGCACCGTCCACTGCGGCTGGTCCAGACTCGCCCCTTGTACAAGATGGGAGGTCTGGAGCCACCAACAAAGACTGCACTGAGCCAAGCCCGGAAGCAGAACAGGATGATCTAGACCTCTGAGGCAACCACCTCCAAAGAAGAGCATACTGAAGAGGACACATGTGGGCTCGCGACCACCTCACCACATCGGGGGAATCCGCCATTGACACCGGGACGCCATAAGCAGACGAATCTGAGATTGTAATTTGCTTACCTGGGCCTCCGGAAGGAAGACCTTCCCCAAGGAGGTGTCGAACAGCACACCTAGATACTCCAGGCACTGAGAAGGAGACAACTGGCTCTTGGCAAGGTTGACTACCCATCCCAGCAATTACAAAAATTCCACCACCCGAGCCGTGACCCGGGTGCTCTCCTGGAATGACTTCGCTCAAATCAACCAGTTGTCCAGGTAGGGATGAACTAGAATGTCCTCTTTTCGCAATGCCGCCTCGACAACCACCATCACCTTGGTGAACGTCCGTGGCCAGACCAAAGGGAAGTGCACAAAACTGATAGTGTTGCCCCAAGATCGCGAAGCGCAGGAAGCGATGATGGGAGGCCCGAATAGGAATGTGTAAGTAGGCCTCAGTCAGATCTAGAGAGGTCAGAAACTCCCCTGGCTGAACCGCCAGAATCACAGACTGCAGAATTTCCATGCGGAAGGAAGGCACATGAAGAGCCCTGTTGACCCCCTTCAAATCTAGGATGGGTCAAAAGGTCCCTTTTATCTTTGGCACCACAAATAAATCGAGTACCAACCTATGCCCCACTCCTGCGGGGGAACTGTAACCACCACGTGGATATGCAATAATCTTTGAATGGTCTGGCGAAATGCCTGCTGCTTCCACGCCACCTGCGAGGGAGAAGCGAGAAAACAATCTGGCAAGGACTGGGCGAACTCCAGAGCAAAGCCGTCCCGAATCACCTCCAGAACCCACTAATCGGACGTGATGTCTGCCCATTTTGGATAAAAATCCCTTAGTCTGGTGCCCACCGGAACCAAGAAGGGTGCCAGCAAGGAGTCTTTGGACAGGGCAGGTGGCAGGAGAGCTACTCGCACCCCGGCAGGCCCCACGACAGGACTGCATGTGCTGGAAGTCGGGGGTGGGTACTCACTTTTACACCGGAGCAGTAAGTAACAATCCTGATGTAGCGAACCAACATTACGCTTCTAGATCTGAGGTAAGTACCCTTAGTGCGAACGAATCACTAGGAGACAATTTGACTCAAATGGGTGGCTCACAACAGGAGCTTAGCAAATAGAAAGAGTGGAGAGCTATGTATGTTAACGCACACAGCCTAGGGAATAAATTTCTAGAACTAGAAACAGAAATAGTTAATGCAGACATAGACATAGCAGCAATATCCGAAACAAGGTTCACAGACTCTCATGGGTGGGATATAACCATACCAGGATACAACCTGATTAGACAAGATAGAGAGGGTAAGTTAGGTGGTGGGGTAGCACTTTATATCAAAGAGAACATTAAGACAACCAGGATCACAGATGTCAAGTATACTGGGGAATCCATCTGGGTAAACTTGGCCAAAGGTGGAGAAAAATGCCTGTACCTTGGTGTGGTATACAGACCTCCGAGACAATCGGAGGAAAAGGACGCAGAATTAATTGAAGACATTGAGAATATCACCTTACGGGGGGAGGCTGTTCTATTAGGAGACTTCAACAAGCCTGATGTAGACTGGAACACACTATCAACGACAACTTGTGATAGCAGAAGGATATTAACGTCCATGAAGGGAGTACGGCTCAAACAGATGGTACTAGAGCCCACTAGGGCCCAGGCTATCCTGGACCTGGTACTTACGAATGGGGAAAGCGTCTCGGACGTCTCGGTGGGAGAGACGCTAGCCACCAGTGACCATAACATGGTATGGTTTAACCTTAAGAAAGGCTTCCCTAGATCACAAACAAAAACAAGGGTACTCAATTTCAGGGGCACGGACTTCGCACGCATGGGAGATTTCGTCTACCAGACGCTGCAGGTTCAAGAAGTAACTGATAATGTGGAAGCTATGTGGATAACCTTGAAATCGATCCTTCATGAGGCAACTATCCGCTACATAAAATCGGTAACCAAACAACAAAGAAAAAGGAAACCTCAATGGTTCACAGATGAGGTATCATACCTCGTCAAGGAGAAGAAAAGAGCATTTCTATCATACAAACGCATAGGGGAAAAAGAAGCAAACATTGACTACAGGACAAAGTCTGCAGCGGTCAAAACAGCAGTCAGGGAGGCCAAACTTCGTATGGAAGAAACTCTAGCGAAGAACATCAAGAAAGGGGACAAATCCTTCTTCAGATATATTAGCGACAGGAAAAAGAACACAAACGGGATAGTACGCCTTAGAACGCCAGACGGGAATTATGTGGAAACTGACTCCGATAAAGCCAAACTACTGAATGATTACTTCTGTTCAGTCTTTACCTGTGAGGCACCAGGGCACGGGCCTCGGCTGGATGCAAAGCAAAGCATGGATGACCCATTTCAGGAGTTTGAGTTCACACCAGCTGATGTTTACAGAGAACTGTCAAGACTCAAGGTGAACAAAGCCATGAGACCGGACAATCTGCACCCAAGAGTGCTCAGAGAGCTATGCGATGTTTTGGCAGAACCGTTAGCCATGCTCTTCAATCTCTCCCTAAGTACAGGGAGGGTCCCTCTGGACTGGAAAACTGCCAATGTTGTTCCTCTGCACAAAAAGGGTTGCAGAGTGGAGGCTGCGAATTACAGACCAGTAAGTCTCACATCAATAGTGTGTAAACTCATGGAAACTCTACTTAAAGGGAAATTAGACACGATATTGGATGAGGGGAATCTGAGGGATCCCTGTCAACATGGATTCACTAGGGGCAGGTCATGCCAATCCAATCTTATCAGCTTCTTTGACTGGGTAACAGGAGAGCTAGACTCGGGAGAGTCTCTGGACATAGTATACTTGGATTTCAGTAAAGCGTTTGACAGTGTCCCACACCGTAGACTATTAAACAAGATGAAATCGATGGGGTTAGGTGAGAAACTAACGGCATGGGTCAATGATTGGCTGAGTGGAAGACTTCAGAGGGTGGTGGTCAATGGCACCCTCTCTAAGACATCAGAGGTGACTAGCGGAGTGCCGCAGGGCTCAGTCCTGGGACCATCCCTTTTTAACATATTCATAAGGGACTTGACCCGAGGGCTTCAGGGAAAAATAGCGCTGTTTGCCGACGCCGCCAAACTGTGTAATATAGTAGGTGAAAGCGATCTCACGGATGGTATGGCGCAGGATCTGATCAAGTTGGAAAACTGGTCCTCAACATGGCAGCTGGGCTTCAACGCAAAGAAGTGTAAGGTGATGCATCTCGGCAGCAGAAATCCATGCAGAAGTTTCAAGTTTTATTAAATTTGATAAATCGCTTATTACATACTACATACACCTTGAATGGAGAAACACTAGCTACGACCTCAGAAGAACGGGACTTGGGAGTAATCATCAGTGCAGACATGAAGGCTGCCAAACAAGTAGAGAAGGCCTCATCCAAGGCAAGGCGGATGATAGGATGTATCAATAAAAGCTTCGTCAGCCGTAAACCTGAAGTCATAACGCCACTGTACAGAACCATGGTGAGACCTCATCTGGAGTACTGTGTGCAATTCTGGAGGCCACATTACCGTAAAGATGTACTTCGAGTTGAGTCAGTCCAGCGAATGGCCACTAGGATGGTCTCCGGACTCAAGGGTCTCTCATACCAGGAAAGACTGGGCAAGTTGCAGCTCTACTCTCTAGAGGAGCGCAGGGAGAGGGGTGACATGATTGAGACATTCAAGTACGTCACGGGTCGTGTCGAGGTGGAAAACGACATATTCTTTCCTAAGGGACCTTCAGTCACAAGGGGGCACCCGCTCAAACTCAGAGGAGGGAGATTTGGTGGTGACACCAGGAAGTATTTCTTTACAGAAAGGGTGGTGGATCACTGGAACAAACTACCGGTGCAGGTGATCAAGGCCACTAGCGTGCTCGACTTTAAGAATAAATGGGACATCCATGTGGGATCTCTACGTGGGTCGAGCAGCACTCTGACTTAATGGGGTGGGACAGTAGAGTGGGCAGACTTGATGGGCTATAGCCCTTTTCTGCCGTCATCTTTCTATGTTTCTATGAAGAACTTGCCTCTAGAGAGCCCAGGAGACTGAAAAGAGGCAGCCCCTTGACCAGGGCAGAAACTGCGGAAATCATGCCCACAAGCAGCACCACCTCAAGCCAGTGGCCTGGGCCTATCTTCAGGCAAACGAGGCACCTAAGAATCGGTGAGAGTCTGAACTAACTTGTCCAGGTCCTCACTAAACAAGAAAGATCCTTTAAAGGGAAACTTTGTCAACTTAGCTTTGGACACCGAATCCACCAAGTGCGAAGCTACAAAGTACGGTGAGCTGCCACTGCAAACGCCGACTTGGCAGAAAGATAAGCTACCACCAATTCAATCTTTGTCATCTTGCGCTTGAGCTATTCCCAATCCTCAGATTTATTGTCAAGCACATGCTCAGTCCAGCCAAAACATGCCTGAGCCACCAGCCTGCCACACATTGCCGCCTGGACCGCCAGAGCTGTCATATCAAAACTCTGTTTAAGAAGGGACTCCAACTTACGCTCCTTCAAGGCCAAACTGCCCTCAAAAGGCTCGGTATACCTCTTAGAGATGGCCGAGACTAGAGAATGACACGGGGAAAAAAATCTGTCCCCGTCACTGGACCACTGTCCCCCTTCACTGCCCCGTCCCTGAACCCATCATCCCCTTCACTACCCCGTCCCCATCCCCGCCGTCCCCTTCACCGCTCCATCCCTATCCCCGCAGCGTCCACCCTTCCCTCTCGCCATCTCACTGCCATTTAGCGGCCCGAGAACCTCCCTCCCTCCCCCTCACCTTTGCAGCGTAAAGAAACTTAAGGGAGGGAAGACGCGTTGTCACCGATTGTGCGCGCGCGGCCCCTTCCCTCCCTCCAGCCAAATCTATCTCCCCCCCTCCCCTTTACCTTTGCGGCACTTTAGAAAAGAAACTGAAGCCGGCGAAGCCTGCCTGTGCCTCCCTGCAGTCGCGTGTGTGGGTGGAAGCTTCTCCTCCGACACAACTTCCAGTGTTTCTCCCAGCCCCATTGATTGCAACTTGCTCAACAGCCTGCGATGCGGGACACTATCGAAAGCTTTGCTGAAGTCTAGGTATACGACGTCCATGGATTCTCCCAAGTCTAGCTGTTTTGTTACCCAGTCAAAGAAGCTGATGAGATTGGATTGGCAGGACCTACCCTTGGTGAATCCGTGTTGACTGGGATCCCGTAGATTCTCCTCATCCAAGATTGCGTCTAATTTACGTTTGATTAGTGTTTCCATGAGTTTGCATACTATTGATGCGAGACTCACCGGTCTGTAGTTTGCAGCCTCTGCCATGCAACCCTTTTTGTGTAGTGGAACGACGTTAGCTGTTTTCCAGTCTATGGGGACTCTCCCCGAACTTAGGGAAAGATTGAGGAGTCCTGATAGCAGTTCTGCCAGGACATCACGCAGCTCACTGAGCATCCAGGGGTGTAGATTGTCCGGTCCCATGGCTTTGTTCACCTTGAATCTTGCCAGTTCATAGTAGACGTCACCAGGTGTGAACTCGAAATTCTGAAACGGGTCTTCCATGCTGGGCCTTGCCTGCAACTGCAGACCGTGCCCCGGTGCCTCGTAGGTGAAGACCGAGCAGAAGTATTCATTCAGTAGCTCTGCTTTATCGGAATCTGATTCTGCGCAGTTCCCATCTGGTTTTCTAAGGAGTACTACCCCATCTGTGTTCTTTTTCCTATCACTAATATACCTGAAGAAGGATTTGTCCCCTTTCTTCATGTTCTTTGCCAGAGTCTCTTCCACTCGAAGTTTGGTCTCCCTGACTGCCGTTTTGACCTCGCCCTATGTTCTAGTTTAGCTTCCCTAGTCTCCGTTCGTTTGTAGGAAATAAATGCTTTTTTCTTCTCCTTGATGAGGTGCGAGATTTCTGCGGAGTACCATTGGGGTTTGTTGTTTCTCCGCCGTTTGTGTACTGATTTAATGTAGAGGCTTGTCACTTCATGTTTGGTAGATTCAGGGATGACCACATAGCTTCCACATCATCGGTTGTAGCTTGGTTCTGCAGTGTCCGGTGGACGAAATCTCCCATGCGTTTGAAGTCAGTACCTCGGAAGTTGAGTACTTTTGTTTTCCTGTTTTAAATTCTTTATTCATTTTTGCATGTTACAACAAGTGTAGCAGATAAACTCATATGAATTTAAAAATACACACTTGATTAACTCTCATATAATACATTAAGTATAACAATTCATTACAAATTAATATTCTATAATATTTTAAATATTATGTAATAAACCTAATATTTAAATTATTCTTATTAAATAGAAAATCCTCCCTTCCCATCCCTCCCATCACAATATTACATACAAGTACCATTACATTGAAACTATTGATATAATCATATATTATGAAATAACAAAAATAAAAAACCTACCCATTTCCCCTCTAATCAAATATCTTATCTTGGGAAAAGTTAATCATTCATTACAAAAATCTGTTAATGGTCCCCAGATCTTCTGATATTTACCAAAATATCCTTTTTGCGTTGCTATTGTACGTTCCATTTTGTATATATGACATACAGAATTCCATCAAAAGTTATAATTTAATCTGTCATACTTTTTCCAATTGTATGTTATTTGCTGTACTGCTACTCCAGTCAAAATAAATAAAAGTTTGTTCTTATTTGATGAGATTTGACTCCTTGCTCTCATTGTTGTTCCAAATAAAATAGTATCATATGTCAAGGCTACCGGATTTTCCAACAGTACTTTTGTTTTCGTGTTTGATCTAGGGAAACCTTTCCTGAGGTAGAACCACACCATGTTGTGGTCGCTGGAGCCTAGCGTATCTCCTACCGAGACCTTCGAGACGCTATCCCTGTTGGTGAGTACCAGGTCCAGGATCGCCTGGGCCCTAGTGGGTTCCAATACCATTTGTTTGAGTCGTGCTCCCTTTATGGATGTTAACAGTCTCCTGCTGCCGCTGGTTGTTGCTGAGTATGAGTTCCAATCTGCGTCAGGCATGTTGAAGTCCCCTAGCCGAACAGTGTCTCCCCGTAGAGTGATATTCTCTATGTCTTCAATTAATTCGGAGTTTTTGTCTTCCAGTTGTCTTGGAGGTCTATATACTACACCAAGATACAGGCATTTTTCCCTGCCTCTGGCCAGGGTCACCCAGAGGGATTCCCCGGTGTACTTGACATCTGTGATTCTGGTAGTTTTGATGTCTTCTTTAATGTATAGTGCCACCCCTCCCCCTGACTTTCCCTCTCTGTCCTGACGAAATAAGTTGTATCCCGGTATAGCCGGGATGTGCACCACAGTTGCATCTTCACCAGCTGGGAGGTGCTCGAACCCCTCGCTGGCAGAATCCAACCCGCCAAGAGGATCCTGGAAATCTCCCCAAGGGTCCAGGTTCTCATCAATAACATCTTGCTCCTCTGAGCAAAAATCTTCATCCCAAGAAACCCTCGAGCGCTTGGATGAGAGAGGAGGAGAGGGGGGGCAAAACTGCCGCTGTATGGGGAAGACTTCGAGGGCAAACCACCCCCCCCTCAAGTGGACACTGAGCCGCCAGCACATAAGCTTTACAAAGAGCTAACATGAATTCAGTGAGAAAGACCCCCAGTGGCACCAAGGAACTCCCTGCCCCAGCAGGGGATCCTGCAATACCTTGCCCCTTGTATTTCCAGAACAGGGGGAAGGTCACTTGAGGTAACCGAAATGAAGGAGGAGGTTCCCGCCGAAATTGGACCTGAAACTGCCAAAATTGGAGCTCCTGCGGCCTGTCGTGCCTGAAGAGCCTGGGACTTTCCTGACGCTGAGGCCAAGGAACCGACCGACACGAAAAGGGAATCCCCAGCCGCTCCGGCAGTAAGGGAATCCTTCGCGATGTACTTGTGGCAAGGTGCCCTGGCCGCTGGCAACCGCTGCCGACAAGACTCCCCCACCGCTCCGGCCTGCACAACACTAGCACAGGCCGGCCACGAGTACTTCGTGTCTGGAGCACAATGAGCATTTTTATCCTTCTTAAAAGCGCTCTTCGTGCTGAGAAACGCTCTAGCTGTAATAAAAGTGCCGGTTAGATGAGAACCCCCCCCCCCAATACAAATGACAGTTTTAAAGAGAACTGAGCCCTTTTTTTTTTTTCACTTAATCAGAAGACTCCACGGCTCTCAGAGCTGGAGGGCTGACCAACCAGGGGGCCAGGCCACCTGCTGAGGCACCTCTACAAAAATGTGGGGAGGTGGAGGAAGGTGGGGGGAAGGACCCAGCACGAGATCCGCTGGGTTTAACACCCCCGAGGTCGGATGGATCCCCAAACAGAACCTGTCCAAGTTATATCCGGCACAAAAGGGGAACCCAGGAGTCCAAAAAAAAATTCCAACAGTACTAAGAAGGGAGCTGAATTAGGCTTACATAAGAACATAAGCAGTGCCTCCGCCGGGTCAGACCACAGGTCCATCTTGCCCAGCAGTCCGCTCCCGCGGCGGCCCGAACAGGTCACGGCCTGTCTGAGACACCAGAAGGGGCCCCCTTGCCACCTTGGTTTCCCATTGAGTTTTATCTTCCCATCGAAGTCCTAACCCTCCGGTCTTGCACATGCACGACCTGGTTGGCTTTCTATACTTATTACTTGGTTTGCTTTCTATACCTGTGTTACATCCCAGCACCTCTCTCAGTATCCCACGATCCCCCTATCCCTCAGGAATCCGTCCAATCTCTGTTTGAATCCCTGTACCGTACTCTGCCTGATCACTTCCTCCGGTAGCGCATTCCAAGTGTCCACGACCCTTTGGGTGAAGAAAAACTTCCTTGCATTTGTTCTGAACCTATCTCCCTTCAGTTTCTCCGAATGCCCCCTCGTGCCTGTTGACCCCTTCAGCCTGAAGAATCTGTCCCTATCCACCCTCTCTATGCCCCTCATGATCTTGAAGGTCTCTATCATATCTCCCCTGAGCCTCCTTTTTTCCAGAGAGAAGAGCCCCAGCCTATCCAACCTCTCGGCGTATGGGCAGTGTTCCAGCCCTCTTACCAGTTTCGTTGCTCTCCTCTGGACTCTCTCAAGCACTGCCATGTCCCTCTTGAGGTACGGCGACCAATATTGAACGCAGTATTCCAGATGTGGACGCACCATAGCTCTATACAATGGCATGATGACTTCCCGCGTCCTGGTTGTTATGCCCCTCTTTATGATGCCCAGCATCCTGTTGGCTTTTTTTGAGGCTGCTGCGCACTGTGCAGATGGCTTCAGTGATGCATCTACCAGCACACCCAAGTCTCTCTCAAGACTGCTGTCTCCCAATAATGCCCCCCCCAATTTGTATTTGAACAACGGGTTCTTTTTACCTATATGCATAACCTTGCATTTTTCCACGTTAAAGCGCATTTGCCATTTGTTTACCCAGTCTTCCAGCTTGTCCAGGTCCCTTTGCAGGTCCTCACACTCCTCCCTAGACCTAACTCTGCCGCACAGTTTGGTATCGTCTGCAAATTTTATAACCTCACACTCTGCCTCTTTTTCCAGGTCATTGATAAAAATGTTGACCACCTGCTTTAACGGAGACCGAGGAAGCTATAGTGATATACAGTAGTACCTTGGATTACGAGTATAATCCGTTCCAGGAGCATGCTCGTAACCCAAAATGCTCGTTTATCAAAGTGAGTTTCCCCATAGGAAATAATGGAAACTCGCTTTGATGCTTTCCCCCCCCCCCCCCCCGAGAACCGGCATTGCTTCCCTCGAAGGCCCCCCATGCGATCCGGCACCCCCGCCGCTTCTTACCTTCATCTGGGCACTCTAGAAGATCGGACTCCTCGTCTGCTGGGCCTTGAGCATCTGAGCATGCTCAAAGCCCAGCAGACGAGGGCCGATCTTCAAGATGAGGGTAAGAAGCGGCGGGGGGGTGCCCAATTGTGTCGGGGGGGTCGGATCGTGGCGGGGGGGTGCCGTTTCGAGGCAAGGGGGGGTGCGTGATCGCAGGGGGGAGGGTGCCGGATTGCGGGGGGGGGGGGGTGCTCGTAAATCGAGCCATGCTCGGTTTCCGAGGCACTGATTTTGCAAATGTTTTGCTCGTCTTGCAAAACACTCGCAAACCAGTGCACTCGTAAACCGAGGTACCACTGTACAAGTTTGTGCTCAGTCTCCACTTGCTGATAGCAGTGAGGTATATAACCCATTTGTATGGACTATACCAGTCTACCAGGCGCTACAGAACTGAACTTGCTTTCTATACTACAAGGATGCAATGCAAGTCATTAACTATCTCAAACTGCAGCATGTCATCCCAACCTTGTAGATATCAAGAACCACCTACAAGCTGATCCATAGAATAAAACACTATGGAACCTGTGACCAATGTAAAGCAACCTACAACATCACACTGGAGACGCTGCTAAACAAACAGACACAAAACATAGATAATCACAGAGTAGCCTGCCCATAAGGACATTCACATATGCAAGGGCCTGAGCCAAATTTTGGGTATCTCTCTCACAGACCATGGACAACAAATTTGGAGACTGCATTGCAAGGAACCATGTATAACCCCTTGGCCTTCCTACAGGATCCCACTGCTACATCAAAAGGTCACTGTCCTCTTTAGAGAGAAGTCGCTTTTCTGGAGGGGACAATCATCATTCTGTTGTCCTGCTGAGACGAGACAGTTGTCTGTTGGTTTGGATTCACCGTCTCTTTTCACTCAGCCATGAAAACAGACGACAACCATCTCTTCTCAGAAAGAAAATAGGGTGGTGACAGGCCAGTCCAGACCAGTGATACTCCATTGGTCGCTCCTATGTAAAGAGGACAAGATTATTTTCTGCACTGTGAGATCTTGCAGGACTCCCAAAAATCTGCATTAGACACAATGGAGAGCACATAGCACAAGACGCCCTTTTAACTTATTGATCACAGAATTTGTTTACGGACATTCATTGCTCATTTATTCTATAGTCTGGTGGAGGAAGGAGGGGGTGGGGTTATAGCTCCTCTATGAGTCTTTATGTGTGATTTCTTTTGCTCCTTATGTTTGATTTATATTACATTACCTTTGTAATGTTGACTGAGCTTCTAATAAAAAGTCCTCTAAAGAACAAACAAACAGAATGGAGAGCGCTCTCTTGTAGCTGTGAGATTTTGCAGGTCACCCCAGAATCACACAGACAAGCTAACATGAGAAGCTCCCTCAGCCCTGGCCATGAAGTTCACCCAAAGATCCCTTACCTTGGATATGTCCTGTCCATCTATCTTGATGCTGCCACCCCGAACATCATAAAATCGGAAAAGCAGACGAATGATGGTACTTTTCCCTGACCCAGAGGGACCCACCTGGCAAAAGCACAGAAAAATAGGCACCAGTGAGAGGTAGAAAAATGATTATGAGAATGTCACACACCAAACACAACTTGGAGGGGGGGGGGCAGGTCTCAGGGTTAAAGCTAGCACTGAGAATCAGGAGGAATCTGGGGGCATAAGCTCAAGACTCGCCAATGCTACCAACTCTCTCTGTCACCCTGGGTGGTTCCATTTAATTCCCTGTGCCTCACTTCTAATCCCAGCTCACTGATTATAAGACCTCGAGTGAGACCCTTTATAAGAAATGCCATAATGGTCTATCAAGCCCAGTATCCTGTTTCCAACAGTGGCCAACTGGGTCCCAAGTACCTGGCAAAAACCCAAAGAGTAGCAACATTCCAGAGCTGAGATCACAATCTCAGCTCATAATGCCTCATTCCACCAATGCCTAAGAGCCAACCTCATCAGTGATGTCACAATGGCTTGATTGTCCTATACTTGGCTCACATAAGAACATAAGAATTGCCATACTGGGACAGACTGAAGGTCCATCAAGCCCAGTATCCTGTTTCCAACTGTGGCCAACCCAGGTCCCTAGTACCTGGCAGAAACCCAAAAAGTATCAACATTTCAGAGCTCCGATTGTGATGCCTAAGAGCCAACCTCTGCAGTGATGCCACAATGGCTTGATTGTCCTAGACTTGGCTCACATAAGAGTTGCCGGACTGGGACAGACCGAAGGTTACATAGTAACATAGTAGATGACGGCAGATAAAGACCCGAATGGTCCATCCAGTCTGCCCAACCTGATTCAATTTCAAATTTTTTTTTATTTATTTTTTTTCTTCTTAGCTATTTCTGGGCGAGAATCCAAAGCTTTACCCGGTACTATGCTTGGGTTCCAACTGCCGAAATCTCTGTTAAGACTTACTCCAGCCCATCTACACCCTCCCAGCCATTGAAGCCCTCCCCTGCCCATCCTCCTCCAAACGGCCATACACAGACACAGACCGTACAAGTCTGCCCAGTAACTGGCCTAGTTCAATATTTAATATTATTTTCTGATTCTAAATCTTCTGTGTTCATCCCACGCTTCTTTGAACTCAGTCACCGTGTTCCTCTCCACCACCTCTCTCGGGAGCGCATTCCAGGCATCCACCATCCTCTCCGTAAAATAGAATTTCCTAACATTGCCCCTGAATCTATCACCCCTCAACCTCAAATTATGTCCTCTGGTTTTACCATTTTCCTTTCTCTGGAAAAGATTTTATTCTACATTAATAACCTTTAAGTATTTGAACGTCTGAATCATATCTCCCCTGTCTCTCCTTTCCTCTAGGGTATACATATTCAGGGCTTCCAGTCTCTCCTCATACGTCTTCTGGCGCAAGCCTCCTATCATTTTCGTCGCCCTCCTCTGGACCGCCTCAAGTCTTCTTACGTCTTTCGCCAGATACGGTCTCCAAAACTGAACACAATACTCCAAGTGGGGCCTCACCAATGACCTGTACAGGGGCATCAACACCTTCTTCCTTCTACTGACTACGCCTCTCTTTATACAGCCCAGAATCCTTCTGGCAGCAGCCACTGCCTTGTCACACTGTTTTTTCGCCTTTAGATCTTCGGACACTATCACCCCAAGGTCCCTCTCCCCGTCCGTGCATATCAACTTCTCTCCTCCCAGCATATACGGTTCCTTCCTATTATTAATCCCCAAATGCATTACTCTGCATTTCTTTGCATTGAATTTTAGTTGCCAGGCATTAGACCATTCCTCTAACTTTTGCATATCCTTTTTCATATTTTCCACTCCCTCTTCGGTGTCTACTCTGTTACAAATCTTGGTATCATCTGCAAAAAGGCACACTTTTCCTTCTAACCCTTCAGCAATGTCACTTACATACATATTGAACAGGATTGGCCCCAGCACCGAACCCTGAGGGACTCCACTAGTCACCTTTCCTTCCTTCGAGCGACTTCCATTAACCACCATCCTCTGGCGTCTGTCCGACAGCCAGTTTCTGACCCAGTTCACCACTTTGGGTCCTAACTTCAGCCCTTCAAGTTTGTTCAACAGCCTCCTATGAGGAACTGTATCAAAGACTTTACTGAAATCCAAGTAAATTACATCTAGCATATGTCCTCGATCCAGCTCTCTGGTCACCCAATCAAAAAATTCAATCAGGTTCGTTTGGCACGATTTACCTTTTGTAAAGCCATGTTGCCTCAGATCCTGTAACCCATTAGATTCAAGGAAATACACTATCCTTTCTTTCAGCAACACTTCCATTATTTTTCCAACAACTGAAGTGAGGCTCACCGGCCTGTAGTTTCCTGCTTCATCCCTGTGACCACTTTTATGAATAGGGACCACATCCGCTCTCCTCCAATCCCCAGGAATCACTCCCGTCTCCAGAGATTTGTTGAACAAGTCTTTAATAGGACTCGCCAGAACCTCTCTGAGCTCCCTTAGTATCCTGGGATGGATCGGGTCTGGTCCCATCGCTTTGTCCACCTTCAGTTTTTCAAGTTGCTCATAAACACCCTCCTCCGTGAACGGCGCAGAATCTACTCCATTTTCTCGTGTAACTTTGCCAGACAATCTCGGTCCTTCTCCAGGATTTTCTTCTGTGAACACAGAACAGAAGTATTTGTTTAGCACATTTGCTTTCTCCTCATCACTCTCCACATATTTGTTCCCAGCATCTTTTAGCCTAGCAATTCCATTTTTTATCTTCCTCCTTTCACTAATATATCTGAAAAAATTTTTATCTCCCTTTTTTACATTTTTAGTCATTTGTTCTTCCGCCTGTGCCTTCGCCAAACGTATCTCTCTCTTGGCTTCTTTCAGTTTCACCCTGTAGTCCTTTCTGCTCTCCTCTTCTTGGGTTTTTTTATATTTCATGAACGCCAACTCTTTCGCCTTTATTTTCTCAGCCACTAGGTTGGAGAACCATATCGGCTTCCTTTTTCTCTTGTTTTTATTGATTTTCTTCACATAAAGGTCCGTAGCCATTTTTATCGCTCCTTTCAGCTTAGACCACTGTCTTTCCACTTCTCTTATGTCCTCCCATCCTAACAGCTCTTTCTTCAGATACTTTCCCATTGCATTAAAGTCCGTACGTTTGAAATCTAGGACTTTAAGTATCGTGCGGCCGCTCTCCACTTTAGCCGTTATATCAAACCAAACCGTTTGATGATCGCTACTACCCAGGTGAGCACCCACTCGAACATTAGATACTCTCTCCATTTGTGAGGACCAGATCCAATATCGCTTTTTCCCTTGTGGGTTCCATCACCATTTGTCTGAGCAGAGCCTCTTGAAAGGCATCCACAATCTCCCTACTTCTTTCCGATTCCGCAGACGGAACATTCCAGTCCGCATCCGGCAGGTTGAAATCTCCCAACAGCAGAACCTCCTCTTTCCTTCCAAACTTTTGGATATCCACAATCAGATCCTTATCAATTTGTTCATCAAGCCCAGTATCTTGTTTCAACAGTGGCCAACCCAATTACCCGGCAAGATCCCAAAAGAGTAAAACAGATTTTATGCTGCTTATCCTAGGAGAATAAGCCGTGGATTTCCCCAAGCCATCTTAATAATGGCCTATGGACTTCTCTTATAGGAAATGATCCAAACCTTTTTTAAACCCAGCCAAGCTAACTGATTTCACCACATTCTGCAGCAACGAATTCCAGAGTTTAATTACACATTGTGTGAAGAAACATTTTCTCCGGTTTGTTTTAAATCTACTACTTAGTGGCTTCATCGCATGCCCCCTAGTCCTAGTATTTTTGTCCTCTGAATAAAAATACATTTACAGAAGGCCACAAGCTGGGAAGAACAGGGGAAGAAGAAATACTGGGAAATTATGTGCAAAAAACCCTGAAATTCTGCACACTTTATTTGTAATTTTCTTGTGCAGAATTTCCCCACTATAAGTGATTATTTCCCTCCCCCCCCCACAGCAATTTCTCTCCTCAGGTTCCCACTCTCCTATATTAAGTTCAGTCCTTGGCTTTCTCTACCACTTTGCTAAGATGAGCACCTCCAGTTTTTCTGCTCTTGTCCATCACCTTTCTCTACCCTATCAGCTTCTAGAGTTCTCTCCCCATTCCTCAGTCTTCACTGCCCTCCCTGTGCTCGCCTTACAACTCCCAGGAAGACCCCTGTTTGTCCATTCCTCAAGGTCACTTCCCCCTCTTCAAGGCAAATTACTTTTCTTTGCCTCAATCCTCATAACATACACAGTCCATCCACTTTCCTCCAGCCCTCCCCTTGGAATTAATGTCCACATCCACATTTTTTTTTTAGCCCTCAACCCCATCTCCAGGATTCTTCCCCCCATGATACACACAAAATCCACCTCTCTACAGCGCCCCCCCCATCTACTTTTCTTCAGCACCCCCCATGGCAGAGACTACCTCATCCACCTTGCTCCAGACCTCCCTTTTCCATGGCATACACCACTCCATTCTCCTTCCTGCAGATCTCCACCCCATTCCCATAACATACACACCTCTCCCTCATACAGCTGTTTATGGACACCCCTTCGCCCCAACTGCATCCACCTTTCTCCAGTCCCTCTCCCTGCATGCAAGCAAGCTTTAGCCATTTTTTCCAGCCCCCCCCCATACCCCATCCACCTTCTTTTCAGCCCCCTCCACACTCCATCTATGTTTTTTTACATCCCTATCCCTGCCTTCTCCTCCTCCACCATCTTGAGCCTGATTGGCTTGAAGGAGCTGTTGGTGACCAAGACAGCAGAAAAGCTGAAAGCAGCCTGACATGCAGCTAGGCAGCTCCTCCTCTTGCTGTGCTGGACCAGCAATTGTGCCAGGAGGGATAGGGCCAGCTGGAAAAGTAAACCCTACCTCTCTGTACTGTAAAAGCAGATTGAACATAATTTGGTACAGTTTGCAGAGGTAGGGAATTCTGTGCAAAGTCTGCATTGTGCAATAGTACAGAATTCCCACAGAAGCAGAACGTGCCAGACTGTGTGGGAGCTTTGCATTCAGCCTCCTCTTTGCTAAGAATATGTGCAGTATTGAGTTCAAGGCCCTACTTGAAGACTGAGCAAGGATGAACATGAGAAGGCTTGTAATATCTTGCCACTCGACCCCCACCAGGGAAGCGCTGACACAATGAGCACTGACAAAGCAGATGGAATAGATTGCCAGTAAAAAACAAAACAAAACTCCAGAACATAAAGGGAAGATACTGTTTCATCTTACTATTGCCACTGTCTGTCCCGGCATCACTGAGAAAGACACATCCTGCAGGATCTCCCTCCTGTACCAGGGAAGAGAGAGAGACAGCTCAGTACAAGCACCCTCCCCTCTTCTTCCTTCACATCCACCCCTCGCCCCTTTCCCTCAAGGACAGAGTTATGTTTCAAGGATACATATCCCTCCTCACATTTGAAGTCATGTGCAACAGCCTCATAGCCCCCTCTCCCCCATAGAGCCATGTGCCAGGAATATACATCTCCCCCCCCCCCAATCTAACAGAGCCAGTAGTGTGTTAGTTACTCTTCAAAAGTAATTCATTACAGTTACTGGGTATTTCTTTTGATTCTAAATGATCTTTTCAAACCCTAATTTCTAATACTGTACAACGCTATTATTATAAACTAGTCTTTAAGCCCGTTACATTAATGGGTGCTAGAATAGATGCGTGTGTGTCTTTCTTTCTCTCTCTCTCTCCTTGGCCACTTTCTGTCTTTCTTTCTGTCTCTCTCTTTCCTCGGCTGTCCACCACCACCCCTTGCCTGCTCTCCCTGTCCAGTAGTAGCCTTTCTCCCATCCTTTTACCTCCCCCGTGTCCAGCAGCACCCCTTCCCTGCTTCCCCTGCCCAGAAGCAGCCCTTCTCCTTTTGTTTTACCTCCCCCCTGTCCAGCAGCAGCCCTTCTCCCTTCGTTTTACCTCCCCCCCCCACTGTCTAACAGCATCTCTTCCCTGTTCCCCCTGTCCAGCAGTAGGCCTTCTCCGTTCCTTTTACCTCCCCCTCCTGTCTAACAGCACCTCTTCCCTACTCCCCCTGTCCAGCAGTAGGCCTCCCTTCCTGTTACCTCCCCCCCATCCAGCAGCACCTCTTCCCTGCTCCCCCTGTCCAGCAGCACCTTTTACCTGCTCCCCCTGTCCAGAATCTGGCTTCCTGGTTGTTCGTGTCTGTCCTCCTCTTCAAAAAAGCCTGCTGAGGATCGCGGCCGGCTGTAGCGAACCTCGCAGGTGCTATATACCTCGGTAGCACGTTCTTTCTGATGCGATCCGGTGTGTCAGAGGGAACATGCTACCGAGATGCAGAGTGGCCTGCGAGGTTCGCTACAGCCGGCCGCGATCCTCAGCAGGCTTTTTTGAAGAGGAGGGCAGACAGAAGAGCCGCTTCGGTGGACTGGATGGAGGACTACCGCTTCGATGCCTGGAGGAGCTGGAGAGCAGGGAGGCCCACGCTTTACAATTTCTGTGCCAGCCATTGGCACAGGTAAGCACGCATGCGCACTCCTGCCAGACATGGACCTACGGATCACGCAGGTAGGAGTGCACATGCGCTTAGCGTTTTATTATAGTAGATTATGTCTTATTCGTTCAATATTTCACCTTCTACTTCCCTCTGTTATTACCATCCTATCTCATTCTTTAGTGTACACTAGATTACTGTAATTCTTTATAGTACGGTATAAGACAGAAAGATTTACATCATTTACAGTTAATTCAAAAGACTGCTATAAAATTAATAACTGGGAAAAAGAAATTTGATCATGTCATACCCCCTTTAAAGTCAGCTCATTGGTTACTCATTAATCATCGATCAACATATAAGATTTTAATTTTGGTTTTTAAAACCCAACTGACTCAATCTCCTTATCTTTTTTTTTTTTCTTTTTTCCCATTATTTTTTATTTTCAAATTTTACATAAAGTGTACAAAATATTAATACAATTGATAAATACATAGTATCACTTTTATATCTAATACATTATATATCTAAATTTGATTTTCCCCCTCACCCTCCTCCCACCCTTTTATTACACTAATATAATATTTTTAATTTTCAAGTTTTACAGAAAGTGTATAACATGTTAGAATACAATTGATGAATATTCAATAACATTTTTTTATCTAATACATTATGTTCTAAATAAATTTTTATCCCCTCTCCCTCCCCCCACCCTTCTATTACTTTTAATTCATGCATTACATATTGTATAATATATTTTAACATATTATGTAGAAATTATTTTCCTTACCCCCCCTCTATGTGTGTCATAAAAAAGATCCTTAAAAGAAGAAAAGAAGAAGAAAAATCCTACTATTTATTTATTACAGTATTTTGTCAATGGCCCCCATATTTTTATAAATTTAGTATATGTCCCCCTTATATGTCCCCCTTTGTATTGCTATTGTTCTCTCCATTTTAAATATATGACATATTGTATTCCACCAAAATGTATAATTTAAGTTGTTATAATTCTTCCAGTTGTTAGTTATATGTTGAATGGCAACCCCTGTCATAATTAATAAAAGCTTGTTATTTTCTGGTGAAATTTGACTTTTTTTTCTCATCATCATTCCAAATAATATTGTATCATATGATATTGCAATATGATTTTCCATCAATTTATTAATTTGTGGCCAAATTGAATTCCAAAAAGTTTTAATATAGGGACAATGATACAATAAATGATCTAATGTCCCTGGTTCTAGATTACAGTGCCAGCATTTATTGGACTTAGAACTGTCTAATTTTTGCAAACGTGTAGGGGTCCATAAAGCTCTATGTAATAAAAAGAACCAAGTTTGTCTCATAGATGCTGACACTGTACATCCCATTCTCCAAGACCAAATTAGTGGCCATTGAGATGCATTAATCTGATGTCCAATCTCAATGCTCCAAATATCTCTTAGACCATTTTTTGGTTTTTTATTCAAATATCCAGATATTAATTTATACCACAATGCGGCTTGATGTCCTAGGAAGTCTGCTTGAAAACATAAGAACTTTAAACTATATTGATTATTTAATGTTTTCCATTCAGGGAACCCAACCTGAATGGCCTGCTTCAATTGCAACCATTTAAAACTTTGTGTTTTATTAAGACCAAATCTATGTTGCAATTGTGAAAAATCCAGCAGTTTGCCTTCTGAAATAACATCGTCTAGAGATCTAATGCCTGCAATAATCCAGTTCTTCCAAAGGATTTGAGCTCCGCCAATTTTGATCTTGGAGTTTATCCATATAGATTGATTAGTTGATTTGTTTATTGGGATAGGTGTTAATTTATCAATAAATCTCAACGTTTTCCAAGTATCCATTAATATTTTATTTTCTCTGTATCTTCTAGGTATGTTAATACTTGGTAAATGAACTAAATTTAGGGGAAACATAAGGCGCCATTCCAAATATAACCAATCCGGTGCATTTTCCATAAGTTCTGGGAGGATCCAATACATACCCTGACGTAGAATATAGGCTTGATGGTACCTATAGAAATTTGGAAAATTTACCCCTCCCTCCTTAATTGATTTTTGCAAAGTTACTAAAGCTATTCTAGGTGTTTTACCAAGCCAAAGAAATTTTGTTAAAATGCTATTGAGCTTTTTATAAAAGGACCCCTGAAAATAAATTGGTATCATACTCATTTGGTAGCAAACTACAGGTAACATCATCATTTTAATAGTTTGAACTCTTTCCCACCAAGAAATATGTAATGGGTTCCATTGTTCACATAACTCAGTAACTTTTTTTAATACATATTTTTCATTCTCTTTTACAGTATCTTCAATTGTATTTTTAACTTGAATGCCAAGATATTTAAATCCTTCTTCTTTCCATATGAATGGAAATGTATCAAATAATCCTTTTACACAATGAACATTCAAGGGTATAATTTCAGATTTATTCCAATTAATTTTATAACCTGAAAATTTACCAAACTTATCAATTAATTCCAATAAAGAAGATAAGGTTGACTCTGGATTTCTCAAATAGAGCAAAATATCATCAGCATAAGCCGAAATTTTATATTCCATATCTGAATATGGAATACCTTGTATCTCCCTTGTTTGCTGTATTGCTAACAATAAGGGTTCTAATACAACATCAAATAACAAAGGAGATAAAGGACAACCTTGTCTAACTCCCCTCTGCAATTGAAAACCATCAGATATCTTATTATTAATATTTAGTCTTGCAATCGGGAAGCTATACAATGTTTTTACCATTTGTATAAATCCAGAACCTATACCAAACCATTCTAAAGCCTGATACATAAAATTCCATTCTACCCTATCAAATGCTTTTTCAGCATCTAATGAAACTGTAAAAGCCGGTTCATCCATTTTTTTTGATAAGTTTAACATATGAAACAATAGTCTAGAGTTATTAGAGGAATGTCTTTTAGCAACGAAACCCGTTTGATGCATATCTATAATATGTGGGAGAGCTTTGGCTAATCTCAAAGCCAAAATTTTTGCCAAAAGTTTATTATCAACATTTATCAAAGATATAGGCCTGTAGTTTGAAACCAAAGTAGGATCTTTATTTGGCTTAGGCAAAACAATTATTATTGATTCAGCCATAGTACCTTTAATATTACCTTTTATAAGTTGTGTCTGATATAAATTTAGTAAATGTGGGGAAAGGATATTTTGAAATGTTTTATAAAATTCTACTGTATAACCATCACCACCTGGAGCGGATCCAACTCTAAGAGATCTCAATGCTGTTTCTAATTCTTTTAATGATATAGGTTCATCTAAACTCCGTTTTATATGATCAGGAACCTTAGGTCCATTAATTAAGTCTAAAAAATCTTTTCCATCTTTTTGTCTCTCCAAATAAGGCTTGGAAGAATACAGGTCCTTATAAAATTTTAAAAATTGTTTTAATATTATATTTGTTTGATTTGTTATTATACCATTATCGTCTTTTATTCCATTAATATTAGTTCTTCTTTTTTTTGCTTTAAGATAATTTGCCAATAATCTCCCCGCCTTATTAGAATTTCCATAATACACTGTTTGCTTGGAAAACAAATCTCTTCTTATCATTTTTGAAGTTAATTCATTATATTTACCTTTTGCTTTCAAAAGAGCTTGCAAAACTTCATTTTCCCATTTACTTACCAATTTAGCTTCTAATATTTTTATTTCTTTTTCTAATTCTATATATTGTATTTTAATCTGTTTCCTAATAAAAGCTGAATATGATATAATATTACCCCTCATAGTTGCTTTAAATGCATCCCATACATTCTCTATAGATGTATCCTCCATTAAATTTATTTGAAAGAAATCGTTAATTTGTGTTTTAAAATTTTCCAAAAATTTGTCATCCACAAGCAATGCATTATCAAATCTCCAAAGAGGTCTACCATTCTCTAATTGATCTAATTGTAATTCTATCCATATTCCCGCATGATCCGAAATAATAATAGGATCTATGGAAGCTTTAATCACCTGTTGCACTTCATTTATTGAAACAAAAATATAATCTATTCTTGAAAATGATTTATGAACCTGTGAACAAAATGAAAATTCCTGATCATTAAAATGAAGAATACGCCATATATCTTTCAAATCACATGATTGAACCAAATTATCTAAACCTAAAGATTTTATACTTTTACCTGGTTTTTTATCCAATAATGGATCCATTACAGCATTAAAATCTCCAGCCACCACTAAATTAGAAGCAGCCAGTGGTAATAACATATTCTGTAATTTTTTAAAAAATTCTGATTGATTCGAATTAGGGGCATATATATTAAACAACGTCAGGGCATCATTTCCCATACCTATATCAATATGTATCCATCTTCCATGTGGATCTGAATTTTTTACTTTAATCTTGGCCATACATTTTTTATTTATAAGAATTGCTACCCCTGCTTTTTTACCCTCTGCTGGAGCGAAAAAACATTCCTTTACCCACCCACCCGATAGTTTCTGTGATTCCTTTATACTAAGATGTGTTTCCTGCAGACAATAAATATCCGCATTTTGCTTTTTTAAAAATGTTAATACTTTTTTCCTTTTAATTACGTGATTCAGGCCATTGACATTAATAGAATATATTTTAAAAGACATTATACATTTTTATACTTCTCATTATAATCTTCTTCCCCTCTTCTTTCATATTTAAAATCCAAAAAATGTTTTTCATGACACACATATTTACCCCTAAAGTATCTAATCCCTTGTTTATTTTTTCCTTAATCATTCTAGTAGATACTCTCCTTTTCCCTCCCTTTCCCACCCAATACAATGGCTGCTTAAGGATACACATTGGAACTGTAACCCGAACATTCTCCTCCCCCTAGGCAATCAATATTCAATAGTCAAACAAATTCCCCTTCTATCTATCTATATTAACCTTTAATATCTTTAATCATTTTTTCATAACATTTTATTAATGTATCATTATCCATTTAACAATTTTTAATTTATATTTCCTTAGTATTATTATTACATCATAAAATTTTATCTTAAACATATATTTAGTGTGTTATTTGATGTTTTTCCTATATCTTGCTCTTTCTTTCTTATAAATTTTTATTGTCTTTTCTTTATATCATTTTTTCCTCTTTCTTCAAATACTTCAATATTTCATACTTTTATAATTTTTCATAAAGTCATCAAAACCCATCTTAATGTTTTATGTTAAAATATCATAGGTTCTGGTTTAGAAAGAAAATCTTTTAGTTTTTCTGGATCCTCGAAATACAAGGATTTATCTCCAGATAATACTCTCATTTTTGCCGGATAATATAGACCGTATTTAAAACCTTTTTCTTTTAGTTGAGGTCTCATGTCTAATAGTCTCTTTCTTTTATTTGCTGTGTTTTTCGCAAAGTCCGGCAAAAACCAAATCCTGGATCCTTTATAATTTAGATTTTTGTCTTTCTTTGCAGCATTTAATATTTCTAATGCTTGTTGATATCTAAGCATTTTGAAAATTATTGGTCTTGGCCTGCCTTTGTTTTCTACATTTTTAACTGGGATCCTATGCGCCCTTTCTATTTCAAGTGGTTGTTTCAAATTCAGTTGTAATATTTTTGGAATTAAGTTTTCTAGAAAAAGAATAGCATCTTTTCCTTCTAAATTTTCTTGTATTCCAAAAAGTTTAATGTTTTTCCTTCTTCCTCGATTCTCATAGTCTTCCAGTTGATCTTTCAATTTATTCAATTCCAGACTGTCATTTTTGCATCTGTTTGTTTCACTTTCTATGATTTCCATTTTAGATTCTAGTACAGTTGTTCTTTTATTATTAACTTCCATTTGTCTGTGGATGTTCAATATTTCTTCCTTCATATCTGACATATTGGTTACAGTTTCCTTTAGCATTTGCTTAATTTGTCTTAGTTCTTCCATAACTTCAGCTTTACTCAATATGTCAGATTCTTCAACAGGAAGTGGGATTTTGCTTGGTGTTATTTGATCTTGCTTTTGTCTTTTTGCTGACATACCAGCCTCATTTTTGTTTTGTCTGGTACTTGCCATTTTGTTGTTTTTCTTTTTCTTGAATTTTACTTTCTTTACAGTTATTAAGAGACACAAAAAATCTCTTTTTGTCACAATTCTCAGTAATCTGTCTTTGATCTCTTACTATATCAGCTTAAGAGATAAACAGGTGAGAAAATATCAAATTCCACTAGCTCTCCAATCTTAGATTTTGTTTCAATTTGACTTCGGCAGCAGGAATTATATCAACAGTTTTCTCTTCCTTTCCTGTAAGTTATATTTCCCAATGTCACTCTGAAAAAAGAAAAAAACCAAAGTCCAAGTAGGGAAACTCCTCTCTCTCTCTCTCTCTATCTTTGGGCAGTTCAATGCCTTCAACTTCTTCTGTCACCTATCCCTCAGCACCATATTATTTCAGTGCAGAGAAAAATGGCGCTCCCTCACTCTCAGGCTTTATTTCAGTCTCGTCAGAGGAAGGCAATTCACCTCACAACTCCAGTTTCCAAGGAAATCGGCCACAGGGGGCAAACCAACAATTCACCACAACCTGTCCTCAATTTCCCACTGTCCCAATAAGAGAGAGAAAAAGTCACTGATTATCGCCCTCAGTTTCTCAGCTCAGCGCCGGTATTAGAGTACAGCTTCAAACTGCCACAGCTCCAAAATCAGTTGACAACGGCTTCATATCAAGATCAATCCCCATTAAATTCCTTTCACTGCCATTCTCCTTCTCTCAAATCCTTTCTTCTAGTCAATAAGAAGTTAATTTCATTTACTTTCATATATCTCACCTTTTATTAAAGAAAGTCTATAACATTTAGTATCTTGCCGTGAGGAAAAGAAAACCGTCAAAAGGGAAACAAACCTTTAGGCTTTATTTCAGTCTCAGCGGCACTTTTTCCCAGTGATCTTAAGTTTTTTTTTTTCCAGTCTGGTCACGATACCGTTTCGTTCCAGCACAGAGGAGAAAGACACTTTTTTTTTTTTATTCTTTTCCTCAGGCTTTTCCTGAATTTCGGCGGATGAAGGAAATAATGATCTGTCAGTCACTCATCTTCAATATCGCGCTTCAGCGCTGAGTAAAACAAACAGGCAATCTTTGTTCTTAATTTCCCTCTCACAATTTTTATCACAATCTCGGAATAGGGAAATATTCAAATATTTAAATCTGCCAGCTCTTTTCTCCCCTGCTCCGTTTATCTCCACTCGCCCCCAATATCTCGTCGCTTCAGTGCTGAGGGAAAAAAAAACCCGGCAATCTCACTCTAGCACTTTTCTCTCTCAGTCCTTATCCCAGTACCCTTTCAAATCTTCCGTGATCTTAAAGTTTTCTTTTCTCTTTTTTTTTTCAAATCTACATCATTCTGCAGTTCAGGTCACAACACCGCATCACCTCAACACCAAAGAAAAACGGCGCTCCGACCTCCTGACTCCAATCTCCTCAGGCTATACTTCAATTTCAGCGTAAAAGGATAATATCGATTTATCTTAAGTTCAGCGTCATTAGTAATTGTTTTTTTTTTGAAATCATCAAGAAGGGAATAATTTTTTATCTTCTGTTGCCTAGATGAAGAGGAGCTTCGCGATTACACGTCCATTCGTGTTAAGCCACGCCCCCTCAATCTCCTTATCTTGGTAATTATTTGATACAATATTCACCATCCCATACGCTCTGTGCTATTCAGCAAAACCTTCTGGCAATTTCATCTGTATTAATTAATTTATTGATGTAAGTTGTAAAATGAATAAAAATTATAAAATGTAATTTATTTACATATGTAGTTACAAAAGAACATATTTTTTTCAGTTAATGGTTCACAACTTTGAAATGCTCTTCCAAATCATATTTGATTGGAATCTAATCCTGAAAGTTTCAAATTCCTTTTAAAATATTTTTTATTTACAGATGCATTTGGCTAATTTCTTTCTATATATTCGTGCAGGACTCGGAGAAAATCAATATGGTTCAGTAGCACATATTTTGACTTTTATACCTTACTTGCTTTATATCCTTGTCTGGAGAAAGGCGAGGGATATGCAGCCCCACTTGATAGTGAAGTCTCTGACTGAACCTAATGCTTTGCTGACACACCAGGCTCAGTCAGAGACTTCACCATCAAGTGGGGCTGCATTTCCCTACTGTCTACGGAGAACACCAGTTACAGGTAAGCAACTTTGCTTTCTCCAGAGCCAAGCAGGGGATATACAGCACCACTTGATGGTGAAGTCTCTGACTGAGCCTAATGCGTTGCCGACACACCAGACTCAGTCAGAGACTTCGCCATCAAGCAGGGCTGCATTCCCCTGCTATCTACGGAAAACACCTGTTACAGGTAAGCAACTTTGCTTTAGCTGTCACCTTTTCCACCTGTTTGTCCACCTTAAGATCATCACATACAATCATACCCAAGTCCCACTCTTCTGTCATGCACATAATTTCTTCACCCCCTAAACTGTACCATTCCCTCAGGTTTTGCAGCCCAAATGCATGACCTTGCATTTCTTAGAATTAAATTTTAGCTGCCAAATTTGAGATCGTTCTTCCTTACTTTATTTTATTCTCACCATCCGGCGTGTCTACTCTACTGCAGATTTTGGTATTATCCATAGAGGCAAATCTTACCAGACAGCTCTGCAGAAATATCATTTAAAAAAATGTTAAGAAGAACAGGCCCTAGATCTGAACCACTGGTAACATCCCTTTCCACAAAATGATCTCCATTGATCACTACCCTCTGTCACCAGTTCTTGACCCAGCCTGCCACTTTGGGACCCATCCCAAGGGCACTTAGTTTATTTATTAGACGTCTGAATCAGTATATTTTTCTACCCAAAGTGGACACATTATTTGATGGGCATACTGATTGGGTCACTTTAGGGTTCCTCTGCTGTCATCTATTAAGCTGTGTGGTTTACTGGTTTCAAGTTTATTATGGCTTGATATATCACTTTAATTACCAAAGCGGTTTACATCATACAGAATTTATAAAAAATGATTAAAAATCAGAGGAAAGGACATACATACTAAAAGATTTTATTGACAAAACATTGAACAAAAGGGAAGAAATGGGTAGGGGTTACAGTACTTAAAATAAAAAGGAGACGGTAAAGGATGAGGTTCCAGTCTGTGGCTGGTGTTTCATCTGAAGAAAGCATTAAAGAGAACACATGCACTCAGTGAAGGGAAAAATCATTTCCTCCTCATTTCTCAGCCCTGATCCGACAGGAATCTGCTCCCCAGCCATAAGTATAAGAGACTTCTTCCTCTCACTTACCCATCTGTGTAGCTGAAGTAAACATTCTCAAACTCAATGTGCCCAGACTTGAACTTCAACTCACCAGCATTCACCACGTCCTTAACCTAGAAACAGAGAGGTGGCAATTACAGGACCCTGGAGGAGAAAAACAGGGTATCACGATACGTCACAGTGTACCATCCTCATCTGGATTCTGTGGCATCCTTGGGCAAGACACTGTTTCCCTGTCTTTCAGATCTAGTCCCAGCTCTGTCACTGAGGGGAAGATTTTCAAACATCCGCAGTAAAATCCAATGGGTATGCAAATGAAGTTGGCGGAGGGTCGCAAATTTGCATGTGCCGATCGCTGGTGATAGTGATCGGCACATGTGCAGAATAAATGCACAAATACATAAATAAATAAGATCCCAAATCAAAGATCAGAAGGATGGATGTCCACTCCCTCCTTCCGCCAACGTCAAGCAACCCCCCCTGCCGGCAGCGGAAGGGATGCCCACTCCCACCTGCCGCTGCCATTGTACTCCCCGATGACCCCCTGCCCCCTTTTGCTTTGTTTGCAAAGGCTGCCTGGAGGGATGCCTCCTACCTCCAGCCAGCATGCCCACCTCTTCAAAATGGCAGGCCTTCCCTTCCCCAGTGCGTCCCATAGGAAGGGCCCCTCCCAGGATTTTGAAGAAGCAGGCCAGAGGTAGGAGGCATCCCTCTGGTTGGCTTTTGTAAACAAGGTAAGGGGGGGCAGGGGGTTGTCGGGGGTACGATGATGGCGGCAGGAGTGGGCAACCCTCCCGCTGCCGGGGAGAACTTGCTTAATCTCCCTGCAGTTCAGTTCTAATCCCAGCTGTCACTGACTCTTTATGTGTCCTTGGATGAGCTACTTCTCTCTCCATGTCTCAGTTTTAATCCCAACTCTGTCAGGGAGATTCTGTACAATTATAACATTCGGTTCAGTTCAAAGACATTTACTGGCAAGGCTCGTTCTCCACGTCATGAAAACATTAGAACAATAAAGATAAGACAAATTCAGAATTTCTCGTAATACAACTCTCGTCTGAAAATGGAAAAACTTAACGCATTCATTTTCTGGCCTTATTTTGCTGCTAGTGATTCTGTTTCTCCCATTTTCTCCAGGATTAAGAACTTTCTTCTGCTCATTTTTTTGAAATAGATGAAGATTCTCCCTGCTTGTCCTGGAAGCTGCCTCCCTATCTCTCTGTATTTCTGTTTCTAGTTTTCTCAGCACTGCACGAACGTCCTGGATTTTCTTGGATAATCTGTCTGCAGGTTTTCTCTATAGAATTTAATTTGTGCTCTATTTAAAGGGACCCAACCTACATGAGTTAGGGTACTAGCAGGATGGTTCTTTGGCTCTTGTTCCAACAGCTTTATTCTGCTCCTTTGGATTTTCAGCTCAATTGGATATACTTTTAACTGGACTAATGTGCCATGAGGTTTCATTAACAACTACACTGGGCTTTTCCCCATTTACAGAGCCAATGTTCTTATCTCCCCCAGTAACAAAAGGCCACGGAGATACTGGTGCTGTTTGCGACCCATTACATATGTGCTTTGAGTCTGGGTAAGCCACTGCTTGCCTTGGATCGGTAGCATGGAATGCTGCTACTCCTTGGGTTTTGGCCAGGTACTAGTGACCTGGATTGGCCACCATGAGAACGGGCTACTGGGCTTGATGGACCTTTGGTTTGACCCAATAAGGCTATTCTTATGGTCACTAAATGTCACCTTGCTCCCTGGGAGTCTGAATGCTCTCTAGGGAACTTCCAACATAACCAGAATCAGAGCTGGGTCAGGCACCAGAACCAAGAACCAGTGTGTTTTTCTCATAGCACTTTAATTCAGCCACTGCAAGGAGGAAATTATAAATCGGCCTGAATAGCAGTTTGACCCACATCACAATTATAAAACTGCCAACGGAAAAGCTGAGCACTCTGCAGGGACCTGTGATGTATGAGATTGTAGGGTGATCCAGTGACTATCAAAGGATGGGGACTGGCTTGTCTCTGATGCCCTGGAGCCAGCTGGTCACGGGTCCTTGCACAGGAAAGATTTGGGAGGCTCTTGCACACTCACCTCTTGCTCCTCATTGAATAGTTCAAACATGTTCTCCATGTCAATAAAGGAATTCTGGATCATTCTGTGAGATACAAGAGACAGAAAGTTACACTACACACAATGTTTGTTTTTCATCATGTTTTTACTTGATGTGGCGACCACGAGTGTGTTTTTGTTCTCCAATTAGAACATCAATATATTGCAGAATACAAATAGCACAAAAATAGTTTACTCTTTTTCATTTTTCAGGGTTTTATACCGGTTTTTCATGAAAAATACGTTAGCTTCAGCATTCACAAAATAAACACAAAAAAATTATAACCATTGATTGCTAAATACTACAGAGATAAAGTTAAAGCTAGGAAAAGCCACTGTTTAGAAAATCTTTTTGTTGAGTTACATAAAGCATAGGTATAAAACTGAAAGGAAGCCAACATCCCTTCCCCTCCCCTCCCCTGTATTTGCAGAAAGCACTCTCTTTGTATTTACCTAATAGATCAGAATCAGCAAAGAAATGGATAGTTGAATCTGCACATTATGTATTAACAAGTCAAGCTACATTTTCAGTTGGAGGTTCAAGACTATGAAATGCATTGCCAGGTAGTTGAAGATTTTGAAGACATGCTGTACACGGACCCGAATAGTCCATTTAGTCTGTCCAACCTGATTCAATCTTTTTTATTTTTATTTATAAATTTTTGCATTCTTACAATATTTGAATTGTACATATAATCTTCAATTAATACATGAAAAATTGTGATTACAAATAATCCATCTTATCACATAAAATATATCCCTCCCCTTTTTTCATTTCTTAATTCCATATAATATACATTCCCCTCCCCATTCTAATATAACTATTACTAATGTGCTATGAAATCTGATCATTTGGGAACACTTGAAAATCTTAATCATATCATCAAGAACAAAAGAATATATCCCCACCCCCCACCCTACTGAAATTAAAATTCATGAATCATTTTCAAACAGACAATAAGTGTACAGAAATACAATCATTATACTTTCAATACAACACTTAAACATATTTCCAAATCATCTAAATAAAAATATTAATCCCCTCCCGCCCTACCTAAAGAAATAAAAACAAACTCTCAATGGAAAATATACCACCCCCACCCCCCAATATGTAAAATATAATCTCCCATAAAAAGTGATTCAATTTAAAAATTCATTGTTGTTGTTTTTTTCTTAGCTATTTCTGGGCAAGAATCCAAAGCTCTGTTTTTAGGTTCCAACTACTGAAATCTCCGTTAAAACCTACTCCAGTCCATCTACATCTTCCACCAAACGGCCATGTACAGACACAGACCGTGCAAGTCTTCAACATTTACTATTAGTTTCTGATTACTTAAAACTCACTGGTTTGTGGCAGAGTAATATGCTTTAATATTGATATTAAGAAAGAGGGATGAAATGTAGAGTTAAATATGAAACTTTTTTTTAATTTTTATATGTTTGTGAGTTGTTTGTTAAGAATCAATTATATATGTTTTATTGTAACCCACCTAATGTTAGGAGGGCAAGAATTTGTTTAATTAATTAAATAACTACCTAACACCTAGATGGGTTGCAATACAGCCTATGTCCACTGTCTATATCTCCAAATCTGTATGTTATGACTATACTGTAAAAGCTGAAATTTATACCTCTCTGTACACCTAGAGCTCCTTTTATGAAGGTGCGCTAGGGCTTTAACGCGTGGAATAGTGTGCGCTACACTGCCGTCAGCATTGAGCAATCTCCAAAGGAAAGCAGAGAATTATAACAGAAAACCCTGTCAGTTCTCACCTGTAATAAGTTCCAAACCAGTTGAGAGGACCATAAAGTTGGATAATGTAAGTTCCAAACAACACAAAGTCTCCAACCTGTCAGACATGAGAACGGAAGATATCTCTGGTTACACTTCTAGGAAGGTCTAGAGAAAGGAGGTGCTGTTTCTTAAGAATTCACAGAAAAGCTGGATTAGAACACTTACCTCAGGATAGAAAAAGCAAAGGAGGGTGTTCGGGACCTTGCGTGCTGATGGGTAGCAGAGGGGTGCGTAACTGTCTAAATGCAAGGGAAGCAGCAAAGGTATTTTAGCTCTGTCTGCACTAGAAAGGGAGCAGACAGATGCCAAAGGTGCTGGAGAGGGCGTAGAAAGGTTTTGAGAGGGCCTCAGAAGTTGCTCCATATGTACTGTGGTGTATGAAGGAATTTTGTTCTACTTCTGTAAAGGGGTTTGTGGGGATGGATGGCTGGGGGGGCAGAGGTTTTTAGATTAAATATGTATACGGGGCTCCAGGGTGGTATTGGGTTCCTTGTGTGAGCTGGGGGTGAAGAGTAGCAGAAGTTTCAAGTTTATTAGGTGTTTATATACCGCCTATCAAGGTTATCTAAGCGGTTTTACAATCAGATACTCAAGCATTTTCCCTAAGAAAATGGGAACACTTAACTCCCTACTACCACAAACTTCACTGGCTACCCCTGGAAGCAAGAGTGCAATTCAAGTTCTGTTACCTGTTTCTGTTACAAATCCATCCTTGGCTCAGTCCCCCTTTACTTGATATCCCATTTCATCCTAGACCACCCATCCAAACTCACACGTAGAACCCACCTGTTTAGCTATCCTACCCTAAAGGCTGCCGTTTCAAAAGATATCTAAATAGAACTCTTGCCTTCCAAGCAGGTCAGCTCAATGACTGGCTGGCCCACATCATCTCACGCACTTCATCCTACCTAAACTTCAGGAAACTACTAAAAACTAATCTTTTCACCCGATTCACACCCTAAGACCCCTATGTCCTACCCAGGCCCCTTCTATCTCACCATGTCCTTTACGCAGATTGTCTTGACCTTCTTCCCTGTTACCATTTTTTACCCTGATTGTACCTATCCTCGCTGATTGTATCATTCTTTGCCGACTGTACCACTGTTCGCTGATTGTTCCTATTTTTTCTCTGTTTGTACCATTTCTCTCTGCCACCTATTTTCTCTGATTGTACCAATGTACCATTTTTGCTGATTGTCCAGCCCTTCTTAGTTATAAACCGCCTCGAACTACTATGGCTTTGGCGGTATATAAGAAATAAAATTATTATTATTATTATCTATCCCGGTAAGCTCACAATCTATCTAACGTACCTGGGGCTATGGAGGACTGAGTGATCTGTTTTACATGTGACAGGCACATTGAGGGATACAGAGAGATTTTAGCTTTCATGTATGTTAAGGTAGGGAGTAGCAGAGGCATGTTTTATTCCACATGGGTCAAGGTAGAAGGTAGCAGAGGGTATGGGATTCAGCGTGTGATGTGGTGTTAGGGCTAGAGATAGGTGCTGTTTGCCTTTTGGATATACAGATATTGCATCCAAGGCTTCCACTGGAAACAGTGAAACATAGAACTAACCTCTCACAGTATCCACTTGTCACATTTTGGCGTCTGGATGGGGGGGGGCGAGGAGGGAGAGGAGGAGTGGAAAGAAATGCTCACCTTCAACTTGTTTTCTGTGACGAAGAAAGCACAAAGCAGAGAGCCAGCAAGAAGTCCCAGGCCAATGATTAGGTTCTGGGTTTGATTTAACAAGGCCAGACTGGCATTGACCTTCCACTCAGAGATCTGTGCAAAGTCAAACAAAATTACAACATAATCAGATCACACAGTCCCCCCACACTCCCAACTTCAGCCCCCAAGAACTAGGGATGCAGCAGAGGAGGTTCTTACAGCCCCAAGAGGAGAGCACTATGAATAAGGGCCCCTCCTTTTGGTTCAATTTAGGACATACAATTGCATTGTTCAGCAAGAAGCTGTGGTTTTTGTCTCCCAACCTAAGGAACAGAGGGACGAAGGAAGAAAGAAAGGTAGGTTTCTTAAAATTGGAGACAAAAGGGGGAAGGGTCTATTAAAATAGGAGAAATGCACCCAGGTGACTGTGAATGAAGGTTCAGAGCACCAGCACTGGTTACTAATTGGCTGGAAGAAAAGGAGAAACTGTAGGACCCAAAACCCCTAAATAGAGGAAGATACGCGTGATACCTGTGCTCACCAAGCTTAATGTGTTCGGACACTCCTATGGCCACGCTATCTGCAGTGCTAGCCAGGCTTCCCACTCTCCGAAACTCATGAAGTGATGGCTTCCCCTTTTACTGATTTACATAAATCCACTTACAGGATTTTAAAACTTTTCCTTTTATTTCCTTTTCCCCCAAGTCACGTGTCTGACTTCCAGCTCTGCTTTAGTTAAGGCCTGAATTTATACAATTCTACGTTTGTATATGTTGGTTATGTGGTGGTATTGGTGTTTTTTTTTTTTAATGATTGTTAAGTTTGACTGTCAATAAGGTAAAAGACTCCAGTCAATAAGGTAAAAGAACTCCTAAATAGGTTTTGCGGGGACCAGAAAGAGAAATGAAAAAATTATTTTCCAGGCAAGCCACATTGAGAGATGTACCTTAAGCCTGTGCGAGAGACTTGGTTCTTTACTTCAGGGAAACAGCAAGAGACACCCAGAGGCCATGAGAGACGGTCTCTCTGTCCTAGCCCTAATGCTCAAAGGTTCAGCACTAAAGTCATACAGTGTAGACCCCCATAGTGCAAAGAACCTAGCACAAAAACCTAGCTCCACAAAGCTCCTGGGCAAACAACATTCCAAGCCACACTTGAAAGAGTAGCTGGCCTTCATGGGCCCCTTAAAAAGATGAAATCGGTTCTCTCTGAAAGAAACGGCTTTCCACTAATCTGGTTTGAAATGGAAAGTTGCTGTGTTGGAGTTTATCAGCACCAGAAGAGTGGCAAAAATGTAGTCGTATAGACACTGCTTGAAAGATGAATCAGAACTGTCCTGACACTGGGCCATTGAGACTCAATCAGTGGTTTAAACAGGCCACAGTCCAGTGTCTCCTTTTAGGGATGGAAGCAGAGTGGCAAAATAGGCTGATGTGATTCTTTGATTTGTCCCCAGGGGCTTCTGCTGTTTCTTGCAGCTACAACTGACAGGATTAACTCTCTTGCCTGATCCAAAACAAATCTAACTAACACTGTTGCTAGTACAGACAGTCTCCTATTAAGAACAGGAATTGGGACAGGGAAGTGTCATATTGTAACTTAGCTGATCCTTCTGCTTCTGACTGGGAAAGTGAAACGTGGTCAGATTTCTTCTGATCTTCAATCTGAAAAAATCTGACCACGTTTCACAATGTTATAGAGTTCTTCACTGGCTTCCTTTTGAGGCAAGGGTTATGTTTAAATTTGGAACTTTATGTTATAAAGCTCTTCAGGGACAAATTTTGGGATACTTAATGGCCCAATTTAGTTTCTTTAATACAAATCGCCCTTTATGGATTACTTCTATTTTCACTTTTCCATTGGTAAGAGGATGTATTTATAAGAAGTTTTCACTTCGATTGATCTTTTTTCAGGCTGTTAGTTGGGATGTTGAATTTCTTAAGTTGCTATTGTTGTCATCTTCATATTTGCAATTTAGAAAATTTTTGAAATCATCATTGTTCACCAAATTTATTGGTAATTGAAAATCCGATAATTTATTTTATAACTGAAAATTCTTGGTATTTTAACTACAAATTATTTTCAGCAAATTTTGTAAGTCACTGCAGTTTTACCTTTTCTTCATTTCTTTGTACACCAAAATGAACTGAAAGGTATTTGCGGTCTAGAAATGTAAATGAAAAGTGCACAGATTAAATCTGAGGCCAGCTGGAGTGAGTGTTACTGTGAAATCCCCTTTCCTTTTCCCCTGGTTGTGGGTGTATTGCTTTCAGGTTCGCACATGAGAATATTTCTGGCGTATGGTCTCTTAAGGGGGAAATTCTACAGCTGGGGGGTCTATGTTTATTTAGCGTCTACTTGTTTTGCTGCCCCCTTTATTATTTGTAATTTTAAAGATATGTACATCGCTTAGAAATTTGAGTAAGCGATTAATCAAATATACAAGAAACTTGAAACTTCAGGTGCTCCGACACTGCGCAGTGAGTCCGTTCTAGAATGGAACCTTGACATTACATTACATTAGTGACTTCTATTCCGCTCGTACCTTGCAGTTCTAGGCGGATTACAAAGAAGCTAACTGGACATTTCCAGGAACATTACAGAGAAGCTAACTGTACATTTCCAGAAGATTTGCAAATTAAGTAGTGGTATACATGGTTGATACTTTGTAGAGAAAAAATTACAAGAGGGTGAGACTGATTGGGGGGGGGGGGTTAACAAGGGAAGAGAAGGACAAGAGGAAGAGTGACATGTATTATCCTCTGTGTTATGTACCATTCTGTTAAATTGTTGTATCATAATTCTACTGTTCCTGAAATCTACTCTTATCCTGTAATGTAATTCTACTGGAATTGCCCAGACATCTTCTATATTGTAATCCGCCTAGAACCGCAAGGCACAGGCGGAATAGAAATCCCTAATGTAATGTAATGTAATGTAAGTCTGGATAAATTTTTTGAATAGCAGAGTTTTCATTCCTTTTCGAAATGATTTGAAGTCGCTCATTGTTGTCAGTAAGTTGGAGATAGAGTGGTCATGTTTCGCTGCCTGCGTTGCTAGTAGGTTGTCAAACATCTTCTTGTACCGAGTACCTTTGAATGGGGAGTAAGTAAATGGGGTCTGAGTTCTTCTTTGCCTAGTAGTAAGATTCTGATTTAGGCAGTTGGTTAGGTAAGTGGGGGCAGTGCCATTTATAGCTTTGAATAATAGGCAGTATAGTTTGAATTGAATCCGTGCTTGTATAGACATTTATAAGTGAAAAAGGGCGCCAAGATTATACAACTACCCTTTAAAGTCTTCTTTTTGGTGCTCTGTGATCCCTGAATTTTTGTGGGATTCCAGTATCCACAGAAATGATCAGGGAACAACTAGTAGGTAGGGAGCTTGTTCTGAGGCAAGCAGGATACAGATGTAGAGAAGGCCTTGACACTGCTTGCAAGACACTCAACACTTGAAAGGTGGTTGTTAGGAATCTTGCATAAGCATTATGTGGCTTGATCAAGGGCTCTCTTTTCTTCTGCATTTCCCCAACCTTCCTTTTCTTTCTGGTGAACTGTTCACTATACTATCCAAAGGAGGAAGGGCTGTGGCTCAGTGGTAGAGCTGCTGCCTCTGCACCCAGAGGTTGTGAGATCAAATCCTGGTGCTGCTCCTTGTCACCCTGGGCAAGTCACTTTATCCTCCAGTGCCCACCGCTTTGAATGTCAGCTTTGGAATGCCAAAGCCACAAAAAGGCGGTATAAAATTTCTCGTCCCCTTTTCTCTACCCTGGTTATGCTTCTCCCCATATCTAATGTTCCCATTAACCTGCCAAAGAGACCTCAGATCTCCTTTTACACTCCTAGGTTAATCCTGCCCCAAGTCCCTTCTCCCTCTGGACAGTGCAGGATTAACTATTTGGTGGGCTCCACACAATGGTCCCCTTCTTTCCACCTCTTTCTGTCAGCAGCTGATTTATCAGGGCAAAAGTCTGCCTTGGGAGCAATGAATTAAACATCTTTAAGAGTGCCCTTCTAAATATGTGGTCCCAGGCGTGTGCCTAGTTTGCCTATTTCTTAATCCTACCCTGGCCTTGGAACTTCACATTGGATGCATTGCCCTCTTGCCACTCTGCTGCTTATTCAGGATGCCCTTGCCAGGATAAAACTGATAAAAAATAAAAAATAAATGTCTGCACTAAGAGATGAGGAGAAAGAGCCCATTGAAGGCAGGTCTCTAATTTGTCTATCATGGAAGAAAAAGAGATGTTTCTGTGTACTTAGGAAGGAGAGAGATTGAAGCATGAAGAAATTATCACCTGGTATTTCACTATGGCGTCGTTGAATCTGTTTACCTCGTAGCTCTCAGCATTGTAATATTTTACCTAGAGCCAAGAACAAAAAGACATAACTATCATTATATCTTCTATCACTAAAACCACTCCCTCAGAGGGGCATTTTCAATAAGACATCTAAGTCAGACTTTGGATGTTTACGCAAGGACATCCAAAAGTTGGGTCGGGAAACCAACCATTTTCAAAACTGCAAGACATGTATCTCTTTTTTAAAATAATATTTGTCTAGACGTTCTGGCCATTTTTGAAAATCAAAACATCCAAAACAAGCCCATTTGGATGTGGAAGGAGCCAGCATTTGCCACACACACATTCCAACAGAGCAGTGGGGCACCTTAGGGAGCACTACTGTGAAGTTCACATAAAGGGTGCCAGGTACACATAACCCCCCTTATTCGTATTGTATGATGAGCCCTCTCAAACTCCCCAAAACCTATTATACCCACCTGTCTACCACCCCAAAGGCCCTTATGGCTGCAGCTGTCACTTACAAGTCAGTACAGTAGGGTTTGGGTGAGTAGTGTGTAGGGTGGGACATGGGCTTGGATCTCCCTCTCTATGGTTCACTACGGATGGTTTACAATCTGTCTGGAATCAATCGGTCTTTCAGGTAACATGTTAAAATGGTTTCGGGGGTTTTTGAGCAAACGGTCATATCAAGTCTATAGTGACAATAAAAAATCCTGTAGTTGGGTAAATTCTTGTAGAGTCCCACAGGGCTCTCCTCTATACCCTACATTGTTCAACATATACCTTGCCTCACTGGGGAACTTACTACAAAGCTTAAAAATTACATTTTATATCTATGCTGATGATATCACCATAGTTATTCCACTTACTACTCTGACCTCCGAGACAAAGATTCATATATCATTCATTCTAGAACAAATTGAACTATGGATGACCGACTTCAAATTGAAGCTCAACACAGACAAAACTAAATTTTTCCTGGCAAGCCCTAACGACAAAATCAAAGACTCATCAATCTCCTTGAACGGTCAGGTCTTCCCTATTGACCATTCCATTAAAATTCTGGGAGTGACTCTGGACCGCCACTTTACTCTAAATGCTCACACAGATTTACTGGTTAAAAAATGCTTCACGTTACTTTGGAAACTCAGAGCCATCAGAAAATACTTTGATACAGCATCTTTCCGCTTACTGGTTCAATCTTCCATCTTAAGCATGCTCGATTATTGTAACATCATTTACTTGGGATCCTTCAAAAAAAACCCATTCTAAGACTCAGTCATTCAAAATTCAGCAGTTCGACTGATTTTTGGGCTGAAGAAATGGGATCACATAAGCCCCTATTATCAAAAACTCCATTGGATGGGCGTGGCTTGGGCACGCATGAGTAAGGTCGGGTAGTAAAGGAGCTCCGTGGTGAAAGAATTTGAAAGAATTAAAAGTCACAGAAAATTTGTTAAATTTGAATATTTTGTGCGCTAATATTAGATAAGAAGAAGTGATGGCAACGGGAAAACAAAATAAAAATGATTTCACTTTATTGGGAAGTAGTAAAAGAGCGAAGACGGATCAAGAGTCGGTTTCAAAGAGTGGAGATATTGAGGTAATGAAGGAGCTGAAGGAGATCAAGGAGATCATGTTGAGTACAGAAAAAAAGGTTAATAATTTAACTGTAGAGGTCTCGACATTAAATAAAAAAATGGAAATGTTGGAAATGAAAGCACATAAAATTGAAGAGAGAATGATTGAGGTGGAAACAGAAGTTAGCCTTGGAAAAACAGACAGGAAAAAAATTGAATTACTTACCAGAGAACTGGAAGATTGTTAAATCGTCAGAGAAGGAGTAATTTGCGTTTGCTAGGGTTACCGGAAGGGGCGGAAAAAGGAAATGCGATCTCCTTTATTGAAAATTTACTGCCTAAAATACTTCCACTGAAATCAAAGTTTCCTGTTGAAGTAGAGAGAGCGCACAGAGTTCCTGCGAGAAGATCGGAAAAGCAGAGGGGACCTCGGCCACTAATTTTTAAACTGTTAAGACATCAACAGGTTATTGAGGTTTTTCAATTGGCTAAGCAAAATAAAAGTTTAAAATATCAAGATGCTCATATACATCTGGTGCCAGATTTTGCAAAAAACACTGCATTAAAAAGGAAAAGGTTTCTGGAGCTAAGACCACAATTGAGAGAGATGGAGGCTAAATATGGGGGTTAGTTTACCCTGCGATTATGAAAGTTACTGTGGGAAATAAGTCTTTAACTTTCAATGATCTGGATGAACTGCAGATTTTCATTCATGAGCAAGAACAGCCAATGTCATTATAGTTCCTGATTAGGAAATTTATAATAGTGCTGGAATTATTAAAGGGGGAAAAAAAAAGAAAGTTATACTTTGATATTTTTATATTGAGAGTGTTTTGTTTTTTTGGAGGAATATGTAAAGGATGACAACTAAAGGAATATGGTCATGAAGTAAGTGAAGTATGTATATTGAATTACAAAAGTAACGAGATAGAACATTTTAAAGTTTCATTCAAAATGGTCATCTCAAAGGTCCCTGTAAACAGAATATAAAATGGGAATAAACATTCTAAATTGGAAGCCGGTGACTCTAGTATGGTACATTCACCTTATGTGCTTGGAAGATTCTAGGGATGATATAATGATATGAGAGTATGCTTAACATGGCAGTTTTGGAATTTTATCGCAAATTGGTATGGAACTTCAGCAGAGTGGACTGATTTGTTAATGAAATTGAAGGGAAGTGGCACGGATGTCAGGACAGCTGTGAAGATGGAGAAAGATCAAGATAAAGAACTGTGGCAACTGAATGACAGTTTTTAGAACTCGTTTTCCCAGAATTATATAGGAGAGGAACTGATTCTTTAGATCATTACGTAGTTCCGGGAAGCGAGTTGGTTGTCATAGCAATCACTTGTTGCTTAACTAATTGGCAACGGAATTATCAAAGGCAGTGAGGAAGATGCGGAAATGCATTTGGAGTGTGTTCCTTGGAGGTTTAACGTATTTGGCCATCGGGTGAAGAGAATTGCGGATGTCATGGAACTTAAGGATAAGGATTTTTGACTATTGAATATTAATGAAGAGACGGCGGAATTTGCTTTTCTGGATTCATATGGAAAGAAGTTGTTACTTTAAAACATTACAGGAGTTATGGGAGTGAGAGAATGTTTTGGTGGTCACATGACTTTTATAGTTTTTCAGTGAAGTTTTGTATGTGACAAGGAGATTTTGATAGGGAATGCATAAAGGGTGCATTCCTTGGATTTTAGGAAATATGGCCATCGGGTGAAGAGGAATTGACTGTAAAAGAGAACCTAAAGGGGTCATAGATTGGACTTGGATTACCTAGTAAAGTGGAATGGAAGAATGAAGAGAGAACAGGATATGGAGGAGAAGGAAGAAAATATTCCATTCTTCCTGATAATATACATACTGCATACTCTGGCTATTCAGTTATTTAATTAATAATATTTAATGTGATTTTATGTTGCAATAATATAAAAGAATCTTGGTGGTTTTAAAGAAAAGGGGGAAAAAAAAAGAGGAAGAAGTAGTATAGAATGATCTCACATTTTAGGCTGAGATATTTTATAAATATTTTTAAGTAAATATAAATTTGTTTAATTTACAAAGATTTAAGGATGATATTTCTATATATCAATAATGGATTTTGGAAAGTTATATAAAGAATGGAAAGTAGAAATTGATATGATTTAATAAAAATTATTTTATTATCTGTGTAATTAAAATTTGTAATTTTAGAAATAGAAGGGATGTTCTTGGGATATTTCAAGGGGATAAGGATATCGAGAGATCAATTTAAATTCTTAGAATGGACCTAAGTTATGTTCAATAATTCATGTATATTGGAATTATTTTAATATTTGTTATATTAAAGTTAAGATTGAAAGTGGAATATTAGTAATATATTCAGATTTAATATGGGATGTATAATTCAGTGAGTTGGGTGATTAAAGGAGGTATAGGATTTATAGATAAATCTTAAGTATAAAATGGAAGAAGGAGGTTAAATATTATAATTATTTATGTGATTTAAATTAGAATGTTGATTTTATGATGATCTTTCTGGAGCTTATTATGGCCTGATCTAATCTGTGTGTTGCCAAGTTTACACAATTATTAAATATTAGGGGTGGGAGGGTTAGGGGAGGGGGTGGGAGGTGGAGTTGGGGATTTAATAGATTTAGAGGCAAAGTATGTTTAAATAAAGAGGGGATATACTTATTAGGTGTGATGATGTCTGATCATTTTCTAATTATATATTGGTTTCTAATTAGAAGTTTAGATGGGATTAAGGTTTTTTCTTTAAACATCAATGGCCTAAATCATCCTATCAAGAGAAAGAAAATATTAGCTTTCCTTCAAAAGCAGAATGCGGATGTTTGTCTCATTCAAGAGACACATCTGTCGTTGATAGAATCTAAGAAACTGGTGGGAGGTTGGGTCTCTAAATGTTTGTTTGCCCCAGCTGTGGGGAAAAAGGCAGGGGTTGCTATCCTAGTAAGCAGGAAATGTATAGCAGATTTTAAATTAATAGCTGCAGATCCGTTAGGAAGGTGGGTACATGTTAAAATGGTTTTGGGAAATACTGCTCTGGATTTATTTAATATATACGCTCCGAATTTGAATCAAATGGAGTTTTTTAAAAGTATACAGCAGTTATTATTACCACTGGCTGCTTCTAATTTAGTAGTGGCTGGAGATTTCAATGCTGTAATGGATCCAATTATGGATAAAAGACCAAGCAAAATTATAAAGTCGTTAGGGTTAGATAATTTGATACAATCTTGTGACTTAGTTGATATATGGCGTATTCTTCATTTTAATGATCGGGAATTTTCTTTTTGCTCACAGGTCCATAAATCTTTTTCAAGAATTGATTATATATTTGTTTCAAATAGTATAGCTCAGAGTGTGGAGAAAGCAAATATTGATCCTATTGTAATATCTGATCATGGTGGTGTGTGGATTGAATTGCATTCTGATGAACAAATTTATTCTAAACCAGTATGGAGATTTGATAATGCTTTGCTTGCTGATTCAAATTTTATTGAAGATTTTAAATTGAAGATGATTGAATTTTTTCAAATTAATATCTCTGAAGACATAAATATTGAGACAATATGGGATGCTTTTAAAGTAACTATGAGGGGGAATATTATTTCTTACTCGGCATATAATAAAAAGAAACTTAAAAAACAATTTATTGATTTAGAAAAAGAAATTAAGGAACTTGAAAATAAATTAATTGAGAAGTGGGAAAAAGTTAATTTGCAAAAATTATTAAAAGCAAAAGCTAAATATGATGAGATATCTTCTCAATTTGTAAGGATAGATTTGTTTTCTCAGCAAGCACAGTATTATGGTAATTCAAATAGGGCAGGAAGATTATTAGCAAATTTTCTTAAAGCAAAAAAGAGGAAAACTAAAATTATTGCAATTAAAGATATGCAAGGAGGTACACACACTAAAATCGAACAGATCTTGAAGCAATTTCTTGAATTTTATAAGAATCTGTATTCTTCAGAGTCTAATGAAAATAAAGAACAGGATGGTTTAGAATTTTTAAATTTACTTAATGGACCAAAGGTTCCTGATCATATAAAAAGAAGTTTAGAAGACCCTATATCCTTAAAAGAGTTAGAATTAGCATTGAAGTCTCTTAGAGTTGGATCCGCTCCAGGTGGTGATGGATATACTGTTGAGTTTTATAAAACATTTCAAAGTAATCTATTATCATATTTATTAAATTTGTATCAATATCAACTGAATAATGGTTGTATTAAAGGTACTATGGCTGATTTACCAAAACCAAATAGAGATTCTACTTTGGTTTCAAACTACAGGCCTATTTCATTAATAAATGTGGATGGAAAATTGATAGCTAAAATTTTAGCTTTACGTTTGGCTAAAGCTCTTCCTTTTATTATTGATACTCACCAAACAGGATTTGTTGCTAAGAGACACTCTTCAAATAAAGCACAGTTACTTACCGTAACAGGTGTTATCCAGGGACAGCAGGCAGATATTCTTAACACATGGGTGACGTCACCGACGGAGCCCTCGGTACGGACCTTTTTAACTAGAAGTTTCTAGTTGGCCGCACCGCGCGTGCGCGAGTGCCTTCCCGCCCGACGGAGGAGTGCGTGGTCCCCAGTTAGTATAAGCCAGCTAAGAAGCCAACCCGGGGAGGTGGGTGGGACGTAAGAATATCTGCCTGCTGTCCCTGGATAACACCTGTTACGGTAAGTAACTGTGCTTTATCCCAGGACAAGCAGGCAGCATATTCTTAACACATGGGTGACCTCCAAGCTAACAAAGAGGGAGGTGGGATGGTTGGCCATTAGGAAAATAAATTTTGTAACACAGATTGGCCGAAGTGTCCATCCCGTCTGGAGAATGCGTCCAGACAGTAGTGAGTAGTGAATGTGTGAACTGAGGACCAAGTGGCCGCCTTGCAGATTTCCTCGATGGGCGTGGAGCGGAGGAAAGCTACAGAAGCAGCCATAGCTCGGACCCTGTGGGCCGTGACAGTTCCATCCAGTGAGAGACCGGCCCGAGCGTAGCAGAAAGCAATACAGGCAGCAAGCCAATTGGAAAGTGTCCGTTTGGAGACAGGACGACCCAAACGGTTGGGATCGAAAGACAAAAATAGCTGAGGGGATGTCCGGTGAGCTCTGGTACGATCAAGATAGTAAGCAAGGGCACGCTTACAATCCAGCGTGTGCAACGCCTGTTCCCCAGGATGCGAGTGAGGCTTAGGGAAGAAGACGGGCAGCACAATGGACTGGTTAAGGTGAAAAGCCGAGACCACCTTGGGAAGGAATTTAGGGTGGGTACGCAGAACAACCTTGTCATGGTGAAAAACAGTGAAAGGTGGGTCGGCAACCAGTGCATGCAGTTCGCTAACCCTCCTGGCAGAGGTGATGGCAATTAGGAAAAGCACCTTCCAGGTAAGAAGCCTGAGCGAAGTTGTGGCAAGAGGCTCAAACGGAGGTTTCATGAGGGCTGAGAGAACCACATTCAGGTCCCAGACGACAGGAGGAGGTTTGAGAGGCGGTTTGAGATTGAAGAGCCCTCTCATAAATCTGGAAACCAGAGGATGAGCCGTGAGGGGTTTTCCGAGAATAGGCTCATGAAACGCAGTGATGGCACTGAGGTGGACTCTGAGGGAGGTAGTTTTGAGGCCAGCATTGGACAGTGAGAGCAAATATTCCAAGACAGTTTCCACCGCTAAGGAGGTGGGTTCCTGACGATGCCGGAGACACCACGAGGAGAATCTGGTCCACTTCTGATGGTAACATTGGAGAGTGGCCGGTTTCCTGGAGGCGTCCAAAATGAGGCGGACCGGTTGAGATAGATTCTCTGGAGAGGTCAGCCCGAGAGAAACCAAGCTGTCAGGTGGAGCGAAGACAGATTGGGATGCAGTAGAGACTGATGCTGCTGCGTAAGTAGAGTAGGAAACACAGGAAGTAGAATGGGTTCCCTGGAGCTGAGTTGGAGCAGGAGTGAGAACCAGTGTTGGCGAGGCCACCGAGGGGCGATAAGAATCATGGTGGCGTGATCCTTGCGGAGTTTGGACAAGGTCCGCAACATCAGAGGAAGTGGAGGGAAGGCATACAGGAACCGATCCCTCCAATCGAGCAGGAATGCATCCGGAGCCAGACGGTGAGGAGAGAAGAGTCTGGAACAGAATTGGGGCAGCTGATGATTGTGAGGTGCTGCAAAGAGGTCCACCTGCGGAGTGCCCCATCGAGCAAAGATGGATAGCAGAGTCGGAGGGTCCAACGTCCACTCGTGAGGTTGAAGGATGCGGCTGAGATTGTCGGCCAGAGAGTTCTGTTCGCCCTGGATATAGACCGCCCTGAGAAAGAGATTGCGGTCCGTGGCCCAGGTCCAGATGCGCAGAGCCTCCAAACAAAGGGGGCGAGATCCGGTGCCGCCTTGCTTGTTTATGTAGTACATGGCGACTTGATTGTCTGTGCACAGGAGGAGGACTTGAGGGCAGAGAAGATGTTGGAAAGCCTTGAGGGCGTAGAACATGGCTCTGAGTTCCAGGAAATTGATGTGATGACGACGCTCCTGTGGGGTCCAAAGTCCCTGGGTGCGTAGATCTCCCAGGTGAGCTCCCCACGCGTAGGGGGACGCATCTGTGGTGATGATCATAGAGTGGGGGGGCAGATGAAAGAGTAGACCCCTGGAAAGATTTGAGGAGTTCAACCACCATTGGAGAGATTGCTGAAGAGATGATGTCACAGAGATGGGATGAGAAAGAAGATCCGTAGTCTGTGACCATTGGGTGGCGAGAGTCCACTGAGGCGTACGAAGGTGGAGACGTGCCAGAGGAAGGACATGCACCGTCGAGGCCATGTGACCCAGGAGGACCATCATCTGTCGGGCAGGAATGGAGGGATGCATGAGCACCTGACGGCAGAGATGGAGCAGGGTCCGCTGGCGATCGGAGGGGAGAAAGGCCCTCATCAGCGTGGTGTCCAGAACTGCTCCAATGAATTGAAGTCGCTGGGTGGGAAGCAGATGCGACTTGGGGTAGTTGATCTCGAACCCCAGGAGGTGGAGGAGAGAGATGGTGTGATGAGTAGCTTGTAGCACGAGTTGAGATGAAGGTGCTTTCACCAACCAATCGTCCAAGTAGGGGAACACCTGGAGGTTGTGAGACCTGAGGAAGGCCGCTACCACTATAAGGCACTTGGTGAAGACCCTGGGGGAGGAAGCGAGGCCGAACGGTAGCACCTTGTACTGATAGTGGTGGTGCAGTACCTGGAACCGCAGGTAGCGGCGAGAACTCTGATTGATGGAGATGTGAGTGTAGGCCTCTTTGAGGTCCAGGGAACATAGCCAGTCGTGTTGAGAAAGAAGAGGGTAAAGCGTGGCAAGGGAGAGCATTCTGAACTTCTCCTTGACCAGACACTTGTTGAGGTCCCTTAGATCGAGAATGGGACGGAGGTCTCCCGTCTTTTTGGGAACCAGGAAGTAGCGGGAGTAGAATCCCTGACCCCTTTGATCTGGAGGTACTTCTTCGATGGCATTGAGAAGGAGGAGGGATTGAACTTCCCTCAGGAGGAGGGGGGTTTGAGATGAGTGTGAAGCAGACTCTACGGGAAGGTTGTCTGGTGGAAGAGTCTGGAAGTTGAGAGAGTAGCCGTGGCGGATGATGTTGAGGACCCACTGGTCCGACGTGATGACTTCCCAACGGCTGGAGAAAATGGTGAGACGACCCCCGATAGGCTGTGGAAGAGGCAGTGAGGGAGGATGACTGGCTATGCCCTGGAGAGAAGAGTCAAAAGGGCTGAGACTGTTTAGCAGGCTGAGGCGGCTTAGAGGGTTGAGTGGCCTGAGATCGAGCCTGGGCATGGTGCTGCTGTTGACGAGGTCGCCGAGATTGTTGGGGGGGGCGGATTGAGTGGCCTGGCTGAGAACCTCCGCTGGTAAGAAGATTGAGGCCGATAGGGTCGAGCAGGCGGAGCCTTCTTTTTTGGCTTGATCAAGGTGTCCCACCTGGTCTCATGGGCCGAGAGTTTCTGGGTGGTGGAATCCAGGGACTCTCCAAAGAGTTCATCCCCGAGACAGGGGGCGTTGGCCAAACGATCCTGGTGGTTGACGTCCAGGTCGGAGACTCTGAGCCAGGCTAGTCGACGCATGGCTACAGCCATGGCAGAGGCCCGAGAGGTGAGCTCGAAGGAGTCATATATTGAGCGGACCATGTATTTTCGCATCTGGAGAAGACCAGAGATGTGTTGTTGGAATAGCGGGACCTTGCGCTCAGGAAGGTACTTCTGAAGGGTAGACAGTTGTTGGACCAAGTGTTTTAGGTAGAAAGAAAAATGGAAGGAGTAGTTGTTTGCCCTGTTGGCCAGCATGGCATTTTGGTAAAGCCTCTTGCCAAATTTGTCCATGGTCTTACCTTCTCTGCCAGGAGGGGTAGAGGCATAGACATTGGAGCCCTGGGTCTTTTTCAAAGTGGATTCCACTAAAAGGGACTCATGGGGCAATTGAGATTTGTCAAATCCAGGTATAGGGATGACCCGGTAAAGGTTGTCCAGCTTACGGGGGGCTCCCGGTACCGTGAGGGGAGTTTCCAAGTTCTTGTAGAACGTTTCCCGTAGGATGTCATGTACGGGGAGCTTGAGGAACTCCTTAGGAGGTTGCTCAAAATCTAAAGCCTCTAGAAAGGCTTGAGACTTTTTCGAGTCAGATTCTAGTGGAAGGGATAGGGCAGCAGACATTTCTCTCAGAAATTTAGTGAATGAGGACTGCTCCGGTTTAGAGGTGGCATCGGGTGCCGATGGTTCCTCATCAGATGAGGAGGGATCCTCCTCGGTACCGAGGGGAGTCTCCTCCCACAAATCAGGGTCTCTGACCTCTGGTGCATGTCGAGACACCGGGGTGGAGGGCGCGGTGTGGCGAGTCTTGGACAAAGACTTACCAGAGCGCACTGAAACGGTACCAGGGGAGGACGATCGGCGTCGTTCTCGGTCCCGAGAAGAATGCCGTACCGCCTGGTGCCGAGAAGGATCCACATTGGTCTGAGAATGAACCACCGGATCGGCGTGAAGTTGTTGAGCCGAAAGGATCGGCATAGAGGTGTTTACCGGTACCGAAGGAGTGGACACCGGGGGCTCGGTGCGGGGCTCGGGCCGGTCTGGTACCGGAAGGAGCGGTGCCAGGATAGAGGGTAACAGCTGTTCAAGTTGTTTCTTCAACTGTTCCTGAAGCTGAGCTTTGAGAATGACCGAGATACGGTCATCTAGGGGTGGCATCGGAACCGCTTTCTTTTTCTTCGGTTCCTTGGATGCCGCTCCACGCCCCGGCGATGAGGAGGCCGATGACGAGGCACTCACCGATATCGGGGCGGAGCGTTTGCGGGACCGGTGCGATGCCGGTAGGGACGGTGTCGCCACCGTAGCTGGAGGGCGCTCGAGGGAAGAGGAAGGCTTCTTAGCCGGCTTACCTGGCGCCAGAGACGCCGATGTGGGGTCGGGCGGTGTCGAAGTAGACGGTGCCGATTTCTGTGGTACCGCTGTCGATGTCGAGGAGTCCATCGCCGACTCGGTGCCGAAAAGAAGAGTTTGTTGGATTCTTCGGTTTTTAAGTGTTCGTTTTTGCAGAGTGGCACAGCGGGTGCAGGAGTCTGCCCGATGCTCCGGACCCAGACACTGCAAACACCAATTGTGTGGGTCAGAAACGGAGATCGGGCGTGCACACCGCTGGCACTTCTTAAAACCGACCTGCGGGGGCATGAAGGGGAAGATAGCCTCCGCAAAATCGAAGTCCGAGGCCTGTATAATGGCAACAGGCCCCGCCGGGGCAAAAACGAAAGGAAAAGGAAAAATGAAAGTTTTTTTTTTTTTTTTTTGCAAATCAAAGAAAAAGTAAACCCGAAGGTAAAGAGAGAAAAAATTAGGAAAAAAACGCGAGCGGGAAGGCGAAAAAGTGATTTCAACGGCCGTTGAAAAAATACACGCGTCTTCTTCGCTCCGCGGAAACGAAGAAACTGGGGACCACGCACTCCTCCGTCGGGCGGGAAGGCACTCGCGCACGCGCGGTGCGGCCAACTAGAAACTTCTAGTTAAAAAGGTCCGTACCGAGGGCTCCGTCGGTGACGTAACCCATGTGTTAAGAATATGCTGCCTGCTTGTCCTGGGATAATACTAGATTGGCTTTTCACTCTCTAAATTTAACAAAAAGTATGAATGATCCGGCTTTCTTGGTGTCTTTGGATGCAGAAAAAGCATTTGATAGAGTAGAGTGGACTTTTATGTATCAGGCTTTAGAATGGTTTGGTATAGGTTCTGGTTTCATTCAAATGATTCAGACATTGTATAGCTCTCCTGGTGCAAGATTATATATTAATAATAATATGTCAGATAGATTTAACTTGCTAAGGGGAGTTAGACAATAGTGTCCTTTATCTCCTTTGCTTTTTGATGTTGTTCTTGAACCCTTGTTAATAGCTATTAATCAGGCTAAGGGGATAAGAGGAATTCCTTATTCGAATTGGGAATTTAAGCTTTCTGCTTATGCGGATGATATGCTGCTTTATTTGAGAGAACCAGAAATTACCATTCCATGTTTACTAGAATTAATAGAGAAGTTTGGTAAATTTTCTGGATATAAGATTAATTGGAGTAAATCTGAAGTTCTCCCACTTAATGTTCACTGTACTAGAGGATTATTTGACTCATACTCATTTATCTGGAAAGAAGATGGATTAAAATACTTAGATATTATTATTAAAAACACAATTGAAGACACGGTGAAGGAGAATGAAAAACTTTTATTAAAGAAAATAACAGAGATGTGTGAGCAATGGAATCCTTTACATCTTTCCTGGTGGGGAAGAGTTCAAACAATCAAAATGATGATATTACCTGTGGTTTGCTATCAAATGAGTATGATACCAATTTTTTTTCAGGGGTCATTTTACAAAAAGTTAAATGGTATTCTTACTAAATTTGTTTGGTTGGGTAAAAGACCTAGAATTGCTTTAGTATCTTTACAAAAGACAATTGTGGAGGGAGGGGTAAATTTTCCAAATTTTTATAGGTACCATCAAGCCTATATTTTAAGACAGGGTATGTATTGGATCCTCCCAGACCTTATGGAAAATGTACCAGATTGGTTATATTTAGAATGGCGGCTCCTGTTTCCTTTACATTTGTCTCATCTTGTTAGTATAAATTTGCCCAGGAAATATAAAGATAATAGAATTTTACTTGATACATGGAAGACCTTACGTTACGTTAGTAATTTATCACCAGACCCAAACTCTAAATCATTAAATCAATCCATTTGGGTGAACTCCAAGATTAAAGTTGGCGGATTTAAAATCGTTTGGAAGCAATGGATTATTGCAGGTTTACGGACTTTAAATGATGTTGTTGTAAATGGTTCACTGCTTAGTTTTTCACAATTGCAACATAAATATGGTTTAAATAAGTCACAATATTTTAAATGGTTGCAATTGAAGCAGGCTATTCAGGAAGGGTTCCCTGAATGGAAAGTTCTTAATTCTCAGTATAGTTTGGAATTCCTATGCTTCCAGGCGGATTTCTTGGGTAGTCAAGCCGCACAGTGGTATAAATTGTTATATGGATATTTGAATTAAAAAAAAAATGTTCTTAGGGATATTTGGAGCATTGAGATAGGGCACCAAATTTCTGCCTCTCAATGGCCACGTTTTTGGTCTTGGAGAATAAAAACTACAAGGTCAGCATCTATGAGGCAAACCTGGTTCTTTTTATTGCATAGAGCTTTATGGACCCCAGTTCGTTTACAGAAGTTGGATAGCTCTAGGTCTAATAGATGCTGGCATTGTGGTTTAGAAGCTGGGACATTAGATCACTTAATTTTTTTTTGTCCCTATATTAATGCTTTCTGGAAATTAATTTGGTCTCAAATTAATTCATTGTTAGAAAATCATGTTGCCTTTTCATATGATACTATTTTATTTGGTACATCAATGAGATTCAAAAGCCCAATATCTGCAGATAATAATAAACTTAATATTGACAGGGGTTGCCATTACTGGAAATTGGAAAGATTATACGAAGCTTAATTATACCTTTTGGTGGAACTCAGTATGTCATATTTATAAAATGGAAAGGGTGCTTGCTATGCAACAGGGAAGTTATAATAAGTTTAAAAAGATTTGGGGGCCATTGATTATTTATTCTAATGATCAGACATCTTAAACACCTAGATATTAGATAAGAAATAGGGGGGATGGGTAGGGAAAGATAAATTGATAATATGTTATTGTTAATAAATGGGGATGGGAGGGGTTTCTTTTATAGATATATATTTCAAAGAATATAAATAAGATTGTCAAGTGATTTGTGATAATTTTATGTTTGATTAATTATTATGCACTTATTGATGGATTTGAAAATGAATAAAGAATTTAAATATAGAAAAAAAAATCAAAAACAACCTCCATTGGCTGCCCCTGGAGGCGCGAATTCTGTTTAAGTTCTCTTGTCTGTGTTATAAATCAATATTTGGTCTGGCTCCCACTTACCTAGTTTCCCAATTTAATCTGGCAAGTTCTATTAGGCCCACACGAAGAACACATCTGTTCACCTACCCGACAATAAAGGCCTGCCACTACAAAAGATTCCTGTCCAGAACCCTCGCCTTCCAGGCAGGCAAATGGAACGATTGGCTGAGTAACGTTATCTCACACTCCTCAACCTACCTCAATTTTAGAAAATTGATAAAAACGAGTTTGTTCAAGCGATTTTATAAACTAAGAATTCCATAGCACTGCAAATTCAACCATTAACCTTAAGAACTTTATAGCTTTCTACTTCTTCCATTATATAAGATTGTATAGATGTCTTTGAGTTGTTGACATCTTCGCTGATTGTCCAGCGCTTCTTGTTGTAAATCGCCTCAAACTTTTCACGGCTTTGGTGGTATATAAAAATAAAATTATTATTATTATTATTACACTGCCCATCAGGCTACTCCAGACACCTGCTTGCTGCTCTACTAGGATGTCCCTTAATATCTGCAGCTGTCATACAGGCTGATATGTATTTATTTAAAAATTTATATACCGCATAAAACTATGCGGTTCACATATGGGTTACATACATAATATACTGATCGCCCTTTAGTTACATAAATATGAACAAACAATAGACAAACATCTTATCAATAAAAAGTTTCACATCTTTGGGGGATGGGAGGGGATCAGTAACCACTTAAGGAGTGGGGGGGGGGGCAGGTCATGTATCCAGTGGTCATATGGTCAGTTTGAGTGCCATTTTGGCCCCTATGCGCTTTTAAAACAGGTCTAAATGATGCCATGGACATCTTCAAAAAGGTTTGATTATCTCTGTAAGACGTTCAAGTCCTAAGGCCAGCCTAATTCTGCCCAAAACATGCTTCTAACATGTTCTCTTAAGATTTAAAAGTACTGGAGGGAAAATTATCTGCAAGATTTCTAAAAAGTCAGTTTTGAAAATCAGCATGTGGACATTTTGGCAATTAAAATGTCCACGTGCCACTTTATACCTTTTTTGGACGTCTTTCTGTTTCGAAAATGAGTCCCTCAGCTATCATCCTAGCTCTATCACTAAGAACCACTCACTCAGTTACAATCATCACATCTTCTAACACCATCCCACCCCCAGAAGATACTTCAGAAACCCCTAGAAGGGAGCCATCCTTGATGCCAGATTTTACCGTTTCAAAGTTGAGGAGGGAGTCAACAGCTTTGGATTTGGCCTCATTGTCTCTCGTGTTCATCTCCCGGCGGTACCTGGTTCTCCACTCCGTGATCAGAATGGTAACAGCTGGGATGGGGGTTAAAATCAACAAAATAGGAAGTTCTCTCTCTATTTCTCATATATGTTATATACATATCTATATATATATATGTGTGTGTTATATATACATACATACATACATATATATATATATATATATATATATATATATAATGATAAATAAAAAAACAAAAACAAACAAAAAAACAAAATAGCAGCAAGGACAGAAATGTACAGCTAGGTCCACCACTCCCCTCTCCCCATACTGTAAAAGCAAGAGAACCAGTCTTCCCCCATACAACCTGCAGAAAGGGTCAGTTTCTCCCTCCCCACCACCACCACCAGCAGCATGCACTATATATTGGAGAAGGGCAATTCCCTCCCTCCTCGTTATAATAAGCTGCATCTTAATATTGTTAGGTCATGTGCACGCTTGCCAAGTCAGTGAAAATTAGAGGAAGACTTACTGAGGTAGAGACTCATACAAACGAAGATGATGAGGCCAAACCAGGCATTGAATGCAGACGTGAAATAAATTATTCCAATGATGATATCAGCGATGGTGGGAAAGATACTGAACACGATATAACTGGGGAAAAAAACAAAACAAAAATTAGTAACTCAAAAGTCTTAGCAGGCCCCTAGCTAATGATTGAATAATAGCCAAAGGTGGGAATAACATCTCATCACATGGGTCAGGAGTGGTCCGAGGTCCTCTGGGTCCCAGGAAGACAATAACATCCAGCCATGTGGGTCGAGCTGCTCTAGGACCAAGGAAAGGAATAACACATTTCCATAGTGTTTGTGGCCTTAAACTGGTCACAAACCTGATTCATGTTAACTTTTTATATTCAGTATAATTCAATAACCATATTATTAATCAAGGGGTTTCAAGCGTACATTTTGCTAAAATGGTGCAGGGTGAGCTTTCCACTTTTTCCATAGAATATAAGCTCTCCCTTCCTTTTACCTGTAGACTTCATGGAGCTGAAGCCCCCCATATCTAGGCTGCCTGCTGGCAACCCTCTACCCCACCATACATTAAGCATGCTGTTGATGTATTCTCACCACACACCCACATCCATACCTCAAGAAAGGCTACTCATGACCCCCCCCCCTCCAATACTACTGTACTGCGGGGAGACTGCTGATGCTGCCGGTGCCCCTCCCCCACTTTTTTACCTAAGGAGACTGTTGATGCTGCTGGTCCCCCTATCTACACTGCGCAGTACTTCTCCCGTCTTACGTCCCAGGTGCCAGCGCAGGGACAGTGCGTGGAGATGTGCAAAGAGTCGGATCTGAACCTCCCGATTCGTGTACTGCTGGACTCGAATCCATAGGAAGGTTCGCAGGTTACTGACAAAGCCTGTAGAGCCTGAGGAGAGATGGAAGACAAACCCAGACAGTGCCGTGTGAACCTCAGACAAGGGGAGGGAAACTAGATTGGTAACGGGGGTGTTGGGTATAAGGGTGGCAAATAGGGCCTAAATGAATGCGAGAGAGAGAAGTGAGGTCAAACTTTTCCCACTACTTATAGAACATGACGTGTTATACATCCATATGTTCATTAGTGGTATACACTACAGTAATAAGGTGGCATATTGCCAGTTCTGAATTTCAGAATGTGACATTCAAAATACATGGAAGCCGTCTGGCCCGTCCCATGCCATGTTAAAACAGGAAGCCAGTGCACTACTGAATATAGAAACCTATAAAATTACCGAGACCAAATACAACTATATCCCCATCTGCCCTCCAGTCCTTACCTGTCCCACCACCTTGCAAGAACTTGAGCAGGACATACACACAAACAGTACCAGCCAGGATACGCCAGGCGGTGCCATCAGTCAGTTCGTTTACTGTGAGAAGAAGAGAAGTAACAGTCGAAACCAAATCAATCCCAAAACCCAATGCAAAATCACACACCTAGACAAACTCAGTATTCCTGTATCCAACCCCCCCCCCCCCGAGCCATCAAGTCCTAGAGACAACGGGCTCTCTATCCTTGTGCCCACCTCCTCATCATAGTATGCCCTCACTTGCATCTTACTATCACTAGTACTATTTATCACTTATATAGTGCTGAAAGATGTACGCAGCACTGTACAATTTGACATGTAATAGATGATCCCTGCTCGGAAGAGCTTACAATCTAATTTGGACATACAAACATGACATATAGGGTTGGGGATACAGGTGGGCTATAAATTTGGACTTGGAACATTGCCAGCAATGGAGTATGTTTGTTCCAGACATACGGCGCAGCAAGATAGAAGGGATGGAGCCTGGAGTTGGCAGATGAGGAGAAGGGCATAGACAGGAGGGATTTATCAGCTGAGCGGAGCTTACAGGGGGGCGCATAGGAGGAAATAAGAGGAGAGAATAATAAAATTTATTTATAATCCGTAAAGATGACTCCAAGATTGTGAGCAGACAAAACATGGAGGATAAGTGTTGTCCACAATGACAGCGACAGAGAACAGGGGAAGTGGGGAAGTGGGTTTAGGCAGGAAGATAAGCAGCTCTGTTTTAGCCATATTCAGTTTAAGATGGCGGTGAGACATCCAACTGGCTGGCAGACTGAGACTCGGGTCTGGGTTTCAGTAGAGATATCTGGTACGGAGAGGTAGATCTGGGAGTCATCAGCATAGAGGAAGCCATGGGAGATCAGCGCTCCAAATAAGCAGGTATAGATTGAAAAAAGGAGTGGTCCCAGGACAGAGCCTTGAGATACACCAATCCATAGAGGGATGGCTGTGGAGGAGGAACCACCGTTGCATACACTGAAGGTGCAATGGGAGAGATAGGAAAAATACCAGGAGAGCGCAGAACCCTGGAATCCTAGCGAAGACAGCGTATCAAGAAGAAGGCACTGATCAACAGTATCAAAGGCGACAGACATTTTGAGAAGGATGAGGATAGAGTAAAAGCCTTTGGATTTGACCAGGAACAGGTCATTGGAAACTCTATTAAGGGCAGTTTCTGTGGAATGCAGTGGGCGAAAGCCTGACTGAAGTGGATCAAGAATAGCTTGGGACGAGAGGAAGTCCAGGCAACGGCAGTGAACAGCACATCCAAGTATCTTGGATAAAAAGGGGAGGAGGGAGATGGGGCAAAAGCTGGAGAGGCACGTGGGGTCCAGTGAGGGTTTTTTGAGGAGGGGTGTAACAACGGCATGTTTGAAGGCATCAGGGACAGTTTCAGTGAAGAGCGATAGATTGAGGATGTAACAGATAGGAGGGATAGTGCTCAGTAGGTGAGTAGGAATTGGATCAGAGGAGCAGGTAGTGGGTTTGGAGGATGAGAGAAGATATGCGGTTTTCTTCTTGGTGATTTCAGAGAAGGAAGAGAGGGTGGTAGGTGTTGAGGAGAGGTTAGCAGAAGGGACAGTTGGAGGAGGGGGATTTAGGCTGGTGGGCAGCACAAGGGGAATCTTCTGGATATTATTGTAGAAGATATCTGCCATAGTTTGGGGAAAAATTGAAGGGGGGATAGGAGGTGAGGGTGCTTTGAGTAGGGAGTTTAGTGTGGTAAAGAGATGGTGAGGGTTGGAGCTAAGAAAAGTGGTTAAGTGGGTATAGTATTCTTGTTTGGCTAGTGAGAGGACAAACTGGAGTGAATTTGAAGTGTATGAAGTCGGCATGCACACAGGATTTAAGCCAGAGACATTCAGCAGAACAGGCATATGTGCGCAGGTAACGGATGCGGGGGATCACCTAGGGTCACGATTTGGCACGCTTAAGAGGATGTGAAATTGGAGGAGCAAGGGTATCTAGAGCAGAGGGGAGAATGGTATTGTAGGAGAGAACAGCTTCATTGAAAGTCTTGTATGATATAGTAGTTGAGGAAAGGGATGAGAGCAGTGGAAAGGGCTCTAGGATCAATAGCCTGAAAGTTCCTGAAAGCAATGTTACTTACTGTAACAGTTGTTATCCAGGGACAGCAGGCAGCTATTCTCACTAGTGGGTGATGTCATCCGACAGAGCCCTGATACGGACATCTTGCAAGCATGTCTTGCTTGAAGAAACTCAGAAGTTTCGAGATGCCCACACCGCGCATGCGCCAGTGCCTTCCCGCCCGATGCTCCGGGCGTGTCTCCTCAGTTCAGGTAGCTAGCAGAGAAGCCAACCCAGGGGAGGTGGGTGGGACGTGAGAATAGCTGCCTGCTGTCCCTGGATAACAACTGTTACGGTAAGTAACATTGCTTTATCCCAGGACAAGCAGGCAGGTATTCTCACTAGTGGGTGACCTCCAAGCTAACCTCAATGGGATGGTGGGAGAGTTGGCAACTTAGGAGAATAAATTTTGTAACACTGTTTGGCCAAACTGTCCATCCCTTCTGGAGAAAGTATCCAGACAATAATGAGAGGTGAATGTATGAACCGAGGACCAAGTGGCAGCCTTACAAATCTCCTCAATCGGTGTCGATCTGAGGAAGGCTACAGAGGCTGCCATTGCTCTGACCTTATGGGCTGTGACCTTACAGGGAAGGGGTAATCCAGCCTGGGCATAGCAGAAAGAGATACAAGCCGCCATCCAGTTGGAGATGGTGCGCTTCGATACAGGTTGTCCCAACTTGTTTGGCTCAAAGGAGACGAAAAGTTGAGGAGCAGTTCTGTGTGGTTTGGTGCGATCCAAGTAGAAAGCCAAAGCACGTTTACAGTCCAGAGTGTGCAGAGCTGATTCTCCAGGATGAGAATGAGGCTTTGGAAAAAACACTGGAAGCACGATGGATTGGTTGAGATGAAATTCAGAGACCACCTTAGGTAGGAATTTCGGATGAGTGCGGAGGACCACCTTGTCATGATGGAAAACAGTGAAAGGCGGGTCCGGCACCAAGGCCTGAAGCTCACTGACCCTGCGAGCAGATGTGAGGGCCACCAGAAAAACCACTTTCCAAGTGGTTTGCTCAGAGGCTCAAAAGGAGGTTTCATAAGCTGAGAAAGGACAACATTAAGATCCCAAACCACTGGAGGCGGTTTGAGAGGAGGATTGACATGAAAAAGTCCTTTCATAAATCTGGAAACCACAGGATGAGAAGAGAGAGGTTTCCCTTGTAGAGGCTGATGGAAAGCCGCAATAGCACTCAGGTGGACTCGTATAGATGTCGACTTGAGACCGGACTGAGACAGGTGTAGAAGATAATCCAACACAGAGGATAGGGAGGCTCGCTGAGGCTCCTTAGAATTGGAAATACACCAGGAAGAAAATCTAGTCCATTTCTGGGAGTAGCATTGACGAGTAGCAGGCTTCCTGGAAGCTTCCAAGACATCCCTCACCGCCTGGGAAAACTGGTGGGGAGTTATGTTGAGAGGAACCAAGCTGTCAGGTGGAGAGACTGCAGGTTGGGATGAAGTAGAGATCCCTGATGCTGAGTAAACAGTGAAGGAAACACTGGAAGAAGGAATGGCTCCCTGCTGCTGAGTTGAAGCAGAAGGGAGAACCACGGTTGCCTGGGCCACCGAGGAGCTATTAGAATCATGGTGGCTTGGTCTGATTTCAACTTGACCAGAGTCTTCTGAATTATTATTATTATTAAGTTTCAAGTTTCAAGTTTATTAGGATTTTATATACCGCCTATCAAGGTTATCTAAGCGGGTTTTTTTTTTACAATCAGGTACTCAAGCATTTTCCCTATCTGTCCTGGTGGGCTCACAATCTATGGGCGTAGGGAGAGGGGAGACATGATTGAGACATTTAAGTACATCACGGGACGGGTCGAGGTGGAAGAGGATATCTTTCTTCTCAGGGGACCCTCGACCACAAGAGGACATCCGCTCAAACTCAGGGGAGGGAAGTTTCGTGGAGACGCAAGGAAGTACTTCTTCACGGAGAGAGTGATCGAGCATTGGAACAAGCTTCCAGTGCAGGTGGTCGAGGCACGCAGCATCCCAGACTTCAAGAACAAATGGGATACCCATGTGGGATCCCTACGGGGTCATGCCAAGGGATAGGGTCACTAGGACTTGAATGAGCGGGTCAGTAGAGTGACAGTATAATTACAATTATACTTAAGGGGTCAGAAGACTTAAGAGGGTGGGTAAATAGTGTGGGCAGACTTGATGGGCTATATGGCCCTTATCTGCCGTCATCTTTCTATGTTTCTATGTTTCTATCTAACGTACCTGGGACTATGGAGGATTAAGTGACTTGCCCAGGGTCACAAGGAGCAGCGCGGGGTTTGAACCCACAACCCCAGGGTGCTGAGGCTATAGAAACATAGAAACATAGAACATAGAAACATAGAAATTGACGGCAGAAAAGGGCTACAGCCCATTGAGTCTGCCCATACCAATGACCCACTCCCTGATTCTTACTCTCCTAGAGATCCCACATGAATATCCCATTTTCTCTTGAAATCTAACACGCTGCTGGCCTCAATCACCCTCTGAGGCAGCTCGTTCCAATGATCTACCACCCTTTCAGTGAAGAAGTACTTCCTCGCATCACCCTGAAATTTCCCTCCCCTGATTTTCAGCGAGTGTCCTCTGGTTACTGAGGGCCCTGTAAGACTGAAGATATCATCTTTCACCTCTATACGCCCAGTAATATACTTAAAGGTCTCAATCATGTCCCCTCTCTCTCTTCGCTCCTCCAGTGAGTACATCCGCAGTTTTTTTAACCTTTCTTCATACGTGAGTTCCCTGAGCCCCAAAACCATCCTGGTAGCCATTCGCTGAACCGACTCAATTCTCAACACATCTTTTCGGTAGTGTGGTCTCCAGAATTGAACACAATACTCGAGATGAGGTCTCACCATGGATCTGTACAGCGGCATTATGACTTCAGGTTTTCTGCTGACAAAACCCCTACGGATACAGCCCATCATTTGTCTTGCCTTGGACGATGCCTTCTCTACTTGATTGGCAGCCTTCATATCGTCGTTAATGATCACTCCTAAATCACGTTCCACCGTGGTCCTGCTTTCTCTGTCCCGACGAAGTAGATTGTAGCCTGGTATAACCATATCCCACCCATGCGAGTCTGTGAACCAGGTCTCGGATATCGCTACTATGTCAAGGTCTGCATTCCTTATTTCTGTTTCTAGTTCCAGGATTTTGTTGCCCAAGCTGTGTGCATTAACATACATTGCTCTCCAAATTTGTGATGATATGCCTATCCCCCTATAGATCCAACCACTGCGCCACACACTCCTCACTAATGAGAGGAAATGTAGGAAACGCATACAGAAATCGATTCCCCCAATCCAGCAGAAAGGCATCTGCCTCGAGTCGATGAGGAGTGTAGATCCTGGAGCAAAACTGAGGCAGCTTGAAGTTGTGGGGAGCCGCAAAGAGGTCTATTTGAGGCGTCCCCCATTGTGCAAAGACCTGATGAAGGGGGTTGGAATGGAGAGTCCATTTGTGAGGTTGGAGGAGACGACTCAAGTTGTCTGCCAAGACATTGTCCTTCCCCTGAATGTAGACAGCTTTGAGGAAGGCATTGTGGCGAACTGCCCAATCCCAGACTCTGAGAGCTTCCTGGCAGAGGGAGGCCGATCCCGTGCCCCCCTGCTTGTTCACATAATACATGGCGACCTGGTTGTCTGTACGGATGAGGACCACCATGTGAAGCAGATGTTGAAAAGCTTGAAGAGCATAGAAGATGGCTCTGAGCTCCAGAAGATTGATCTGATGGAGGCGGTCCGCACTGGTCCAGAATCCCTGAGTGCGAAACCCATCCAGATGAGCCCCCCAGGCATAGGTCGAGGAATCGGTTGTGAGAACCTTCTGATGAGGAGGAGTGTGAAACAGCAAACCTCTGGATAGATTCGAAGAGGTCATCCACCAAAGTAGAGACTGCCGAAGAGCAGGAGTGACTATGATGTGTCGAGTCAACGGGTCTGACACTTGAGTCCATTGAGAAGCCAGGGTCCACTGAGGAATTCTGAGATGGAGCCTGGCAAAGGGTGTCACATGAACTGTAGAGGCCATGTGGCCCAGGAGGACCATCATGTGTCTCGCTGAGATGGACTGGCGAGAAGACACAGACTGGCAGAGACGAAGAAGAGCAACCATGCGCTGAGGAGGAAGGAATGCTCGAAGCTGAATGGTGTCCAGTACCGCCCCGATGAAGGGAAGGGACTGGGTAGGCTGCAGATGAGATTTGGGAAAATTGATCTCGAAGCCCAAGCTCTGCAGGAAGCAGATCGTGGTCAAGGTCGCCGAAATGACCTTTGGAGCTGACGGGGCCTTGATGAGCCAGTCGTCAAGGTATGGAAATACCTGAAGACCCTTGTTCCGGAGTGCAGCGGCCACTACCACCAGACACTTCGTGAAGACTCTGGGAGACGAGGACAGGCCGAATGGAAGCACTCGATACTGCAGATGTAGACGTCCCACCCGAAATCTGAGGAACTTGCGGGAGGCCGGACGAATGGGAATGTGAGTGTAGGCCTCCTTGAGATCCAGAGAGCATAACCAGTCGTTCCGCTCGAGGAGAGGGTAGAGAGAAGCAAGCGTCAGCATGCGAAACCTCTCTCTGACTAGGAATTTGTTGAGGGCCCTGAGGTCCAAAATGGGTCGCAGGTCGCCCGTCTTCTTCGGAACAAGGAAGTACCGGGAGTAAAACCCAAGGTTCAGTTGGTCCGTCGGGACCGGCTCCACGGCACGAAGCCGGAGCAAAGCCTGAGCTTCCTGGAGAAGAAGGGCGGTCTGAGTCAAGTTGGAAGGATACTCTCTTGGAGGGTGGTCCGGAGGGACCCAATGGAAATGAAGAGAGTATCCTTCTTTGATGATAGTAAGGACCCAGAGGTCGGTTGTTATGGCCTCCCAGCGATGATAAAATGATGGAGGCGCCCTCCGATGGGAAAAACAGGGGGAGGCAGAACGAGGTTGGTTATGGCCTCGACGAGACAGTCAAAAAGGCTGAGTGATCTTAGGGACAGCAGGCGACTGAGACTTAGGCTGACCCTTCTGGGGAGGTTGGCGCTTCGCCGGTTGCCTCGCAGGTGGAGTTTGCCTCGGCTGATAACGCCTCTGATAAATCAACGGCGGACGAGAAGGTCGAGACTGCTGAGGCTTAGGCTTCGGCCGAAGGATGGATTGGAAGGACTTTTCGTGGTCAGACAACTTCTTCGTGATAGTCTCGATGGATTCGTCAAAAAGATCCGCCCTAGCACACGGGACGTTCGCCAGGCGGTCCTGAAGATTCGGGTCCATATCAATGGTTCGCAACCAGGCCAACCGGCGCATCGCCACCGAGCAGGCCGCCGCTCGGGCGGAGAGCTCGAACGCATCATAGGCAGATTGCATTAACTGAAGCCGAAGTTGGGACAGCGAAGCAAACACTTCTTCAAACTCAAACCTAGCCTGGGATTCGATGTATGGTGTGAACTTCCGAAGCACAGGTAGAAAAAATTCCAAGTAGGCTGCAAAGTGGAAATTGTAATTCAGGACTCGAGACGCCATCATCGAATTCTGATAGATGCGTCGACCAAACTTATCCATGGTTCTGCCCTCGCGGCCCGGAGGCACTGAAGCATAGACCTGGCCAGGATGAGACCGATTGAGCGAGGATTCGACCAGGAGGGACTGGTGAGAAAGCTGAGGACCCTCGAAGCCTTTATGATGCACCGTGCGGTACCGCGCATCCAATTTGCCAGGGACCGCAGGGATAGAGTAAGGAGATTCGAAGCATCGCATGAAGGTCTGGTCGAGGAGCTTGTGCAGGGGAAGCCGCAAGGACTCTGCCGGAGGGCGAGGCAAGTGCATGGTATCGAGGTACTCCTTGGAATATCGAGACCCAGCATCGAGAGTAATGTCCATGTCATCCGCCATCTGCCTGAGGAACGATGAAAAGGACAGTTGGTCCGCCGTCGCCGGTCTGCGAGACGGACTAGAAGAAGAAGAGGCTTCAGGCTCCAGAGAGGCCTGCGAGCAACAGGACGAGTAGAAAACCTCGGTGTCCTCGAACTCCGGGCCCGGAGGAGGAGACCCAGTTGAAGCCGCATACCCCAACCGAGGCAATTTCTTCTGAGGCGAAACGGTCGAGTGTCGAGAGGAATGCTTCGAAGAATGTCTGGATCGATGCCCCTCTCGATGCCTGGAAGGGGATCGAGCCCGTCTGTGAGAAACTGGATCAGACGCCTCCAAGGAGCAGATTGGACTCGATGCCGTCGATCGCAGAGGCGGCAGAGTCGTCGCCTCCCCCGACGCCACCCAGGTTTGATAGGGGGTTCGGAAGAACTCGTCCTGCTTCCTGCTATGCCCAGGACTGGGTGGCTCCGAAGGTGGACGCCATACTGAGTCATGGGGCGGAGTAATCGGTTCCAAGGGAGGCAGGTCACTAAACGAGGCTTTCCTCGAGGGGATGGGCTCCAAGGGAGGCATATCACTAAGGGAGGCCCTCCTCGAGGGAATCGGTTCCAAAGGAGGTACAGCGCTAACGGAGAACCTCCTCGAGGACCCGGACACCGCTCGCCGCTCCTCCTCGCTGAGCAACGAGGTCGTGCGGCGAGGAGGAGGGGGCGGTCCGCCCCTCGAAGCCGAAGCTGGAAGGTCACCCTGGATGGTGGCAATCAGCCGAGGCCCCATGATCTGCATGAGCTCCACGAACTGAGCCTCCAGGATGGACCGCAACAAAGCCGATATGGAGGGATCCGCACCAAAAGGGGGCCCTTCCGCACGGTCTCTGCACTCCTTGGGTGCTGCGTGCTTCTGCTTGCCAGCCTTCGGCACCTTTAGCACCACTGGTGGAACAGTCGGGGTCGATACCTGCTCCGAGGAGACGGATGAAGGCACCGGCGCCAAAGTCGGGGCCGAAACCGGCGTGAACGATGCCGGCTTCAGGAGGCCCGAAGCAGCCGGGGAGGCAGAGGGCTTCGTCGAAGGAGTCGAAGCACCCGTCGATGTCGAAGCTGCAGGATCCGATGAAGCTTCCATCTTGAACATGGACTCCCACAGCAGACAGCGACGCTTAAACGCTCTCGCCGTCAGAGTGGAGCAAGGCCGGCACGATTTTGGGAAGTGATCCGGTCCCAGACACTGTAAGCAGCGTCGATGAGGGTCCGTGAGCGAAATCACGCGCTGGCACTTGCTACACTTTTTAAAACCGGTAATCGGCCGGGACATAGGCCGGAAAAGCTCCGCCGCAAGGTCGAAGGCGCGGGGCCCCAGCCACGCGGCCGACCCGGTATTGGAAGGAAAAATTTTTTTTTTTTTTTGAAAAAAGAAATCAAAGAAAGAAATAAATGCACAGGAGAGCCAAAAGAACTCAACCCGCGGCAAAAAAGAAGGCAAAAAAAAAAAAAGAGATTCAATGGGCGCAAATTGAAGATAGACTTCTCAGCTCCGCGGAAGAAAAAGAACTGAGGAGACACGCCCGGAGCATCGGGCGGGAAGGCACTGGCGCATGCGCGGTGCGGGCATCTTGAAACTTCTGAGTTTCTTCAAGCAAGACATGCTTGCAAGATGTCCATATCGGGGCTCTGTCGGATGACATCACCCACTAGTGAGAATACCTGCCTGCTTGTCCTGGGATAATGTATTGGTAGCAATTGGCCGTGTCTGAGAGATGAAGTATAATTAGTGTCATAAGGAGGCAGCAAGTTTGAGATGAGGGGTACACATTTTTAAATCACCTTGTCGTGTGATCCTTGGGCGTGGAGGAAGCTATGGGGTTTCTCAATTGGGCTGGCAGGGCTGTCTCATAGGAGAGAACTTTTTAAAATAAGTTCTTAGAAAAGAAAGGGTCTCTCTCACCATAGTGCAACTTCTGAACACTATAAGTTCGTGAGGGATTTATTAAGCCTTCCTAAATGGCAGCTTGATGTTATGGTGTGCAAGTCTAACCCTCACCAAGGATTGGTGATCTGGATGGGGGTGCTTCTACTAAAGGAAGGAGATGGATTTTTTGGGTGGGGAGTGTGAACCCTTTTGGTTTGAATCACGAGTGTAATAGCTAAATGAACATTTGTCATCATTCTATGATTTTAAAAAAAAAAAATGTGTGGTGTGGGAGTGTTGAATGGGGAAGTGTGGTTAGGTTGCATTGTTGGTGGAGTTCATTTAGTGGGGGTTGAAGCTGTAGGGACGATAGAATGTTTGATAGAGGGTTTAGGTAAGAAATGATGGTTGAGTGGGTTCTATATTTAAGGGTTTTGTTGGATTATATGTTGAGGTAAATGTATTTTTTATTTTTTTTTAATTCTTTATTCATTTTTCATCTTACAACAAGTGCACAATATTACATCATTTAAAACATTTACAGAACACTTAAAAATCAATCCATTATCATCATAATACATAAATTAATCCCCCTCCCACCCCCCCTCTCAATTATTCCAATCAAAAATAACATATAAATAATGTAATCTAATTTACTTATTAACCTTCAAATAAAATTTCATATCATCTCCCCTCCCCCCAATGTATAAATATACTGTCAGTGGAAAATGATGTCTACTCATTACAAAAATTTGTCAATGGCCCCCAGATCTTTAGAGGTAAATATATTGTGGAGAATACTGTTGAATGTGGGGAGGGTTATAGTGATTAATAATGCGGGTTAAATACACAGGAAAAGGTTGGGGGGTTTTGATAAGCATTTTGAAGGAAATTAACTCTGGTGTAAATGAGAGAGGGGGAGTACAGATATTTTATTTCTTTCTGGAAGTTTCGTTTGTATGGGTAGTGTCAGAAGTGGGGAAAGGAATAGTGAGCGCAAAAAAGAAAGAAAAGGGGTGCGTTGGGTCCAGTTTGGATTAAGGGAGGTGTCCATTTCATCATAGTGTTTGTGTATTTGCATTTGTCAGTTAATAAATTTGCCGCTCATATATGGGAACCATGGCATGTAAGACTGGTTTCAGTTTGGAGCTTTCTTTGCAGTTGTTCAGTCAATCACAAATTTCTAATCTTCCATTTGTGAGTCGCACATACCTATAAAGGCTGAAGAGGAAAGAAATGGGGAGTGGTGGCAGGTTTAGGAGAAGTAAGACGAGGGACCTAGAAGTACGGGGTGTTATATGTAAACTAAGACAGTTAATTGTCAAAGAGGTGAGTCTTCAGGATTTTTCTGAATGTGGTGTAGTTTGTCTCTTTCCTGATAGTGTCTGGTAGGCCATTCTCGGTTTTTATACCTAAATAAGTTACCATAGAGTGGAAAATTCACTTGTAGTGGAGGTATTTTGTGGATGGCAGGTTTAGTTGGATTCTATTAAGGATTCTTTTTGATGTTGGCCAAACATTAGAGAATAATTGGATGAGAGGGGCTGCTGAGCTTCCATATAGAATCTGGTGTAGAATACATGACGATTTGAAAATTATTCGGGATGATATTGGGAGCCAATGTAGCTGCCTGATGAAGGTTGAGATTGAATCAAATTTCTTTAATTTGTAGATTAGTCTAAGGGCAGTGTTCTGGATTTGGTCTTTTTAAGGTGATGATGTAATTGGTTTTGGGGATGTGCCCCTAAGCATTTGTCATTGGCAACGATTGGTGGAAGTATATTAAGGATTCGTGTGGTGTCTTGTCAGCTTTGTGTGTTGGCAGCACCAACAGTGCGACATGGGCGGTAGGATCATTTGATTCATTGGTGAGTCTGGTTTTCTGAAGTTACTTTAGGGTACTTTCTTTATAATGGCGTTCGCCTTAGTGCATTAATTGAGTGCTTTGTATTTTCTGCTCTAGGTGTGTGTGGCTTTACGAATCCCCCAAAGCAGGTCTTAGGACCAAAACGCTTGGCTAATCAGTCAGCGTTGGGAGTGAATACGCATTCAGTGCTGGAGCCTGTAAAGACGTATTAAGTGGATTGCCTCACACAGTTGAGAAAATGATATTATTCTAGTGATTTTGCCCCTTTTAAAACGATTGTGGGGCGTAAGTTGTTAAGAGGGCAGAGAAGCACATGATTAGAGACTTGGATCTGTGGAACGGGACCTGAAATAACCTTGTGTTCTAGGAGGCCTGATGATCCTTTGACATAATACCAGCCTGATGGTTCTTTGTATTTTTGTGTATTATTTGCATAGGCAGGGCAGGAGTGTGCCAAGCGCTTAATCCACTAAGCTTTTAGAATTCTGTCAGGGCCACATTTGTGTGTGAGCGTTTAGGCCTGCCCAGAGCTAGCAAAAGTGATCCTGCCTATAGTCATGCCCCTAACTGTGGGCAGGAAAAGGAGAGACCTCAGACACAAAAGGGGAGATGTTCACAGCAAACCAGATTTGACATGTCCCAGAAAGACTGGTTTTAGCTACTTTAACACACACATTATTGGGCGCCCAATGCACAAAGGGTCTCAGCACACCTTTTCCCACTGGCAGAAGCAGTGAATGAAAAAGCTATGCAGATCTATGTAAATAAGCTCATTTGCATTAAAATGAGCATTCCGTAAGATGCACAGAAAGGGGAGCCTTCCTATAATGATGAAAAATTTCCAGCAGACCTGAGCTTTCTAAAGCTAAACTGATAAGGCCTCACCCTCAGCCTGTATGGGGCATTATCACCTCCCCTTTCTGCTGGTTATGTCTTTCTGGGAGCAATCATTCTTGGATACCAGATGAGCGCTTACAGTTGTCATCATGCTCAGAAGAATTAAGATAAGTACTAACTGTTTGTACTTTAAAAACTTTTTGGTTACTTGTTCAGATGCAGTGGATGTTAGGGGAGCTCATACAAGGAACAAGTTTCCTGGACTTAATTCCTAATCTCATCGTACGCTATTAAGTGTTATTGTACACTGGGAGTGTTTTTATATTGTGATAAACAAAAAGAAAAAAAGAAAAGATAAAATACTTTTAACTCACTATTTTGTGCACTTATTATTTTGGACACTTGAGCACTAGATCCGAGGATGATTCACGTTTGATTATCCTGCTGGGTGACAAAGACTCACCACTCCTGGTTTGAGAGGAGTGAATACTGAGGACCTACTAATTATTTGGCTTATAATCTGTTGTTCTGTGCATTCTTGCACTCTTAACTTCCCAGTGGCAATAAGATTGTATAGAAGTTTTATGCTATTTATCATTTCTGCGAGCCCCAACATTTTTGGCTTTGGCTCCACTTTCTCACATTGTTTCGCTTTCTTGAGATCCCTGGACACTATCACCCCAAGGTCCCTCTCCCAGGCCATGAACATCAGCTTCTCACCTCCTGCCATCTACAGCTCCTTTGGATTTTTCCACCCCAAATTAATCACTTTGCTTCACATTAAAGCTCAATTGCCAAGAATCTCATCGCTCTTCCAAGTTCTGTAGATTACTTTCTTATACTGCCTAGAGCCTCTAGGGCAGGGGTGTCCAATGTCGGTCCTCGAGGGCCGCAATCCAGTCGGGTTTTCAGGATTTCCCCAATGAATATGCATTGAAAGCAGTGCATGCACATAGATCTCATGCATATTCATTGGGGAAATCCTGAAAACCTGACTGGATTGCGGCCCTCGAGGACCGATATTGGACACCCCTGCTCTAGGGTGTCCACTTGGTTGTGGATTTCCTTGCTGTCCATGAAGAAGACAAACTTCCATTTCTAAACAACTTGGCAACACCATTCACAGAAATACTGAAGAGAATTGGTCCTAGGATCGATCCTTGAGATGCGCGACTCCTCCTCTTTTTTTCTTCCAAGTGGAGTTCATTTACCACCACACTGCGTCACCCAACTCATTTATTTAGGAGACAGTTACTAAAACACTATCCAAGTTTATTACAAATTTGTTATACTGCCAAATCAAACTTCAAAGCAGTGTACATCCAAAAGGGTAAAATAACCTACAGAACCTTAAGTTTCAGTTGACAAACAAAGGACCAACAGGACAAATGAACTACATTATTTAAAGTAAAGCACAAAGAAGGGGAAGAAAACATAAGGTTAGGGATCGAATACCAGGGAAACAGATTAAAAATAAAAAAAGACTGTGTTCTAAACAGGACAGTTATACATTAAAAGCGTCCCTAAACAAGTAGGTTTTTAATTTGGACTTGAAGTAAGTTAAAGAGGTTTCTTTTCACAAATGATTTGGTGTAAAGTTCCAGAGGGATGATGCGGTAACTGAAAAGATGTTCGAACACACCATATTGATATGTCTCAGAGATGGAATGGCAAGTAAGTTTTGGGATGTAGAGCGGAGCGGGTGTATGGAATAAGAAATCTGTTAATGAAGTCAGGAAGATTAGTGGTGCAGGTTTTAAATGTTAGCAAAAGGATTTTATAGGCTATTCTGTGCTCTATCGGCGTAACATGGTCGTATTTTCCTGCATTAGATATAATTTTAATTGAAGTATTTTGTACAATCTGCAAGCATCTTATTTCCTTCTGAGTTATGCCTTTATAAAGAGCATTGCAGAGATCGAGACTTGAGATTACCAGTGAATGAATTAAGATTTTGATGAATGCTGGGTCAAGTAATTTGGAAAGTGAGAGAATCATAGAGTCTTTGGAAACGTTTTGGACTACCAAGCTAATTTAATTGTGGTAGGTTAGTTTTCCATCGAAACAGTTTACAATCAAATGTAACTACAGATTTCAAATGGAATTCAGCACCTTCAATCCCAAGGCCTGCTCAGTTCATTCATGAACTTCCTATGAGAAATGGTGTCAAGTATGAGGAGGACTCAAACAGGTTTGAGAGAAACAAATTTCAAACAGAAAATCGAGAAGAAACCCCTACAAGATATCACACTGCAACCTGTGGCAGTACATCTCGCTGGCATCTCTGTGGGAAAGACAAACAGCATTACTGGAGAGGTGTTAAACAATATTAGCCAATGTGGGATAATAAGAGTTAGAATTTAAAAGACAGGAATAATCCTGCTGACCATAATGCTCAGCTGAACAAATATTTTGTATTTCTAAGGCAGTGTCATGAAACGTTCTTGAGCCGCAGCACACTAAAGGTAGTGGCCGTGGCTCGGGGCACCTGGAGGTGCGCGGATATCGCCGTGATGACATCACACGCATCCGTGACATCATCATGTCGATGTCCACATGTGTGAAGGCCCTCCAGGCATGCCATGAGATGCCAGTGGGGGGTGCCAGACGGGAAGAGGGCCAGAGGGAAGGATAGGTGCTGGCGCCCACTGATTGCCTACAAGATGTGCCTCTCGCCACGAGAGGTATGTCCTGTAGGCAATCAGCTGGTGCCGGTGCCTCTCCTCCTGCCCAGTGTACCACAGCACACCTGAAATCTCAGGAGGCACACTAGTGTGCCTTGGCGCACAGTTTGAGATATACTATACCAGGGTATTGTGATGCTAAGGTGAGGCTGTGGGATTGAATCCCAGCACTGCTCCTTGTGACCGTGGGGAAGTCACTTAATCCTTCATTGCCCCAGGTACAAAATAAGTAACTGTATATATGTAAACCACTTTCAATGTGTAACCACAAAAAAAAGATGGTCTACAAGTCCCAGTCCCTTTTCCTTCCAATATAACATCTGATCTAAACTTGTGCAAGGCCCTCTTAATTTCTGTAATAGCGCCTTACACTAAATCTCCATCTTGTAATTCAATATTAAAGAAGGGCAAGCAGCAGGAAATCAGACTCTACATCTGGGCACAGCCAAAGCATAACCATAAAACCCAGAAGAAGCAACTGCAGTACTAACACCACTGCGTGCTCCACCCTCGGCGCCACCATAAACACTGGTTCAGCACAAACACCACAGCTACCATCATTCTTTGTGGCATACCGCAAGGCACTCACCAATGTTCTTGTAGTAGATGGGAACAAAGACGTTGATGGCTCGCTCCAGCCCCATCAGCCCCATGCACAGCAGGACCAGCAGCTGCAGCAGGAAGCTTCCCTTTGGCCACAGGTACGGCACCAAGAGCTGCAGCTTCTTTCTGAAGTCCTTCCATGTGGACTGGCTGTGGGCCTCACCCTGCAACAGAGGCTACGCAGGGGAGAGAGGGACAGTGCACATGGGTATTGTAGACAAAGAAAGACAAGCACCAAACAGAGAGTAAAATAGTGAAGACCAAAAGAGAGAAGGTTCATAGGAGATGCCGGTGCCAATTTCAAAGAATGCTTGCTGTCACTCACATAATGAGATATTTTTTGTTTCTGTTTTATGTCTCTGAGAAATCACAAATCTTTCCATGAATCAAAGAAAAAAATTACAATTTAAAGAGGCGTGAAATGGAGAGCTTCAGATTCCCATGAATCTTTATACTTGATGCTATGCAGTGCAGGCGATAAGTGTAGGTGAAAGAGTGTCACAAGGCAAACACAGAGACGACACTGGTGAGATGGCATATTTAAACAGTACTTGAGAAAGAGAGAAAAAATAATACAATTTGGGAAATGCTATCAGAAAATATTTGAGAAGGTTCCTTATGACAGGCTCCTGAGGAAATTAAAAAGCCAGGGCAATGCCTACTTTGGATTAGGAACTCCTTAATGGATAGAAATTTTGGGTTAGGGTCAGAGTCAGACTCAGTACCAGCTCCAGCTTCAAAATACACATGTACAACATTATAATATACAGTAAATTTTTCATTTTGTCCTAGATGTAAAATTATATTTACCAGTACTTTAAATTCAGAACAAAAATGTAAAGCCTAATATCATTAGGAACAAAATAAATCACTCTAAGTAATATTTATAAATGAGCTGTATAGATGGTGTAAAACAAAATTTTTGATATGCTCAGAATCATGGGGGTGGTAACTAGGTCGACCCCAACATTGCCACCTCACCGCCCAATCATCGCATATGAAATGGTGAACAATGACTTTATATGATAATTTTATTAAAAATGCCAAAACGGCTCAAGGTCTTAAATAGTGTACGTCATATCATTTAGAGAACTTAGCAAACTTATCTCATTAGCTTGCAGGTTCCGACGTGCCACGTTTCGTTCCTGCCTCAGGGAACCAACGAAAAAGTATAAAGAGTTTTCATATGATGGGCGTCATAGATGCAAAAATAGTAGCATGTATCTCACATAAAGGGCGGAGAGCATTTACCACAATAAGATAGAAGCTGAGGCAGGAACGAAACGTGGCACGTTGGAACCTGCAAGCTAATGAGATAAGTTTGCTAAGTTCTCTAAATGATATGACGTACACTATTTAAGACCTTGAGCCGTTTTGGCATTTTTTATCAAATTATCATATAAAGTCATTGTTCATCGTTTCATATGCGATGATTGGGCGGTGAGGTGGCAATGTTGGGGTTACCTAGTTACCACCCCCATGATTCTAGGTCCCTTAAATCCAAATATCACCTCATTTTAGACACCATTTTACAAAAAAATTTGATTTCCTTTTTATTACTGAAACTGGCTAAGTAAAGGTGAGGAGAGTTACTTGGCCTTCTCTTGTCCCCCTGTTTACACTTATCAATACAATCACCGTCCATTAAAGAAAGGAGGGGGCTTAGCAGTAATCTATCATTCTCATATATTAGCTGACCTTGAATTTTCTACTAATAACAACAGCCCATTGGAATATTTGGAAGTTAAATGCAAATCCTTCCCTTTATTAAATTTCTTACTACTATACATTCCTCCACCTGTTAACGTCTCGGTTTTGACCCACCTGCAAACCATAATTTTGGATTTCTGTGTCACCTCAGCTAATCCTATTATTTTAGGGGACTTCAATATTCATTTTGAAGACTCCAACAATACTTTTACATCAGAATTTCTCACTTTTCTAAAGGATTTAGAATTATGTCCATTAATAACCGGTCCAACTCACATTGCTGGCCATACTTTAGATATGTCACTAATCTCATCTTCCCAAAGTAATAATTTCCTAGCACCTTCTATTACACCCGTTCCATGGTCTGACCACTTCTTAATTTCATTCCAACAACTCAAATCAAATCACTACAGTAATCTAAAACCAAAAACAATAACTATTAGGAAATATAACAAGTTGAAAGCTGCAGACATATCTTCCAATTTCCACCTCTCCTTTGAACAATTAGCCAATTCAAACATAGATGAAAAAGTTCAAGCATGGAATCATTCTATTGTCAATCTTCTCAATTCAGTTGCCCCAGTAGTTACTTTTACTATCTCTCCTCGCAAACAAAAAACCCCATGGTATTCCTCAAATTTAACTCTAATTAAAAGACAATTACGTTGTTTAGAATGAAAATGGAGGCACAATAAATCACTATCCAATTATAATAAATTCAAAGAACACGCTCTATACTACAGATCAGAAATCAATAGATCAAAAAAAGACTATTACACTAAACAAATCAATAAAGCCAAAAACTCTTCTGCTTTATATGCAATTGTCAAATCCCTAACCATAAAGAAAAAGGAAATAAATACTTTCAGTTCTTTTCCTTCAGCAAAAGCCCTCGCTGAATTTTTCATTAACAAAGAAAAATGTGTAAGTCACCTGTTTTCCTTGGTTTTCACACGTCTCAATGTAATTTTATAATTTGTTTTTATGTAATTTTATTTTGTTAACCGCTTAGAAATTAGAATAAGCGGTCAAAAAAATATTTTAATAAACTTGAAACTTGATTCTGAGCATATCAAAAATTTTGTTTTATACCATCTATACAGCTCATTTATAAATATTACTTAGAGTGATTTATTTTGTTGCAACAGATTCTCTTTATCACTCTTCTGTTGATTTATTGCAAGTTTACCCATTTCTATATATTTGAGTAATATCATTAGGAGTCAGCATTGGAGGAACTGTGTCTGAATTAAGTAGTTTTTGGTTCTGAAATTGCTGTCAAATTGAGAAATGTGGACTCAAAATACTAACTTATAGTAGCAGAAAGATTGACAGCCATTGATCAGCAGGAAAAATTCAGTACAAGCCATCTCAGGACTTATCAGCCAGAGAGGGAAGTTCTAAGGACCTGTATTTTATTGTAAACCGCTTAGATCTGTAATATGCTTAATTGGGATATCCAATGTTAATAAAACGTTAAAACTTTGGAGAATAACTCAAAGGCTAAGAACGCCAAGATACTGAATTTTCCTCAGACAATACTATTGTTTATCATTTCATATTGATTGTTAAACTTGATATACTGCTAAAGCTGTGGAGCAAATAAAAGCGGTTTATACGATTAAAAATATTCACTTTTTGGAAAAATCTGAAGGAGATTCTATCCCTTGGTAATTCAGGGAGCAGGCTGGGATTGAGCTCACAACCTCAGGGGGCTAAGGCAGCAGCTCTACTTTCGATAAATACACCACAACCAGTGTGGATGAGCGGGAAATGCTCTTCAAAAGGGAGGCAGAAAGAAATCACAATCAGGACAGCGAAAGGCCACCCAGACTCACCTGCCGGTTCTCCACATCACGTTCCTCCTCGTTAATCAGCAACATGTATGGTCTACGAGGAAGTCCTGGAGCCCAGATCCCTAGTACGAACAGAGTGAAAGTGCAAATGTATCGGATACACCAGAGTCCAAACTGTACCTACAGAGAGGGTGAGAGAGAGAGAAGGGTTACTGGGCAGCTTGGACTGGCTGGTTTTGGCTTTTACAGACTCGCATTTGACTACATTATACCAAGTTGGACTTCTACAGAATAGATCCCCACACAAAAAGTACAGTATTTTCATGTAGATAACGTGCACCCGTGTAAAACGCGCACATGGGTATAGCGCGTGGAAAACACAAATTTATGTACAGAAATTTTTATATACCGCGCACACCTGTATACCGCGCATGCTGCCCGACTCTCCTTTCGCCCGCCCCGACTCTCCTCTGGAGACCCCGACTCTCTTTTCGCCCGCCCCGACTCTCCTTTCCCCCTTGAAGTCCTGTCCCTACCCTGAAAGCCTGATGCCCCCCCCCGACGTCCGATTCACCCCCCCCCCCGCAGGACCGCTCGCACCCCCACCCCGAAGGACCGCTCGCATGCACCCGCACCCCCACCCTGAAGGACTGCTCGCACCCCCACTCCGAAGGAGCGCTCGCACTCCCACCCCGAAGGACCGCTCGCACCCCCACCCCGAAGGACCGCTCGCACCCCCACCCGAAGGACCGTTCGCACCCCCACAGCCTCCCCCCCTCCCCCATGGAGAACCTGTCTACTTTGTTTCCGGATGCCAGCGAGCCCAGCTGTTTCTTCTGCCGGCGGTCCCGCCCCTTCTCTGAGCACTGCTGCGCTGCTTCCTCTTCCGGCGGTCCCGCCCTTTCTCTGACGTCAGAGAAAGGGCGGGACCACCTGAAGAGGAAGCAGCGCAGCACAGGGCTCTGAGAAGGGGCAGGACCGCCGGCAGAGGAAGCAGCTGGGCTGGCATCTGGAAACAAGGTAGACAGCTTCTCCATGGGGGAGGGGGGGAGGCTGTGGGGGTGCGAGCGGTCCTACAGGTGGGGGTGCGAGCGGTCCTTCGGGGTGGGAGTGCGAGCGCTCCTTCCGGGTGATGAATCGGGCGTCAGGGGGGGGGGGGAAACTAGGTAAAAAAAATTTTGTACAACGTGCTCACGCGTATAACGCGCAAGGTTATGCGCTGTTTGTAAAAACCACGTATAACGCGCGCGTTATATGCGAGAAAATACGGTACACACTACAGAATCCCTCACATTAGATCACACAGCAACTCTCTCTCTGAGCTGAACAACCTATCCGCTAGTTTTAAGCGGCACTTAGCGTCTAAATGAAAGCTGGCCATTTTGGATACCGAGTCGCCAATATTCAACACTTAACCAGCTCCGGTAACTGCATAAAACACAATCCTACCATATCTTTATGCGGCAAACCTCAGCTGCTTAAGTTCTGCTCCTTAATCAGCTACATGTTAGCTACTGCCACATAAACTGGATATTCATTGCTAAACCCTGGACATGACCCCGTGTTGAATATCTGGAAATAATGCCAGCAGTGGTCAGAAAAACACAGGCTGATGCTAGCTGAATATTTACTCCATAATATTTTAAAATAATCTTTTATTGATTAGCAAAAGAGAAAACATATAACGTCTCAAATGAAACTTGTTAAAGAAAATAAAACTCTTGAAAGCTAATTAAAAAATAACTATTTCCCCACCCTAACTTGCCCAAAGAACCTATGGTAATCATCCAAACAGTCCAAAAATGTCCCTTCCTAAATCTAACATCCATAGGAGAAAAGAAAAGAAAGCCTCCCTTGCCCCAGGTACATTAGTCAGATTATGAGCCCAGCAGGACAGAGAAGGAGAAATACTTGAGTATCTGACCCCTCTAAAACTGATAGGGTCGCCAGACACCTGTGGTGTCCTTTTCAATACAGTTAACTTAGGGCTAGATCCTCAAAAATTCAAGTTAAAAACCAATGGGCCGCTGTCACAGCCGTTATTGTAGCGATTTTTAAAAAGTGAGTCATTCGCCAAACACTCATGCAAATAAGGTTGGTGGAGAGTAGCAAAGGTTCACTAAATTTGCATGTGCCCAACACTGGTGAAAGCACACACACACAATAAACACACACACACAATAAAAGAGGTACTGAAGTCAAGCGACCCCCTACTCAACACCAACCCCACCAGCGGGAGAGATGTCCACTCCCTCCTGCCACCAAGCAATGCTCCCTGCCACAATACCTGGCAGCAGGAGAGATGCCTACTCTCTCCTGCTGCCAAGCAACATACTCCTCGACACTCCCTATCAGCAGGAGAGATGACCACTCCCTTCTGCCACCACGCAACCTTCCCATGCTTCCAATGATCCCCCGCCCCTCCCTCTTATCTTACTTACGATGGCTGGCCAGAGGGATCCCTAGTAGAGAGCTGCACGGGAACGGGGATGACGGGGATCCCGCGGGTTCCCCCTTTGGGTCACGGGGATCCCGTGGGGAAGCCCCCTAGGGTCGCGGGGATCCCGTGGGGACGCCTCCGAGGGTCGTGGGGTTCCTGCGGGGTTGGATCGCAGCGGGGTTGGTCGAGCCGCGAGGGTAGTCTCCTTCTCCTTACCTGCCCTGTCGCAGCACACAGCCAAACGGAAATCTTCCTGATGTCAGCGCTGACGTCGGAGGGAGGGCTTAAGCAAAGCCCTCCCTTCCTCCGACGTCAGCGCTGACATCAGGAAGACTTCCGGTCGGCTGTGTGCGGCAGGGCAGGTAGGGAGAAGGCAATGGCGAACGAAAGAGGGGGGAGGGGGCGGTCCGCCCCGAAGAATGTGCACAGCCGGTCAGGTCCCCCGATCGACCGACAACAGGCCCGGCCGACAAATCTCCCTGCCCTGTAGCCGCAAATCTAAATTACCTCTTACAGCAGCTTCACTACTCCAGCTGCTGTAAGAAGGTAATTTAGATTCGCGGCTACAGGACAGGGAGATTTGTCCGACCGGGCCTGTTCTGTTGTCGGTCGGGTGCAAAAGCGCCACAAAGGTGGAGGCAGGGAGGGAGGAAAGGTGGAGTGGAGAAGAAAAGACGCTTAAGGGGGGAGAAGGCCGCTGAAAGCACTGGGGAAGACAAAGGGGTGGAAAAGAACGCTGAAAGGACATGGGGTAAACGGGAGATGAGGGGGGGGGAAGGACCCTGAAAGCACTGGGGAAGACAAAGGGGTGGAGAATGCCACTGAAAGGACATGGGGAAAACAGGGGTGGAGAAGGCCGATGAAAGGACATGGGGTAAACGGGAGGAAGGGGGGGGGGGAAGGACCCTGAAAGCACTGGGGAAGACAAAGGGGTGGAGAATGCCACTGAAAGGACATGGGGAAGACAGAGGGGGGAGAAGGCCGCTGAAAGGACATGGGGAAGGCAGAGAGAGGAGAAGGATGCTGCCTGACAGGACATGGGGAAGATGGTGGGGGAGAAGGACACTGAAAGGAAATGGGGAAGAGGGAATGGGAAGAAGACGCTGGCAGGGAAGAAGACAGAGGTGCCAGACTATGGGGGGAGCGGAGGGAAAAAGATGGGTGCCAGACCAATTTGGGAGGGGGGAGAAAGGGAGAGGCACAGTAACAGAGCAAATGGAAGACACAGAGAGAAGAGAGGCAGTGGATGGAAGGAATTGAATGAGAACATGAAGAAAGCAGAAACCAGGCAATAAAGGTAGGAAAAAAATTATTATTATTTTTTTTTTTTTTGCTTAAGGATAAAGTAGTATATTAGTTGTGTTGATAAAAATTTATAAACATTAGAGGCTCTGGTAGAAACCCGTTTACAAAGTATTCTTCCCAATTAATATTTCCAAATTAATAAAGTCTTTTTGCTTATTTTTAAATGGGTTTCTACCAGAGCCTTTAATTCAGTAGCATAATTAAATGAAATAACTATTTCTGTAGTTTATAGGGACAGGTGGGGACGTAGGGGATTCCTCGTGGGGACGGAGGGGATTCCTCGCGGGGACGGGTGGGGACGGAGGGATTCCTCGCGGGGACGGGTGGGGACGGGTGGGAGTCCTCACGGGGACGGGTGGGGATGGGTGGGACTTTGGCGGGGACGGGTGGGATTTCTGTCCCCGCGCAACTCTCTAATCCCTAGTCCCTATGGCCAGCAGGCCCGCCTCTTCAAAATGGTGGTCCTTCCCTTTGGGGAAGGGCCTAAAGCTCTGATTGGCCTAGATGCCTCAGGCCCCTCCCATAGGAAGGGTCTTAAACAACCTAGCCCAATCAGAGCCTCAGGCCCCTCCCCGGAGCATCCCAGGATGCACCGTGGAGGGGAAGGCTCACCATTTTGAAGAGGTGGGCCTGCTTGCCGGAGGGAGTAGGCATCCCTCTGGCCAGCCATCATAAGTAAGATAAGGGGGACTCATCGAAGGCAAGGGGGAGGGAATTCATTGGAGGCACGAGGGATTTGTGTGGCGGCAGAAGGAGTAAGCATCTCTTTTGCTGCCAGGGGTGTGCTGGGGGTGCTTTGCTTGGCGGCAGTAGGGAGTGGGCATTTCTCCCACTGCCGGGTGGAAGGGGGGGTTGCTTGATGTCAGCGATAGAAGTGAGTGGGCATCACTCGCGTTGCCAGGGGGAGGTCACTTGATGGCACCAGCGGGAGTGGGTATCTTTCCTGCTGCCGGGGGGGGGGGGGGTGTCGGGAGGGAGTGGGCATCTCTCCTACTGCAGGAGTGGGGCTTAGCAGTGTTGAGTGATTGCGCGATGTGGCAGGAGAGAGTGGGTGGACATCTCTCTTGCTGATCTTCAATTTGTTTTGTTTTTATTTTTTTATTATTTTAGTTTAAGTCCCATTGTATGCTGGTATAATGTATACAAAAGGTTTAAACTATGTTAACGGGATTATACCCAACACTGCCTCCCATTCTGACTCATAGCTACACATATGGAAGAACATAATAAGGCCTAATAGATTTGTGAAGTAAGTCCCGCTCCCAACCCCTACCCCAGGTCTAAAAATCATTAGGAGGTCAAAATTTTCTTTTACCCAGTGAAACAATAACTTTTTTTGCATAAAATCTCTAAGTTGAAGATAATGAAAATTATCAGAAGCCTCTAGACCACAGGTGTCAAAGTCGGTCCTCGAGGGCCGGAATCCAGTCGGGTTTTCAGGATTTCCCCAATGAATATGCATGAGATCTATGTGCATGCACTGCTTTCAATGCATATTCATTGGGGAAATCCTGAAAACCCGACTGGATTACGGCCCTCGAGGAGGGACTTTGACACCCCTGCTCTAGACCATACTCATCTTTTGAGCGCCTCAAATAAGTTCATAGGCTAGCATTTAAAAGGAGCTATTTTAAAATTGAAATACTATCAGTATAAAGCACAGTTAATAGGCACAGAAAGCCTCAGTTTAGAGGTTAAAAAAAGGGAAAGGCGTTAATGAAGTCATTAGGTTCAATCTAGTCATTTATTTCTGCATGAATTTAAACAACTTAAAAAAAAAAAGAAAAGATAAATATAGCTCATCTAGTCATACAAGAAATGGCTCTACAGCAGGGGTGTCCACACTTTTTTGGGCTTGCGAGATACTTTTAAACTGACCAAGTCAAAATGATCTACCAACAATAAAATAAAATAAAAAAACACAAAGCACACTGTACGCAGAGAAAATGTTAATTATCATTTATATGGGGGGCGCTAGAGAGCCCGATCAATATGGAGGCTTGAGTCGCGAGCTCCCGTCCACAGCTCCGCTATTCTTGAATTATCACTCACTTTCGAGAACGCAATCGTGCTATACAACGCTGTAACAATGTCTCAGCCCAAGCAGGGTAAGATCGAGGCCGCCTTTGCCGGCTCCTCCGGTGTTAAACGCCCGAAACAAGATCCTCCGACACCTACTAAGGGAGAGTCGCACAGGCCACGTGTCGACCCGGAGCTTACCATATCGGAGCAGTTACAGCTAATATGATGTCTGAAAGCAAGGACGATATTAAAGATATCAAGCACGAAATCATGAATCTTACTGAAAAATTTTCAACCATGGAAACAAAAATGCAGGTACTTGAGAAGAAGTGCTTACTTGTTGATGAGATCTCCACAAACCAGAAAATGGATCGTAGGGCTCTGCATGCTCTGGAGATTCAACTGGAAGATCTGGGTAACCGCGGTCGGCGCCACAACCTGCGTCTGAACGGCCTTCATGAGGGGGCCGAGGGATCTAACGCTTGTAAATTCTTCGAAGATTGGCTACCTAAAGTGTTGTCCCTTACATTTGATCGGGCTCTGGAGGTTGAGAGAGCCCACCGTGTGCCGACCAGGGCCCCAACCAGCTCTCAGCATGCCAGACCGGTGGTAATGAAGATTTTGAGGTTTCCACACGTAGCTATGATCCTGGACAAAATGAAATCCATCCACAAAATAGACTGGCAGGGTCAAACCATCTACATTTCAGCAGATTATACGAAAGCTACAGCAGAAAAAAGACGCAAGTTTCTTGCCATGCGCCCTCGCCTGAGAGCTATTGAGGCGCGCTTCGGCCTTCTCTCTCCAGCACGCTTCAAGATAACGTATCAAAATAGAACAAAAACATACACCGACCCTGATGAGGTGGACAGATTTTTGAAAGAGCAAGAAGACCTGATCCGTATGGATACCTGACTTTTTTTTTGTGTGAATTTTAGTTTCACCTTTCACCCTGTTTAGAACCGGGTATGCTTGCAGTTTGGATAAGTGTTTATGCACTGTTTTCTATATAGTTGCGAGCGATTAGTTCATTTCAGTATTTTTTCTGTATTTTGCCATCCACTGGTTTTGTGGGGCTGATGGGGGGGAGGCTGCTGACTCGTAGCCTTCACGTTGAGTGTCTCTCTTCCCCTCCATAGGCCTCCGGGGCGCCTTTTGGGCGGGATGGTTACGAGGCTTTTGCCTTGTGGGTGGGTGGGAGTTGGATTGATTGTGGGGAGGGTGGTGGGCTGTATGTATCTGTGTGTGTGTGGGTTTTTTCCTTTATTTTTTTCTTTTTTCTTTCTCTTTCATCAGAATCAGGCAGTTTTAATCTTACTATCCAGGAAGCAAACAGTTGTGATTGTTATGTGGGTTAATTATATATCCATTGCTTGTGGTATTGTGTATTTAGCTCTTTACTATGGCATTCTGTAATGTGTTATCGTTAAACATTAGAGGGTTAAATCACCCTATTAAGAGAAAAAAAATGCTACTGTACTGTAAACACAAATCTGCACATGTGGTTTTTCTGCAGGAAACAAAATTGAATGTGATTGAATCAACCAAACTTAAACGTGATTGGGTCTCTCACTGTTTCTTTTCCCCGGCTGCTTCTTCTAGAGGTGGGGTGGCCATTCTACTTGCCAAACAACTCCAATATACCATAGTTTGTTCCTCTCATGACTCTCAGGGAAGCTGGGTATCTGTAACTTTGGACATTGCTTCCCACCGATATACCTTCTTTGCACTATATGCTCCTAACATTGTGGATCGGGAATTTTTTAAAACCTTGGCCAGGGAGCTGGCTTCTGTTTCCACCGACTATTTAATAGTGGGTGGGGATTGGAACCTGGTTCTTGATGCATATCTTGATAGGCGGTCTCAATCCACATATCGCCCTCCACCTACACTTCCCATGTTGTTGAACATTATTCAGACATATGGTCTTGCAGATGTGTGGCGTCTATTTCATCCTAAAGCACAGGAATTTACATTTTGGTCCGCGCCACATGCATCAGCAATGCGTTTAGATTATTTTTTACTCTCCCATTCGCTTTTACACTCTGTTCGTTCCTCCTCCATTCTGGCCTGCCCTCTTTCTGACCATTCTGCTATATCAATATCCTTGCAGTTAGCTGTTTCTTCTCCTCCTGCCTCCTCCTGGCGATTTAATACGGCTCTCCTAGATGATCCTCACTTCGTGGAACAACTTGAGGCGTGGTCCAAAGATTACCTTCTTGATAATGACACCCCTGGGATAACATCCCAAACCCTCTGGGACGCTTATAAGGCATACCTAAGTGGTAAAATCATAGCCTATACAGCTCATATTAACAAAGAACGAAAGAAAACTCTTGAGAATCTGGATATACAGATCAAGGCACTGGAAGTCCGATATCATTCCTTACCCATAGCCTCTGACCTGTTACAGATTCGTAAACTCAAATTTCAATATAATACTATCCTGTCTGAACGGGCTGGAATTCTGCTATTACGGGAGGGAGCGGTATATTATGAACATCGTAACACAGCAGGAAAATTATTGGCCAATTATCTTAAACAAAAGAAAAGAACCAGTCGTATTAAAGCCTTAAAATCCTCTGGATCCCTTATCACTGATCCTAATGAAATATCAGAGCACTTCCGCTCTTTTTATGAGCGCCTCTATACTTCAGGAACTAATCCCTCTGACGAGGACTTTTCGACATTCTTTCAAAACTTGAACCCTCCCCCGATTCCACCACAACTATTTGATGATCTCAACAGACCTTTAACTGAGATGGAGATTGGTGCAGCCATAGTTGGACTGCGCTCAGGAAAAGCTCCGGGAGGGGATGGTTTCTCATTGGGCTTTTATAAATCCTTTCAAAAAATTGTAATTCCCTTACTTCTTCGGCTATATTCTGAATTTCTGGATAGAGGGAGTAGTGGAGGTACATTTGTTGAAGCGGACATTGTGGTTTTTCCCAAACCTGGTAGGGATCCCTTGTTGCCTAAAAACCCATCTCTTTACTCAATTATGATTGTAAAATTTATGCGAAAATCCTTGCAGAAAGACTTGCTAAAGTACTCCCTTTGTTTATTCACCCCACACAGTGTGGCTTTGTGAAGGGACGCCTTACTGCTGACAACTCCAGAGTTTTTTGTCATGTGTTACAGGCTGCCCGTCAGACTTCCATACCTACTTGCGTTATGTCATTAGATGCCGAAAAGGCTTTTGATTATGTGGAATGGAAATACTTGTTCTATACCCTTCGCTGGTTCCAATTAGGGGATGCGTATGTGGATATGGTAGGTCTTTTATATGCTAATCCTAGGGCCAGATTGAATGTGGATGGGTATTTCTCTTCCTACTTTTCCTTGTCTCGTGGAACGAGACAGGGCTGTCCTTTATCACCCCTCCTATTCAATCTGGCCCTAGAACCTCTATTGCGTCAGTTAGACTCTTCACCAGATATTCAGGGCGTTCAGGTTGGTCCCAATGAGGTACGTTTGTCTGCCTTCGCGTATGGCCTCCTAGCCACTCAAGCCGCAAGACTGGACAACCAGATCTCCAACCTTCTGATGACCACCCCAGACTATAGGACATTCAGAAAAGAAATAAAAACCACACTTTTCAAGAAATTCCTGAAACAGCAATAACAACACGACCTCTAAATGCTCTTAAGATCTACAACTTACCTCTCTAGCTAATCATTGTAATTCTGTCTTTTTTAAATTAACCTTTTGTAATCCGCCTTGAACCGCAAGGTAATGGCGGAATAGAAATCCCTAATGTAATGTAATGTAATGTAATGTACTCCTATACATCTCCAAGCCGGAGGATAGTCTTCCGTCTATCTTTAATCTTCTTTCCAAATTTGGTAAACTTTCTGGTTACACCATAAACTGGGATAAAACTGAGGTACTACCCTTGAATCCTTCATGCACACAGGCTATGGTTGCTCCTTATGATCTTACTTGGTGTTCCAATGATCTTAAGTACTTGGGCATACGTTTCTGTAATACATGGCAAGATACGGTTGCCTTGAATGTTAAATTGCTGCTAAATAAGATTCAGACTTTATGTTCACAGTGGTCTCCATTGCATTTAACATGGTGGGGCCGACTAGAAACAATTCGCATGATGTTGACACCTCAAGTTTTATATGTCTTACAGATGCTGCCGCTACCTCTTCCACCTAGCTTATTTAAACAATTGGATAAAATCCTAACTACATTTCTTTGGTGTGGGAAACCATCACGAATAGCGCTATCTACCCTTAAGAGGCCTTGGGGACTAGGAGGGGTAAATTTTCCACTGTTTTCTTTGTATGCCAAAGCTGCTTTGCTTCGGGGAGTTAGTAAATGGTTTTTACCTCCTACCAGTGTTGTAACTAGACCTTATTGGGAATCACTGGAACGAGACCTTATGCCTTCTAATCCTATTGAACAGGCGTGCTTCTCTTCTAAGACGCCATACTTCCGGGACTGGGCGGTACTTACCGCTTCTAGAGAGGTATTGATAAGCCTAGATAAGACTTTACAACACCACATGTACACGAGTATTAATTCGCCTATTTGGGGTAACCCCCACATTATAATAGGCTCCCGAATGGTATATTGGCCTACCTGGGTTCAGTATGGTATTTGGTATATTCAAGATATATTGTTTCATGATAAATTGATGTCTTTCTCTCAATTACAAAATGCTTATGAGGTACCCTCTACTCAGAGATACCAATATTTGCAGTTATGTCATAGTATTACTACTAGTTTCGGTCAGACCTTGGATAAACTGCATCGAGGTACTAATCTCACGAGGTCTTTGCTGACCACATGGAGCACCAAGCCCCATGTTATGTCTGTAATATATGACATTCTACAGGATGTGGGCATATCACACCCCCTTCCTATTTAGAGTATGTGGTCGCTAGACCTTCAATGTCTGATCTCTGACTGCCAATGGGATCAGGTGTGGAAATTATGTAATAGACCCCTGCATTCAGCCTCTATTAGACAATCCTTATATTTTGTTCTTCATAAAGCACTGTGGACACCTGTCAAACAGCAGAGATCTTCCCTGACCTCCTCTGATAAATGCTGGAGATGTCAGCATTCTGTGGGAACTTTTCAGCATATGTTATTTGACTGTTCTCATGTATCTGGCTTCTGGTTGGAGGTTGGAGAACTAGTCAGCCGGATAGTTCCTTCTCCTGCTTCTCTGACTTACCAGATGGTTATATTGAGATCAGCTATTCTCTTTCCATCACTTTTACGACATCATGCTGCTCTTTTTGACATTCTTATTGGTCTGGCCATCAAATCTGTGTTACTACAGTGGAAGCTTCGGACTCAGTTATCACCTTCCCGATGGTGGAACATGGTTCTCTCGGCTTATCAACACAAGTCTAGGTTGGCTGAATGCAGGGGTTCAGTATCAGTCTTTAAGCGTATTTGGTCTCCCATACAACAATTCTGTAGTATCAGCTCTGAATAACTGTTTGCTCTCCTGATACCTTTTCTTTTCTTTATATAAGTGATTACTGCTTGTATAGATTTTTGTACAACTTTGTTCGCTATATTGATGACCACATTTTGTGCTCTATACTGTTCACTCACTACATTGTTGATTGTCTGATTCTTTAGTCAGTATTATGCTATGTACTTATTTTATGTTCATTTTTGTATTTTCTTCTGTTCTCTTGATTTATTCAATAAACATGATTGATCATTTATATTCCGCGGGTTTTCAAAGAGGTCGACAAACGATTCTATGCAATGCCACCTCAGGAACAACTATATAAAAATAGACAAATATACCTCCTCCCTTTTTACTAAATCGCAATAGCAGTTTTTAGCGCAGGGAGATGTGCTGAATGCCCTGCGCTGCTCTCGATGCTCATAGGCTCCCTGTGCTAAAAACCGCTATTGCGGTTTAGTAAAAGGGGGCCATAGGGCAAAATATACACAGCAGATATAAATTCTCAAAACAGACACATTTTGATCACTAAACTGAAAATAAAATCATTTTTACTCCTTTTTGTCTGGTGATTTCACGAGTCTCTGGTTGCACTTCCTTCTTCTGACTGTAAATCCAATATTTTTTTCTTTCTGCCCCTCCCCTTTTCTTTCTGTCTCTCTCGCCCCTGCCTGCCTGTCTTTCTCTCTCCCCCTGACCCCCCCAAGCCATCGCACCAATTTCTCCACTTCCCCGATTCTTTCCCTACCCCCTAAGCCACCATGCCGATTTCTCCCTGCTGCTTCCACGAGCCAGGCCAGGCACGTACAAGCGCCGGACTCACAAGACTTCACCTCTGACGTCAATTTTAACTTCAGAGAGGAAGTTCCAGGCCAGCCAGGAGGTGAAGTCTTGTGAGTCCAGCGCTTGTACGCGCCTGGCCTGGCTCAGGGAGGCAGGAAGAAAAAGATTGCAAAGACAACGCGATCGACTCACATTGCCTTTGCGATCTACTGGTCAATCGCGCTCGACCATTTGGGTACCTCTGCTGTTATGGTATCCTGTCCTGACCTGAGGAAAGGGGTTTAGTCCCCCCAAATCTGCCTTATTTCCATTTCCTATTTATAAACTTTAATCAATAGGTACAATACTACTTGATTCTACGTAAAGCAACAACACATTTTTTTTCTTCCTTTTGTTGTTTCTGCTTTAATCATCTTCTCTTCGCTCTCTTCTTTCTATTCAGCATTTGTCCTTTCTCCCTTCCATGCAACATCTGTCCTCTCTTTGCCCCTTTCACCCAGCCTCTGCCCTCTCTTTCTCTACCCCTTCCATCTACTGTTCACCCTCTCTTTGCCCCTTGCATTCACTGTCTACCCTCTCTGCCCTTTCCATCCAGTGTCCGCCCGCTCTCTGTTCCATATGGAATCTTCCCTCTTTCTATGTCCCTTCAATAAACTGTATATCCTGTGCCCTTTCTCTCCTTTGCACATGATTCATTTCAGCTTCACCCCCTCCCCTATGCTCTGGCATCTCTCTCTTCTCCTTTCCTTCCTTCCCACTCCACCCCATGGTCTGGCATCTCTATCTCCTTCCCTTCTCTCCCCTCATGCCTGGGATCTCCATCCTCTCCCTCCCCCATATGCGCTGATATCTCTCCCCCCCCTCCATGGTCTGGTTGCACCTTTCCTTTCCCTCCCATGGTCTTGGCAGCTCTTGCTTCTCCTCTCCCTTCCCTTCCTTCTTCCCTCTCTCTCCCCAATTGGGTGCAGCAGCATCAGCATAGTATTTCTCTTCCCCCCCCCCACAATTGGGTACAGCAGAAGCAGCATGTCTCTTCCCCCTCCCCCCATTGGGTACAGCAGCAGTATCATCAGCATTTCTCTTACACCCCCCCCCCCAATTGGGTACAGCAGAAGCAGCAGCATTTCTCTTCACCCTCCCCCCCATTGGGTATAGCAGCAGCAGCATAATTTCTCTTCCGCCTCCCCCTCTAATTGGGTACAGCAGCATTTCTCCTCCCATTCACCCCCCCTCTCCCCCCCGGTCTCACACACCCGGCAGATTCGCTACAGGCAAGTTGCAAGTTTCCCTTCGTCACTGACCTATCTCCCAAAGGTCAGCGACAGAGGGAAGCTTACAACTTGCTGCTCTTGCTTACTTCGGGCCTTTCTCGTTGCTGGGTCCTGCCTTCACGGAAACAGAAAGTAGGCAGGACCTGGCAGCGAGAAAGGCCTGAAGTAAGCAAGAGCAAGTAAGTTTCCCTCCATGGCTGGCCTATTTTCCGCATGCTCCGGGGCTCTAATGGTACCACTGTCCGTGCCGGCTTCTCTTCCCTACTCCTCCTCCTACCCCGGATGTAACCTCCGGTTTCGGAGGGAAGAGAAGGGAAGCCAGGTTCAAGTCGCTTGCTGGATTTTGTTTAGTCAGGCGGGAGTCTTTTGGCGGCTCTTCAGGCTGCGCGTTAAGCAGTGGCGGCAGCAGGATTTGCGGCAGATGACAGCCGGGCGGGCATCTAAATTTGCTGGGCGGTTCGCCCGGCTAAAAAACACTGGGGAGAACACTGCACTTGGTCTTCATGAATAACCGAGGGAAGATGCGGAGCAAGTTGGTCAGCTAGCATACGAGAAAGAAGCTTAAGATCCACGTTAATCAAAGAGATAGGACGATAAGAGCTGGGGACATCAGCCTCTTTGTCAGGTTTCAACAATAAACCTCATTAGCATAGCAAGGAAAGGAGCCTCGGGTAATAACTGTGTTGAAATAAGCCAACAAAGGGCCACAGAGATGAGGAAAAAGAATGCAATAAAATTCTCCAGAAAAACCATCAGGACCCGGAGCCTTAGCAGAGCGGAGAGTCTTAATAGCAGATTCTAATGCCACTGCTCGGAAAGGACTATTAAGAGAAGACACGACGTCTTCTGGGAGACGGGGGAGTCCCGAGGACTGAAGATAGTCTTGTCATTAATTCCGGAGAAGCATCCTCAGGAGCGTCATACAATTAATGAAAGAAATCAAAGAGGACCCCAGAAACATCCAATGTACGCATTACCCTGCCCCCATCTGGGGTTCAAAGAGACAGAATCGGTTTCCTACTGGAATCAGTAGTTACAAAGTGTGCCATAAGTCGCCCCAGCTTGTTACCAAAGTGGCGAAAGCAATGTTTATAATAGGCCGCCCATTTCTGAAAACACGAGTGGAGAAGAGAGTTAAGCTACTCCTGAGTAGACAAATAATGTTCCCGAGTTGCCTCCGATGGAGCCGAGTGGAAGGACTGCTTGGCAATACATAAGACCTTTTCTAAGGTGACAATCCCTCTAGAAATATGTTTATTTCTCGCACTCGAAAAAGAAATAATCTGGCCCCGAATCACTGTTTTAGCAGCTTCCCAAAACAAAACAGGATCATCCATGATGGGCATTATTGGTGGAGTAGTCATCCTACTGAGTCTGCAAAAAGGTTTGAAACTCTACGTGTTGTGCAAGATGAAACGGAAAGCACCAAGAAGGCGAGCGAAGATGGTCCAAATAAACGTTTACCCATATGGGCGTATGGTCCAAAATACTCAAGGGGCCAATTTCCGCTGATGTGACAGAAGGAAACAACGCCAGGGACATAAAAATATGATCAATCTGAGACCAAGTGTTATGAGCCCGAGAAAGGTGAGTATAGTCACAAACCCCAGGATGGAGAAGACGCCAAGGATCCACTACAGGAAGAGTATCACAAAAGTCAGAAAGAAGACGACTTCTGGCCCCCAAGGAAGTAGAAGAGCTGCCAGATTTGTCCGAGGTGGGGTCCAAGACCAAATTAAAATCTCCCAAGAGAAGAAGCGGGTCCCCCGAATAACGAGAGCAGAGCTGAGTTAACTTCTGTAGAAAAGTAGATTCAGACGAATTGGGGCCATAGACCACCAGTAAAAGGTATCGCTGGTCACCCAACGTCAGACGTAAAAGAAGGTAGCGACCATCAACGGCTTTATCGAGAATCTGAACTCCAAGCGGTGAAGACTTATGGACTAACACGGCTATACCACCATGACAGCCCGAAGAAGAAGCAAAATAAACTTCCCCCACCCAAGAACAACGCAATTTGAGATATTTTGCGTCCATTAAACGAATCTCTTGTAAACAGGCAATGTCCGAACGATAGCGCTGCAAAGCCGCCAGTATTTTAGACCTCTTGACCGGCGAGGTAATGCCCTCCACATTCCAAGAGGTGAGTCTAAAAGGAGTGTTCAGGTTAGAAAGTCAGAAAAAAGGAAGGAAAAGTAGTACAGAAAAAGACAGAATGGCAACCCCAGGAGCCCAGCCACCCCCTGAGGCAATAGAAACATACATGGCTCAGAACCCAATATACAGAACAGAAACCATCCAATCTCCCAAAAAACCAAACACAAGAACCGAAGGAGGACCGCCCACCCCCCATCCAACAACCTAACCCCCACCCACCCAAACCCCCCAACTCCCTACCAAATCCCACCCCCCCAGTACCCCACACAAAGACTCGCCCCGCTCCCCAAAGGCAGAGCAGAATGAGGGAGACACACAACAATGTAAACAGGACCCAGGACCCCCCACCCGACTAAAGGAAAACATACAAAATAAATGGAAGGATACCAGCAAGCCCTGAGAAAAACAAGGACCAGGGCCAAAAAACACCTCCCATCCAGCCAGACGGACCGATAAGTAAAACACAAAAACAAAGACCCTTCAACAGCAAGCACATTCTCAGTCATACATCAAAAGAAAACCCCCAACTCATGACAGTCTCAAAGATAAATTCAACGGCGGACAACCCAAAATGGGTCCCCTGCTCTAGAGAGAAACATCCCACTCAAGCCTACTAACCACATACATTAGAAAGGGGAAAGCATGTAGATAAAAAGAAAGGAGAAATCCACTAAGCAGAAGTTGGGCGATCCTCAGAGGTGGACCCATCCCAGACCCCAGAACAGGGCAATACAGAGAGAGCCCAGATGTAAAAGATACCCCTGATTCACTTACCGATGAAAAAAAATAGAGAAAGAAACGCTCACCTACCACACCACACATTCCATACACAATGCACCTATATCATCTCACTCCCCCCACAGAAACCGCTCACCAGTCAAACAATCACACCCAAATAGAATTCCCGACACAAACCGCACACAAAACAGACATTCCCCAGTATCCAAAAGCCAAGCCTCAGCACAAATGGGGAAAATAAACCCTCCAGCAAATTATCACAGAGGCTTCAATGAGCCCCAGCAACTCGGTAGTTCAGGTCGACGATGCAGCTGCAGTGCTCGTTTCAGCAGATAAAGAATCCACGTAGGCTTGAGCCGATTCCACCGAATCATAGGTCTTCCACCCGGCGCCCATCCAGATCTTTAGCAATGCTGGATACAACAGCATAAAGCGCGGAGCACAAGGGAGAGAAGAGCCGTCTGCGCTCCTGAAGGGATGGAGAATAATCTTGGACGAGCCGGATAGGTTCCCCTTCAAAGGTCAAAGTATTCATCCGCTGCTTATACTGTTGTATCAGTTCAGCCTTATGGGCATAGTGGTGAATTTTTAATATAACCACTCGGACTCGTGTGCGATCATCACGCTGTCTGCCGAGGTGGTGTGCTTGGAACGTTGCCCGCTTCACGGCTGTAACCTCATGCAAGCGCTTTCCTGCATCTGTACGCGATTGTCCTCTCCACTCCACCTCACAATTGCGTACAGATGCAGGAAATTGCTTGCATGATGTTACAGCAGTGAGGCAGGCAACGTTCCAGAACAATGGTAACATATCGATGGCCTCAAAATAGTACCTGGCGAGCCGTGAGTTTGAGACCACTGATCAAACCACAGTGATTGATTAAAGGAAAAAGTTCAAAAGGGCTTTTATTGGTAAGTGGGGCAGGGCTGATTTTCCCTTTCCGTACAAAAGAGGTGCTGTAAGAGGACTTCCAGAGACAAAGATCTTCACTGGTGAAGTTGTTTGTAAACCTTGGGAAAGGTAGACAAAGTTAAGTTCAGGGACTTTATTTTAAGTATTCTGCTCACTTAGCAAGGGAGTTTAAGGGGTAGTTTTTTCTTAGCACAGAAAGACTCTGATACATTTCATAGATTAGCATTTAAAAGGTGCTATTTTAAACTAATTTATTTATAATTTCAAAAATTTCTAAACTGCCTATACCTAAGCGGTTAATTAAAACATTCACAATAGTTCATGGACAATACATTTACAAAATGCATTCAAATTACATTGCAATTACATAGTAATTTAATCCTCTTAAAATAACGTCAAAAGCTCAATGAATTTACACGTTAATCATCCCCAACAATCATAGTTCAAGATTCTTATTAAATATGCCTCCATGCTTCACGGTTGGCATGAGGTTCTATTTCTGGATATAAGTGGTATATAAGTAATTAAATTAATAAATAAATACAATAAATGTCTCCTATCACCAGCAAACTTGCAGCCAGGAAATGACACAACCTGTTCTACACTGCCTTTGGTGAATCTTTTCATAAGGGTGATTGATTGAAAGTTAAATTAATAAAGGATGCCAAGAACGTAGGGAACAGATGACAGCCAAGAATAGATCCTTCAGGAGACGCCAGCAGAGGAATGAGACAACTGTCAAAACATAAGAGAAGAGGAACGTGACTGACCAAGAGAACAGTGTAAGAAAGTAGCAGTGGCAGACAAAAGACCAGGGTTAAACTTGTAGGCAGTGAAAGGTCACTGATCACCAAACTCAGAGGGGAAAGTCACCAGGGATACATGAGCTCCCTGGAGAAAGCGCTCTCTCTCATGTGTTTCTGTACAGCACTGCATATGCCCAGAAGAAGAAAGTCCAGATGGCAAGAAAATCTGGTGCAAAATGTGTGAGCAATGGGACTGACTGATGAATCTCTTCCCTGCACAGTCCTGAAAACTATCCTCTTTATGTACAACGCTGGCAGCTCATATACAAACTCAGGTTAATAAAACTCTTCCAGGATAGAGAAATGCATATGGGTATTGTATGCATCTCTCCTTCAGTTCGGACTTGCCAAACTGAGTAACAAAATCTAAATGCCAAACCCCCAGTCACATCTACACACACTGCCCAGCAGAAGAACAGGGACTGCACAGGCGACAGCACTGCAAACTTCACACAGCACACTACAAAATCCTGAATGGAGTAGAACGGGTACAAGTGGATCGATTTTTTACTCCGTCAAAAATTACAAAGACTAGGGGACACTTGAAGTTACAGGGAAATACTCTTAAAACCAATTAGAGGAAATTTTTTTTCACTCAGAGAATAGTTAAGCTCTGGAACGCGTTGCCAGAGAATACGGTAAGAACGGATAGCTTAGCTGGTTTCAAGAAAGGTTTGGACAAGTTCCTGGAGAAAAAGTCCATAGTCTGTTATTGAGAAAAACATGGGGGAAGCCACTGCTTGCCCTGGATTGGTAGCATGGAATATTGATACACCTTGGGTTTTGGCCAGGTACTAGTGACCTGGATTGGCCACCGTGAGAACGGGCTACTGGGCTTGATGGACCATTGGTCTGACCCAGTAAGGCTATTCTTATGTTCTTAAACACATGCACACATTCTGAGACCAGTGGAGAGTCAGCTTTGTACACAGTATCCCCCCCCCCCCAAAGCTTGCCTGTGACTCAGCAATACATAGGGCTGGCAGATTAATGGCATCACTGTCCCAGGTCTCATTTCCTGAGGGACCAGCAGTGACTCAGCATAACCAGGCATAAACAGTGACTCAGCAGGAACATTTCATGGTCTCTGGTCACATGCCTCATGGTTTTATCAATCTGCCAAGACACTTGTAGTGCCAAGGTGTAGACGAGTCCACACCCTGTGTGTCTCTAGCAGCTCCTGCTCCCCTCCCCCTCCCTTCTATAGCCTGGAACAGAGCGTGTCTTCTGTGAAATACTGTGATAATAATAATAATAACAATTTATATACCGCAAAACCATAAAGTTCGATGTGGTTTACAATAATTAAAAAAGAATATAATAAGTAAAAGGAATTAATATGTTATAAACCAATAGCTAATATCCTAAAAATCTGAGTAATGCAGAATAAAATTCTTACAAATCAGCTACCTAAATTAGAGAATGACATGGTGGTTGTTACCCGCGGCTAGCCACGGGTGTCCTGCTGAAACGATGACAAAAAAAAAAGGTAACCGCAAGTATGTGGAGTGGTGAATGGTCTTGTCTCCGCAGTTAAAGAAGTGAGCATGTGCGGTGAACGAGCGCGCAGTCCGGCAGTCCCCTCTCTCCCGCCATCCATCAGTGCATCCCCCTCCCTCCTTTTCCCTTACCTTCTCTTCATGGTGATTTCTATAAGGCTATGCGTTGTATTGCAGCCAGAGTCTTGAAGTCGCATCACGTGTGGCTGCTGGAAAAGTCTCCTCCGACGCAACTTCCTATTTCCACTTGCATTGGAGGAGAATTTTCCAGCAGCCAACGCGACACGACTTCAAGGCTCCGGCTGCAATACAACGCATAGCCTTATAGAAATCACCACAAAGAGAAGGTAAGGGAAAGGGAGGGATGGAGATGCACGGCCGGACGGCAGGAGGGAGCTACTGGACCGCTCAAAGGGTGGCAGAGGGGGGGATGGAGAGGAGAAGACGCTGGGAAATGGGGAAGAGAGAGTGGGCAGATGACTTTGGGAAATGGGGAAGAGAGAGTGGGGAGAAGACGCTGGGGAAGAGAGAGAGGGGAGAAGACGCTGGGGAAGAGGATAGATTAAGAATATTTGAATCGCTATCCCTTTTTGACTCTTCATTATCAATCTCCCCTACCTTTCCTCCCCACCTCCCTTCCCCAATCCCATCCACTTTGGTTAACTCCTTCTAGTTAAAGAACAATCTTCTCTCTAGGTTTGCAGGGACGGGGCGGTGACAGGGACAGGACAGTGACGGGGACTGAACTCGTGGGGACGGGACGGAGACAGGGACAAATTTTTTCCCTGTGTCATTCTCTAACCTAAATATTTCAAGAACAAATATTTCTTAGATGTTTTCTAAATTCCTTGTAAATATCAGTAAGCAGAAGCAGTTGTTCTAAATCCTTGCCCCTTGTTGCTGCCTGATATAAGAAAAGATGTTGATGTTTTTTAAGTTTACATCCTCTAACATGCGGGGAAACAAAGTGCAAATGTGAGCTTCTCTTATGTTTATTGGTTGCAAAAAAGTAAAGCTTAGTTATATATTTAGGAGCTAAACCAAACAAAACCTTAAAACAAAAACAGCCAAACTTAAACTTCATACGCTCCTACTAACACAAGAAACTCCAGACCATGGGATTTCATAAGAGGCAGTGTTAACACAGCAGCACAATGCCCAGCTCCAGCTTTCACCTGTTCTACATCCCCAACCCTATATGTCATATCTGTCTGTCCAAGTTAGATTGTAAGCTCTTCTGAGCAGGGACCGTCTATTAAATGTCAAAATGTACAGTGTTGCATACACCTTACAGCGCTATAAAAGTGATAGTAACATAACATAAGAATTTATTTCTAGACCGCAAATCCTGTATTGTTCAATGCGGTTTACAAAAGACTAGCTACAATACATAAAGGAAGTGGGGCGCAGCCCACGAGTTTCATGCAGTAAGAGTATCCTGATGGCCTGTACAGGCCGACAACATCACTCTCTCTTTTTGTTGCTGTGGTCACAACTCTAAAAGGATTTTTGTGACATCATTTTGAATTATAACCCACAGTTTGGGAACCACTGGTACAGATTTTCTACAGGAAGAGACATCAAGTCATCTTGTTCTGCTGCCTGAGAGAATGTGTGTAGCACAATTTGACCTCAAAATCAGAAGATGTTTATTTCATTGGCTCCTCCAACAATCCCAATTTATTCCAGTGCTACCCGGTAAAGCCATCCAAGCCCTCAAAACCACCTCTTTTAATGGCAGCATGCCATCTGCCCTGGACCTACCTGCTGAGAGACATCCTCCAGAATCCACCACCATTGAGGACTGCTCCAGGACACAAACGCTAGGTTCTCTGCCATGAATGCCAGTGTCCAGAAGAGCAGAAGAACGATGCCATGTCCTCGTGTCCGGTCTCGTACTAGCACATGAGAGCGCTCAAGGCGTAGGAGGAAGAGGGTGAATGCCCAGCCGGCTGCAGACAGTAAAGAATTAAGCATCATGTAGCCGTAGAGAAGGCCAATCCCAGCTGCCTGCCAGAGCAGGGCTGCAAGATACTGGAGAAGGAGCAACAGTGAGAGTGCCACCTGTGCACGATACAGGCGGGAACGCGGCACATACTTGGGCTCCATGACCTGCCCATACTTGACATAGCAGGCAGACTGAAGGGCTCCCAGCAGCAGAGACACACTCAGCAGCACTGAGGGCACCAGTGTGAAATAAAAACAAGGAGAGAGACCGTTGTCTGCCCAGACCCGAGACAGGGTGGCATTTTCCTCACAGTAGCTCCCAAGAATCATTGCAGACACAGGCCGTTCACTGCAGAAAAAGAGACAAAGGTGAAGTTAACTTCATCTGTTTTCTCAGCTTTGCATTTTGATACAAACTTTAACTTATCATAATTCACTTTCAATTCTTTAACTGGAAAGAGGTGTAAGAAGAGAAGGAAGATGATATGTATACATTTAGGGCTAATTTTAAGAAAATGGATCTTATAAATTGTGTGGGCCCAAAGACACAAGACACCTGCATTTATGTGATAGACGAGTAAATGTTTCCAGAGGCAGAGTTTGGTACAGTGGATGCAGAACTGCACTGTGTGTGCATAATGCATAAAATAGAAATGCACACACACAAGAACTCGTACTGTTCTTGGACCAGGGGTAAAGTTCTGTGCTACTGGCCATACTTCCAATGCTTTATTTAATAAAGGCACAGGGGCATCTGGTTTTGCCTTTATAGAACAGGTATATTGATAGGTGTCTTGTTAAATTATCCCTGTGGAAAATACTAGTTAAGAGTATCATGTCTTTCTAAAGCAGTACTAGGAAGGAAAGGGGATGGGACTTGATATACTGCCTTTCTGTGGTTACAATCAAAGCTGTTTATATATTACATAGAAGATCCTTATTTTGTACCTGGGGCAATGGTGGGTTAAGCGACTTGCCCAGAGTTGAAAGGAGCTGCAATGAGAATTGAACCAATCCCCCGGGTTCTCAGACCACTGCAATAACCACTAAGGCTACTCCTGGCAGAAGAGAATTTAATGTGCTAGCCTAAAGCAAGGGAGAGACTTGTATTGGGGAAAACGTACCTGGGAACTTGCTGTGAATTTAAATTTCCAGTTGATACTCTCTTGCCCCTGAGGACTTGTAATTGCGAATGCAATTTCATGCCCATTAACTCAACACATTCACTGCAAACTAAGGTGTTTATGAGATAACACATATTAGTAAAGCTAGTTCTAAGGGGCCAACGCAGAAGCGGCTCTACTGCAAAATTAGTGAGCAGAAAGTGTCATAAGCAATGAGCATGCAAATTAGTGCAGCATCAATCCACAACTGACTGGAGAATGTCCACCTTCTTAGCAGTGCTTGCAGGACGATCTCCCTCTCCAAAATACGTTCCCAAAAGCTATGGCGGGGGGGGGGGGGGCGGCAGAGTTTCCATTTCAGGCTAGTGTGGCATCCATCCTACGAGCTGCTAAACCCACCCCTCCCCTACCGGAGGCAATGACGTCATCCCCCAGCGAGAGGCTCTCTCGGGCCCCCTGAGCTGTGGCTCCAATGCAGGGGCGGCGCATGCGCACGACGCACTCTCCCCTTCAACCTGCCGTCGGGGAGGAGGGGCAACGGAGGCGGCGAGGGGCCCCCGTCCCTGAGGGGGGAAGGGCTGCATTTCACACAGGGAGCGCTCGCCCACGCGGAGAGCCCGCTCGTAGGAGGGGAACGGAAGGGGGGGCTCCTCAAGTGAGAACCCCCTCACCCCCGTCACTCACCGGCAACCGCAGACGAGCCTCCAGAGAGAGCGAGAGCGCGCGCGAGATGGCCACGCCCACGGCTCCTCCTCCTCCTCGAGACCGGCGCGCGTGCGTCTCCCTCAGCGAACCCGCCAGGCGCAAAAAAAGGTTCCAGCCCCACTTTACCTATCCAAAACAGTCCATCATGGAGGACCACCAAGCTAGCCCTAATGAATATGCATGGGGCACATTTGCATGCCTGTAACGTCCATTCTATGCCAATCTCTCTCATGAATATTCACTAGGGCCTGGTGGTCCTCGAGGGCCGGAATTCAGTCGATGATTATAGTAATATAGTAACAGCAGATGACGACAGATAAAGACCCGAATGGTCCATCCAGTCTGCCCAACCTAATTCAATTTAATTTTTTAAAATGTTTTTTTTCTTCTTAGCTATTTCTGGGCGAGAATCCAAAGCTTTACCCGGTACTGTGCTTGGGTTCCAACTGCCGAAATCTCTGTTAAGACTTACTCCAGCCCATCTACACCCTCCCCTGCCCATCCTCCACCAAACGGCCATACACAGACACAGACCGTACAAGTCTGCCCAGTAACTGGCCTAGTTCAATCTTTAATATTATTTTCTGATTCTAAATCTTCTGTGTTTATCCCACGCTTCTTTGAACTCAGTCACAGTTTTACTCTCCACCACCTCTCCCGGGAGCGCATTCCAGGCATCCACCACCCTCTCCGTAAAGTAGAATTTCCTAACATTGCCCCTGAATCTACCACCCCTCAACCTCAAATTATGTCCTCTGGTTTTACCATTTTCCTTTCTCTGGAAAAGATTTTGTTCTACATTAATACCCTTCAAGTATTTGAACGTCTGAATCATATCTCCCCTGTCCTTTCCTCTAGGGTATACATATTCAGGGCTTCCAGTCTCTCCTCATACGTCTTCTGGCGCAAGCCTCCTATCATTTTCGTCGCCCTCCTCTGGACTGCCTCAAGTCTTCTTACGTCTTTCGCCAGATACGGTCTCCAAAACTGAACACAATACTCCAAGCGGGGCCTCACCAATGACCTGTACAGGGGCATCAACACCTTCTTCCTTCTACTGACTACGCCTCTCTTTATACAGCCCAGAATCCTTCTGGCAGCAGCCACTGCCTTGTCACACTGTTTTTTCGCCTTTAGATCTTCGGACACTATCACCCCAAGGTCCCTCTCCTCGTCCGTGCATATCAGCTTCTCTCCTCCCAGCATATACGGTTCCTTCCTGTTATTAATCCCCAAATGCATTACTCTGCATTTCTTTGCATTGAATTTTAGTTGCCAGGCATTAGACCATTCCTCTAACTTTTGCAGATCCTTTTTCATATTTTCCACTCTCTCTTCGGTGTCTACTCTGTTAACAAATCTTGGTATCATCTGCAAAAAGGCACACTTTTCCTTCTAACCCTTCAGCAATGTCACTCACAAACATATTGAACAGGATTGGCCCCAGCACCGAACCCTGAGGGACTCCACTACTCACCTTTCCTTCCTCCGAGCGACTTCCATTAGCCACCACCCTCTGGCGTCTCTCCAACAGCCAGTTTCTGACCGAGTTCACCACTTTGGGTCCTAAGTTCAGCCCTTCAAGTTTGTTCAAGAGCCTCCTATGAGGAACCGTATCAAAGGCTTTTCTGAAATCCAAGTAAATTGCATCTAGCATATGTCCTCGATCCAGCTCTCTGGTCACCCAATCAAAAAATTCAATCAGGTTCTTTTGGCACGATTTACCTTTTGTAAAGCCATGTTGCCTCGGATCCTGTAACCCAGGGGTGCCCACACTTTTTGGGCTTGCGAGCTACTTTTAAAATGACCAAGTCACAATGATCTACCAACAATAAAATTTTAAAAAAAACACAACGCACACTGTACGCATAGAAAATGTTAATTATCATTCCTATTCCAGGATTTTTCAAAGAGGTCAAAGCAGATGACTCTATGCACTATCACCTCAGTAACAACCATACAAAAATAGACAAATATACCCCCTCCCTTTTTACTAAACCACGATAGCAGTTTTTAGAGCGCAGGGAGCTGCACTGAATGCCCAGCGCTGCTCTCGACGCTCATAGGCTCTCTGCGCTAAAAAACTATTGCGGTTTAGTAAAAGGGGACTTTAGTGTAAAATATAGACAGCAGATATAAATTCAGACACATTTTGATCACTAAATTTAAAATAAAATCATTTTTCCTACCTTGTCTGGTGATTTCATGAGTCTCTGGTTGCACTTTCTTCTGACTTCCCTTCTTTTAGCCTGTATGCTTCCTCTCCACCAGACCTCATTCCTTCCCCCAACTTTTCCTTCCTCTTCCCTGCCCTTTCTTTCTCTCTGCCTCCCTTTCTTTTTTTTCTGTTTCTCTTCTTTCCTTCTGTCTCCCTGCCTGCCCATTTTCTTTCTTTCTCCCTGCCCTCCCCCAAGTCACTGCCATCGGGGACCAGGACCCAAACCGCCACCAATAACAGGCCCGAAAGCCGACGACGCCCCAAGCTGTCCCTGCTTCGGCTGACCAGCATTCCTCTCCCCAACGTCAATTCTGCCGTCGGGGAGAGGAAGGCTGATTGGCCCAAGATCACGATCGACCTATTGGGGGAAATGCTGCCAGGTCCTGCCTTCGCGGAAACAGAAAGTAGGCAGGACCCGGCAGCAAGAAGAGCAAATGCTTCACTAACCTGTCTCCCGCCTTAGCCCATAGCGAACACTTGCTTCACGGCTCTCAACATGTGCGTGCCGGCTTCCCTTCTCCCCCCCCCCCCCCGGACATAACTTCCAGTTTCGGAGGGAAGAGAAGGGAAGCCGGCACGCACACGTTAGAGCCAAGGAGCATAAGTTCGCTACGGGCTGAAATCTCCAAGCCGGTTTTTTTTGTTTTTTTTTAATGTTCAGCAGCGGCGGCAGCAGCAGATGATAGCTGGGCGGACTGCCCAGCTAAAAGGCCCTAGAGAGAACACTGGAGAGGAAGGCTGATCGGGCCGGTAGATCAGGACGGCAACACAAGTCTATCACGGAGCCCGGGATGGGCTCCACGATCGACTCGCGTTGCCTTCCTGAGCTACTGGTCGATCGCGATCGACGTGTTGGGCACCCCTGCTGTAACCCACTAGATTCAAGGAAGTATACTATCCTTTCTTTCAGCAACACTTCCATTATTTTTCCAACAACTGAAGTGAGGCTCACTGGCCTGTAGTTTCCTGCTTCATCCCTTTTATGAATAGGGACCACATCCGCTCTCCTCCAATCCCCAGGAATCCTCCCGTCTCCAGAGATTTGTTGAACAAGTCTTTAATAGGACTCGCCAGAACCTCTCTGAGCTTCCTTAGTACCTGGGATGGATCCCGTCTGGTCCCATCGCTTTGTCCACCTACAATTTTTCAAGTTGCTCATAAACACCCTCCTCTGTGAACAGCGCAGAATCTACTCCATTTTCTCGTGTAATTTTGCCAGACAATCTCGGTCCTTCTCCAGGATTTTCTTCTGTGAACACAGAACAGAAGTATTTGTTTAGCACATTTGCTTTCTCCTCATCACTCTCCACATATTGGTTCCCAGCATCTTTTAGCCTAGTAATTCCATTTTTCATCTTCCTCCTTTCATTAATATATCTGAAAAAAATTTTTGTCTCCCTTTTTTACATTTTTAGCCATTTGTTCTTCTGCCTGTGCTTTCGCCAGACTTATCTCTCTCTTGGCTTCTTTCAGTTTCACCCTGTAGTCCTTTCTGCTCTCCTCTTCTTGGGTTTTTTTATATTTCACGAACGCCAACTCTTTCGCCTTTATTTTCTCTGCCACTAGGTTGGAGAACCATATCGGCTCCCTTTTACTCTTGTTTTTATTGATTTTCTTCACATAAAGGTCCGTAGCCATAAAGGTCATCGCCTTCCTCCTCTTCCAGGATCCTCAGCTACCAGGAGTTCCAGGCAAATACAGACTATAATTAAGGAAGAAACTAAGGATTTTAACACTGATGTTGTTATCCATCTGGGAACAAATGACCTGGCCAACAACTCCACACTTGCAGCACAGAAAGCTTTTCGGGAGCTTGGTGAGGGCGTGAAACCTTTTGTAAAGACTTTAGCTTTTTCTGAAATACTGCCTGCATATGGAAAGGGAGAGCAAAGAGTGAAAAACACAGATGACTTTAATAGATGGCTCAAAGCCTGGTGTCATCAAGAAGGCTTCAGGTACATAGAAGGATGGGGAAATACATGGAAGGACAAGAAGCTATATTGCACTGATGGGCTACATATTACTACAGCAGGAAAAAGAAACCTTGCAGAGAAATTTAGACAATATTTTTCTAGGCATTTAAACTAGAAGATGGGGGTGGTGTATGTATGAAGGACAATTATAGAGACCACCCCCGGCAAAAGAAAAGATGTGATAGTAGTAAAGATTGCAACATAAACAATATCAGCAACTCATTTCTTAGTATTGCAAAGGAAAGTGAAACGAAACAAAAATCCATACAAAAAGAAGATTATCACTGAAAAATAGCTGGAAAGCGATGACCACAAATACTCGCAGTCTAAGCAACAAAGTTCATGATCTGCAAGCCCTGATGTTAGAGGCAGATCTAGATATTGTCGCTATCACAGAGACATGGTTCAGTGAATCACATGGATGGGATGCAAACATACCGGGATATAATCTTTTTAGGAAGGACAGAGATGGTCAAAAAGGTGGAGAAGTAGCTCTCTATGTAAAGATCAATATCCAAGCGACCAAAATTTAAGGGACCTGGGGAGAGGAAGAAGCGATATGGATCGCTCTGAAAAGAGAAGATGGAACTTCTATCTACATGTGTGTAGTCTACAGACCTCCGACTCAATCGCAGCAAATTGATAAGGATCTGATTGTGGATATCCAAAAGTTTGGAAGGAAAGAGGAGGTTCTGCTGTTGAGAGATTTCAACCTGCCGGATGCAGACTGGAATGTTCCGTCTGCAGAATCGGAAAGAAGTAGGGAGATTGTGGATGCCTTTCAAGAGGCTCTGCTCAGACAAATGGTGATGAAACCCACAAGGGAAAAAGCGATATTGGATCTGGTCCTCACAAATGGAGAGAGTATCTCTAATGTTCGAGTGGGTGCTCACCTGGGAAGTAGCGATCATCAAACGGTTTGGTTTGATATAACGGCTAAAGTGGAGAGCGACCGCACGATACTTAAAGTCCTAGATTTCAAACGTACGGACTTTAATGCAATGGGAGAGTACCTGAAAAAAGAGCTGTTAGGATGGGAGGACATAAGAGAAGTGGAATATGCATGACATCTATTTGCATGTCTGTTTTAACCTAGAATTAAGTTTTGGAAGACCTTTTAAGGACATAAACAGTCCAAAACAGCAGCAGATTTATGTGGATAAAGGCCAGCCGGTTGATGCAGTGGATCTAGATTGACAAAGTTCCACCATGAGAGGCTCCTGAGAAAATCAGAGTCAAGACATAGGTAGGAAAGTTCTGTTGTGGACAGAAAACAAATGGTAGGTTTAAACTGCCATTTTACTCAGTGGAGGAGGGTAAACGGTGGAGTACTGCAGGGATCGGTTCTGGAACCGCTGTTATTCATCTGAAAATTGGAACAACCAGCAAGGTGATTAAATTTGCAGATGACACTAAGCTGTTCAAAGTTGTTAAAACACACCTACACTGTGAAAAACTGCAGGAAGACTGGGCATCCAAATGGCAAATGAAATTTAATGGGGACAAATACAAAGTGATGCACATTAGGAGGAATAATTAGGGTTACTAGACATGTCCTTCTTCTTTTCAAAACCTGGCACTTTGTCAGAGAGGAAATCCATGCATGTGCGGCCGTCACGCAATGACGTCACATGCGCAGACTTCCTCCCTGCCCAACAAGACTAGGCAGTGGACGCAGGATTAGGGTGGGGATGGGTAGTATTAGGCAGGCCTGGAGGCAGGGCTAGGGGGTCCGGATTTTCCAAAAGGAAAATCTGGCAACCCTAGGAATAATCCAAATCATAGTTGCCGGATACTAGGGTCCACCTGGGTGTCATTGTAGACAATACGATGAAACCTTCTGCCCAATGTGAAACGGTGGCCAAAAAAGCAAACAGGATGCTAGGAATGATTTAAAAAGGGATAGTTAACAAGACTAAGAATGTTATAATGCCCCTGTATCATTCCATGGTGCAACCTCATCTGGAGTATTATGTTCAATTCTGGTCTCCACCTCTCAAGAAAGATATAGTGGCACTAGAAAAACTTCAAAGGTTACCGACCAAGATGATAAAGGGGATGGAACTCCTCTCGTATGAGGAGACTAAAGAAGTTAGCAGTCTTCAACTTAGAGAAGACACAGCTGAGGGGAGATATGATCAGGGTAGGCACAGTAGGCACATGGCTTGGGCTCAAAAATATCAGGGGGGCCCCAGGGCCGGCATTAGGAGAGGGAGCAAACAGAGCAGGGGGCCCCCACCTGCCTGGTGAAGTCCGCTTCCCTCCCTTCCACTCCCTCACCCGCAAACTGAACCCAGGCCGCAGGGCTCTAACACTGCGCGTGCCGGCTTCCCTACTCCTCTGAAATGTCAAGTTATGTTATTCCTGTTTCGGAGAAGGGAAGCCGGCGTGTGCAATGTTAGAGCTCAGTTTTCTCCAGCACTGCGCGCGCCGGCTTCCCTGCTCCAAAACAGGAATGACATAACTTCCTGTTTTGGAGGAGTAGGGAAGCCGGCACGCACAATGTTAGAGCCGGTTCAGTTCACTTATGGGTGGTGGGCAAGAGGGTAGCGAGGGAGTTGAAGGAAGGGAAACTGACCTCACCAGGGAGGGAGGGAGGTGGGGAGAAATGCTTTTGCACCTAACTGGGGAGAAAGAGGGAAGGAGGGAGATGGAAGACCAGGGAGAAAAGAGAGATGCCAAGGTGAGGGGAAGGAGATACAAGAGCATGGAGGGAGAAGGAAGGGGACAGATGCCAGACCAGGGGAAAGGAAGGAGGGTAGAATAGTATTTATCTATATGGTGGTTTTTCCACAATGGCTATACATTTTACGGATTTGAAGGATTGGTTGTTCTGGGAACAGCAGTATACTCCCCATAGCTCATTAGGCCACCTTTTATGCCTATTCTTTTCATACTTTGTTACAGCTACCCAGCGGAGATTTGCCAAAGGACTTTCGGGGTAGTATACTCCTGACTCTCCTGTGGGCGGCTTAGGACATTAGATGTTTGGGTGGGGATCCCAGGGTTACTAATCAACTTTCGCTTGTCGGGAACCCTCAGTTTGAGCCTGGGATGGATAATGCTAGTTTTGGCTGCTAGCGCGAGTGGGGCATTTCATTGGTGGAACACTTATTGAATGAGGAGTGTGGCTTGTGATCTTTAAATGAGTTGTGAGATCAGCTGGAGACCTGTTGGGGGGACACTTTTGCCTATGTTCAGGCAAAGCATTTTAATCTGCCCCTCCCACAGGAGAAGCTTTACCAGCTCATGAGCCACCGACTTCGAGATTTTTTGGGACAGGTTGAACTCTTGCAGACCTCAGTTGAGATTTCTAAAGACTGTCAACTTATCAGGCAGAGCTGGTTTACAGAGCTCCAATTGTGCTTACTTAAATCACTGGCAAATCTTGCCAAACATAGGGGGACTCCCACGTTTGATCAAAGGTGCAGTGTATCAAGAGTGCTATGCTCATGTCCTAGATATGGGCTATATTACTCAAGTTCAGCTTCATAAATTTGGGGCATTGACTCCCAATTGTGCCTCAAGTGTGGTAGAGAACTGAAAACGTTTTTGCATTCCATGTGGGGTTGCTGGCATATACAGTTTTTTTGGACTAAGGTAGTAGTCTATTTGCGCTGCTTTATTGTAGGGTAGTAGTCATTATCCCAGGACAAGCAGGCAGCATATTCTTAACTGATGAGTGACGGCACCGACGGAGCCCCGGTACGGACAATTTTAGAGTGATTGCACTCTAAGAACTTAGAAAGTTCTAGCAAGCCGCGACGCGAACGCGTGAGTACATTCCCGCCTGATGGAGGCGCGCGGTCCCCAGTTTCTTAGTTTCCGCGGAGCTAAGAAGACGCGTTTTTTTCAACGGCTGTTGAAAATCCTCTTTGCCTTCCTGGTCGCGCGTATTTTTCTGTCTGGAAGTTTTCTTCCTCGTTTTCTTTTCATTTACTATTGTTAAAAAAAAAAAAAAAAGCTTTTTTTATTTTTGGTTCTTTTCTTTGCCTCGCCCCGGTGGGGCCTGTTGGCACAATCGAAGCCTCTGCCTTCGATTTAGCGGAGGCCATGTTCACCTTCATGCCCCCGCAGCCAGGTTTCAAGAAGTGTCAGCGGTGTGTGCGGCCCATCTCTTTGACCGACCCCCACAACTGGTGCCTTCAGTGCCTGGGTCCGGATCACAACGCCTCCTCCTGCACCCGTTGCGCTTCTCTTAAAAAACGCATCTTGAAGAACCGCCAAATCCAACAACGACTTCTTTTCGGTGCCGGGATGGAACCATCGACATCCACTCCGACATCGGCTGCCCCTTCTAAATCGGCACCGACTCTTTCGACACCGCCGGAGCTTCCTCCGGTGTCGCATCCCCCAGGTAAGCCGGCTAAGAAGCCTTCCTCTTCCCTGGAACGTCCTCCGGCCAATCCTGCAGTGAGTCCAGTCCTGCCGGCCTCGAGGCGCCCCCGTAAGCGCTCCGCTCCCATTGAGGTGAGTGCCACATCATCAGCCTCCTCATCTCCTGAGCATCGAGCGGCACCACAGGTACCGAAGAAAAAGAAAGCGGTACCGGTGCCTTCTTTGGATGACCGCATTGCGGCTATCCTACAGTCCAGCTTCAAGAGCAGTTGCAACATCTTCTCCCTGCTCTGCTGGCACCGAACCTCCCAGCCCCGGTCTGGTCTGAGCATATGGCACCACTGGTTGAGCAGCCCTTATTGTCGGTGTCGACACTTTCGGCACGATTCCTCCTGTTTCCGCTTCCATGCCCATTTTGTCTGCGGAACCCAGGACCTCGCACCATGCAGTGTAGACGGTCTCCGAATCGTTACCGTCTCCCGATACCGCTCGGCACCGTATCACTTCTCCCGGTGCCACCTCTTTACACTCCGGTAAATCGGTGCGCAAGTTACATTACATTACATTAGTGATTTCTATTCCGCTTGTGCCTTGCGGTTCTAAGCGGATTACAAGTTAGAAGACTGGACATTTCCAGGAGTATTACAGTACATAGAATCAAGAATGTATCATGTTACAATTGTTAGTCTGGAACATTTCCAGCAAGTCCCACCATACTGCACCCTCGACCCCGATTTCTCGAGGTCGGGGTTCACAGGTTCGTGACCCTGACTTGTGGGATGATTCTGAAGAGCCTATGGGTACCGAGGAAGCGGTTTCTTCAGATGAGGAAGATACTTCTCTCCAAGAGCCGCCTTCTAAGCCTGACCAGTCCTCCTTCACAAAATTCTTGAAGGAGATGTACCTGATTTTAAGGCCAAATGGGATCGGCACATGGGATCTATTCACAGGGCAAAGGTAGGGGAGGGACATTAGGGTGGGCAGACTAGATGGGCCGTGGCCCTTATCTGCCGTCTATTTCTATGTTTCTATGACTCTCTATCCCTTTGGAATCTGATTCCAAAAAATCCCAGGCTTTCCTTGAAGCACGAATTTTGATCAGCCTCCAAAAGAGTTCCTCAAATTAGCTCTGCACGACATCCTTCGGGAAACTTTTTACTAGAATTTGGAGACCCCTTTGACAATTTCAGGAGCTCCAAGAAAATTGAACACTCTATATAAGATGATCCCTATCCCAGGTTTCGACAAACCACAACTCCCCCATGAGTCTTTACTTGTGGAGTCCACTCTCAAAAAATCGGCGGGCTCTAGTGTCTATGCCTCCGTCCCTCCTGGCAGAGAAAGGAAGACTATGGATAAATTTGGAAAACGGTTATACCAGAATGCTATGCTGGCTAACCGTTCCAGTAATTATGCTTTTCACTTTTCTTTCTACCTGAAGCATTTGATCCAACAGCTGTCTTCCCTCCAGAAATACCTCCCTCAGCGTAAGGTCCCTTTATTCCAGCAATATACTTCCAGTCTGCTCCAGCTGAGGAAGTTCATGGTACGTTCCATCTACGACACCTTTGAGCTGACATCCAGGGCTACTGCCATGGCAGTTGCCATGCGCCGCCTAGCTTGGCTTCAGGTCTCAGAGCTTGGCAAATGCTCCTTGCTTGGGTGACGAGTTGTTTGGGGAATCCTTGGACACCACCACACAAAAACTGTCTGCCCAGAGACCCGATGGGATACCTTACTCAAAAAGAAGAAGAAGCCTCCACCAGCTCGCCCTTTCCGTCCACACACATCTTACCAGCGTCGCTATTCTGCTCGGCCTTTCCATCCTCCTCAGAATCAACCTAGGAGGCAGCGTCAGCAGCAACACCAACAGGCTCGTCCACCACAGCAGCAACCTGTAAAACCAGCTGCTCTACCCAAATCAACTCAGCCCTTTTGACTTGCTTCTCAAGGACATAGCCAGTCTCCCTCCATCTTCCCCGCTACCACAGCCTATCGGAGGTCGCCTGCACATCTATTTCACCTTCATCACCTCAGATCAATGGGTACTAAACATCATTCGCCACTGGTATTCTCTCAACTTCCAGACTCTTCCGCCAGACAATCCTCCAAAAGAGTCTGCTTCCAACTCTTCTCAGTCCTCCCTTCTGCTTCAGGAGGTCCAATCCCTTCTTCTTCTGAATGCCATAGAGGAAGTTCCTCTAGATCAGAGGGGGCAGGGATTTTACTCCCGTTATTTTCTGGTCCCAAAAAAGACGGGAGATCTCATACCTATCCTGGATCTCAGGGACCTCAACAAATGTTTAGTCAGGGAAAAGTTCAAAATGCTCTCTCTGGCCATTCTTTATCCTCTTCTCACTCAGGGCGACTGGCTATGCTCCCTCAACCTCAAAGAGGCATACACTCACATACCCATACATCAGAACTCCAGACGGTATCTCAGGTTCCAAATCCATCACCGTCATTATCAATACCGTGTGTTACCCTTCGGCCTAGCCTTATCTCCAAGGGTATTCACCAAGTGTCTGATAGTGGTAGCTGCCTTTCTCAGGTCTCACAGTCTCCAAGTATTCCCTTACCTGGACGACTGGCTAATTAAAGCTCCTTCATCTCAGCAGGTGGTTCAAGCCACCAACCACACCATCTCCTTCCTTCAAATCCTTGGATTTGAAATCAATTACCCGAAGTCGCATCTTCTTCCTACTCAGCGACTGCAATTCATTGGAGCGGCCTTGACACCACTCTTATGAGGGCTTTTCTTCCCTCCGACCGTCTACAGACACTGCTCCACCTCTGTCATCAGGTGCTCCTTCAAAACTCCATTTCAGCCCGCCAGATGATGGTCCTATTAGGGCACATGGCCTCGACGGTGCACGTCACTCCTCTCGCACGTCTCCACCTTCGTACTCCTCAGTGGACCTTGGCCACTCAATGGTCCCAGGCGACAGATCCGCCTTCACGTCACATATCTGTAACATCGTCGCTCTGACAATCTCTGCAATGGTGGTCAAACTCCTCCAATCTTTCCAGAGGTCTTCTCTTTCATCTGCATCCTCACTCCATGATCATTACCATGGATGCTTCCCCGTATGCCTGGGGGGCACACATAGACCATCTTCGCACACAAGGTCTGTGGACGGTCCAGGAACGAGCTCATCACATCAATTTTCTGGAACTCAGGGCAATGTTTTATGCTCTCAAAGCGTTTCAACATCTTCTCTGTCCCCAGGTTCTTCTGTGCACAATCAGGTAGCCATGTACTACATCAAGCAAGGTGGAACAGGCTCTCGCCTGTTATGTCAGAAAGCCCAAAAGATTTGGTCTTGGGTGACAGCTCGAAGTCTCTTTCTGAAGGCGGTGTACATTCAGGGCGAACAGAATTCCTTAGCAGACAACCTCAGCAGGATTCTTCAACCTCACGAATGGACCCTCAACCTTGTCACTCTATGGTCCATCTTTGCTCAGTGGGGCACTCCTTAGGTGGACCTCTTTGCAGCTCCCCACAATCATCAACTGCCTCTTTTGTTCCAGACTCTACCCCCCTCATCGTCTGATACCAGATGCTTTTCTCCTCAATTGGGCGGACCGATTTCTTTATGCCTTTCCTCCCCTTCCTCTCATGTTGCGGACATTGTTCAAGCTTCAGAGGGATAAGGCCACCATGATTCTCATCGCCCCACAATGGCCTCGTCAACATTGGTACTCCCTTCTTCTTAAGCTCAGTTCCAGGGAACCCATACTGCTGCCAGTATTTCCTATTCTACTTACTCAGCATCAGCCATCTCTACTTCATCCCAACCTGCCATCTCTCCACCTGACAGCTTGGTTTCTCTCGGCCTAACCACTGCTCCTGTCTCTCTCTCTCAGCCGGTTCGTTCTATTCTAGAGGCCTCCAGGAAACCGTCCACTCTGCAATGTTACCAACAAAAGTAGACTCGTTTTTCTTCCTGGTGTCTTCTTCATCATCATAATCCCACTTCACTACTGGTAGAATAGCTGTTGGATTACTTGCTTTCTTTGTCGGACTCCGGCCTCAAGTCTACGTCAATCAGAGTTCACCTCAGTGCCATTACCGCTTTTCATGAGCCCGTTCAAGGAAAACCCCTAACGGCTCATCCTCTGGTTGCCAGGTTCATGAGGGACCTTTTCAATGTCAAACCACCTCTTAAACCCCCTTCCATTACCTGGGATCTTAATGTGGTTCTCTTCTCTCTCATGAAACCTCCTTCCGAACAATTAGCCACGGCTCATCTCAAATTTCTCACTTGGAAAGTGGTCCTTATTGCCCTCACCTCTGCCAGGAGGGTCAGTGAGTTGCATGCACTAGTGGCTGATCCACCTTTCACTGTTTTTCACCATGACAAGGTGGTTCTACGTACACATCCAAAGTTTCTTCCTAAGGTTGTCTCTGACTTTCACCTCAACCAGTCCATTGTCTTACCTGTCTTCTTCCCGAAACCTCATTCCCACCCTGGGGAACAGGCTTTGCATACTTTGGACTGTAAGCGTGCTTTGGCTTACTATTTAGAGCGCACTAAGCCTCATGGATCATCTCCCCAACTTTTTCTATCTTTTGATCCCAATAAGTTGGGTTACCCTGTTTCTAAATGTACGATATCCAATTGGCTTGCTGCTTGCATCTCGTTCTGTTATGCTCAGACCGGACTGCCCCTGGAAGGTTCTGTCACGGCCCATAAGATTAGAGCTATGGCAGCGTCTGTAGCTTTCCTCAGATCCACACCTATTGAAGAAATCTGCAAGGCTGCTACTTGGTCCTCAGTTCATACTTTTACATCTCATTATTGTCTGGATGCATTCTCCAGACGGGATGGACGTTTCGGCCAATCTGTTTTACAAAATTTATTTTCTTAATGGCCAACCTTCCCTCCATCCCTCTTTTTGTTAGCTTGGAGGTCACCCATCAGTTAAGAATATGCTGCCTGCTTGTCCTGGGATAAAGCACAGTTACTTACTGTAACAGGTGTTATCCAAGGACAGCAGGCAGATATACTTATGTCCCACCCACCTCCCCGGGTTGGCTTCTTAGCTGGCTTATCTTAACTGGGGACTGCGCGCCTCAGTTGGGTGGGAGGCACTCGCGCGTGCACGGTGCAGCCTGCTAGAACTTTCTAAGTTCTTAGAGTGCAATCACTCTAAAATTGTCCATACCGGGGCTCCGTCAGTGCCGTCACTCATCAGTTAAGAATATCAGCCTGCTGTCCCTGGATAACACCTGTTACGGTAAGTAACTGTGCTTTATTGAGCTGCTTTATTGCAGGCACTGCAGAACAGGTGATCCTGGACATCCCAGGCTCCTTTCGAATGTTGCCGGGGGAGGGGGGAGCATCTGCTTTGTCATAAGGTGTCTCCTCACTCGCAAATGTATTCTGCAAAAATGGATTTCACCGGATCCTCCTACTTTCTGGCAGTGGTGGGCTCAGATATATACTTTGGCTCTCTGGGAAGCATGGGAGGCGACTGGCATGGCTAAGTGAAGGAGCCACTTTTTGCTTCTTTGGGACTTACAGTCTTATTTTGAATACTCTTGGGGAGGGCTTGGGGGGGATCCATTTTAGCGGGGAGGTTGTGGATGGCTGAGTGATCCCAGAGTTATAGGAATACCGGCCTTGGGATAGGATTTTCCTCTTTTGGGAGTTTCTTTTGGTGTAGTAGTCTTCCTTACTTTTGCAGTAGATATTACTAATGGCACAATTCAGGAATGAGTAGGGGGAGGGGAGGAGTAGGAAAAGGGTTAAGAATGCGGAGGGGGTCTGGGGGAATTCGATATCAGTAACAGTTTCTATTCTGTTGTTCGGCGGGGATCTGCTTAGACACCTGCAATTTGATCTGAACAGCACCTTTGATTTAGTGGATCCTGTAAAACTTTTGAATTGCTTAGATTCTATTGGGATACATGGAAAAGTATATGATTGGTTCCAAGGATTTTTGTCAACTCGTTCATATCAGATTTAATGATGAATTTTCTGGAAAGTGGAGGAGGCCATGCAGAGTTCCACAGGGCTCCCCACTATCCCCTCTGTTGTTTAATGTGTACCTGTCTTCTCTAGGCTCAAAATTAGCTTCTCTGGGATTAATATTCAGTTATGCAGATATTACAATCATCTTGCCATTTACTCTTTCAGTTCTAGCCATCAGAAATGAAATAGAGATATTTAAGATCATTGAAACATGGATGTTAGAATTCAAATTAAAACCAGAGAAGACAAAATATTTTGTTGCATCTTCAGGTCAGAATTTTACTAAAACATCTTTTCTGTTAAACACCACTATGGGCTCCTTTTACGAAGGTGCCCTAGCATTTTTAGTGCATGCACCGGATTAGTGCGCGCTAGCCGAAAAACTACCGCCTGCTCAAGAGGAAGTGGCTAGCATGCGCTATTCTGCACGTTAGGGCCCTAACGCATCTTCGTAAAAGGAACTCTATGTATCTAATACAACCCACTATTAAGATCCTGGGTGCTATTTTAGATCAACATTTAACCATACAAGATCAGGTAAATGCTCTAGTGAGGAAAGCTTTTTACACTTTGTATAAGATCTTATTTTGATATTGCATTGTTTAAATTACTGGTTCAATCTTTGGTGTTGAGCCAACTGGACTATTGTAAAATAATATATTTAGCAGGACCACAAAATAATTTATCTAGGCTGTGTATAATCCAGAATGCTGTGGTCCACCTTATCTATGGTTTTAAAAAGTATGACCATGTGAGCCCTTATCGAGAATTGCATTGGCTTCCATTGGAGGCTTGAGTTAAATTCAAATTTGTTTGTTTTTGTTATAAAGTTCTCTTTGGCATGGCACCTACTTATCCAAATTATTTTCCTTTGCTCAATCTAAGTGTCCACACAGTTCACATAGTCTCTTTCATTTTCCATCTATCAAAGGCTGTCGTTACAAAAAACATCTTCAATGTTTGCTTTCTTATCAGGTGGCTTGTTGGGATAAGGAATTGAAACCTTTGTTATTGAGCTCCGATTTTATCATTTTTGAAGACAACTGAAGACATATCTGTTTGCTAACTAATCAAATCTTTCTAATCTGTATTACTGGTTATGAGGTATATAATAGTGATTTGTTATATTATGTAAAATTTAATAAAAATTTTTGAATATAAAATTTGGCGCTAAATAGTAAGCACATGCATATTTGATATCGAAGAGCATTTAACCCTTTCAGGACCAAGGGACATATTTGTCCCATAACTTTAAAATCCTATAAATTTTGATTGGGATAGTCTACAGTTCTAAATTTGATATGTACGGATTCCATATGATACTGCCTTTATGTAAACAAACTGGTTCCGACATTCATTCATTAGCGTCGTTGCTAGATTGACGAGAAGATTCACTTGCCACACTGTCCATAAGCCAGAAGTGTGATTTTTTTAAATAAAAATGATATTTCACAAAAAAAATCAATTTTTTGGTATCTGCAAGCCCTTTTTACCATAAAAATGTCATCAAAACCACAAAAATTGGCCTACGATCCTTATGGTCCTGAAAGGGTTAATGAACATTGCACAATGCCAGAGCATCTTGATACCATTTGCAGCTGCTTGTGGAGGTGCACTCAGTAAGTGTTTATTATATTTTCTAGTTGATTTTTAACAAGTTTTTATACAGCCCTTTTGACTTTTTGTGGTGATTATTTGTACAGATTGAGATTCTCTTGGTGGATGTTAATTCTGGAAGAACATTTATTGCTAAATTCAACGAGTAGTTTATACAGACCACACGAAGTTCCCCGGAAGAAGCCACTTGAAAGGTGAAACTGGCTCCATTGGGGTTATGGCTGTTTCTACTTAAGCTAAGTGCATTTACGCTTTTCCTACAACTGAAGAATGTTGGTACAGCTTCACAGCTTTTCTTGCCTGCACACCACTAGCGTGTTAAGTCTTTGGACTGTATTATTGTACTTTGTGTAAATCAACTAGAACAAAGTAAAGAATTAGAAAATGAAAAAAGTATAAAACAGTAAAAAAGAAAAGAGAAATCTAGGACACACAATGGTCAAGTATTATGAGTATATGATGCTAGCTTCTTAGAGTGTGCTTTAATATGAGAGGTTTTTGGGGGTTCAATGATTGAAATCTGAAACTGGTAAGGCTCAGATTAAGTTCTTTTTACCAGTTTCTGAGCACCCTTTTCTCCTCTTTAAAAATAGACACATGCTATGTGTAATATCATAGAAGTCTTTTTGGGTGTTTGAGCTGTTGGCTAGTTTGAGGCTTCCCTTTCTCTCTCTTTTCTAAACTGTATTAGAGGGATTACATACTGCACTTGAATTTAGCTCACCTTGAGCTGTAGCAAAACAATAAGCAGCAGCATATGCAGCTTCCAAGGAGAAGGGGCACAGAGGCATCTGCATTACTTTAAAAGCTAGCCCACTTACAACAACAACCCCTTCAAAGGAGAAATTAGGTTCTTACTTGCTAATTTTCTTTCTGTTAGCTTGTAAACTGGTATAGTACTTATGAATGGGTAATATGCCTCACTGCTACCAGCACATAGAGACTGAGATCAAACTTGTATATCAGTATAGCATGTACCTCTTGCTACTCCACTTTGCCAAAAGAAGTTATCTGACCATTTCCAGAGGAATTGAAGAGTAGAGCGATCACCGCACAAAGACAGACAGGGTGGGGGGACTATATCAGTCTACAAGCTAACAGAAAGAAAATTAGCAGGTAAAAACTTAATTTATCTTTCTGTATCGCTTGGTAGACTGGTATAGTCCTTATGAATGGGACGTACCAAAGCAGTATCCATCAAGGGTGGGACCCCTGACGGACTGACACAGAACACGTTCACCGAATACTGTGTCCCAACGCGTGTGAACATCCACACGGTTGTGTCTGACAAAGGAATGCAGAGAAGACCAAACTGCAACCTTGCAAATATCCACTGGAGACACTAGAGAAGACTCAGCCCAAGAAGCTGCCTGACCCCTAGTGGAATGAGCTTTGAGAAAGTCGGGAACAGGCTTCTTCTTCAGAAGATAAGCAGAAGCAATAATCTCCTTGATCCAACGCACAATAGTAGCCTTAGAAGTGCCATCCCCCTTACGAGGACCCACTAGAAGGACAAAGAGATGATCTGATTTCCTGATCTCCTGAGTCCTCTGCACATAAGAGCAAAGGACCCGACTGACATCCAACTTACGCAGCTGTCTCTGATCGGAAGAGCCCTCACGACAACCCAACACCGTGAGGACTACAGATTGATTGACACGAGAAGGAGAAACCAATTTTGGCAGAAAAGAAGGAACAGGCCTCAAGATAACCCGCTCCTCAGAAAACTCCAAGAAGGGAGCCCTACAAGTGAAAGCCTGTAGCTTAAAAACATGTCTAGCTGAAGTAATGGCCACCAAGAAGACCGCCTTAAGAGTAAGGTCCTTCAAAGAGCAGTTGCCCAACAGTTTAAAAGGAGGGTGCACCAGAACAGACAGAACCAGATTCAGATCTCAAGATGGAACAGAGGGTCATATGGGAGGCCTGAGCAAGCAAATCACATCAGGAATGGCAGTGAAATGCTGACTTTTCAAGAACCCCTGAAAGGCTGACAAGGCCCCAAGCTGAACCCGGAGAGAAGACCAAGCCAGTCCCCTATCCAGGCCATCCTGCAAGACCTCTAAGATGTTAAGCAGGGAAGCGCAAAAAGAGACCACTCCACGTGCATCACCACTCCTCAAATAGACTCCAAACCCTCATATAAGCCCGAGAGATGGAAAGCCTCCGGGACCCTAAGAGCGTTGAGATCACTTTATCTGAATACCCCTTCTTACCTAGGTGACCCCTTTCAAGAGCCAAGCCGTAAGACAAAAAGGACCTGGACTGAACATAGGAATGGGATCCTAAGTTAGAAGGTCGTCCAAGAGAGGCAGAAGAAGAGGATCAGCCACCAGATGCCTCACCAGATCCACCCACCACGGTCGTCGAGGCCAATCCGGAGCCACCAGATCCACGAGACCCGGATGGCAAATTGTGCGGAGAAGAACTCTGCCCACTAACCGCTACAGAGGGAACACATACAACAGCCCCTCCGTTGGCCATGGTTGAACCAGAGCAACCAGGCCCTCGGCCTGACCGTCTCTGCGACACGTTTTGCCGTTGACATTTGTGGCCATCAGGTCCATGAGGGGCTGACCCCAAGACTGCACTATCAACTGAAAGGCCAAGGGGCTTAGACACCACTCTCCAGGATTTAGCATGTGACAACTTAGGAAGTCCGCCTGAACATTCTCCACTCCAGCTATGTGGGATGCTGAGATCTCTTGAAGGTGCGACTCCGCCAAGACCATGAGCAGAGTCGCCACCGGCAGCACCAAAGTGCTCCTGGTGCCCCACTGATGATTGACACAGGGCACCGCTTTTGCATTGTCTGACAGAACCCTGACTGACTTGCCCATCAGAAAGGACTGGAAGGCTAGCAACACCAGAAGGATGGCTCTGGTCTCCAAAACATTGATCGACCAAGAAACCTCCTCCGTGGATCAAATGCCCTGAGCTGAGTGACCTAGACAATGAGTCCCTCAACCGAGAAGACTGGCATCCATGAGCAGCACCGTCCACTGTGGCTGATCCAGACTCGCCCCTTGTACAAGATGGGGGGTCTGGAGCCACCAGCGAAGACTGCCCCGAGCTAAGCCCGGAAGCGGAACAGGGTGATCCAGACTGTGCCACTGAGGCGACCACCTCCGAAGAAGAGCATACCGAAGACGCATGTGGGCCCGCAACCAGCTCACTACATCGAGGGAGGCTGCCATTTACCCCAAGACTTGGAGGAAATCCTGCGCCCGAGGACACCGGAACGCAATAAGAAGGCGAATTTGAGATTGCAATTTGCTCACCTGGGCCTCCGGAAGGAAGACCTTCCCCAAGGAGGTGTCAAACAGGACCCCAAGATATTCCAGGCACTGAGATGGAGACAACCGGCTCTTTGCAAGGTTGACTACCCATCCCAGAGACTGCAGAAACTCCACCACCTGAGCTGTGACCCGAGTGCTCTCCTGGAACGACTTGGCTCGAATCAACCAGTCATCCAGATAAGGATGAACAAAAATGCACTCTTTGCATAATGCCGTTGCGACGACCACCATCACCTTGGTGAACATCTGCGGAGCCATAGCCAGACCAAAGGGAAGTGCACAGAACTAACAGTGTTGCCCCAAGATCACAAAGTACAGGAAACGATGATGAGAGGCCCGAATAGGAATGTATAAGTAGGCCTCGGTCAGATCGAGAGAGGTCAGAAACTCCCCCGGTTGAACCACCAGAATCACAGACCACAGAGTTTCCATGCGGAAGGAAGGCACGTGAACAGCCCTTTTGACCCCCTTCAACTCCATGATGGGTCGAAAGGTCCCTTCTTTCTTTGGCACCACAAAGTAAATCAAATACCAACCTGCGCCCCCACTCCAGCGGGTGAACTGGAACCACCTTGTGAAGATCCAACAATCTCTGAAGGGTCTGGCAAAAGGCCTGCCGCTTCCACGCCACCTGCGAGGGAGAAGCGAGAAAACGGTCTAGCAAGGACCGGGCGAACTCCAAAGCATAGCCATCCCGGATCATTCCCAGAACCCACTGATTGGATGTGATGTCTGCCCTCTGTGGATAAAAGTCTCTCAACTGGGTGCCCACTTGAACCAAGATGGGCACCTGCAAGGAGTCATTGTGCAGGACGAATGGCAGGGGACCTGGCGGGGGTGCTACCTGCACGCCGGCAGGCTCCACAAAAGGACTGCATTTGCTGGAAGAGCCTGCATCTTGAGAGCCCAGGAGACTGAAAAGAAGCAGCCCCTCGACCGGAAACGGTGGAAATCACGCCCACGATTAGCGCCGCCTCGAGTAGTAGCTTAGGCCTATCCTCAGGCAAACGAGGCACTTTAGAAATCAGTGAGAGTCTGAACCAACTTGTCCAGGTCCTCACCAAACAAGAAAGATCCTTTAAAAGGAAACTTTGTCAACTTAGCTTTAGATGCCGAATCCGCCGACCAAGCGCAAAGCCACAAGGTACAGCGTGCTGCCACTCCTAAGGCCAGAGACTTGGAAGAAGCTCACAAGAGATCATACATGGCATCCGAGAGATAAGAAGCACCCAATGTAATTTTTGCAACTTCTTGCCTTAGCAAGTCACAATTCTCAGATTATGATCAAGTCAAGTTTCAAGTTTATTAAGTATTAGATTAATCGCTTACTCAAATATCTAAGAGATGAATAAATCATTCAATTTACAGATAATACAGGGGTTATAAAAGACAGATGGACACTGAACAAAACATATTAAATTAACGACTAACAGAATAAACAGAAAAGGAAAACAAAGGGAAAGGCAGGGTAATGAAATACAATAATAATGATAGAAAGAAGGTCAATTATGGTAAAAAACAATAGGAGGGAAGTAAAAGAAGTAGCTTTATGAAAATAAGCAAAAATAGGCTGGGACTCCTAAATATCATAAGCGTCTTTGCAAAAAGAAAGCTCTTAAGTTTACTTTTAAATTTATCTAAGTTCTTTTCTTTGAGATAAATAGGGAGGGAGTTCCAAGTTTGAGGAGCTGTAACAGAGAAGATAAAGTGCCGCCGTGTATTAATAACTTTAAGTGAGGGCGTAACTAATAGATGTTGGTCAATAGATCTCAGTGATCTGATTGGGGTATAAGGGATCAATAACTTGTAGATGAAAACTGGGGTTTTATATAACAGGGATTTGAAAATAAGTAGATTTAGTTTATTCGATGCGCTACTGGAAGTCAGTGTGCTTTCTTAAGAAGAGGAGTAACGTGATCAAATTTCCTTGCTTTCATTATGAGTTTAATTGAGGTATTTTGAATGATCTGCAAACGTCTAATTTCTTTTTGTGCTATTCCCATAAGTAAAGCATTACAATAATCAATTTTTGAAATAACCAGGGAATGAATTAGTATATTAAGAGACTTTGGGCATAGAAATTTGGATAGTGAACGAATCTGGCGAAGTCTGTAAAAGGAAGATTTAACAATATTACTAATATGATTATGGTAAGTCAGTTTTTCATCAAAGACCACCCCTAAGATTATGATATTACTTATTAGTTGTAAGGCGGTACCTTTAATCGAAATTGGAAAAGAAACTTTAGAACTATCTTTCCAAGGGAAAAACATGATGTTTGATTTATTAACATTGAGGGCTAATATGTTTGTGTCAAGCCATTGATGAATCTCCTCAAGTTTCCTGTTAATTTCTAATGTTTCTGCAGGGTTAGTTGGGTCAAGTGGATGCAAAAGCTGAATATCATCTGCATAAGCATAAGTGGTAAAGCCAATATCTTGGCTTGTACTTGTAAAACATGTACTTGTAAAGCCAAGTACATGCTGGGCCCAACAAAAACACACCCGAGCCACCAGCCTGCCACACATAGCCGCCTGGACCGACAGAGCTATCATATCAAAAGGAGGGATTCCAACTTATGCTCCTCTGGGTCTTTCAAGGCCGCACCGCCCTCAACAAGCACGGTTTGCTGCTTAGAGATGGCCGAGACCACAACATCCATTACAGGTTACTTCAGAATATCCCTATTCCCTTCCTGAATGGGATACAGGCGGGCCATAGAGCGCACAAAGCGAAAAAGGGCTTCTGGCACCTGCCACTGTGCGAGCATGATGTCTCAAATATCCTGATGCATAGGAAAAGAGCGGGAAGCAGAGTGAATCTCCTTAAGCAAGGGGCCCACTGTACGAGGGGGTTCCGACAAGGGGTCCTCAAAGTGCAAAACCGAGGATACCTGAAAGATTAACTCATGGAGCTCTTCCTGCTGAAAAATGCGCCCCACAGATGCATCTTCGCCGGCTGGGGGTGCTCAAACCCCTTGCCGGCGGAATCCGGCCCCCCAAGAGGATCCTGGAATTCTCCCCAAGGGTTGAGGTCCTCATCAATCGCCTCGTGCTCCTCTTGGGAAAAAATCCTCATCCCAAGAGACCCCTGGGCGTTTAGATGAGAAAGGAGTAGAGGGGGGGGGAAAACCGCTGTTGTGTGGGGCTGCACATGGGAAGACATCGAGGGTAACCCCCCCCCCCCCTGGAGTGGACACGGAACCTCCTGCCACCAGTACATAAGCTTTACAAAGTTCTAACATAAATTCAGGGGGAAAGAATCCCGGCGGCCCCAAGGGACTCCCTGCCCCAGCAGGGGACCCTGACATATCTTGCCCCTGTATTTCCAGAACAAGGGGAAGGTCACCTGAGGTAACTGAAGGAGGACGTTCCTGCCAAAATTGGAGCTCCTGCGGCCTGTCATGTCTGAAAAGCCTAGGACCTTCCTGACGCTGAGGCCGAGGAACCGACTGACGTGAAAAGGGAATCCTGTGCTCCCTGACTATTGGCAGCTTGGGAACCCCCACGTGGGTGTCGGGGGAAGCCAGGGCTTCCCCATGTTCCAAAGCCGAACTGCGAGGCACATGTGGTGGAGTGTCCTGGCCACCAGCATCCGCTGCCGACGAGGCTTCCCCACTGCTCCGGCCTGCACAACGCTTGCACAGGCCAGCCATGAGCACCTCGCGCCTGGAGCACTTTTTCTCTTTAAAAATGAGCTCATTGTGCTGAAAACCGCCCTAGCTGTAAAGAAAGTGCTGGTTAGTTGAGAAAAAACACAGAAAAAAAAGGCAGTTATAAAGGGAAATGAGCCCTTTAGACTGGCACACCTCAGGATTTTTTTATTTCTTTTTACTTAGTCAGACTCTATGGCTCTCAAAGCTGGAGGGCTGACCACCTGCTGATGCCCACTACAAAAATATGGGGAGATGGAGGAAGGTTAGGGGAGGGACCCAGAACAAGACCTGCCGGGTTTAACACCCCCGAGGTCGGACGGATCCCCAAACAGAACACACCCAAGCTCTATCCAGCACAAAAAGGGGAATCAGGAGTCCACATACAAAGTTCCAACAGTGCTAAGAGGGAAGCTGAAAAGCCTTACCACCTGCTACTGGAGACTGAGGAAAACTGGGGTAGCAAGAGGGGCATGCTATACTGATATACAAGTTTGATCTCAGTCTCCACCTGCTGGTAGCAGTGAGGCATATTACCCATTTGTAAAGACTATACCAGTCTACCAAGCGATACAGAACAACTATTTCAACTTCTATTCCAGTAGGATGGCAAAGCAAAGGCTAAGTTCTTATCTCATACTTTTCCTAGCTGAAAGAGAGCCTTTAAAATAAACAGAGTAGAGAATTTTAGATCACTTTTATAAAGTAGTTTTGCAGTACACAATTCTCAGGTTCCACCGCTAACACCTAGGATGCACGCAGACTCCGCTACCCATTGTTCTTTTGCTGCGGCTCACACCTTTCATTATAGCAGCATCGGGACAACCGAAGGCATGATTTGTAAGGTCAAAAAATATCATGCATTACAGCATTTCCGCATAATGCCTAGACTGATTCAATTAAGCAGGTACCATATAACATTGGGCAGCTTTTAAACATTTTTCGTTGATCAGAGATATAGAACGACAACAAATAAAAACCACAAGCCCTTGTTTATCAATTTTCCTATATTGCTGCAACAAGACACTCACCCAAACTCTACCTTTACCCCTCACTCTCCCTCCCAGCTAAGGATTCTCTATGCTTATCCCAAGCTTTACCCCTTACTCCCCCCTCCCCAGTTAAGGATCCTCTTGCTTCTCTCAGGTTTTACCCCTCCATCTCCTCACAGCTAAGCATCCTTTGTGTTAATCCCACAATTAACCCCTCACTTCCCTTCCCCCTATAGCTAAGGATCCTATATGTGTTTCCCAGGCTTACTTGAATTCTGCTTAATTACCCTGGCTAAGTAGTTAAAGATCAGCAATGATGTCATCACTAAAGGCTACCCTGCCATTGGCCAGCGACCTATGAAGAATTAAATGCAAGATTCTGATGGTCAGTCGCATGATGCTCTCAAACCAATCATGTCAGTTATTTTATAACAGCTATAATGCACAACCATTCATGTCTTCTTATTTAACTCACAATAGGGACATTTTTTTTGTAAAAAATGAAGCAGAACTTAAAATGTTCACACACTGAGACAATCATCAGAGCACTATAATGAAAACAGCTTTTGCTTTTGGCAAATGTTCAGTTCCTTGCTGGTCTAAGGCATTGACTAAACACACACATGGCTGCCTGGAACCTTGCATTGAGGTTATGATACTGTGCTGGCACAGGGCGATTCCTTCCCAAGAAGCTTGAGCCCCACAGATCACCCTTTATACTTGAGTCTTGGAAAAGTGGTGAAAGTTAAAACATGCAGGCTCCTCAGTCCTCTGCTCCCTGACCCTGGGACATTAGAGAGTGTATATATGCAATGTTATCATAGCAGAGTAGAAGCTTTATAGTGTTATAGGTACAGTATCTAAGATCTATTAATTCCAGATTTAACACAGGCAGTATGGAATATATAGAGCCAATCTGCATGACTTTAAACCTTGTTAGCATGACATGTGAGCAATCATGCTCAGAGATCATGAGTCCTACCTTACTGCAGTGCAATCCCCATCTCTATCATACAGAATACCAATCTTTAAGCTCCACAAACTCTGTATTCCCAGCTCTATCATCCTCAGACCCCATGACCCCCTGTCTTGCTGCAGTGTTATTTCGAACTCTATCACACCAATCTTTAGGCTCCATAGGCCCTGTATTCCCATGTCTATTGAGTTTCTCTTTCTACATATATCATACTGGTACAATCTGTTCATCCAAAGTGTCAGTTCTATCTGTGAATACTTCCAACAACAATTACCATCAAGCGCTACACACACACAAACAACCTCCCACTCCAGCAGGGCTTCTTCACAAAAGAAAATCACCAACATATTGTCTCCCTTTACAAAATGTGCATCTGCTGTCTGCTACAATTAAAGTTTCTGTTCCATTTGCAAAATTAAAGACGAGCAAAAAAAAAAAAAAATCCCCTTTCCCCACTCCCCCCCCAACAGAAAGATATGACAACACTACTCTAAAGCTTGCTTCTTTTGTCTCTGATGTAAAGTTAGCCTCTAGGCTCCAGTTCCTGCCCTTGCCCAGGAAGTCCCCTCCCAGAGCACTAGGACTAATAGCAAGACTCCAAAGACTACACATTAACACTGACAGTTTTGCAATTCCGGCCACAAGGTAACACAGATGAACTGGCACCAGCTGCTAAAACATTCAGGGAACATCTCCTTCCTTCTTCTGGACGTCAGCTTTACAAAGTTGCTGCCTCCTCCTCTTCCTCATGATGCTGCTTTAGCTGCTCACTGGGGGATAGGGAGGGAATACAGGAGGAAGAGGTAGAGTTTTGAACTTGTGTTGTGCCAAACTCCTGCTCTTCCTTCTGACCTCCGAGTACAAGCTCTGCATCCATCTGTTCCAGCTCTGACTGATCCAGCAACTCAAAGTCATCAGTCTCATCCCCAGCCTCCTCTGCTGCTGGGAGCATCTCAGTCTGTGTCAGCTGGGCTTGGAAGTCCACATCTTCTTGGGGTTCGTTGGGCAAAAACTCAGAGATGGATGGCTCCTCACTGGCTTCTGAAGAACGCAGGAGAGCAGAGAGGGTATTCTGTACCACGGTGGTAATGGCTGTGGTAACTAGTTCCTCACTCAATGCCTCAATTGCCATACCCAGGCTAGGTGTGGCACTGGTTGGAGACTGTCCATTAAAATGCGTATTTACAAAGTGCAGAGGAGAGGCAAGTGTCTGGATGGTAAGGTCAGAGTCTGTGGCCTCAGGTGCCTGGGCTTCCAGGGAAACTACAAAATCTTCATGTTCACCTCCCGACTCCTGATCTCTGGCATGGTATTCCTCCACTGATGGGAACTCCGTCAGATCTTTAGTGAAGGGTTCTTCAGGGTCACTGTGCACGCTCTGATGATCAAGATCTGCAAGACAGTAATAAAAAACCTACATTACAAAGGACCCACGGGGAGGGAGGGAAATAATAATCCTAAAGGGGTCCTGAAGAGAGAAATAATCAATGAGAAACAGAAACCTACATTAAAGTGGAGTGTGGAAAGAGAGGCCAGTCTGGGCCCAGAGATTTGTCAGTTTTTAGTCTATCTATCTGTTTGAGTACGTCTTCGAGGCTTACCTCCATGCACGATAATTTTTCCTCTTGATCCCCCATGAAGATTTTTTCCGGTCTCAGCATGTTGGATGTGTCCTCTATTGTGAATACCGACGAGAAGAACGTGTTTAATCTGTCCGCCACCTCCTTTTCCTCCTTTACCACTCCCTTCCTGTCTCCCTCATCCAAGGGTCCTACCTCCTCCCTCGCCAGTTGTTTCCCTTTCACATATCGAAAGAATGTTTTAAAATTCCATACCTCCTTGGCAAGTCTTTCTTCATACTCTTTTTTTGCTGCTCTGACCACGTGGTGACATTCTTTCCTGTGCTCTTTCCAATTTTCCTCAGTTTTATCCTTCTTCCACGTCCTGAAAGATTTTTTCTTGTCTCCTATCACCTTCTTAACTTCATTGGTTAACCATGCTGGGTCTTTTGCTTGATTCTTTCTGCACCCTTTTCTGAACCTGGGTATATACAGGTTTTGCACTTCGTTTACTGTGTCTTTGAATAGGGTCCAGGCTTGCTCCACAGGCTTGGAGCTGTTCCTGAGTTTTCTTTTTACCATTTGTCTCATGGCATCATAGTTCCCTTTCCTGAAGTTGAAAGCTGTTGCAATGGTTCTCCTCCCCTTTGGCCTACCAATTTCCACTTTGAATTGGATCATGTTGTGATCACTGTTTCCTAATGGTCCCACTACTTCCATATCTTGGGCAGGTCCTCTCAGCCCGTTGAGGATTAAATCCAGAGTAGCTGTCCCTCTCGTTGGTTCCTTGACAAGCTGTTCCAAGTAGCAGTCCCGTACAGCCTCTAGGAACTCCGATTCCTTTGAGCATTTTGAAACTCCATGGCTCCAGTCTATCCCGGGATAGTTGAAATCTCCCATAACTAAGGTATTTGCGTTTTTACATTCTCGTCTCAACTCGGCTCTCAGTTCTTCATCCTTTGCTTCTGTTTGCCCAGATGAGCGATAGTACAGCCCCATCTTTATCTCAGTTCCTTTTCTTCCTGGTATTTTAATCCATATTGATTCCAGTTGGTCATTTGTCGTTGCTGCGTCCACTCCGGTTGATTGAATGGTATCCCTTACGTAAAGTGCTATTCCTCCTCCTCTCTAAAGTGTCCTGTCTCTCCAGTATAGCTTGTACCCTGGCAGCACTGTGTCCCATTTGTTTTCCTCATTCCACCATGTTTCCGTGATTGCTATGATGTCTAGGTTCTCATCTTTGGCCATGATTTCTAGTTCCCCCATTTTGTTAAATATTGAACTAAGGCCAGTACTGGGCAGACTTGAATGATCTGTGTCTTCTATGTTTCTATATGGCCATTTGGTGGAGGATGGGCTGTGGAGGGCTTCAGTGGCTGGGAGGGTGTAGATGGGCTGGAGTAGGTTTTAACAGAGATTTCGGCAGTTGGAACCCAAGCACAGTACCGGGTGGAGCTTTGGATTCTTGCCCCAAAATAGCTAAAAAAATTTAAATAGAATCAGGTTGGGCAGACTAGAAACTAGATGGACCATTTGGGTCTTTATCTGCTGTCATCTACTATGTTACTATGTTATTAATGGGAACAGAAAACTACACTACAGGGGTCCTGAAAAAGGGAAATAACAAATGGGGAGCTGAGTGAGAAGACGACAAGCTGATCCTGTGGCTCCTCTAGCTGAAAGGAAAGGGCTGTGGGTTTGGATCCAGCATCCTTCAAGCTCAGAGAAGTCAACAATTGCCACTATACTAGTGCATCCTGTCTGCTACCAACTGGCAACCCTTAGATGAGAGGAAACCTTCTCCCTCTCACTAAAATAAAGGACTGGTGAAATGCTGATTCAAATGGCAAGAGAATGGAAATCAAAAACTAAATCTTCCGCTTTCAAAACAGCAGTAAATAACTTTCTGTACTTCTAAGAAAGGGGGGGGGGAGGTAACCCGCACAAAATATCAATTACATCCCTAACAACCTTACTGAGTAGTTTGAATGGACGTCGTCACTCTTTACCTGTCATAATCTTCTATGTCAGAAGCTACAGATGCAGAATGTTCCATCACCTTCCCTTGCACCTCCCTGTGGGTCTCTGGGCTTCTTTCAGTCTCACCTACTGCATAGCCATTTGGGGTAATTACATTGGCTGTCATTCATACATAAGCGCTCAGTTACACACATGACTCCAGATTCTATTTGTAGTGCACAAAACTGTACATGCACCCTATATGTACCCAATTTGAGCAATGAGCTGATTAGCATCGATAATTGGGCACTAATCAATTACTGGTGCTAACTGGCTATAATTAGAATTTCTAGCTGCATCTTGCTAGGCACCATTCTATAAAGATGGGCAGGTCTGAAGAGTGAGCATGGCCACGGGAGGATCATGGACGTTCCAAGAATTTGCATGCCTAATTGAGGTGGAAGGATTTACACTAGGTTCCAGTTGCTGGAAATCCTCATGCTCAGTATTGAGTGTGGGCCCCAGTGCTACACGCCGTTTACAGAATAGCGCTTAGTACTAGAGAATGACACGGGGACAAATTTGTCCTGTCCCTGCAGGATCTATCTTCATCCCCATGCATGCAAGCTCTGTCCTCATCTGCACACATTTTTAACAGTTATGAATTTATAGTGTTTGAGGCTTGTGCAGATGAGGACAGAGCTTGCAGGGATGAAGACTGACACAGGGACAAATTTGTCCCTGTCCCCGCGGGATCTTTCTCTAGCACGCAATTGTTTTGGAGATGATTTTTCAGCACCATATCTATAATTTGGTCTATAATGCATTAGCACAGAAAGAAAGCAAGCCAAATGACAGCATATAGCCAAGTCTCAGTATCTCAACAGAATAAACCTGTCTGCAGAGCATCAGGGCGGCTTGGGGGAGGAAAGCACAGTTACTTACCGTAACAGGTGTTATCCAGGGACAGCAGGCAGATATTCTTGACTGATGGGTGACGGCACCGACGGAGCCCCGGTACGGACAATTTTAGAGTGATTGCACTCTAAGAACTTTAGAAAGTTCTAGCTCGGCCGCACCGCGCACGCGCGAGTGCCCTCCCGCCCGACAGAGGCGCGCGGTCCCTCAGTTAGTATAAGCCAGCTAAGAAGCCAACCCGGGGAGGTGGGTGGGACGCAAGAATATCTGCCTGCTGTCCCTGGATAACACCTGTTACGGTAAGTAACTGTGCTTTATCCCAGGACAAGCAGGCAGCATATTCTTGACTGATGGGTGACCTCCAAGCTAACAAAAAGAGGGATGGAGGGAAGGTTGGCCATTAAGAAAACAAATTTTGCAAAACAGATTGGCCGAAGTGTCCATCCCGTCTGGAGAAAGCATCCAGACAATAATGAGATGTAAAAGTGTGAACTGAGGACCAAGTAGCAGCCTTGCAGATTTCCTCAATAGGAGTGGAACGGAGGAAAGCTACAGAAGCTGCCATTGCTCTGACTCTATGGGCCGTGACAGAACCTTCCAGTGTCAGTCCGGTCTGAGCATAACAGAATGAAATGCACGCTGCCAGCCAATTAGACAACGTACGTTTAGAAACGGGACGTCCCAATTTATTTGGATCAAAGGACAGAAAAAGTTGGGGAACTGATCTGTGGGGTTTCGTACGCTCTAGATAGTAAGCCAGAGCCCTTTTACAATCCAAAGTATGTAAAGCTTGTTCTCCAGAATGAGAATGAGGTTTTGGAAAGAAAACAGGTAGAACAATGGATTGGTTGAGATGGAATTCAGAGACAACCTTAGGGAGAAACTTTGGATGCGTACGCAAAACCACCTTGTCATGGTGAAAAACCGTAAAAGGTGGATCTGCGACCAGTGCATGAAGCTCACTGACCCTCCTGGCAGAGGTAAGAGCAATAAGGAAAAGCACTTTCCAAGTGAGAAACTTGAAAGGAGAGGTAGCCAAAGGTTCAAATGGAGGCTTCATTAAGGCGGAAAGAACCACATTGAGATCCCAGATAACAGGAGGGGCTTTAAGAGGTGGTTTCACATTGAAAAGCCCTCGCATGAACCTGGATACCAGGGGATGAGCTGAGAGAAGTTTTCCATGGACTGGCTCATGAAAAGCTGCAATGGCACTGAGGTGGACTCTGATGGAAGAGGACTTAAGGCCAGAGTCAGACAAAGAAAGCAAATAATCCAACAATGTCTCCACTGCCAGAGAAGTTGGATCAAGATGATGAAGAAGACACCAGGAGGAAAATCTCGTCCACTTCTGATGGTAACATTGCAGAGTGGTTGGTTTCCTGGAGGCATTCAGAATGGAACGAACAGGCTGAGATAAAAGAGTATCATGAGATGTCAGCCCGAGAGATACCAAGCTGTCAGGTGCAGAGACTGGAGGTTGGGATGTAGAAGGGTTTCCTGCTGTTGCGTAAGCAGAGAAGGAAACAGAGGAAGAAGAAAAGGTTCCCTGGAACTGAGTTGAAGTAGAAGGGAGAACCAATGTTGCCTGGGCCACCTCGGAGCAATCAGAATCATTGTGGCTCGTTCCCTCTTGAGCTTGAATAAGGTTCTCAACATTAGAGGCAGAGGAGGGAAGGCGTACAGGAACAGATTCGACCAGTCTAGGAGAAAAGCATCCGCTGCCAGACGGTGAGGAGAGTAAAGTCTGGAGCAGAATAGGGGCAGCTGGTGATTGTGAGGAGCTGCAAAGAGGTCTATCTGAGGAGTGCCCCATTGAGTGAAGATAGACTGCAGAGTTACAGGATCGAGTGTCCACTCGTGAGGCTGGAGAATTCTGCTGAGTTTGTCCGCTAAAGAATTCTGTGCTCCCTGAATGTAGATAGCTTTCAGGAAGAGATGGTGATCTATGGCCCAATTCCAGATCTTTTGGGCTTCTTGGCATAAAAGGCGAGAGCCTGTCCCACCCTGTTTGTTGATGTAGTACATCGCAACCTGATTGTCTGTGCACAACAGAAGGACCTGAGGAAAGAGAAGATGTTGGAAGGCCTTGAGGGCATAAAACATCGCTCTGAGTTCCAGGAAATTGATTTGATGCTTCTTTTCCTGGGCTGTCCAAAGACCTTGAGTCTGGAACTCGTTCAAGTGAGCTCCCCATGCATAAAGAGAGGCGTCGGTGGTGATGACTAGTTGATGAGGAGGCTGATGTAACAGAAGACCTCTGGATAGATTTGAGGATACCAACCACCATTGAAGAGACTGACGAAGAGATGATGTCACAGATATGTGTCGTGAGCAAGGATCCGTCGCTTGGGACCACTGAGTAGCAAGGGTCCATTGAGGAGTGCGCAGGTGAAGACGTGCGAGGGGCGTGACATGAACTGTAGATGCCATGTGCCCCAAGAGTACCATCATTTGCCTGGCTGAGATGGAAGGTAGTGAAAGCACCTGCTGACATAGAGACTGAAGGGTCTGAAGACGATTGGATGGTAGGAAAGCTCTCATGAGGAGTGTGTCCAGGATCGCTCCAATGAATTGAAGTCTCTGAGTGGGGATGAGATGAGATTTGGGTAGATTGATCTCGAACCCCAGAATTCGTAGAAACAAGATGGTTTGGTTGGTGGCCAGTAGAACTGCTTGAGCGGATGTGGCCTTGATTAACCAGTCGTCCAGGTAAGGGAAGACCTGGAGGTGGTGAGAGCGTAGAAATGCCGCTACCACAATGAGACACTTGGTGAAGACCCTTGGAGAGGAGGCAAGGCCGAAGGGCAGCACCTTGTATTGGTAATGACAATGATTGATCATGAAACGGAGATACTGTCTTGAGGTTACATGGATCGGTATGTGAGTGTATGCCTCTTTGAGATCGAGGGAGCATAGCCAGCCGTTTTGATTGAGAAGAGGATAAAGGATGGCTAAAGAAAGCATCTTGAATTTTTCTTTTACCAGGTGTTTGTTGAGATCGCGGAGATCCAAAATCGGTCTGAGATCTCCTGTTTTTTTGGGGACTAGAAAATAACGGGAGTAGAATCCCTGTCCTTTTTGATCTGGAGGAACTTCTTCTATAGCGTTTAGAAGAAGGAGGGATTGAACTTCCTGAATGAGGAGGGCAGATTGAGGACTGTTCAAAGCAGACTCTTTTGGCAGGTTTTGGGATGGAAGAGTCTGAAAGTTGAGAGAGTAGCCGTGGTGGATGATGTTGAGGACCCATTGGTCCGAAGTGATAACTTCCCATCGGCTGAGGAACAGAGAAAGTCGACCTCCTATAGGTTGAGGCAGGAGAGCAGGAATAGGAATACTGGCTATACTGTGGAGAATGAAGTCAAAAGGGCTGTGACTTCTGCTGAGGAGGTGGTTTCACAGGTTGCTGCTGTGGCTGCTGTCTGGGAGGCTGACGTTGTTGCTGCCTTTGACGCCTGGGTTGCTGAGCAGTGGTAGGTAATGGCCGAGCTGTGAAGCGGCGTTGATAGGCCGACTGCTGCCTATATGGTTTTGGCGGAGGAGGCTTCTTTTTATTTTTAAGCAGGGTATCCCAGCGTGTCTCATGAGCAGAGAGCTTTTGTGTGGTTGAGTCCATGGATTCCCCAAAGAGCTCATCCCCTAGGCAAGGGGCGTTGGCTAACCGATCCTGATGATTAACATCAAGGTCGGATACCCGAAGCCAGGCCAGGCGACGCATAGCTACCGACATTGCTGTCGCTCTGGATGTAAGTTCAAAGGTGTCATATATGGATCTAACCATGAACTTACGTAATTGAAAAAGAGACGACAAACAGGTATGAAAGGAGTGATGTTTTCGTGAAGGAAGGTACTTTTCGAAGGAAGCCATGGTGGTAAGGAGATGCTTCAAATAAAAAGAAAAATGAAAAGCATAATTGCTAGCTCTATTTGCTAACATAGCATTTTGGTAGAGCCTCTTACCAAATTTAACCATGGCTCTACCTTCTCTGCCAGGAGGTACCGATGCATATACACTGGCTCCTGAAGATTTTTTAAGGGTGGATTCGACAGTTAAGGATTCGTGTGGAAGTTGAGGTTTGTCGAACCCAGGAATGGGAATTACCTTATATAGAGAATCCAGTTTACGTGGGGCCCCTGGGACAGTTAAAGGAGTCTCTAAATTCTTATAGAAAGTCTCCCTCAAGATGTCATGAAGAGGGAGTTTCAAAAATTCTTTTGGAGGCTGGTCAAAATCAAGGGCATCCAAAAAAGCTTTGGACTTTTTGGATTCAGCCTCCAAAGGAATGGATAAGGAGTCACACATCTCTTTCAAAAAGCAGGAGAAAGAGGAAGTGACTTGTTTGGAGGATGGGTCAGGGACAGTTGAATCCTCCTCCTCTGAGGAACATTCGCCTTCAGAAAGAAAGGGTTCCTCTGAGTCTCCCCACAGATCAGGATCCCTGACATGGGGAGTATGGTCCCGAGACTCAGGTGTCGATGATTGTAAGTGTCGGGTTTTGTGTAACGACTTACCCGACCTCATCGATATCGAGTCAGGAGATGTTATCGGTCGCACCGGTGCCGAAGTCTGCACCGATTGATGGTGAGCTCTCGGCTCCGGTGCAAGAACTGGCATCGATACCGATGAGGTTAGTTGAAGCGGTACCGAAATAGTGGAAGCAGGTAACACAGGCTGTTCCACAATCGGTACCGGTAGTTCGGTGCGGACCGGCACCGGAAGGTTCGGAGCCAGGATAGCAGGAAGGAGCTGTTTCAATTGGTCCTTAAGCTGCACCTGAAGGATGGCCGTGATGCGGTCATCAAGGGATGGCACCGGTACCGCCTTTTTCTTCTGCGGTACCTGCGGTGCCGTTCGACGCCCTGGAGATGAGGAGCCCGATGTCGAGGGACTCACCTCTATAGGGGCGGAACGCTTCCGCTGGCGTCTCACAGTCGGCAGGATTGGACTCACTGCACTCGAGACCGGAGGACGCTCCAGCGGGGAAGGCTTCTTAGCCGGCTTACCTGACTGGTGAGACGCCGGTGCGGAATCACGCGGCGTCGAAGAAGAGGGTGCCGACTGAATCGGTGCCGAAGCTGGAGTCGATGGAACGGGGTCGGACATCTCGGCACCGAACAATAATCGCTGCTGGATTTGGCGATTTTTTAATGTCCGTTTTTTTAGAGTGGCACAGCGGGTGCAAGTAGAGGCCTGATGCTCAGGACCCAAACACTGTAAACACCAGTTGTGTGGGTCCGTGAGAGATATAGGCCGAGCACACCGCTGGCACTTTTTAAAACCCGGTTGAGGGGGCATGAAAGGAAAAACGGCTTCAGCCAAATCGAAGGCCGAGGCTTCGATGGTGGCAGAAGGCCCCGCCGGGGAAAGATTAAATTAAAGAAAAAATGAAGGATTTTTTTTTTTTTTTTTTACAAAAAAGAAAAGAAATAAGATGAAATAATCAAAAGTTTACGCGAGCGGGAAGGCAAAGAGAAAAAAGTTTCAACAGCCGTTGAAAACGCGTCTTCTTAGCTCCGCGGAAACTAAGAAACTGAGGGACTGCGCGCCTCTGTCGGGCGGGAGGGCACTCGCGCGTGCGCGGTGCGGCCGAGCTAGAACTTTCTAAAGTTCTTAGAGTGCAATCACTCTAAAATTGTCCGTACCGGGGCTCCGTCGGTGCCGTCACCCATCAGTCAAGAATATGCTGCCTGCTTGTCCTGGGATAACTGAGGTTTCAGTAGTTTGCTGTGTAAATCTCTGGCAGGCTGCAGTTATGACCCTAAACAGGCATCACTGAAGGTTCTGCAGAACAGCCCTTAATACCTGAAGTCTCTATTCCCCTCCTTGCCACATACCTTCAGATACATCAGTCAGTTGTGGGGTTGTAGCCCGAGAAACCGAGAATCCGCCACTTTCCAGAATTGAGGCTTCTTCATCTGAAAGCTCAGAGTCAGTAATGGCCAGTGCAAGTGCTGTTGTCTTCGCATCCACCTGTTTATAGGAGCAGGTCACAGAAGTTATTGTGTGCATAGTACGTATCACTCTCCACCCCAATATATAATCTAAGAACCCAGAAAAGTATAGTCTGTAAATATGCACAATGCCAATGCTGAGACACCGCACGACTTGCTTCATTCTCACCACAATGAGACACCTACCAATGGCGAAAAGCTGGACAGCTCAGCCTCACTGTCACTGTCTGTCTCTGCCATTGGTTCATCACCTGCCTCTGGTTCTTTCTTCCCCTGTTTATCTGAGGAGGAGGAAAAGAAGAGAGAATCATTGTGAAATCAGAGACTTTCTCAGCAGCATATTAAATAAGGGAGGGAGACTTCTTACAATTCAAAGGTCTAAAAACAGGTGCTGCAGCATGTGGCAGGAATAAATAGAAAAGGCTGGTTCAGATATTCAGGATATGAAATATACACAATTTTAAAACAGTAAGTTATTATTTTCTAGGAGAAATAGACCCCTTAGTCCTCCCTTAGGAGCTAACTCCCCTTTCAAGGATCTTCTGCATCTCTGAATCCACATAGTCAGGAAAGGACCTCCTGTAATCTTCAAATTTTACTTCTATTTACCATGAAAATGAAATAAACAGAGGCCGACTAAGTACTAGAATGATCGGAATGTACATGTTGACAAGTACAGTACAGAGAGCTCTGCAGCTCCCAGTAACTAAAGCAGTCGATGTCCACTGTGGATTCCATGCTATGCCCAAGGAACTTGCTCATTTCTGTTGCTTTAAAGTATCCCAACTGGAATTACAGGGGCTGATTCTCAAGCTGGCCTGCAACAAGGCATCTGGTTTCTTTCCTGGATCCAAAAGTCTTCAGCAAATTAGCTTTGTGACCACATCCATCCAACCTTCCTGCTGGGCCTCCCCCTGGTGGACATTTTTTTGTTTTTTTTTTACATTTCAGAGGGTAAGTCTACTTCCAGATCCGCCTCCTTCTAGTTGTCTGTAGAAACTGGTGAACCAGCAATGTTGTTGTTTTCTTTATCTGGGGGTAAGGGGGGGAGGTATCTTTTGATGTACTTCTCTGCTATTTATTATTATTATTTTTTTATAAAGATAAAGCAGACAGTCCCTTTAATCTAGCCTCTCTCCCATGGTGCTGTCCAGCACTTACACAAAGATCCCCAGCTGAAGGTGCCCTACGAATGTGACATTATTACACTTCTCTTTGGGTGATGTCGGAGCCCCTCCCTGTGCATCCCATCCTTCCTTACTTCTCTTCTCATGCTTGTGATGCAGGGTCTCCTCCCCCTTCATGCTATAATCCAGTTTCATCAGGATGGGTTCCAGGCCAGTGTACATTCTCTGGATCAACTCATGGTATACCACCAGTGGCCACAACAGCACGCTCAGCACTGTGGAGAGATTATCCAAAGACAGAATGATATTCCATTCCTCCTGTTAAATTCTACCATAACATATTAACACAGCAGATGAAGAGCAGAGTCCATCCACTCTGCCCAGTTCTTCCAAACCAAAGAAGCTTGAGGACCTAGAGGATACCTCTTATCTCTTCTCTGTTTCTTTATCATAGCTCAATCTGTATTAATCAATCAACCACCTGTAAGCCAGCACTGTTCTCTGCTGAACCCATGTTTTGGCAACTGACCGAGTCTTGCTGAAATTTGGTATCATGTAAGGGTACGGTAGAGAAGTGGTTCTGGGGGAATTCTGCACCAACCATGTATCGCAGAGTTTGCAGGGGAAGGTGAAACTGTGGTTTAAATGCTGCTGCTGTCATGGCCTCCTTGCACTGCACAGCTCTCTCAGAATGTGATCAGTGCTACTCTCATGAGACTTTGAGAACAGGATTTCAAAGACCACGTTGACTGCAGATTGCAAGAACCAAGCAGTGCAGGAAGGTGTCTGAACCAGGGGGAACTGTAATGTCAAAAAGCAACATCTTCAGCAGAGAGAGAGAAGCTCTAAGAGGTACTTATTGGATAAGCACAGAACTATTGAAAAATATAAGAGAAAGCACTGGATAAACACTACCACCAGTACTACTATTTATCATTTCTATAGTGCTGAAAGGCATACTCAGTGCTGTACATTTAACATTCAATAGACGGTCCCTGCTTAGAAGAGCTTACACTCTAATTTAGACAGACAGGACATCTCAGGGTTGAAGCGTTTCTGGAATTGGTAAAGTTTAAATGGAAGGAGTAGGGCTTAGGTACCCAGGCTAATCAGAGTCTTAGGTCCCTCCCCAGGGCATCCCAGGATGCACTGGGAAGGTGGCCTAAGGCCTTGATTGGCCCAGATACCCAAGGCCTCTCCCATAGGAGGGGCTTAAGTTATCTAGGCCAATCCCCGGTACATCCCAGGATGCACCAGGAAGGGGAAGGCCCAGCCATTTTTGATGAGGTGGACCTGCTGGCAAGAGGGAGTGGGCATCCCTATTGCCGGCTTCTACAATGAGGTACAGGGGAAGGACTGGGGGGTTGCTTGAGCTGGGGGAGGGGGCTCTGAGCTGACACCCCCCAGTCCACTAGGACTGTTTTTTGGGGTCTTATTGGTGGGGTGATGGAAGGGGGAATATTTATGTAGGGTGGGGGGGTGACGAGGGTGGGGGAGTTCAAGTGACCCAGATGCACAACTGGGTTGCCGAGGCAGGAGGGAGCGGGCATCCCTCCTGTCTCTCTGGATGTGTTGATGGCACAGGAGCAGCCATTATTGTCATGGGGGGGGGGGACATGGCTCAGCTCGCTTTTTAATTTTTAATGGGACAGATATTGTGTATAACACATGCACAGCATCTATGCCCATTAAAAAAAGGGTAAATGTTTATATATTAATTTCAAGGCTGAACTATCATTAAGACATGTAAGTGATCGGTCTTGACAAGTCGCTTTTTTTGGATCCCTAAAAGTCATCACTTTTTATTTTGTGCATCGCAAAGCAATGTTAGTGCATCAATCGCTTGGCTAGTTTGCATGGCGTTTTAATATTAAAGAGCTTATTTGTATGGCTGAGTTGCAGAATGAGTGATCGAGAAAAAAAAACAAAACAACAAACACACGGTGAATTATTTTGTGCATCAGGTCCAGGGCTGTGGAGTCGGAGTCGAGGAGTCGGAGTAAATTTCAGGTACCTGGAATCGGAGTCAGAAGTACAAAAAACTGAGGAGTTGGAGTCGGAACATTTATCTTCTGACTCCACAGCCCTGATCAGGTCAGCAAATTCAATTGTCACTTATCCAGTCAAAACCTGTTTAGCGACGATCGTTAGATAATCACTGCCTTTAGTGCATCTAGCCCAAAGTGTGTATATATGTAGGGTGGAGAGCAATCTATAGTTTTATGGTTAGGGCTTCTGAACTTCCTGATTTCATTTGGTAATGTTCAGAGCCTAAGAAGACGTGCAGGTAGCAATTTCTTTAAATTGACATTTACATAGTAACATACCAGATGACGGCAGATAAAGACCCGAATGGTCCATCCAGTCTGCCTAACCTGATTTAATTTAATTTTTTTTTCTTCTTCTTAGCTAATTCTGGGCAAGGATCTAAAGCTCTGCCTGGTACAGTGCATAGGTTCCAACTACTGAAGTCTCTGTCAAAGCTCACTCCAGCCCATCTATACCCTCACAGCCATTGAAGCCCTCCCCAGCCCAGCATTGTGGGGTAAAGACCTAGATCAGCTGCTTTCGCCCACTACTTGTGAGGAATTCAGAAAACGTCTAAAAACTCAACTGTTCCTAAAGTATCTAGACAACTGACCCACTCATCTTCTTTCTCCTCCATAGTGATTCCTCTGTCCTATTAATCTCTTTCTCCTCAACAACGCATTTCCGGTCCTATTAACTCTCCACTCTTCTCTTCCCCCCTCTTAAATTCAATCAATTTGTACCTCGCTTAATCTATTGTAAACTGCATAGAACTTAACAGTATTGCGGTATGTAAACTGTTATTATTGTTATCCTCCCCCAAACAGCCATATACAGACCAGACCGTGCAAGTCTGCCCAGTACTAGCCTTAGTTCTTCAATATGTACTATTATTTTCTGATTCTAGATCCTCTGCGTTCATCCCACGCTTTTTTAAACTCCGTCACCGTTTTCCTCTCCACCACCTCTCTCGGGAGTGCATTCCAGGCATCCACCACCCTCTCTGTAAAGAAGAATTTCCTTACATTGCTCTTGAGTCTCCCACCCATGAAAAATACTGTGTTGCCTCAAGAAGTTGGCACTGCCTGTTATTTGAGGCTGTTTGGCAAATTCGCAGGATATCCTAAATGCACCAAAAATGAAGGACCATAACTTGTAATTCTGGAATGAAAGATTAGGTTTCGTACCTCTGCTAATCTTCCTTCTTGTAAATCTCCTCTGGAGGCTGAACTCGAGGGATCTTGTATGTCTGGTAGCTTCTGCTGCAGGGCTACTAAAACTTGATCCCTCCCCTTTGGGCTACCTGCACGGGAGTTTCCTGTCATGCTCAATTAGTAGAAAAACAAAAAGAGCAGAGATTGCAATGATGATGTACAGGATGCCAAGACTTTATTAAACAATCATAAAACAGTTTGTTTCCAAAAGGACTGATAAGACCGGACCCAACACGGTCCTTGTTTTGAAGAAATATTCCTTCCTCAGGGGTCCAAACGCATGTCAGAACAAAATGACCTGATGGATAACAATTGAATGAAAGCTGGAGACAGCAGTGAATAACCGTTAGTGCTCTTGCGCGATGCAGGACCAAAAGATTTTGTTTGTTTTTTTTCAACCTTTTGGCCCTGCATCACGCAAGAGCACTAACGGTTATTCACTACTGTCTCCAGCTTTCATTCAGTTGTTATCCATCAGGTCATTTTGCTCTGACATGCATTTGGACCCCTGAGGAAGGAATATTTCTTCAAAACACAGACCGTGTTAGGTCCGGTCTTATCAGTCCTTTTGGAAACAAACTGTTTTATGATTGTTTAATAAAGTCTTGGCATCCTGTACATCATCATTGCAATCTCTGCTCTTTTTGTTCTTCGATTTGATATTTGACTGCAGTTAAGTTGGATTTTTTGTTTCTTGTTGCCAGTTAGTAGAAAAGCCAGGTAGATCTATGACAACAGGAAACAGAAGAAAAAAAAAAGAGAGGACGCAGGAAACTCCCACTACCAGTCAATTCTGCTCAAGAAATTATTACACTAAAAACCACGGCCAAAAAAGGCTAACTGTAATCAAACATATAATGTGAACATTATAAAACTTCAAAACATAGGAAATTTATGGAATGTAGCCACAGCCTGAATATCAGAAAGGGCACCCCACCAACCCTTAAACCTGACAAAGGGGAATACGCATGTAGTTCTTAGAGAGGCTGGTCAAAGACAGAAATCTAGCTTACCGGTTACTGAAGAGGAGACCTGCGAATCAGACAAAAAAGATGGGCGGGAGTTCAGCCTCCAGAGGAGATTTACAAGAAGGAAGATTAGCAGAGGTAAGAAACCTAATATTTCATTCTTGTAGAATCCCTCTGGAGGCTGAACTTGTGGGATGTATCAAAGCAGTTCCAAATCTCAAGGGGGAGGGCCCCGATGAGCCCGCCACGAAAACAGAAACGTCAAAGGCCGTATCACCCTTAGCCGCCACATTAAGCTGGTAAAACCTAGAAAAGGAATGAAGGGAAGCCCCGACAAATCTCCTCAGGCGAGACTGCATGAGATTCAGCCCACGAGGAAACCATTCCTCTAGTAGAGTGAGCCTTCACCCCAAAGGGAGACTTCTTCCCCGCCGCCATATAGGCAGCAGAATTGGCCTCACGTATCCAATGCAAAACAGTAGCCTTGGAAGCAGGCTGACTCTGACGCGCGAGCCCTGCCAGGACATTATGTATTCATTACTTATTGGAATATTTCATTACTTATTGGAATATTTCATTTCTATCTCTATCTCTACCTCTGTCTTTTTATTTTTCTTCAGGTACTTTAGTTAGATTGTAAGCCTTTGGGACAGTTAGGAAATTTCCAAGTACCTATCTTATTTATTTAGTTTTTATTTATTGTATCTTTAATGCATCATTTTTGTAAACCGCTTAGAAACCTCACGGTTATTAGTGGTATATAAGAATTAAATTAAATTAAAAATTAAACCGATGGACCGACAGATGGAAGACGTCAGTGGCCTCTAGGTATCTCAAAGGAGACGCTGTCCTGAGACTTGGAACCCGAAGGAACAAAGGCTGTCAGACGAACTTCCTGGTTGATGTGGAAAGTGAAACCACTTTCGGAAGAAAAGAAGGCACATCCTCAAAATCACTGCAGACTCTGTGATGCGAAGAAAAGGATCACTGCACGATAAAGCCTGAAGCTCTGACACTCGCTGTGCTGATGTGACCGCCACCAGGAAGATGGGCTTAATGGCAAGATCTTTCAGAGATATCCCATCCAGGGGTTCATAGGGTGGACGAGTCAGAGAGCATAGGACCAAATTCAGATTCCACGGCGGGCAAGGCAGTCACAAGGGAGGCCTCAGCCTCCCGGCTTCCGTCAAGAACCGGACATCTGGGTGAGAAGCCAGAGAACCCCTGAACAAAGAGGGACCTAAACAGGAGAGTCCCGCAATCTGAACACGTAGAGAAGAGACAGCCAGACCCTTCCTGAGGCCAGCCTACAGGAAGTCCAGAACATAAACCACCGACTTTACCAAAGAGTCCACCTGAACCTCCACACAAGCCTGAAAACACCTCAAGGCTTTCGAGTAAGGCTGATACAGTCTATTTCCGCTTGCTCTATAGGAGCGTGGCGATAACCGCAGAGGAATAATCCCTGGTTATTAGGGCTGACCGCTCAAGCGTCAGGCTGTAAGACCAAAGCAGTCCGGATCTTGAAATGCAATCGGCCCCTGCGTGAGCAACCTCCGATGGCAAGGAAGACACAGACCCCTCCCGAGGACAACCTCACAAGGTCTGCGTACCAAGGTCTCCTGAGCCAGTCCAGAGCCACAAGGATCCCATTGTAGCAGAATCAAAAAGATGCGTCCTGACAAAATCCAGTCTTCTGTCCTGAACATCCTTCAGGACAACACCTCCAACTGAGGGCAAAGAGGTATGTTTAGAGACCCAAGCCACCACCGAATCCACCCTCGGCGGGACTAAGCGCTTAGAAAATTCCAATGCCATGAGATACAATTTGGCCCTAGCGCACTTCAGGGGACCCTCTGGGGCCTCCCAAACCTCCAAGAGCATTTCCGCCAAGTCCTTGTGATCTGGAAATGCAGCGGAAAGCGGGGGCTTAAACTCATGATGGAACACTCTGCCTGAACCGCTGAGTCTTGAAGTAATGCTGCTTATTTTACCTCATTGGAATGACTACGAGACAGCATTGTATTTTCCAAAACAGACAATATTTTTATTGTTAGTATAAAGACTTACAAAATTACAGCAGCAAAGGCATAGCAGAAATAAATATATTGTCAGTTCAGAATATGCAATGGAGAGTAGAACTTACACTGATATGCCTAGCAGGGGCTTGCACTACCCCACTGACATAAGCAAGTGAATCTCTCTGGCTCTACCTGTGATGCATGTTTTTTTTTATAGAGAAATTCTTCCTTTGTTCCAAAAAGCACATCCCCAAACTCTGGTCATGTATTTCCCTATTGGTACAAAAATGTATACCTAACTATTCCTCCCCCAGTCCACGCCTCTCTCCCTTCCCCCCCCCCCCCAGGAGGGGGACCCAAACAGAAACAGAGAATTCTTCGTGAACTTTCTTCCTCCAGCTCTGAGATCCTTATCACCTTGCAGATGCTAATTTGTGGTTTTACAATGCTGTACATCTTCAGGATGGCGTCCTTGTAGATAGTCTTATGCAGAAAGTTGGCAAGGGTGACCTTTCAGCACCCCAGCTGTGCCTGGTTCCCATAACTCGCTTTAGAGACAGGCAGCAAATGTCCAGTCTGGTTAAAAGTGCTGTCTTGATACCAGCCTCCTTCATCGCTCTACTCCCCCGTCATCCTGCAGGGATTGTTGCTTGTTATAAATGTTTTATGGTTTTCCAGGGTGTCTTGCATATGTGAAGTCATACAGCACTGATAGCAGCTCAGCAGAACCTTGGAGAAGTATCCTCCCAGCAGGGAATGGAGGCAAGAACTTTTCAGCAAAGGCCAGCTGGGTTAGCATTTCAAAGGATACATGTGTTCACAGACAGCAAGGTACAGGCTGGGCCATCTGGTTAGCTTGTAAAAGAAAGCTGGTTTAGGCTATGGGAAAATATATGTTAAAAATGTCTGTAGTGTCCAGCATACACAAGTTAGGCCAGTATGTCCAGGTTATCCATCTCAGTCTGAATCAAGTTTCAATGTCCACAGGGACTCAGAGATAAGATCAGGAAGGCGGCTAGACTTAAAGAGCCTGCATATTGTCTGATCCTCTCACAGAACGCAGAAATCAGCGTTCTGGGAATCTTTGAGATCTGCTAAGCTAGCCACATCTGCGGACCTCGCTGAAGATCCGTGCGACAGCAACGGCATAAAAATTGATGCAGGCACTGAGGCAATAGCGGGGAGCTACCGCTGGCATTCAGGTGGACCAGCAAAGGAGCAAATGGACATGCTGGAATCCAAAGGCTGAACAGACTGCCGCACCAGAGTCTGAGAGGGAGAGACAGGCATAGCCCTTTTTCCCATGAAAGCTGGATACATCATATCCACAAATCCGGCGGAATTTAATCCCCAGCAGCTGGAGCCGATCTGCGGGACTCAGATTTGGAATGTTCAGAAGACTTATGAGAATTTTTCCCCAGAACTGCGCTTGCGTTTCGCAAAAGCGCCCTCCTCGCCCAATTTTGGCGCCCCGGACACTGGAATCGCGTCACTGGTGAAATCAGTTGAAAGCAGGGCCTCTCCAGAGAATAGTGCAGAATCCACGCACGGTTCACGCCCCTCACGGGCTGCGGTGCACAGAATACACGGCTGCGAATCTGCAAGCCATCCACCGTATTTACGGCATGAATCCATGCCATCCTGTTCTGAGGTAGCCATCTGTGAAGTTTGGAGCAAAATCGAAGCTTCTAAGTCAAAAAAACTTTAAAGAAAATCCAAGATGGCCACCGCAGGTGCTGATTTTGCATTAAAAACGCCTGGGAAAAACACAGGAAATCGCGAAAAACAGCAATTTTAGGATTTTACAGATGGGGGGGCGGGTTCCAGGGCATGCAGGGAAACTACCCAAAACCCCGATTTCAGCACCCCCAAAATCGACAAACTCTGTGACTCACAGACACCACAGAGAGCTGTGCTGTAATGAAAGTCTATGGCAGCCTGCAATACACAGTACAAGCAATAATAATAATAATAATAATAATAACTTTATTTTTGTATACCGCAATACCACAAAACAGTTCAGAGCGGTTTACAGGATAAGAGACTGTACATTAACAGTGAAGTTACATCAAGGTTACAGCGAAGTTAACATCGAGGTTACAGCATATCAAGAAGACAGTTCAGGGCGATTTATACAATGTAGGTGCAGAGAGTTAGTTAGCAATTATATGGTATAAACCAGTGATAATTACAAAAATGATCCAGTAACTGTTGCATGGGGGGAGGGGAAGGGAGAGGGAGATAGGCAAGGGATTATTAGTTCGGTAGGGGAGGAGCGGGGGTTAGAGGAATTTGTCAAAGAGGTATGTTTTGAGCGATTTCCTGAACGATTGATAAGTAGGGGCAAGAGAGATGAGAGTGGACAGGCAGTCATTCCATTTGCCAGCCTGGAAGGAGAGGGTCCTGTCGAAGAATCTTTTGTGGATGCATCCTTTTGGGGAGGGGTAGGCAAACAGGTGTGCATTACGTGTACGGTTAGAACCTGGGAAGGTGAAGTGGCGTGACAGATATATCAGGGCTGAGCCAGTTAGGGTTTTGAAGCAGAGGCAGGCGAATTTGAAGATGATCCTTGCTTCGAACGGTAGCCAGTGAAGTTTCCTGTAGAAAGGGCTGATGTGGTCTGATTTTTTGAGCCCGTAGATGAGGCGGACGGCGGTGTTCTGGATAAGTCGTAGTCGTTTAGTGGTTTTCTTGTAGGAGCCCAGGTATATGATATTGCAGTAATCCAGGGAGTTTAGAATTAAGGATTGGACCAGCAAACTGAAGGTGGGGAAATCAAAGTAATGTTTGATGGAGCGGAGTTTCCAAAGGGTGGAAAAGCATTTTTTGATCTGGGTGTTAGTGTGATCTTCTAGAGTGAGGCATCGGTCCAATATGACTCCGAGGATTTTTATGGTAGAGTTGATTGGATACGTTAAACCATTGAGTTGCAGGGTGGTGGACGTTAGTTTGTGGTTGGGACTTGCAAGGAAGAACTTGGTTTTTTCTGGGTTTAGTTTCAGTTTGAAGCAAGTGGTCCAGTTTTCTACCATGGTGAGGACCGTAGAGATGTATTGTTCTGTCTCATATGACAGTGAGGTGATGGGTATGATGATTGTAATGTCATCTGCGTAAATGTAGGATTTCAGGTTACGGTTCGATAACATGTGACCCAGAGATGCCATGTAAATATTGAATAGTGACGGGGATAGGGGGGAGCCTTGGGGGACTCCACAGGGGTTGCTCCATGTATGGGAGAAGGTTCCGTCATTGTGGACTTGGTAGGTTCGGTTTTTTAGGAAGCCTGTGAGCCAGGTTAGTACTTGTCCGGAGATGCCTATGGAGTCGAGGCAGCTAATCAGAATGTCATGGTCTACTAGGTCGAAGGCACTGCTGAGGTCGAACTGGAGTAGCAGTGCGCTGTTTCCCAGTGAGAATAGTTGGAGGAGGTGATTGGTTAGTGAGGCTAGCACAGTTTCCGTACTGTAATTGGTGCGGAATCCAGACTGGGAGTCATGGAGGATGTTAAATTTCTCTAGGTAAGACGTGAGATGGTGATTGACAAGTCCTTCCATGATTTTTAGGAAGAGAGGAATATTGGCTATGGGTCTGTAGTTGGAGGTTACAGAGGGGGATTCTTTAGGGTTTTTAATTATTGGAGATAAGAGGATGTGTCCAAGTTCCAGTGGGAAGTGGCCGGTTGACATGCACAGGGTGATCCAGTTGAAGAGTTCTGCTTTGAAGGGGAGGGGGGCAGTTTTCATGATGGTTGGAGGGCAGTTATCTAGTAGGCAGTTGGATTTGGAATCAGTACCTCAGGAGTTGATTAAACTGGATTTTTCAGGTCTTCTGACCGCCTCACCTTCTCTGTCACCACAGATCACGATCACCAGGACCCCTCAAGGAAATTAGGGAAGACACATGGTCCGGTTCCGATCCCGGCATACCTCCACAGAAACTGCAGCAGCCTGCGCTCTACCCCTTTGCAGACGAACCGGGGGAGAGATGGCTCCTGATCCCGGAGACCTGATCCAATCTTCAGGCTGTCTAGAGGGCTTACTGCAGTTTAAGCTCACAGAGCACCCTCCAGAAGCAGACAAAATGTAAAATGTCTGCGATCTCCCGCCAAAGGATCACTTGCACAGAGTTGATCCGCAGAACGTGGGCAAACTCATGAAATAAATTAAAAAAAGACTAGGAATTGAAAACAAATCATGAGACGAGCAGAAGAGACTGATTTCAACCATGCAGAGAAGCTGCAGGTACAAAACTGGGCATGACAGGAAACTCCCAGGCAGGTAGCCCAAAGGGGAGGGATCAAGTTTTAGTAGCCCTACAGCAGAAGTTACCACACATACAAGATCCCTCGAGTTCAGCCTCCAGAGGGATTGTACAAGAAATAGCATGAATATTTTCAGTGTGTGTTTTATCAGATTAAAGTGAAGCTTTTAAACTGGGCAGGCCAGGTGGGCCTGCTTGTATGTTAACAGAAAATGGATATGTTCTTAGTTGTTGGTCACATAAGTAAGGTATTCATAGCTAAGAGCACGCAAGACCTACATAGGAAGACTGAAAGCAATCATTGGATGACTTTATTCTATCTAAAACTATAAATATGTTAAATGTTTTCTCTCATTTATAGATTTTGGCAAAAAGAAGATGGCTCACTGTACAAAGTTGTGTCTACCATTTCAGTCCCTCCAAACTGGTCACCTACCCTCCCCGGGCTCAGAATTAGATGGATATCGGATCACCACTACCAGGTGACAGGCCTCAACACATTTACAGAACCAGGCCTCAGAACACTTACAGAACCAGATATGGTGGCCCTGATCCACTAACCATGGGATGGGATATGAGAACAACAGACCTTACAATATACTTCCCAAGTGCTGAGGAGTGAGACCCAAAGCAGCCTAGGTGTACAATACTCACAGATAATGTAAGATATCATGATGCCAGGAATATAGTGTCCAACCACTACCAGGCTCAGGCATCCCGAACAGACGTGAGCACAGAACTGAGGGGAGAAAATGAAGATCAAATAAGCAGGGAGGGGGTGGGGGGTTAAGGCATTTGGTACACTGCCTTTCTGTGGTACAATCAAAGTGGTTTACAGATCATATACAAGTTCTGTCTCTAGCATTAATGGGCTCTCAAGTAGTGAAGATGATGTCAAATAGACCCTTTCCTTCTGAGCAACATTACAATAGATTTATATTTGTAGACTGCAAAACCTTACGGATCGATGCAGTTCACAAAAAGAGTAAAACTGGACATTTCCAGTGATCTACAAAACTTGTTATAAAATCGTATTAGTGCTCTAGAAATGTTGTAAACGCAAAGATGCATCTACAGCCTACATTACACATGTACAATATCTGTCCCACAAAAAAAAAGAAAAGTAATCCCCCCACCCCTGATGATGACGGCTTTCTCCGACGAACCAACACCACAAACCTGGAACAGGAGTGGGACTTTGGTGGCAGTAGGGAGTGGGCATCCCTCCTGCCGTTTTTTCTTCCGCAGGCAAGGTGGGGTTGGCATGGCAGGAGGATGTGGGCATTCCCCCTGCTGTTTTTGCTGGCATGAGGGGAGGGCGGTGGAAGGTTCCCGGTGCCAATTCTCCGAGGAGTGCCATCACGGGCGGGGGTGGGGCAGATATAGTGCATGGGGAAGCCATGTTAGAGCATCAATCACTTTACAAGTTTATATGGCATTTTAATATTAATCAGCTTATTTGCATGGTCGGATCGTGCAGAAAACCATGCAGTGAGCGATAGTCACTAAAGCTGTTAAAACAGGTTTAGCAACAATCGCTGGCTGTAGTGCATCAGGGCCTAAGCTCGGTGAAGACTCGAACTTACCTTTCCAGGATGCTGTCTTTTATACTGCAGCATCTCTTGTAGGTACAGCCTGCATGTGATCCAGCTCTCAGCCAGGCAGTGACATAGCTCAGGGAAACTAAGCAGCCGAGGTGTCGCTTCACCAACTGCCAAGGCTCCACCCTCACTGTAAAAAGAAACAAGAGAAGAAAGTAACATTTGAGCTATGTTTTTACAGTATAATCCTGGTCAGAGGGGCTCACAACCAAAAATACTATATACTTTACTGCTGTACACAAGAGGACTTGGGCTAAGAGTCAGAAACCAAAACAAGAGACTCATGTGCATTCACAGAACAACTGCCAAAAAAAAAAGTAGATAAGGAAATCTGCCCAAATGCAATACTGGCTGAGGATGTGAGAAAGAAAAAACTTGAGAGGTAGAGGTGTTCATGAAATGAAAGGAAGGTGGAGAAAAAAAGCACAAGTGTGACACATTTTCCTCTCTCCCCCCATGCTGGTACCATGCCATCATCTCTCTTGCCGTCCCCACCGCCACTCTTGCCAAACACACCAAAGGACACACCAGCAGTGAGAGAGAGGATTATGCCACGACTGAGCTCTGCATCTGCAAAGGTACAACGGGTAGAACACTGCTGAGGTAGCTGGTGGAAAACCGCAAACCTTGCCAGGTGATGATCTCCCCAAAGATGTTCAGAAACTCCCGTGCACAGCTCGGTAGCTCCTTCATGAGCCATTGATGCTGGTACTCTGAGTAGTATCATATCACACATGCCACAAGTGCTGGCAGTAGAAGCTGAGGAAGATGCTACTGATTCCCCTAATCACAGATGACCCTGCACCTGAGTAATGCAACCTTCTTTCAAGAGAAAACAAAGATACTTATAGGTGGAATTAATCAAGAAACAGTTTGGGGGAAACTCTTTTCCAAAGGTAAATGATTGTCCTTTGCCAGACAGTGAACTCTGGCTTAGTTTTCAAGTAGTTACTACTGACTTTGTCAGAAAATTGGTAACTAGTGTTAACTCTAAACTATGTAAGTTAGATATTTTAAATCATCCTGTGTTGAGAACTTTAGGGGGGAAGTGTTATTGATGCTTTTGTATGTATGATTAATTTGTCTTTGACTGAAGGGATCTTGCCTGCATTGTTAAAGGTGGCTAGAGAAACCAGTACTCAAAAACTCCATGCTAGATAAAGACAGTTATTGGGAATTATCATCCAATCTATTCGTTACCATATTAAGTAGTCTATGAGCAAATGCTGGATTTGTGTCAACTCATGCAATTTTGGACAATTATTAATTTGGTATAAGAACATAAGCAATGCTTCCGCTGGGTCAGACCTGAGGTCCATCGTGCCCAGCAGTCCGCTCACGCGGTGGCCCAACAGGTCCAGGACCTGTGCAGTAATCCTCTATCTATACCCCTCCATCCCTTTTTCCAGTAGGAAATTGTCCAATCCCTTCTTAAACCCCAGTACCGTACTCTGCCCTATAACATCCTCTGGAAGCGCATTCCAGGTGTCTACCACATGTTGGGTAAAAAATAACTTCCTAGTATTTGTTTTGAATCTGTCCCCTATCAACTTTTCCGAGTGCCCTCTTGTTCTTTTATTTTTCGAAAGTTTGAAGAATCTGTCCTTCTCTACTCTCTCTATGCCCTTCATGATCTTATAAGTCTCTATCATATCCCCTCTAAGTCTCTTCTTCTCCAGGGAAAAGAGACCCAGCTTCTCCAATTCTCAATTTAAGATAGTTTCACGACATGGAGATCTTGCTAATATCACTCCTTGATATGATATGAGCTGGGTTTGATAAAGGACAATGCATAGGTTTCAAAATGGGGAGAGCCATGGCACCCCCAAAAATCCTCATCGCAACGCTGCACCTGCTGAACACATAAAAACAAACCACATAACTAGAAGTGACATTAGAAATGGGCAGAACCAGCAGCAGCGAGGAGGAGGAGGAGGAACAATGCGACCCTGCAGTTTCTTTTTCTTATTTTGCCACCCTGCTAGTCTGGATAAGTGGTCAGTAGGTGTATCGGGTGGGAGAGTGATGAAAGGGTAGATGTGAATCGCTTGTTTACTCTTTCCAAAAACATTAGGACTAGGGGGCATATGATGAAGCTACTAAGTAGTAGATTTAAAACAAACTGAAGAAAATATTGCTTCACACAATGTGTAATTACACTCTGGAATTTATTGCTGGAGAATGTAGTGAAATTAGTTAGCTTAGCGGGGTTTAAAAAAAGTTTGGATAGTTTCCTAAAAGAGAAGTCCATAGGCCATTATTGAGATGGCTTGGGGAAATCCACTACTAGGATAACTTTATCCTATGCCCTCTCATTCCAGACCTTCCTTTCAAATGAAAGAGACTCTACTCATGCACATTTTACACCACGTGGGTATTTAAAAGTTACTATCATATCTCCTCTCTCCTGCATTTCCTTTAAAGTATACATACTGAGATTTTATTTATTTATACAAATTTCACAATTTACAAGCTTACACTTGTTCAAGAAAATAGATTATTGCAATAAAAAAACTTTCCAGAAATATAATCAACTACTCAGCAAGCTTCTATTTCAGCCTCAAAGTAAATAAGAAATAACCTAAAGTTGGGGGAGACAAGACTTACAAGTAATCTTTCAGGGGTTAAGGAAATACAGGAAAATTCTTAATTGGACTAAGGCAGAGCACCACTTTACTTCTGCGTCAAATTATACATCTAAAGGAGTAGATACAGCTATAGGAGTTGGAGCCTGTCTTGATTCCAGCAAATTCTTTAAATGTTCTGGGTCTTGAAAAACATAAGTTGTCTCCAAAATCTTAATAATACATTTACATGGAAATTGAAGGAAAAAAATTCCTTTGAGAGCCAAAACTTGGAATTTAAGAGCTAAAAAAGCCTTTCTTTCAATTGTGTGGCTCTACAAAAGTCAAGAAAAATCATGACTGAATGACCCAGAAACTTCACATCTTTAAATTGAAAAAACAAATGAAGCATTTAATACTCATATGGATTTGGGGTGGGGAGGGGGATTCTTGGTTTTCCACTAATAATATATTTATGAATGACATAAGATATTATTTTCTTGTGGTATATTTTAGTTGTATATGAATTTGGGAGGGGGGTGGGTGTTAAATCTTCTTGTTGTATGATATTGTAGATTTTCAAGTCTTATTGTACTATAATTGTTTGATATTTATTGTACACTTGATGTAATAATAATAATAATAACAGTTTATATACCGCAGGACCATGAAGTTCTATGCAGTTTACAATTTTTAGAAATGTTACAGATGTAAGTTATAAAATGAATAAAGAAATAAAAAAAAAAACCAACATAAAACAAATGAAGAATCCAATTTCTATTGTACTCTAATCTAATCTAATCCTTAGGTTTGTATACCGCATCATCTCCACGTTCGTAGAGCCCGACACGGTTTACAGTAGGAGAAATAGGAAGGAACTATAACAGAGGGTTAGAGGTAGAAGTGTGAAGAAAATTTAGAGGACTTGGAATGCCAAGATATAAGAGTTTCCTTGATTCCTAAGTTGGAGGGAGACTTACATTTTTTGAGAAAAGCCAGGTTTTCAGATGTTTGCGGAAAACTTGGAGAGAGCTCAAGTTCCGAAGAGGGGAGGTAAGGTTGTTCCAAAGCTCAGTGATTTTGAAGTGGAGGGAGGTCCCTAGCTTTCCTGTGTGGGAAATGCCTTTTAGCGAGGGGAAGGATAGTTTTAATTTGTGGGAGGATCTGGTGGTATTAGGGTTTGAGGAATTCCAAGAAAGAGGGATAAAGGGAGGGAGGATACCATATAGGATTCTGAAAGTTAAACAGGCGCATTTATAGTGGACCCTGGCGATTATCGGAAGCCAGTGGAGCTTGGCCAGGAGCGGGGAGACATGGTCAAATTTACTTTTAGCGAAGATGAGCTTGGCCGCGGCATTCTAGATCCGTTGGAGTCTGTGGAGGTTTTTCTTAGTTAGGCTTAAGTAGATAGAGTTGCAATAGTCCAATCTGGAGAGGATGATGGATTGGACAAGAAGGGTAAAATGTTTTAATGGAAGCAGGATCTAACTTTCCTCAGCATGTGAAGGCTGAAAAAGCATTTTTTTTTACCAAGGATTGGAGATGGTCATTGAAGGACAATGTGGAATCAATGATGATGCCCAAGACCTTGCTCGAGAACTCAAGCTGCAGAGAGGAGCCAGAGGGTAGTGGGATGGAGATGGGTAGGTGATCTAGTTTTGGACTGAGCCAAAGAAGTCTTGTTTTGGACTCATTCAATTTCATTTGCACAGTGTGGGCCCAGGATTTTAGGTTCATTATACAAGAGGATATGTTCTTAGACAGGTCGGTGAGGTTCGAATCGGTCTCGAGGAGGACGAGGATGTCGTCTGCATAAGTGTAAATTGTTTCAAGGGGGAATAGGTGGAGGAGTTTTAGGGAGGACATATAGATGTTGAAAAGGATAGGGGATAGTGGAGAGCCTTGCGGGACTCCACAATTCGGTTTCCAGGGGGAGGATGAGGTGCCATTCATGTTAACAATGTATGAACGAGAGCGGAGGAATTTAGAGAACCAACCTAGGACTATGGAGTTGATACCTATCTCAGAGAGTTGGTAAACAAGAATATCATGGTGAACAACGTCGAAAGCAGCAGAAAGGTCAAATTGTAGGAGGATGGTGAACTTGTTTCGAGAGTGAAGTTGTTGAACCCTTGAAATCAAGGAAGACAGTAGGGATTCGGTGCTGAAGTTAGGACGAAAGCCATATTGATAGGGTAAAAGAATAGAGAATCTCTCAAAGTATGATGAGAGTTGGGAAGAAATGATGGACTCTAGCATCTTGGTTAGGAGAGGGATATTTGCAATTGGACGATAGCTGGATGGTATGGAAGGGTCAAGGTCAGATTTTTTCAGTAGTGGGGTCAAGGCGATATGACCCATTTCTGGGGAGAAATGGCCCGACTGAAGGGCGGAGTTTATGAGAATGGTGATAGATGAAATAGCCTGAGCGGGAATGTTCTCGTATAGGTAGGAGGGGAATGGGTCAAAGGAGCAATTACTCTAAAGCAAAAGTTGCAATAAGGGTTGCTTTAATCACTACAGAGCCCGAGTCATCCAAGAAACCAGTAAGATCAAAACTGTCTCCCGCTTTCTGCTCGTTAGCTGTTTGTATTATTGGACTTCCAGAGTTAATATACTGCCAATGCATCTGGGAGACTGTTCCACGCATCTACCACCCTTTCCGTAAAAAAGTATTTCCTCAGATTACTCCAGAGCCTATCACCTCTTAACTTCATCCTATGCTCTCTCATTGCTGAGTTTCCTTTCAAATGAAAGAGATTTGCCTCATGCACATTTACATTACGTAGATATTTAAATGTCTCTATCATATCTCCCCTCTTCCGTCCTTCCTCCAAAGTATATAGATTGAGATCTTTAAGTCTTTCTCCATATGCCTTATGACGAAGACCACACACCATTTTAGTAGCCTTACTCTCGACCGACTCCATCCTTTTTATATCTTTTTGAAGGTGCGGCCTCCAGAATTGTACACAATACTCTAAATGAAGTCTCACCAAAGTCTTATACAGGGGCATCAATACCTCTCTATAATTGAAAGGGGATAGATTTCGTACAAACGTAAGGAAGTTCTTCTTCACTCAGAGAGTGGCAGAAAACTGGAACGCTCTTCCAGAGTTTATCATAGGGGAACACATCCTCCAGAGATTCAAGACTAAGTTAGACAAGCTCCTGCTTAACAAGGACGTACGCTGGTAGGGCTAGTGTCAGTTTGGGCGCTGGTCTTTGATCAGAGGGCTGCCGCGTGAGCAGACTGCTGGGCATGATGGACCTCTAGTCTGACTCAGCAGCGGCAATTCTTATGTTCTCCTTTTTCCTAGTAGCCATACCTCTTCCTATGTGCCTTAGCATCCTTCTAGCTTTCGCCGTCATCTTTTCAACCTGTTTGGCCACCTTAAGATCATCACATACAAACACACCCAAGTCCCGCTCTTCTGTCGTGCACATAAGTTCTTCACCCCCTAAACTGTACCGCCCCCTTGGGTTTTTGCAGCCCAAATGCATGACCTTGCATTTCTTAGCATTAAATTTTAGCTGCTAAATTTTAGACCATTCTTCAAGCTTCCCTAGGTTTTTCTTCATGTTATTCACACCATCCGGCGTGTCTACTCTATTGCAGATTTTGGTATCATCCGCAAAGAGGCAAATCTTATCTGACAACCCTTCAGCAATATCGTTTATAAAAATGTTAAAAAGAACAGGCCCAAGAACAAAACCTTGTGACACACTACTGGTAACATCCCTTTCCTCAGAGCGATCTCCATTGATGTCTACCCTCTGTCGCCTTCCACTCAACCAGTTCTTCACCCAGCCCGTCACTTTGGGACCCATCCCGAGGGCACTTAGTTTATTTGTTAGATGTCTGTGTGGAACACTGTCAAAGGCTTTGCTAAAATCTAAATACACCACATCTAGCGCACATCCTCTAGCCAATTCTCTTGTCACCCAGCCAAAGAAATTGATCAGATTTGTCTGACAAGACCTACTTCTAGAGTTGATAATAAAAGGATACTATTAATATAATGTGGGGAAGAACAGAGAGGTTGTGCAGGTTGATAGGGAATTAAAATATGGAATAGAAATAAAGGAAAATCTAATGCAAGTGTATTATACACTATTCAGATCCATATTCTCTCAGTCAAAGCCTCCCAAAACAACTCTTTCACACCCCCCCTAATACCCTTCCCATCCCTCAGACCCTCATGCTTTCTTCAGAATTGAAGTGACTGCACTATTCAAAACATTCCTTTTTGAATATTCAATAAGAACATAAGAATTGCCGCTGCTAGGTCAGACCAGTGGTCCATCATGCCCAGCAGTCCGCTCACGCGGTGGCCCTCTGGTCAAAGACCAGCGCCCTAACTGAGAATAGCCCTACCAGCGTATGTCCTTGTTCAGCAGGAACTTGTCTAACTTTCTCTTGAATCCCTGGAGTGTGTTTTCCCCTATAACAGCCTCTGGAAGAGCGTTCCCAGTTTTCTACCACTCTCTGGGTGAAGAACTTCCTTACGTTTGTACGGAATCGATCCCCTTTTAACTTCAGAGAGTGCCCTCTCGTTCTCCCTACCTTGGAGAGGGTGAACAACCTGTCCTTATCTATTAAGTCTATCCCCTTCAGTACCTTGAATGTTTCGATCATGTCCCCTCTAAAATTTAAACAAATCTATTCTAGTCTGGAACGCATTGTAGGAGCTTGTAGGGACGAAGTTCAGACCCATCTTTAGTACATTCAATTCATCATTTGACAGGCTGGTTTAAGACAAATTAAAGATGGGAATTTCATCATCTCCTTCTGTGTCCAGGTCCTGTATTGCTTCCAGCTCTCTCTTTGGTAGAATGTTCGTCCCCTCATAGATCTGTTGTTCATGTGACGTCAACACGCTGCCCATTTTTCAGCTTACATATTCACTTTCGTTTTCAGGCGCATCTCCACTCAGCAGCGATTCTCGAGTTCCTGTGGTGTTTTTTTCAAGATTGGTAAGACCCTTTGGTTTCATTTTTATGGTTTCATTTTTTATGCGTATGGCTCCAGCCTTTCTGTTACTTTTTTAATGTTTTTCTATTTACATTGTTCACACTGCCTCTTTTTGTTTTGTTTTTTTTAGTGCTTTGCTTGAATATTGTTGCCAGGCAGTAGGATTTGTTTAGCATGTACCGCAAGGTAATTTAAGTATGCTTTTGGTATCTTTTGTGGTGCTTATCCTTCTTTTCATCCTGGCTTTTAGCTTTTTTCTTTTGTTTTTTTTGTCTTTTTGCCATGTTCTCTGTTTGAGTGTATACCGTATTTTTCGCTCCATAAGACGCACCTTAGATTTAGAGTAGGAAAACCAGAAAAAAAAACATTCTGGACCAAATTGTGTACTATATATACCAGGCTCTGCACCCTGTCTCCCCTTCCCTGCCAGGCTGTTCATTTCATTTTTCATATATACACAATACACCACAGCAGATATAAATTATCATAACTGACACATTTTGATCACTAAATTGAAAATAAAATAATTTTTCCTACTTTTGTTGTCTGGTGATTTCTTGAGTCTCCTTCCTTCCTTTCTTCACGCAGGCCCAAGAATTGTCCCTTTCTATTCCCTTCCTCCCATGTCCCAAGTTCGTGCCCCTTCCCACTCACTGCCTTCCAGCCTTTGTTCTTTGACCAACTTCCCTCCCATGTCCCGAGTTTGTGCCCCCTCACTGCCTTCTAGCCTTTGTCCTTCATTCTCCCTCCCTCCCATGTCCCGAGATCGTGCCCCCTCACTGCCTTCTAGCCTTTGTCCTTCGTTCTCCCTCCCTCCCATGTCCCGAGTTCATGCCTTCTTGCCCTCATTGCCTTCCAGCCTTTGTCCTTCGTCCTCCCTGCTGCACTGGAAACTGCCTTCCTCCACCCCTGCGCGCTGAAACCTGCCTACTCTCCATCGATTCCTCCTCCTCCGGCCCTGGTCCGCCACCGCTATGCTGCAACTCAAAGAAGGGAAGGGCCAGTGTACAGCGATTGCATGTTGCCGGCCCACAAGCCTTCGCCCGACGTCAGAACTGACGTCAGTTCTGATGTTGGGAGAAGGCTTGTGGGCCAGCAATGGGCAATTGCTGCACGCTGGCCCTTCCCTTCCCTTCTCTGAGTTGTGGAGCAGCGGCGGGCAGCAGTCAGCCCGAGTATCCCCAACGAATGGGTCATTTTAAAAAGGTACACTGGAGTGGGTGGGGAGTGTTTTAAAAAAGTTACCTTTGCTTCATAAAATGCACTGAAATTTCCACTCAGTTTTGGATGGAAAAAAAATGCGTCTTATGAAGCGAAAAATACGGTACTTCTTGTGTGTTTTATTTTCAGTTGGCATTTGTTTCAATTGGTTTTTATGGGTCTTTCCTTTTCTTGGAAGTTTTTATATTGCAATGGATATTTATCGATTGATTGATTAATTAATTTATTTTTTAGTCCAGATTTTGGCTTGATTTTTTAAAAAATTTGGCGCCATCTACTGGGTAGGTTTGGGTTTATTTCTGTTATTTTTACCTTAGATCACAGGTGTCAAACTCAAGGCCCACGGGCCAAACTCGGCCCGCCTGCTCATTTTATGCAGCCCATGGTCCTATGCCTCCAGTGTTATCTTGTGGCTGGCTCCTTCCTTCTCACAGCTGCAGTGTGCACGAAGCCGCATGCAGCGTCTCTTCACGTATACCATGCCTCATCCAGAAGCATTCCCTCTGACGTTGCGACGCCAGAGAGAAGGCTTCCGGTTAAGGCGCAGGACGCATGAGGAGCCGATACACAGGGACGGGGTCTGGGGCAGAGATTAGGCAGGGTCTGGCCCACGACTTAGTCTGTGTTTTGGATTTTGGCCCCTTAATGTGATTGAGTTTGACACCCCTGCCTTAGATCATCTCTGCTGTATTCACTCTCTATGATTTTCCCTTGGATCATTCTTGCTTTACTCATATGATATTATTATTTTAAGGTATCCACATTCCATAAATGTATTTATTATTTTATTCTCTTATTATGTATTTATCATTTTTTCATCATATCAGTTCATTGTGGTTTAAGATGCTATTTATATGTACACTTTAGTTATATTTTTAGGGTACATATTTTTAGAGTACATAACCTCTGGTACATATTGCATATCATTTGTATGTTTGTATTTTTATGGTTCATTTTCATTGTGCTGTTTTGTTCTCTTAGGCTTTTCTTTACACCCCTGAGGAAGGCCCTTTGGCCGAAACACGGACCGTGTTGGGGTCCAGTGTACATTACAATACGAAGGTCTGGGGTCCAGTATATGTTTCATTACAAAGGACTTATTTATGCCTGTCACATTCTGTGCATATGTTATATATGTGTACTTGTAGTTTTAAATTTTAAATTTTAAATTTGTTAATCAATAATAATAAAACCCTAGCCGCGCATGCGCACTCTGAACTGCGTGCTTCCATGATCTGTAGGTCTGTGGACGCAGGAGTGAGCATGCGCGAATGTAAGGATCGGCCAGGTAACAGCTGCGACTCCCACCTCCCCCTCCGCCAACCCTAGGCACACCACTAACATGCCGCAAATCCCCCCTCCACCCCATCCTAGGCACACCACTAACACGCCGCGACTCCCCCCCCCCCCCCCGCCGACCCTACCCGGCACAACAGAAACCCCCGTTGACCCTCCCAGCCGACCCTCCCACCACTAGATGGCTGACAAACCTGGCAGCTCCAGCAGCGTCCCAGGCACACTAAACATTACATTACACTACATTAGTGACTTCTATTCCGCCTGTACCTTGCGGTTTTAAGCGGATTACATTGGAAAATAACTGGACATTTCCAGGAAGTTACATTACATTGGAAGGTAGCTGGTTTCAGGTTACATAATGAGGTTTCAGGTTATATTTTGTGACAAAGAAAAGAAGTTACCAGAGGGATGGGTAGTTCGGGGGAAATTTGCAGAGGGGATAGGAGGAGGGGGAGGTTAGGTTAACTGAATATGTTTTTTGAATAGTAGTGTTTTTATTTCTTTTCGGAATGCTTTAAAGTCAGTTGTCGCGGTCAACAAGTTGGAGCTGCTTCAGGTCTTCTACTGGCCTAATTTCCTCTGCTGGGTCCCTGATGAGGCAGGCTGGCATGGGGGGGGGGGTTTCAATGGAAGGGGGTTGGGAGACAGGCAGGGAGGCTGGCATCGGAGGGGGGGGGGGAGGTTTCATGGAAACATGCTGCAGGCAGGCAGGAAGACTGGCATTGGGGGGGTTCAATGGAAGGGGGATGCAGGCCACGGAGGGGGTGGGCGGGGTTCAATGGAAGGCAGGCAGGCAGGCAGGCTGGCATCGGAGAAGTGGGGTGGTTTCCATGGAAACATGCTGCTCAGGGGGATGGGAGGCAGGCTGGCATAGGAGGGGGGTGGGGGGGGGGTTTCAATGGCAGGCAGGCTGGCATCGGAGGGGGGGTGGGGGGGTTTCAATGGCAGGCAGGCAGGCTGGATTCGGGGGGGGAGGTGGGGTGGTTTCCATGGAAACATACTGCTCAGGGGGATGGGAGGCAGGCAGGCTGGCATCGGGGAGTGTTTCAATGGAAGGGGGATGGGAGGCAGGAAGGCAGGCTGGCATCAGAGGGGGGGTGAGGGGAGGAAGGAGGCACTGGGGGCACTAAGGACATAGGAAGGGGTACTAAGGACATAGGAAGGAGGCACTGAGGGCACTTAGGACACAGGGAGATTCACAGACAGAAAAAATGACAGACAGGCAGCGTGCAAGGAGAGAGAGAGACAAAGAAAAAAAATACCCAGACAGACATCTACTCTAGCATCTACTCTAGTTAATGTAACGGGCTTAAAGACTAGTACTTCAATAAACTGGTTGTCCTTGCAGTGTTTTAACTAGTGTCCCTTCTCCACTTTTTTGGTTTTCAGCTGCTGAAACCCACATTCTTGGATGGCAGCTACTGACTGTTGTGACATGTGCACCAGTGCATTGTCGTGAAGTAACAGCACGTCTGCTGTAAGTTTTCCCTTGTCTTTTCTCCTCGACTCCCACAAAGTGATCACTGTGTTGACGTAACTCTCCCCGGTTATGGTTGTCTTGTGTGGCATGAACTCCAGAAGCAAAAGTCCATCATTATCCCAGGACTCAGTTGCCATGACTTTGCCTGCAGATTTTTCTGTCTTGAACTTTTTGGAGGGTGGGGGATGACTTGTGCTTCCTTTTACTCTCAGGATCTCTATGATAGACCCAAGTCTCATCTCCAGTCACCAAATGATGAAAAAAATTCACTTGGACTTCACAGAGCATCTCCAGATTCTCCTGACAGCACTAGAACCTTGTGACCTTCTGACATGGCATCAGCATTTTTGGAACCCATCTTGCACTAACCTTGGACATGCCCAACATTTCATTAATTATTTTCCAAACTGTACCTGCTAAGATGCTCATTTCTTATGCTATCTGGAAAACCTTAATTCATTTGTCTGACAAAATTAAATTCTCAACTTTCTTGTGTATTTCTGTGGAAGTTGCTTCCTTAGGCTGCCCAGTGGGAGGGTCATCTTCAATGGACTCTCTACCCCAATGTTCTTCAACCTTTTTACACCTATAGACTGGCGGAAATAAAATAATTATTTCGTGGACTGGCAAACTAATAAGACTGAAATTTTTAAAAACCCCATTGCCGCCCTGTCTCCGCAAGCTTGGTCCCGTTAACCATCTGATCCCATCCGCACAAGCCTCAAATAGTTATGATTTTATATTGAACATATTTTATTACAGTATAAAGAGAAACAATATTCTGTACAATTGTCATTTATAAATATAAATAATACAGGGCAAAGATCAACAAAACCCCCGTCTCCCCTCCCCTTCACATATATCCCCTCTACTATCAAGAAAACTGAATAAGCCAAATTATTACAGAATGCTACACAAATATCATGCTAACAGAATACCGCAGTCACACATGGCAGGAATGATGTTAGGGGGAGTGCAACTAGGGCAACTGCCTCCTGGTCAGAGAGAGCCCTAAGCCAGCTGGAAGCTAAAGACGCACTGCCTGGGCTTTGCACTCCCCAGTTATGTCTAACATCAGCTCTAGCAGGATACATATTTTAAATCTGATATATTCTAATCACAAGATAGAAATAAAATTATTTTTTTCTACCTTTTGTCGTCTCTGGTTTCTGCTTTCATCGTCTTTTCACTCTCTTCCATCCAGCGTCTGCCCTCTGTCTCTTCAATCCAGCATCTGCCTCTTCCATCCACTGTCTGTCTTCTATCCCTCCCCCTCCCATATGGTATCTGCGTTCTTTCTATGTCCCTCTCTCCTACCCCAGATCTAGCATCTTTGTCCCTCTTTCCTTATTTTTCATCTGACCCCCCTTCCCAGCATCAATCTCTCTCTACCTTGTCATTCCTCTGTCTCTCCACTTTCCCTCATCTGATCTCTCCATTCCATCCTGACTCCTTCCTCTCCTCTAATCTCCCTGCCAGCTGTTTCCTTCCAATGTTCCTCCTCCCCTATCCAGCAGTACCTTCTCCCTTTCTTCCTCCCCTTTATCCAACAGTAACTCTCTTCCCTTTCCCTTCTCCCCTGCCAGCAGTAGCCCCTTCCCCTCCCTTGTCCAGGAGCACCCCTACTCCCTTCCCTCTTTCCCTCTCCAGCAAATGTTTCCTCTTTGTAGGCTAGCGGCAGCTCTGTGTGCTTTTAACTTCGGCACACAGCTGCCCCTAGGCAATATTTTAGCGCGGTTTCATGAGGCAGCCTCGGGGCCTTTGGTAGGCCGGCCTGCTTCGATGATGCGATGTGGGCCGGCCTACCAAAGGCCCCGAGGCTGCCTCATGAAACCGCGCTAAAATACTGCCTAGGGGTAGCTGTGTGCCGAAGTTAAAAGCACACAGACCTGCCGCTGGTTTTCTGGGGGTGCGGAGACATACGCGGCAGGAGTCGGTGGTGGCATGCAGGAGTGCCGGCATAGCGACGGCAACAGGAAGTTGCATGTCAGCTGACGCCGGCACCTTATGCTGCGGCAGGGTCTGAATCCTTCGCGGACTGGCAAGATTTTTTTGCGGACCGACACCGGTCCGCGGACTGGCGGTTGAAGAACTGTGCTCTACCCCACTTGAACTGCCTGCTCCAAAATTTTACTTTGTAGGATGATGGGGCAGATTCACCATAAACTGCAGTAATGCAGTCATGGATCTCCTCTGGCTTTTTCCCTTCTTTTGTGAGAAATTTTTATCACTGAACGGAGCTCCAAATCTAGCAGTTTCTTACTTAATTTGCACGAGGACTCTCCTGACATCCTGTCTCTTGGAATGTTAAACTCACACTGAGCCGCAACTGAGTGGTCCTTAGGCTCTATTGATCTGTGCGGACACAGCTTGCAAATCTGGGAACTAGGCCAGGGTCACCATCTGAATGACCTTTCATGTGCCAGAGATAGAGAAAAATACTGCAACTTTCTACTGAGCATTAGCAGATTATAGTGACCAGTTCTTCTCTGTCTTATCAAGCTGTGCATACTTCTATACCTTTTGCTACAAGGAAACTAGAAAATGTTTAAAGACTCACCTTTTTAAGAAAAAAATATAATTTCTTTGGCTGCTTATTGGCCTTTGTTTTTATACATTTCCCAATGTCTGATAGTTATCTTTAATTCAGTTATCCGCACTGAACATCATGGTATATGTAGACTATAAGATTATCTTGTATTTGTTTTCTGTACCTCCATCTGCTGGTAGAAGGGGATAATATCTACTTTTTCAGAATGGTACACTCTTACTAATCATTTCTCTAGTGCTACCAGACATACAAAGTGCTGGACACACTATATGCAGATACTTTTTTTGTGCCTGGTGGGCTCACAATCTAAGTTTTTGTTTTTTTTTGTACTTGGGGCAATGGGAGGTTATGAAACTTGCCCAGAGTCACAAGGAGCTGCAGTGAGAATTGATCCCAGTTTCCCACTAACCATTAAGCTACTCCTCCATAGCCATTTACACACCTTGTTCACCTTCCCGGTATGTATTTTCTATATAATGTTATACATGTCCATTTAGCTCCTTCTTTCTTAAGATAGTAAAATGTGTTATTTATTTTTTTAGGGTGGAAAGTGTCAGAGCCTCCTGAAATGTTTTATCAATTATTAATTCTGTGGTTTTAGCTTGTCTGTTATTATACCCCAGTGCAGATATAATTTCAAAACATATAAGAACAAGAGGGCATTCAGAAAAATTGGAAGGGGACAGATTCAAAACAAATGCTAGGAAGTTTTTCTTTACCCAGCGTGTGGTGGACACCTGGAATGCACTTCCAGAGGACGTAATAGGACAGAGTACGGTACTGGATTTCAAGAAAGGATTGGACAAATTCCTGCTGGAAAAAGGGATAGAGGGGTATAGATAGGGAGCTACTGCGCAGGTCCTGGACCTGTTGGGCCGCCGCGTGAGCGGACTGCTGGGCATGATGAACCTCGGGTCTGACCCAGTGGAGGCATTGCTTATGTTCTTAGGTGTTAAGCTGACACATGTAACACATTTTTCTAATTTTATTTTCTGTGCTATTTGTTGATGAAAATCAATGTTATTTTTCACCTGTTTACGTCATCTCTTGATGTATTTTGGTACTTTATTTAATGGTTTAGTGTTTTGCACAGTACCATCTGCCTCTCTTTGGTCAAGCAAATTTATCTCCTGTACAGGTATTTTACATAAGAACAGCCGTACTGGGTCAGACCAATGGTTCATCCAGTCAAGTATCCCGTCTTCATGGTCACAAGTACCTGGCAGAAACCCAAACAGTAGCAATGGTCCATGCTACTGATCCAGGGAAAGCAGTGGCTTCCCCCATGTCTATCTCTGTAGATACTCTGGAAAGCCAACCATCACTGAGCAACTAGGTCAGGTTTGGGCACTGCACATTAAGTTCCTCCACATTTTAGCATTCTGCATCAACAAGAAACATTTCAACTCCATATGCTTTCTCAGTGCTTCTTTCATGTAATCTTGAAAGTTTATGCTGTAAAAACAGAGACTGTGTCTGAATTCAAGAGGGCCTGGGATAGGCACATGGGATCTCTCACAGAGAGAAAAAGATAATGGTTACGGTGGATGGGCAGACTGGATGGGCCATTTGGCCTTTATCTGCCGTCATGTTTCTATGTTACTGTGTTGTTCCACACTCATGTTCAACCTGAGTCAAAGGCATTTCTTTACAACAAATACTTTCTAAAAAAAACCCCAAACAACCCACCATGGCTTTGAATAGCCCAGCAGGGCTTGTGATATCGTACTGCATTTAAAAAAAAAGACATTTAGACACATGTTTCTCTGAACAGCTTTCAGAATCAACTTCCAACCCTAAAACAATAGGAAAAAACACTCTGTCCATAAAACTCTCCTCTTTTACTCCATAGTATAGTGTTTCAACTAGAAAGAAAGTGAAGAGAACACAAAAAAGCAGCAAGAAATGAATGCAGTCAGCAAGAAAAAATGGAAACGCACCAAAGTCATAGAAAGAGAACAAAGTGGAAGCTTACCTGTCTGAATCGGGCTCTGCAACAGGCTGCACTGTAGGAGAGAGAAGCACCATTGTCAGCTACATAATCACATACAATCTGAAGCACATTTGCAGCCTGACAGTCTGGGGCAGAGACTCACTAGGTTTCAGACCTGTCTCTGCTACTGATCAGAGGCCAGAATACAGAACAAATGTGGCAGAGAGTAAGAAGAAAGCACATGCATTTAGTGGAGTTCCCCCAGATCTGCATAGGACCGCTGCTTTTAACATATTTATAAATGATCTGGAAATGGATGACGCAATGAAATCTGCAAACGGCATGAGACGATTCAAAGTTGTTAAAACACATGCAGACCAACTTCGAAAGCGGGAAGACTGGGCATCCAAATGGCAGATGTAATTTAATGTACACAAACAAAGTGATGCACTTTAGGAAGAAAACCCAAATTATAGCTAAGGTGTATGATCAAAAAATACGGCGCGATTATTTAAATTAAAAAAAACAACAAAAAACTACTACAGTAAAAGACACATTAATCTCCCTCAAAATATTCCCCCTCCAGGGAACAGGGGGAACCTCCTCTTCCTCAATCTTTCAAACCTATGGTGTTCCACAAGGTTCTATTCTTTCCCCCCTACTATTCAATATTTTCTTAGCCCCCCCTCTTGACTCTAGCTCAATCTATTTGATTCATTCCTTTCGCCTATGCTGATGATATCCAACTTCTTCAACCCAGCAGACATTAATGACATCCGAGAAATCAATCTCAAACTGGACAAAATTAGCCTATGGCTACGAACTAATAGACTTTCATTGAACATAGCAAAATCACGAGGGATCCTATTTCCATTCAAAAACAACAACTCCTTAATTGGACAAATATGCATTGACTCCACCCCACTCCAAATTGAATCCAAACCAAAACTACTAGGAATCTTCTTTGATAAAGATCTCACCTATCATGACCAAATAAGCTCACTGACCAAAATCTGCTTCTACAAACTTCGTTTAATTCGCTCCATAACTTCCATTCTAGAACCTGCCTCCATAAAACTCTAATCCATTCACTGATCATCTCACCCACAGATTACTAAAACTCACTATACCATGAAATAACCCAAAAGGAAATCCGTCGACTGCAACTAATTCAAAATACCCCACATACACCTCCCTCCTCCTTACTGAATAACAACTTTTCAATGCTCAATACTAACAGCGTGCATATGAATTTCATACTATTAATACTGAATATTAGGAAATCGTTTTTTTAGTGCTGTTCCCCTGGTATTCTCCTGTGCTGTAGAGCAGTGTTTTTCAACCGCTGTTCCGCGGCACACTAGTGTGCCGCGAGATGTTGCCTGGTGTGCTGCAGGGCCGCCATCAGGGCAGTACTACCAGTCCTGCATTCAGGGGCCCGGAGCTGACAGGGAGCCCGAGGCAGGGGTGCCAGTAGCTCGCCAAGGCAAAGTGAGTCGATCACCCAGGACTCACTTTGTCTTGGCGATCTAATCTATCGAGCCAATAAGTCTTCTTCTCCCCGATGTCAATTCTGCAGTCGGAGAGGAAGTTCGGGCCAGCCAATCGCTGCCTGGCTGGGCGGAACTTCCTCTCCGATTGCAGAATTGACGTCAGGGAGAGCATGCGTCGGCGTCGGCTTTGGGGCCTGTTATCCATTGGTGGGTCCTGTTTCCCGATGGCAGCGGCAGTGGCAGTGGCTTGGGGAACGGCAGGGAGAAAGAAAGAAAGGGGGCAGGCAGGGAAACAGAAGGAAAGAAGAGAAACAGAAAAAAAGAAAGAAAGGTCAGGGAGAGAGGAAGAAAAAGTTGGGGGAGGGAATGAGGTGTGGAGGAGAGAAAGCATACAGGCTGATAGAAGGGAAGAAAGATTGGATGCACAGTCAGAAGAAGAAAGTGCAACCAGACAAGGTAGGAAAAATGATTTTATTTTAAATTTAGCAAAGTGGAGGCAGTATTACCACAGTTTTCAAAGGAATTTGCCCAAATAACTTAATAGTTAACTGGGTAAATTCCCAGAGATGAAAACTTCCCTTCACTTACTATGCACAGTTCTGAATTTATATCTGCTGTCTATATTTTACAATATGGTCACCTTTTACTAAACCGCAATAGTGGTTTTTAGCGCAGGGAGCCTATGAGCGTCAAGAGCAGCGCTGGGCATTCAGCGCAGCTCCCTGCGCTAAAAACTGCTATTGTGGTTTAATAAAAAGGATGGAGGGTATATTTGTCTATTTTTGTATGCTATAAAAACCAAATACAGAGAGAGACTGAGAGCTGTTGACGAAGAGCTACATGTGTGTCTTTCTTCGATTCCAGCCAGAATATCAGCTTTGTGTTCAGCCAAACAGGCCCAGGTTTCGCACTGAATAAAGTATTTTATAATTTTTCACTATTCTGTTTACTTAATATTTCATAATAAAGTAATAATAATAAAGACTTTCTTTGTGTTTATTTGATTCCTATTCAAGAGAATTACTTTATATATAGTCAATATAGGCACAGAGTTAAATTTTTTAACATTTTCTAATGGTGGTGTGCCTCGTGATTTTTTTCATGAAACAAGTGTGCCTTTGCCCAAAAAAGGTTGAAAAACACTGCTGTAGAGAACAGCACAGAAGTTCTAAGTATCGGCCTGTAGGAGTAACCACCGAGGAAAAAGATTTAGGTGCCATTGTGGACAATATGAGGACATCTTCTGTTTAGTAAATGATAATGGACAAAAATGCAGCGCTAGAAATTATTAAGAAAGGAGTAGAGAACAAAATAAAGAGTATCACAATGCCTCTGTATCACTCCATGGTGAGACCACACCTTGAGCATTATGTGCAGCTCTGGCCATTGCATCTCAAGAAAGACATGGTGAACTGAAAAAGATTCAAAGTAGGGCAACCAAAATAATTAAGAGAATTGAATGACTCATTTGAGGAAAGACTTTAAAAATTAGGGCTCTTCAACTTAGAAAAAGCTGAAGGGGATATGAGAGGTCTGTAAAATTCTGAATACAAAATCGATTATTTCGCCTATCAAAAGAACAAAGGTTAGGGGATACTCCGTGAAGTTACATAATAGCATACTTAAAACAAATAGGAGAAACTATTTTTTCTAGAGCTCATTGCTGGAGCAAGTGGTAAAAGCAGTTAATGTAATTGGGTTTAAAAAAAAGGTCTGGACAAATTTCTGGAGGAAAAGTCTATAAACAGCTATTAAGGTCAGACCTGGGTAAAGCCACTGTTTATCTCTGAGATATTGCTACCACATATTGGGATTGTTGACCACTGTTGGAAGCAGGATACTAGGCTAGATGGACCCTTGCTCTTACATTCTTAGCAAATTGCTAGATTTCCAGATGAATGTTAACATATTTATTTCTGTTGATGTGGTGCATTGGGGGTTGGTGGATTGTGTGTATATATATGGTAGAGGTTCTCTAATATTTTTGCCTGATACTTTGATTGCCCTCTTCATTCTACGGAAACTGCCCCTTCATTCTACGGAAACTGCCCTTGCTAAAGTCGCTAATGACCTGCTCCTGGCCAGTACTCTATCCTCATCCTTTTTGATCTGTCTGCTGCCTTTAATACTGTTGATCACCATATACTCTGCGATATGCTGTCCTCGATGGGATTCAAGGGTTCTGTTCTCTCCTAGTTTTCTTCCTATATGTCAACATCATACTTTCAGTACATGTTATGGTGGATCTTCCTCTACTGCCATCCCACTGTCTTATCGGTGTACCTCAAAGCTGTATCTTGGGCTCTCTCCTCTTCTCCATACATACCAGATCTCTCGGTATACTGATCTCCTCCATGCTGGTGACTCCCAGATCTACCTTTCCACAGGAATTCAGGTCTGAATCTCAGCCTCTCTGTCCAACATTGCTGCTTGGATATCTCACCGCCATCTAAAACTGAACTCCTTATCTTTCTGCCTAACCCCACCTCCCCCCCGTTCTCTATTTCTGTGGCTAACACTCTCCTCCTCCCTGTCTTGTCAGCTCACAACCTCTGGGTAATCTATGACTTCTCCCTGTCCTCATCTCAGATCTAACAAACTGCTAAAGCCTGTCACTTCCTGTTCTATAATATTACCAAAACCCGACCTCTTCTCTCCGAGCACACTACCAAAACACTTATCCACGCTCTCATCACCTAACATAACATAACATAAAACTCACTTGTACACCGCAAATACCATTAACTCACTTCTCTCATGTCTTCTGCTCAACCGTTGCTCTCCTTCAATCTGTTCAAAATGCTGCTACATGACTCCTATTCTATGAGAACTGCCACGCTCACATTACCCCTCTCCTCAAGTCACTTCACTGACTCCCAATCCGCTTCCGAATACAGTTTAAACTCCTCTTACTGACTAAGAGCATAAGAATAGCCCTGTAGCCTGTTCTCATGGTGGCCAATCCAGGTCACTAGTACCTGGCCAAAACCCAAGGAGAACCAAGAAGAGGACTTCCTTATTGTATAATCATCCTACTCAGAATGACATGTAGCATAGAGCAAATTGGGTCTAATATGGAGTTGTACATTCTCAACCAGTGCTGGTTCATGGGTTATACCATTTGAGATAAGTGTTGCTTTCCCTCTTCACATATAATTTGAGGGTTGATATTTAACATTTTTGTGACTAGTGGTTTTTTGATCTTTTGGTTTTTCATTATTATACAATATATTTTGATGATACAGCTCATGAAGCACACACCTGTAGATGTGGTTCTGTAGTTTTTTTTTACACAAAATAGGTAGGATGGGTCAGGCATAGGTGATTAAAATTTGGAGTCAGGATGTGGACCTGAAATAATATGGAAATTATAAGAGGTCTTATGATCTGATCACCCACGATTATGATACGCCTGTCTCTTACCACAAGTAAATTTATGGTTTAGAAAAAGATAGTAGCTTATTTTGTTTCATAGCTAACATTGAAGATAGACATACTTAAGCTAGCCTATGGTAGGCCTTTTTATATATTCTTCAAGTCTCTTGGAAACATCTATATTAGATCCAATTTGCTCTAAGCTGCAAAACCCAAGGAAGAACAATATTCCATGCTACTGATTGAGGGTAAGCAGTGGCTTCCCCATGTCTTTCTCAATAACAGTCTATGGACTTTTCCTCCAGGAACTTGTCCAAACCTTTCTTAAAACCAGCTACGCTATCTGCTCTTACCACAACCTCTGGCAACACGTTCCAGAGCAAAAGTGAAGGCAAAATTGGAGGGGACGAAGGCAAGATTGGAGGGGACAAAGGCAAGATTGAGGGGAACAAAGGCAAGAATGAAGGGGACAAATTATCTCAGTCAGAAAACACTTCATGCAAAAAGATAGAATGGACAGCCATGTATGCTAATGCCCGTAGCTTGGGCAACAAAATACTGGCACTGGAAACGGAAATGAGAAACGCCGACCTTGATGTAGTGGCGATATCAGAAACGTGGTTCTCGGAGTCCCACGGATGGGATATGCTCATACCAGGATATAATTTACTCCATTGAGACAGAGAGGGCAAATCAGGCGGAGGGGTAGCTTTGTACATTAGAGATGACATCAAAGTCACTAAAATCACAGACATCAAGTATACGGGAGAATCCCTCTGGGTGAACCTTGCCAGGGGCAATAACAAATGCCTATATCTTGGTGTTATATACAGACCACCAAGACAAAAGGAGGGCGCAGACGATGAACTAATGGATGACATTGAGACCATCACACTGCATGGAGATACAGTACTAGTGGGAGACTTTAATATGCCCGATGTGGACTGGAACAAACCTTGCGCTACAACCAGCGGCAGCAAGAGGCTACTTGCCTCCTTGCAAGGAGCACACCTCAAGCAGATGATATTGGAACCCACCAGGGACCAGGCAATCCTGGACCTGTTGCTCACAAACGGAGACAGTGTTACAGAGATATCGGTGGGAGACACCTTGGCATCCAGCGACCACAACATGGTTTGGTTCCACTTCAAGAAAGGATTCACTAAGTCAAACACATTGACCAAGGTCCTAAATTTTAAAGGAACTAACTTTCAGGGCATGGGGGACTATGTCTACAAAGCGCTGCAAAACCTGAGCACAAAAGACAATGTGGAGGAACTATGGTCGACTCTGAAATCTACCCTGTAAGGAGAAACCAACATATAAGAAAAACCTCCACAGACTCCAACGGATTCAGAATGCCGCGGCCAAGCTCATCTTCGCTAAAAGTAAATTTGACCATGTCTCCCCGCTCCTGGCCAAGCTCCACTGGCTTCCGATAATCGCCAGGGTCCACTATAAATGCGCCTGTTTAGCTTTCAAAATCCTATATGGTATCCTCCCTCCCTTTATCCCTCTTTCTTGGAATTCCTCAAACCCTAATACCACCAGATCCTCCCACAAATTAAAACTATCCTTCCCCTCGCTAAAAGGCATTTCCCACACAGGAAAGCTAGGGACATCCCTCCACTTCAAAATCACTGAGCTTTGGAACAACCTTACTTCCCCTCTTCGGAACTTGAGCTCTCTCCAAGTTTTCCGCAAACATCTGAAAACCTGGCTTTTCTCAAAAAATGTAAGTCTTCCTCCAACTTAGGAATCAAGGAAACTCTTATATCTTGGCATCCCAAATCCTCTAAATTTTCTTCACACTTCTACCTCTAACCCTCTGTTGAAGTTCCTTCCTATTTCTCCTACTGTAAATCGCGTCGAGCTCTACGAACGTGGAGATGATGCGGTATACAAACCTAAGGATTAGATTAGGATATACATCAAAACCAAGAGCAAAGGACGCAGAAAAAATAGACCACAGTGGTTCTCCGCGGAGATATCAGAACTTGTAAAGCAAAAAAAAAAGCTTTCGTAAACTATAAACAATCACAACGACCAGAAGCTAAGGAAACCTATCTGGCCAAATCCAGAAAAGTCAAAACGACAGTCAGAGAGGCCAAACTTCAAATGGAAGAAAACATAGCTAGGCAGGTAAAGAACGGGGAGAAATCTTTTTTTAAATATGTTAGCGAACACAGGCGGTATTGGGCGCCTAAAGAAACCTGACGGCAACTTTACAGATTCGGACGCAGACAAAGCAGAACTACTCAACAACTACTTCTGTTAAGTCTTCACCTGCGAAGCACCAGGATCCGGTCCTCAGTTACAGGCAAAGGGAAATTTGAAGGACCCATTCCGGGACATGGAATTTACTGCAAGTGAAGTCTACCAAGAATTATCAAAATTAAAAGTAAACAAAGCTATGGGCCCGGATGATCTACACCCTAGAGTACTTCGAGAACTGAGTGATGTCCTGGCAGAGCCGTTAGCTGGGCTCTTCAATTTTTCCCTAAGCGAGGGAAAAGTTCCCCTGGACTGGAAAACTGTCAATGTTATCCCGCTCCACAAAAAAGGATGCAGATCAGAGGCTGAAAATTATAGACCGTTGAGTCTCGCATCGATAGTGAGTAAACTCTTGGAGAAATTGATCAAGAACAGATTGGACACATTTCTGGATGATGAAAGATTAAGGGATCCCCACCAGCATGGCTTTACAAAGGGAAGGTCTTATCAATCCAACCTGATAAGCTTCTTTGACTGGGTAACAAAAAAGCTGGATGAGGGCGAGTGCCTGGATGTCGTGTATTTAGACTTTAGCAAGGCTTTTGATAGTGTTCCATATCGTAGGTTATTGAACAAGATGAACTCATTAGGACTAGGAAAAACACTGACAGCATGGGTACAAAACTGGCTTAGAGGCAGACTTCAAAGAGTAATGGTGAACGGTATTCCCTCAAAAATGTCAAAAGTGACCAGCGGGATGCCACAGGGTTCGGTCTTGGGCCCGTTGCAATTTAATATCTTTGTTAGGGATCTAACTCAAGGACTTCGAGGCAGAATTACATTATTTGCTGATGATGCTATACTATGAAACATTGTGGGCAGAGCAACAGAACCTGATAACGCAACCAGGCCCAACACTATGGAGCAGGACCTGCTTTTGTTGGAACAATGGTCCAATACTTGGCAACTAAACTTTAATGCCAAAAAGTGTAAAGTGATGCACCTTGGGAGCGGAAACCCATGTAGAACATATACCTTGAATGGTGAAAACTTAGCAAGAACCACTGCAGAAAGGGACTTGAGAGTTCTCATCCGGGAAGATACGACAGCTGCCAATCAGGTGGAGAAAGCTTCAGCAAAGGCAAGACAAATGCTGGATTGCATCAGAAGGAGCTTTATCAGCCAAAAGCCTGAAGTCATATTGCCGTTATACAGATCTATGATGAGACCTCACCTGGAGTACTGTGTCCAGTTTTGGAGGCCACATTATCAAAAGGATGTGAAGAGAATGGAGTCAATCCAGAGAATGGCCACTAGGATGGTCTCAGGACTTTAAGTCCTAAAGACATCCCTTATGAAGAACGTCTGACCAGACAGCACAGTTACTTACCGTAACAGTTGTTATCCAGGGACAGCAGGCAGATATTCCCACACATGGGTGACGTCACCGACGGAGCCCCGCAGCGGACAGCCTCGAAAGCAAACTTGCTTGAAGATCTCGATCTTTCGAGCACTGCACCGCGCATGCGCGCGTGCCTTCCCGCCTGAACTAGGGGGCGCATCTCCTGAGAGGATCCTCAGTTCAGATACCTAGCCAAGAAGCCAACTAGGGGAGGTGGGAGGGTTGTGGGAATATCTGCCTGCTGTCCCTGGATAACAACTGTTACGGTAAGTAACTGTGCTTTATCCCAGGACAAGCAGGCAGCATATTCCCACACATGGGTGACCTCCAAGCTAAGTAAAAAAGGGATGGAGGGAAGTTGGCAATTTATGAAAAAAGATTTTGCAAAACAGATTGGCCAAAGTGGCCATCCCTCCTGGATAAGGTATCCAGACAATAATGAGAGGTGAAAGTATGAAACGAGGACCAAGTGGCAGCCTTGCAGATTTCCTCAATAGGAGTTGATCGAAGGAAAGCTACAGATGCCGCCATAGCTCTAACTTTGTGGCCAGTCACTCGACCTTGCAGAGGAAGACCAGCCTGAGTGTAGCAGAAAGAAATACAAGCAGCCATCCAGTTGGAGATTGTGCGTTTTGATATAGGACGTCCCAACTTGTTTGGATCAAATGAGATGAAAAGTTGAGGAGATGTTCTGTGAAGTTGAGTGCGTTGGAGGTAGAAAGCCAAAGCACGTTTACAGTCCAAGATATGAAGAGCGGCTTCTCCAGGATGAGAATGAGGCTTTGGAAAAAACACAGGTAGAACAATAGACTGATTGATGTGAAATTCTGAAACAACTTTAGGTAAGAATTTAGGATGAGTACGGAGGACCACCTTGTCATGGTGAAAAACTGTGAAGGGTGGATCTGAAACCAAAGCTTGTAGCTCACTGACTCTTCGAGCAGAAGTGAGGGCAATCAAAAACACAGCTTTCCAAGTGAGATACTTGAGGTGGGCTTTGTCAAGCAGTTCAAAAGGAGGTTTCATAAGTTGAGCTAAAACAACATTGAGATCCCAAACCACTGGAGGTGGTTTAAGCGGTGGATGGAGATTGAGAAGTCCTTTCATAAAGCGAGAAACCATAGGATGTGCAGAAAGGGGTTTTCCATCCAGAGGCTGATGAAAAGCAGCTATAGCACTAAGATGGACTCGAATAGATGTAGTTTGAAGTCCAGATTGTGACAAATGAAGTAAGTAGTCCAGAACAGATGTCAAGGAGGAAGATCTGGGTGGCAAGTGACGTGTAGAACACCAAGCAGAGAATCTAGTCCACTTCTGGCCATAACATTGTCTAGTTGATGGCTTCCTGGAAGCAAGTAAGATATCTTGAACAGACGGAGAAAATTGAGAAAAGTCTGTTATGCAGAAAGGTACCAAGCTGTTAAATGTAGAGACTGCAGATTGGGATGAAGCAAGGATCTGTGACTCTGTGTGAGTAGAGAGGGAAATACTGGTAGAAGAAGAGGCTCCCTGGTGCTGAGTTGAAGTAGAAGGGAGAACCAAGGTTGTCTGGGCCACCGAGGAGCTATCAGAATCATGGTGGCATGTTCTGACTTCAGTTTGACTAGAGTCTTGAGAATCAGAGGAAACGGAGGAAAAGCATAAAGGAACTGATTCCTCCAGTCCATTAGAAACGCATCCGCTTCGAGACGTTGAGGGGCATAGATGCGGGAGCAAAATTGAGGCAGTTTGAAGTTGAGAGGTGACGCAAACATATCTATCTGCGGAGTTCCCCAACGGGCAAAGATTTGGCGAAGAGTAGGAGAATTGAGTGTCCATTCGTGAGGCTGTAGAAGACGACTCAATTTGTCCGCCAAATAATTGTGTTGACCCTGAATATAAACAGCTCTGAGGAAGATGTTGTGAAGAATTGCCTAATGCCACAATTTCAGGGCTTCTTGACAGAGGGAGTGAGATCCCGTCCCTCCCTGTTTGTTGACATAATACATGGCTACCTGGTTGTCGGTACGTACAAGAATCACCATGTCGTGAAGGAGATGTTGAAAAGCTTTGAGAGCATAGAATATCGCTTTGAGTTCCAACAGATTGATATGACACCGACGGTCTGCTTGAGTCCAGAGACCCTGAGTGCGAAGACCGTCCACATGAGCTCCCCATGCGTACGTTGATGAGTCGGTTGTGAGGACTTTCTGATGATGAAGAGGGTGGAACAGCAAGCCTCTTGAAAGATTCAAAGAGAGCATCCACCAACGGAGAGATTTCCGCAATGAAGGAGTTATGGAAATCAGTCGAGTTGGTGGATCCACGGATTGCTGCCATTGGGATGCTAGTGTCCATTGAGGAATACGAAGGTGAAGTCTGGCAAAAGGAAACACATGAACTGTAGAAGCCATGTGACCGAGCAGAACTTCCTCCACAGCTCGTAGGAGAAGCAGAGCTCGAGCTTCTTGAAGAAGAAGGGGAAGATGCGACTGATTGGAAGGACACTCTCTTGGATGGCGATCTGGAGGCACCTGAAGTAGCCGAAGAGAGTATCCCTCTCGTAGGATGGTAAGCACCCAGAGATCTGATGTAATGAGCTCCCACTGGTGATAAAATGTGGAAAGGCGACCCCCTATGGGGAGGGGAGAATTTGGAAACAGAGAAATTGGAATGCTCATGTTGAGATTGTCAAAAAGACTGAGCAGGTTTGGTAGCAGCAGGAGTTTGAGACTTTTGTTGTCGCTGTTGTTGAGGAGGACGACGAGGAGGAGGTCTGGAAAAAGCAGGAGTCGTTTTCTGAGTATAACGACGTGGAGTCTGTTTGAAACCTCTAGTTGGTGCAGGTTTAGGTTTTGGTCGAATGAGGGAAGCAAAAGAGCGTTCATGTTCTGAAAGACGCTTGGTAGCTGCTTCAATAGAGTCATCAAATAATTCATTTCCCTGACAAGGTAGATTTGCCAATCGATCTTGAAGGTTGGGATCCATGTCCACAATACGTAACCATGCTAAACGACGCATGGCTACAGCAAAGGCCGATACTCGAGATGAGAGTTCAAATGCGTCATATGAGGCTTGTAACATGAAGAGTCGTAATTGAGAAAGAGTCTTAAGGATGAGTTTAAATTCTGAAAGACGAGTGGTAGAGATATCCGGGTAAAAAGATGGTAAAATCTTCAGAAAATGGTTGAAGTAGGATGTAAAAATGTAGCTGTAATTAAGAACTCTATTTGCCATCATAGAGTTCTGGTATAAACGGCGACCAAACTTATCTATGGTACGACCTTCTCCACCTGGAGGAACTGAAGCATAGATTTTAGAAGGATGTGCTTCCTTTAAAGAGGATTCTACTACCAGGGATTGATGAGATAGTTGAGACTTTTCATAACCTTTACATGGAACTGTTCGATAACGGGATTCCAATTTAGATGGAATGGCAGTGATGGAATAAGGAGTCTCCATATTACGAACAAAGGTTTGTTTCAGAACAGGAGTCATAGGTAATCTGAGGGACTCTTTAGGTGGATGAGGAAGCTCCATATCTGCTAAATATTCAGGAGTATACTTAGAATCTGAATGAAGATCCAGTTTGAGAGCTTGTCCCATATCAAATATAAATTTGGCAAAAGAAATGGATTTGGAATCAGACGCTTCCTCAGGAGATACACTGCGAGATTTAGGAAGAGCTGAGTATGAGGGAGAAGCCTCTCTGGAATATGATGAAAGTGGTTCTGAGTCTAGACGTAGAGTCACAGAAGAAGCTGCACTGTGAGGTGGAGTAAGAGAATGTTTTCTCTTAAGGCTCCTGGATGGAGAAGTACCAGGTGTACGTGGTACCAAATGAGTCGAGGTCTGTGGTGAACTGTCTCGACGGGGTGGCTTTGACGGTGGAGTCTTCGGTCGAGAAGGACTTCGAGTCGATGCGCGATGGTGTCGAGATCCGTGCTTCTGCTTCGAAGAATGAGGCAGAGAAGTCTCGATATCCAATGCCGAAGACTCCCTCCGAAGCTTGGAAGCAATAGGTCTCGAATGCTTCGACCGGTGCTTCGGAGGAGGTGAGTCTGGAGAAGAATCAGATGAAGAAATTTTCTTCGGTGTCCTGGATCGGCCTCGAGATACTGGAAGCTCTGGTTGGGTGACAGGCTGATCAGTCCGAGGCAAGGTCGAAGACAGGACCAATTGAGCCACTAAGGAGGAAATCTGAGTGGTGAGTATAGATTTCAACATGTCCTCCAGCATCGGCACCGAGACAGAAGGTTCTGACCTCGTAGGTGCAGCAGTACGCTCTGAAGAGGGCGACCTCGAAGGTGAGTATTCCCTTATCTTGGAGGTACGCTTGGAAGATGGACGTGCAGAGGACTCTGGTGGCTTCTTGGGTACGGTACCTGAAAGAGAACCCGGAGACTTACCCCCCATAGAAGACTTCGCAGATGACACCGTCTTCGAGGGAACCGAAGCAGGCAAGGTGGAGGCCTTCGAGACCGAAGCTCCAGCCAGAGCCTGGGTCGAAGCCTTCGAGACCATAGTCGTCGATGTCGTCGGAGTCAAAGCCTTCGAGACCGGGGCAGCTGCCGAGGTCGAAGTAGAATCCGAAGGTTGCTCCATTACTCCGAAAAGTTGAAAAAAATTGAGTGCACCGGCGTCAAAAAGCCCATGGAGTGAGAGTGAAACAACGGTGATAATCTTCTGGGGAATGAGTGGGACCCAGGCACTGTAGACAGCGGCAGTGGGGATCGGTGACCGAAATCACACGATTACACTGACGACAACGTTTGAACCCGGTGAGAGGCCAGGACATAGAAAAAATAAAGTCCGTGTCGAACGGAAGGAGCAATTGGGCCTAGGCCCAAGGCTCACCGGCCGGACAAGAATTAAAAGAAACAATTGAAAATTTTTTTTTTTTAAAAAAAGAAAACGAAAAAGAAATAGGAGAGCACAGCGACCGAACTTTACTGAAAGAAAAGAAACAGCCACGGTGAAGAGAAGGCAATGCTGCAGAGATGTAGAAAAACGTGTCTTCTTGTCTCCGTGGAATTAAACGAACTGAGGATCCTCTCAGGAGATGCGCCCCCTAGTTCGGGCGGGAAGGCACGCGCGCATGCGCGGTGCAGTGCTCGAAAGATCAAGATCTTCAAGCAAGTTTGCTTTCGAGGCTGTCCGCTGCGGGGCTCCGTCGGTGATGTCACCCATGTGTGGGAATATGCTGCCTGCTTGTCCTGGGATAATGCGCTTATATTCTCTCGAGGAGTGCAGAGAAAGGGGGGACATGATAGAAACATTCGAATACATCACGGGTCGAATTGAGGTGGAGGAAGAAATATTTTTTTCTTACGGATCCCATGGCAACAAGAGGGCATCCGCTAAAACTTAGGGGGGGAAGATTTCATAGCGACACCAGGAAATACTTCTTCAATGAACGGGTGATTGATCAATGGAATAAACTTCCACGCCAGGTGGTCGAGGCCAGTAGCATACTCGACTTCAAAAGTCGATGGGACAAACAGGTGGGGGTGCTACAAAGTTATGCATGAAAGAGGGGTACACCAGGGGGTGAGGGTTCTTAAGTGGGCAGACTTGTTGGGTTGCCGGCCCTCTTCTGCCGTCATATTCTATGTTTAACTATTCTCTGAGTGAAAAAAATTTTTTTTCTCCTATTGGTTTTTAAAGTATTTCCCTGTAACTTCATCGAGTGTCCCCTAGTCTTTGTAATTTTTGACAGAGTGAAAAATCTATCCACTTGCACCTGTTCTACTGCACTCAGGATTTTGTAGACTTCAATCCTATCTCCCCTCAGTCATGTCTTACAAGTAGCCCCTCAATGTCTCCCCCCTTATGCTCCTCTCCCTTCCCGTGTACTTCATTCACCAGGTAAATCCCTCCTATCTGTAATCTGTTTATACTAGGGGTCTCAAAGTCCCTCCTTGAGGGCCGCAATCCAGTCGGGTTTTCAGGATTTCCCCAATGAATATGCATGAGATCTATGTGCATGCACTGCTTTCAATGCATATTAATTGGGGAAATTCTGAAAACCTGACTGGATTGCGGCCCTTAAGGAGGGACTTTGAGATCCCTGGTTTATACCAACAGACTCTGTACCATCCATCTTACCCACATCTAATAACTGCACTTGGCCCCTCAGCTACAAGATGAGCTGTATTATAGAAAAGAATTAGCATCATATTTGATGTGTACTTATTAGTTGTGTCATAAATATTATATTTCTCATATTTGAATTTCGGTGCAGTTAGACGTATAATTTTGAAACTTTCATGATAAGTGCTGAATTATATTATTTTGTGCACTTGTCAAATTTGAAAATGAATAAAGAATTATTAAAAAAAAAAAGTTTCAATGCTAATTCTCAAACAAACATCTATCAAGACTCTTACATTATATTAACCCTCCCCCCAAGGATAATTGGAACATTAATTAAACAAGCCACTGAGATCTGATTATGTGACAAGTTTTCAATACAATTTTTTCTTCCTTATGAGGAGTCTTAAAAGGCAATAAATCCATATTCAGCACTGATCAATGTGAAAAACTGCTGGTCGGCACCTGCCCCTGGACTCGCACAAAGGACCAGATACCGAATGCAGAATATTCCTTTTTTTCCTTTGACACTCTAAAACATCTCCAAAGCAGAACTCCTTTACCTGTGACATCCATCTCGAAGCGAGACTTCAATCTCTCCATTACAAGCAATCCCAGAAGAGAAACACTGAGAAGGAAAAAGGGCCGCAAGGTCGTGGAGGAGACCAACCTGAAAAGAAGCATATAACCTCAGTAGAAGATTAACATGACAACCATAAACATGTAGTAAACTTTAGACTGGTGCATAAGGACATAAGAATAGCCTTACTGGGTCAGACCAATGGCACATCTAGCCTAGTAGCCTGTGCTACCAATCTGAACCTTCTCCTTACCAATGGGTTTTCAGAATAACCACAAAAGTATGCATATAGCAGAGATGCACCGTATGTAAATCTGTCTCCTACATACTCATTGTAGTGATCCTGGAAACCTGACTGGCAGGATGTGCCTCCAGGAACACTGATTAAGAAAGCATAGCATGAGTAAACACAGCCCAATAATAGAGTACTTCTTAATTCTGCAAAGTCAAAATCTCTTCTTTTCAGCAAAAACACTAACATTATCCTCACCCATTACGTAAGTTACTAGCACATGAGTACTAGGGGTCATTCTAGACTCTACACTTACTGGTAATTTTACATCCTAGATCTCTTGTCGTGAAAAGCACATCTATAATCTTTAACTCATTCACTCTATCCATAATCTCCTTCATCCCTCTGCGCTAAATGTTCTAGTCCACTTCCTTGCAATTAGCAGACTGGACTACTATAATTCGTTATATAATGGTATTCGGGTCAAAGATTGCAAATGACTACAACTCATTCATAAAACTCTGGACACTGCAAATTCAATCATGGTCCGTCCCCCCCCCCCCCCCCCCACCCCCTTGCTAAAATCTGCACACTGGCTTCCTATTGCTCACAAAATCACCTACAAAATTTTATTGCTCATATTCAAAATCCATGGAACCAAAACTCCCCTAGAACTCTTAGATGTCAATCAGAACCGCTCGATAGTCCCCACCTTCCGTGACCTTATCTCAGACACAACCCATTAATCTATTTTCTTCATACAGGGACCTGAATTCTGGAATCTTCTTTCGTTGCATCTCAGGTTACAGACATCACTATTCCTCTTTGCAGATGTTTTCACTTAATTCATCTGTCCCTTGATCCTTACCCATTCAGCTACAGCTCGGCAAGAGGGACCGAAGAGACATCGAGTTCTTCCCTCTTGTTTTAACACACCCCACTTTTCTAAGAACATTGCAGTTCTCCCCCTTTGCTTCGCATTCATGTCATATTTGATACACCATTTTCCCCTGGATTTATAGTAAGCCCCTTAGACATTTTGTGATAGGCTGGCTATCAAGTTTGAAATAAAAATGGAGATTATAAAGTGATGGGCAAAAGTTCCTCCCCTCCCTTCTGATTTCTATTATTGCAAATGTGTCACCCTGAATGATTCTTGATCTTTAACAAAATGGGAATCTGAGTAAAACACAACAGTATTTAAATATTACGCCATTTATTTAAGGAACAAAGTTATTCAACACCCATGTGAAAAAATAATTGCCTTTAAACTTAATAACTGGTTGAATCACCTTTAACAGGAATAATTGCAACCAACTGCAAAACTGTTTTAATTCAGACCCACCCTTAGGTTTTCATGCATGAACTGTTTATTGCAGCATTAGGACTTTGACTAAACCAGTCCAAAACTTTAATTTTGTTTCTCCTCAGTCATTCAGGTGTAGACTTGCCTTTGTGTTTGATGCAAATCCCAATTACCGTATTTTCGCGGATATAACGCGCGCGTTATACGTGATTTTACGTACCGCGCATACCCCTCGCGCGTTATATGCCTGAGCGCGGTATAGAAAAGTTTTTAAACATAGTTCCCACCCCGCCCGACGCCCGATTCACCCCCCCAGCAGGACCGCTCGCACCCCCACCCCGAACGACCGCTCGCACGCGCTCCCACCCGCACCCGCATCCACGATCGGAGCAAGAGGGAGCCCAAGCCCTCTTGCCCGGCCGACTCCCCGACGTCCGATACATCCCCCCCCCCCGGCAGGACCACTCGCACCCCCACCCCGAAGGACCGCCGACTTCCCGACAATATCGGGCCAGGAGGGAGCCCAAACCCTCCTGGCCACGGCGACCCCCTACCCCCACCCCGCACTACATTACGGGCAGGAGGGATCCCAGGCCCTCCTGCCCTCGACGCAAACCCCCCTCCCTCCAACGACCGCCCGCCCCCAAGAACCTCCGACCGCCCCCCCAGCCGACCCGCGACCCCCCTGGCCGACCCCCACGACCCCCCCACCCCCCTTCCCCGTACCTTTGGAAGTTGGCCGGACAGACGGGAGCCAAACCCGCCTGTCCGGCAGGCAGCCAACGAAGAAATGAGGCCGGATTGGCCCATCCGTCCTAAAGCTCCGCCTACTGGTGGGGCCTAAGGCGCGTGGGCCAATCAGAATAGGCCCTGGAGCCTTAGGTCCCACCTGGGGGCGCGGCCTGAGACACATGGTCGGGTTTGGCCCATGTGCCTCAGGCCGCGCCCCCAGGTGGGACCTAAGGCTCCAGGGCCTATTCTGATTGGCCCACGCGCCTTAGGCCCCACCAGTAGGCGGAGCTTTAGGACGGATGGGCCAATCCGGCCTCATTTCTTCGTTGGCTGCCTGCCGGACAGGCGGGTTTGGCTCCCGTCTGTCCGGCCAACTTCCAAAGGTACGCGGAAGGGGGGTGGGGGGGGTCGTGGGGGTCGGCCAGGGGGGTCGCGGGTCGGCTGGGGGACGGGCGGAGGTTCTTGGGGGGGGCGGTCGTTGGGGGGAGGGGGTTTGCGTCGAGGGCAGGAGGGCCTGGGATCCCTCCTGCCCGTAATGTAGTGCGGGGTGGGGTTAGGGGGTCGCCGTGGCCAGGAGGGTTTGGGCTCCCTCCTGGCCCGATATTGTTGGGGAGTCGGCGGTCCTTCGGGGTGAGGGTGCGAGTGGTCCTGCCGGGGGGGGGGGATGTATCGGACGTCGGGGGGGGGGCATCAGGCTTTCAGAATGGGGACAGACCTTCAAGGGGGACAGGACTTCAAGGGGGGACAGTGCACGGAAAGTCAGGGGGGGTGAACGGAGAGTCGGGACAGCGCACGGAAAGTCAGGGCAGTGCACGGAAGTCAGGGGGGTGAACGGAGAGTCGGGACAGCGCACGGAAAGTCAGGGCGGGCGAAAGGAGCGTCGGGCATCATGCGCGTTATATGCCTGAGCGCGGTATAGAAAAGTTTTGGTACATATCATCGTGATTTCTGCGCGCTATACCCCTGTGCGCGTTTTACACAGGTGCGCGTTATATCCGCGAAAATACGGTACACTTCAGCTTTGACTTATGGACAGATGATCAGACATTCTCCTTAAGCAGTTTCTGGCACAATGTAGATTTATTTTTTCTTCAACTGTGGCAAATTTTTCAGTTTCTGGGGCAGTAAAGCATTCCTACGTTATCATATTACCATGTTTTTACTGTGGAACGCTATATTTGCTTTACACCAGATATAATGGGACCTGTGTTGTCCAAAGAGTTCCACTTTTCATTCATCTGTGCATAGAACATTATCCCAAAGGCCTGTATGTCATCGAGGTGTGTTTTGTAAACGTGAGACAAGATTAATGTTGCTCTTGGACGGCAGTGGTTTCCACCTTGCTACTCTCCCATGAATCCCATTTTTGACCAGTCTCTTATTGTAGAGTCATGAACACTGACCTTAGTGGAGACTAGAATGTCCTGCTGTTCTTTAGATGTTGTTCTGGGATGTTTTGTGCCCAGGAGTAATTTTGTCAGGCTGGCTACTCCTGGGAAGATTCAGCACTGTTCCAAGACGTCTCCATTTGAACTGTGCTTTCGTAGTTCCAGGGTTTTGGAAATGGCTTTGCAACCCTTTCCAGACTGATACGGTACATTTCAACAACTTTTTTTTTCTCATATCTTCTAAAATAAAAATAGCCGCCATACTGGGTCCATCTTGCTCAGTTTCCTGTTTCCAACAGTGGCCAATCCAAGTCACAAGTACCTGGCAGAAACCCAAGTACTGGGACATGGCATACTGTTCTTGTAGAAACTTTGTGTTGACTTTACCATTCTCATAGTTCTGGCTGCAATCAATCCTTACAGTATTCAATCAACTTAATCTGACTTTCAATTAAATGTTGTCAGCTGACTGATTATCTAAGGGAGCAGTTATTTTTTCACATGGGGATTGGATAAATGAAGTAATGATTTAAAAAGAAACATTAGGTTCTTACCTCGATACTCTTCTTTCTTGTAGATATGTCTAGTTGTCCTGAACACCAAGGTCTTGCATCTGAACTAGCAAGTTGCTTGCAGAATGCTGTCAATCATCTTTGAACTCGGCCTACTTACCCGGCAACTGCTCCTTCCCCCTCAGTTTGTACAAAAGTAATCAAGCAGTACTATAATGACAGATACAACTGGAAGGAGAGAAACAGTGAAAAAATCCCTGTAACAAACATATCAATTAACATAGAAACATGACGGTTGATAAAGGCCAAATGACCCATCTAGTCCGCCCATCCACACTAACCATTATCTCTTTCTCTCTCTGAGAGATCCCACGTGCCTATCCCAGGCCCTCTTGAATTTAGACACAGTCTCTTTTTCCACCACCTCTTCCGAGAGACTGTTCCACGCATCTACCACCCTTTCCGTAAAAAAAGTATTTCCTCAGATTACTCCGGAGCCTATCACCTCTTAACTTCATCCTATATCCTCTCATTCCAGAGCTTCCTTTCAAATGAAAGAGACTCGACTCATACGCATTTATATTAGGTAGGTATTTAAACGACTCTATCATATCTCCCCTCTCCTGCCTTTCCTCCAAAGTATACAGATTAAGATCTTTAAGTCTATCCCCTTACACCTTATCACGAAGACAACACACCATTTTAGTAGTCTGGACCGACTCCATCCTTTTTATATCTTTTTGAAGGTGCGGCCTCCAGAATTGTACACAATATTCTAAATGAGGTCTCACCAGAGTTTTATACAGAGGCATCAATACCTCCTTTTTCCTACTGGTCATACCTCTCCCTATGCACCCTAGCATCCTTCTAGCTTTCGCCGTCACCTTTTCAACCTGTCTGGCCACCTTAAGATCATCAGATACAATCACACCCAAGTCCTGCTCTTATGTCGTGCATAACAGTCAAGTAATTGATCAAAACACATTCCAAAACTATGTGCAACCAGTACTAATTATATAGAGCTCATTGCTACTTGCATGTCCTGCTATCAAGCAGAGACTTAAACCAGACTACTTTCTTGCACAGTTATTTTTTTCAGCTTATCTGAGAGATAGAGAAGTCTCCAAATCCAGACTGATCCTAATACAGAAGGCAGTTGAAGACCACTTATAGGGCACATCTACAAGAAAGAAGATTATCGAGGTAATAACCTAATCTTTCTTTCTAGTGCAATGTGTCTAGTGGTCCTGAACGCTACAGCCATACCAAAGCAGTCCCCTGAGTCTACGGCAGGCCCACTGAGCCTACCTTCAAAATGGAGGACCCAAAAGCGGTGTCTTTCCTGGTTGCTATGTCTATTCTATAGAACCTGGTAAAGGTATGAAGGATAGACCATATAACTGCTCTACAGATATCCTTGGGTGAAACCACCCGAATCGCCACCTGCGAGGTAGCAATTTCTTTCGTGGAGTGTACTTTCAATGCAATCAGCGGCTGCTTACCACAGCCCACATACGCAGAGGTAATGGCCATTTTAATTCATGTGGAAATTGAGGCCCAGATGCCAGCCTTCCTTTCTTTGCATCCGATACGTGAAACTCATAAGTATCTTTGAGGTACTGGAGAAACACTTGCTTGACATCCAGCAAATGCAACGCTTTATCCTTTTTCTTAGACCCCCAAAGGGTGAAAAGTGGGCAAACAGACTCCCTGACTGACTTGAAGGCCCAGACTACTTTTTGGAAAGGACAGAACCATACATAAGGAAAGCTCTGCTTCTATAATCTTAAGGAACAGCTCCCTACAGGACAGAGCTTGTAACTTGGAGACTCGTCTTGCTGATGTAATCACCACCAGAAACACCATCTTGACCTCTTTTCTATCAAGATAATGTAGTTCTTCCCCTGTTCCTTGTATTATTTTCCTTTTCGTGTCATGTGTATACTGTTGTCATGTATAAATAATTTTCTCTTTTAAATAATTCTTTTTACCCCATTTTTTAATTGTACACTGCTCAGTTTTATAATGAGCAGAATATAAAAACATAAATGAACTTGGAAGGGAAATCTCCTGTAAGGGCTCATACAGTTATACTGAAACCTTGTAATATGGTGTTAAGATTCCAGAATGGGAATAGGAGATACACCAGAGGTCGCAACCAAAGAACCCCTTTAATGAACCAGGCGACACTTGGGTAAGAGTCCAGAGAGCTTCTTTCCCCCAAGCTTGGAAACAGAAAAAGCCCAATATCTGCACTTTCAGCAATCTGACCAACAGACCCATCTGAAGTCCCTCTTGAAAAAAGTCCAGGACTACTGAAATGAAGCTTGAAGGGCTCTACATAATCCAAGCACACCAATGCTGAAAGAACTTCCAGACCTTAGTAGCATAGGCTGCCACTGTCGATGGCTTCTTAGCTCTGAGCAGAGCGGCGACGACCGCATCTGAGTAACCCTTGCTCATTAGGGCAGCCTGCTCTAGAGCCATGGATTCTCTATAGAGACTGAGAGAATTATAAAATTATTAATAATTGGTATTACATATATCTCCAGTTACTATACATAGACTTGTCGTGCCACTGGGGCTTGCACACTCTGAGAAGCTAAAAGCTATGCCGTTGGTAGTTTCACTACCAGCAGGGCCTCCCAAGGCGGACAGGTTTCAGTGGAGATGTCAAACTAGAGATATACCACCCATCTAGGCAGCAGCAGATGGGCAGTGTTAGAGACAGAGAATCGCATTTCATGCAACAACAGCGACAACATCAGATTTATACTGCACAGATGGCGCAGCAATCTACTTCTGTATTCTGCCACGAAAACTTGATGATGTTCATCAAGTCACTAGGACTTGAACACGAATTGATGGCACCTATCATTGCATATGTAAGAACATAAGAATAGCCCAAGTCAAACCAATGGCCCGTCTAGCCCAGTATCCCGACTTCACAGAAGCCAATCCAAGTCACAAGTACCTGGCAAAAAAAACAAACAGTAGCAACATTCCATGCCACCGATCCAAGGCAAGCTGTGGTTCTCTCATGTCTGTCTCAACAGCAGACTATGGACTTTTCCTCCAAGAACTTGTCCAAACCTTTTAAACCAGCTACATTTACCACTCTTACCACATCCTCTGGCAACATGTTCCGGAGCTTAACTATTCTCTGAGTGAAAAAATATTTCCTCCTATTGGTTTTAAAAGTATTACTTTGTAATTTCATCAAGCGTCCCCTAGTCTTTGCAAACCTTGATGCAGTAAAATAAAATCGATCCACTTGTACCCGTTCTACACAACTCAGGATTTTGTAGACATCAATCATATCTCCCCTCAGCCTTCTCTTTTCCAAACTGAAGAGCCCTGACCTTCAGGAAGAAGAAAATTTGAGGGGGCAGGAGCAGCTTCCTGGGAAGAAGGTGGAGTTCAAAGATGATTGACAGCGTTCTGCAAGCAACCTATGGGATCAGATGCATAACCCTAGCATACAGAACTACTAGACACATTGAACTTGACTAGAAAACTGCATTGTGTGCTTACTCAGGTCCCTTTAGCTAATATTAGTTCAGTTCAGTTCATTTGATACAGCACAAATATTAACAAGTAAATCTATGCGGTTGCAAAGTGTAAAACTAGAGAAGGGTTAATCATGAACAAGAGGGTAAAGGGGCAGAAAAGCTTGCAATGTTAACAGGGGTATGAGAGGGAGGGAAATACCCAAGCAGAAATAGGGGAAATTACATTTTGTTTAGAGATCAGCAATCAGTTCAGTTTGACATACTGAGAAATTGGGGGGATGAGGGGACCTTTTTTCGCATCACTGTACAAACAAATTAGTCCTAGAACTCAAGCTACCATGATTTTGATTTACAAGATTTTACTGGCATGAAAATTTTTACACATATGTTACCATCTCTGGGAAAGCATGATAAGTTGTGGCTCCAAAATCTGAATGGCCAATTTTCACTTCATGGGACCAAAAGCAGTCACGTGTTGGAAAGACTAACTTATTTTTCCCCCCACATAGAAAAATGAGCAGTTACATATTTCCAAAGGAACAATTTAGTAGTTAAAATACCTTTGTGATGGGGGACCATTACCTTAATAAAAGAAACTCTAATCTCGTCTTTGCTTTATCTGTCTGTCTCAGATAGTCCCTGCTAAAACAGAGCTCAATCTCTTGTACATTTGTCTAGTAGCATTACAGAAAGAATTCTGCAGAACTGTGCACCTCTCATGCAGGATTCAGTGCAGGTGACCATTAGCAGACTCTGGATGGCTTCATGACTCGGATTCTCTCTTTCTGGAACTGGTGAAAGCTCCATGTGATGTATGCCCGGAAAGGGGGAGAAATAGGGGAGTGTGGCTACAGCTTCAGCATCCTGAAGTTGTGGGTTCAAACCCACGTTGCTCCTTGTGACCCTGGGCAAGTCATTTACCCCCCTTTTGCAAAACCGCAGGAACTCTGAGTGTCAGGAACAGAGCAGAGAATTCAGTGCACCAGCTGACTCTAAAACACTTTCGTAGTTTTGTAAAAGTGGGAGTTAATCCCCCCATTGCCCCAGGTGCATTAGACAGATTGTGAGCCTGCCAGGACAGACAGGAAAAAATGCTTGAGTACCTGAAAAAATTCATGTAAACCGTTCTGAGTTCTCCTGGGAAAACGGTATAGAAAATTGAACGAATGAATGAATGAATGAATAAATAAATAAATAAATAAAATAACCAGAGGTATGGGTATGCACCTGGGGGTGGACTCTGGGGACAGACAGAACTGGGCTATTGCTGGGAGTTAAAAGACAGATGCTAAGGGGTGAGAACTGTAGAACACAAAGCGAGGGTAGAAGAAGCAGAGGGATCTGGGGGGCTGAACCTATCAGGGAAGGGAAAGGTGAGAGAGCTGGAGAGGGTAGAACTTAATGAGGGAAAAAGCTGGAGGGGGGATTTCATTCCTGGGGGACGAGAAGGAATTATGTACAAAACAAAATTACATATGAAATATGCAGAATCTTCAAAACATTTGCACAGATTTAAGAACATATAAGAACAGCCATACTGGGTCTGTTTAGCCCAACAGTAGCTAATCCAGGTCACAAGTACCTGGCAGAAACCCAAATAACAGCAATATTCCAGAATCTCAAAGAGTAGCAACATTGCAGAACCCCAAATAGTAGCAACATTCCATGTGGAATTCCTAAGAGTAGCGAGATTCCATGCTAGCGATCCCAGGGCAAGCAGTGGCTTCTCCAAGAAGTAGCAATAATACAGTAGAAGTATATTGGATAAATCAGGGAAAGGGGGAGGCCTTATGGTCAAATACAACCATAAGAACATAAGAATTGCCGCTGATGGGTCAGACCTGTGGTCCATCGTGCCCAGCAGTCCGCTCATGTGGCAGCCCTCTGGTCAAAGACCAGCGCCCTAACTGAGAGTAGCCCTACCTGCATATGTTCTGGTTCAGCATGCACTTGTCTAACTTTGTCTTGAATCCCTGGAGGGTGTTTTCCCCTATGACAGCCTGCGGAAGAGCGTTCCAGTTTTCTACCACTCTCTGAGTGAAGAAGAACTTTCTTACGTTCGTACGGAATCTATCCCCTTTCAATTATAGAGAGTGCCCTCTCGTTCTCCCTACCTTGGAGAGGGTGAACAACCTGTCCTTATTTACTAAGTCTATTCTCTTCAGGACCTTGAATTTTTCGATCATGTCCCCTCTCAATCTCCTCTGTTCAAGGGAGAAAAGGCCCAGTTTCTCTAATCTTTCACTATACGGCAACTCCTCCAGCCCCTTAACCATCTTAGTCGCCCTTCTCTGGACCCTTTCAAGTAGCATCATGTCCTCTTCTTCATGTACGGTGACCAGTGCTGGACGCAGTACTCCAGGTGAGGGCGCACCATGGCCCAGTACAGCGGCATGATAACCTTCTCCGATCTGTTTGTGATCCCCTTATCATTCCTAGCATTCTGTTCGCCCTTTTTGCCACTGCCGCACATTACATGGATGGCTTCATAGACTTGTCGATCATAACTCCCAAGTCTCTTTCCTGGGATGTCTCTCCAAATACCGCCCCGGACATCCTGTATTCGTGCATAAGATTTTTGTTACCTACATGCATCACTTTACACTTATCCACGTTGAACCTCATCTGCCATGTTGATGCCCATTCCTCGAGCCTGATTATGTCACGTTGCAGATCTTCGCAATCCCCCTGTGTCTTCACTACTCTGAATAACTTTGTATCGTTCGCAAATTTAATCACCTCACTCGTCATACCAATGTCTAGATCATTTATAAAGTGTTGAAGAGCACGGGTCCAAGCACCAAGCCCTGCGGCATCCCACATGTTCTTCTTAATTAGTGCATCTACATAGCAACAAGCATTTTTTATATAATTATTGAAATTCTCTTTTTGGTATCTTATCAGTATTTTTTTATTTTTATTATGGATAGGGACCTCAATTTGGCCTGTGAGCCATCTATGAAGGGAGGGGAAGAGTCTTAAGAGGCAGAGAGAAACTATGGACAGTATCAGGCATGTTAACAGTCTCTGTTTTCTTTCCCTTCCTGTGGTTCACTGAAGAGATATGAGAAAGAGCAAAGCATTCAAAAAATACATCTAAACAGAAAGAAGAAAGGAAATAAGACTATTGCTTAGTCAGTACAAACAGGATAATATTTTTACACATGTAAGTAAATAAGAAAACTCTTCAAGGAGAATAATACTGCAGGATTAGAAGAGGCCAACACTTTTGACTCAGTATTTACACTAGAAGGAACAAAATGCACCGAGGCTTTGCAATCTGATGGGATTCTGAAGGAGCTCAAGAAAGTGTCTATTGTATCCATTACAAATCTGATTCAGACATGAGAGGATCCAGGAGGCTGAAGAGTACATATGCTACCTCTTCATGAAGAGTTGTTGGTCTCCCTCCTCAGCAGCATTCTTTCTTTTCTTCCCATCCTATGACTCCTCAGAGGACTGGTCCCACCTTTATAATGGCAGGACTATTTCTATCAGCCCAACTTGGTTACACATGGAGCTACCTTGCCATTAGCTTGCAAATGGGCTCTGCCTACCTATATCCAATTACTTGACCGGGGCCATTTGGTCCCACCCCAGCCCCACAGTTTAGTAGTGGGTTCTTCCTTTATGCTTCCTCCATTCACTTGGCATTCTTCCTACATGGTCCATGTTTTAGTTTGGTAAGGGTCTCTTCCCAGCCAACTCTTCAGTTGGCATAGACTATTTCTCACTCTTCCCCTCTCAGCTTGAAAGAGGATTATTATATTCTTCACTAAGGTTTGCAAGAAACCTTTTCCTTCACAACCACTTAGACTGTCATGTGGCTTGTGCCTCCTCTTCCAGCACTTCAAAAGAAATCAAAACCTTGTTATTCAAAAAATTTATCATAACACATCTCCATGACTATCCCCACTCTTGTAAATTTCCCATCAAAGTCTCAACCATGTAAACAGCACTGTAATTTTCCTGGAAATGTCCAGTTATCTTTTTTTGTAATCCGCCTAGAGCTGCAAGGTATTGGCGGAATAGAAGTCACTAATGTAATATGCTCTTTCATTCCTCCCTTCTCCTTTGCTTGCTAAAGAGCTCTTCCTCCTTTAGCATCGTAAAGGGCTTTTCGCCTCTTCCTGTCTCCCCCACCTTCCAGCATGTAAACTGTAAACTAAAGGAGGGAAAGTTTTATTTAAATTTTGATACATTACATTACATTAGGGATTTCTATTCCGCCATTACCTTGCGGTTCAAGGCGGATTACAAAAGGTTAATTTAAAAAGATAGAATTACAATGATTAGCTAGAGAGGTAAGTTGTAGATCTTAAGAGCATTTAGAGGTCGTGTTGTTATTGCTGTTTCAGGAATTTCTTGAAAAGTGTGGTTTTTATTTCTTTTCTGAACGTCCTATAGTCTGGGGTGGTCATCAGGAGGTTGGAGATCTGGTTGTCCAGTCTTGCGGCTTGAGTGGCTAGGAGGCCGTCGTGTAGTTTTGTTCTTTTTACTTCTTTGATTGGGGGGGGTATGAATGGGGAGTGTGTTTTTCTGTGTCTGGTACTGGGTGCTTGGATGAGGCGATTGTTCAGGTATGATGGGCTGTCTCCGTGTAGGGTTTTAAATAATATGCAGTAGAATTTGAATTGGATTCTTTCTTGGATTGGGAGCCAGTGTGAGTTGATGAAGGCTTCAGTGATGTGGTCATGTTTTTTCAATGAGTAGATGAGTCTCAAAGCTGTATTTTGGATTGTTTGGAGTTGTCTTATCGTAGTTGCAGGACATGGAAGGAAGAGTATGTTACAGTAGTCCAATATACCTAGTATTAGGGATTGTACTATAAGTTGGAATTGTGTTCTTTCAAAGAATTTTCGGACTTGTCTCAGGTTTCTCATGATTGCGAATGATTTTTGAATTGTTTTATTTATTTGCGGTTGCATTGTGCAGCATCTGTCTATGGTCATGCCTAGTAGTTTTATGGTGGTTTGGATGGGATATTTGGTTGTGTTTATGTCTAGGATGGTTGTGGTTTGGATCTTGTCATTTTCTAGGAGGATGAATTTGGTTTTGTCTTGGTTGAGTTTAAGTTTGTGATTTTCCATCCAGGTTGTGACTGCTTCAAGTGTTTGGTGAAGTTTGTCTGTCATGGTAGGTTTAGAATGATCGTATGGGATGAGGATGGTGATGTCATCCGCATAACTATAGGAGGTTATGCCTAGATTATCCAGATGCGTTCCTAGAGAAGCAGTGTAGAGATTGAAGAGGGTAGGGGATAGTGGAGATCCTTGTGGTACGCCGCAGGGGTTTGACCAGGATTCTGACTTTTCTTTGTTTGATTTTACACTGTAGGTTCTGAGTTTTAGGAATCCTTCAAACCAGGAGTATACTTTATCTGAGATGCCTATTGCATCTAAGATCTGTAGAAGGATGTTGTGGTCTACTAGGTCGAATGCCGCCGATAGGTCCAGTTGTATGAGTAGCATTTTTTTCCCTGTACTAAGTTGTTGTCTGACGGTATCCATAAGGGAGCCTAGTAGTGTCTCTGTGCTGAAGTTTGTTCTGAAGCCTGATTGCATGGGGTGGAGTAGGTTATGGTCCTCTATGTAATTGGTGAGGAGTTTGGCTACTAGGCCTTCTATAATTTTGACATATAGCGGAATTGAGGCTATAGGTCTAAAGTTAGATGGGAGGTTTTGTGGTGCTTTTGGGTCTTTCTGGATAGGGGTGATGACAATTTCGCTGAGGTCAGCAGGGAATGTGCCTTCTGTGAGCGTGAATTGGATCCATTGTAGAGTTATGGTGCGGAATTTTACACTAGAGGTGGTAAGGAGATATGAGGGGCAATGGTTGAGGTCACAGGAGGCATGGCTGTATTTTTTGTAGAATTTGTTGAATTCTGACCATTGTATGTTAGGGAATTGAGTCCAGATTCTGTCTGCTGCGATTGCCTCTTTTCCTGTAGGGTGGATTGTGATTGGATTTTGATGGGATGGATTAAGGATGAGTGTGGCTCTGGTGTTGGTGATTTTGTTCTTGAAGTGTTCTGCTAAGAGGGTGGGTGATGGTGGAGGTGTGTTAGTGGTGGTAGTGTATGATTTGGTGTCTGTTAATTCTTTCAGGATTTGGAATATTTTTTTGGAATCTTGGGTTTCCGTGCCTATGAGATTAGTATAGTAGCTTTTCCTCTTATCTTTTAGTAGATTTTTGTATTGTTTGTTGATTTTTTTCCAGTCGGTTTTTGTTTGATCTTGGTTCTTTTTTCTCCATTTTCTTTCTAATCTTCTACACTGTCTTTTGAGTTGGAGTAATTCATTATCAAACCATTGGTCTGATTTCCTGCTGGTTCTGGTTTTGGTTTGTAGGGGTGCCAGATCATCAAGGATGTTGGTGGATACATTTTTCCAGTGGGAGATGAAGTTTTTTGGGTCGCAGTCTTGGATAGTTTCGTCTACATTTGACCAGAAAATGGTTGGGTCGATATGTTTGCGTGAGGTATATGTGGTTTTTTTTGATTGAGGTGTGTGTTTGGTCTTGGTCCAATTGATGTTGAAGTTATAAATGTAGTGGTCTGACCATAGGGATGGGGACCATGTTCCGTTAGGAGTTTGGATTGCTGGATTGGATGGTTGGTGAGACATGAATGCAGCAATGTCCAGTTGATGACCTTTTTCATGAGTGGTTTGTGGGTTTAGGATCTGGAAGGATAAGGCATTGAGGAAGGATAGACAGTTATTTGCTGGTGTGGAGGTTGTGTCTTCTAGGTGTAGGTTTAGGTCTCCTAGGATGAGGTTATATTCAGCTGTTAGTGAGTTTAGGTAGATGAAGTTTTCAAATTCAGGTCTCACTGTGGTCCAGTTTCCTGGTGTTATGTAGCAGAGCAAGCAGTTTAGAGAGTTTTTTAGTGTTGGGTTTGTGAGTTGACACGCTAGGAAATCCATTTGTGGAGTGGATGTTTTCTCAAGTATGTTTAGAGTTAGGGAGTTCTTGAATATTATTGCTAGTCCTCCTCCTCTTTTTTTCTCTCTGCAGGTTACTGTTATTTTGTATCCTGGCGGGCATACTTCTTTTATTCTAGGGTCTGTGTCTGAGGTTAACCAGGTTTCAGCTAGCAAACCAGGCAACTTCCCTCTCTACCTTTACCATAGCAAAGAGCTCTTCTCCCGCTTCTCCTCCATCTTTTAGCATAGCAGGGGCTTTCACCCCTCTTTTCTCACCCCCCTTCTCTTATAGCATATCAAAATATAAGATTATCAATACTGGGTCAGACTAATGATCAATCTAGCCCAGTATTCTGTTTTCAACAGAAGCCAATCCAGGAAACAAGTACCTGGCAGAACCCCACACAGTAACAACAACAACATAAGGCAAAAAGTGGCTTCTCCCATGTCTGCTTCAGGCTATGGAGTTTTCCTTCAGGAACTCAGCCAAACTTTTTTTTAAACCCTGCTGGGCCAACTGCTGTTACCACTTCCTCTGGAAGCAAGATCCAGAGCTTAACTATTCTTTTGAGTGAAAAAAATATTTCCTCCTATTTGTTATAGAATTATTTTCATGTAAAATTCCCATTTCCCATTTAAACCTATCTTCTGTCTCTCCAATAACCAATTCCTAATTCATAAAAAATTGTTTCCTATCCCATGACTATGGACAATTACAGGGCCCCTTTTACTAAGCTGCGCTAGCGGTTTTAGTGCATGCTGCATTGCTGCGCGTGCTAGATGCTAACGCCAGCATTGAGCTGGCATTAGTTCTTGGCGCGTAGCGTGGGGTTAGCGCGTGCGGCAATGCAGGTACGCTAAAAACATTAGCGCACCTTAGTAAAAGGAGCCTTTAGTGACAGATTACAGATCTCCAACAGCAGATTAGTAATTTCATGTCTGAATTCTTTCAGTACCCTAGGATGTATACCATCTGGACCAGGTGATCTATCACTCTTTTAACTTGTCAATTTGGTTCAGTATGTTTTCCAGGTTCACCGAGATTTCTTTCAGTTCCTCTACACCAGGGGTGTCAAAGTCCCTCCTCGAGGGCTGCAATCCAGTCGGGATTTCAGGATTTCTCCAATGAATATGCATGAGATCTATTAGCATACAATGAAAGCAGTGCATGCAAATAGATCTCATGCATATTCATTGGGGAAATCCTGAAAACCCGACTGGATTGCGGCCTTCAAGGAGGGACTTTGACACCCCTGCTCTACACCATCACCCTTGAAAAACATTTCTGGTATAGGCAGATCTCTTACATCATCTTTTGTAAAGACTGAAGCAAATAATTCATTCAGTCTCTCCACTATGGCCTTATCCTCCCTGAGTGTTCCTTTTGCTCCTTGATGATCTAATGGTCCAACAGATTCCCTCACAAGCTTTCCACTTCTGATGTACCCCCCACATTATAGAGAAAACTTAACTTTTTCTGAAAAAATCGGGAAAAAGTTAAGTTTACTCTATAATGGAGGGTTCCAACCCCCCAAACCCCCCTCCAACGGCAGCGCAAAGACTATGAAGTAAACTGGGGGGGGGGGTTCCCCATTCACACCCCGCATCGGAGCTCTTTAAAAGTAAGTTTTTCGCCGGCGCGCTGGTGTCTTGCGCCAAATTGTCTGCGTTGCAATGTCGGCGCGCAAATGACTATGAACCCTTATATAGTGCTGAAAGACGTACACAATGCTGTCCATGTTGACTTTTAATAGAAGAACTTATAATCTAACTTGAACAGACACATATAGAGTTAAGGATGCAGAACCCAAGGTAAGTGGATTTAGGAGTCGAAAGCAGTCTCAAAGAGGGCCTTCAACATTGCCAGAGAAAGAGTCCACCGTAGGGATTTGGGCAGCTTGTTCCAAGCATATGGCGCAGCAAGATAGAAGGGACGGAGTATGGAGTTGGCGGAGGAAGAAAAGTGCAGATAGGAGGGACTTACCAGCTGAGCGGAGATCACGGCAGGGAATATAGAGGGAGATAAGTGAAGAGAGATAATGAGGGGCGGCTAAGTGAGTGCATTTGCAGGTCAGCAAGAGGAGTTTGAATTGTGTTCAAAAATGGATGGGAAGCCAATCAATTGATTTTAAGAGAAGGGTAATGTGAGTATAGCGACTCCCACTGAATATGAGTCATGCAGCTGAATTCTGGACAGATTGGACGGGGAGTGATATGCCTAAGTGGAAGGCCTGAGAGTAGCGGGTTGCAGCAGTCCAAGCGTAAGCTGATAAGGGTGTGGATAAATGTCCTGTTTCAACAGTATCCTTCAAGAATACTCCACACCAAACCATGTGTTCCTCGATAACTGCTGGTATTCCTTCCCACCCCATCTTAGAGTAGCTTTTAAGCTATCTCCTTTTAAAATAAGAACATAAGAATAGCCTTACTGGATCAGACCAATGAACCAAGAAGCCTAGTAACCCATTCTCACGGTAGCCCCAGCAGCCTGATTCCATCCTAGTTGAGGTGGACTCTATCCTTGTTGGTGGAGAAGCAGCCTAATGATTAGTGCAGTAGGCTGAGAACCTGGGTTCAATTCCCACTGCAGCTCCTTGTGACCCTGGGCAATTCACCTATTTCTCCATTGACCCAGTACAAGATTTAGATTATGAGCTCACTAGGAACAAAAGAGGTACTTGTATATATGTAAAAGGGTCAAAAAAAGTAGGGATGCAGAGATATTTCCACATGGAATGCTTTCATTCAGGGACTTTATTCAGGAATTTTCTGAAAACCGACTCAACATGGCCAGCATTGTGGCACTTAGCAAAGTGCTTTCTTCAGGAGTTATGATGTACAATTCTATGTGCATGTGTTGACTGCCTAATTTTATAAAGGTTTGTATTGCAGCAGTTCTGCAGGATTTTTTTCCCCATCGGCATGCAGAACTGATGCTGCGATACAAAGCTTTATGAAATTAGGCAGTCAACACAGGTTCATAGAATTGTATATTGTGACCCTTCCTTTTGTATTTCCCCTATATGGTTCTCTTTCCTATTTTATAATGTAATTCTTTACCTTAATCCTATCATTCCAGTAGGTCCTGTATGTTTTAATGTATTTTACCCTATTTTATTATGTAGGAACCGCTTAGAAGACTGACAGGCGTTATACAATCTGTTTGTCTTGCTATAGAACATAGTAACATAGTAGATGATGGCAGATAAAGACTCGAATTGCCCATCTAGTCTGCCCAACCTGATTCAATTTAAATTTTTAAATTTTTTTCTTCTTAGCTATTTCTGGGCAAGAATCCAAAGCTTTACCCTGCACTGTGCTTGGGTTCCAACTGCCGAAATCTCTGTTAAGACTTACTCCAGCCCATCTACACCCTCCCAGCCATTGAAGCCCTCCCCTGCCCATCCTCCACCAAACGGCCATACACAGACACAGACCATGCAAGTCTGCCCAGTAACTGGCCTTAGTTCAATATTTAATACTATTTTCTGATTCTAAATCCTCTGTGTTCATCCCACGCTTCTTTGAACTCAGTCACAGTTTTACTCTCCACCACCTCTCTCGGGAGCGCATTCCAGGCATCCACTACCCTCTCGGTAAAGTAGAATTTCCTATCATTGTCCCTGAAACTACCATCCCTCAACTTCAAATTATGTTCTCTGGTTTTACCATTTTCCTTTCTCTGGAAAATATTTTGTTCTACGTTAATACCCTTGAAGTATTTAAACGTCTGCATCATATCTCCCCTGTTTCTCCTTTCCTCTAGGGTATACATATTCAGGGCTTCCAGTCTCTCCTCATACGTCTTCTGGCGCAAGCCTCCTATCATTTTCATCGCTCTCCTCTGGACCGCCTCAAGTCTTCTTACGTCCTTCTTAGTCTCTCCTATCTCACTTTCATGTTTACCATATGCTCAACTACATATGATTCCTGATACATCCACTACTATTATTGCCACAGTTCATGCGATCCAACATTTTGATTCAATTACTCATCAAAATAGATGGCACACCACTTCATCTCCCCTTTGGTACAATTGTGAACTCCAAATTGACGATCAACCTATTCATTGGCGTTCTTGGATGAACAGAGGGATTTGGTTGTTGGATCAGGTTCTTGATAATATCCTCTTGTCCTTCTCTCATATTATAATTAAGTTTGCTATTCCCGTGCCAGAATTTTTCTACTAGCTATAACTATCTCACTGCATTAAGAAATGCTCACCTTTCTTCTCCGAATATCCTAATTTGTCCGCTTTTCTCTCATTTTCTTGTTTAGAATTCACTCGACAGTGCAGATCCATTTTCTATAAAGAATTACGCTCCAAACTCTATCCCAGGTCTAAAAGATCCACAGATGTATGGTCCAATGAGACATCTTAGACAGGTTCCTCAAAGAAATGGGAAACAAACTTTACCAAGATTCTTTGCCTCACAGCATCCTCTGGTGTCTCCCAGTCTTTATATTTTTATCGTATAAAGCTTTCTGGACTCCGAATAAGATGTTCCGAGCTGGCCTCCTAGACTCAAATGCAACTCCGGTCCTTGAGTGAGAGTACTCAAGAAATGGACTTGGGGGTAATAGTGGACAAGACAATGACAATGAAGCTGTTGGCATAGTGCGCAGCGGCCACTAAGAATGCTAGGTACTATCAAGAAAAGTATTACAACCAGAATGAAAAAAGTTATCCTGCTATTGTATCGGGTGATGGTACGTCCGCATCTGGAGTACCGTGTCCAATATCGGTCGCCGTACCTTAAGAAGGATATGGCGATACTCGAGAGGGTTGAGGAGAGCGACACGTTTGATAAAAGGTATGGAAAACTTTTCATACACTGAGAGACTGGAGAAACTTGGGCTCTTTTCCCTGGAGAATTGAATTAGAGGGGATATGATAGAGACTTAGAAGATCATGAAGGGCATAGAGAGAGTAGAGAGGGTCAGATTCTTCAAACTTTCAAAAACCACAAGAACGAGAGGGCATTTGGAAAAGTTGAAAGGGGACAGATTCAAAACCAATGTTAGGAAGTTTTTCTTCACCCAACGGGTGGTGGACACCTGGAATGTGCTTCCAGAGGGCGTGATAGGACAGAGTACGGTACTAGGGTTCAAGAAGGGATTGGACAATTTTCTGAAGGAAAAGGGTATAGAGGGGTACAGATAGAGGACTATTATACAGGTCCTGGACCTGTTGGGCACGATGGACCTCTGGTCTGACCCAGCGGAGGCACTTCTTATGTTCTTAATCCAGTTGGGTTTTCAGAATTTCCCCAATGCATATGCATGAGATCTATTTGCATGCACCGCTTTCAATGCATATGCATTGGGAAAATCCAGAAAATCCAACTGGATTCTGACCCTCGAGAACCAGTTTCCCCACCCGTGCTCTAATATCTGCTGGCACTCGGACTCGGGAGACTTACATCACGTGATTTTTCTTGCCCTAATATTGCTATCTTTTGGTGTCAAGTGTGGCGTATGATCAACCAGATTCTCTCGTTACAATCTGAACTCAACAGCGATATACTCATTTTCAGAACTCTGGCGAATGGAGATTTTCTATCCAGTTGGCAGAAATCCTTACTTAATATCCTACTAGCAATTAGCATAATTGGACGTCTGAACACCACGTGATAGAATCCAATAGACAAACCGTAGTCACTGAACTATGGGCCCCCCCCCCCCCTAGTGAACGTCACTCAACAACCAATGGCATTTCCACCGTACCTGGCGGCAGTATTAATGGTACTGAAATATTCCATTCTATCGATTTTACTGGTGACATAAGCAGTGCCTCTGCTGGGTCAGACCAGAGGTCCATCCAGTCCAGGACCTGTATAGTGATCCTCTATCTATCCCCTTTTCCTTCTTGAACCCCAGTAGCGTACTCTGTGGTATGAGGCTCTCTGGAAGCGCATTGCAGGCGTCCACCACCCTTTGGGTGAAGAAGAACTTGCTAGCATTGGCTCTCAATCTGTCCCTCTCCACTTTCTCCATGATCTTGTCCCCTGGGTCCAGTCTTGACTATTAGGGGAATTGTCTACCCTTTGGGGGAGTTTTCAAAAGCTGCCAAAGTCCCCGAGTTGCTCAACCTCCAGTGGCTCCTCCCCCTTTGGGCTTGTTGGGGGAGGGGCTCCCCTCCCCCCCCCCCTTATTTACCAGAAGGCTCCGTTGAGCGCGGCGGCCGTGAGGAGGCTGTAGAGCGGCCGCTCCCAGACCAGCAGGCGCTGGAGCTCGGCGAGCAGCGCCTCCCAGCGGCGGAGGCGGGCGCGGAGGGTGTCGGCCAGGCGCTGGACGTCCTGCTCGGCCTCCGGGGAAGCCTGGGCGCTCTCCATGATGCGCGAGCCGGGGACGAGGGGGGGGGGCGGGGAAGGGGAAACGGAAGCGGCTGCGCGCGAGGCCGGAGCGCGTGACGGCGCAGCGCCAGTCACGTGACGGGAGCGGGCGGACGTTTTCCTTGCTTTGCCTCTGATTGGCGGAGCGCTGGGCACGTGGCCTCTCAAGACGGCTGCGCGGGAAAACGCGCGCGACAGGCCCGAGAGTCTGAACCGTCTCCTCACGCTTCCGTTACCGCAGTGTCGCCTCTCCCCCGGCAGCGGCCAAATCACCACTTTGAAACTGCCTTCACCCACTAGACGCTGAAATGTCCTCTCTAAATGACATTGTAAGCTCTTCGGAGCAGGGACTATAGAAATAACAAATAGTAGTAGCGTACAGTTCAGGCTCCTATTGCTGGGTTCATTATGCTGCCCCTCAATATCTCTCGTTCCTCAGATAAGTCGCTCTTACCGTTTCCCTTCTAAACTAAACCTTAAGTTTATATTCCGCATCATCTCCAGGGCTCGGCATGGTTTTCAAGAACTTAAAATATAGGAAGAGAAGGAAAAAAAAGGTTTACATGAACTTATATATAGAAGAGAAGAGTAACTCCAGACTTCGTTCCTTGCTGCCCTCTATGCCTGGAATAAATCACCCGAGTTTACCCGCCAAGCCCCTTCCCTAAAAGAAGATTGAAAACCCACCTTTTTCATGTAACCTTCAATCTAGAACCCTATTCTCTGCCCTCCAACCCACAGATTAACCCTTCCCCTTAACTGGATCTATGTTTGTCTTGTCTGTTTAGATTGTAAGCTCTTTGGAGCAGGGACTGTCTTCTTTGTGTACGTCTGGTAGCACATTAGAAATAATTTATAGTAGTAGTAATAGTATTTACCGCCTGCCTTCTCCTTAGGATTTCTCCTTGAACTGCCTTTCTGTTTTTTCTCTCATCTGTCACTTGGAGGATTTACCAGCCAAGATTTTCAGCTGCTAATTATGCTAGGAACTTGACCGTGTAACTCACGTATAAACTGGGCTCACTGGAGGCTGCTTTTGGCTGTTGCTGGCATTTGGATGTCAGGGTGCCGATCCCATGATGTGACACACAGGAGGCTGTTATTCAATTAACTCCTGGCAGAATTCTGCCGTTTCAACAATAATCTTGCAAATTATAATTCAGAATTTAAGTGCAGTCGGGTACTGTCATTAAATTAAACAACCGGGTTTGCCACCTCATGCTCTCTCCACACCCTCCCGCCAACACCATCATTCCCTTTTCATGGTCAACTTGTAACAGATGACTGGGAATAAACCAGTAAAGTTTCAAGTTTATTTCAGTTTGATGTAATGCTTAAAATACTTCTTAAGTGGTTTACATAAAACAGACACAAGGGAGCCTGTTCTCAACCTTCTTTTTTTTATTTTTATAAATCTTTATTAATTTTCAGTCTTTGACAATGCATTACAAATAATATAACATAAAAAGATTACACAAAATGCACCATTCTCACACAAATATTAAAGAAAACAATCATTTCCCCACCCTTCTCCCAATTATTTATATACCAAATCATATTATGTATTACAACATTATAATTAAATAATTTTTAATCTTCAAATAAAAATCCCTCCCTCCCTTCCCCCCCACCCTGGATGTGCAAGGAAATCTAAAAAAGAAAAGATACATTACCATTTTTGTATGTTAACAAATTCAGTCAATGGGCTCCATACTTTATTAAATGCGTTACTAAAACCCGAACATTCCGCATGCATTCTTTCATATTTATATGTATTACATACACTTGCCCACTTGTGTAATTAAGTCTGTCATGACATTTCCAGTTTTTCGTGATCATTTGGATGGCTATTCCTGTTATGATCAATAAATGACGGCTTTTATATTTATCCAAAACAGGCTTTACCTGTAACAATGTGCCACAAATTACGACTTCATAAGATAAAGAAATAGATGAATCAAGAATAAGATTTATTTGTCCCCAAATTGACCTCCAGAAATCAAGTATCACTGGACAAAAATATAACAGATGATCAAGAGTCCTATATTAATATGACAAATGCCAGCATCTATTAGACTTAGAATTATCCAACTTTTGTAATCGAACTGGGGGTCCAAAAAATCCTATGCAATAAAAATAACCATGTTTGCCTCATAGATGCTGATGCTGTACATTTCAACCTCCAAGTCCAAATTCGAGGCCATCGAGATTCAGAAATATACTGTTTTATCTCGATGCTCCAAATATCCCTGATACTATTTTTTGGCTTTTTATTTAAGAATTGAGAAATTAATTTATACCACTGGGCGGCCTGATGTCCTACTAGATCTGTTTGGTAGTAAAGGATCTGCAAGCTATAATAAGTTTTTAAGTTTTTCCATTCAGGGAACCCACTTTGAATGGCCTGCTTCAGCTGCAACCCCTTATATTGTTGAGATTTTAAAATGCCAAATGATTTCTGCAGCTGTGAAAAATCAAGCAGTTTCCCATTGGATATAACATCATCCAATGTCTGAATACCTGCCTGCATCCAATTCTTCCAGGCAATCCCAGTCCTGCCTATTTGAATCTTGGAATTTAACCATAAGGACTGCAAAGTAGATTTCACTATAGGAACATCTGTTAGTTTATCAATTAATTTAATTGTTTTCCATGTATCCAATATAATTTGGTTGTCCTTAGCATATCTGGGTATTTTGATACTTAATATATGAGATAGTCTCATAGGGGACATAATTTTCCATTCTAGATTTAACCAATCTGGATAATGCTCAGTGAGCTCGGGAAGGATCCAATACATTCCTTGGCGCATTATATAGGCCTGATGATACCTATAAAAATTGGGGAAATTTATCCCACCCTCCGTAATCGGCTTTTGTAAAGATACTAAAGAAATTCTCACATTTTTCCCTAGCCAAACAAATTTTGTCAGAATACTATTTAACTTTTTGTAAAAGGACCCCTGAAAATAAACCGGTAACATGCCCATTTGGTAACAAACCACAGGCAAAACCATCATTTTTATTGTCTGAACTCTTCCCCCACCAAGACAGATGTAATGGGTTCCAAAGCTCACACATTTCTGAGACCTTTAGCAATAAGGATTTTTCATTTACTTGCATCGTTTCTTCCAACGTCTTCTGAATCCAAATACCTAAATATTTTATATCTCCTTCCTTCCAAAGAAAAGGGAACATGTCAAATAATCCTTTGGAACAGTGAACGTTTAAAGGAAGAACCTCTGATTTACTCCAGTTAATCTTATATTCAGAAAATTTTCCAAATCTATCAATCAACTCAAGTAAATGTGTAATGGTTGTTCCTGAATTTTTCAAATGAAGCAAAATATCTGCATAAGCAGAGACTTTGTATTCCCGACCTGCATAAAGAATACCCTGAATCTCCTTTGCCTGTTGAATAGCTAATAACAAGGGTTCCAGAACAATATCAAACAGCAAAGGAGATAAAGGACAACCTTGCCTAACCCCCCTCTCTAGATGAAAATGTTCTGAAAAAGTATTATTAATATACAATCTAGCATAAGAGGAGCTATACAAGGTTTGAATCATTTGTATAAAACCAGAACCAATACCAAACCAATCCATTGCCTGATACATGAAGATCCACTCTACACAATCAAAGGCCTTCTCTGCATCCAAGGGTCAGATCCTCCATATCTTTTGATAAATTTAACATATGCAAAGCTAATCTGGTGTTGTTAGAAGAATGCCTCTGAGCAATGAACCCCATTTGGTGCATTCCAATAATATAAGGGAGAGCTTTGGCAAAGCGTAAAGCTAATAACTTGGCCAGAAGTTTTCCATCCACATTTATCAATGAAATAGGCCTGTAATTTGAAACCAACATAGGATCTTTATTTGGCTTTGGCAAAACAATAGTTAAGGATTCTGCCATAGTACCTAATATGCAACCTTTAGTCAGTTGAGCCTGATATAACTTTAACAAATAAGGTAATAGGGTAATTTGAAATGACTGGTAAAATTCAACAGTGAAACCATCACCACCTGGAGCGGATCCAAGTCTAAGGGGCTTCAATGCTTTTTGAAGCTCTTTCAGTGATATAGGTGCCTCAAGACTTCTCATATGCTCAGGAATTTTAGGTCCCTCAATTTCAAAAACTAAATCTTCAGTTTCTTTAGTTGAATAAAGCTCAGAAGAGTATAAATTTGGGTAAAAATTTAAAAATTGTTTAAAAATATTTCCAGTTTGGGAGTGTTTATCTCCCCTATCATCTTTAATTGCAAGAATTTTTACTTTCCTTTTTTTCGCTTTAAGATATTGGCCAATAATCTTCCCGCTTTATTCGAATTTCCATAATACAGAGCTTGTTGAGAAAACAGATCTTTTCTGGCCATCTGTGAAGAAATCTCATTATATTTATATTTGGCTTTTAAGAGGGCCTGTAAAGTAGTATGTTCCCATTTCGCAGCCAAATTGACCTCCAATTCTTTAATATCCTTTTCCAAATTAAAAAATTCCTTTTTAAGCTGTTTCCTAACGTGCTGAATATGAAATGATCTGCTCTCTCATAGTAGCTTTAAAAGCATTCCATAATGTTTCTAATGAGATTTCTTCTGAGGCATTAAATTGAAAAAATGCCTTCATTTTTAATTGAAACTCTTCCAAAAATCTTGAATCCGCAAGCAATGTATTATTGCAGTGTTTTTCAACCTTTTTACACCTATGGACCGGCAGAAATAAAAGAATTATTCTGTGGACCGGCATCGGTCCGTGGACCGGTGGTTGAAGAACACGGGGCTAAGTCGTGGGCCAGAACCCGCTCATCTCTACCCAATCTCCACCCCAGACCCTGCCCCCATAATAGTACTAATTGCACTTTGCACTTCCCGTGCCTCATCTGGAAGCCTTCCCTCTGACATTGCAACGTCGGAGAGAAGGCTTCTGGTTCAGGCACAGGATGCCCGTAGGAGCCACTGCCCATGGCTTTGTGCACTGAATCAGGAAGAGGGAGCTAGCTCGAAGATAATGCAGCATTGATCGCACCGTGGACTGGCGGTGGGCCTGATGCACGTGCTGGCCCTGTGGACCGGCAGGAAATTTGTGTGGACTGGCACTGGTCCATGGACTGGTGGTTGAAGAACACTGTATTATTGAATCTCAGTACAGGTCTACTATATTCTTGTTCATCTAACCTGACCTTAATCCAAACACCAGCATGATCTGACAAAATGATTGGATCAATGACAGCTTCTGTTACTTGTACAATCTGATCTGAAACCAAAATGTAATCTATACGTGAAAATGATTTGTGAACCTGGGAGCAAAACGAAAATTCCCGAGCATCAAAATGAAGGATCCTCCATATATCTTTCAAGCCACAAGATTGTGCCATATTATTCAACCCCATTGACTTGATTATTCTACTGGGATTTTTATCTATCAATGTGTCTATAACAACATTAAAGTCCCCCGCTACTATTAATTTAGAAGCAGCCAATGGTAATATCAACATCTGAAGAGTTTTAAAAAATTCAATTTGATTGGAGTTAGGGGCATAGATATTAAAAAGCGTCAAAGAATTATTCCCCCAAGCACAATTCCACATGGATCCATCTTCCTGAGGGATCTGCAGCAATTAAATTAAACACAGCTGTACATTTTCTATGAACTAGAATAGCTACCCCTGCCTTCTTCACCATTGCAGGAGCAAAAAAACCCAATGTTTTACCCATCCCTCTTCCAGCTTTTTTGATTCTAAATCAGATAGGTGTGTGTCTTGTATAAAACATATATCTGCATTCTGTTGTTTTAGAAAATTAAGTGGGTTTTTTTTTTTCTTTTTAGTAGATGGTTTAACCCATTGACATTTAGTGAAAAAATTTTAACTTCCATTAAGAATTTCATTCAATTGGGACCTATTATGTCTTATTAAATAAACCAAAATCTCCCTAAACCAATTTCCATAAAGCAGTTTCCTTGCACATCCATATTGCCCCAAAAATATACCCCTTCCACCCTCCCTTTATATCAAACGAATGCCTGAGAGCGCTTATATAGACAAGCAATCAGCAGCTCCTCCAGGCATTTCCATAACTATCCTTTCAAAATACCTGTTCTTAACCTTCAGTCATGCAGTCAGTCTCTCCCAACTAATCTGCACTCAGACTAACCTCAATCAGCCTTCCTTCTCTCTATGTAATAATTGAATTTGCTTTAATTTAAACAGTCAGCCAACCAAGTTCTCTTCTACCCAACACACAGATAGCCCCTGTGCTCTTCTGCCCTCTCCCCCCCCCCCCCCCCCCGGAAAAAAAAAGCAGCAGACAGTTCCCAGCCAATTGCTAGAATGAGAGTGTAAAAGCCCCAGGACTGCTTTCCTCTGTCTGCAGTGTTGTCCTCTTTAGGGCACAGAGTGGCTCAGCTTCAGGCTCTACAGGGCTCTGGCTATTACATCCATGTAGTACCTGTAGTTTCTGTAGCTGAGCTCTCTTCTTTCTCAAAAGAAGAGCAGGAGACTATAAGCATGGCAAGACTCAAACTGAAAGCTGTTACCTGCATGAAAAAGACGACACTATAGAGAGGGGAAATGGGATATACAACCAACAAAGCTGCTAAGGAGCCCTGTTGATTTTATATGCTTTGATCCCAGCAGCTGGCCAAATTCTCATGAGGGGGGAAATTCTGCACAAATTCTGCATTGCGCAGAATTCCTCCAGGAATAGTAAATGGATTTGTTCTCTTATGTATGACAACTGAGGCCGTTAAGGGGGGGATATTTGTGGGTGGCTCCTTAGTTCAGGAATATAGTTGTGTGATGTCTGTTAGTATGAATAGATCACAGATGACAGAGATGTGAGAGGTTTTCAGGTGCTTGTGAGAGGATGTCAAAGGGAACAGAACTTGGTAATGGAGAGCTGTGAGAAATTTGACAGTTGAATTCACTGGGAGTAGTAAGTCTTGAGGGAAAGGGAAGGGAATCCACCCTTTACTATTCTTTCTCCTTGGATGAAGACATCAGGGCACCAGAGATATATAGGGGGGTGGATTTCAGAGCTGGTCCCAGTGTGAGCATCTGTTCGAAGAGTGTCCTCTTTAATCCAGGGAATGCTTTGTAGGGGGTGTTAAATTATGTACTGACACGAAAAATCACACAGATCAAAATGCTATCATTACTAACACACAAACCAGACTATAAAACCCAATGCATGGATTTCAAAACTTAACTGGGGCAAGCCCAGGCATTAAATCCTTAGGAGGTGTTTCAGGCCGCCCTGAAGCTGAAAGAGGCTGGCATTGTTATATATAGAAAAGCCCAGTGGTGCAGTGATCCCTCTGGTTACCTGAAAGAGAACAGCAATTTATTCACACTTTGATAACACTGGTCAACAAAAACAAGTTTTTCTTTGCTACTGAGAACTTAGAAGTGTTCTTAGTTAATTTAATGACACTGATTTCAGATCTGTAATTGAAATTCAGCTAGAATGTCAGGTTTCTGAGATACAAGTTACTGATTTTTTAGACAGTTTGCCATATTGGCACAATATTGCAAGTATGAACTGTGTCCCACCAAACTTGTGTTGAGGAGTTTACTCTGAAAACAAACACGAAGACAATAAGGAGACATGTTACAACATATATTTACACCTCTCTTAACTCACACAAAAGTGATGTCAGTATGTTCAGAAATGACTGAGACACTCACTTTTACGCTTGTACTGTACATTTGTCTCTCTTTGCAAGAACCAATTTGCAGTCTCTCATCATATTGGGATTGAACTTTCCCTGATATCTGCTTTCCATCACCTTGATATCTTGATGAAATCTTTCCCCATACTCATCGCTGACATCACCAAGATTGGGTGGGAAGAAGTTGAGGTGAGAATGTAAGAAGTGCATTTTAAGTGACAGTCTGGCACCCATTAGCTGATATGCTGTCAGCACATTCTCCACAAGCTCAGCATAATTCTTTGATCTGTGATTACCAAGAAAATTCTGAACAATCAGCACGAATGCTTCCCATGCTGCTGATTCAGCTGGGTTCAGCTTCTGTTTGAATGCATCATCAAGGATCAGTTCATGGATTTTGGGTCCAACAAAAACACCTTTGATTTTAGCTTCACTTTTCTCAAAACCAAACATACTTCTTTGGTGTTGATTATGCAGTAAATTGTCCGTAGACATAAATTATCAGGATGGTTAATACAACCTCGTCTGTTCATAATTATAATATCTTAGACAAAAACAAACAAAATATAAAAATGCATTGGTAGAAAAAGCAGCACAAATTGCTGGTATCTTGATTGATGAGCTGTCCTAAAATGCAATATTGTGTAACAGAAACAATAAAATATTGACACTTCACGGTAGTGTTATTGATGTAAATGATATAAACACAAACTGACCAATAGCTTAAAAACAGGATGTGATAGCCGAAAACTGTTCTCAGATTTAGAGTCAGCATGTGGCCCTTGTTAAGGTACAGGTGACAGAACTCCAGTAGCAAAATGCTTGTTGACTAGTGTAATATAAGGTTCATTGTTAATTGAAAGAAAGAAAAGTACTTATCTAATGAGTTCATATGTTGAGTCAAACTTCTTGATGACACTCTGGGTTGGCTTACTTTACATTTATTTCATTTTTGTGCAATTAATATTTATAAATACTTACAGCTTTATTGCAAAATTGTGAGTCTTCCTATCAGTTGTCCATTGAAATTCAGACATACCCAGCTATTTTATGCTGGTTTCTTAAAAATCTGCAATGTGTTTGGGTGGAAGTGTGCTCATTCCCTGGGGAGATTTACTTACTACTCAGTGCTGTGATCATCATCCGTTCTGCTGTTGAAGTGGGACAGAGTAGTGCTTAAGCCTAGGGGGCGCTGCAGGAGTTTTCAACTCCATGTATATAATGAAAGGTTAGATGGCAGAAGAGGTCTGTATGAAAATCCAGAATCTCAAAAGGATCAATAATTACCTCAGAAAATGTACAGTATTAAGGTCCTCTTTACTAAAAGCTCCTATGCTTCTCTGACACTGTTCTCAGTTTATATATGAGTCTTCCATTGCTGTGAGCACCCTTGAACCGGCAGACTTTTGTTGCCATGGTCAGCGCATGCCTGTGCCCCCACCCTCAATAGACCAACAGCTAGTGTTCCCTCCCTACCAGGCGAGAGTAATCCCCCCACCCCAGGCATACTGTGATTTCCTGGTGGGCTAATGGCGCGTTGGGCCAGGAGCGATTCCCACTCATTCTTGCCCATTCTTTCTCTGCAATAAAAATGACTGCCGAGACTTCCAGTGGAAATCACAGTAGGCCTGGGAGGTCACTCTTGCTTGGGAGAGAGGGAACACTAGTTGCTGGTCCACTGGGGGTGCAGATGGGGGCAAAAGTGTGTCAGTTCAGGGGGCTTGCAGACGGGGAAGACTTCTGGGAGGGAGGTTGGTAGGGCATCACAGGGGAGGAATGGTAGAACATCAACATAGTAAATGACAGATAAAGACCCGAATCCTCTCATTAAATTACTGATTTAATTTAAATTAATAATAATAATAACTTTATTTTTTCTATACCGCCACAATCTTACGACTTCTAGGCGGTATTGTCCTTTTTCCTAGATATTTCTGTGCCAGAAATCAGGTAGATGTTGTTTCAGATAACCCCCAGCGCCTTATACTTGTGTTGGTGTTAGCTCTTCACAGTCAGAAATGAAATGCAGACGCTCCTTGGTTTGCCAGGGTCCTTGTGATGGCAGTCGGAATGTAGATGCAGGAAACAGGCAACCATGACAATTTATTTATTTAAAAGATGTATAAACCGCTTACAATCAAAGTGATGTACAAAGTAACATACAAACCATAAGTACATCAAACAAAATAACATCTACTTAGCAGGACAGTGAAACTAAAACTCCTACTTATGCTCAACATCCCTTCATTAACCCATTGGGGCAATATGATGCTAACTTATAAGAACATACAGTCAATCCATGTTCTATAAGTGCATCAACAATGGGGTTTTCAGTTGTTTCCTTTACACACTCTCATAACCCCAGGGAGGGAGTTCCAGAGCTGAACCCCTAACTATTGAAAACATCATATTTCCAATTCTCTTATGGTGAATCCTACTCCCCTTAGATTGTAAGCTACGAGTAGGATGGTAAACATTCCAAAGATTTTGAAACCATGCCAGAACAGTAGCTTTAAATCATCTGTTGCTTATATGAAAGCACTTTGTGGTAGATTCTCTGAGGAAACGGAAGCCAGTGAAGTGTTTTTAAAACTGGCGTAATATGTTCAAACCTGGAAGTATCAGTCGAGCTGCAGAATTTATCAGCATTTGAAGTGACTTTAATTTAATCTTAGGAAGCCAAAGATACAACACATTACAATAGTCAAGTCGGGTTAATATCAATGTACTACAGAGCAAAAATCAAATCCTGTCAGCATTGGTTTCAATCTGTGCCTAGTCAGAGTTTGATTCATAGGCCTCCATTGCAGAAAAGGTGGCCCACTGGGAATACCCCTAGAGAGTATCCTAAATGAAAAACTGCTTTGAAAACATACTAAACTAAACCTTAAATTTATAGACTGGGTCGTCTTCAAAGCAGTGAAGCTCGACTCGGTTAAGAATCTTAAGGTGAACCAGTAATAATAAAACAAAGAATAGGGAGAAAAAATCAGATAAACCTAAGCATTTGAAGTCCTGTTATGAGGCTGATGTGGTGCAGGCTCCAATTTAAGTTTGCTTTTCTAGCTATTATAAAAATATTGTAACTGCTTTGATAATTGCTTCTTGCTTTGAAAGGCTGTATATTAAGAATTAATAAATATTGCTTGACTGTAAAGTATATTAACATATAATAACAGGAAATGATTTGAAAAAACAACGTGTTCTTATAAAGCTGAAACTAAGAACACTGAATTATGGTATCCTTTCATTTCCACTATTCAGATATTTATTATTCCATTATTTCAACAACACATATCGAAGCTTAGGAGCATTCATATCGGCTACACTATGGCATATAATCAGCTTCATGTCTGGTTAATATTTATAATCGTATGAGTCCTTTACTAAGCTAGTCCATGTGTTAGGTTTATCCTGTACTGTAAGGCCATGTGCTAATCTTTATGACTAATACCTAGAAAATCTTCACTAAGGGCTCCTTTTTACCAAGTCATGTTAGGGCATTAATGCACAGAATAGCGCATGATAAATTGCTGTGCACGCTAGATGCTAACGCCAGCATTGAGCTGGCAGTTCTAGCCACTTAGCGTGGGTTTAGCGCTCGCTAAAATGCTGCGTGCGCTAAAAACGCTAACACAGCTTAGTAAAAGGAGCCCTAAGTCTCATATTCAGAAATATAAATCTTGAGCAGCAAAAGCGTGAAGGGGCATAATCAGAAGTCTGATTTGGATGGATGGTGCTAGATGCCCAAAGTCGACAGAGGAAAAATGTCCATTCTCAAAAACTACATCTAGAATATTTCTCCCCTCCCCCCCAAAAAAAAAATCATCTGGACATCCAGGCATTAGATCGTCCAGGTCACCAGTATGTCTATCTTTATACCATATTTTTGACCAAAAATTCATCTAAGTCCCAAATGCCCAGACCAACACCATTTGGACGTGGGATGAGCCAATCTTGTAATGGACTGGCCATAAGAACATAAGAAGTTGCCTCCACTGGGTCAGACCAGAGGTCCATCCTGCCCAGCGGTCCGCTCCCGCGGCGGCCCATCAGGTCCGCGACCTGTGAAGTGGTTTCTGACCACTTCTATAACCTACCTCAAGTTCTATCTGTACCCCTCTATCCCCTTATCCTCCAGGAACCTATCCAAACCCTCCTTGAACCCTTGTACAGAGTTCTGGCCTATCACATCCTCTGGAAGTGCGTTCCATGTGTCCACCACCCTCTGGGTAAAAAAGAACTTCCTAGCATTTGTTCTAAACCTGTCCCCTTTCAATTTCTCCGAGTGACCCCTAGTGCTTGTGGCTCCCCACAGTTTGAAGAATCTGTTCTTATTCACTTTCTCTATGCCCTTTAGGATTTTGAAGGTTTCTATCATGTCCCCTCTAAGTCTCCTCTTCTCCAGAGAGAACAGCCCCAGCGTTTTTAATCTGTCAGCGTATGAGAAATTTTCCATACCTTTTATCAGTTTAATCGCCCTCCTCTGCACTCCCTCGAGTACCGCCATGTCCTTCTTGAGGTATGGTGACCAGTATTGGACACAGTACTCCAGGTGCGGGCGCACCATTGCGCGATACAGCGGCATGATGACTTCCTTCGTCCTGGTTGTGATACCCTTTTTGATGATGCCCAGCATTCTGTTTGCTTTCTTTGAGGCTGTCGCACACTGCGCCGATGGTTTCAGTGATGTGTCGACCATCACCCCCAGATCCTTTTCAAGGTTACTCACCCCTAGCCGTGTTCCCCCCATTTTGTAGCTGAACATCGGGTTCTTTTTCCCTACATGCATGACTTTGCATTTCTCTACGTTAAAACTCATTTGCCACTTATTTGCCCAGTCTTCCAGTCTCGTTAGGTCCCTTTGCAGGTTTTCACAGTCTTCCGTGCTCCTAACCCTGCTGCAGAGTTTGGTGTCATCAGCAAATTTGATAACCTCACATTTTGTCCCCGTCTCCAGATCGTCAATACATATATTGAACAGGGCACTGCTGTGAACTTTACAAAAAGGGTGCCAGATAAACATGCGCTTCCGGAGGACGTAATAGGGCAGAGTACGGTAATGGGGTTTAAGAAAAGATTGGATAATTACCTACTGGAAAAGGGGATAGAGGGGTATAGATAGAGGATTACTGCACAGGTCCTGGACCTGTTGGGCCGCCGCGAGAGCGGACTGCTGGGCACGATGGACCTCAGTTCTGACCCAGCAGAGGCATTGCTTATGTTCTTATGTTATGTTATGTTATCTCACCAGGATATGATGAGCCCCCCAAAACACACTATACCCACCTGTCTACAACCCCAATAGCCCTTATGGTTGCAGGTGCCACCTATATGGCAGTACAGTAGGGTTTTGGTTTTTTTGGTGAGCTCACATTTTCCACCATGAATATAGTACAGCGAGAGATTAGAGAAACTGGGCCTCTTCTCCCTTGAAAAGAGGAGACAGAGGGGACATGATCGAAACATTCAAGATAATGAAGGGAATAGACTTAGTAGATAAAGACAAGGTAGGGAGAACGAGAGGGCACTCTCTAAAGTTAAAAGGGGATAGATTCCGTACAAATGTAAGGAAGTTCTTCACCCAGAGAGTGGTGGAAAACTGGAACGCTCTTCCGGAGGCTGTTATAGGGCAAAACACCCTCCAGGGATTCAAGACAAAGTTAGACAAGTTCCTGCTGAACCAGTTCGTGCGCAGGTAGGGCTTGTCTCAGTTAGGGCGCTGGTCTTTGACCTAGGGGCTGCCACGTGAGCGGACTGCTGGGCACGATGGACCACTGGTTTGACCCAGCAGCGGTAATTCTTATGTTCTTAGTGATTAGAGAGGCTTATGGACTTGGATCCTCCTCTCTGTGGTTCACTAGCCCCCCCCCCCCCCCCCAGGCTACTTAAGACACCTATGTACAGATCTACTAGGCTTTCCTATAGCAGGTGCTGATGTTCCAGAGACAGGTATGTACACTTTTATCCTGATATTTCTTGGTGTGAGGTGGTCAGTGATCACTGGGGGAGTGTCTGTGGGTCTTTACATTGTCTCTGCAGTGGTTATCTGGTCACTTTGGATAACTTTTTGTCACTTATGCTTGCTTTTACATTAACTCACAGCGTATAAGTTTCATCCAGGAAGTCTTGTGAAACATTTGATTATCCCTGCAGGACGATTAAGTCTAGGTCGGCCCACATTAGAAACATAGAAATTGCTGCCGCTGGGAGCCAGCTCTCCAAGGGATGAGAGCTTGTTCGAAGAGGCAGAGTTTTCATCTCAAGAGGCCAGTGAAGTGGAGGGCTCGCTGCAGGGAACAGCACAAGGGGAACTTCTCCTTGTAAAAGAACCAGCGACCGGGACAACTGTGCTTAAGGGTCTACAAGGCACAGGGGAGGTAAAGCAATCAGATGAACTAACTAATAGTGCACAAATATTTTCCTTTGCCCCTATCCGACCTCCAGAGGTTACACTGGAATCTTTATGGGACTTGGTTTCTAGTCTGGGTAATTCCCTCAATCCTCAGATAAAGAATTTGGAAAAAGAATTAGAATTTCAGAAGGAAGAAATTAAAAATGTGAAACAGGACATTGTAGTTATAAAAACTGAGATACAAGAAGAAAAGAAGGACTTAAAAATGTTTAAGAGCAACCAAGACTTGATTGTGAAAGATAATCTTAATCTGAGAAGAAAATTAGAAGTACTTGAAAACAATAGTCGGTTTAACAATTTACGTTTGATTAATTTTCCAAAGGTTGCCTCAATTCCTCCAGGAGAAATGATAAAACGCTACTTTCTAGAAAATTTAAAAATTCCTGAAGGTTCATTGCCACCATTGTTAAGAGTGTACTATTTGCCTATTAAAAAAAATCAGGAATCTCAAAAAAAAGATGAGGATGGTAGTCCACAGGAAAATCCTTTGGATGTTACTGCTTTACTGGAACAATCTGCACTCCAGCACTACCTACCTGGCACCTTAGAACTCTGCTGCCTTGCTTCACTACTGTTTTATGTTTTTATCTTAAACTTTTAATTTTACCTGGTTTTAATTTGTTTTACTGTTTAATCCTTTTAGCTTTCAGCTTCCTCTGCCGCCGCGCAGCGGCGGCGAGCCGGACACCTCCCCCATCAGGTCAGCTGATGTCCTATTTAAACAAGCCTTCTGCGGCGCACGCCGAAGGAGCACGCAAAAGGAGCAGATTCTGCTCCTTTTGCGTGCTCCTTCGTGCGCAACCGGAGGGCGACACTAAATTGCAATATACTAATTTCTTCCACACTTCTATTAGATCCAGAACTCTCTATATTATTGGCCTATTATATTTTATATCGTCAGGCTCTCTCCCTTTTCTTAAACAATCAATATCACCTTTCCAACCAAACTTAACAACGCCAGACTCAATGGAGAAATACAACATCCCATCCCTTTGGGGTCATCGCCCCATAAAACTTAAACCTGATAAACTTCATTATTCTTCTCTCATAAATATTCCTACCACATTCGTATCCAATAGCTTAGGAACTATTAACACCAATATTCTCAGCTTCGGTCTAATTAACGTCAGATCTGTCAAAAATAAATATCATTTAATTAAAGATGAAATTGAAAATAATAATCTTCAAGCTTTATTCATCACAGAAACTTGGCTCGCAGACGGAGAAGAGGCCTATTTATCATACTGCTGTCCCCCAAACTTTAGCTATATATTCAACCATAGACACAACCGCAAGGGTGGAGGCATAGCCGTAATCTTTAAAAATAACCTCCTAAGTATATTAGACAAATCTCCAAAATCCGCCCCAATTGAATACTTACAATTAAAATGTAATTTTAATAGCCATATCAACTTTCTTTTACTATACGTTCCACCACCTTTAAACTCTAACAAACTTTCATTACTTCAAGACACTCTATTTGATTTCTCTTCATCTACCAATATTCCATACATCCTTGGTGACTTAAATATCCATTTTGACGACCCCTTGAACCCTACTACACAAGATTTACTAAACGTTCTCATCTCTCTTAACATCCACCCACAAATAACTGTCCCAACACACATTGCAAATCATACATTGGACATGGTTTTTTTACCATCTTCACAAAAGTCAAACTTCTCTGATCTGCTGGTCTCTCCTATTCCTTGGTCTGATCATCATTTTATAACTTTCAGAATCCACATGCCTAGAATTATTCATACTGACACTTCACCCAAAACTAAAACTGTTACCTATAGAGAGTTTAAAAATCTGGAAGATAAAGATTTAACCTCCATCCTCGACCCAGACATCCTAACTACTTACTCCAATTCTATCACAAGTCAACTATCAGCTTGGAATTCATCCTTGACATTTCTCTTAGATTCAATTTCACCCCTGATTTCTAAAACCATCTCCATACGCAAGTTTAACAATCCCTGGTATAGTGCAGAGCTACACTTAACTAAACAGCAATTACGCTCATTAGAAAGAAAATGGCGTAAAAATAAGACTCCAGACAACCTACAAAATTACAAGGATATGGTTAAGATATACAAAACTAAAATTAATTTGGCCAAAAAGTCCTACTTTTCTAAAAAAATTGAAAAAGCAAAAAACTCCTCTATCCTCTACAATATTTTAAAATCAATGGATCCCATAAATAAATTAAAAACCTCCTCCCGCATATCTTCGCTCAAAGCCCAAGATCTAGCTGACGCATTTAATCTTAAGATAAATAAAATTCGGAATTCATTCACTCAAAGTACATCTAACACTATTTCTAGCCCTAATCAATCTAATTTTTTTCCAACAGCTAAATGTTCAAACTTTTCTATCCCATCTCTAAAAGATATCGAAACTCTCTTCTCCCAAGTCAACACTAAAAGCTCTCGATCGGAAATAATCCCTCCTTTTTTTCTGAAAAAATACTTTTCACATTTTGGACCTTTCATTCTGTCCATTATCCAAAACAGCCTACTTACATCTACAGTACCATCTCAATGGAAGTTTTCATCAATCACCCCAATCATTAAAAATTATAAAGCCAGTATAAACGATTTATCTAACTACCGCCCGATAGCGAATATCCCATTCTTGGCCAAACTCACCGAAAAACTAATATTTAACCAGCTTTCCGATTTTTTTGAAAAAACAAACGCACTACATCCACATCAAACCGGATTTAGGAAATATTATAGTACAGAACACTCCCTAATAGGTCTAACCTCCAACATTCAATACCATCTTGACCACCACAAATCCGTAATCCTTTTTTCCTTAGACATCTCAGCTGCCTTCGACACCATCGATCACGACCTACTTTTAAACAGACTAGAAGAAAAAGGTTTAAGCGGCACAGTTCTAGACTGGTTTAAGTCTTATTTTAACAATCGTACTTCATCCGTGAAATTTAACAACGAAGACTCTACTATTTTTACCTCAACATTTGGAATCCCACAAGGATCCATTTTATCTCCCCTTTTATTTAACATCTTTTTATCGCCATTATTAGAAACTTGTCAGTCCATAGGTTTTATTCCATACGCATATGCTGACGATATTCAACTAATCCATCCTTTAGATCCCGAAAATATCACAGACATTGCTTCCATAAACCATAAATTAGAACAAATACATAACTGGTTGAATTCAAACAAATTATCATTAAATATTAATAAGACCAAATCCATTTTATTCAACTGGAAAAAAGATATATGTCTTGCAAAACCATTTCTTCTTAATAATTTCCCTATCAGTTCTGAAGCATCAATTAAAATTCTCGGGGTTATACTTGATGACAGTTTATCTTACCACGATCACATTTCCTCTGTCGTCAAAAACTGTTTCTTCAAATTACGTCAGATAAGAGCCATTTCCAAATTTCTAAATCCTTCCTCCATAAATATCTTAATACATTCATTTATCATTGCAAAAATCGACTATTGCAACGCACTATTCTTAAATATCACTCAGAAGGAACGAAGGCGACTCCAAATAATTCAGAACACGGCTATTAAACTTATCTACAACGCAAAAAAATTTGATCATGTATCCCCACTGATGATTGACGCACATTGGTTACCAATTAACCACAGGATATTGTACAAAATTATATTTCTAATCTTTAAGACTCTATTATCTAGCGAGCCACAATTTATTTCAAAATCTCTAATCCCCTACAAACCACAACGCTCTTTACGCTCATCAGAATTAAATTTACTAACTATCCCCTCTTTAAAAATCATCGGTACGAGAAGAGCTGACATCTTTACTGTAGCAGGCCCACAATCATGGAACTCCCTCCCTCAGTATATTAGAATGGAACATGATACCTCAGCTTTTAAAAAACTTTTAAAATCTTATTTGTTTAGGGACGCCTACGATCTCTAATATTTTAACGTATCTACTTGATCTAAATTAATATTCATAAAGAGTGCCTTGTAACAATTTACCCAACCTTTTGTTTTTTTCCCTTTTTTCCTATGCCCTTATTGTAACTTTGTCCCCTTTTTCCCCGCTTTCTTGTTAGTCATTATTGAAATTTGTTGTTTTTAAAGTATATTAATGTTTCTATGTTTTATTATATTATGTACATCGCCTAGAATGTTTATATAGGCGATATATCAAGAATTAAATAAACTTGAAACTTGAAACTTGAGAGGTGGCTAGTCCAGCCACTCTCTTACTGACTGTAGCTTTGGCTCCAGACAGAGATTGGATTCTTAAACTTTTTTAAAAAAATAGATCCAGAGATTTCCTTGGCTTCCATATTCAAGTTTTTCCTGATGTTTCAAGAGAAACTCAGAAAAGAAGGAGGGAATTTTTATTGTTAAAACTAGGTGTGACTCAGATGGGGGGATTATTTTTTCTTAGATACCCTTGTAAGTGTGTAATAAGGTATAATTCCCTTAAATATATTTTCTTTGAACCGTCTCATTTGACTGCTTTCCTCTCCATGAAGCGCCTTGAAAAAGAGTAACATCGGTGTCTTAATTATTAAGCTTTCTTTCAGCACAGATGACGTGTTTTGGTTAATTTTGTTATTGTACTAAACTCACTACTAATTCCTGAATCTTGGATCCATTATTGAGGACTAGTGTACGATTAAGTTGGAATTACTACCTTTTATGTAATTTTGGTTTATTTTCATTTTGAGAATAATCAAAGATATGTTTTCTTGATTGCACTTTTCTGTACAAGATGGTATGCTTGTTAAAATGTTAAAATTTTATAAATAAATAATAATAAAAAAAAAAAGAAACATAGAAATTGACGGCAGAAAAGGGCCATAGCCCATCGAGTCTGCCCATACCAATGACCCACTCGCTGACTTTTACTCCCCTATAGATCCCACGTGAAAATCCCATTTTCTCTTAAAATCTGACACGCTGTTGGCCTCAATCACCTGCTGAGGCAGCTCGTTCCAATGATCGACCACCCTTTCGGTGAAGAAGTACTTCCTAGCATCACCTTGAAATTTCCCTCCCCTGATTTTCAGCGAGTGTCCTCTGGTTACCGAGGGCCCTGTAAGACTAAAGATATCATATTTCACCTCTATACGCCCCGTAATATACTTAAAGGTCTCAATCATGTCCCCCCTCTCTCTTCGCTCCTCCAGTGAGTACATCCGCAGTTTGTTTAGCCTTTCTTCATACGTGAGATCCCTGAGCCCCAAGACCATCCTGGTAGCCATTCGCTGAACTGACTCAATTCTCAACACATCTTTCCGATAGTGTGGTCTCCAGAATTGAACACAATACTCGAGATGAGGTCTCACCATGGATCTGTATAGTGGCATTATAACTTCAGGTTTTCTGCTGACAAAACCCCTACGGATGCAGCCCATCATTTGTCTTGCCCTGGACAAAGCCTTCTCCACCTGATTGGCAGCCTTCATATCATCGCTAATGATCACTCCTAAATCACGTTCCACCATGGTCCTGGACAAGGTTTCACCATTTAGTGTGTAAGTTCTGTGTGGATTTTTTTTGCCTAGGTGCATTACTTTACATTTTTTAGCATTGAAGTCTAGCTGCCAAGTTGATGACCACTGTTCCAGCTGCCGTAGGTCCTGCGTCATAAAGTCTGGAACACTGCTTTTGCCTACTATGTTGCATAGTTTGGCGTCGTCTGCAAACAGTGATACTTTTCCTCTAAGCCCTTGGGTCAAATCTCCTATGAATAAATTGAATAGAATCGGCCCTAAGATGGAGCCCTGAGGTACTCCACTCGTCACTGCTGACGTTTTGGAGGGGGTACCGTTTACCATCACCCTTTGAAGCCTACCATCTAGCCAATCCTTTACCCATGTAGTGAATGTATCCCCTAATCCCATCGATTTTAGTTTGTGCAACAGCCTGCAGTGTGGGACGCTATCAAAAGCTTTGCTGAAGTCCAAATATATCACATCCAGGGACTCCCCGGCAACCAGATGACTGGTCACCCAGTCAAAGAAGTCAATCAGATTTGATTGGCAAGACCTTCCCCTGGTAAATCCGTGTTGGTGTGGATCACGTAAATTTTCTTCGTCTAGAATTTTGTCGAGTTTCTGTTTGATCAGTGTTTCCATGAGTTTGCACACTATGGATGTAAGACTCACCAGTCTGTAATTTTCTGTCTCTGTTCTGCAGCCCTTTTTGTGGAGTGGAATTACGTTAGCTGTTTTCTAGTCTAGGGGTACTTTTCCTGTGCGCATGGAAAGATTGAAGAGCACGGATAGTGGTTCAGCCAGAACTTCACTCAGCTCTCTGAGTACCCTGGGGTGTAGATTGTCAGGTCCCATGGCTTTGTCTACTTTGAGTCTTGAAAGTTCGTGGTAGACGCTACTGGGTGTAAACTCGTAATCATGAAACAGGTCATTTTGGCTGTCTCTTATCTGTAGTTGTGGACCAGCTCCCGGTGCTTCACAGGTGAATACTGAGCAGAAGTATTCGTTTAGCAGTTCTGCCTTGGTATTATCAGATTCTGCGTAGTTTCCATCTGATTGCCTAAGGCGTACTATCCCATCTTTGTTTCTCTTCCTGTCGCTAATGTACCTGAAGAAGGATTTGTCCCCTTTTTTAATATTCCGTGCTAGATCTTCCTCTGTTCGAAGTTTGGCTTCCCTGACTGCCTTTTTGACAGCCTTAGATCTGGCCAGATAATCTTCTTTTGCCTCCCTTTTCCCAAGATGTTTGTAGGTGATAAATGCTTCTTTTTTCTTTTTAATGAGGTCCGAAATTTCCTTGCTGAACCATTGTGGTTTTTTGTTTCTCCGACGTTTGTTTACTGTATTTATATAGTGGCTAGATGCTTCGTTCAGGATGGATTTTAGATTTGACCACATAGTTTCTGGATTGTCAGTTTCTGCATGGTTTTGCAGCTCCTGATGGACAAAGTCTCTCATGTGGTCGAAATCTGCGCCCCTAAAGTTGAGGACCCTCGTTGCTGTGTTTGATTTAGAGAATCCTTTCCTGAGGTTGAGCCATACCATGTTGTGGTCACTGGAAGCCAGCGTGTCTCCCACTTATACTTCCGAGACACTGTCTCCATTTGTGAGTACCAGGTCCAGTATTGCCTTTTCCCTGGTGGGCTCTAATACCATTTGTTTGAGTTGTGTACCCTTAATGGAGGTTAATATTCTTCTGCTACCACTCATAGTCGCGGAGAGGGTGTTCCAGTCTGCGTCTGGCATGTTGAAGTCCCCTAACAGTACTGTGTCACCACGCAAAGTGATGTTCTCTATGTCCTCAATCAATTCCTTGTCTTTGTCTTCCTGTTGTCTCGGAGGCCTGTATACCACACCGAGGTAAAGGCATTTTTCATTCCCTCTGGCCAGGTTTACCCAAAGTGATTCCCCTGTGTATCTAACCTCTGTGATCCTGGTAGTTTTGATATTATCCTTAGTGTATAGTGCTACCCCCCCTCCTAATTTGCCCTCTCTGTCCCGACGAAGTAGATTGTAGCCTGGTATAACCATATCCCACCCATGCGAGTCCGTGAACCAGGTCTCGGATATCGCTACTATGTCAAGGTCAGCATTCCTTATCTCTGTTTCTAGTTCCAGGATTTTGTTGCCCAAGCTGTGTGCATTAACATTCCGCCCAAATACTGCCATAACCACTTATCCAAATATGCCCCTTTTAGCTCTGGGCGTACAGCAACATCCAGAAAGTCGGTTTGATTATCAGCACTTGGAAGATCTGTCTTTTAGGATGTCCATGTGCTGACTTGGGCGGGTTTTTAGAAATGTTTAAGTTTTGATTATGATCCCCTGAATATATACTTTCAAGAAAAAAGCCTTGAATATAATGTAGACAAATAAATTTCCTAACCTGCTGAATATCAGCAAAAAACCCATCAATCTTTACCATGAGATTAGATTGGAAAAAAGGTTGGAGACACTTGAAGGGGCATAATCAAAAAATACATCTAAGTCCGTTTTAGACCTAAGTCCAAAGTTAGACATGTCCAAAGTCCATTCTTGAAAAATACGTCCCCCCCAAAAAAAAAAAAAAAAAAAAATATATATATATATTTTAGAATCGTCTACTTGTACGTCCAGCCGTTTGATCGTCCAGACCGCTAAGCCGTCCATCTTTATACCCCATTCTTGTCCAAAAATTCATCCAAGTCAAAAACACCTAGAACAAGATCTTTTGAACATGGGAGGTGCCAGCAAAGTGATGGACTGGCCACCTAGACATTGCAACAGAGTAGTGGAGCACCTTACAGGGCACTGCTATGAACTTCACAAAAAGGGTGCCAAATAAACAACTCACAACTCCCTTGCAGGTCATGGTGAGCCCCTCCAAAACCTACTATACCCGCCTGTCTACAACTCCAATAGCCCTTATGGCTTCAGGTACCACCTATATATACAGTAGGGTTTGGGGGGTTTGGTGGACTCACATTTTCCATCATGAATGCAGTGGTTAGAGTGGCTTATGGGCCTGGGTCCTCCTCTCCATGGTTCACTAACCCACCTCCAAGACCACTTTCGCCACCTCTGTGCAGCTCTACTAGGCTTTCCTATGCCAGGCTGCCAGGTGCTGATGTTCTGGAGGCAGATATGTAAAGTTGTTATTACGATTTTTATGGGGGTGGTGGTGGTGGGGTCAGTGATCACTGGGGGAGTGGTGGGGGGGCCTGTTCTTTGTGTCTGCAGTGGTTATCTTGTCACTTTGGATACCTTCTGTGGACTTAGACCTGGTTTTAGATGGCCTAAGTCACAACGTCCAAGTTCCGTCTAGACAGGGTTGTAAAACCTTCGGTTATATATGCAGTACGACTAAGTCTAGGACTACCCATGTCCCGCCAAATCCTGCCCTCAACACTCTTCCTAAAACTCCCCTTTTGGCTCTGGTTGTTCAGCAGCACTGTGAAGGCCTAGTCATTTTTAAATCTAAAACCTGGTTCGATTATTGGCACTTGGACGACTTTTGTTACTGATTGTCCAAGTGCCGATTTAGGCCAGCTTTTAGAGGTTTTTCTGTTTCGATGATGAGCCCCGTAGCGTACAACACTCCTAATGTAGGATGCCTGAGTGGGTCCCATGGTAGCCATCTTAGATTGCAGGAAGGGTTTAATGCAGCCTAGCAAAATGGCCCCTAACACTTTGAAAGATTCTATCATTTTAAAAGAATTTTTAAGGTGGGGGAGAGGGGAGGGGGGAGGGATTTATTAGCCACATTTAGGAAGAGATTTCACTGGAGGCTTTGTACAGCTTGACCTAAACCGTGTGATTTTGTTAACAGCATAATATAACCTTGAAAATGATGTAACCTAATAGCGGGACTAACATGAAACAGTATCAGAACAAATATGTCATTACATCATCTACTGAAAGCAGAGAATGAACTGCAAAGAACTCTTTACGCCAGAACTGCTAACTTGGTGGTTACGCTTGATCCAGTCTGAGCAAGGATACAGAATGCAAGAACTTGACAGCCGAGCGACATCAAATACTAGAGTTTATGACTCAACGATTCCACAGACTATCCCCAAAAACTTACAAGCAGTTTTAAGAGAGGTTATTTAACTGCAAACCAGTTTCCTTTTCTACTGGCTTTCTATCCAAGAATTCCCATAATACACACAGCACAGAGGTAGAAAAAAATCTTTGTAAAGTCACCTATTTCTTCTCATCTAATCATAACATTTACTACTCGCTTCTAGACAGGGAGCATATACAAAGAAGTGACAATAACTCATTGAATAAAATAGATTAGATTAGATTAGATTAATTTGCTCAAATTTATGAGTTGAATAAAATTAGCGAAAATATTTGTAAAACAACCATGTTTTAATCAGTCTTTGAAAGATAATGAAGGAAATAGACTTGGTAGATAAAGACAGGTTGTTCACCCTCTCCAAGGTAGAGAGAACGAGAGTGCACTCTCTGAAGTTGAAAGGGGATAGATTCCGTAGAAACGAAAGGAAGTTCTTCTTCACCCAGAGAGTGGTAGAAAACTGGGACGCTCTTCCGGAGGCTGTTATAGGGGAAAACACCCTTCAGGGATTCAAGAAAAGGTTGGAAAAGTTCCTACTGGAACAGGACATACGTAGGTAAGGCTAGACTCAGGGCACTGGTCTTTGACCTAAGGGCCGCCGCATGAGCGAACTGCTGGGCACGATGGACCACTGGTCTGACCCAGCAGTGGCAAGTCTTATGTTCTTATGGAAGTTCATATAATTGGAGGTAATTCTAATGTTAATCAGTATAGAGTAGTTAATCTCAGAAGGGTCACTGCTCCAACTGATCTCCATTTTTCTTGCGCATTTGTTAAAACCAGATGTTTTGTGGGTTAAATCCTATGTGTGGGGCTTCCAAACCACTAGCTGAGCTGATTTGATCAATGGATACTCTGCATATGAGTGGGATAATGTGCAGCTATTCCTGTCTATTGAGTCAAACTTGCCTTCTGCAGCAAACTTTGAACCCAAGTAAAAGAGAGCTCCTATATGTCCTTAACACAAGCATTCATGTACGTAGTATCAAAATACTTTCTTGAGAGTTAGAAACACCCCCCCCCCCACCTTAAATCATTGTTGGCTGTACATGCGATCTGCGCATGTGCTTGCTTTGCTGCACAAGCGAGGTCAAAACAAAGGGGGAGGGGTGACATAGGAGGTCTCAAGTCCCAAAAGGAATCCATATTAAACAGCGCTTTCAGAACACGCTTTAAACTCGCCCCGATTCTCCTGCTCTCTGCCGCCCTTCCCTGCAGTGTGAGCCCGTGGTTTTAACCCGCGGGTTTATAACGGGACTGCACGGTGGCATGTTCTGGAATAGAACAGAAGACGCCATAGTACAGCCCCACTTTAAACCCACGGGTTGAAACCACGGGCTCACACTGCAGGGAAGGGTGGCAGAACAAGAGAGTCGGGGCAGAGAGCAGGGTTTTTGCTACAAGGCTAGGATTTCAGGGCGGCAGAGAGCAGGAAAGGACATGAACGACTGGTCCTCAGCAGTCGCTTCTTTTTTGATCAGCCAGCCCAGTCGGTGTTCCTGAATTTGTTTAGTGAATCGAGACCCTTCCTACTTTGCAGGCCGCTTCCCCTCATTTGCATGCGCAGATCGGATCGGGAGGGTCAGGGTCAGGGTCGCAAAGTGGTCGGGACACCATCGTGGGCTTAGTGAATCTAGCCCTAAATCTAAGCAACCTTCAGGAGTTTTGTCTTGTCACAAGGGTTCATTGCATGAGAGCATCAATGATGGATTAACTTAATGCACTCTACACTGAGGTGACCAGAGTCCAGATAAGGCATAGGCAGGTGCCTAAGGCCTTAGGGGATGTGCTGAAGAAATAGGGGGCTAGGATTGCCAGCTGTCTGGATTTTACAGGATTCGACAGATTTCTACATAATTCATATTTAAGGCTTTGATACTACTACTACTACTTATTTCTATAGCGCTACCAGACGCTTGGTCGCTGTATTTTTATATGGAAGAGACAGTCCCTGCTTGAAAGAGATTCAAGACAAAGTTAGACAAGTTCCTGCGGAACTAGAGCATGCGCAGGTGGGGCTGGTCTTGTTTAGGGCGCTGGTCTTTGACCTGGGGGCCACCGCGGGAGCGGACTGCTGGGCACGATGGACCACTGGTCTGACCCAGCAGTGGCAATTCTGTTCTTATGAAAGAGCTTACAATCTAATTAAAACAGACAAAAAGCTGCTAGGTAGGGAATTACAGAAGGAATGATAAGAGAGATAAGATGGGGAACTGTAGAGGGAATGCCAAACAGATATGGGTGGAGGGAACAAGAGCTTATGCCGGACAGACTTGTACGATGTGTGTCCCACACGTGGCCAAATCCAGCATGGGGGAATGTAGGCCGATGCTGGACAGATTGTACGGTCTGTGTCCCGCACATGGTCAAATCCAGCATGGGGGAACAGAGCCGATGCCGGACAGACTTGTACGGGTGTGTCCCACACGTGGCCAAATCCAGCATGGCTGATGCCGGACAGACTTGTATGGTCTGTGTTGTGAACGTGGCGAGAGACAGTTGAAGGATAGACAACTCCAGTGTGTTGATCATTTTATTCTCATATATGGCAAGTGGGAGGACTGTGCAGCCTAGGAGGGAAGGGAAGGCATCTTGACTGATAGTTGAATACTGTCAGCAGTACACCAGGTTTCATTCCCATCATGTACTGTATGGCTGCCTTTATGGTTGACATGGTGGTGACTTCACAACCAGAATTTAAAGATGGGTGACCTGAGCCCACATAGAGTGCTTGCTGGGGATCTAGTCACCTTACTGGGCAAACTGGATGGAGCATGAGGGTCTTTATTCTGCCATCATTTACTGTGCTAAATTTTCTTAGGGACATGTTGGGAGTAGAGAATAGGTGTGACAGTGCTAATTAGTTAGCACCTGAGGCATTGCCGTGAGCTATTTGGTTAGGGTGGGGGCCCTTCCTGTCTCCAAAATAGGTGGTGGTATGTTTTTTTCAATGGTTGCGCCATAATGGCAAAATTACCTTGGGGCCATTAATTCAGAAAACGGAAGAATCAGCCATTTTCCGACCATGACAAAAGCGGCCTTAACACACATGAAAGACCTGCGCAAGGGGCATGCTAAGGTCACTTTGCGATGGCTTCAGTAAATGGGCTTGTAAGTTTTCTCCATTCCTCTTTCTACTGTTGTTCTTTTCAGTCTCTTGTTAACCTCTTTGTAAACCGCTTTGATTGATTTTCTCCTTAGTAGTAGATCAAGACCGAGAATGAACTTGGAAGCTTGGAGTGTTTAGTAATATTTTTGGTCATGAGAAAAAAAAAAATACATTTTGTAGCATAAAGAAGGCAAAATACTGATTATCACAGTTATTCTAGCTTTAAATAAATATAAATTTATAATAGTGATGTGCTCAGACCTTAAACCCATTAAATAGTGAAGTCACTACTTGGAGTTCAACAAGGGGGACCATCATCGCACTCACTAGTCCCCGACCCTCCCTACGTGAACATATTCAGATACTTGGTGGTACTTATCTGAATGGAGAGGTGTCTGTTGTTAGATTTAGTCCTGTTAAATCTCGGTAGTGACTGTGTTCAAACTAATAAAGTGCCTCTTAAAATCCTGAGGTGTTTCTTATATATATATCCGCTTCATTTCCCGTCCCCCCGACTCGAGTTTCGTCTTCTTCGTCGGGGAGGGACACTAGAAATGTAATCAAGATTTAAATTTTTTAATTTTTTTTAAAAATTTTTTTTAAATCTTTACCTCTGTTCAATTGTAAATATATGCAAAAAAGTCCAAGCATAATTTGTCAAATAGTTAATTCACATTCAAACTGATATAAAATATATCAAAATACCTGATACTGGCTCGTTGAGACCAGACTCGTTCAAAATCTGCTGGCCATCTGACTAACACTGTTGTGGCAGTGCGTATTTAAGAAATCCTAAAACAGGAAGAGGCGGTGCCTTAAAGGCCCCGGATGTTAACAGCGCCAAGGACATACGTTCTATAGGGCCAACCACTCGATATCAGCATTTAAGCCTTTTGGGTGCAGGGTCTGCCAGTTATAAATAAAACGCTGTTCTTTTAGAACCAGCATTTTAGATATATCACCTTCAGTGCTGTGTATCTGTGTTAACACTGTGTATCTAAGATCTTCCGGAGCATGTGATTTGTCCATCCAATGGGATACCAAGGGGGCGGATACTCTGTTTCTTCTTATATTGCTCATATGTTCTATGATTCGTGTTTTGATCATACGAATCGTTTGCCCTATATATAGTTTGTTACAAGGACATTGTATACAATAGATGACCTTTTTAGAATTACAGTCTGTCCCTGAGAGTAATTTGAAAATGCGTCCTCTCGACCCTGGTATCACAATGTGGTCTGAATCTAATACTAACCGACAGACCCGGCATTTACCGCAGGGCTTATGAGGTAATTTATTTCCGATATCATGATGGTACAGATTGTGTTTTAACTGTTCACCGAGGTTTTTTGCTCTGGAGAACGCGAATTTAGGATGATTTTGTAATGACGTATGATACTGCAGTATTGGCCAATACTTTAATATAATATGTTTGATGGCGTTGTTTTTATTACTATGGGGCATAACACATACTATATTATGGTCTTCTTGTTTATGTTGCTTATCCTGTATTAACCATGAGCGGTGACAATTTTTTGCCCTTTTCCACGCCCTCTTAACGACCTTAGCAGGATACCCCCTACTAACAAACCTGTTATACATTTCATTTGCTTCCCTATCAAAATCACCCTCCTCTGAACAAATTCTCCGTAAACGGAGAAATTGTCCAATGGGAATACTGTTTTTGAGTGGTCGTGGGTGAAAACTTTGAAACTGTAATAGGGTATTTCTATCGGATGGTTTCTTGTGTAGAGTGGTGGAGATACACAAATTCTGTTTAACAATTCTTATATCTAGGAACGTAACTTGATTTTTGTTTGATGTATAGGTGAACTTTATATTACTGTCCTTTAGATTGAGTTCTTCTAGGAATTTGTTTAAATCAGTTTCTCCACCACTCCACACAAAAAAAAATATATATTTACAATTGAACAGAGGTAAAGATTTAAAAAAATTTTTTTAAAAAAATTAAAAAATTTAAATCTTGATTACATTTCTAGTGTCCCTCCCCGACGAAGAAGACGAAACTCGAGTCGGGGGGACGGGAAATGAAGCGGATATATATATAAGAAACACCTCAGGATTTTAAGAGGCACTTTATTAGTTTGAACACAGTCACTACCGAGATTTAACAGGACTAAATCTAACAACAGACACCTCTCCATTCAGATAAGTACCACCAAGTATCTGAATATGTTCACGTAGGGAGGGTCGGGGACTAGTGAGTGCGATGATGGTCCCCCTTGTTGAACTCCAAGTAGTGACTTCACTATTTAATGGGTTTAAGGTCTGAGCACATCACTATTATAAATTTATATTTATTTAAAGCTAGAATAACTGTGATAATCAGTATTTTGCCAATTAATAGAATCACAGAGTAACATTGTATATTTCCCCATTGTTTCAGTATTGTAGCATAAAGAAGACCATATTCTCCAATATATGTTTTAGATCAGTGGTCTCAAACTTGCTGCCTGGGGACCACATGTGGCCTGCCAGGTGCTATTTTGAGGCCCTTGGTATGTTTATCATAATCACAAAAGTAAAATAAAACAGTTTCTTGATCATATGTCTCTTTAGCTATAAATTACAATATTATTATTAAGACTTAGCCAAAAAGATTTATAAACTCATGCAAAATTGTCATTTCTTTAATAAGACATTAACTGTTTTTTTTCTGAGGCCCTCCCAGTACCTACAAATCCAAAATGTGGCCCTGCAAAGGGTTTGAGTTTGAGACCACTGGTCTAGATGATCTACTTACTGTAACTTAGTTGTATTCTTTCAATTTATTGTTGTATTAGGTGATTTTAACTTTACAAATTACCCAAATTTAAATGGAATAATAATAACAGTTTAGCTCTTGAATTTTCAATTGCACTGGCTAACTTGGTGTTTGTTTTTTTCCAGGTAACTGATGTTCTTACATATTCTTCTGGGCATATTCTGGATTTAGATTTTGTTTTTGATAGTCTATCAGACAAAGTTAATCCTTTGCATTATGTTTGTTCAGCTGTGTCTAATTACTTTTGATTATGTGATCAAGATCAATTTAGTTAAATCCATGACTAAGCTATCTGTTAAGGAAATTTTGAATCCTTATTCGGTCGATCTGAAGGCTTTTGCCCTTTGTATTTCTCCAGTTGAATATTAATTCAGCTTCCCTGACTTTGGCTGAGAAAGCTGAATCTTAGAGTACAATTGTTCATTCATTATGAAAATGTGACTTTAACTCATAATTAAATCCAGTTTCTCAAATTTTCTTGTTCTTGGTTTAATGAACAGCTTAGGATTCTGAAGAAGGCGAGAGAGTTTGATGTAGACTCCTGATAATAAGGGTATCTGGAAAAAGATGGTGATTTTTGAGGAAAGAAGGCCTAAGAATCCTTTTAATAAGCTCTGGTAAGCAAACCAAATGTGTACTGATCGATTTGCGACCCGATTTTTCTCCGTCCCGATTCACTAAACTCTATCCCGATCATCCTCCGATCCGATCTGTGCATGCAAATGAGGGGAAACAGCATGCAATGCAGGCAGGCAGCGATTCACTAAACAAATCTGGGACACTGACTGGGCTGGCCGATCAACAGAAAAAGCAACTGCTGGGGACCAGTTGTTCATGTCCTTTCCAACTGTCCTGCCAGCCCTGAAATAAACTTTTTCTCTCTGCCGCAACCTGCTCTCTGCCTTCTTGACTCTCTTCTGGTTCTCTGTCTCCCCCGACTCCGGGCTCTTCTGCTCTCTGCTGCAACCCAAGGTGAAACTGGGGTGGGACAGGGAGGCAGGCAGCCGGTACGCTCAGTACCTTGTAAAATTTCTCCCAGAAGTCCAGGCTTCCTCAGAGCTGGGATCCATCAAGGTCTGTTATTGTCTTGCCAAGCACAGAACATCTGCTGGAAGCCTCAGTGGTGCAACTCCCGTCCTGTATCTGGCACCGATCAGACCCTGCTCTTGCCATCCCGACTCACTGCCCTGCTCTCACCCAGAATCTCTCCTGACGCCCCGAATCTCCTCCTCTCGCCGCCCCGACTCTCCTGCCCTTCCCTGCACTACGAGCCCGTGGTTTTTACCCGCGGGTTAAAACCATGGGTTTGCGAAGAAAAAGAGTTTAAAAAAAGGGCTAGATTCAAGTAAAAACAAAAGTAAAGTACCAAAAAGGTCGCTGCTCTTAAGCATGCGTAGACCAGATGGTCTGCTCATGCATTGGGATTACTACAGAGCTTTCGGTTGGGGGCGTGGTTCCGATCATGAGGGCGATTTGTGAATCACCCCCCCCCCCCCGGACACGGATCGGATCCCTCACGAATGGGATCCGATCCGTGCCCTTACTGAATCTAGCCCTAATGGCACAAACCATTATCATCCAGTTTTCTTGGCAGAAGACAGAAGTCGATTGTTGGGCCTTTCATCTGCGTGGTATAAATTGGAAGTTCTCATTGTAGTTGCATCAAATGCAATCCTCCGTCTCCAACACTGCCCAGATGGGTCTGACATCTCCACTGGGAGGCCCTGCTGGTAGTGAAATTGCCGACGGCATAGCTTTCAGCTTCATAGATGTACCATGAGTGAATGCATCCTTAATGCAGGTTAAAAAGGCAGCATGTGCTCCCCAAACACTAAAAAAATACATCTTATCTTTAGCACTGGAGGCGTGTTTGGGGGTAAAGAGGAGGCATTCCTTGCTCTAATCAGTTAACACAACTACCTCGCTGCATGTTAACCGATTAATACGTAGGTTATCTGGGATGGGAATTTGTGATGTTGCTTTGTTATGGTTTAAATCTTTTTTGGAAAATAGGTATCAGTATGTTTTGCTTAATTCTGAGCTATCTGAACCGAAAGCCCTTTTGTACGGAGTTCCTCAAGGGTTTCCTTTTATCACGGTTGCTTTTTAATCTCTGAAATTGCAATTAGCCACAGGATTCACATTCATACATTTGCAGATGATAATTCAAAGTGTTCCTCTGGTTTCTAAACTCGAGGACCAGCTGAAGAAGCTTAATTAAGAATTTGAATAAACTTCAGATGAATTCATCTAAAACCAAATTCTCCATACTCTCGTTCTTCCATGTTATGAGATGGATCTCGCGGCAGCCATTCAGGGAGCGTCGCAGGGCCGGGCAGGAGCTCGAAAAGCTTGCTCCTGCATGCCAGCCCAGGTGCGCCGCTGGCTGCAAGATCGGCAGGAGGGGCTCAGCGCAGAATACACCGCTGGACCACCAGAAAAAAGGTATGCGGGGGAGGGGGGTATAAAAAATTGTTAGTATCGGCTGGGATGGGAGTCGGGAGGGATCCCTCCCGGTCCGACTTACCACTAGAGAACCAGAGGGGGAAGAGGGTACAGGGAAGGGAGGTTGGACAGGGTGCAAAGCCTGGCAGGGAGTGAGGGGGCTGGGTTCAGAGCCTGGTAGTGAGGGGGGCTAAGTGCAGAACCTGGCAGGGGAAGGCATGAGGGAGGGGACACTGGGTGCAGATCCTGGCAGGGCATGGCACTTTAATATTAAGCCCCCATTTTATATTTGAGTCAACCATTTTTCCTCTTTTTTGGGGGGAAAAATGGAGATCTTGACTTATATTTGGATCAACTTATTTTCGAGCATATACGGTAATCAGAAAAAAAATTGCCAGATATTAAAGGCAGGAATAATGTTTATATTTTCAATTTAGTGATTGAAATAAGTCAGTTTTGAAAATCTACATCTGTTGTTTTTTATATTATTCTAGGACAAGCGGGCAGCATATTCTCACACATGGGTGACATCATCCACGGAGCCCAGTACGGACAGTATGAAAAATGAACTGTCACTTTAAGAAACTTTGCGACTGTCTGCGCGACTGCCTTCCCGCTCACTGAGCTTGTGGCACCTCAGTTCTTCGTTTTCCGCAGAGCAAAGAAGTACTATGTGGCTGGACTCTGTTCAGCCTAAGTTTGCCTTCCCACTTTCGCATATTTTTTTCCCTTGTACATTTCGATGACAATTGAGTTCAATTTTGTTGAAGTAATTTTTCTGTCTATGTTGAGATTGTTGACGGGTTTAAAAAAGTGTGTTAAGTGTCAAGCAAGAATCAGCTACTATGATCCTCATAGCTCCTCAGTGGCCCAGACAACCGTGGTGCTCCCTTCTAATTCACGTCGAGATGGAACGTGGTGACATCATCATTTCGCATGCGCGGATGTCCTGCTGACCGAGACGAGCAGGCTGAGGGGGTGGGGTGAAGAACAAGGCTGGGGCGGGAATGGGTAGAACTGGGAGGCTTGGGAGCGGGTCTGTGAGTCCGGATGATATCCCTAGCTAAAGATAGAGCACGTGTGTAAATGATGATTTCAGAAAACCACTATTTATATGAGCACATTTTCCAAAAATTTCCTAATATTGCTTTCTGATCCTAATTAAATAGGACAACTTAAAAGGAACTATTGTTGAAGACTGGGTCCTATGATCTTCTAGGAGAGCACAAAGAGTTAATTATTCCTCCCCTGGAAAAGAGGTGGCGCTCTGCAGGCAAATAGGAGGCTGGCTGTACTAATGCTGCCTCCAGGTAGGTAAATAACAGATGAGAATCCGAGCTGCCAAATAAGCCCTCAAAGTTGGGGCCATAAGCAAAGCAGAGCCCTTTAATAGAGAGCGGAGGTGAACTATGGCCTTAACCATGCATTTTTGACTGTTTAAAAAAGTGCACAGCTAGTAGCCAAATATCTTCTTTTGCAAAAGTCAGTATGTGGGAGAAGTGGCTGTTCAGTCACTGTCCACCTAATGGAGACCAAGGCTGCATTCTGAACATAACCAGCAGAGGGGGGCAGAGATCTACAAACTACTGTTGTTCACTTGAAATGAAGTGCGGAATATTTTTCTAAATATAACTAGGGTTCAGTACTTTTTGTTCAATAAACTCTTAACCATTAGAACTCAAAGTGTAAGATTATCATTTCAGGAGAAAAAGATGCACTGCAGATCCAATGAATGCTACAGTTTTTAATTAAATTAAATTTAACTTTGGTATTTATAATCTGCTTTACTATCAAGTTCTAGGTGAAACCACTAGAATGGCTCCTTTCCAAAATTTTCCTTCATGAGAACTTAAGAATAGCCATACTGGGTCAAACCAATGGCCCATCAAGCCCAGTAGCCCATTCTCACAGTGGCCAATCCAGGTCCCTAGTACCTGGCCAAAACCTAAAGAGTAGCAACATTCCATACAGAATCTCAAAGAATAGCAAGATTCCGGAATCCCAAAGAGTAGCAACATTCCATGCTACCGATCCAAGAAAAGCAGTGGCTTCCCCCATGTCTTTCTCAATAACAGACTATGGACTTTTCCTCCAGGAACTTGTCCAATCCTTTCTTAAAACCAGCTAGGCTATCCGCTCTTACCACAGCCTCTGTCAATGCGTTCCAGAGCTTAACCATTCTCTGAGTGAAAAAAAATTCATTCAATTGTTTTTAAAAGTATTTCCCTGTAACTTCATCGAGTGTCCCCTAGTCTTTGTAATTTTTGGCGGAGTGAAAAATCAATCCACTTGTACCTGTTCTACTCCACTCAGGATTTTGTAGACTTCAATCCTATCTCCCCTCGGCCGCCTCTTTTCCAAGCTGAAGAGCCCTAACCGTTTTAGTCTTTCCTCATACGAGAGGAGTTCCAGCCCCTTTACCATCTTGGTCACTCTTCTTCCTTCCATATTTGCCAATGACGAACATTCTCTAAGCAGTATATTCTGTAGAAAATATTATTAAATTTAGCAGTTGGGAAAGTGTTGAGGACCCAGCAAAATACAGATCCTATTAATGAGAGATATTAAAAATCCCCTATTACAGATCTAGAGTGGAAAAGGTGACATTTAATAAGATTGCTAGATCGGCAGAATGTGAAGCTATTTCTTCTAAACCTCTGAATAAGATAATAATAATAATAACAACTTTATTTTGTATACAGTAAAGAGCGGTTTACAGAGGCTGTCTAAACTTTTTGGTCAAGAACTATGGCATATTGGTAGAATATTGCAGAGAACAAGTGCTGTCGATAAAGATAATGACCACATGCATGAATCCTGCCTTGACTAATTTTAAAAAAAGAAGACTATTGTGGAGCATTGTTTATCCTTAACGATGCTCTAAATAATTTAGCAAAACTCTTTAAAACAGTGGAAGCTTTCAGTTTCCAAAAATCAAGACACTGAGGCTGATTCTGTACGTGGTGCCTGAAAAGGCAGACGCCTAGTAAAACGGCATCTGCCGTGTGTCAGTTTATGTTCAGGCGCCATGTTGAGAATTGCAGCCACTGGCGCCTAACGATGAACTTAAGCGCTGGTAACGTGGGCCAGGCTTTTAAAGGCACCTAGAATTGCAGCTCACGGCGCTGACTGACACCTAAGACCAACTCCGCCCCTTAGGCGGGTGGAATCACTAAGCACCAGGAAGAGCCTAGATTTATTTTTTTTTAATAAATTGTTTTTTTTTAAATCGGATTTTAATGGCATGATCAATTATCGCTCCACTTAAAGTCGATTAAACACTTAAGTTAGGTGCTTAAATTTGGGTGGCCCTTACGGAATGTCCCTCTATGGTCCTCTTTTATCAAGCCACGATAGCGAGTGCAGCGCGGCAAATGCACTGGAGCCCTTTCAATCCCCACGGGCTTTGGTGCATTTACCGCACCAGCCTATGCTATTCGACAGGATAAAAGAAGACCTAAGATGGTTGTTTTAGAAGTTCTATTCCTGATTCGGACATTTTGAAAATTGGCATTTAGGCATCCATACTGTATGTTTATCCAAATCCCGATTTAATAAAGCCAGGCTGTGGACCTCTAAAACTTCAGTACGTCCACAGGACAATGGGGCGTGGTCTGGGCGTATTTTAGTTCTAGGAAGGGGTAAAAGATGGATGCCCCCTCTCCTTCTGCAAATGGAGTTGAACATCTATGTCCAAAAGGATGGATGTCTATTTTAGACCTAGACAACATTACAAAGATGCTCTGACTGAGCCGTTATTCACTGGAAGGAGGAAGGGAAGTCTATCCCTGGAGTGCTCACAATTTAAAAAAATAGAAAGAGAAAAGAAAATTACAAATAGTGGAATTGGAACCTGCAATCTCTAGGCATGCTGCACTTAATTTTCAAAGGAAATGTATGTTTGTTCTTTCCATTTCAAAATTGTCCGTGGGTACAAAACAGGATCATGAGGAGCTGAATTAGGGTCTAAACCCTGGTTTATAACCTATTCCTCTGTTCCAGCTGAAGAAGTAGCCTAATGGTAACTCAAGGCAAACCTACATTTTCAAAATTGTGTGACACAACAGCTTCCACAGAACAGGCGTGTGAGAAGTCTCTTATAGCCAAAAGCTATCCAGAGGCTGGAACGACTCAAAGGAGGAGAAGGAGAAGGAAGTGCTGTGGCCAAGATTCAAGTTCTCCGCGCACTACATGCCACTTGTGTAACTGGGAAGGAGAGCCCTGTGTCGTTACTCCTTCTGCTCAGAAAGTTGCTCTTGCTGGGAGGCGCTGAGAACAGAGCTCCTGCTCACCTGGACCTGAGCCCCAGCCAGTGACTTTTTCCCATCATGCACCTGATCAAGTCTGAAAGCACATGTGTTATGCAGCACTTTATAAGATATAGAACCTGTAAAACGAATGCATTGTTTTCTATACCCATCTGTTGTGTTGAGATCCTCGCTGAGTGGCTCGTTGTGCTTCATACACCCTTGGGCACAAGATTCTTATTGTCAGTCTGACGGTAACATTCTTTCTGCTGTAATTAAGATTGTTCATTTTGTAAATGAGCCCACCAGGGGTGTTCACATCTCTCTCTGCTGTCAGATTTATCTTTTAATATAGATGCAGTAACAAAAGAGGGAAAATGTAGCAGGAAGTGACAATAATCCTGTACAAACCTTGGGGGGAGGGCCAAAGGGGACTGTTTGATAACTCAGTGAATGACCCTAGCACATGCTGGAGGAAGGATGCAGAGGGTCATATGTCTATGAAGTTCTACTTCTATACCGCATTCTCAACCAAATATTCATCTAAGTCCCAAATACCCAGAACAAGACCTTTTAGATGTGGGCTGCCCAGTCCCTCCCTTGCTGGAACCCCCAAAGTCCCTACCCCCAAATGTCCGCAGCAGGAGGAGTGCCCAATTCCTCCTTCTGACACCTCACCAAGACATCTACCAGCAGGAAGGATGCCCAGTCCCTCCTGCTGGAACCCCACCAAAGGGCATGCTCCCTGACCCCCTCCCCATCCCACCCGGACCCCATAGTACCTTATTTAAGTTGGCCAGTTGGAGGAATGCTTCCTTTCTCCGTCCAGACGGCCCGCCTCCATTGAATGGCGGGTCTTCCCCTTCCCAGTGCATTATGGGATGCACCAGGGAAGGGCCTAAGGCCCTGATTGGCCCAAATGCTTAAGGCCCCTCGGCCAACCAGAATCTTAGACCTCTCTCCCAGTGCATTCTGGGATGCATTGGGAGTGGCCTAAGACTATGATTGGCTAGATACCTTAGGCCACCTGTCAGTAGTCTTCCTCTTTAAAAGCTGTGAGGAGGCCGGCGTCACTTTAGTAGTTGGTCTGTCAGCTGAGTCGAGCTCAGTTTGGATGTTCTGCGCCGTTGGAGCTGTAGAAAGGTATTTATTAAGTATTATAGAGTTTAGTTATGGAAAGAGTGATAATTTTGTTTAAGTGAGTTGGTGATTTTTGTCTTATTTTGGGTATATTTTGTGTGTTTTAGAATTTCCCCTCCTGAGGAAGCATTCAGTCGTGAAACTCGAGTCGGGTGGGGGGGGGGGAGAAGACTTGTGTTTTATGACTGCTGCAGTTTTAATGGTTTACATTTGCACTAGCACTTTTGTATGTAGGGCTGCCTGTCTCATGACCAGCTGGCTCTAACCACCTTACAGCAATTCCCCACGTCTGCCAATCTACCCCCCTCTGATTTCACTTATTCCAGACACGTTGCCATTGATGCTGGGAGGTGTTGTCGATCTCCGGAGGGGGTGGGGGGGGCAGGCCCAGGCCCAGCGCTGCTGATCTTTCCTGCAGGGCCCACGGTGCTGAAGAAAAAAACCAAAAACCTGAGTCCTCTGTTTCTTCAGCAGGCCCCACGGGCCCTGACAACATCGGGCCCTAGGCACATGCCTACTGGGCCTACCCATTAATCCAGCCCTGCCTGAGTGGTACACACAAGTACTAGGGGTCACTCGGAGAAACTGAAAGGGGACAGGTTTAGAACAAATGCTAGGAAGTTCTTTTTTACCCAGAGGGTGGTGGACACATGGAACGCGCTTCCGGAGGTTGTGATAAGCCAGAGCACATTACAGGGGTTCAAGGAAGGTTTGGATAGGTTCCTAAAGGATAAGGGGATTGAGGGGTACAGATAGAAGTAGAGGTAGGTTATAGAAATGGTCAGGAACCACTTCACAGGTCATGGACCTGATGGGCCGCCGCGGGAGCAGACCGCTGGGCGCGATGGACCTCTGGTCTGACCCAGTGGAGGCAACTTCTTATGTTCTTATGTTCTCTCTCTCTCTCTCTCTCTCTCTCTCTCTCTCTCTCTCTGAGGGCAGCTCAGAGTGATAAACACAGCCTTGGCCTCTCCTGTGTCCAGCACTCTCTTCTTGTTCAGGAGGGTGGAGGCTCTGCCCTGTCTAAGTGGAGAAGTGTGTTGGATTGGACCTTGAAGGCTGCTCTGTGACTCCTCTTCTGCTCTGGAGAAGGGTTTGTACTGCTAAGATGCAAAATCCAGCTCTGGGGCTTGGTCGTGACAGAGGGTTCAGGAGTAGCAAGCTGCTGGAACTCGATGCATTTTAGCTGGTGTTTGTTGTTTTTCGAGCTGTCTGGTTTTGGTTCTATAAAAGAGATGAATACAGAGTCCCCTCAGAGCCCTCATTGTATGCTGGCGGAGGCTCACCAATCTGTTTCTGAAAGGGAAGCTTGCCAGTATGGAGACCCTGGGGGTGAAGTCTACGTTCGTGCCAGGGAGGCTCTTTGCTCCGACACATAACATCTCATTACCTCCCCCATGAGACCCCCACACCAAGTCCTATTTATTGCAGAGCTTGTTCAATTATAAGTTCTTTATCACACTGAAAGGGAGCCAGGGTGGGGGCAGACAATCAAGGAGCTTCTTGTAAGGCAAAAATCTTTCCTTCTCTTCTAATGACAGGCCACCCAAAGCTTTTCTAAGATCATATTCTGTCCCACACTGCAACTGCTGTCACTTTTCTGTCCAACCTGTGTCCCTCCTTCCCTTATAAATCTCCCTTCTGTCCTCACATTAGGAGAAAGTTGTTCTTCTCCTTGTTACTTGAAGTGTATCACATTCTGTCCCACATTATGAGAAGAACATAAGAACAGCCATACTGGGTCAGACTAATGGTCTAACTAGCCTAATAGTGGCTAATTTGGGTCATAAGTACCTGGTAGAACCCCAAATAGTAGCAGCATTCTAAATGGAATCCCCAAAGAGTAGGAATAACTTTCTCCATGTCTATCTCAATAGCATAAGAACATAAGAATAGCCATAGTGGGTAAGACCAATGGTCCATCTAGCCATGGGTCCAGATTTTCATTCAGGATAATCTGGTAATCCTACCTTCGGGGGACTCTAGCCAGGTTAGGCCCCGGACCCAGAGCTGCTCTGAAGGGGGTGTTATAATTGTGTTTGCTATTTTGGCTGCTGCTGTAATCTGGGCAGAAGATTTCAGCTTGACTACTGTAATATAGTCTACCTTGCGGGATCCTAAGACTGCAATTAAACTTATATACAACCAAAGAAAATACGATCATGTTACTCCTTTGTACCGTGAGTTACATTGGCTCTCTGTGGAAGTGCGCATTGTTTTCAAACTAGGCTGGTCAGGCCCCTCAATACCTGACAGAGTCATTTGTTTTTTTCATCTCAGAAACACTTGAGAAAAACCCATGCATTGTTTGCCTTTCCTCCAGGTAATGGCTGAAATATAAAAAATTTCACAAGTGACAGCTCTTTTTTCAAGCCACTATGCACGATAGTGATTTCAGGCATTCCTTCAGTTTCGAAAGCAATTAAGAACCCATCTCTTAAAAAAAATTGATAAGCAATTAGATCTCTTCATTCGGATTATTTCTGTATCCTTATTACTCTTTTGTGAACCGCATAGAACTATTTGGTTATGCCATCTAGAAATTGATTTAATGTATTGTATTGTCTATGATGACACCAAGATCTTTTTCTTGGGTTCCAACTCCTAAGCTGGACCCTAAGATCAGGTAACTATGCTTTGGATTATTCTTACCAACATCTCCCTCTCCTTGTTACCTGTAGTGGTTCACATTCTGTTCCATATTCTCTCTCTCTCTCCCTCCCTTTGTTACTTGGAGTGGTTCATATTCGGTCCCATACTCTTTCTCCCTCCTTCCCTTTGTTACTTCGAGTGGTTCACATTAGGTCCCATACTCTCTCTTCCTCCCTCCCTCCTTTTGTTACTTCGAGTGGTTCACATTCTGTTCCATACTCTTTCTCCCTCCCTCCCTTTGTTACTTCGAGTGGTTCACATTAGGTCCCATACTCTCTCTTCCTCCCTCCCTCCCTTTGTTACTTGGAGTGGTTCATATTCTGTCCCATACTCTTTCTCCCTCCCTCCCTTTGTTACTTGGAGTGGTTCATATTCTGTCCCATACTTTTTCTCCCTCCCTCCCATTGTTACTTCGAGTGGTTCAACTTAGGTCCCATACTCTCTCTTCCTCCCTCCCTCCATTTGTTACTTGGAGTGGTTCATATTCTGTCCTGTGCTGTCTCCCTCTCCTTATCTGGAGTGTTACACATTCTGTCCCACACTGTGTCCTTCTCCTTCTTACCTGGAGTGGAGACTGTTTCTCTTGTTATCTGGCTTTAGTTGTTTGCTACAATACCAGAAATGTCAGTTGCTTAATACTTGCACAAAGATTAATAGGGCTAGATATGACGGTAAAATCTAAAGTGGGCAGGCTGGAGGGTTCTTGGTGTCGGGAATCTCACTAAAGAAAGCAATTATGAGAAGGCCAGGCACTCCTCTCACGCTTTGACATTTAGAAAGTTTTAACCCATTCCATGCAATCCAGCTCCACTCCAGCCTGGTCTGTTTTTCCACTGTAGTCATGGTAAAGTCTCAGAATGAATGCCGTATTCTTCGAGCCAGCCATCTTCGCTTCAGCCCTTTAAAGGGCTTTGTTTCAGCTGCTGCCTGCATTTCCAAGCACAGTGAGGGGAAGGGAGACCAGTCATCCCTCTCACTGCACCTAGAACAGCATTTTGAATTTCTTCAGCGGGAAGCCCCGCCCCCTAATTCCCTGAGCCAGCCATCTGCCTTTCAGCTCTTTAAAGGGCCTTGTTTCAGATTGCCAAGGGCTTAGCACGCTGCTTGTGCACCAAGCACAGTGAGAGAAAGGGAGACCGGTCACCCCCCTCACTGCACCTAGAACAGCATTTTGAATTTCTTCAGCGGGAAGCCCCGCCCCCTAATTCCCTGAGCCAGCCATCTGCCTTTCAGCTCTTTAAAGGGCCTTGTTTCAGATTGCCGAGGGCTTAGCACGCCGCTTGTGCACCAAGCACAGTGAGAGAAAGGGAGACCGGTCACCCCCCTCACTGCACCTAGAAAAAGAGCAGCCCCAAAATTGAATTTTCTTCAGCGGAAAGCCCAGCCCTTTTCTGCTTCAGAGCCACCTCTTAAGCCCTTTAAAGGGCTTCAGCTCCAACGTACAGTCATCTGTACGGGCTAACATGGCCGATCTTACAGGAATGTTTCTAGCCTTTTTCATTCTCTACTTGCTAGATAAGAAGTTGGGGGTTCGAGAGCTTTAGCATTTGAATCAATTCCAACCCACTTTACATGGGACAGAATCACCAGGTCTGAAAAACCTTCTCGCCCCTCTCGCTTCCTTCATGATTGCATGGAAACAGGTCCTTTTCCAGTCCCTGTGGTTAACTCCTTCTGCTATTCCTCAAGACCAACGCACAAAAGACAACGATTTCTAAAAAACTTACAATGCTCAGAGCCTTTGACTCCTTTAGAACATCACAATCTTTCTGGAGTGTATCTGAACATTCGCTTGGTCAGGAATAAAGCACAACTGGTCAAAGACTGGCTGGAAGAAACCCACCTGGACATATTACTTTTAACGGAAACTTAGCTAATCTCTGATCAGGATATTATCATAGGTGATTTATTACCTCCAGATTATAAAATTATCCCTTTATCAAGAAACTCAAAAAGAGGAGGTGGCTTAGCAATAATTCTGCGAGATCATTTTGAGTATCAAGTGTTAGATTTCAATTATCTGGAAATTCTCACTTGTAAAATAACTAAAGAGGATTGTAAAGATAATTTGATTGTCACAATATTTTATATTCCCCTAACAAATGAATTCCTCTTTTCAAACCCTGTAGCTGGTGCCTACAACTTTCTAGCTGGTGATGTTAATTTACACTTCGAACAGGAAGATAACTCCAATGTAACTGATCTACTTTCCTTCCTTACATCATTGGATTTTTCCAAACCACCTCCAACTAAAACCCTTCAGAAAGGTCACCACTTAGATCTGATTACATTTCTTTCTAATGTCTCAGTGACTCCCAGTGTAAGTTTTAAAGGTGAAACTTGGACCAATTCTCCTTGGTCGGACCATCTTTTATGTAATTTTGAATTATGCTGAATTAAAAGACAAAACGAAACCAAGGAACAGTTTCAAAGAGAAATCTATTTGCACAAGAGGACAACTGAACCCAGTAGAATTCTGGACGCATTATAGCCTAATATCTACCTCAGTTTTTGATCCAAATTTCATTTTAGGATGGAAATACTTTAGCCACCAGGTCTTAAACAACATTGCACTTCTGAAAGAACGTAGGAAAAGACAACGCATATCAGACAGCTGGTACAATACTAACTTAATGGTTTTAATACGAGGATTACATAAATTGGAAAGAATATGGTGTAAATCAGGGAAAGATGAGGACAGACTTATTTGGCGACTTAAGGTTAAAGGATATAAAAGAATGATCAAAGAAAAGCGTTGCAAACATTACTCTCAAAAAATTAATTCTCCTACTTTAAATAGTAAAGAACTTTTCAGAATAGTCAACTCTTTGTTTGATATTGAGAATAGTCAACTCTTTGTTTGATATTGATTTACATAAACATTCTAATACAGATTTTCCACCTTCGGCTGTGAATCTAGCTGACTATTTTGCTACAAAAATTCATAATTTGTAGGTTCAAGCTTAGATTTACCAATCACTTTAATTCCTTTAGGAAAAGAAAGTTCAGCTGTTGATATGATCTGGAATTATTTTGAAAATCCAGACTGGAACCAATTCCTTAGGTTGTATTCAAAATATGTAAAATCCAATTGCTTGTTGGATAATTGTCCACCGACTATTATGAAATCAGCCCCTATCTCCTTGAAGGCTGAACTCTTTAATTGGGTTTCTTTATGCATGCGTACTGGCAAATTTCCAGCGGAATTTGGTCATATCCTTGTGACTCCTATTATTAGAAATTCTAAAGAGTCTGTTTCCTTGACTGCCAACTACAGATCTATTGCCAACAACCATTTTTTTCTTAAACTAATGGAAGGACTGGTTAACATTGATCTCATGAAATATTTAGAGAAGTTCAACTCCTACATGACTCTCAGTCTGGTTTTCGTACAATCAAGTTAAGAATTTCTATGAAATATTCGACATGCTTCTCTCCTCTCCACTCCTTCCTGCCCTCCATAGTCCTCACTACCCTCTTCTAACCCCTTCCTCTGTAATGTCACCTAGAGCTTGTATAAGTATGTGCGACGTACAAATGGAAGAAATAAATAAAATAAATAAATAATACTGAAACAATTTTAGTTTCCATGACTGATCATCTTTTCCATCTGTTTTCCCTGGGAAAAAGCGCACTGGTACTGCAGTTCGACCTGAGCAGTGCCTTTGACCTTATTGATCATGACATTTTGCTCAGATGCCTTGATTCCATTTCTGGACAGGTACTAAATTGGTTTACGGGTTTCTTAAAATCGTATTTACCAGGTTTACAGCGAAGTAACTTTCTCTCAGGCTTGGTATAATCCCTGTGGAGTTCCACAGGGTTCCCCACTCGCCCCTTTACTTTTCAATGTCTATATGGCAGCATTGGGAAATATGTTATCCAATTTAAAACTGAAATCATATATATATGCGGATGACATTACAATTATTATCCCCATAACTGACTCAAGAGACAGAACAATTCATCTCATCTGTCTTTACTAAGGTAGAACAATGGACTACGCAATTTAAATTAAAACTGAATTCGGATAAAACTAAGTTCTTTTTGGCAAGTCCTAATAACAAGATCACGAAAACCTCTTTGAGATTAAATGGGTCAGACCACCCAATTCATTCTACCATCAAAGTCCTGGGTATCTTGTACTGAAGCTTGACTTTCGAAGATCACACTAAGGGCCGGTTTTACAAAGCCGCACGGCAACAGCCCCGAAGCCCTTTAAATCTCTATGGGCTTTGGGGTTGTTACCGCGCTGCAGCAGCTAGCGTGGCTTTGTAAAACAGGTCCTAACACTCAGGTTAAAAAATGTTTTTTCACTTTATGGAAACTTTGTACCATTAAACACTATTTTGACTCCTTCTCTTTTCGACTGCTGGTTCAATCTTTGATCTTAAGTATCTTAGACTATTTCAATATTATATACTTGGGATCTTTTAAGAAAACCATCAAATGACTGGGAATCATTCAGAACACTGCAGTCCGTCTCATCGAAATCGGACCATGTAAGCCCATATTACAAAAAACTACACTGGCTGCCCAAGGAAGCAAGGGTTATTTTTAAGTTTGCTTGCCTTTGCTTCAAAACCATAACAAGTTCATCTCCAATCTATCTATCTCATCATTTCGACTTTCCAGGCACAATTTGTACACGTAGTGCCTACTTGTTCGCTTTCCCATCCTTGAAGGGCTGTATCTGCAAGAGATTCCTCGATAGAACATTATCATTCCAAGCAGGCAAATGGAATAAATGTTTAACCAATTTTATCTCAAACGCTCTTTCTTACCAAACTTTTAGGAAGTCAATCAAAACTTATCTCTTTGACAAATTTCTCTGACTCCATTTTTACCATGATGTACTTCTAAAACACTTCCAGGAAAAATTGATTAATCTTACCATGTTAATTTAGGGCTCCTTTTACTAAGGTGCATTAGGGCATTAACGCACGGAATAGCGAGCGCTGAATTGCTGTGCGTGCTAGACCTTAATGCTAGCATTGAGCAGGCGTTAGTTCTAGCCGTGTAGCGTGTAGTGTAGCGTGTGGTAAAGCATTCCAGAATTCGGTTAATTTAAACACAAAAGAATACCTAAATCTCCTGAAGGTTCTGCTTTTACCACTAAAAGAGGGAAACATAAGTTTTAATTTTTGAGAACTTCTGGCAAGATGAGACCTATGCACATTCCAGTCTAAAGTAATCAAAGTGGTGAAAATGCCAAATAAGATCTTAAATGCAATACAAATGCACTTAAATTGAATTCTGAGACACTGGGAGCCAATGTAATTCCTTAAGCAGAGGGGTCTTGTGATCAAATTTACTCTTACCGAAAATAAGTTTAGCTGCAATATTCTGTATTAGTTGAAGTCTCTGCAGACTGACCTTTGAAAGACGCAAATAAATTGAGTTACAATAATCCAACTTTGACAAAATGATTAATCGAACCAATACTGAGAAATGTTGCTGCTGAAAGAGTGCTCTCACTCTTCTCAGAACACGGAGGTTGAAACACTTTTTAACAAGTGAACTTAGTTGTTCCTTGAATGTAAGTGATGAATTGATGACAATACCCAATATTAGTGAGGAAAACTCAATTTTCAAAGATTCCCCTGAGTCTAAGATCACAGCAGAAAGGAGAGAGTCTAGCTTTGGGCCAAGCCATAAAAGCTTAGTCTTGGCAGCATTTAATTTCATTTGGACCATCGTCGCCTAGGATCAAAGTTTGGCAATGCAATGGTTAATATTCTAGCGGTTCCAGCACCATTACTTCCCTCACCAGTTCATGTGCTCCACTAAGAACTAGATCTAGAATTGCTTCACCTCTTGTCGGTTCTTGAACCAGCTGCTCCATAAAGCAGTCCTTGATTTCATCAGGGAATTTTATCTCCCTAGAATGCCCTGATATTGCATTTACCCAGGCAATATTGGGGTAGTTGAAATCACCCTTTATTGTATTAGAGGATGGAAAAGTTTTAAAAACTCAAATATTGAAATATCTTATCCATATTTAATGCAGGGGATCAGACAAACACTATACAGCTGCTTCAAAACCCGCCCTAGGCTCCTACACAGCTTTCTAGGAGACTGAAGAAATGGGAGAAAAAAGGCCTCATAAAGGCTTCATGGGCCAGAAAAAACTCCCAGACAGAAAATTTTTTAAAACTGTTCTTTATAAAGTCTCCAAGAATGCAGGTAGATGAAGCAACACAATGTAGACCAGGGGTCTCAAAGTCCCTCCTTGAGGGCCGCAATCAAGTCAGGTTTTCAGGATTTCCCCAATGACTATGCATGAGATCTATGTGCATGCACTGCTTTCAATGCATATTCATTGGGGAAATCCTGAAAACCCGACTGGATTGCGGCCCTCAAGGAGGGACTTTGAGATCCCTGATGTAGACTGATCTTCCTTCAAGCCAAGCAAAAAAAAATGTGAAACCAAACACTTAGCTTGCTCTGGCTCCAATCCGTCCTCTGCTGGTTCTCCACAGGTTGATTCTGCAACGTCTCAAACCACTGCCGCTTTTATTCAGCAAAGATAAAGCAGAGATCTTTTCTGAATGAGAGTGGCAGTGGTTTAAGACACTGGAGAAATCAGCCTATGAAGCCAGATTGGAGCCAGAGCAAGCTAAGTGTCTGATTTCACACTTTCTTTGTGAATCTCAGGACTGTGAAAATCACAAAGAATGGACATCAACATTGAATGTGGACTCTGCGTATTGGAGTGGATTTAGACAATAGAAGAACTTTTGAACTCTAGTGATTGATGTACCTTTTAATATTGGGAAAAGTTGGTTTTATGAGGGCACTTGTGGAAGAGGGTTTCCGATGTTGGGCTTGTACAATGTTCTATTAATGTATTATTATGAAATTATATAATATTATATTATATATAAAAGACATGATTTCTGAGACCAAAAATCACCTGGCATCAACTTTAAAGCAAATTGAATCATGGCTGGCCGAATTCAAATTCAAACTCAAACTCAACTCAGAAAAAAACAAATTCTTCCTGGCGAGTCCGAATGACAAAATAAAAGATACTTCAATTTCCTTGAACGGTCAGATCTTTCCTATTGCTGACACCATAAAAATTCTGGGAGTGACGCTGGATCGCTACCTCACTCTAGATGAAAAGGCTTCTTGACATTGTGGAAACTAAGAACCATCAGAAAGTACTTTGATGCAGCATCTTTCCACTTACTGGTGCAATCTTCCATTTTAAGCTTGCTCGATTATTGCAACATCATTTATCTAGGGTCCTTCAAGAAAACCATCCAGACTCAGAATCATACAAAATTCGGCAGTTCGATTGATTTTTGGTATAAAAAATGGGAACATATAACCCCCTACTACCAAAAACTTCACTGGCTGCCCCTGGAAGCAAGAGTGTTATTCAAATTTGCCTGTCTATGTTTCAAATCCATTCAAGGTTTGGCCCCCATATATGTGGTTTCCCACTTCAACTTGGACTTTTCTACCAGGCCTACTCGCAGGATGCACATGTTTAGCCACCCAACATTATAGGCCTGCCGATTCAAGAGATATCTGGGCAGAACTCTTGCTTTCCAGGCTGCCCAACAGAACAGTTGGCTGGGTAACATCATTAAGCACGCCTCATCCTATCTTAACTTTAGAAAACTAGTTCAACCAATTAGTTACCAAGAACTCTTAATGCCTTACCATGTATGCTTCCTACATATACTCGATGCCTCTACTCTGTGTCTCACTCTGACTCTCTCCCACTCAACTTTACCTCGATGACATCATTGTAATTATTTTCACTGATTGTCCAGCTCTTCTTGTTGTAAACCGCCTCGAATTACCATGGCTTTGGCGTTATATAAGAATAAAATTATTATTATTATTAGTAGTAGTAGTCAATGGCTTCTCTCTTGTACATTATATGTTAAAGATCATGTGAAAGACACACAATTGCAGGATCTACAGGGTAAGGAAAAGACACTGTGGGTCAAATGTCACAGATGTAATGTTTAATCCCTGTCTGTTCCAGGGTGGCTCCCAGTGATTGCAATAATAAGTTGAAAAGTGTATGAGAGAGTGGCAAGTCCTGTGAGATGCCGTTCAAGGGAAATCCTGTCCTTCCTTACAGTATAACAATGTTGAGTCAGGAAACCCTTAAACCAGGACAAAACCTGTCCCTGAATATCAAAATGGCTAAGAATTCCTGTCATTACTTCTAAATCCTCTAGATCAAATGCACTCCTCAGGTCAAATTGACTAACGATAGCACATTGACCTCTACTAGTCACTCCAACTTTTTACCTCTTCTATCTCTGATAATATCAACCAGATACAAATGATAATGATACTTCCAATACACTTTCAGATAAACCTGACTAAACTTAACATGCCAATGTCAGTTCGAAAGTTCTCTGTAATGTCGCTGTCTGTATACAGTCTCTTCCCTTGTAAACTGCTTAGAACTGTTTATGGTATGGCAGTATATAAAAATAAAGTTATTATTATTACATATTAATTCCCTACCATATGCCATCAGGGCTAAAACAACTGCCTGGCATCTGTAGTCTTTTCTGAAATCTGATTGTGAAGAATACTAGATATCAAATAATGGGTTGCGGTAAAAGAATTTGACTGGTCGTGAGCTGCTTTTCAGTTTCATCATGTTCTGTGATTGTTAGCAGTGCTTATGTGTGTATTTAAGGAAGCTAAATTGAGAGTGAGATGAAGGTATATCATTAGGTATGCCTAAGTGGCGGACCTAAGGCCCAGAACAAAGATCTTATTGGGATAACAGGCAGGCAGACTTCCAGCTTCTGTCAGCATGTCTTCTTTTTCCTCATTTCCTTGTCTGGTATTCCTGCTGTCTACGGAAAAGCGAGGCTTTTAAATATTAATAATAGTTCCCACCTTGTCTTCACATCTTGCACTAATTAACAAAGCTGCCAGCGTCTGCTCAGCTGTTTATCTTCAGTGTGAAGTGTAAGGGAGTAATGAGAAGTTTGTTTTCTGTGTGTCGGGTAAATGGAGGGGCCTGAGCAGTCGAGAGAAAAGGAAGAAGACTGAGAGGAGAAGGAGGATGGGGGTGAAAGGCACAAGAAAGGGCTTAGGGGAACAAGGAAGGGGGGTTGAAAACATGGGAGAGAGGGTAGAAGGTCAAGGAAGGAAATTGGCAAGGCAAAGAGAAGGGAAGGAAGGATAGGGGTACCAGAAGTCCGGATTTCCCTGGACATGTCCTCCTCAGGGGGTCCGTAGGTATTTTCAAAACCTGGCACTTTGTCTGGGTTTTGAAAAGCTAAGAAATCGCCGCCGGGCAGGAGGGGATGTGATGAGAGCAGGCAGTTGGGGGCGGGGATAGGTGGAACAGGGCGGGCCTGGAAAATCTGGTAACCCTAGGAAGGTAAGAACTTGGTATGGCAGATAAAGGACAAGGTGACCAAGTACTGGGCTTCACAGGGCAAACTGATGGCCCATTTGGGTTTTGATCTGCCATCATTTACTATGTTATGGTGTGGTAATATTTAGAAATAAAACAAAAACAAAGGGAAAAATAATATCTTTTATATTGGACTAACTAATGTAGTTTATGATTTGCTTTTGAAGGTGACCCCTTCTTCCTCAGAACAGAAATAAGCAAATGTTCACAAAATCAGTATTTATAATTAATTTATTTAATTCAGTTTATATCCCGTCCTCCCCAAGGAGCCCAGAACGGATTATAAGGTAACAAGACATCGAAAAAAAGGTCTAAGTCCCTTTTTGGCCTAAGGCAGCAGGAAAATGTCCATTCTAAAAAAAAAACCTTCCAAAATGTGTTTGTTTGTGTTTTTTTGAGAATGGCCTACCTGTACATTCAGGTGTTTCATCGCTCAGACTGCCACTACGTCTATCTTTAAGCCCTATTCCCAAACAAAAATTCACCCAAGTATCTAAACGCCCAAGACAAGACCTTTAGGCATGAGAGGGACCAGTACTTCACCTAAAACCATGATTCTCTAACCGGCTGATTAGAGAATCGTGGAACCATCGTCCCCACCCCCGCAATGATCGCTCAGTCCCTCCTGCCTGCACCCACTGTGACCCCCCCGCCCCGCAACAATCGTGGCAAGAGATGCCCAATCTCTCCTGCTGACACCCCTGCACCCCCCCTGAAAGTTAGCCGGGAGGAGGGATGCCCAATGTCTCCTGCTGGACCCCACTGAAAGTTCGCTGGCAGGAGAGATTCCCAATCTCTCCTGCTGACACCCCCCAGAAAGTTCACCAGCAGATACCCCAAAAATGTAGTCCACCCGGACCCCCCAAGCCCACTCTCACTGGACCCCCCATCCTCACCCAGACCCCCTCAAGCCTACCCAGACCTCCTGTAACCCCACCAGAAACCCCCCTAACTTTGTTTAGATGGTTGGTCGGCCGGGTCCTTCCTGCATCTGGCTGGCAGGCCCGCCTTCACTGGAATGTTGGGCTTGCCCCTTCCTGATGCATTTTGGGTAATTGGCCCAGGCGCATAAGGCCCCTGGGCCAACTAAAATCGTAGGCCTGTCTCCCAGTGGATTCTGGGATGCGCTGGGAGTAGCCTAAGATTCTGATTGGCCAAAGAGGTGACAATGCAGTTGGACTTTCTTTGTAGCAGTTTGAATTTCTTTCCCATTACAAAGAATTACCAACTGCTTTGTCATCTCTTGATCCCCTTATATATAATGATTTTGCCAAAATTTGCTTATTTTTGATCTGAGGAAGAAGGGGTTACCTTCGAAAGCTAATCATAAACTACATTAAGTTAGTCCAATAAAAAGGTATGACTTTTTCCTTTATGTTCTTTTGTTTCATTTCTACATATTACCTATAACTAGGAAAGAATTATCATCGGGTGGGGAGAGCTTTGAATGTGGTTGCTGAGGGTGGCATGCTTGAAAATGGTCAGGCTAACCGTTTCTCTTGCTTGTGTGGAACACTGTTTATAAGAAGAACTTGTGCTCATCTCTCTCAGCCCCTCTGAAAACTTCCAGTCAATGAGCCATTTCTGCTCTGGCCCTGTTTATTTGCACTAGATTTGCCATGTGATCTTAAGATGCTGGATGAGCTCGTTCCTTTCAGTTCTTATATCATAGAAACATAGAAGATGACGGCAGAAAGGGGCCATGGCCCATCAAGTCTGACCACTCTAATGACCCACCCCCCATGACATTACCCCCCTAGAGTCCCCACATGTATATCCCATTTCCTTTTAAAGTCTGGCATGCTGCTGGCCTCAATCACCTGCAGTGGAAGTTCATTCCAATGATCAACCACCCTTTCAGTGAAGAAACACTTCCTGGTGTTGCCATGAAATTTCCCACCCCTGATTTTCAGTGGATGTCCTCTTGTGGCCGAGGGACCTTTAAGAAAGAAGATATCCTCTTCTACCTCGATACAGCCCATGATATATTTAAACGTTTCAATCATGTCTCCTCTCTCTCTACGTTCCTCGAGTGAGTATAGCTGTAATCTTTTCAGCCGTTCCTCATACGGGAGATCTTTGAGCCCTGAGACCATATCCCGCAGAATTTCTATAAAGATTCAATGCGGCTTATAATAAGATGTTCCAGAAAATCCAGAGCAATTAAAGTAAGATTCTGGATCTACAATTGGATGGTAATCAAGAGAATGTCAAATGTTTTCCTGAAGTGGCAGTAGGTTGAGGTCTGTTGTAGATATGGTGGTAGACTGTTCCCGGTTTTGGGGCCCTGAAATTCAAAGGTAGTTTCAAATAGTTTTCTCCGATGGACTTGTTGGAGGCAGGAAATGTCAGTTTAAAGCGTTGAGTTGTTCTGAGAAATTATGGAAGGCTTGCTTGTTTTGTGTTGCTTAAGACTGACTGTTATGCATTTTAATTCCCCTTTTTGTGCACTTTCATGTCATTTATTATTTTTAAACTCTTTTGAATTGATTTTATGTTATTTTTTTTGCCATAAATGGCCGTGTAGCCTCAAGGGAAAGTCAGTCTAGAAGCTTGCTAAATAAATAAATAAGTAAATTATTGATCAGATCTGAGCATAAAGTTTCTTTGAAACCAAAACAAGGCAGCTAGATGAAGCTTATGCTCCCTAAATAAATTTGCATCACAAAGGGGGCAGTTCTGTAACGTGGACAGTGGCATTATCCCGTGCATTCTACAGAATTTTTCACAGTTCTTAAGAACTCTAAATCCTTCTTGTCTGTCTCTTGGGTCCTGTGTGTGAAATGGAGAGCACTTCTGAAAATGCTACATTGGAGATTCTTCATTTTGCTTCTAGAACGTTCCTTATACTTTCTTATGTTTTTAGTACCCATACAACTGGCTGCATCCCAGCACTGTCAAAAATCTTATCTAATCTATCACTGATGCCGCCAGAGAATCATATAGTATCTTTAGGAAAGAACTAAAAACCACCTTGTTTAAGAAATTTATAACCTAACCAGACTTCTCCCCTAATATCGGAGCCTCCTCCCATCCCAAGGAGTCCGTCTACCCTCTTCTGCCAAAATTTCTATCTTTGATTGTTACCAGTTTTTCCCACTGGTGCCCGTCCTTCATTCAAATGTACCAAGTTAACAACTTACTTCTCATCAACATCTTATGTTATCTTTTTCACCTTCGCAGTCTTGCACCTTTGTAACTCAAAGCGCAATCTCCTTTCTCTTCTCCTACTTATGCTCTAAATATCGTCGACTGTATAATGCTACTCATTGTGAAACCGTGTAATACACAGACCCTGTAACTCTTCTGTTACTATCACTAGATGTTCAATGCTATACTCTGTAATTCGCTGTCTGTACAGTTTCTCTTCATTGTAAACCGCCTAGAAGTCGCAAGATTGTTGGCGGTATATAAGAATAAAGTTATTATTATTATTATTAGGTGAGGTCCCCAGCTTCACATCAAGTTGGGAAATGAACAAGTGATCCTCCTACCCCTCAACTACTTGCTATGTATATGACTAATGATCAAATCTTCAACCCAAACTACTGTCTTAAGCCTTCCCTCCTGAGCAGAAGCCCCTGGCGACTTCCTTAAACTGCAAGGATGCTGTACCCCCTAGAGGGCAGGTCCTGGCTAGAGGATCACTTCTTGCCGCACCAAAGTGATGTTCTCTTTTCATGTCGGCTTTCCAAGACAATTGTTTAGGGTAAAGCATTTGCTGAGAAAAATACCCTGTGGTGACAAATTTCCCTCTTGCTCTCTTAATTGGAATAATTGACTGTGGATGAAGAGATGAGCCTGGGTCGAAAAAGTGGGAAAGAAAGCTGAACAAAAGCAAAAGAATTTTAGACTCGTTAAATTAGCTTTGCCGTTTTAATAAAATTAAAACAGATTTTATCAATGAGTCCCAAGCAAAGGAACAGTCACTTACCCAGTGAGGCTGCCTTTGCTCTTAGCGCCTTCCTCATATTGTTAAAGATTTGGATTTTGCCAGCTGCTGATTCCATGTTGAAATCTATTATATTTCCTGAGTCCACCTAGTTTGGACTTTCCTGGAGTTTGCTATGGATGAGATTCTTGGACTAGGCTCTTCTGGCTGTGTTCTAGAATGAGTCCAACAAGATCAGGATCTTGACCTCTTATTTTCACGAGAAAGATATTTCTTTTGTGGCCAGAAGAGCTGTGAATTCCTTAGGGTGTATAGGGTCACCCAAGTGAAAGGAGGTTATTTGCTCAGTTGAAACTTGGGGTTCTGACCCACAAGAGGAATGATTCTGTTTTTGATCTGGAAAATTTTAATTTAAGGACAAGACTTAGGTTTCATAATTATTTTTATTGGGGTGTTAGAAGGATTATAAATATAGCAATGCTTGTAAAGTTTGTGTTCTGGTCCTTTTGTCATGCTGTGGACTGTAATAATTTTAATTTTTCTGTTTTCAAATATATCTTTGCTTTCCTTTTTGTTTACTACAGTAATCTGTAAATTTATAAAAATACACAGAAAGAGCTTCCTGGACACAGGTACCACAGATTTCATAAAAGAGCAGATCTTTTTCTCAGAAAGCCTGGGAGAGGTAAATTCAGTGAATTCAACTAAAGGTTATCCTTGGTCCCAACACTTGGGCTCAGGCAGAAAACCTAGTTGGAAGATGAAACATTCCCCAGATGTGACAAGTAAATTAAAACCCAAACACTAGGAAGAGAAGAAGGCAACATCTGGAAGCCATGGACACTAATGCATGGAGCTGGGGGAAATAAAGCCTCGGATTGAATGGTAAACATAATCATGGTACACAGGAAACTAGGACTGGGTTATAGTTATATGGTCTATAGGAAGAAAGAAAGGAGTGAGTGGCAGGACATTAATAAAAAAAAAAAAGCAAGTGAACTGCTGGGCTTACCAGGTAAGGAAGAACCTATAGGGGTCAATCTAGCACGAGAGGCAGAATAAAGAGTGGGATAAACGTTCACCTACACAGAATCAGTGAAAGCATCAACCCCCCCTTCCCCCCGCACACACACACTTCATTCTCTCCCCTCCCCGTGACAATATCACCCTCACCCTCATCATCCCACAGTAACAATATCAGCCCCATCTGATCTTTACCCCCATTTCATTCCCTCCCCCCTGGAATGTGAGGGCATAGGATAAAATTGACAGGTTCAGGAGTAATCTAAGGAAATACTTTTTCACAGAAAGGGTGGTAGATGCGTGGAACAGTCTCCCGGAAGAGGTGGTGGAGACAATGACTGTGTCTGAATTCAAGCCCAAGCCCACCTGAACCCCAAAAAGTACCTTAGTACATTGGCCAGCCGAACGGATGTTTCCTCCGTCCGTCTGGCAGGCCCACTTTTATCCTCCTGCCGGCAAACTTTGGGGGGGAGGGGTGTCCGGCAGGAGGGACTGGGCATCTCTCCTGCCAGCGATATTTTCGGGGGTTTGTCGGGGGTTCCGGCAGGAGGAATTGGGCATCCCTCCTACCGGTAGTCTTTGTGGGAGGGGGGAGGACAGGTTGCCTGGGCAGCTAAACTGATTGCGGCAAGGAGATCCCTTACCGTGATCAGCTTAGCGGGAACTTATACTGTTTTAACTTCATCTAAATCAAAACGTATATGTTCCATCCAGACAACCTTGTGAAACTTTCGATTATCGCTGCAGAACAACTAAGTCTAGGTCGGCCCACGCCCTGCCTACCTCCTACCCTAACCACTTCTCCAAAGCCTCCCCTTTGAGCTCTGGGTACAGAGTAGGATTCAGAGGCCTACAAAGTCTCTGGATACATCCAAAAACCAACTTCAATTATTGGCACTTGGACGACCTATCTTTTAGGTAGTCCAAATACCGACTTAGACCGGTTTTTAGACGTATTTTTGTTTTGATTATGAGCCCCTTAGCCTATAACTATAATTCTTTATGACATCACAATGCAAGTGTAAAGAGCCTTAGCCTATAGCAGTGGTTCCCAAACCTGTCCTGGGGGCCCCCCAGCCAGTCAGGTTTTCAAGATATCCCTAATGAATATGCATGAGAGAGATTTGCATACCTGTCACTTCCATTATATGCAAATCTCTCTCATGCATATTCATTAGGGATATCTTGAAAACCTGACTGGCTGGGGGTCCCCCAGGACAGGTTTGGGAACCACTGGCCTATAGGAAGAGGAGATGCAAATGTTAAGAGCCTTAGCCAATAGGGAGAGGAAGAGATAATGGATGCTGCGGATGGGCCATTTGGCCTTTATCTGCCATCAGGTTTCTATGTTTGATATCACCCTCACCCCATCCTCTCCAGAGTGAGTGACAGTATCAGCCATCATATATCATCCTCACCCTTCCATCATTCACCTCCATAGATTTGGTGATACTGTTATCTTTAATAATACTGAATCTTTTCTTTAGTTTTGAAAATAATTGCCTACATATATGACACAGATATCACACACTGTTTATAGCACAAAGGCATTTGTGATGTATGGTGAACGTCAGATAATAGGGGAGTAAAAATTCTTATGTAGCATTAACATTGAAAAATACCTTTTTTAAATGATTACATGGCATAATAACATTAAAATATGTACAGTAAACTGGTCTTTGAGATAACGATCTGATGAACTTGTTCTGTTGTAGTTTTTTTAATGCCTTTTTGGTGTGGACAGCTGGCGGTGGGCATTTGTGAGTAATCTGAGATATGTTCTCAGCTCTGCCATAAGCTCTTTCTTCTTTGAGCTGGAAGGTCTGGTCACAGTGGTTGTAGTCCATAGATGCAGGGGCAGGACTTAATTTGTGGGGGAAGAGCCTGGAGGATGACTCCACCACTTCTTTTTAGACTCCAGGGCATCTCTTTCCTTCCAGGAAGCCTACAGGAAGAGGAAGCATGGGGGCAAGCCTGGAGTATAGCAGTCCTTCTCCTGTTGTTTCTGACCCAAGCTTGCCTCCCTGCCTTCCTCTGGCTCCACAGTTTCACTTCCGTTTGGTCTACAAATTAAACCCTATGCATGAGGTAAGGAAAGAACTGACTGGACCTTTCCAAATGACAACCAGCCACTTTTTGAGCCTAAAGGTGGGTCAGAGGAATGAAGAATGTGTATAATGCAATAATCTTGGGCTGCTCCTGGTTAGGCTGTTTGAGACATTTCTATGGCTGACGGTTCTGGCCTTGTCTTCTAGGTAGGGATTAAGGTCCTGGAATAAGTCAGAGGACAGAACTAGAAAAAGCTGGAAGGAACCAAAGTGACATTTTGTAAAGCATGAAACACACATGGTAATACTTTATAATATACGTGGCTGATATTACAGGTTCCTCCTCCTCACATATTTCACGATTTGTCAGTTAAGTGTCATAACAGCTGAGCCTCTCAAAGCCTTTATCACCTGTTTGCAGATGCCCTTCTGTATCTTGTGGGACAGATGAGCAAATCCAGGACACTGAAAACAACAACAAAAAAATAGACATGTCCTCATGACAAATGACCCTGCACTGCCCATTCAAACTGTTGCAGCAGACGACCTTCCACCAGTCCACGTCTATGCAAAGACACTGCTTGAAATTCCTGCCTGAGGATGATGCAGCTCTCTCTTTAGTACAGCAGAATAGAAGGCAGAAATGTCAACAGCATCCTCGTTAGCAAAGTCTAAGGACTTATGTAACTACAACATGGGATTCATTTCCAGAAGAACAGAAACGATGTTAACTTAAAGATCTGCATTTCAGTGTAGGTATTCATCCTGGCAATGGGATGCCTATGGGCAGAGGGTCTTCTGTCATGAGGTGGGGGTGTGACTACAGAATTCTCCTGTGGGCTAGATTAGCTATACACTGCTACCCCATTACCATGCTCTAACATACACATCCCTTTCTATGCACTTGAACCTACTTCTGATAATCTGCTCGAGTTGCATTTGCATGGGCACAGTAACACGTCTTCATAAATCTAGCCCTGTGTCATCTACGGTCTTTTGTCCCTGGGTTTCTTTCTTTCTCGAACCCAGATTCTTCCCTTTTCTCGCTCTGGCCCTCTTCTTGTAGGGACCTTTTATTTTTCTGACTTTCCTCTTCAAATCCGTTCATCTAGAGGTTTTCGGTCCTTTTGATTTCCCTTTTGCTTGTGTCCTTCTTACAAATATTTCTTGTCTTAAAGACCTTGCATGTCTCTAATATCCCTTTTTCTTGAGTTCCTTTCCCTCGCTTTGGCCGTCCTCCTTCTGGAATCCTTCCACACCTTTTTTTCAGTCTTTCTTGAGACTTTTATCTTTCTTACCATCTGACAGCCTTTCACCCAGTGTTCTCTCTATGACCTTTCTTCTCTTAGAGTCCCTTTATCTCTCTGATATCTCTACTATAAGTTATTCTTTCTGATTCTCTAACATCTCTTCTGCTCGATGAATTCCTTTCTCTTTCTGAGACATCTCTGCTTATGTCCCTTTATCATTCTGATTAGGATGTCTCTTCCTGCTTCACTCTCTCTTTGGCATCTCTCTTTCTGCTATCTTCCTGAGTCTCCTTATCAATCTCACTTTGTGAGATCCCCTTTCTTTGTCTCTGAAGTCTCCTTTCTTAGCTTCTCACTCTGACATCCCTTTGTTCCTTCTTGAGTTCCCCTCTCTCTTCTCCTTGAGTTTCTCTATCATTCTGGGCAGGACCATACCGAGCTCTAGTTGTGCCCTCTGCAACTTGCTCACTGGCGCCTCCTCCCCCCGTGTGCATCACCATCACCAGTGAGTATATACAGAGGGCTGAGAGCAATTTTTGTACCGTCCATAATTGCACTCTGTCTGGCTGCACTGCTTGCACAGTGCTTCGGTAGATTTGTTTGCAGCTGCATGATGGTGACAGGGAGCTGTTGGATAACATAGTGGTCTGCTGCTCCACATAGCTGTGCTGTATGGCTTTAGAACTGCAAACTCCCTGCTTTCATTTCCTAAACAGGTGGAGGCACTTAACATCTGACAAGGGCTCGGAGACTTGAAATCAGCCCTGAAAATAAGAGGTCTTCCCAGCTGACAGCGCAAACATGGCAGGAGGGAAGTGAGAGGAAAGCGAGGCCAATGCAACTACTCAGCATTTCCATAAGCCCCATGTCAGAAGCCAGGTTAGGAACTCTACTTAACTTGAGATGGTTTTCTGTTACACAGAGTGCTTTCTTATCATACATACAGTTAAAGTCAAAGCAGCGTCTCAGGTCTTTTGGTCTTAATTGAAGGAATTAATCCATTTCTTGTGTGCTTCGTGGCTAAGATGGCTGTCCAGCCAGGAGTCTGTTGTCATAGTACAGTATCTATGGGGAACCAAGATTGTTTGGGGGTGCACTTTATCAGGGCTCATGTCCCACTGGGAGGGTAAGTCATAGCAAATGCTCTTGCAGCACTTCACAGCCCTTCTCTATGTTAGCCTGCAAATCCAGAAGGCTAACTGTTCAAAGGCTTTGTACAAGAATCTGGCTCCTCAAAGTTGGCAGTGGCTGCAGTTGTTGCTATGATCAAATCTTTGTTGTTTCCGGGAATGCAGAGGTCAAGATGGTATTGAAGCCTCATTCCCCAAGATCAAGGCCTGTAATATAAGCCCAGGCTTAGCAAGCAAAATCATCAAAGACCCCTTGGTGGGAATAGTGGTGATGGTGGTGATTTGGAAGGATACTGGTAGCGTAAGCCCCCTCGGGACATCTGCCCAGAGATTCACAGGAACTCTGAAAGAGAGAAGATCATAATATATGAATGAAAATACAAACAGAGGCAGCAACCAATCATACGCATCAACACCAACTACAATCATAGGAGGAACTCAGCAAAAAACTAATGAGGCAGCACTGCAGCTATACCAAAAGAAAAAAGAGCGGGAAATTGTTCTGTATTTATAATACTTAATAAGACAGAGCAGACATCTCACACCACATAGCACAAAATTCTCTTCCTCGCCTTTAGAGTCTTCCACCAAGGTACCCTAGTCTGTCTATCCTCAATGACCACTCCTTACCCCTCCCCCCCAAGGTACTCCAATCTACCTATCCTCAATGACCACTCCTTACAACCCCATGGTACTCCAGTCTACCATCAGAATCTAAAATGACTCCAACAATGGGGATGTCTCAACCATCAAAGGGAAGTATCTGTTTTTTACTCATAGTTAGGCCAAATTTATTAGCCCTCAACCAAACTTTCACTGAATGAAATGTAATACAAGAAAGGCAAATGTCTTTTGAGATAGACTTGGGGGAAGGAACTGCTTGCCCTGGGGATCAGTAGCTTGGAATCTTGCTTCTCTTTGGGGATTCTGTGTGGAATGCTACTACTATTTGGGGTTCTGCCAGGTACTTGTGACTTGAATTGGTCACTGTTAGAAGCAGGATGGAAACATAAGGGCAGATAAAGGCCAAATGGCCCATCCAGTCTGCCCATCCGCAGCATCCACTATCTTTTCCTCTCCCTAAGAGATCCCATGTGCCTGTCCCACGCTTTCCTGAATTCAGTCACAAGATTTGGATAATCATTGAACTTAAAAGTCCAGGTATGATTCTCTTGACACCTACCTGTTCCTTTAAGGTATGCATCCCCAGGGTTGCTATGCTATCTGACGGCTTCTTACTGGGAGAGGGCTTGCGTCTGAAAACATGATTTATCTTATCTGTGATTACCTAGAAAGAAATAGAGAAATAACTTTAAAAAATAAGAACATAAGAACTGTCATCTCTGAAACAGACCTTTGGTCCATCAAGTCCGGCGATCCGTATACGACGTAAGTTATGAAAACAGTTCCATACAACTGAAGATATCTATGGTGAATATGAAAGAGTAGAATCTAAAATTATGCCTAAAACTCGAATTGTTGTAACCTGAGGAACTGGTATATTACGTAAAAGGATTGGAAGAGATAGATTAGAATTATTGTTTTTCCCAAAAAGCAAAGTTTTGGATTTTAATGGATTAATGATTAATTATACTGAGCAAGCCAAGTTGTCAAATGTTTTACTTTGTTGTTAATACTAGTGATTTATAATTTATCTAATGGTTTGATAATAGATAAAATTTGAATATCATCAGCATAAACAAATGTAAAATCTAAAGATTGATGTAGAGTTAGTAATGGATAAAATTAATCCCTGTGGCACTCTGGAAGGAAAGTTTTTCACCTGCACAAGAGACAATATACATATCATTTCTCTTTGAACCTTGTCATAGGTGCATTTCGTATCTGCAGTCAATGGAGGTTGAATTTGCAAGAAAAATAATGTATACTACACACTATTTATGTATGCTGTTTTCCAATCTTGTCTAAAAGATGCCCCTGGGAACATCAGTCTTAAAGGCAATTAAATGTGTACATATATTGAAATACCATATGAACCTTTGGTTGTACTGAGAGAAAGCACAAGTTCTGAGAGAGCCTGAACTAGGCCCGGGCTTGGAGGAAAACAGAATTGCAATAGTCTAAATAACTGATCAGAAGTATGAAAATTGGAGTAAAAAGGGTTGATTGATAGAGGAAGGGCCACAATGCTGATATTTCTTAGATCCAAGGTGCAGGACTTTACCACTGAAGAAATTTGAGCCTCAAAGGAGATGGATCAAAAGTAAAGCCTTAAAGATGTGGCTAAATGTGGTACGTGCCTAAGGAGCACAGTTGAGAGATTCAATGATGCAGGTGACTAGACTACTGCAATGCCATGTACACTGGTCTAACTTAAAAGAATTTGCATCAGCTGCAACTAATTCAGAATACTGCAGCCTGACTGACAGAAGACAGCAAAAGACGTGATCACATCACACCCTGCACAAACTACACTGGCTACCATCATAGGACTAAATTTAAATCTCTCTGTTTCAAGGTCCTCAGCCAAAATGGGCCTGACTACTTAAAGAACAAGCTAGCCTTTTATACACCATCGAGGCCTCTGAGATCCTCTCAAGGAGCATCATTATCTGTAGCCTCATCAAAAGAAAGTGTACCTGCCAGTGAGCCTTCTCAGGAGTAGCCCCCATGCTCTGGAATTTATTTGCAGAGGGGCTACGTCTAACTTCAGACTACCTCTATTTCAGGAAGCAGGTGAAAGCATGGCTCTTCACCCAAGCCTTTAATACACAGGGTGAATTGCATAGTTGTACATAATTCTCCTTTTCCCACACAGAATTCCCCTTCGGCGATGGTATCATCTTCATTGGGTCATGGTATCAGCAACGATTCCTACACACTGCCTACCGCTAACCCAGAATGCTCTCCAGAGCTAGTGAAAACCAACATATGTACTTGTGCATTGCCTGTTGGATAGTTCGTCCAAGCACAATGCAGTGCTCGGCCTTTAGTCGTGTGGCAGCCACAAGGTCAGAAACATGGACGTTCCATTGCAAGATTGCACCACTGAAGAACAATGTACAGTAGTGTAGTTTCTTTGGGCAGAGGGAGTGAAACCTGTGGAAATTCACGATTGTATATATTGACTCTGTATAGACATAGCACCATGAATCAATGAAAGGTTTATGAATGGGTAAAAAGGTTTAAAGCGGGAAGGACAAGTGTAACCGATGAGGGTTGTTCTGGTCGCCCATCAACAACGTGCACAGAAGAGTACATTGACAGGGCGGATTCCTTGATTAAAGAAGACTGTTCGATAATGGTGTCTAAATTGACTGTAAACTTGGATATCAGCTATGGATCTGCATTTGCCATAATGCATGACGACTTGGGATACAGGAAAGTGTGCACGATAGGTTCCCAAACAACTTCCTGATCTGCACAAGCAACAGTGTGTTGAGGTCGTGATCCAGTTCCTGAGATGGTATGAAGAAGATCTGCATATTCTGGAGAGAATTGTCACTGGCGACAAGACGTGGGTGCATCACTATGACCCGAAGAGCAAAAGACAAAGCATGAAGGAAACGGTGCTTACAAGGCTTCGGGAGCAACTGAAAAACTTATTCTCTGCAGGAATGCAGAAGCTAGTTGAATGGTACAATAAATGGGGACTATGTGGAAAACCTTTACTTTTTGATTTACCCTCGTACCATGAGAACTGCTTCTGAAGCCTAAAAAAGGGAAACGAGAATAAGCCTTTTAGATAAAGAATGATTTATTGATGATTGCTTTTGAATATGATTGCTGGTCCTTTGTACTAATGTAAGAAGAAATTGAGGCAGAGTTTGGTCTACCCTGGCACAACTATAATCATTCTGGCCAGTGAGGCCTTGAATACAATAACTAGCAGATGCCCAGTTCCTGTTTGAATACCTTTCTTACTGGCTATAACTGCTCGTCTAAAGGGGATGGACTGTTGGAACAGTCTCACTTGCACAAGTAAATGAATGTTATATGTGGACTTACATCCCGCCGAATCCTCGCAGAGCGAATTTCTAGGTGGGTTACAGATTGCATATACTTTACATACCAAGTTTCCAAGTTTTATTTAAAATTTGATACAACGCTTTTATAATAAATTCAAAGCGATGTACATAAATAAAATATGCAAATAGGAATGTACAATAGACGAACATTTGACATCACAAACTAGATGGCAGGGTAAAAGGGTGGAACTACAATTTTGCTGGTAGCTAGAGATGCTTATTCTTGAAGGTCACTGCGTTACAAAGAGCGTTATATACATACAGTAACTGATAACATTGATTATAGTCTCAGTTAGGGCGCTGGTCTTTGACCTAAGGACCGCCGCGTGAGAGGACTGCTGGGCATGATGGACCACTGGTCTGACCCAGCAGCGGCAATCCTTATGTTACATCTTTAAACAGATATTTCAGTAAGCTTCGATGTACAAATAACATTTTCGGAAGTAATGGTGGGGTTGCCAGATTTCCTCTTTGAGAAAAAGAGGACGTCTGGCTCCATCCCATTCCGACCCCATTCCCGCCCTGTTCTGCCTCCGGCTCCGGCTCGTTCCTCCCCCAGCCCCTCCCCCACATGAACTTCCTTGAGCTCAAAGGCCGCATTTGGAAGCTTTTGCTCATACGCGGACAATGACGCAATGATGTCACACACGTGGGCACGTTCGTATGATGCCATCACGGTGACGGTCGTGCATGCACAAAGGCTTCCAGATGCGGCCTCCGAGCTCAGAGTTTCCAAAACCCAGACAACCTGCCAGGTTTTGGAAATCCCTCCGGGTGTCTGGGTTTTCCCGGACCTATGGTAACCCTAGGTCAGGGGTTGTAGGTATCATTAGTGTTCTATTTCAGGTGGGATCTAGGTCGAATTGGGTCTCTCCTAGAGATTTTTGAAGAGTCACGTCTTCTGATATTTGCGGAACATAGAATGTCTGGTGGGCTCTGCAAAAGACCTGGAACCGAGAGGGTCCTCTGTGATGATATTAGCGTGGGAATTCCTGCGCTGCTCTAGAGACTGTAGATCTTTGTATCACTCGAGGCCAGGCTTTGGTGGATATCAGCCATGTGCAAGGGCTAAATGTCTTGAGAAGCCCCTTTTAAACAATATTATTGTAAGCTAATTGTCCGTAGACAAGATACAAAAGAGCTTTTCCTAGAAAACAGGCTTGAATGAAGTTGTTCAGTTGAAATAAAGGTCAGCAAATTTGTTGTTGGAGAGACATTATTGGACTTAATTCACTTCTGACTAGTTTTCAAGAACTCGGCTCCCTACTGCATCAGGTCAGAGCAGAATGAGCTGCGATTATGTTGTCTGCATTTACAAGTAAATTGTAAATTGGATTACAGATTCAGACTCAATAGACATCTCTTGGCCGCCACTGCAGTACATAAAAGAGGCTCTGCTCTGTGTCTGTGGGAAAAGCCGGGATGAATTGGGGATACGGTAGGAAAAGAAAAGAATGATAAAACCCAGGAACATTCTCTGAGAAGGGAATGATCGGGTCAGAAATCCTCAACATCCACGTCAGCTTCCAGATCTAGGAAGTCAAAGGATGGCTAAGACCCATCGTCTTTAGAAGCCTCAATGCTGAATCTTATAAGAAACACAGAGGGAGTAAATTGGGGGGGGGGGGGGGGGTTACCTGAGTCTATGAGAGAAAAAGAGGAGATGATCTGCACTAAGTTAGGTGCACTTTATAGAACTGCACCTATAGCGCTTAACGTCAGTGGCGTACCTAGGGTATGTGGCACCCGGGGCCCATCATTTTTTGACACCCCCCATGTAAAAAAATATTTTTTGTAATAACCATGAAAAATAAATGGTCATAATAGAAACAGGCACTGAAAATTTTCTTTTATTGAACCTCATATATGTAACCATTATTCCAAACATAACATAACATAAATTATGTCTGAATTGTCATGACATCAGAAGTACATATGGAGTAGTTGCAGGTGATGCTTGGGACAGTTCTGATTGTGTTAGTTTGGTTTTATGTGTTTTTTGAATAGAAGGATTTTTATTTCTTTTTTGATGGTTTTGTAGTCTGTGGTCGAGGTCAATAGGTTGTAGAGTTGGGGGGTCGAGTGTTAGGAGATTGTCATAGAAACAGAGAAACATTGTCGAACAGTTTTTTTTCTTTTGACGTTTTTGGTTGGAGGGTGTGTGAATGGTGCGTGAGTTCTTCTATGTCTGGTTGAGGTGGATTGAATTATTTAGCTGAAGAAATTAGTTACCCCCATTCCACACACATTAATTCTCTTCCATTTTTGCTCCCATTCTAAAAAGCACTGATAAATTCCCAGAAAAAAAATACATTAAAATAAGAAGTGAAAACAAAGGCCCCTACAGATGAGAACATAACATAAGAATAGCCTAACTGGGTCAGACCAATGGTCCATCATGCCCAGTAGCCCATTCTCATGGTAGCCAATCCAGGACACTAATACCTGGTCAAAACCCAAAGAGTAGCAACATTCCATGCTACCGATCCAGGGCAAGCAGACACTTCCCCCATGTCTTAATAACAGATTATGGACTTTTCCTCCAGGAATTTGTCCAAATCTTTCTTAAAACCAGCTACACTATCTGCTTTTACCATAACTTCTGGCCACTTCATTTTTAAGTTTAGATCTTTCCTTTCAAACAGAGACCTTGCTAGATGTCAAATACAGCACAAGGTAACTTTACATGGACTTAGCTGTGCAGGAAATGTGAATCTCCTCATAAACCCACCATATAGTGCAAAAATGTGCAAAGGTCTGTTTTTTTCTTTCGATCACTACATAGCCTAATGCCACACAAGCAGCGCTGTTACAAACATATTCTGTAGGTCAATGCTAAGGATAACAAAGTTTCCTTCCTTGGACCTGAAGGAGATAAACCACTGGAAGAGATCCCAAAACAACACCCAAAGACCCACTCAGTGTGTGAACCAGTTGAGTGGAGTGGACTAACTGGGGGGTGGAAATGGGCCCGGAGTTTGCTCAGCAGAATTTCCCAGACCACCTCTTCCTCTCAACACATTGACACGCTGCTGCCACCGCCACCACTACCACCATTAGGAACACCTCACCGGGTAGGCCAGCAATGCTTATAAACTTTATAAAACACATTATTATATTTTCTTATAAAGCACATATTTTAACTGAACTCTCTGACATCCTCAGCCTTGCCATTCACAAAAATAGAAGGAAGAAAAGTTCCCGTTTCCTGCTGTCTCATGTCCCTGGCCTATACAATATTTTTCTTCTGCAGACCCTTCAAAAGTCTGACCAAATCCTCGTTTCACTTGCATTATAAAGTACTGAGGATGCCATCTCTTTCCAATCCCAGGTCCTAAAGTCTAAGACAGTAGCGCAAACTAGTGCTGTCCGATTCAAGGAAAAAAAAAAATTTCGATTCGATTCAGCCTATTGAACTGGTTTTTCGATTCAACTTTCCTGCCAAATTGGGTGTTTGTTTGTTTTTTTTCAAACATCCTGGTGGGTTTATTTTATAGCTTTTTCACCCCACTTTGGCTTCTCCTAACCACACTGGCGCTGTGGTGTAAATAAAATAAAGAAACAAAAAGGACTTTTCCTCTCTGTTAAATCCTAGCTCACGTTTGTGGTCTAACACCAGCTCTGGCAGGATACAAATTTCAAATCTGACATATTGTAATCACAAAACAGAAAATAAGATTAGTTTTTCTACCTTTTGTTGTCTGGTTATTTTTCAAAACTTGTTGGTCCAAGGCTCTGGTTGTCTTCTGATAACTTGCTTGCCAGGGTCTCCTTCTTCCTTCTTTCTGCATGCTAACCATCCATCTGCCATCTCTGTCCTCCCCGTTTCCCTTCCCTCCCCAGGAGGTCTGGCATCTATCCTTTTTTCGTCTCCTTCAACAGATCCATCTTTTCTTAACTACCCTTTCATCCAGCATCTCTCCCTCCTTCCCCACCACCTCAGGGTCCAACATCTCTCCCTTTCTTTTTCCAACTACCCTCCTATCCAGTATCTTTATTCCCCCCCTCCACACCATCCCTTGTGTCCAACTTCTCTCCCTTTCTGTTCCTTCCCTCTCTAAAAACCATGGTCCATCATCTCTCTCCCTCTTCTCTATTTTCAGACCCATTATTTCTTCCCACCCAAAGTCCGGCATATGTGCGTCTCTTTGAATCCCCCCATTCCCTCTGTGTATTTCTACACCAGGGCCCCCCTCCCAGAAGGCCTGTCCCCCCCTTAAAGGTCTGCATCCCACCCCTGAAGGCCTGCACTTCTCCCCCGAGGGCCTGCACCCCCCGAAGGCCTGCACCCCCCTGAAGGCCTGCACCCCCCTTGAAGGCCTGCCTGATCCCCTTGAAGGCCTATCCCCCCCTTGAAGGCCTGTCCCCTCTTGAAGGCCTGCCTGTCCCCCCCTTGAAGGCCTGTCCCTCCCTTGAAAGCCTGCCTGCCTGTCCTCCCCTTGAAGGCCTGTCCCTTACTTGAAAGCCTGCCTGCCTGTCCCCCCCCCCTTGAAGGCCTGTCCCCCCTTTGAAGGCCTACCTGCCTGCCTCCCCTTTGAAGGCCTGCCTGTCTCCCCCCCTTGAAGGCCTGCCTGCCCGCCCCACCCCGAAGGACCGCTCGCCCCCCCTGGCCTCCCTGCACCACCTATGAAACAGCACGAAGCGGGATCACGATGTCAGCGATCCCTGCGCTGCTTCGGAACTGCTTCCTCCACCGCGGTCCCGCCCCTCCTCTGACGTCAGGAAGCAGTGCCGAAGCAGCTCAGGGATCGCTGACATCGCGATCCCGCTGCGGGCTGCTTCATAGGTGGTGCAGGGAGGCCAGGGGGGCGAACGGTCCTTCGGGGATGGGGAGGACTGAATGGCAAGGCCGGGAGCACCCCCTCAGGGTTTGCACCCGGGGCGGACCTCCCCCCCGCCCTCCCCTTAGTATGCTACTGCTTAATGTGGGATTAAGTATCCAAACTTTAGGTGAATTGAAGCCAGGATTTTCTTGGCCTAAATGAGTGTGCCTAAGTCTAAAAGAGGCGCCTACATGAGAAACATGCCCACGATCCGTCTCCTAACCATGCCTACCATCCAATTAAGTGTGTAGCCCCCGGTCTCCTATGGTACCCTGTGGCTGGTTATGTGCACAGGAGAGTCAAAAGGAGAACTAGAAATTCCCCCTTTAGCAGTACATTCAGGGTTCTGGGATAGAGAGTTGCGCGGGGACAGAAATCCCACCCGTCCCCGCCAAAGTCCCACCTGTCCCCTCCCGTCCCCACCCGTCCCCGCGAGGAATCCCTCCGTCCCCACCCGTCCCCGCGAGGAATCCCCTCCGTCCCTGCCCGTCCCCGCGAAGAATCACCTCCATCCCCGCCCGTCCCTATAAACTTCAGAAATAGATATTTCATTTAATTATGCTACTGAATTAAAGGCTCTGGTAGAAACCCATTTAAAAATAAGCAAAAAGACTTTATTAATTGGAAAGAATACATACTTTGTAAACAGGTTTCTACCAGAACCTCTAATGTTTATACATTTTTATCAAAACAACTAATATACTACTTTATCCTGAAGCAAAAAAAAAAAAAAAGAAATAGAATTTTTTTCCTATCTTTGTTGCCTGGTTTCTGCTTTCCTCATGTTTGCATTCAATTCCTTCCATCCACTATCTCTCTTCTCTCTGCGTCTTCCATTTGCTCTGTTACTGTGGCTCTCCCTTTCTCCCCCCTTCCAAATTGGTCTGGCACCCATCTTTTTCCCTCCGCTCCCCCCATAGTCTGGCACCTCTGTCTTCTTCCCTGCCAGCGTCTTCTCCCCACTCCCTCTTCCCCATTTCCTTTCAGTGTCCTTCTCCCCCCCATCTTCCCCATGTCCTGTCAGGCAGCATCCTTCTCCCCCCTCTGTCTTCCCCATGTCCTTTCAGCGGCCTTCTCCCCCCTCTGTCTTCCCCATGTCCTTTCAGCGGCCTTCTCTACCCCTTTGTCTTCCCCAGTGCTTTCAGGGTCCTTCTCCCCCCTCTGTCTTCCCCATGTGCTTTCAGCATCCTTCCCCCCTCCTCCCGTTTTCCCCATGTCCTTTCAGCGTCCTTCTCCACCCCTTTGTCTTCCCCAGTGCTTTCAGCGGCCTTCTCCCCCCTCAGTTTTACCCATTTCCCTTAAACGTCTTTTCTTCTCCACTCCACCTTTCCTCCCTCCCTGCCCCTTACCTTTGTGGCGCTTCCCCACCCGACTGACAACAGAACAGGCCCGGTCGGACAAATCTCCTGTCCTGTAGCCGTGAATCTAAATTACCTTCTTACAGCAGCTGGAGTATTGAAGCTGCTGTAAGAGGTAATTTAGATTCGCGGCTATAGGGCAGGGAGGTTTGTCGGCCGGTCCTGTTGTCCCGGGGGACCTGACCGGCTGTGCACACTCCCCAGGGCGGACCGCCCCCTCCTCTTTCATACGCCATTGCCTTCTCCCTACCTGCCCTGCTGCACACAGCCAACTGGAAGTCTTCCCGATGTCAGCGCTGACGTCGGAGGAAGGGAGGGCTTTGCTTAAGCCCTTCCTCCGACGTCAGCGCTGACATCGGGAAGACTTCAGTTCGGCTGTGTGCTGCGGCAGGGCAGGCAAGGAGAAGACTAGCCTCGCGGCTCGAGTGCACTGCGATCCAACCCCGCAGGAATCCTGCGACCCTTGGAGGCGTGCCCACGGGATCCCCGTGACCCAAGGGGGGAACCCACGGGATCCCCGTTGTCCCCGTTCCTGTGCAGCTCTCTATTCTGGGACCCTGATCCCCTGAGCTAAATGCACAGAAGTAGCCAGCTGCTTAGAGAAATTCTCTGCCAGCTCCCACCAAACTATGGCTCTTTCTCCCTCCTCCCTGCCCCAACTGCCTCTCTGCGCTTTTCTCTACACTGTTTATCAGGCAGAACCCCCCCCCTCCAAACTTTCACTCTTTCAAAAGAGCCAATAGTAGCTTTCTGCCCCTGGCAGTGGGACGAGTCCATACAGCTTCACTGTTGCCATGACATCAGAGATTTGTTTGAGCCTATAGTAGCCAGTGAAGGAAGAGCCTGGCAGCAACATCGGTGGCATCTGACATCACTTCTAGGCTCCCCAGACCCTTGAAATTGCAGCCCATGGACGTGTGCTCTAAGGGGTGTGCCAAAGGGGCATGTCCCTTTGGAGTCCCTTCAGAGCCAACAGAGAAGCCAAAGGAGATGGTCAACACTTAGGAAGCCTCTCTAAGAGCCACCATGTTGTTGTCTTTTAAGAACGGTGAAGATCGCAGTACAATTTTCATGAATTTCTTTTGTAAAAGACAGGCTCTCTTTCATGGTTCTCCAATATATTTATCCTGATGTTTCTCGGATAACTCAAATGTTCAGACAAGAGTTTCTAAAGTTGAGACCAAGAGCTCTTGATATCTCTTCTTTTTAAAAATTCCCTAGGCAATTTCAGGTGAAGTTTCAAGTAAAAGGATGTTGCTAAAATATCCATCATAAAGTACATTAAGTTAGTCCAATAAAAAAGGGATTATATTTTTCCTTTATATGTTTGTTTTATTTCTACATATTACCAGGGAAAAGAATACATTTTTCTTGATCCAACACAACTGGAACAATTGATTTCATCACAGGAGACCAAAATGATTGAATATTATATCAATTAGATAAAGTGGGTTTATAGACTCAGTCAGTTGTATGTATATGGAAACGTACTACTTTGACTCTGTTTGTATAACTGGGCAGGTTTACTGGGTATTGTACACTACTCCCCTGAAATTCGCAGGAGTTCCGTTCCAGGAACACCTGCAAATTTCGAAAAAAACCACAAGTGCGTTTTTGAGTCTGTAAAAAGGCAGGAGCCCAGCTGGAGCGCCGGCAGGTGTGTGTGGCGCAGTGGTTGAAGCTATAGCCTCAGCACCCTGGGGTTGTGGGTTCAAACCCTGTACTGCTCCTTGTGACCCTGGGCAAGTCACTCAGTCCTCTTTAGCCTTCATATGTTAAGGAAAGTGAGATCCTACTTTCATCATTCTCATTTCACCGTCCTCGTTCAATCCACCATACTCTCTAGACTGGACTACTGCAACTCCATTTATATAAGCCTAAGAAAAACCTCCATAGACTTCAGCTAATTCAGAACGCCATGGCCAAACTTATTTTCGCAAATAGTAAGTTCGATCACATCTCCCCACTACTCTCCAAGCTTCACTGGCTCCCAGTATACTCCAGAGTCCTCTATAAATGTGCCTGCATAGCCTTCAAATTCCTACATGGCGTCCTTCTTCCCGTTATCCCACTCTTTTGGAATTCCTCAAACCCACACTCTACTAGACCCTCCCAAAAAATGAAACTATCTTTCCCCTCTATAAAAGGTATATCCCGTGCGGGAAAACATAGAAACATAGAAATAGACGGCAGATAAGGGCCCACGGCCCATCTAGTCTGCCCACCTTAATGTCCCTCCCCTACCTTTGCCCTGTGAATAGATCCCATGTGCCGATCCCATTTGGCCTTAAAATCAGGCACGCTGCTGGCCTCAATCACCTGTAGTGGAAGACTATTCCAGCGATCAACCACTCTTTCAGTGAAAAAGAATTTCCTGGTGTCACCTCGTAGTTTCCTGCCCCTGATTTTCAACGGATGCCCTCTTGTTGTCGTGGGACCCTTGAAAAAGAAGATATCTTCCTCCGCCTCGATGCGGCCCGTAAGATACTTGAACGTCTCGATCATGTCCCCCCTCTCTCTGCGCTCCTCAGCGAGTATAGCTGTAATTTGTCAAGCCGTTTTTCGTATGGTAGATCCTTGAGTCCCAAGACCATCCGTGTGGCCATTCTTTGCACCGACTCCAGTCTCAGCACATCCTTGCGATAATGCGGCCTCCAGAATTGCACACAGTATTCCAGGTGGGGCCTCACCATGGATCTATACAATGGCATAATGACTTCCGCCTTACGACTGACGAAACCCCTTCGTATGCAGCCCATGATTTGTCTTGCCTTGGACGAAGCCTGCTCCACTTGATTGGCAGACTTCATGTCCTCACTGACGAACTGAAAACTTGGAACATCCCTCCCCTTTAGAACCACAGAACTCTGGAACAACCTCTCATCCCCGCTCAGAAATTCAAGCTCCTTCCAATCCTTCCGCAAACACTTGAAAACTTGGCTCTTTTCTAAAATCTAATCTCCTCCCGCTCTCTAGTACCCTGTCCCTCTCTATCTTCTTAGCCCTCTCCCATATCCCTTCATTGTAGTTCCTTTTCCTCCTAACTTCTGTAAACCGTGACGAGCTCTGCGCTTGTGGAGATGGTGCGGTATACAAACCTAAAGTTTAGTTTAGTTTAGTTAGATAGATTATGAGCCCACCGGGACAGATAGGGAAAATGCTTGAGTACCTGATTGTAAAACTGCTTAGATAACCTTGATAGGCGGTATATAAAATCCTAATAAACTTGAAACAGTAAATCATACCCGGTATGCTCCGAGGGGGAGAGGAGGAGGAATCGGCTGTGCAGAAGGCTGATTTGTGGACTCATTCCCTGTATTTTCTGACTGGAAGAGGCAGTCAGAAAATACCGTGAATCACTGAGTCCACAAAATTGTGGGGGAACACTGTATTGTACTGGCAGGGTTTTAAGTTGATGCTGAGGGGAATTATTTTCTCCTCCATCTTTCTTTTCATGAATCTATGTACCCTTCTCCCACATTACCTATTATTTCAATGACATGGAATTTGAATGAAATTAGTTTTGCTCTGGGTGGAAGGGGTTTGACTCTTCACCTTTTGTGGCTGTTGGTTTTCCTGTATTTTAAATCTTTTGTTTTCTGAAATTGTAAAAGGAAGCCAGAGAGACCAAAGGCCTGATGGCTGGATCCCATCAGGAATGACACAGGGATGAACATCATGCAATTGAAAGAAGCCGTGGAAAAGAGGGAAGCATGCCAAGGACTGACCCACAGAGCATCCCAGGGTCGGACACGACTGAATGGATAGTAGGAGGAATTGTATTTTGAAATATTCTTCAAAAAGAAAATGGCACAGAGGGTGTTTTAAAGAAGTAAATAAAAAGCATAGATTGGTGTGAAGTAAAGAAATAAACAGTATCAAAATACATGAATGGAACATTTTGGAAATGTAGCTCTGACCCAGAGATCTTTGTGGAGGACATAAGAGTGTCCCACAGGACAGACCAGAAAACATGAGTCAGGCATGAGGGATCTCTTAGAGCAGTGGTTCCCAACCCTGTCCTGGAGGAGCACCAGCCAGTCAGATTTTCAGGGTAGCCCTAATGATTATGCATGAAAGAGATTTGCATGTAATGGAGATTAGGGCCGTCTGGCTAGTGGTCCTCCAGGACAGGGTTGGAGGAAAAAGCAGATAAGATGGAGGGGCTGCTGTCATTTTCTCTGTTTCTGTCAAGCCCAGAATCCTGCTTCCAGTCCTGGCCAATCCAGGTGACAAGTACCTGGGAAGATCCTAAGGAGTCAAACAGATTTCATGCTGCTTATCCTAGAAATAAGCAGTGTATGTATTTTTCCAAGTCCAGCTTAATAATGGTTCATGGACTTTTCTTTCAGGAAATTATCCAAACTTTTTTTAAACCCTGCTAAGCTACCTGCTTTCACCACCTTCTCTGGCAACAAATTCCTCCTGCAACCACAGTACCCCCTGGTGCACAGCAGCACTCCACAATGGTAATTCTAGAAACTGAGCGCCTGCATTTACACATTATCTTTACAGAAAACGAGCACTTCTGTGGTTAAATGTACACTTAGGGAGCATACGTTCTAGCAGAGTGCCTAAAGGCTATTTTTTAAGGGCCTGCGTAAGTGGTAAAGGCATTTATGCAAGGAGGCATACACATGAGCTGTATTGTAAGTTATATGCATCCTTACTGCATTTACATGAGTGCAGTTGTGTCTGAACTCAAAAGGGCCTGGGATAGAGAGAGAAAGAGATAATGGTTACTTGGATGGGCAGACTAGGTGGGCCATTTGGCCTTTATTGGCCATCATGTTTCTATGTCTGTGGTTTGTACACCTGTGGATGTGTTAATGTTAAGTGCACTGATATCAGGAGATGCTGGTATTCAATAATTGAATCTCTTCACGTGGCCTTGGGAAGTTATAGAATTGCCCCAATGTGGCTACCATTTTTTGCTTTTCCACATTCATTTTCTTCGGTTCTCACCTCGTAGATATAGTCCAGGATCTCCAGGATGGTCAGGATACTGGCTCCGATAAATAGCCCCATTTGTCCTCCAATGTCCCCTAAATAAAGACATAACCTTTAGCATGGAAGTTTATGATATGTGAATATTTGCAAAGTCTTTCCTGCAGGTATTTTACCCCCTTTGTTTTGGAAATGAAAATTTCTTGTTTTTCCGTTACTTCAAGGAAATGCAGCAGAAGGCAAACATTTACCCATACAGAGGGTGGGCATATCTCAGGTAGCTCATCCAGATGGGCAAATTGGTTTTAAAATATGTACATTCTGGGGCAAATTCCATAAAGGACGCCTAAAGTTAGGTTTTCCACAATGTGGACACCCAGCAACTGAGATGTTCAACTAGATTGAAGAGTGTGGCGCAGTGGTTAAAGCTACAGCCTCAGCACCCTGGGGTTGTGGGTTCAAATCCCACCCTGCTCCTTGTGACCCTGGGCAAGTCACTTAATTGCCTATTGCCTCAGGTACATTAGAAAGATTGTGAGCCCACCAGGACAGACAGGGAAATGTGCTTGAGTACCTGAATAAATTCATGTAAACCGTTCTGAGCTCATCTGGGAGAACGGTATAGAAAAAATACTGTAAATAAATTAACAACTTTAACAAGCAGTAATTGAAAGTTAGACGTCCAAAGGCTCTGCATGATTCACAGAATAGGCAACTACAATTTCATAGATGCACAATGGAAAAAGCCACGTCTAATGGGATAGGTGTGGTTTTAATTTGACATCCATTTACAGAATCGTATGGCGCTCAGCGTTCAAAGATGTCTACATTTTCACCTAAAATGTAGGCATTGCAAAACCAGGTCTACTTTTGGGTGTGCGTTGGGTGCGAGTTAGGTGGGTGTGACTTAGGTGCGAATTAGCATGCTGGAGGCGTCCACATATACAGTACGTGAATGGGTCTTTTGTTTTTTGGGGGGTAAAGAGGACTCTGATAATAATGGAAAAAGATGTTTAATAATGCATTACTCAATCACAGCACATGAAAAAAAATATTGTATACTATATCTCATTCCCAAAATTTAAGAAAATAAGAAGAGAAACCCTACTCACAGTGGCTGTGGTTCAGAGCAAGTGGACATGTATGACGTATAATCTTGACATCATTGTGACATCATTAATATGCACCTAGATGGCAGATTGTCACTAAAAAAAAGTAGGAGTATATGCTGGAGTACCTGACCATCCCAGGGTTTGAACTCATAACCTTGGGAAGATGGAAGAAATGCGTTTAACCACTGAGCCACATCAGCTTTTGGCCCTGTGAGTCTCCTGAAGTTACATCACCCCAACACCTTCTGACAATCCCACACCACAACCTAAATGTTCAGAAAGAGCCTTGGTGGTTTCAAATCCACTGTAAACCCTCCTGGTACTTTCACATCTTTTTTTTTTTTTGTCTCATTAGAGAGGACTTTGGCATTTATATTTGCACTCTGGGGTCCAGAGCTGATGTGGCTCAGTGGTTAACGATTCTTCTTCTATCTCCACAAAGTGGTGGGTTCAAATCCCTAGTATGGTCAGGTACCACAGCACATATTCCTATTGTTTTTAGTGACAATCTGCCATCTAGGTGCATATTGATGATGTCACAATGATGTCACAATTGTGTGTCAAACATGTCCACTTGCTCTGAACCACAGCCCCTGTGAGTAGGATTTCTCTTCTTATTTTCTTAAACTTTGGGAATGAGGTTTAGTATGCAATACATTTGTTCATCTGCTTTGCTTGAGGAATGCATTATTAAACATTTTTTTCCATTATTATCAAAGAGGAGTCCTATTTATACCAAAAGAACCAGAAGGTTTAGTATGCAACATATATATATATATTTTTCATGTGCTTTGATTGAGGAACACTGAAGCCAAAGAGATTTTTTGGAAAACAGCAGAGGAACTGGACAAGTGTTGAAGGTACATGTTTGATATGTATCCTAGCGAAACGACTGTGAGTCAAGAGGATATAAGCTTGGCTTTGGAATTGACATGTGGTTTAATGCCTGAGGTGTGTGTGTGGTGGTGGTGGTGGTGGGGGCATGAATCAAATAACTGGCACCTAGAAAACAAGCAGGTGAGGAATGGTTCAGTGTAAGAGCTGGAGGGAGGGAGGGATGCCTGTTGTAAATCCGAGTAACTCTCTCCCCGGCCCTTCTGTACTGTGAAACTATATTCTTCTCTGGATGGGAATGTGTGGCGCAGTGGTTAGAGCTACAGCCTCAGCACCCTGAGGTTGTGGGTTCAAATCCCTCACTGCTCTTTCTGACCCTGGGCAAGTCACTTAATCCCCTCATTACCTGAGCCCACAAGGACAGAAGAGACATATGATAACGTAGCAGAATGTAAAAACCACTTACAATATAAGTGGTAAATAAATAATTAAAAGATAAATAGATAAATAAAATAGTGGCGCTTCATGGGGAGGAAGAGTCTGGCCAGGAGCCTGGAGTCCTCTGCCTTCTGCATGCTATTTTATAGCATACAATTTGAATGTAAAAACCCAGCATAAAATCGCTGTTCTAATGACATCACAGACTGCGTTACCAAAAAGTTCTACGCGGTTTACAAAAGATTCTAAACATTAAACATAATCGTCTATTTGAATGAGTCAGCTAGTCAGGTGTTTGGAGAAAAGATAGGATTTTAGCTGTTTTCTAAAATGTCTGTGAGCAACAATGATCGAAATTCTTTTTCATGAGAAGCTGCCTGAGATGCTAAAGAGTGATTTAGGGATTTCCTGCTTTTACAACCTTTTACAGAAGGGAAATTGAACAGAGCATTTGTGCGTAGCTATGGAAAAACTATTAGCCAAATAAGTAGGGGCTGCACCATATAAAACCTTGTAACAAAAACGGTTCATAGACAACGGCGCGAAAGACAAAGGCGCGCGCCGACAACTGAGCGCAAGATGGAGGTGCGCGCCGCTCAAAATTACAGTTTTTAGGGGCTCTGACGGGGGTTTTTGTTGGGGAACCCCCCCACTTTACTTAATAGACATCGCGCCGGCGATATGGGAGTTTTGGGGGGTTGTAACCCTCCACATTTTACTGTAAACTTAACTTTTTCCCTAAAAACAGGGAAAAAGTGAAGTTTTCAGTAAAATGTGGGGGGTTACAACCCCCCACAACGCAGCGCGATGTCTATTAAGTAAAGTGGTGGGGTTCCCCCCCGCCCCCCCCCCGCGTCGGAGCCCTAAAAACAGTAATTTTGAGCGGTGCGCCTCCGCGCTGCTCTCAATTGTCTGGGCGTGCCTTTGTCCCGGCGCGCTTTTGACCTGACACCAACAAAAACAGCCCAACTTCCACGGGCAACCAATGCAATTCGCAACATGATCGTATTTCTTAGAGTCATCATCAGGACGTCTACGCAATGCCCAAAACAACACTTGACAGCATAGCAGTTAAATCTGCTGAGCGCGATTCTCTATTGTGCGTCTATGCAAAATAGAATTCACTGAGCATTGGGCTGCTGGACGTCTAAACGACACTTAACTTTTAGGCGTCATTTATAGAAGTTGCCCTTCTAGGTCTAAGGCAGTGCTTACCAATCTTTTTCAGGTCACGACCTGCTGAGGAACATTGTAATGACACGTGTCAAGACCCTAAATGGTATCTGTGACCTCATTTGGCTAAGTCTTGCTCTGTTATTCTGACCAGACAACATTACGTATCGTTAATGCACTTTTTTTATCTTGCTCAAGGCATTTTAAGCCCACCGGAACCAGGAAATATGTAGCCCTGGGCCGAAGTCAGTTGCAATCTGAAATAAACCACCACCCAACCTTTCAAATGTCGGTTAGGAACAGGAATATGTGCCAAATTCTGCAAAAAAGGATGAGAAAACCTTAGAATCCAAAGCAGGTCATCTGGAAGTTTCTACACCTTTAGGTCTTTTTATTGATAAAACAAATAAGCAAATCAACAAACAACCCCTTCTAATATTTTTAGAACATAAACATAAGAGTTGCCCTACTGGGACAGACTGAAGGTCCATCAAGCCCAGTATCCTGTTTCCAACAGTGGCCAACTCAGGTCCCAAGTACCAGGCAGAAACCCAAAGAGTAGCAACATTCCAGAGCTGAGATTGTGATGTCATAATGCCTCATTCCACCAATGCCTAAGAGCCAACCTCTGCAGTGATGCCACAATGGCTTGATTGTCCTATACTTGGCTCACATAAGAATTGCCGTGCTGGGACAGACTGAAGGTCCATCAAGCCCAGGATCCTGTTTCCAACAATGGCCAACCCAAGTCCAAAGTTCCTGGCAAGATCCCAAGGAGTAAAACTGATTTTATGCTGCTTATCCTAGGAAATTATCCAAACCTTTTTTAAACCCTGCTAAGCAAGCACTTTTACAACATTCTCTGGCAACAAATTTCAGAGTTTAATTACACGTTGTGTGAAGAAATATTTTCTCTGGTTTGTTTTAAATCTACTATTTAGTAGCTTCATTTTTAGAAAGAGTAAACAAGTGATTCACATCTACTCTTTCCACTCCTCCATCCTATCACCCCTCAGCCATCCCTTCTTCAACCTGAAGAGCCCTAGTCGCTTTAGCCTCTCCTCATAGGGAAGTCGTCTCAAACCTTTTAGCATTTTCGTTTCCCATCTCTGTACCTTTTCTAATTCTGCTATATGATTTTTGAGATGTAGCGACCAGAATTGTACACGGTATTTGAGGTGGGACGGCCCCGTGAAGCGATACAAGGACATTAAAACATTCTCATCTTTGTTTTATGTAATGGGCTTTTGTGGCCTGAACAAGAATCTTACAGTAATCCCTCTTTGTCACAGCTAGAAAAATACCTCAGACTGCAGTTCAGAACAATCAGTGGGTTTACATGAAAAAAAACAGAACCTGAGCTTCTTTTGAATGAGTTTGGTTTTAATTTTATTCACTACCACAATCATTTTCCTGGAGGTTAGGAAGAAAGACAACGCAGGTGGCTGTTTGCAATAAATAATAGTTAAAGCATTTAACATATTATACTTTTCAATAGAACTTCTATCACAAATGCTCTTTCCAGATAAGTAGAAATTTAATGCTTTGTATAATAACCAAGAACAACTTCGAACTAGTGCTAGACTTTTCAAACCCACGTCTAAGCCAACCTTTTATTTCCACGGGTGTCTGTGTATCCCAGGTCGTATTTCTACCTCCCTGTAACTTATTATTTCAATTTCAGGCAGAGGTGGTTCAACTCACTCCTGGCTCCGGTGCTGCTATGACCTCTAGCAGTCTCCCCGATAAGGATTTTGAATCCTTACAAGAAGTACTGCCCGAGGTGTTTTATTCAGGGATGGCCTAGTGGTTAAAGCAGCTGTCTCAGCACCCTGAGGTTGTGAGTTCAATCCCAGTGTAACCCTTCATCGCCCCAAGCACCACAGTCAGATTATGTGCCTGCCGAGACAGATAGGGAAAACACTTGAGTACCGAGTACCCGATTACTATTCAATGTATTATAAACTGTTTTGGGTGGTTAAGAAATCTAATTCATGTTGAGGTTGCGTTAGTGGAGTCAGAGGCTACTAGACTACTATGGATTGTGTGAGTTGGGGGTTGGCTACCTTTCAGCTAAGGGTCAGGTCATGTTTGGGGGTGTCAGCATTTGAGCTGGATTGGGTCAAATCAGGGGGCTGGGAGGCTGCTAAGACCCATAAATGAAAAAAGTCCCTTTACAGTGAGCTGGGGACTAAAACATGGTGGTAATCTGCAGCTCATTGAAGAATGTGTCCCACAGAGAATTTTGCTAGAAACTATGATTTCAGCAGCTTTATCGCTCAATTTTCTACATCGAGCTTGGAAAAGAGATGGCTGAGGGGAGATTTGATTGAAGTCGACAAAATCCCGAGAGGAATAGAACAGGTACAAGTGGATCGATTTTTCACTCCGTCAAAAATGTCAAAGACTAGGGGACACTCGATGAAGTTACAGGGAAATACTTTTAAAACCAATTGGAGGACATTTTTTTTCACTCAGAGAATATTTAAGCTCTGGAACGTGTTGCCAGAGGATGTGGTAAGAGCGGATAGCGTAGCTGGTTTTAAGAAAGGTTTGGATAAGTTCCTGGAGGAAAAGTCCGTAGTCTGTTATTGAGAAAGACATGGGGGAAACCACTGCTTGCCCTGGATCGGTAGCATGGAATGTTGCTACTCTTTGGGGTTCTAGAATCTTGTTACTCTCTGGGATTCTGGAATCTTGTTATTCTTTGAGATTCTGTATGGAATGTTGCTACTCTTTGGGTTTTGGCCAGGTACAAGTGACCTAGATTGGCCACCGTGAGAATGGGCTACTGGGCTTGATGGACCATTGGTCTGACCCAGTAAGGCTATTCTTATGAGCCCCAGTGTAAGTTACCTGAGGGGGGCAGGAGAAAAGAAACTTGCCTGACACAAGGAACATCAGTAGGAAAATGGAATTTGAGCTCTGGCTTCTATGGTTTTCAGTCAGCCATAATGGTCCATCTACGTAGCCCAGTATCCTGTTTCCATAGTGGCCAATCCAGGCCACAAGTACTTGGCAAACTCCCAAATAGTAGCAGCTACAGATCCAGCGCCAGCAGTGGCTTGACCCATGTCTTTCTGCACGTGTTTTAACAACTTGGAACAGTTTCGTGTCATCTGCAAATTTAATCATCTCACTGGTCATTCCAATTTCCAGATCATTTATAAATAGGTTAAGTAGCACTGGTCCCAGTACAGACCCCTGTGGCACTCTACTATCTACCCTCCTCCAATGGGAACCCTACCCTCTGTTTTCTGTCCGATAACCAATTCTTAATCCGTGAGAGGATTTCTGCTGCCACAACGAAGGAGAAAAGCCCCCAAGATTGGTATATTTGACCTGTGTGGATAAGTAACAGGATTGAGTTGCTGTGGGTGTGTTTGCAGCGCTGGAGAGTGGATTGCAATAGTCTACAGGAGCTGCGTTTATCAGTTAAGTGGGTTTTTTTCAATCTTTTACGGAAAAGTAACACTCCTCTTCAATGTCTATCTATCCTCCCTGCTAGGAATGATTAAGAAGGGGATCACAAACAGATCGGAGAAGGTTATCATGCTGCTGTACCAGGCCATGGAGTGCCCCCACCTGGAATACTGCATCCAACACTGGTCACCGTACATAAAAAAGGACATAGTGCTACTCGAAAGGGTCCAGAGAAGAGTGACAAAAATGGTTAAGGGGCTGGAGGAGTTACCGTACAGTGAGAGATTAGAGAAACTGGGTCTCTTCGCCCTTGAAAAGAGGAGACAGAGGGGACATGATTGAAACATTCAAGGGGATAGACTTAGTAGATAAGGACAGGTTGTTCGCCCTCTCCAAGGTAGAGAGAACGAGAGGGCACTCTCTAAAGTTGAAAGGGGATAGATTTCATTCAAACAAGGAAGTTCTTCTTCACCCAGAGAGTGGTAGAAAACTGGAACGTTCTTCCGGAGTCTGTTGTAAGGGAAAACACCCTCCAGGGATTCAAGATAAGTTCCTGCTGAACCGTAACGTTCGCAGGTAGGGTTGGTCTCAGGATGCTGGTCTTTGACTGAGGGCCGCCGCGTGAGCGGACTGCTGGGCACGAGGGACCACTGGTCTGACCCAGCAGCGGCAATTTGTATGTTCTTCTGTTTTTGCTCTTTTGCTCTAATTTCTGGGCTGGGCTGAGGCTGACGCTGAGAACAGGACATTGTTATTTCTGGGTGAAGTTGATAGAGAATTGTTTCGCAATTGATGTTCCTGTGCTCCATACCAATACTAACACCAGTCTTGGGGATGTGTTAGTGCCTTTATAGTTCCCAAGCAAGTTGGATATTATAGAGATTTGAACTTGCACCAGAAGATTGCATTCCTGTGTCTAACCCAGCAGTTTGTGGGGATTGACTGTTTACAATATTGATGATGTGTGGAGGTTTTTCTGGCCTCTCTTGGATTTATTGGCTTGTCCTATTTGGGAGGTGTGCTGTGTTCACGGAGGTCTTTTTCCTCTACATTACTGAGGTTGTGTTAGCAGGATTGTCCACACGTCTCCTGAAGAAAGGAGTGTGTTTTCTGGCACTGAGTTTCTACTTTTGCCTTTCTGTGGTAATTGAAATCACCCATTATTATACTGTTTCACAATTTACCAGTTTTCCTAATCTCTGTGTGGTACCCAGAAGTATCACTCCAGTTATGCCACTCTTGCGATTTCTCCATAGGCAAACTCTGATTTTGACACACTTTTGTACCACACTTTTTGAACACAGAATTCCTGGTCAAACATTGCAGATGTATTACTTTATAGGTCACACACTTTATAGGTACATTCGGCAACCTGAGAAAATTCAGTGGTAGGGATGTGGTCTAGAATGCATACAATTGCAAATATGTGCACAGTGGCGTACCAAGGGGGGGGGGCGGTCCGACCCGGGTGCCAGCCCTAAGGGGGTTCTCCCGGCCTTGCCGTTCAGTCCCCCCCACCCCCGAAGGACCGCTCGCCCCACTGACCTTCCTGCACCACCTATGAAGCAGCCTGCAACAGGATCGCGACCTCAGCGATCCCTGAGCTGCTTGGGCGCTGCTTCCTGCGCCGCGGTCCCACCCCTCCTCTGACATCAGAGGAGGGGCGGGACCACGGCGCAGGAAGCAGCGCAGGGATCGCTGACGTCACGATCCTGCTGCGGCTGCTTCATAGGTGGTGCGGGGAGGCCAGGGGGGTGAGCGGTCATTCGGGGTGGGTCGGGGCATCAGGCCTTCAGGGTGGGGCGGGCAGGCAGGCAGGCTTTCAAGGGGGAGGGGGGTGATAGGAAGGCCTTCAAGGGGGGAGGCAGGCCTTCAAGGGGGGGATAGGCCTTCGGGGGGTGTGCAGACCTTCAATGGGTGCAGGCCTTCAAGGGGGGGGCAGGCAGGCCTTCAAGGGGTGACAGGCATACAAGGGGGTGGGACAGGCCTTCAAGGGTGGGACAGGCCTTTGGGGGGGTGCAGGCCTTCAGGGGGGGTGCAGACCTTCAAGGGGGTGCAGGCCTTCAAGGGGGGATAGGCCTTCAAGGGGAGGACAGGCAGGCAGGCCTTCAAGGGGGGGATAGGCCTACAAGGGGGTGGGACAGGCCTACAAGGGGGTGGGACAGGCCTTCAAGGGGGGACAGGCCTTCGGGGGGGGGTGCAGGCCTTCGGGGGGGTGCAGACCTCCAAGGGGGTACAGGCCTTCAAGGGGGGATAGGCCTTCAAGGGGGGATAGGCCTTCAAGGGGAGGACAGGCAGGCAGGCCTTCAAGGGGGGACAGGTCTACAAGGGGGTGGGACAGGCCTTCAAGGGGGGACAAGCAGACCTTTAAGGGGGGACAGGCCTTTGGGGGGGGACCCTGGTTTAGAAGTACACGGAGGGAAGGGGGTGTTCAAAGAGAAGTGCATATGCCAAACTTTGGGGGGGGAAGAAATAATGGGTCTGAAAATAGAGGAGAGGGAGAGAGATGATGGACCATGGGATTTAGGGAGGGAGGGAAGGAACAGAAAGGGAGAGAAATTGGAAATAAGGGATGGTGTGGAGGAGGGATAGAGATACTGGATAGGAGGGTAATTGGGAAAAGAAAGGGAGAGATGGTGGACTCTGGGGTGGTGGGGAAGGAGGGAGAGATGCCGGATGAAAGGGTAGTTAAGAAAAGGTGGATCTGTGGAGGGAGATGAAAAAAAGGAAAGATACCAGACTTCCTGGGGAGGGAAGGGAAATGGAAAGGGAGGACAGAGTTGGCAGATGGATAGTTAGCATGCAGAAAGAAGAAAGGAGACCCTGGCAAGCAAGTTATCAGAAGAAAACCAGAGCCTTGGACCAACAAGATTTGAAATATAACCAGACAACAAAAGGTAGAAAAATTAATTTTATTTTCTGTTTTGTGATTACAATATGTCAGATTTGAAATGTGTATCCTGCCAGAACTGGTATTGGACTGCAAATGTGAGCTAGGATTTAACAGAGAGAGGAAAAGTCCTTTTTGTTTCTTTATTTTATTTACACCACAGCGCCAGTGTGGTTAGGAGAAACCAAAGGGGGTGAAAAAGCTATAAAACCCACCAGGAGTTTTGAAAAAAATCACCCAATTGGGCAGGAAAATCGAATTGAAAAACCAATTCAATAGGCTGAATCGAATCGAAATTTTTTTTCCTGAATCTGGCAGCATTAGTTTGCGCTACTGTCTTAGACTTTAGGACCTGGGATTGGAGAGAGATGGCATCCTCAGTACTTTATAATGCAAGTGAAACGAGGATTTGGTCAGACTTTTGAAGGGTCTGCAGAAGAAAAATATTGTATTGGCCAGGGACATGAGACAGCAGGAAACGGGAACTTTTCTTCCTTCTATTTTTGTGAATGGCAAGGCTGAGGATGTCAGAGAGTTCAGTTAAAATATGTGCTTTATAAGAAAATATAATAATGTGTTTTATAAAGTTTATAGCATAGCTGGCCTACCCAGTGAGGTGTTCCTAGTGGTGGTGGTGGCAGCGTGTCAATGTGTTGAGAATAACAGGTGGTCTGGGAAATTCTGCTGAGCAAACTCCGGGCCCATTTCCACCCCCCAGTTAGTCCACTCCACTCCACTCAACTGGTTCACACACTGAGTGGGTCTTTGGGTGTTGTTTTGGGATCTCTTCCAGTGGTTTATCAGTATCTCTTTCTGGTCCAAGGAAGGAAACTTTGTTATCCTTAGCATTGACCTACAGAATATGTTTGAAACAGCGCTGCTTGTGTGGCATTAGGCTATGTAGTGATCGAAAGAAAAAAACAGACCTTTGCACATTTTTGAACTATATGGTGGGTGTATGAGGAGATTCACATTTCCTGCACAACTAAGTCCATGTGAAGTTACCTTGTGCTATATTTGACATCTAGCAAGGTCTCTGTTTGAAAGGAAAGATCTAAACTTAAAAATGAAGTGGCCAGAAGTTATGGTAAAAGCAGATAGTGTAGCTGGTTTTAAGAAAGATTTGGACAAATTCCTGGAGGAAAAGTCCATAATCTGTTATTAAGACATGGGGGAAGTGTCTGCTTGCCCTGATCGGTAGCATGGAATGTTGCTACTCTTTGGGTTTTGACCAGGTATTAGTGTCCTGGATTGGCTACCATGAGAATGGGCTACTGGGCATGATGGACCATTGATCTGACCCAGTTAGGCTATTCTTATGTTATGTTCTCATCTGTAGGGGCCTTTGTTTTCACTTCTTATTTTAATGTATTTTTTTTCTGGGAACTTATCAGTGTTTTTTATAATGGGAACAAAAATGGAAGAGAATTAATGTGTGTGGGATGAGGGGGGTAACTAATTTCTTCAGCTAAATAATTCAGTCCACTTCAAACAGACATAGGAGAACTCACGCACCATTCACACACCCTCCAACCAAAAACGTCAAAAGAAAAAACTGTTCGACAACCTCCTAGCCATTCAAGCTGCAACACTCGACCCCCAACTCTACAACCAATTGACATCGACCACAAACTACAAAACCTTCAAAAAAGAAATAAAAACCCTTCTATTCAAAAAACACATAAAACCGAACTAACACAATCAGAACTGTCCCAAGCATCACCTGCAACTACTCCATATGCACTTCTGATGTCATGACAATTCAGACATAATTTATGTTATGTTATGTTTGGAATATAAGAAAATTTTCACTGCCTGTTTCTATTCTGACCATTTATTCCGTTTCATGGTCATTACAAAAAATATTTTTTTACATGGGGGGGATGTCAAAAAATGATGGGCCCCGGGTGCCACATACCCTAGGTACGCCACTGTATGTGCACAACATAATTTTACTTTATAAAAATAGTTGGTTGTCGATATTTCTTGTGTGTTCAATCACTTTGTTTTTTTATTGGGGTAAAGTAGTCCGTGATTAGCACTGAGAAGGAAGCTGGGGGACAGGATAGAGGAAGGAATTGAGAGTACGGGAGAGAAATGAAATCAGAGGAGGGAAAAGAGAAGAGACAAAGGAGGGAGAAATAGGGTAAATTAAAAAAAAAAAAAAATAGAAGAGAGAGGAAGGGAATCAAGGAGGGAGAAGAGATTTTGGATCAGGTGAGGGAGAGATGAACCACTGAAGCCTCCAGCTCTTCTGATCTCCTCCCTCAAACCCCCAAGAGTTCCTTACCCACAGCTCTCACCCCCTCCAAACCTCTTAACTTACATCCTATGACCCTATATCGTTGTGCAGTTGGAATCATAAAACACCGATTCCAGCTGTTGCTGCCCTTCAGACAAGCCAAGATCGTCACAGCGTGGGAATGGGCAGAGATACGAGGGCTGCTGCCACTGCCCCAACCACAACCATCGTTTCCACAGTTGCTGATGTAGCAATTCTTTGAGGAATATGGAAGAGGGGCAGGAATGATTTTGTGGGTGCAAATCTATGGGACCCTAGGGCCCTGCCTATATACAGGAACACTCTAGATTAGGTACCTGAATTGTGGTATTACTGTGGCAGCGCTCTGGATTTGGGAATGCTCTGGGTGTGGCATAATACAGTGGATATTACTGGATAGACTATATTTGCAGGACGCTCAGATCAGCAAAGACTCCAGACTCTTACCCAGCAGCCCTGCCAGGTCATAAGCTTTCTTCTGTTCTATCGTTTCATAGTTCAGTGCTTCAAAGAATATGTCCAACACCAGAAAATTCTCTCTGTGGTGAAAAGAAAAAAAAAAAAAAGGTGAATGAGGACATACAGTCAAACTCCACCCAGCCATCTCATGAACTTCAAAAGATCCAACTGTCCACCAGAAAGATTTTCATGAAACCAATCATTAAATCCCTGATTTCTCAGTGCAGTGTTACACTCAAATCACTGAATCCTGGAGTATACTCATCAAGCCTCCTCAGTGTACCATTAGTCAGTCACTAAAAGCTGGAATATCCTCACCAAGAGCTTTCCGTGTACTAAAAACCCACCTTTTTGAGACTGTATTTATTCTGTACCCTCCCAACGTGTAAAGACCTCATATCTATTGCCATTCCCTCATTACTCTAGGCAGGGGTGTCAAAGTCCCTCCTTGAGGGCCGCAATCCAGTCGGGTTTTCAGGATTTCCCCAATGAATATGCATGAGATCTATTTGCATGCAAGGCTTTCATGGTATGCTAATAGATCTCATGCATATTCATTGGGGAAATCCTGAAAACACGGCTGGATTGCGGCCCTCGAGGAGGGACTTTAACACCTCTGCTCTAGTCCCTCATATTTCATCACCTAAATAATGGAAGTCGCTCGAAGGAAGGAAAGGTGACTAGTGGAGTCCCTCAGGGTTCGGTGCTGGGGCCAATCCTGTTCAATATGTATGTAAGTGACATTGCTGAAGGATTAGAAGGAAAAGTGTGCCTTTTTGCAGATGATACCAAGATTTGTAACAGAGTAGACACCGAAGAGGGAGTGGAGAATATGAAAAAGGATCTGCAAAAGTTAGAGGAATGGTCTAATGCCTGGCAACTAAAATTCAATGCAAAGAAATGCAGAGTAATGCATTTGGGGATTAATAATAGGAAGGAACCGTATATGCTGGGAGGAGAGAAGCTGATATGCACGGACGGGGAGAGGGACCTTGGGGTGATAGTGTCCGAAGATCTAAAGGCGAAAAAACAGTGTGACAAGGCAGTGGCTGCTGCCAGAAGGATTCTGGGCTGTATAAAGAGAGGCGTAGTCAGTAGAAGGAAGAAGGTGTTGATGCCCCTGTACAGGTACATTGGTGAGGCCCCACTTGGAGTATTGTGTTCAGTTTTGGAGACCGTATCTGGCGAAAGACGTAAGAAGACTTGAGGCGGTCCAGAGGAGGGCGACGAAAATGATAGGAGGCTTGCGCCAGAAGACGTATGAGGAGAGACTGGAAGCCCTGAATATGTATACCCTAGCGGAAAGGAGAGACAGGGGAGATATGATTCAGACGTTCAAATACTTAAAGGGTATTATACGTAGAACAAAATCTTTTCCTGAGAAAGGAAAATGGTAAAACCAGAGGACATAATTTGAGGTTGAGGGGTGGTAGATTCAGGGGCAATGTTAGGAAATTCTACTTTACGGAGAAGGTGGTGGATGCCTGGAATGCGCTCCCGAGAGAGGTGGTGGAGAGTAAAACTGTGACTGAGTTCAAAGAAGCAGCGGGATGAACACAGAAGATTTAGAATCAGAAAATAATATTAAATATTGAACTAAGGCCAGTTACTGGGCAGACTTGCACGGTCTGTGTCTGTGTATGGCCGTTTGGTGGAGGATGGGCAGGGGAGGGCTTCAATGGCTGGGGAGGGCTTCAATGGCTGGGAGGGTGTAGATGAGCAGAGATTTCGGCAGTTGGAACCCAAGCATAGTACCGGGTAAAGCTTTGGATTCTTGCCCAGAAATAGCTTAGAAGAAAAAAAAAAAAAAAATTTAAATTGAATCAGGTTGGGCAGACTGGATGGACCATTCGGGTCTTTATCTGCCGTCATCTACTATGTTACTATGTTACTATGTGTAAGCCTTTGTCCTATGTCTGTCTTAATTAGATTGTAAGCTCTCTCGAGCAGGGACCATCTCTCACGCATTAGTTGCACAGCACTGTGTCCATCTGTTAGCGCTTTAGAAAGAATAAATAGTAGTAATGCATGGAATCCTTAAATCCTAGAGTATCCTTATCAGGAGCCCTCAGTACACACTGTACAGTATACCACTACACTGGGTCATTATATTCCAGCGTATGCTCACCAGCAGCTCTCCCTATAGCTCTACACTCATTCATTAAGTCCGTCTAGTTGAAGATCTTCCCTTTGTGATAACAGGTTGTCTAAGCATCTTTAGCTCACTGACTTCTGCTTTTCACTTGAGTTTCCATTTTCTGGCTCTCCACTGATATCAAACTAGCAGGTATTTCATCTTCTACTTTCTGATTTTCTTATGTACACTCTGTGGCTCCCTTGGCAGTCATTTTCTTCAGCCCATGCACTAAAAGAACGTTGATAATGAAGGCGTAGCTTTCACTTTCTATCATGAACTTCAAGCACTCACTTGATGTAGGTCTCATTCTTCTTGTATTTCCTGGCCAGATAGCGGGCGGACCCTTTGTTGGGAATGCGAACCATGGAAATTTCCTTTCCATAGCGTGTCATGTTGCAGGGTGTAGGGCAGGTACATCGTGTTCTTGAGTCTTCCGCCATGGAGTCTGCATGAGTAGCAAAACACACGTTGACTTCACATACACCTGCAGGGTTGGCATGCCATTTAAAACAGTGAAAGCTTTGGTCTAAGCCCAATTTAAAGCTTTGGTCTACTCTAAGCCCAATTTTAGTGACCCCACACCTAGTTCTGTGTAAGAAAGAAATGAGGAAGAAGTGGCCAAATATCTTTAGCAAGAATAGGATGTTAGGTCGAAGTCAAACAGGTGAGGACTTGGATCTACTACTACTTATAGGTCTAAGGTGAAGTAGATACAGATGGAGAACAGGTGGATGTATATGTGGTTTAGAAGTAGAGCCCTGGACGGATAAAGATATGATGGAAGTGGGTAGTGAGTGGATGACTAATGGAAAGAACAGAGAGATGAACCAAGAGCTTGAGGGATGAGGAAAAAGATGAATGTATTTATGGAATTAGTAACGAGTAATTACATATATGAATCGGTATAGTTTACAAACATGTTGGCCGGCAAGAACTATTTGGCTTCCCAGCTTTAGCTCTGGATAGATCACACAGCTGTATGCTGCACAAACTTGAAGATCTACTCTGTGCTTCTTCTAATCAGCACCTTGTCTTCCCCACAAAACTGTCCACTATTGTCAAGTATGTGTTCCAATTGTCATCAGTGCCTATTGTTCACACAAGACAACCTGCTCCCCTCCCCCAATTATATCCAACAGCACGCCAAGGTCCTATTGCTGACTCCCTCTCAGAGAGCTCAAAGAAGCCACGATGTGCAACTGATTTGGTCGTTGCCCCTTCCTGGCTCTCTAATAATTCAGAATTATGGAGAGGCAAACGTTTGTGTGTGTTACCATCTTGGTGGACTTTGACTCTGACCTGGACTGCAGCGCTTCATTGTCAGCAGAAGCCGGAGAGTCGGGAGCTGTTTCCCTGCGGGCACCCGCGGAGTCAGATGTCCTGACGTCACGTGGGTCCTTCGCCTGAGGATTAAAGGGACGCTGCGACTGCAGGAGTTTGGAGAGGCAAACGTTTGTGTGTGTTACCATCTTGGTGGACTTTGACTCTGACCTGGACTGCAGCGCTTCATTGTCAGCAGAAGCCGGAGAGTCGGGAGCTGTTTCCCTGCGGGCACCCGCGGAGTCAGACGTCCTGATGTCACGTGGGTCCTTCGCCTGAGGGTTAAAGGGACGCTGCGACTGCAGGAGTTTGGAGAGGCAAACGTTTGTGTGTGTTACCATCTTGGTGGACTTTGACTCTGACCTGGACTGCAGCGCTTCATTGTCAGCAGAAGCCGGAGAGTCGGGAGCTGTTTCCCTGCGGGCACCCGCAGAGTCAGACGTCCTGACGTCACGTGGGTCCTTCGCCTGAGGGTTAAAGGGACACTGCGGTGCGTGGCCGCAGGGCGCAACCACAGGGCGTGGCCAAAGGGGCGTGCCCTAAGGGGCACGTTTTGCCCCTTGGGAGCCCCTTGGAGACACTGGGAGAACGGGAGAAATTGTATGTATTAACTTTTAATACTATGGGGAAAAGAAAAGGAAAAGGTTTCTACGCCAATATTATTAGGCCCCATAGATCGGCACTTCACGTCATCCAGTGCCTTAGGCCACAGTCAAGGAGCGGATTCGCTGTCAGGTGCATCTCTTAGTCCCCCAGGTAGAACTCCACCACCTCCACCAAATATTCCTGAAGTTTTGGAGCCCAAGTTTGGCTCCAATTCTCAGACGGAGGGACTCTCTGAGCAAATGGGGTCACCCTTATTAGTTTATGGGGGGATTCCCAAAGCTTTATCTTTTCAAGATGAGGCTTTGATTGCCAGAGAGTCCCAGACTGAACCTCAGGAAGTTACCCTAAAGGATCTTACTCGAATGGAGGGGCTATTAAAGTCTGTAGTGACACAAAATGTAAAATTTTCGCAAGAAGTGATTGAAAAGTTTGTAAATGTTGATTCCAACTTAAAAATTATTGAAAAATCAATTAGAACAACTGAATCTCAGGTGGTTACATTACAAGCAGTTTCTTCAACAGCAGTAAAGGATTTTCATATCACTCATATGAAATTTGAAAAAACGGAGAACTTGCAAAGAGCAAAAAATCTACGTCTAGTTAATTTCCCCAAAACTCATTTGTTGTCTCCAGAAATATTGGTTAAGAAATATTTTAAAGAAGTTTTGGGGATGGCAGCCATAGAAAATTTGCCTTTAATAAATTTATATTATATTCCTCAGAGGAAAAAAGTTCCCATAGAACCGGGTATAGACCAGTTGGAACAAATTGAATTTGATTTAACTGGTTTCCTGGAAGATTCACAGGATATAATTCCAACTAGGTCGACACTCCTTATAACTTGTACAAGAGAGATAGGTAAATCCTTAATTATGAAAGCTTATTTTCAAAATAAGCAAACTAAATTTTGTGGGGATAATGTATTGATTTTTCCAGATGTGGCCCAAGCAACACAATTAAGAAGAAAATCTTTTTTGGCATTGAAATCTAGGGTGTTGGCTTTGGGAGCTACATTTTATTTAAAATTTCCTTGTAAATGCTTGATTAAATTTAAGGAGAATGATTATGTTTACTGGGACTCTATTCAGTTAGAGCAATTTTTGCAACATCATGAAACTAGTTCTTCTGTCACCACATAATTAATATTTGGAGTTTTGAAATATGGTTGATCTTTGGATCATGTTTATTTTTTGAATGTTTCTTGTTATGTATTAATCTGTTTGCTCTCTCTCAGTTATGTGGACTTGAGGAATCTTGTGATAACCTTTGATTTTATAATTTTTTTTTCCTTATTTTCTTTATGTAATTTCCTTTCCTTATTATTATGTACAAATAATAATGCTTAAAATTTGAATTAAAAAAAAAAAATTCAGAATTATGGCGAGGGATGCTGAGTGTGTTTGAGTCGAGAGAATGATGAATGGACAGAATGGACATGGTAGATGAGCACGTCTATACCTAAACCAACACCCATGTCTTCTAGTTGACATTCCCCTTCTCCTTGCTCTCATCACTGCCCTCTATTTATTTCAAGCATGGTTAAATTCTGCTGGTGGCTAATCCAGGCATCCACTGCCCTTTTAAGTATTCTTATATGTTTTCTAAGACATTTCAGTTCAAACTCACTTCCTTCTAGAATGGACTTTGTCTCTCAGTCAAGCACCAAGAACAAAGTCTAGCGGTTACCTGTTGTCCTTTCACCTCCACTGTGTAAGAGGGTATTTCCTCTGACAGGTAGTGCCTGGGGATGGGGAAGTCTTGGAAGCACTTACCTAAAGTGTGATCTGCACAGTCAATGTACACATTGGGAGAGCAAATGGTTTCATTTCCTAGAAAAGAAAGAAGCATAAATTATAGGCAGAATGCACTCTCTTTGACCCTGCTAAAAGCTTTCTCTACTCATTCCTGAACTCCACAAATCCTGGGCTGTAGGAAATAAGGTGATAATGGCTGTACTGGGGAAGACAAATATACTTTCTCCTCCTGGTCCTGTGTTTCTGCTCTCCAAAATATGAGGAGTCCGGGGTAACAATTCCACTGGCAATAAGGAGGTGGCATATTCCATTTGTAAGTACAAATTCTAATGGAATGAGGTTGTGTAGCAGAAGGTTTTAGTTGTAATAGTGGGAATCACTGAAGACCCTCTCCATGAGGCAAGGATGGTTATTGGTTAGGATTAAATAGGAACTTATAGGACACAGGAAGTGTTCCTGCCAATTAGAAAGCTAGCTAGCCTCTTGTATTGTTTTGTTATATATTGGTCTTATAACCTGCCAACTCCCTAAAATAAGATTTGAGGACCTGCGGGATACAAAAGAGTCAAAACTGAAATGACAAGAGTTAGTAGGAAGTTAACATTAAAATAATATAACCTAACAACAGTGTTTCAAAAAAGTTAAGCCTTCAGTAAATTTCTAAAAGTAAAATAATTAACTGAGGCATGAATTTCTACAGGAAAACTATTCCATAATTGTACAGCAAGAAACCTACAGGCCTGATTGAGGGCACTTCCAAAAGTAGATAAGTGGTTCATCTTGATTTAGAAACAGAACTTGGCAGTTTCAGCAAAGGTACCAAACTTCTGGACAGTAAATTAAAAAACGAAAACATCCAAAAACCCACCTAAGTTGGCACTTGGCTATACTAATTGCCGGGACGTCCAAGCTATTATGTACTTTTAGAGAACCCCTAATTTCTAGAATCATTTGATCCTAGGGGCTGTGTTTATGTAAGTCTTTTAGTGATATACTGATGATGTTAACTGTCCCTATAAAATCTTGTTCTGCAGGGAATACTGAGAGGAGATAGAGGAAATAAAGTTTCTAGATTAAATAAACAATCAAATAAATGACTGTTTCATGAAGCTATGGGCACAGAACCTGAGGAGAAAGTACTTGACATCTAGTTGTTATTGATACACAGAACTTGTTGTAAGGAGAAATGGAGATGAGGCTGGTAGTGATTACAATGTGATCAAAAACTGTAATTACTGGAATGAAAACATTAAAAAAATCTACCACTATGGGGTAACCTATGGTTGTGCTTTGAAAATCAGTCCCCAAAGCACTTAACTTTAAAAAGTAAGATGATGATAACATGAGGAAATTTGTTAGAAAAAAAGTAAAAGGAACAATCTCCAGGGTAAAATATCTGCATGAGGCATGAACATAATTCTAAAAAGCCATTTTGGAAGCCCATATCAACTATATTTCATGCATCAAAAAAGGCTCACAAAAATATAGAAGTGGTGAATGCCAAAAAACTCTAATGAAGAAACAGATGAGTAAAATCATTGACAAGTTAGATGTAAAAAGTAATAAGGTATTGCAAGAAAGAGTTTGAAAAGAAGTTTGCTGTAGAGGCAAGAAATAATGCTAAAAACCTTTTCAAGTACTTAGAAAGGAAAAAGCCCATGAAGAAATCAGTTGGACTATAGGACAACTGAGGGGTAAAAGGTATTCTCAGGGAGGGTAAGGTAATAGCAGAAACATTAAATGATTTCTTTGCCATATTATTTACTGAAGATGTGAGGGTCGGACCAGTATCGGAAGACTTCATTGATGGTGATGATTGGGAACAACTAAAGCACATCACTGTAATTTTCTAGAAGAATGTAACAGAACTAGATGTCAAGAACAGCACATCACCAGAACTATTCACCCCTGAGTCCTGAAATAGCTCAAAACATGAAATTGATAGAGACTTTTAAATACCACTGAGTCTCTTCTAATTGATAGTAAGCTCTGCAATAAGGAAGCACAGTTTAAAGTGGAAAGGAGGTCGACTCAGGAATAATTGGTGGATGGTGGGATCCATTTTAATCTCTTGTAATATTCTTTCCTCGTCTTGTGTAAATTTCTCTTGGGGGCAATTTCTTCAAAGTTCATAAGATGTAACATGTTTAGGCAATTCAGGTGCCAACATTTCCAAATGATTGCAGGTGCCAAGTGCTATCACATTTCCCCTCCCTGGATAAAAATAAAGGAGCTGGTTCAATATTGGGAATGCTTGGTACCTACTGCACCCATGGAGCTGGCTCCTATGCTCTGGTGCATTTGGAAATTCTTTTTAATGAGATCTGTGGCATCCACAACAATGGGAAATGTTTCTGGATTCTTCTGCCACATTTTCTTGGTCCCAGAGAACATGTCTTGATACTTGAAGATCTTTTCTCTTTCTACCCTAGTCACTTGGGGCTGATACCTCTGTAATCAATACTGTCCTGCTAGTTTTCTCTTTCATCACTATGTCCTGTATCCTGGCAATCAACTTCTACTGTTGCAATAGGGATGTTCCAGGTGATCAAACCTTGTTATTCTCTATAATTCTCTTAGGGTCAAGATCCCAATGCTTTTAAGAACATAAAAATTGCCACACTGGGACAGAATGAAGGTTCATCAAGCACAGTATCCTGTTTCCAACAGTGGCCAACCCATGTCTCTAGTACCTGGCAGAAAACCCAGAGCTGAGATTGTGATGTCATAATGCCTCATTCCACCAGTGCCTCAGAGCCAACCTCACCAGTGATGTCACAATGGCTCAACTGTCCTATACTCGGCACACTTAAGAACATAAGAATTGCCATACTGGGACAGACCAAAGGTCCATCAAACACAGTATCCTGTTTCCAACAGTGGCCAACCCAGGTCTCTAGTACCCGGCAGAAACCCAAAGAGTAGCAACATTCCAGAGCAGAGATTGTGATGTCATAATGCCTCATTCCACCAATGCCTGAGAGCCAACCTCAGCAGGGATGCCAAAATGGCTTGATTGTCCTATATTTGGCTCACATAAGAACATAAGAGTCGCAGTACTGGGACAGACTGCAGGTCCATCAAGCCCAGCATCCTGTTTCCAACAGTGGCCAACCCAGGTCTCTAGTACCCGGCAGAAACCCAAAGAGTAGCAACATTCCAGAGCAGAGATTGTGATGTCATAATGCCTCATTCCACCAATGCCTAAGAGCCAACCTCAGCAGTGATGCCACAATGGCTTGATTGTCCTAGACTTGGCTCACATAAGAACTGCCATACTGGGACCGACTGCAGGTCCATCAAGTCCAGCATCCTGTTTCCAACAGTGGCCAACCCAGGTCCCAAGTTCCTGGCAGAAACCCAAAGAGTAGCAGCATTTCAGAGCTGAGACCTCATTCCACCAATGCCTAAGAGCCAAACTGAGTAGTGATGCCACAATGGCTTGATTGTCCTATACTTGGCTCACTTAAGAACATAAGAACTGTCATACTGGGACAGACCAAAGGTCCATCAAGCACAGTATCCTGTTTCCAACAATGGCCAGTCCACATCACAGGTATTTATTTATTTAAAAATTTATATACCGCATACAACTATGTGGTTTACATATCACATACATAATATCTTATGTTCCCTGCGATTTCCACACATAATATAGATGTAACTAGACACCCCAAAGAGTAGCAGCATTCCAGTGCAAGCATTGGGTTTCCCCATGTCTGTCTCAATAGCACGCTATGTGCTTGTCCTCAGGGAACTTGTCCATACCTTTTTTTAAAAATCCAGCTACATTAACAAGAGGAGGAAGAGACTGCAGGTCCTACATTTTCACAGAAACCATAAATTATTTTGTAAAAAAAGGTGATTGAACATGTCTGAATAAACCATATAAGACTGACAGCATCGATTTAGCCGTCTGCAGTGATACGGGACTTCTTGATAAGAACATTGCTTCACAGATGGAATTGTTTGTGAAGGTTAACTGCTTTGAATTCCAAGTAACACTCCAAAAGATGCCAAGAATCATACTTTTCCTATGCGTACTGCGGTGTGTAGTCCATGGACCCCGTTTCAATTGTAAGAACAGCAATGCAAAATCCTCAGTGCTGTCTGATTCGCCAGAAGCTGGAGAACGTTAAAAGGCTGAAAACCTTCACTTGAAAATCCATCAAATCATAAAGATAACTATATTTGATGGAAATCTGCTGATCGAGAAGTATCAGCTAACAAATCTATCGAAAATGTGCTTTTGCACAAATTAGACAGTAAAACTGATGAATGGAGCCATGTTCTTAAACATACATTGAGGGACTGACTCTAGAAATAGCGCCGTAAGTTTGGCTGTGATAGGCGCTCTCCCGCCGCCAAGCTGAATTGCTTTAATTGATTGTAATCAGCATGGTAATTGACTGTGCTGTTAAAAAAACCCCGCAGGCACCAGAATCACATTTAAACATAGCGTCTAGCGGTGCCTCAGGTCACAGGACGAAAGTTAAGGACGAAGATGCAATTCTCCATCAAAGTAGGCCTTTAAAACCCTGGCCTACCCAGGGCAGGATTAACCAACAGGCCAAGTAGGCATGTGCCTAGGGCCCGAAATGGTCAGGGGTGCCCGATGAAGGAGGGCATCAACATTGTTTTTCCAAACGGTGATGGGCCCCTCCAGCATCGATCGGCAATGCGGGCCCCCCCCGATTGGCAACGCGGCCCCCCCCTTCAACAGAAAGTAAGACAAGCAAGCAACGTTGGTAAGAAAGGCAATGGGAACTATAATTGTGCAAGCAGTGCTTGCCCAAAGCTTCCCTCTGAAGCAGCTTCCTGTTTCCGCCTGGGCGCATGGTGGGGTGGGGGGTGGGGGGGTAGGGGGCCCAGTGTACTTGGGTGCCTAGGGGCCCTTGACAAATTAATCCTGCCCTGGGTCTACCCTACTGGCAGCTACGAATCTCAAAATGGCGCTTAAGCCAGCACCGTTTTTGTAGGCGCTGTTTACAGAATCCGGCTCTGAATGTCCTTCTTCTCTTTTCTGAAAGAGGATTAGCTATCTTTGGCCACAACCACAGAAAAATGGAAACTTCTGGAATCTTTCAGCTTCTTAGCAAGCCTGACTCACTCTTATCTGCATATGTTAAAAGCATGTTCAAGAAACAACAGAGTTCATTATCTTCCTCCAAGAATACAACATGAGTTCATTGACTTGTGTGGTGCTTTTGTACAAACAACAATTCCAAATGAGATACAAAATGCAAAGTACTTTTCAATTATTCGTCAGGCAACCCCACATTGTTCTCACAAGGAGCAGACAACCTTAATCAGTTGTTATGTGAAAATTGCAGCTCGTTTGAAAGTGTCAATCGAAGATTGTTTTCTTCTCTTCAGTAATTTCCCGCAAGAAAAAAATGGAAAAAAACTGGCTGCCAGACTTCTTGATGTCATTAAGGAATTGAGTCAGATTTTCAATTCTGCATTGGCCAAGGCTACGACGATGGATCCAATATTTCTGAGAGTCTTCGGTCAATATTCAGTCCCAGAATCTATCTGCGTATTTGGTGACACCAGAAATGATCAATGATATGGCTGCATTATATGCTACACGCAGACGTCCAAGAAAATCCAGATACGTCCTCTTTTTATTTTCTACGCAAAGCTACCCCGTGTCCGTCTCCAGCATGCCTAGGCGCTGCCCGATAGCAGCCACATGCTTTGTCAGGTCAGTAACCTTCTCTCCCACCTCCCTCAGCCTTTCGAGCCCCGGCTGCATTTTGCGATTCAGCGACCCTTCCAGGGCCGCTGAAATTTCCGCTGTTACCTCGGCTGTCCAAGCTGCTCCCGCCGTAGAAGAAGCAGGCTCTTTACCGTCCGCCATCTTGGAGTCTCCACCCTGCTGCTGCTCACAATCTTTTTTTAAAGAGTTTGAGGCCATCTCCATACATGGTGGGATCCAGATACGGCTAACTCCACTCCCCAAAATATGTGAGGAAGGTCAATAGCCGATCTGGGCTCGCTGTGGGAAACCAGGGAGGTCGGTTTAACCCAGGAAGATGAGAAGCCGAGCGATCAACAACTGCTTAGCACCATAGCGTCATGTAACCCCCATGTCCTCTTTTTGGAGGACTATCTGGGTGCCCAGAGGGATTTCCAAAACCTGGAGCCTGTCTGGGTTTTGGAAGTTCCTGAGCTCGGGGCCACATTTGGAGGGACCTCTGCACATACGTGGACATTGGCGTAACAATTTCATATGCACGTGTGCATGGATGCAATATTGTATCAACATCCGCGCGTGTACAGAAGCCCTCCAGACATGACCTGGAGCTCAGGGAAGGAGACATGAGGTTTATGTGGGGACCAAGGCTGGGGCGGAACAGAGCAGGGGAAATCTGGTAACCCTAGCTGTCCAGACAGCGGTCTGCCTCGTTTCCACCCCACATTGGTCAGTGCTAATATAAGCTGCATTAACCAGCTAATTGCTGCTGAATGCTATTGGTTGGAATGGCCAGTGTGCTTTAAGTAAAATAGCCTTGACTGTTGATCTTTGTATGTTCTCCAGCTGTGGAAACCACATGCTGAATCTTGTTGGGGCTGACTGTACGAGAGAGTTGCACACCGCTGGTCACCTCCAACGTTTTAGAGAGGGTACCATTAACCACCACCCTCTGAAGTCTACCACTCAGCCAATCGCTGACCCTTTCACCTAATCCCAACGATTTCATCTTATTCAATAACCTGCGGTGGGGGACACTATCAAAAGTTTTACTGTCACCTTCAGAAGTAGTTATTTAATTTAATTATGCTACTTAAGTACATTAGAGGCTCTGGCAGAGACCCGTTTACAAAGTATGTATTCTTCCCAATTAGCATTTCCAAATAAGCAAAGACACTTTAGTAATTTACAAATATGAATTGGGAATTCAGGCAGTCCCAAAGTTAAGAACGTCCGACTTAGGTTGGACTCGTACTTACGACCAGGGTCCTGCCTCTCCCTTCTATGTCCCATCACACCCCCTCATCGTCCTTTCCTCCATTCTGTGTCCCAAATTCATGCTTCTTGTTGTAGGCAAATTAATATGCTAATGGATTTCCCCAGTGGCGTAGCATGGGAAGTTGGTGCCCAAAGTGGTGGCGCACGGCATCATTGGGCCGTGCATCCCCCACTCTTTCCCCTCCCCCGTGTACCTCTTGAAATGTTCACCTGCACGAGCAGCATCTTCCACCCGCTGCTCTTGCCAGCATAGGCTTCCTTCTGACATCACGTCCTGTTCCTGACACCAGGAAATTATGTCATAAGTGAGCCAACACCGGCGCGAGCAGCAAGTAGAAGATGCTGCTCGAGTCGATGAACATTTGAAGAGGTATTCATGGGGGGGGGCGGAGAGTAGGAGAGGCGCTGGTGCCTCCCATGAAGACGGCATCATGGGTGGTCCACCCCCTTGCCTTTCTTTAAGTGTTCTGGTTATTCTAGTTCCCTGTGATGGGACAAATGGCCACTGTTGGAAACAGGATATGAGGCATGATGGACCTAATTTGGCAATGATTACGTTCTTATAGCAGTGATAGATTAGTGACAAGGTTCTGAACATGTAAATGGTTTCAATTGGAAGGTTTAGGTCAAACAGAGAACCAAGACCTGTCATTATAACATACTGGAAGGGTTACTACAGCCGTTATCTAGCAGTAACATGCTTATTGCCCGGGACCCTCATCATTCAGCAGTGCCAATCCTGTTACCTGGCATATGCACCATCCGGCAGTCGCAGTTCCTAATCACAGCCTCCTTCTCACACTGTAAGCGACAGGCAGCAATGCTATATCTCTCATACCCCTCTAGGATTTGTTCTCCCACAACACCAGTCCGACAGGTGCCCCATGGCTGAGGCAAGTATGTCAGCTGCAAAAAAAAAAAAAAAAGTTTGGAGTCAGTCTTAGCTTCTGCATATGGGAGATGTTACCAGCTATATTCGATACGATACCGATACTGATATATTCTTATATTTTGCAACAACCTTTTGGTTCAGTGCGACTTACTTACATCGAGAAAATCAGACAAGCCTGCTTAAGGAAATTTACCCTTTGCTCTTGGCATGACACAAAGGTCTGAAACCCAGGTGACACTCCAAAGCCCAGCTGGTGAATGTATGGAGGCTCATCCTGGCTGTGAATCTGCACACGTATTCCGGCTTCAAATGACGTTTCATCTACAGCAGGAAAAAGAAGCATGCAGGGTGGATTAGAGCTGGAGTCAGGTAAAGGAATGCTTTGCTCCACTACACAGGCAAGGTGTGTGATGGAGATGTGCATGATCAAAGGTTAAGATATGCTCTACAGTGTGCTGCCAGAATGGAAATATGCTGTCCTGAACCATATCAAGTACCAATAAACCATGAACTATAGTCTCCTCCATGATCTGTGTGGGACAGAGGCCTGCTCTGAGAAGATGATGGAATTTGATATACCACTTTTCTGTGCTTACAATCCAAGTGGTTAACATATTACCGTATATACAGGTCCTTATTTTGAACCTGGCGCAATGGAAGGTTGTTTGTTTGTTTTTTTTAATTTCTTTATTCATTTTTTCATATTACAACAAGTGTATCAGAAAAATACATATAATCTTATAAGCACACACTTGATTTTCCTTCATGAATACTTTAAGTACAATATATTACATTACATTAGTGATTTCTATTCCGCCTGTGCCTTGCCGTTCTAGGCGGATTACAAATTAGAAGAGATCTGGACATTACCGAGAGAATTACATAACATTGATTCATGTACTTTACATGGTGTGGTGGAGGATTATAAATTATAAGATATCTGGATTTTTCCGAAAGAATTGCATAGCAAAGAATCAAATGATAACAGGATACAGTGGAGAATATCAGTATATACGGGTTACAGAAGAAAAGTTACCTAACAATGAAGGAAGAAGTTTGTTGGATACTGAAGGTAGATGCTTTTTTAGGAATCAGAATATTTTTGGAAGGTATGGTTCTAGGAGTTGACTAATGTGTTATTCACGGGGGGGGGGGGGGAGAGCATGTGCGAAAGGGGAGGAGATTAGTAAGTAGGGACGTGTTTTTTGAATAGAAATGTTTTGATTTCTTTTCGAAACACTTTGATGTCTGTTGTTTTGATCATCAGTTTGGTGATGGTGGGGTCAATTTTCGCTGCCTGAGTCGCTAGGAGGCTGTCGTAAAGTTGCTTACGTCGGGTACCATTATGAGGGGGGAAGGTGAATAGGCTCTGAGTTCTCCTTGATCTGGGTGAGTGGTAGCGGTATAGGCGGTTGTTTAGGTAACAGGGGGCAGAACCATGGGTTACTTTAAATAGTAGACAATAGAACTTGAATTGAGTTCTTGCTTTTATCGGAAGCCAGTGAGAGTCTACATAGGCGGGGGTGATGTGGTCAAATTTGCTGAGACAGTATATATCATATTCATATTCATTAGGCTACTCCTCCACATGTTCTATTAGATGTGGGATTTAGGTAAGGTGTGGGATAGAGGCATGTTATCTACACTTCTTCCTTTGGTGCGCTAATCTCCTCCCATAGCTTTCAGTATCACCACTATGCCAACGACTCACAAATCTATCTCTCTACACTTGAAATCTCAACAGACATTCAATCCTGGGTTTCAACCTGCTTGTCTGACATCGCTACCTGGATGTCTCGCCACCATCTAAAATTAAACATGGCCACCTAAACCCATCTCTCCTCTTCCCCCGTTTTCTGTTTGAACAATACCCTCATCCTTCCTGTCTTGTTGGCTCACAACCTCAGGGTAATTTCTCTCCTTCTCTCTACATTTCCAACAGATTGCCAAAACCTGTCATTTCTTTCTCTACAGTATCGCTAAAGTCAGACCCTTCCTTTCTGAGCGCACTGCTAAGACCCTCTTCCATACCCTTGTCACCTCTAGCCTAGACTACTGCAACCTGCTTTTTACTGGCCTTCCATTAAACCATCTCACTCCCCTTCAATCCATTCAGAACTCCACTGCATGATAGAGGTAAGATGTGGGATGGAGGAATGTTTCTCTAGATGGTGTAGGATGGAGGTATGGTGTGGGATAGATGCAAGGTGTGAGAGGGAGGAATGTTCTAGATCAGGGGTCCCCAAAGTCCCTCCTTGAGGGCCGAATTCAGTCGGGTTTTCAGGATTTCCCCAATGAATATGCTTTGAAAGCAGTGCATGCACATATATCTCATGCATATTCATTGGGGAAATCCTGAAAACCCGACTGGATTTGGCCCTCAAGGAGGGACTTTGGGGACCCCTGTTCTAGATGGTGTAAAATAGAGGTATGGTGTGGGATGGAGGCTTGTTCTTCTAGATGGTGTGGGATAGAGGCAAGGTGTGAGAAGGAGGAATGTTCTAGGTGGTGTGGGATGGAGGCATGTTCTTCTAGATGGTGTGGGATAGAGGGAAGGTGTGAGAGGGAGGAATGTTCTAGATAGTGTGGGATAGAGGTATGGTGTGGGATGGAGGCATGTTCTTCTAGATGGTGTGGGATAGAGGCAAGGTGTGAGAAGGAGGAATGTTCTAGTTGGTTTGGGATGGAGGCATGTTCTTCTAGATGGTGTGGGATAGAGGCAAGGTGTGAGAGGGAGGAATGTTCTAGATAGTGTGGGATAGAGGTATGGTGTGGGATGGAGGCATGTTCTTCTAGATGGTGTGGGATAGAGGTAAGATGTGAGGAGGAATTTTCTAGATGGTGTGGGATAGAGGCAAGGTGTGAGAAGGAGGAATGTTCTAGTTGGTTTGGGATGGAGGCATGTTCTTCTAGATGGTGTGGGATAGAGGCAAGGTGTGAGAGGGAGGAATGTTCTAGATAGTGTGGGATAGAGGTATGGTGTGGGATGGAGGCATGTTCTTCTAGATGGTGTGGGATAGAGGTAAGATGTGAGGAGGAATTTTCTAGATGGTGTGGGATAGAGGTATGGTGTGGGATGGAGGCATGTTCTTCTAGATCAGGGGTGTCAAAGTCCCTCCTCGAGGGCCGTAATCCAGTCGGGTTTTCAGGATTTCCCCAATGAATATGCATTGAAAGCAGTGCATGCACATAGATCTCATGCATATTCATTGGGGAAATCCTGAAAACCCGAATGGATTCCGGCCCTCGAGGACCGACTTTGACACCTGTGTTCTAGATGGTGTGGGATAGAGGCAAGGTGTGAGAAGGAGGAATGTTCTAGATGGTGTGGGATAGAGGCAAGGTGTGAGAGGGAGGAATGTTCTAGTTGGTTTGGGATGGAGGCATGTTCTTCTAGATGGTGTGGGATAGAGGCAAGGTGTGAGAGGGAGGAATGTTCTAGATAGTGTGGGATAGAGGTATGGTGTGAGATGGAGGCATGTTCTTCTAGATGGTGTGGGATAGAGGCAAGGTGTGAGGAGGAGGAATGTTCTAGATGGTGTGGGATAGAGGCAAAGTGTGAGGAGGAATGTTCTAGATGGTGTGGGATAGAGGCAAGATGTGAGAAGGAGGAATGTTCTAGATGGTGTGGGATAGAGGCAAGGTGTGAGAGGGAGGAATGTTCTAGATAGTGTGGGATAGAGGTATGGTGTGGGATGGAGGCATGTTCTTCTAGATGGTGTGGGATAGAGGCAAGGTGTGAGGAGGAGGAATGTTCTAGATGGTGTGGGATAGAGGCAAAGTGTGAGGAGGAATGTTCTAGATGGTGTGGGATAGAGGCAAGATGTGAGAAGGAGGAATGTTCTAGATGGTGTGGGATAGAGGCAAGGTGTGAGAGGGAGGAATGTTCTAGATAGTGTGGGATAGAGGTATGGTGTGGGATGGAGGCATGTTCTTCTAGATGGTGTGGGATAGAGGCAAGGTGTGAGAAGGAGGAATGTTCTAGATGGTGTGGGATAGAGGCAAAGTGTGAGGAGGAATGTTCTAGATGGTGTGGGATAGAGGCAAGATGTGAGAAGGAGGAATGTTCTAGATGGTGTGGGATAGAGGCAAGGTGTGAGAAGGAGGAATGTTCTAGATGGTGTGGGATAGAGGCAAGATGTGAGAAGGAGGAATGTTCTAGATGGTGTGGGATAGAGGCAAGGTGTGAGAGGGAGGAATGTTCTAGATAGTGTGGGATAGAGGTATGGTGTGGGATGGAGGCATGTTCTTCTAGATGGTGTGGGATAGAGGCAAGGTGTGAGAAGGAGGAATGTTCTAGATGGTGTGGGATAGAGGCAAAGTGTGAGGAGGAATGTTCTAGATGGTGTGGGATAGAGGCAAGATGTGAGAAGGAGGAATGTTCTAGATGGTGTAGGATAGAGGCAAGGTGTGAGAAGGAGGAATGTTCTAGATGGTGTGGGATAGAGGCGAGGTGTGAGAGGGAGGAATGTTCTAGATGGTGTGGGATAGAGGCAAGGTGTGAGAAGGAGGAATGTTCTAGATGGTGTAGGATAGAGGCAAGGTGTGAGAAGGAGGAATGTTCTAGATGGTGTGGGATAGAGGCGAGGTGTGAGAGGGAGGCCTGCTCCTCTAAGTGTAGTGAGGCGAACGATGCAGCACTCAGGGTAACACATCACGCAGTCTAGCTCAGCACACAACGAGTAGCACAGTTCAGCTTTGTGCTCGATCCACAACATTCAGCCCACAAATTAGTAGCTGTCAAATTCTGAAGCCCTCCCTTTAAAATGTTCCCAAAGCATGCAATCTACTTACTGGTTTCCCTCCAGATAGGCAAATATTCCTCTTGTTCAATGTCCAGCATAACCTCCAGACCGCTGCCCATGCCTCCCTGGTGTGTGGTCTTTGGACGGCTCTTGTCTGCATTAAAGGTGTAGCACTTCCCATACCGGGTGTAGACCTGAAAAAGAAAGATCAAAGGTTAGGGGTCAAGTCAGCAGAACTATAGATGAAACACCAGCATCAGTTTCTACTCAACTCATGATATAACACTCCTATCACATACACCCAACCTATATTTTATTTATTTTTTAGCTGTCCTCCCAAAGGAGCTCAGAATGGGTTACAAATCAGGTACTCGAGTATTTTCCCTAACTCACTGGGGCAATGGAGAATTAAGTGAGTTGTCCAGGGTCACAAGGAACAGCACAAGGCTTGAACCCACAACCTTAGGGTGCTGAGGCTGTAGCTCTAACCAGCATGCCACACACTCCTCCACTTCCACTAGGGCAGGGGTAGGCAATTCCGGTCCTCGAGAGCCAGAGCCGGAGCCGGGTCAGGTTTTCAGGATATCCACAATAAATATGCATGAGATAAATTTGCATCTCAAGGAGGCTGTGCATGCAAATCCATCTCATACATATTCATTGTGGAGATCCTAAAAACCTGACCTGGATGCAGCTCTCAAGGACTGGAATTGCCCACCCCTGCACTAGGGTAATGAGATGTCCAGGAAAACCTGGACATGTCCTCTTTTTAGAGGACTGTCTGGTGCCTGGATGGATTTCCAAAACCCAGCAGTTTGTCTGGGTTTCGTAAAGCCTCAAGCTTGGGGCCACATCTATTTTGGGATTAGATGAAATATATCAGATTTGAAGTATGCACAGAGTCCATGCCTTGCTTCTTTAGCTTCCAGTTGGTTTAGGGCCCTCGTTGCACACCCCTAACACTACTCCTGTCATGTCTGTTAGCATGATTTTTCTGTGTAGCATTCTGTGATAATTTGGCTTATGTTATTATGTGAGCCAAGTAGGACAATGAAGCCATTGTGACATCACTGCTGAGGTTGGCTCTTAGGCATTGGTGGAATGAGGCATTATGACATCACAATCTCAGCTCTGGAATGTTGCTACAGTCACTCTGCTTAAGTGCAAGCCCTTCGGACCAGTTCATCACAGCACATAAATGGAGTGTGCGCTTAATCGGAGTACCATGTGAAGAGAGTCGAGCACCGTCATTTTTCTCGCGAGATCAGCAGCTTGGAGGCAGGCTACCATGCTTGCATTGATCACTGCCATCACATATCTTAGGACGAGTGACCTGTAATGACGTTTGAAGTTTACGGTTATCCCTTGGTTCTTGTTGCTTTCTTATTCAACAGGCAGGCACTTTGAAGCCAGCAGCTTCGCAATGTTTGAAAGCGGTCTCTATCGCTTTAATTGGGAGACCATACTGTAGTTCATCTGTGTGAGCAACTACAGGAGGACCTGGAGTACACCACTCTCAGGGGACAGGCCCTTCCAATTTATGTACAAGTATACTGTAATAACAACATTAGCATGGTGTACACGTTCAGCCAAAGACAATGATTTTTGTCCATGCGACGCCACGGGGCAGTTCCGAAAGTTCAAACACATGGCCAGGCCTAGACACATGGCTCATCTACGTGATTGCTTTTAACTGGAGTGAATGTTACATGAAAGAATAGAGGTGGGATCTACGACATCAGTCCCCATGAGCGGATTGTGTGCTTCTCAGAATTGCAAATATCTGGACTTTAATGGAAAAAAAAACTGGACCATGGTGGTCGGGAGCAGATAACCAAAGCATATGCTTAACCGACATGCACTTAGGTGGAGTCAACTGTACTCTTTGGGTTTCTACCAGGTATTTGGGGCCTGGGCATGATGGACCTTTGGCCTGTCCCAGTACTGTATATTCTAAACAAATAGTTCTCACACTGCCTTTTCTTTATCCATAGATTCTACAGTTCTGTCACTTTAATATTATCTCTAGCATACCGTATAATGTCACACCCCTCACCTTTCTTCTTCCTCTGTTCTTCCTGAATAGATTATAGCCCGGTATAACTGTGTCTCAGTCATTACTCTCCCTGGATCACATCTACGACTTATTGCCATTACTCCTGAATTCTTTTCGTAAACTGCATTGAATCCTTGTCAAACCTTGCACTATATAAGAAACTGTCCATCAACCTAGATCTAGAGGCTGAGGTAAAATGGGTTTCTATTTCCTATCTGTGGGCATCAGTGAATTCAGCTTCCCCCCCTTTTTTTTTTTCATTTCTATCTAAATGTTTCATGTTTTTTGCAACAAAGATGGGGATATGCAAAGGGAGAGACTCCGGAGAAGGAGAGGTCAGGGCCAAAGCAGAGAGGAAAAGCTTTGCTCTGCCCCTGCTGCGAGCGGAACTCAGACAATCAGAGCAGTCGGTGACCCAGTCCTGACTTCCTCGGGAGAGAGGACTTTGTGTCTCTGTTATTGTCTGATCATGCAGAAAGTTGCTGAACACACATGAATATAGAACCTCTCAAACACATTCTGTCAGAAAATGCTTTGCAACGACAGAGACAGACACAACACTTTTAAGAACATAAGAACAGCCTTCCTGGGTCAGACCAATGGTCCCCATCTAGCCCAGTAGCCCGTCTTCACGGTGGCCAATCCAGGACACAAGTACCTGACAAAATCCCGAATAGCAACATTCCAAGTTACCGATCTAGGGCTCAACACCTGTCTCAATAGCAGACTATGGACTTTTCCTCCAGGAACTTGCCCAAAGCTTCTTAAACCCATCTACGTTAACATCCTCTGATAACCTGTTCCAGAGCTTAACTATTCTCTGAGTGAAAAAATATTTCCTCCTAGTGGATTTAAAAGTATCTCCCTGTAACTTCATCGTGTGTCCCCTAGTCTTTGTAATTTTTGATGGAATTTTTTCATACACTGTCCCCTCTAAAACACTTTCTGGATGATATTCAAACTGATTTAAGCAGGCAGGAGCCTCTCCTGTCCACTTAAATCACATACTACTGCCTAACCACCAATATTCAGTCACATTAAAGTGGTCAATGCCTTTAAATATCACCTCTTATTGTCCACAGAAAAAGTGGACAGGTCAGGGGTGGTTGAACGAGCAGCTTTAGGTAGGAGCCAGGGGTTAGGCGGCCACTGGCAATATTCACTGTTAGGATCCACAGCTCAAATGTTGTCCTAAATTAACCCCTTAGCTATGCAGGTCCTGGCACTGACTAGCAGCAGGGACCCGCATAAGCTCTGGTAGCCAGCCCCATGGAAATTAGCCCCCCCCCCCCCAAAAAAAAAAAAAGTATTAAGTGTCGGTGCCCTGACATGGCCTGGCACTGGCTAAATATCAGGGGGGGTCTGTACTCTCTGGAAGAATGAATCACCCATCAGTTAGAAGACAAGCTAGGGAGAAGAGGTGGAGTTTGGGATCTGAAAGTCTTTGCCCTCACATTCTCCGCCATCAAATGAGGAAGAATACTGAGCGAACGTGACTGTCCACTTGAAATGAAAACAATTCTACACTTTATCCAGTAGGTGGCAGCAGAAGAGAGCAGAATGCAGCCCTGGTCCCATGATGCCCATTTGGCCTAGGGAGTTTACCAGTACAAAGTTGTCTTTGTGAAACGATAAAACTTGTGCAAAATTTGTGGAAGAGGAAAACAGCTGCTGCAGGCTTCCCTTTGCTCTCCAGGCAGTACAATCTTTTCAGGATATTCACCAGCCCCAGAGAGAGAGTTCAGACTGTAAATGAGTTCCCAGCTTGTTCAGTCCTTCTGGCACAGCCTGCCTTATCCTATAACCAGAGATGTGACTTCTGTCTAGGGCAGGGGGGGCAACTCCAGTCCTCGAGGGCTGGAATCCAATCGGGTCGTCAGGATTTCCCCAATGAATATGCATTGAAAGCAGTGCATGCAAATAGATCTCATGCATATTCATTGTGGAAATCCTGAAAACCCGATTGGATTCTGGCCCTCGAGGACCGGAGTTGCCCATGTCTGGTCTAGGGGTCCCCTATGGCTCCAGAGCAGGGGTCTCAAAGTCCCTCCTTGAGGGCCACAATCCAGTCGGGGTTTCAGGATTTCCCCAATGAATATGCATGAGATCTATGTGCATGCACTGCTTTCAATGCATATTCATTGGGGAAATCCTGAAAACCCGACTGGATTGCGGACCTCAAGGAGGGACTTTGAGATCTCTGCTCCAGAGAAAGGAGGATGGATTGAGACATCTGGGTTTTACTTCCATTGCTTTCATGGAAGTAAAACCCGGATGTCTCAATCCGCCCTTCTTTTTCTGGAGCCATAGGGTAACCCTACTTCTGTCCCTACTGTCTCTCAAACTACAACAGTGTCTCTCAAACTTTTTTGAGCTAGGGCACATTAAAGGTAGTGGCCACGGCGCGAGGCACCCAGAAGTGCGTGGACATCACCGTGATGACATCACGTGCATAGGTGACAGCATCACGCTGACATCTATGCATGCACAGAGGCCCTCCAGACAGGCCCTGAAATGTCAGTAGGGCGTGCCAGCAGGGAAGTCTAACAAATATCAACTCAGTACCCCCAACCATTGAAAGAGACTCGCCTTCTGTACATTTATGCCACGTATTTAAAAGTCTCTATCATCTCTCTTCCATATTGAGATCGTTAAGTCTGTCCCCATACACTGACTCTTTTAGCAGCTGCCCTCTAGACTGACTCCATCCTATTAAACATTTGGGACGGAGTCCAGCCACTTCCTTTAGCATGGAGGTGGCTTTGCTGCTGGGTTTAATGCATTTCTCTTTAATGCTGAGTATGAAGCCAGCAGGATTTGTTCAGTGTAAGATGGGAAAGCTGTTAAATGGAGCTGTCATGCCCTGTTAGGATCAGAGGACTGCGATAATCAACACAGTGCCAGGCAAGAGTCGCCAGGGCGCAGTGAGAGATGAGGGCTCATTACTTGGGCCACTGAGCTCTTAGGTGACTTCTCCGAATACAGGTGTCTCTGCCATCTTGCCTTCTCAGGATCCGTCTTCCCTGCAGTCACACAGCTTTCACCACGCAGACGAGACATGTGCAGCAGTTTATCAGCACGATACATACATGTGGGGTGGGGGGGGTGGGGGCATGAGCTGGGAGGTAATACACAGTGTTATTCAATAGACTGCAGCACTGTAATATAGTGCTTTCGAACGAGTGACACATGGTCTTGTGCCTGATCGAACATCATGAAACGGGTGGGATAAATACAAAGGATTCCTACACAGAAGGAGAATGGAATCAAAACCCCAAATAACTGCAATGTTCCACCAAATCAAGAAAGGGGTGGAACCGATGTACTGGAGCAGTCTGTAAAATGGTAAAAACGTGCCACGATGGCACAGTAAAGCTGGCAAGTGTACACAGCAACAGTCTAGTTAGAAAATTATTCGCTAGAACACAATTCCGGCTCTTAGTACAATCCCTAGTCCTAGGTCTCTTAGACTACTGCAACATTCTCTACCTCCCCTGCTCAGCAACAATGATAAAACAACTACAAACAATCCAAAACACAGCACTGAGACTTATATGCTCATTGCGGAAACACGACCACATCACAGAGGCATACCTCAACTCACACTGGCTTCCAATTCCAGCAAGAATACTATTCAAATTCTACTGTCTACTATTTGAAACCATAAACGGCGACAGCCCAATCTACCTGAACAACTGCCTCATCCAAACTACATCAACTAGACACAGGAAAACCCACACTCCATTCATGCACCCTCCAATCAAAGAAGTCAAACGGAAAAAACTATATGATGGCCTCCTAGCTACACAAGCAGCAAAACTCGACAACCAAATCTCCAATCTACTAATTATGACCCCAGACTACAAAACATTCAGAAAGAAATAAAGACTCTACTCTTCAAGAAATTCCTGCAAATGGATTAATACCACTAGCTCCTTCCCACTACCTTCCCGATTCCCCAAAACAACCTCATCTACTCTTTATCTCCTCTAGAAATTACCAGATATCTTCTTCATGTAATACCTTTTTTGTAATTCTTTTATAATCCGCCTTGAACTGCAAGGTAATGGCGGAATAGAAATCTCTAATGTAATGTAATGTAATTAACAATGGCAAGAAGACCCGACATGGTCCATGTTTCGGCTCAAAAATAGCCTTCCTCAGGGGTCCGAATAGACTGTTGATGTATAAACTTGCCGGCTTTACTGAGCCACAATGGCACGTTTTTAGCATTTTATATGTTGGAATAAACTAGAGTGATCCAGTACATCGTTTCCACCCCTTTTTTGTTTTGTGCTTAAACAACAACCCCGGTAATGGGGAAAAAGGCCAGTGCCAGGGAGACGTCTAAGGTCTGGGCTTTGAAAATGGAAGGACAGACCCAGATCAGGAATGCAGATGTCATATGCTATGAGTTTATCTTATTGATCAAAATGGATGGACTCGGCATTTACTGTGATGCTAGCAATGTCCCCTCAAAGCTAAGCGGAGTCCTCCAACTGCATGTCTGCCAGAGGGGAGGGAGGGTTCTGCTGCAAAATTGTATTATGAATTGGAAGAGACAGAGAGTCCAGCAGAGCGTGATAGTGAAGCAGCACCCCCTAGTGGAAGGGCTGTAGTAGAGTCTTCCCATTCAGCTTAGAGGGAAATTGAATCAGGTTGGGTAGACTGGATGGACCATTCGGGTCTTTATCTGCCGTCATCTACTATGTTAAAAGCTTTCTAGGAGAAAGATTATCACCGCCGTATATAACACTACTGTATGAAACTCCGCTATATGTAACTTACAGCAAATATAACTTCTCCGCAAATGTAACCTAGCTGTAAAATAACTTCGCTGTAAATGTAGCGTCGCCAAAAAGGTAAATTTGCTGTAAATGTAGCGTCTCTTCATCTGTTAACCGCATAGAACTTCCATGGTAATGCAGTATACAAGAATAAAGTTATTATTATTATTTTTATTATAATCCTCTCCAATCATAAGGCAATCATGGCATGGCTTCCTCAAACTGTCCAAGGCAGGCTGCACTGCATCCCTGTGGACCATGCGGTGGGTAAGAGGTTCTCACACATACCTTTGCCTGCTTTTCCCTCAGGTGCAGCTTTTATGCCCAGTAAAAACACTTTACCCTGAAATTGCTGTGTTTCTTTTCCTGAATCTGCCCAAAACATGCCCATATCACTGCCTCAGCCTAGAAGTGGACTGAAAGTGGGCAGGATTTAGGCAGCGGATTCATCACCTTTCCTGTAGAATCAGATCTTGAGATACACAGAACTCATTTCCTTGTTACCTTTCATTCATTAAAACTACCAAACAGGCCTTCGGCCACTTAAAGCAGTTTACAAATCAATCAGTCAAACCTCCTAGTGCACACTGACTGTGAAGTCCCTCAGAAAGATACTGACAAAACCAGTGTTTCCTAATACCCCCCACATTATAAGACGACGCAGTCTTAGAGACGTAAATTAATATGTGCTGTCAGTGAGTGGATCCCATCAGAAAGACGAGATGCCACTCATGTGCTGAACCTCAGTACAAAGAGCCCTGATTCTGTCATTCCAAATTAATAATCACCAGAAACTGGACAGAACACGGTAACAGAGCTGGCGATCAATTGCCAAAGTTTCATGGTGCCAGCCGGAAGCTTTAATAACAGAACAAGTAGAAATAAGTAAATTCCCTATGCGGATCAAAATTTGGAAAGCTGAGCTCCTCTGGGCTTCAGAAGACTCAGGCACCTCAACAGGGCTGTTTCCAGCACAGAATGAAACCCCCCAGACTTTTACAGGTTCATATATGAATAATGGAACAGGACCAGTTGTCTTTTTCTCATCAGCCAAGGATGAATTTCCCAATTCTCAGGCTTTGCTAATTTTGGAATCGGAGTATAAGGTGTCTCCCTTTAACCCTTTCAGGACCATAAGGATCGTAGGCCAATTTTTGTGGTTTTGACGACATTTTTATGGTAAAAAGGGCTTGCAGATGCCAAAAAATTGATTTTTTTTGTGAAATATCATTATTTTTATTTAAAAAATCACACTTCTGGCTTATGGACAGTGTGGCAAGTGAATCTTCTCGTCAATCTGGCAACGACGCTAATGAATGAATGCCGGAACCAGTTTGTTTACATAAAGGCAGTATCCTATGGAATCCTTACATATCAAATTTAGAACTGTAGACTATCCCAATCAAAATTTATAGGATTTTAAAGTTATGGGACAAATAGGTCCCTTGGTCCTGAAAGGGTTAAACAAGTCATGTGAGAAACAGGCAGGAAGCAGAAGTTGTAGCACATAGAGTATTCACTTTGATTCAGCCCATTACTTTAGCTCTCCTTTCCTATAAGCCTTCATTGTAGCTCCTTTTCAACCTAACCCTGTAAACCGTTGAAGGGAGAGTGTCACACACACTGGCAACATAAGCCTTACAAGTCTCATCTGTCTAGGAGGGGGAGAATCCTAAGTGCCTTTATGACTCATTACAAAAACAATATAACAATGCAAAAATATTCGCTTACCTTACCTTGTAAGCGAAGTACAGTAATAAGAGACAATAAAATCTTATACTCTATAAAATTTTTTAACCTCACAAATGACAGAGTGGGCAGGGGGTTCTATAAATAATTTCATTCTTCCCGAAAGAATGGCAGCTGCTTATATTCACGAGTGGCGCTTCCCAAAAGTACCCCGAGATTTTTCTCCCAAAACACCGTAATAGAACCCAAAGCTTGAATTTAAAATAAAGGGTGGGAACAGGACGCCAATACCAGTGGGTATTAAAGAACAGAAAAAATTCAGAAATACTCACAAAATATTGGTGATGTCATCTGCCCCTCCCGGGCGGGCCCCCAACTGAAAAGGATTAGGTCCCAATTACTGCCCCACACACACTCTCTCTCTCTCTCTGTCATTAGCAAGACAGATGCATCTGGGGACAATATCTTAGAGACAAGAAAAAATCTCCCAAACATGTCCAGTTTATTATCAGCTCTGTAACCCTTTTATATCATTTTACATGAATCAGTGTTGTCAGCATATGACGTAAATACAAACCATATATGGACACAGGTCACATGAAACTTTAAAGAAATAACAAGCATCTTACTATCTAAAGGCCAAAGTTTAAAGGTGCTTTGGTCAGCAGAGCCTTTTTCTTATCTAAAGCTTCTTACAAATACAGCTATGAATTCACTTCACAACAAGATAAGAACACACATCTTCTCAAACATAAAATGGCCTTGCAGTATTTCAGAGAAGGAAAAACAAACAGGGTCTGGTTTTCTTACAGCTTCAAACACAGTTGAAAGAAAACTACACGTGTCCCTTCAACCGTGCCGAGCTCTACGGTTGTGGAGATGGCGCGGTATACAAACCTAAGGTTTAGTTTAGTTTAGTGAGTTACATTCAGATATGTTCGCTATTTCTCAGTCCTTGGAGTTCTACAAGCTAAGTTTACAATGGAAGGTTAAGTGACTTGACCAAGAGCACAAATGTCAGTAGGATGTCAACTCTGGCTTCTCTAGTTCTCAGGTTACTCCTAGAGGTAGAGAGCAAGAGTGATAGGGATGGAGAGATACATCTGCTGTCCTTCCTGAGTACTTGCTTGGGAGGGGCTCGCAACCTTGGAGTCGTCTTTGATTCTGATCTCTCATTTTCTATGCACATCCAACAAACTGCTAAGGCCTGTTTCTTCTATCTCTACAACATCACCAAAACTCATCCCTTCCTCTCTGAGTACACTACCTGGATCTTGTCCACACTCTTGTAACCTCACACTTAGATTACTGTAATCTACTTCTAACTGATCTTGTGCAGTGCCGCCTCTCCCCCCTGCAATCTGTGAATAACATGAAAAAAGACCTAGCAAAGCTTGAAGATTGGTCTTCAGATTTAATGCTAAGAAATGCATTTGATCTGCAAAACCCGAGGGAACGGTACAGTTTGAGGGGGTGAAGAACTTATGTGCACGACGGAAGAGCGGGACTTGAGTATGATTGTATGTGATGATCTTAAGGTGGCCAAAAGGTTGAAAAGGTGATGGCGAAAGCTAGAAGGATGCTAGGTTGCATAGGGAGAGGTATGGCCAATAGGAAAAAGGAGGTATTGATGCCACTGTATAAGATTTTGGTGAGACCTCATTTAGAATATTGTATACAATTCTGGAGACCGCAACTTCAAAAAGATATAAAGAGGATGGAGTTGATCCAGAGGAAGGCTACTAAAATGGTGTGTGGTCTTCGTCATAAGGCATATGGGGACAGACTGAAAGATCTCAATCTATATACTTTGGAGGAAAGGCGAGAGAGGGTAGATATGATAGAGATGTTTAAATACCTACGTAATGTAAATGTGCATGAGTCAAGTCTCTTGCATTTGAAAGGAAGCCCTGGAATGAGAGGGCATAGGATGAAGTTAAGAGGTTATAGGCTCCAGAGTAATCTAAGGAAATACTTTTTCACAGAAAGGGTGGTAGATGTGTGGAACAGTCTCCTGGAAGAGGTGGTGGAGCCAGAGGCTGTGTCTTAATTCAAGAGAGCGTGGGATAGGCACTTGGGATCTCTTAGAGAGAGGAAAAGATCATGGATATTGTGGATGGGCCATTTGGCCCATATCTGTCATCATGTTTCTATGTTTCTGTGCAAAATTCAGCTGCCCGACTCATCTTCCGCCAACCTCGCTACGCTCATGTCACCCCTCTCCTTAAGTCACTTCACTGGCTCCTTATCTGCCATCGCATACAGTTCAAGCTCCTATTGTTGACCTACAAGTGTGTTCATTCTGCTGCCCCTCAATATCTCTCCTCCCTCCTCTGTCCTTATACACCTCCCAGAGAACTCCGTTCCTCAGATAAGCCGCTCACAGCTGTACCCTTCTCCTCCATTCCAATTCCAATTCCAGACTCCTCCAATTCCAGACTTCATTCCTTTAATCTAGCTGCCCCCCCATGCCTGGAATAAATTACCAGAGTTTGTCCGCCAAGCTCCTTGATATAACCTTCAATTTATAACCTTCCTCCCCATTGCCCTCCAACCCAGCCAGCAGATTAATCGTTCCCCTTTACTGTATCCATGACATCCTGTTTGTCTGTCTTGTCTGCTTAGATTGTAAGCTCTTTGGAGCAGGAACTATCTTCTTTGTGACTCTGTACAGCGCTGCGTACATCCAATAGCGCCTTAGAAATAGTAGTAGTAATAAATAAGAGATGAGAAGACTTGAACTCGGCTCTCTCTCATTTTCCTCCATCGCTGCAGAACATAATACTCGTGTTACCCCTCTCTCCCCCACAGCTAAAGATCTTCTGTGCTTATCCCAGGCTTTTTTGAGTCCAGTTTTTGCATCTACCTAGGAGGGTTTTCCATGTACGAGTATCTCCTACCCATTTGCTAAGGAATTCTATCCTGATGGTATCTTTCTTTGTGTCACTGCACTGTCTGCTGTTATCTGTATGGATAATGATGGTTGATATATGGTAGAGAATGACACGGGGACCGTTTACCGCGGTAAACCGTGGTCACCGTAGTAAATCCACAGTAATGGGGACATTTGCAACTGGTTTACTGCAGGAATGGGGAAAAGACCTTTTACCGCCCTGTGGAAGCGGTGAAAAGTCTTGTTTCTGTGGTAAAAAAAATTGTGCCCCTGTCAGACTCAGCATCTCCTCCCCAGTTCTTCTTGGGCCTATTTTACTTTCAGGAGCCAGCCATGCCATGATGAAAACAGAAGGAACCTAAAACCAAAGCCTGAGACCAATGTGATTTGAAGAATAAAATTACCAGAGAACAATAGGTAGAAAAAAATAAATTTATTTTATATTTTGTGATTAGAATATTTCAGACTTGAAATATGTATCCTGCTAGAGCTGGTAATAGACATAACTGGGGACTGCAAAGTCCAGGCTGTGCTTCTTTAGCTTCCAGCTGGCTTAGGGCTCTCTCTCTCCGAACAGGGAGCCGTTGCCCTCGTTGTACTCCCCTAACATTACTCTTGCCATGTGTGACTAAAGTATTCTGTTAGCTTGATTTTTCTATGTAGCATTCTGTAGTAATTTGGTTTGTTCAATTTCACAATAGTGAAGGGGATATTTGTGAAAGGGAGGGTAGATGGGTTTTGTTAATTCTTGCTCTGTATTATTTGTGTTTATAAAATGACAATTGCACAGAATATTGTCTCTTTATACTTTAATAAAATAAGTTCAGTATAAAATCATAACTATTCGAGGCTTGTGAGGGTGGGATCTGACAGTCTGCAGGGCGGGGACAGGGACTGAGCTCGCGGGAAAGGGGCAGGGATGGGGACGAGCTCATGGTGATAAGGTGGGAACGGTGATAAATTTTTTCCCCGTGTCATTCTCTAGTATATGGATTAATCAAACGCTGTGGCCAGAGGAGAAGCTAGGCGGGGTGCATGAGTGGCCACTCCTCCAAAAGGATTTGGCATAAAATAGCGCCTTTGCGGATCTGCCCTTCAGCTTCCCACTGACCTCTGTTTTACAAACTGTTTGCTGTGGCGCAGGCCTTAGCCAATAGGGAGAGGAGGAGATAGTGGATGCTGCGGATGGGCCATTTGGCCTTTATCTGCCATCATGTTTCTCTGTTTCTATAACCATAAAGCACTATGACCTCACAATGCAGGTGTAAAGAGCCTTAGCCTATAGGAAGAGGAGATGCAAATGTTAAGAGCCTTAGCCAATAGGGAGAGGAGGAGATAGTGGATGCTGTGGATGGGCCATTTTGGCCTTTATCTGCCATCATGTTTCTATAACCATAAAGCTCTATGACCTCACAATGCAGGTGTAAAGAGCCTTAGCCTATAGGAAGAGGAGATGCAAATGTTAAGAGCCTTAGCCAATAGGGAGAGGAGGAGATAGTGGATGCTGTGGATGGGCCATTTTGGCCTTTATCTGCCATCATGTTTCTATAACCATAAAGCTCTATGACTTCACAATGCAGGTGTAAAGAGCCTTAGCCTATAGGAAGAGGAGATGCAAATGTTAAGAGCCTTAGCCAATAGGGAGAGGAGGAGATAGTGGATGCTGCGGATGGGCCATTTGGCCTTTATCTGCCATCATGCTTCCATGTTTCTATAAGAACTTGGTTATTTGAACAGGTTTTTCTCCCTTTAAAGGACTCCTTTTACTGCTCCTGCTTTGACTGCTTCTTTCCCATCCAAAGAAACGTTCTATTTTCATAAATGTATTTTATTGCTCTAGATTGTAAACTGCCTTGCTCAGTGCTACAGTTAAAGGCATTGTAGCAAATCTTCTCCAAATAAACAATATACTGTATACCGTATATAAATGTTGGACTTGGAGTTTTGTAGCATGTCATCTTGTTCTAGAACTTTTCTTTCATTATCTTTATGAGATCCACATTGTTCTCAAGCTCCCACCTCATGCCTTCATTTGTCACAGTCCACTCCAGGTAGTGGGTGAGGAGGGAAATGATTCTTTATCCCTAACCTTGCTTATTACAGGAGGGTCCTGGGCTGTTTTTGGAACCGTGCATTTGTGAATCCAGCCACTAGGTGTCACCTTGCTGTGGTATCCCCAGCCCTTGCCAACTCAGGAAACATGAGACCTGACTGAGGTTCAAATTAGGGGCTTTCTGCATGTGACCTGAGCCAGAAACATGCCCCATCCCATCCACTGAGATGCAGCTAATGGTCAGGACACCATTTTGGAGCCCCCGTCTGACTATATTGCCCGCACATAGTTCACTTTAGAAACATATCTCCCCTCTCCTGCATTTCCTCCAAAGTATGCAGATTGAGATCTGTAAGTCTGTCCCTGTACGCCTTATGACGAAGACCTTAGATGACTCCTGAACCTGTTACCTCTTAACCTCATTCTATGCCCTCTCCCTCGGGAGTTTCCTTTCAACTGAAAGAGACTTACCTCTTGTGTATTTTTGCCACATAGGTATTTAAACGTCTCTGTCATATCTCCCTCTCTCGCCTTTCCTGCAAAGCATACAGATTGAGGTCTTTCCTCGTATGCCTTATGGCGTAGACCACCGACCATTTTAGTAAACTGTTGAGGCTTTCATTTAATCATCACTTGTGTGTAAGGAAGTTCTTCTTCACGCAGAGAGTGGTAGAAAACTGGAATGCTCTTCCAGAGTCTGTCATAGGGGAAAACACCCTCCAGGGATTCAAGAAAAGGTTGGAAAAGTTCCTACTGGAACAGGACATACGCAGGTAAGGCTAGACTCAGGGCACTGGTCTTTGACCTGGGGGCCACCGCATGAACGGACTGCTGGGCACGATGGACCACTGGTCTTATAAGAAGTCATCATTTTGGATCTGTCAGGTTTTCTGTTGATGCTATCCTCTTTCTATGTAGAAATCCTTTGGGTCTGTCCCATGCATTTTTGAACTCCGTCAGTGTAATATTTTCTTCTTCCTCCTCCTCCATCTCCTGGGTCCTTTCTTGGCTTCATTTGAATGGGAGTTTCCCCTCCCTCTCTCTCTCTCTCTCATACACTGAGCCTTGGCTTCTTGTCTGCTAAGTGTTGGGATTTGATGTAGGGAAGTGTCCTGTTGCATCTCTGAACCTCTCTCTTGTCCCCCTCATTGTGTCCAGACTGAAGGCTCCTTACCCAGGTAGGAAAGAAGCCCTGCTTAGTCCTAACTCCATTTTATGGCCCTGGGAGATTAAAACATCGCCTTCTGTATCCTGCAAAGCTCCCTCTTCAGTGAAGAGCAGAACAGGGAAGATCAGATGCTCCTGGTTCTCCAGCATGATCGTCAGAGAAGGACAAGCGGTGGAGTGTGTGTGGCAGGTGGGGACTCCACTGGGAACTGCCCCACAGATCCTCCTCAAAGGGAGTCTGCACTGAGCAGGACTTGTGAGCAGACAGGGCTAGGAGGAGATGAGGTAGGGGGAGTCTGCCCTCAGTCCTGGACTGTCCTGAAAATCTCAGGCTACGTGACCCTTCTCCCCACACCACAGGGGTCTGCCCTTGTTATTGCCAGGGTCATCTTAACCCTCAGTCAGATTAGGTGGTTGCTTAAGGTGTCATCTTTAGGCAGGTGGCAAAGAGCAGCTACATTTCAAACAAAACGATAGATCACAGCTAAAAACGAAGCCCACATGTCTAGTTTTCCAGACAGGGAGAGGGGATGGACCTGTGTTAATGAATCTTGTATAAACTGTATATAAGAAACATAATTTAATGGTTCATGTCCAATTATGCATCTTTACAATTTCATTCTAGGACTGCAGTCGAGATGATCCGATTCTCATGGGGAGGGAGCTGGGGGCTGAAGAGTTAATTGAAGGGGGCATAGAGCTGAAGGTTTGCCTAGGGCAGCTCATACCCTTCCAGTGGCCCTGGTTATTAGTTTTTTAAACAGAAAAAATGTTCCCACCGCCCCTCACTGCCTTCAGGAAATGTGATTTCCACACACTGCTTTCATCTCATCTCTACTTTGAAAGGGAGAAAACAGGGAAATATGCCTTTCCCTCTCTCACAGATTGAGATTCAGTTCAAAGAAGTGTTGGCATTTGTACATGTGTTGCCAAATTAATCTGTGAAGTTGCCAGCGTCTGTGTAGAGAAGTGGGGTGAAGGGTTTCTATTGGGGTTCTGTCTCATATTAAAGGATCGGCCGAATGATGTTTTCAAATAATTCTAAATAGTGCTTTAAGTGGGGTCTCGCCTTCTCAACCTGTCTCATGTCTTGTGCTCTGGCAATCTGTTCCTGTTTCTCTCTCATCCCCTCTTACGTCACAGGAGAACACGTGTATATCATGATAATATGCTACAGCATATCTAGAACATGTAACACTCATCATACAGTCCTGTCCTGTGGGGCTGATCTTTGAGTGGTATCTTTAATCGTAACAAGGTTTATTCTGAAACTGCATTAGATATGAGATTATGAAATTGCGCTACAATGCTGCCTCTGATAGGCTGACCTCCGTAATATTGAGGCAAGAGAGATTCTATCAACCCTTCTCACATATCTCAGGGTACAGATAGGCAGGAAGCTAATTTCCTGTGTGTACAGCTCGTGGAGCCCACCTCCTTTACTCTGTGTATATTGGGGGGGAGGGCAGTGAGGAGGAGGAATTGATGGAACACATCAATTTTCACTTTTACACCCAAAGCTTGCTAGTTGCTGATAATATGTGGAATAAAAGATTGGTAGACCGTGGCTGATTCGCTCATCCTGTTTTGCTGCCTAGGTGTGTATTACTTGACATGACACATCTCCTGTATTGCATGCCTATGTGTGTCATGCCACATCAGAAGCATGACACACTGTCGTATGTCTGCCTGCAGCAGTTAGGGATCACCTGGAAGGGTAGTGTGAAAATCCTATTTTCCCGTGACAAACCCAATGAAACAGAGGAAAAGAGATGGGGGGGGGGGGGAGGATGGACCAGAGAAGGTCCTGGTTTTTGAATGCTGCAAAACTCCAAAGGAACAGTACAGTTTAGGGGGTGAAGAACTCTTAAGAACATATAAGAACATAAGCAATGCCTCCGCTGGGTCAGACCCGAAGTCCATCGCGCCCAGCAGTCCGCTCACGCGGCGGCCCAACAGGTCCAGGACCTGCACAGTAATCTTCTATCTATACTCTTCTATCCCCTTTTCCAGCAGGAAATTGTCCAATCCTTTCTTGAACCCCAGTACCGTACTCTGCCTTATTACGTCCTCTGGAAGCGCATTCCAGGTGTCCACCACACGTTGGGTAAAAAAGAACTTCCTAGCATTCATTTTGAATCTGTCCCCTTTCAACTTCTCCGAATGCCCTCTTGTTCTCTATTTTTTTGAAAGTTTGAAGAATCTGTCCCTCTCTACTCTCTCTATGCCCTTCAAGATCTTGTAAGTCTCTATCATATCCCCTCTAAATCTCCTCTTCTCCAGGGAAAAGAGTCCCAGTATCTCCAATCTCTCAGCGTATGAAAGATTTTCCATCCCTTTTATCAGATGTGTTGCTCTCCTCTGAACCCTCTCTAGTAACGCCATGTCTTTCTTAAGGTACGGCGACCAATATTGGATGCAGTACTCCAGATGCGGGCGTACCATCGCCCGATACAACGGCAGGATAACTTCTTTCGTTCTGGTAGTGATGCCCTTCTTGATTATACCTAGCATTCTATTCGCTCTTAGTGGCCGCTACATACTGTGCCGTCGGCTTCATTGTCATGTCCACCATTACCCCCAAGTCCCTTTCTTGGGTACTCTTTTTCACTAACATCCCTCCCATCGTATAGTTGTACCTCGGGTTTCTGCTTCCCACATGTAATACTTTACATTTCTCAACATTGAACTTCATCTGTCATCTCGTCGCCCATTCTCCTAGTTTGTTCAAGTCCCTTTGCAATTTTTCGCAGTCCTCTTTAGTCCAAGCTCCACTAAATAGTTTGGTGTCGTCTTGAAATTTTATTATCTCACACTTCGTCCCTGATTCTAGATCATTTATGAATATATTAAATAGCAGCGGCCCAAGCACCGAGCCCTGCGGGACCCTATTCGTTACCTTCCTCCAGTCCGAGTAGTGGCCCTTCACTCCTACCCTCTGTTTCCTACCTGCCAACCAGTTTCTGATCCATCTATGTACGTCTCCTTCCACCCCATGGTTCTCTTGTGCATGAAAGAGGAGCGGGAATTGGGTGTGATTGTATGTGATGATCTAAAGGTGGTCAAACAGGTTGAAAAGGTGATGGCGAAAGCTAGAAGAATGCTAGGTTGCATAGGAAGAGGTATGGCCAGCAGGAAAAAGGAGGTATTGATGCCCCTGTATAAGACTTTGGTGAGACCTCATTTAGAATATTGTATACAGTTCTGGAGACCTTCAAAAAGATATAAAGAGGATGGAGTTGGTCTAGAGCATGGGTAGGCAATTCTGGTCCTTGAGAACCACAGGCAGGTCAAGTTTTCAGGATATCTACAATAAATATGTATGAGAGCGAGTTGCATCTCAAGGAGGCAGTGCATGCAAATCCATCTCATATATATTAATTATGGATATCCTGAAAACCTGACCTGCCTGTGGCTGTCGAGGACCGGAATTGCCTATCCCTGGTCTAGAGGAAGGCTACTAAAATAGTCAGTAGTCTTTGTCATAAGGCCTACACGTACAGACTAAAAGATCTCAATATGTATACTTTGAAGGGAGATATGATAGAGATGTTTAAATACCTACATAATAGGCTTCAAAAAAAGGAACCCCAAAATTTTTTGCCAATAGTACAAATAATAATACCCAAAATGTAATTGTCAACCACTTTTTGGGCGACAAATTGGCAGATGAACTTTAAGATAAACAAATGCAAGGTGATGCATCTGGGAAAGAAAAACAAAGAACATGAGTATAAGATGTTGGGAGTGACATTAGCAAAATGCGAACAGGAAAGGGATCTGGGGGTACTGATTGACAGTACCCTAAAGCCGTCTGTACAGTGTGCGGCGGCGGCGAAGAAAGCAAACAGGATGTTAGGCATAATTAAGAAAGGGATCACGAGTAGATCGGAAGATGTCATAATGCCACTTTATAGAACAATGGTCAGACCGCACTTAGAATATTGTGTCCAACACTGGTCTCCATACCTCAAGAAGGATATAACTCTGCTGGAGAAAGTGCAGAGGCGAGCCACGAAACTTGTTAAAGGGATGGAGCATTTGAGCTACAAAGAACGACTCAGGAAACTGGGATTGTTTACCCTCGAGAAGAGAAGACTGAGAGGGGATTTGACAGAGACTTTTAAAATATTAAAAGGATTTGATAAAATAGACCAGGAAGCAGCATTGCTAACATATTCAAATGTGACACGGACTAGAGGTCATAGCCTGAAACGGTGTGGCAGCAGGTTCAGGACAAATGTCAGGAAGTTCTGGGTGCTTGGAATGCACTCCCGGAGGAGGTTGTGGCGGAGACTACTGTACTGGGATTCAAGCACACCTTCTTGCATATCATATTGAGGGATACGGTAAAGTCGGGTCTCCAAAAAGGAGTACCTAAATGGGCTGCCGCGTGTGCGGAGCACCGGACTAGATGGACCTCGGTCTGATCCGGTGGAGGCGTTTCTTATGTTCTTAACTTTTTTCAGCTGGTGAGAGTGTACCAAAATGAGAGGCTTGAATAAGTTTTCAAAAAAATCTAATAACAATAATATGACGTCAGGCAGGATCTCATAAGTGACAAGCACCAGACTCAGGGCCTAAATTAGACCTGCCCCGTACCGTACATCATTGTGTCCAATATTTAAATTTATTAATAGAATAAAATCCACGAGCCCTTGGTAAAAATTCAAACCAGGCGAAAAAAGAATTAAGGACATTTTAATCTTCCGGTATCAAAATCTGGATAAGGAGCATTAAAGTGCAATGTGCTAACATAAAAAAGTCATTGAAGAACTTAACATTTGATATCCCGCTTAAGCATAATACAGGTCCTTAGAACTTCCCTATCTGTCCCGAAGGCTCAGAATCGAGCTAAAGTACCTGAGTAAATAATTATTAAAATAGAAAAGATATAAGAAAATTCCAAGAATGTTGAGGGGAAAGGTACAATTAAAAAAGAAATAAAAAGAATAAAATTAAAAATATACTATATTCATGAAAAGTACTTAGCTGAATCCCATGAAAAGTTTGAATCGCCACTCGAGAGAGCCTTGTTTCGGTATCTTCGTCAGGAGCGGAGATTGAAGTGCTGATAAGCTAATCCTTTCCAGGGCTAAATCTCGCTCCAAACACTGAGCTCTGCCCGTACTCACATCCTATTATTATTATTAGATTTTTTTCTAAAACTTATTCGAGCCTCTCATTTTGGTACACTCTCACCCGATGAGTATGTTTTGGGCGTAAATACCTACATGGCATAAATACATATTAGGTTGAAAGGAAACTCCAGAGTGAGAAAGCATAGAATGAGGTTAATTTAAGGAAATACTTTGTAATAGAGGTGGTGAAGACAGAGTGTCTGTGTTATACCCCAGCAGTATTACCCTGGTTTGTCTCAGGGCTCCAAGATATGCTTTATGTAATTCAATAATTTCACAGACCTTTATTCCTGTAGCTATGACTTGCCAGGACATGTGATCTAGGCATTGTGGGCAATGTAGCCTCACACGTGCTGCTTACCTGTACAAGCTTCTCGGTGTCAGGCAAAAGCGCGCCGGGACAAAGGCGCGCGTAGACAACTGAGCGCAATGCGGAGGCGTGTGCAGAAGAAAATGACTGTTTTAAAGGGCTCCGATGGGGGGTGTGGGGGGGAAGCCCCCCCACACACTTTACTTTATACAGATTGCGCCGTGTTGTGGGGGCGTTGTGGGGGTTTGGGGGGTTGTAACCTCCCCACATTTTACTGAAAACTTCACTTTTTCCCTAAAAAACAGGGAAACAATTAAGTTTCCAGTATAATGAGGCGGTTACAACCCCCCACAACGCCGCCACGATCTGTATTAAGTAAAGTGGGGGCGTTCCCCAACAAAAACCCCCGTCGGAGCCCCTAAAAACACTCTTTTTCTTCGGCACGGGCTTCCATCTTGCGCTCAGTTGTCGGCGCGCGCCTTTGTCTTCGGCGGTTTTGTCTATGAACCAGCTTCTTGGCCAGTTGTCTTTCTTTAAGACCATCTCCCCTTTTTCTCTCTCCTAAACCTGAATCCTGTCTCACTTCTGGCTCACCTTTACTTCCTGGACTACCTGGTGCTAAGTTCTGCTCCAATTGGCCTCTGACCCTGCCTTTCCCTTGGCCTTATGGGAGCTCTTTGTCTAGTGAGACAGTCATTGTCCTTCCTCCAACTGCAACACATGTAACTCTATCTATCCCCTAACAAAGGACTATCTTTTTACCTCTTGAGCTATCTGAGCACATGCAGGGGCACTTCAGCAAACCAGCCCTGAAATCATCCTATTCTGTTGGACTATTTTCCTGCCTTTCAATTTCTCATCCTCATCTACTAGAGCAACATTCTGAAACTAAGAAGTCTAAGCCCAGGGGAACAAACCTCTGAGGAAAAACTACTAAATGTGAGTAAATCTATTATATTTTTTCAATAAAATATACTTCAGAAAATATTTAAGGATTTCCTGCGTGTGTGTCATGTGTCTGAGGTTTAGCTTTCTGGTAGTTTTATCGCACATCTGGTAGAGCTCGCTAAACAAGACAGAAAAGTCTAAATTCAAGAAGGCGGGATCTCTTATGGACAGGAGGAGATAGTGCATGCTGTGGATGGGCCATTTGTCCTTTATCTGCCATCATGTCTCTATGTTTCTATGCTATGTACCTTCGGTCCTTTGCTCTGATGAAGCTATAAAACAAAATGCGCTGCCCACCGTCTGACCTTTTTTTGTTTTTACAAGAACTATATTAAGATAAGTTTTATCTTTATTTTACTAATTACAGTATTATTTAAAGCGATTTTGAATGGTTGAACAGAGTTTAATCATTTCACAGGGCTTTTTCAGTCTGCAAAGTAACTTACCCAATCCTCTCTTGAGATTACTACTAATAATATTAATCATCTCTATAGCACTACTAGGCGTACGTAAACTATATTTCTCAGAAGGGGGTCTGAGGCTTTTTCCCTCTTAATTTATTTTTGATGATACACAATTTTTGATTTATGAATGCAATCATTTCTTTGCTGCATAGTCTGGAAATTTTTGTCTGTGCAAATTTGGCTTTTTTGTTTTGAGTGCATTGGCCCACACATCCCAGCTGCCAGCCAGGGAGCCAGGGGCACTGCCTGTAAGATGGTTTGATTCTCCCTCACCTGCTTCAAGGCTCCTCCTGCTCGCTCGTTAAAAGAGAGTGAACATGGCAATCTTTCCTCTCCATTCCTTCACTGGGTTTTGTTGTGTGCATGCATCCATCCTCCGTGTCTCCTTTCTTTGGTGCTTTGTCCCACTTTGTCTCTGTACCTTTTCTTATTCTTCAGCTCTCTCGTGTTGTCTCTGGAGCTCTCTGCCCAGCTTGCTTTTCCCACTGGTTCTGGTTCTGTTCTGAATGTCTGTTTCACACGCTGGGTTTCTTGCTCTCCTCTCTCCATGTTTCCCTCAGTGATCTCTCTAACAGGGTGGGATCTCTTCATGCCTGCTTTGCCAGGTGTCAAGACCAGAAGGGTAACCCCATCAGACAGTGTAATTTCTATACATAATTCTTCATTTCTGTGCTCTGTGATGTAAAACCCCAGTGGAAAGACACTTTGACCTTGAACAAAATAGCTGTTCTCGCCTTTAGTCAGAGCATGAAATCACAAAATCTCAGTCACCCAGTACTGCCTGCTCTTACCAACAAACTGGGAATAGATGACAATGGAGTAGGACAGGCCTCTGCTCCCCCCTCCCCCCACACACACACAGTGCATGGCAGGAGAAAATTAAAGATCACGGACAGTCTCCACAGCTTTTCCTCCTTAACAGCGGGATCTGGTTAGGCTCACTTATCCTCTTCCACCTCGCCCCCCAAAGCACAAATGCCCCCAACTCATATAACATCACCACACAGACGCATATTGGTGGAAACATAGCTGCAGCCCTGTTTATTGGTAATTAACATTTTAACAACCAACCAACAGAACAATTGTCCTGAGCTATGTCAACAAGGATCTGAGGGGTGGCATGTCCCCCACATAACCCATTCACCCGACCCCTGGGAACGACTCCCCCGCCGGCCCGCAGCTCATCCCCCCGATGAGCCTAGCAGCCAGTAGCTCGGGATATCACACCTGAGAACAACCTGTGAACAATCCTCAAACACCCACAAGGGAGGGAGGGTGGGTGGGATCAGGAACGCCCCCTCCCTCCCAACATCCCCTGCGGCCGCTGCCCTCCAATGGCCTTCCAAATTTTTGGCGGGAAGACACCGCCGACCAACCCCCAACCCATTGCCCTTAAACTCACCCCCTGCTAGTCATGTGCACTCACATTACCCTTGCCCTTGATACGAGCTTTCGGACTTCTGATTCTTGATTAATCATAATCATAACTTCTTCAAGCCCCTGGCGGGACTCTAATGTGTGTGTGGGGGGGGGGGGGGGAAGGTCTGGGCGCCTATGTTCCCTGGAGGGGTTTTGAGATCTTTTTGGTAGATTCAATGTAAACTTTCATAGCTCTTATGCAAATGTGGGCAACTCTCTCAGTGTTTGCTGGGGCTTCATTGTCACTAAGGATGGCTGTGGCACTCTGGAGACATCCTCTGCCCCCCTCAGAAAGCTCTTGGCATACTTGGAGCTCACCGGTATCTCTGGGGCTTTATTTATGCGGCTCTTAGGTGTCGATAACAAATTTAGGAAGCCATTTTGTGCTCTGCTAGCATTCATGGGGGCTTTCTTGAAATGACTTGTGTGTTTGGCCTGGATTAGGCTCCAGTGTCTGAAGGTAAGAGCTGAGCGAGTCTTGAATTCACTTGAGAACAGGAGGAGGGAATGTATGAGCTTACCAGATTGGTTGATGAAAAAAAAGAGGCCACGTGGCCCTGTGCTGCCCAGTTCTGCCTCTATACAAACCTCATCTCTTCTCCTTCCCCGAGTCTGGGCCATGTCTGATGTGACCATACGTCCCATTTTGAACGGGGCCATCCTGTGTTTAGATCCCCTGTCCCATTATCCTCACGCACAGCTTCGGGATGGTGAAATGTCCTGTTTTCAAAGAGTGTGTCCCGAAGCTGTGTGTGGGGACAACGGGACAGGCGATCGTGGAGCCTGGGCTCTCTTCCTACTTCCCCGCCACCAATGCAGCAACAGGGCCAGGACAGGCGAGTGCAGCAACTGATCACGGTCGGCCCAGAAGCCTTCTTCCCGACTTCAATTCTGACGTCGGAGAGGATGTTCCAGGCCAGCCAGGTAGCAATTGGCTGGCCCGGAACTTCCTCTCCGACGTCAGAATTGAAGTCGGGGGAAGGCTAGTGGGCCGGCCGTTGTGCAGTCACTGCACTTGCCTCGCCTGGCCATGTTGCTGTGTCGGCGGCAAAGAAGCAGGAAGAACTTTTCAGTGGTGGTGGTGGCTGGGGGGTCAGGGAGAGAGAAAGAAAGAAATGAAAGAAAAAAAGGATGCACAGTTAGAAGGAAGTGCAACCAGAGACTCACCAGACAACAAAGGTAGGAAAAATGATTTTATTTTCAATTTAGTGATCAAAATGTGTTCGTTTTGAGAATTTATATCTGCTGTCTATATTTTGCACTATGGCCCCCTTTTACTAAACCTCGATAGTGGCAGGGAGCCTATGAATTTCGGGAGCTGCGAGGGGCATTCATCACAGCTCCCTGGCTAAAAACCGCTATTGCGGTTTAGTAAAAGGGGAGGGTTATATTTGTCTATTTTTATATAATTGTTACTGAGGTGACATTGCATTGCATATTTTAAAGTCATCTGCCTTGAGCTCTTTGAAAAAAAATTAATATAAATGATAATTAACATTTTCTCTGCTTTGTGGGTTTCTCTGCTTTGTGGTTTTTTTTTAAATTTTATGGTTACCATTATGAATTAATAAGATATAGTGTGTACATGAAAAATTACTGGAAGAAATTGGGGGCAGGGCTGGGGCGGGGCTAGGGCGAGATTGGGGGTGGGGCTAGGGCGGGACTGAAAATCAGTAGATGCCCCATTTTGATGAAAAAAATTAATGGTCACGTTAGCCATGTCTGACATCATGGTATCGTATCCGTGCATGCTTGGATGCCCTCCAGACACAGCCCTGAGCTCAGGGTCTTCCTTCAGACTGCGTCTGAATTCAAGAAAGCCTGGGATGGTCACGCGGAGTCTCTTAGAGAGAGGAAGAGATAATGGTTACTGCGGATGAGCAGACTGGATGGGCCATTTGGCTTTTATTTGCCATCAGGTTTCTATGTTTCTATAACAATAAAGCTCTATGACCTCACAATGCAGGTGTAAAGAGACTTAGCCAATAGGAAGAGGAGATGCAAATGTTAAGAGCCTTAGCCAATAGGGAGAGGAGGAGATAATGGATGCTGTGGATGGGCCATTTGGCCTTTATCTGCCATTATGTTTCTATTACCATAAAGCTCTATGACCTTACAATGTAGGTGTAAAGAGCCTTAGCCTATAGGGAGAGGAGATGCAAATATTAAGAGCCTTAGCCAATAGGGAGAGGAGGAGATAGTGGATGCTGCGGATGGGCCATTTGGCCTTTATCTGCCATCAGGTTTCTATGTTTCTCTAACCATAAAGCTCTATGACCTCACAATGCAGGTGTAAAGAGCCTTATCCTTTAGGAAGAGGAGATGCAAATGTTAAGAGCCTTAGCCAATAGGGAGAGGAGGAGATAATGGATGCTGTGGATGGGCCATTTGGCCTTTATCTGCCATTATGTTTCTATTACCATAAAGCTCTATGACCTCACAATGCAGGTGTAAAGAGCCTTAGCCTATAGGATGAGGAGATGCAAATGTTAAGAGCCTTAGCCAATAGGGAGAGGAGGAGATAATGGATGCTGTGGATGGGCCATTTGGCCTTTATCTGCCATTATGTTTCTATTACCATAAAGCTCTATGACCTCACAATGCAGGTGTAAAGAGCCTTAGCCAATAGGAAGAGGAGATGCAAATGTTAAGAGTCTTAGCCAATAGGGAGAGGAGGAGATAGTGGATGCTCTGGATGGGCCATTTGGTCTTTATCTGCCATCATGCTTCTATGTTTCTATGTAAAACCTGGACAATCTGTCATGTTTTGAAAATCTGTCCAGACACCTGGACAGCCCTCTAAAAAGAAGTTATGTCTGGTTTTTCTCGGAATGCAGAATTCAGGTAACCTTGAGAGAGGGTGGCTGTCTCTGCCTTAACTGTCTATGAAATGCTGTGCTTGTCCTATTTTGGAGGGCAACAGGAGTGAACAGTTCTGCATAATTCAGCTCCGGAAATGGAAGCTGATTTAGGGCCCGGTTATATCTGTCAAAGGAGGAAGTGTGGTGTAGCAGTTTGAACGTTGAGCTCCACAGGCCTGTGATGCGATCAGTGATCCTGAACAACCATTAGTCATGCATTTTCTCAGCTCCTTTGCAGTCCAGAGGCTAGATCCATGATCCGAGGACATGGCATGGACCTGGGAGGGAGGCCGCAGATTTGCTGTGCATCAAATTTGGATGCAAGCTGCTTCTTGCATGCTAGTAACATAGTAACATAGTAGATGACGGCAGATAAAGACCCGAATGGTCCATCCAGTCTGCCCAACCTGATTCAATTTAAATTTTTTTTTTTTTTCTTCTTAGCTATTTCTGGGCGAGAATCCCGGTACTGTGCTTGGGTTCCAACTGCCGAAATCTCTGTTAAGACTTACTCCAGCCCATCTACACCCTCCCAGCCATTGAAGACCTCCCCTGCCCATCCTCCACCAAACGGCCATACACCGACACAGACCGTGCAAGTCTGCCCAGTAACTGGCCTAGTTCAATCTTTAATATTATTTTCTGATTCTAAATCTTCTGTGTTCATCCCACGCTTCTTTGAACTCAGTCACAGTTTTACTCTCCACCACCTCTCTCGGGAGGTATTACATTGCTTGTAGCTCCACTGTGGACGTTTCTGCTCTACTGGACATGCAGTTCCTTCGAGCTACACATACATGTCAGGTCTCTGTGTACTAAGGACTTCATTAATTGTAGAATTAGCTCACTAGCAATAGGGGGGGAGGGGGCACCATCAGGTGACATCAGCGAACCTTCAGCCATAAAAGCCATCCATAAGAACATAAGAATAGCCTTACTGGGTCAGACCAATGGTCCATTTAGCCAAGTATTCAGTGTTCAGAACCTGGCCAAAACCCAAATAGTAGCAACATTCCATGCTACCGATCCAAGGCAAGCAGTGGCTTCCCCCATGTCTTTCTCAATAACAGACTATGGACTTTTCCTCCAGGATCTTGTCCAATCCTTTCTTAAAACCAGCTATGCTATCCGCTCTTACCACTACCTCTGGGAATGTGTTCCAGAGCTTAACTATTCTCTGAGTGAAAAAAAATCTTCTCCTATTGTAACTTCATCGAGTGTCCCCTAGTCTTTGTAATTTTTGACTCAGGATTTTGTGGACTTCAGTCCTATCTCCCCTCAGCCGTCTCTTTTCCAAGCTGAAGATCCCTAACCATTTTAGTCTTTCCTCATATGAGAGAAGTTCCATCCCCTTTACCATCTTGGTCGCTCTTCTTTGAACCTTTTCTAGCGCCACTATATCTTTCTTGAGATAAGGAGACCAGAATTGAACGCAATACTCCAAATGAGGTCACACCATGGAGCGATACAGGGGGATTATAACATTCTTAGTCTTGTTAACTATCCCTTTTTAAATAATTCCTAGCATCCTGTTTGCTTTTTAGGCCTAAGCTGCACATTGGGCGGAAGGTTTCATCGTATTGTCTACGATGATACCCAGATCCTTTTCTTGAGCACTAACCCCCAAGGTGGACCCTAGCATCCAGTAACTGTGATTCATACATGTCTGTTTAGACATGCCAAGATGCGTGATAGCTTCTGGCACATTGCCCTGTTTACCCCTTTCATGCAATAGAAGTTCATACTTGCAAGATGGTTGTTCCTGCCACACATAACCGACGCTTATACGTCTATTCCTGGACGTATTTTATAACAAGCTCTGTATTGGCAGATCTCAGTAGCGAAACTTGACACACCCTGACCTGGACATTTCAAGTCCAAGTTGTACATCCTTCTAAAATCCACCTCATCAATTCAAGACGATGAGCCTTGCTTTAAGGCAAAGTCACAGAGGGATTCATTTGCAATTTTCTACAATCCATTTTAATGATAAACTAGAGAATGAAATGATCTTATTCTGTCATGACTATCTCACCTACTTATGTTTTTCCACTTACCGACCTCTGTTCTAGTCACCGCAGTGTACTTGAATGGCCAGAGGAAATAGTGACCCCAGGGTTGCCGATCGTCAGTAATTATTTTGAAGTGAAAAAGCTATAAAAAAAATGGCATGTCTGTAAAACCTTTAAAAATAATTTCATGTCATTAAAATGAAGACCTTCCATCCGTTATATATTGTGCATATGCCTCCCACTGCATTATAAAAGAACATTTGTTTGCACGGTCAGCCAAATATCGATCTCTAAGAACCCCTCTGTGCAGAAAATAAAATGTAACAGGGACCAGCTGCAGAGGGAGACAGAGAGAAGGAAAACATGATGCACCGGTGTCCAGACAGAAGCAAAAAATCTACCCCCAAACCCCCCTTCATATCCAGGAGAACACCTGTCCCCACCAAGGGTGAAACACTAAATTCCAGCACTTAACCCCAGTGAACACTGATTTTTCTTCCCCTCCAAGACAACAATGCACCAGTAAAGGGACACTCAAGACCCTATGGGAAGCATCTGACAGGACCTGCGGCCACCTCCCCTCTCGGCTGTTCTGCTTCACAGGGGGATCGGAGAAGCTTTCAGGGGTCCCGTCAGCTTCATTAAGCAAAATATCTCTCAAAAACCCAGTTTTCCTCTGTGCCATATAAATTGTTAGTTTAACATGGACTCTAAGAGAGAAGTTTAGACAGCAGAGAGAGGAAGGTTAGGTGTGAAAGTGATCTTTTCATATTCCCATATCTTCAGCAGAAAGGATGCCAAGAAAGCAGTGGCAGACTGGGAGTGACAGATTTAAAACACAGCAAGAAAAAAATACATTTAAGTGGTTTCAGCATAACTTATCAATGACAGGGAGTGACAAGGGTAAAAAAGAAACCAGGGGAAGAACGTGATGACTTTTTAAATGGAATTAACGCTGCTGGATGAGAAATGAGGATAGGTTTGAAGTATTCAGAGCAGGAAACTTCTAAAGTGGTTGGGCAGAGTCGCTCTCGCTGTTCCGGTCACCAAACTCAAATGCAGATATGCTGAAGGCAGTGATTGGGTAACAACAGTGAGAAAACCCATCCTGAGCCAGCATCCACCAAAACAGCTGAGCTTATATAAACATCAGAATGCTTAATCTGTAACTCTCATCTATTTTTCATAAGAAATTTTGCTCTTGTCATGTCCCCTTGCTATTATTTTTTTCCTTTATTGTTTTAAGAAAGGTTTGGACAAGTTCCTGGAGGAAAAGTCCATAGTCTGTTATTGAGAAAGACATGGGGGAAGCCACTGCTTGCCCTGGATTGGTAGCATGGAATGTTGTTACTCTTTGGGATTCTAGAATCTTGTTACTCTCTGGGATTCCGGAATCTTGCTATTCTTTGAGATTCTGCATGGAATGTTGCTACTCTTTGGGATTCTAGAATCTTGTTACTCTCTGGGATTCCGTAATCTTGCTATTCTTTGAGATTCTGTATGGAATATTGCTACACCTTGGCCACTTTGAGAACGGGCTACTGGGCTTGATGGACCATTGGTCTGACCCAGTAAGGCTATTCTTATGTTCTTAATACCATTGTAGTTCTATCCCGTTTGTCTTGTTCGTATTTTTCAACTGCCTCATATCCCCTATTTTTATTATTATGTACATCGCTTAGAAATTTAAATAAGCGTTTTTATCAAATTTTAAATAAACTTGAAATGTAGCAGCGAATATTTAGCTGCTGCCGTTGGTCCCTCAATACCTGGGAGACTGAATGAGCACCAAGTCCTGGTAGCCCAGTTCCTTCCTCGATGGAAGAATAATGAATTCTGTGACTTCCACTGCGAGTGAACAGTGAATCCAGGGTTGGACGGTGCTCAGCACCTCTGGAGACTGGCCATTAGTTCCGCCACATTTCCTGGCATCTAGGCTGAGTGGGAACAGCTGTTGCATCATGCCAGCTCAGGGCTCTAAGGATCATTACACCAGACCGTGCTCTGTTCCCAGCTGCGCTACACACTTCATCACACCTCAAAGGGCTGGGGAGCAGAGGAGAAAGTAGAGCAGAAAAAGAAGATAGAATTTGAGAGTGAACCTTCACCCTGCCTGTAAACTTGATTTCTAAAGCATCTCTCACTGGAGTAGGGTACCAAAATCCAGTTGAGATCTGCAGGAAAGAGACATACAGCCATTGTTGGGGTGGGAGGTCTGGAACAGGAGAGCAGGTGATGGAAATGGGCAGCCACTGTTGGGGCAGGAGGTCTGACAGCAGGAGAGCTTGTAATGGAGACCTGTAGCCACTGCTGGGATGGGAGGTCTGGCATCAGAGTGTCGAAAGATACTTCTGTGTGCAGAAACAGTTCACAAGTTATACAGAAAGGCTCTTCCTCTTTTCTATGCCATGCTTCCATCTGAGAACCAAAGATTCAGTTTTACCCCAGCTTCACAGTTTCATGGAACTAGTCAGAGAAGCCGCACAAGACCTTCTTAAGGAGCCCTAGGTCTTAGTCTAGTCCTAGATTGCAGAACTCAGGTTAGGTTTTGTACTAAGTTACGTACGATGCACTTGGTCATATGGCAGAAGAATGCAATTCTCAAAGGACAAAGACATCGGTCAGTCTAGAAGGGGACAAGGCTGTAACTGACCAGCTTAATTTAGGTGCCCTGATGCCACATGGTGAGAGCCCGTTCTACACTGCCTGGATGTGGTTAAAGAACTACCAGCATAACGAGTCTTATGTTATTCATTTAAGCGAGAGCCCTGACAACATCCCTCCCGGGCTGATTTGTAAGCATTTTCACAAATAAGTGACCTCATGCACGTAGCTTTGGGCCTTAACAGGACATCACTTTCTCAGAAAGAGGTTTCATTCCTCTTCTGTTTATAAAGAACCGAGGATTAATCTGGACAAGTTCTGCAGTTTTTCTTGCCCTCATTGAAGTAAAACCTGAAACAGAGGTAGGTCACCTTGCTGTGGGACTTACGTGAAACTTTCAGGCAGCTACGGACAAAACCTGGATTGAATTCATGTAGATTACGCCAGAAAGTTGCTGGGCTCACTCTTTCTCTACCAGCAGTGACAGGGTTAATTCCCACAGAATTCTGCAATGCCTCTAATGCACCAAAAAGCCAGTCGACAATTATCCCTGATGCTATAAAGTTCCAGGCCCCAAATTTGAATAGTACCAATCCTCACTTACCTTAATTGCTACATTAGACGCCAATTGGACTGTGGCATTATTTGTTCTTACGCACAGATTTCCAGGATGGACCATGTGCGTGTACTGGCACTGATGATCTGGTGCTGTGTTCAGAGGAGTTTACTTTATATTCCGCCTATCCAACAATTCTATGCGGATTGCAAATTATTCAGGAACTCAAGCATTATTCCCTAACTGTCCCGGCGGGCTCCCACTCTATCTAATGGACCTGGGGCGATGGGGATTCAGTGATTTGTCCAGTGCAGGATTTGAACCCACAACCTCAGGGTGCCAAGGCTGTAGCTCTAACCACTGCACCACACACTCCCACTGGGGCTCACAAGAGAATTACGCATGCCCCGGTTGAATATTGCTTGGGACCCACATTAAAAAAATATTGCAGTTTCTGCTCCCCACTTCCTCCCCCCAGGGTCCATAGCCCCCCTCCCAACCCACAGCTTAAAAGTGATGATCCCCCATCCCCATCCCCCTATGGCCTTAGCCCCCTGGTCCTACCTGAGGTCCCTGGTGTTCCAGAGGGGGCAAGAGTGAAGCCCACTCGCTCCTGCCCCTAGCAGTGGTGAATGCAAATGGCGTGCAACTGGCCAGCGTTAGGTGTGAGCGTTTATACCAGCCTTTGACACGGCGTAAGTCCTCATGCCTAAAGTTAAATACATACCAACTTAACACTCTATTCTATACTGGCAATTTTGCATGCAGTTGCATTATAGAAGTGGAGGACCATTTTCAATAAGACATCTAAGTCTGACATTGGACATTCCTCAAAAGACGTTCAAAGTCGGGGGCAGAGAAATGTCCATTTTTGAAACTGCTAGACGTTCACTTTTTTTTTCTTCAAAAATCCTCTATTTGGACGTCTTGGCTGTCAGGACGAGTATCACCGTAACACATCCAAGTCTAAGCATGCTCAAAGCCCGCCCATAACACACCTTGAGTTATGGACATACAGCGGCTCGGACCCCTTGCAAGATGTCCAAAAAGATGGTTTCAAAAGTCCTGGTGATTAGGACACCCAAGTGCCTGTTTATGCCACTCTGGATGTCTTTATTTTTTTTTTAAATGAGTTCTTTAGTGTTTATGGCACATATTTCTTGTGCTAGTTTCTGCCACTGTTTCTTGAATCTACCCCTAAGAGAGCTGCAAAATAACAGAGTTGAGCTTCCACATTTGTAGGTCCAGAGTCGGAGCAGACCCTGCCCGAAAGCCAGAAGAGACACAGAGAGACTTCCAAAGTGAAAAATACCCACCACTAACCAGAGCTAAGCCATACGGGTTTCACTTCATGACTGAAAGGGCAGAATGGAAGTAAGCCTTGAAGACGTATACAGGCAGTTAGAAAAATTAAAAACTGACAAATCGCCGGGCCCGGACAGAATCTACCCAAGGGTTCTAAAAGAACTAAAGGAGGAAATAGCGGAACTACTACAGTAAGTTTGCAATCTATCCCTGAAAACAGGAGTGATCCCGTAGGATTGGAAGATAGCCAATGTTACGCCCATCTTTAAAAAGGGATCAAGAGGTGACCCGGGGAACTACAGACTGGTGAGTCTGACCTCGGTTCTGGGGAAAATGGCGGAAGCGCTGATAAAAGACAGCATCGATGAGCATTTCGAAAGAAATAAACTTCTAAACACAAGCCAACATGGCTTCTGCAAGGGGAGATCGTGCCTAATGAACTTACTGCACTTCTTCGAAGGAATTAACAAACAGATGGACAAAGGGGACCCCATAGACATCGTATATTTAGATTTCCAAAAAGCCTTTGACAAGGTACCCCATGAACGCCTACTTCGGAAACTGAAGAACCATGGGGTGGAAGGAGATGTACATAGATAGATCAGGAATTGGTTGGCGGGTAGGAAGCAGAGGGTAGGAGTAAAGGGCCACTACTCGGACTGGAGGAGGGTCATGAGTGGTGTTCCGCAGGGGTTGGTTCTCGGACCGCTGCTATTCAATATATTTATAAATGATATAGAAACAGGGACGAAGTGCGAAATAATAAAATTTGCAGATGACACCAAACTATTTAGTGGTGCTCGGACTAAAGAGGACTGCCAAGAATTACAAAGGGACCTGAACAAACTAGAGGAGTGGGCAACGAGATGGCAGATGAAGTTCAATGTAGAGAAATGTAAAGTATTGCATGTAGGAAGCAGAAACCCGAGGTACAGCTATACGATGGGAGGTATATTATTGAATGAGAGTACTCAAGAAAGGGACTTAGGGGTAATGGTGGACAAGTCAATGAAGCCGTCGGCACAGTACGCAGCAGCCGCTAAGAGAGCGAATAGAATGCTAGGCATAATCAAGAAGGGTATTACTACCAGAACAAAAGAAGTTATCCTGCCATTGTATTGGGCGATGGTGCGTCCGCATCTGGAGTACTGCGTCCAATATTGGTCGCCGTACCTTAAGAAGGATATGGCGTTACTTGAGAGGGTTCAGAGGAGAGCGACAAAAACCTTTCATACACTGAGAGACTGGAGAAACTGGGACTCTTTTCCCTGGAGAAGAGGAGAATTAAAGGGGATCTGATAGAGACTTACAAGATAGAGAAAGTAGAGAGGGACAGATTCTTCAAACTTTCGAAAACTACAAGAACGAAAGGGCACTCAGAAAAATTAAAAGGGGACAGATTCAGAATCAACGCTAGGAAGTTTTTCTTCACCCAACGGGTGGTGGACACCTGGAATGTGCTCCCAGAGGGCGTGATAGGACAGAGTATGGTATTAGGGTTCAAGAAGAGATTGGACAGTTTTCTGAAGGAAAAGGGGATAGAGGGGCTCAGATAGAGGAGTACTACACAGGACCTGGACCTGTTGGGCTGCCGCGCGAGCGGACTGCTAGGCACGATGGACCTCTGGTCTGACCCAACAGAGGCGCTTCTTATGTTCTTATGCCCTCCCATTAGATGTTTAATTAGATTTAAGAAATTTCAGGATGTGTGGAAACCATTAACAAAATATTGTAAGGATTAAGTAAAATTATTTCCCTTTTAATTATCAGTTCAGGATATAGGGTGGGGGGTATTTTTCTTATTACATATATTATATAATAATGGAAGATATGGACGGGAGGGAAGGGGAAGGGATAAAATTTATATAATGTACCAATGATTGTTTATAAGTGATATATTTATTGTTACTGTGAATGAATATATTTTACACTTAATGTAATTTTGAAAATGAATAAAGAATATTAAAAAAAAAAGATGTTTAATTAGAGAACGCGCTTGAAAAATTTAAAGCCAAATTTAAAACTTTCCTCCTTAAAGATGCCTTTATTCTTTAGTATTAGCTTCCACCTCTTAATTCCTTGATTCATGTGAAGCTTTGAAACATCTAGTACTTCTTTTGAAATGATTCCCCTCCTAATGTTTTTGCCACACCCCATTTTCCATCCTTTTTTATTAATTTTACTTCGATGTATTTTAAACAACCTTTCCCTCCCCTACTTTCCTTCTGTCTCATGTACGTTAATCCGAATTCATCTAGTATTTTTAATATTTGATAAAATATTGCTTTTATTTACCTATTTTAATTGTCCCTTAAAATCTTTTTATATTGTACACTGTCTAGACCAGGGGTGTCAAAGTCCCTCCTTGAGGGCCGCAATCCAGTCGGGTTTTCAGGATTTCCCCAATGAATATGCATGAGATCTATGTGCATGCCCTACTTTCATGGTATGCTAATAGATCTCATGCATATTCATTGGGGAAATCCTGAAAACCCGACTGGATTGCGGCCCTCGAGAAGGGACTTTGAGATCCCTGGTCTAGACATTTGTTTTGATAGACGGTATATCAAAAATAAAGAAACTTGAAACTTGATGCACAAAGCTCTGACACCTCGGTAAAAAATATAGCGGTGGGAGCAATTTTTTTTACTGGTGATGCTTAGCACAATAGCATGCAAATTATATGCATGCTATTTGTGCAGAGAATCTCCGGTAAAGAGGGGGAGGAACTGGGCCCTGGGGCCTCCTCCATTGTACATCCAGAGTTCCAGGAGGTGGGTTGGGAGACATGTTATAGGCTTGTTTTAGGTGGGCTTTGGGCGTCTTGTGGCAATAATCAAACCTTTTCCAAGATGTCCTGGACGGAACTTAGACGTTCAGAGCTAGACCTATTTTAGAAACATCTAAGTGCCACAAAGATACCCCAATTGACCAATGACCACTGGATACATTAAGGTACGAATCCCCACAATCTCCAACTGCTCGCTAACCCTCCCCAACCCCCCAAAAATGTGAATGTTCTAGAACAGCAGCATCATACAAGTGTCTTAAGTAGCCTGGTGGGTGGGCTCGTGAGCCATGGAGAGGCGGAGCCAGGTCCATGAGCCACTCTAACCACTACATTTATGGCGGAAAGTGTGAGAGCATCAAAACCCACCAAAACCCAACTCTACTGCCATATAGGTGCCAGCTGCAGCCACGAGGGCTATTGGGATGGTAGACAGGTGGGTCTAGTAGGTTTGGGGGAGTTTTGGAGGGCTCAGCATAACTTGGAAGGGGTATGTGGTGAGATGTACTTCTGGCACTCTTTCAGTGACGTTCACAGCAGAGCTCTGTGTGGTCAGTCCATCACAAAGCCGGCCCCTCCCATGTTTAAATGGTCTGGATTTGGACATATTTAACGTGGACGTTTGGTCACAGATGGGGTATATAGTTAGACAACCTAAGGGTTATATGTCCTATTAGTCTAGACATCCAAGTAAACGATCCCCCCCCAAAAAAATTTTTTTAGCAGTTCTGCTTTCGAAAAACGACATTTCTGTGCCTCCGACTTTGGATGTTTATCAGGAAACATCCAAATTGGACTTAGACATCCTATTGAAAATGGCCTTCTGATTGTTTATTTTCTTTTAAATACTGTGACTGGCTACAGTTAACTTGTGTATGGACGCAAAGCTGAATTGTGAGGTGCTGGGGGAGTGGGGACAGGGATGTCACAAGGCTCAGGGAACCGCCACAATAATGGGCTCGATTCCAGGTACTGGGGGACTCTAGAAACCTGAGAGGGAAGGGGTTTGTTTCCTGCAGGGCAAAACCAGCTGCCGAACAGACTGACCTCAGGTTATATACCCATGAAAGACAGCGAGACAGCAGACGTACAATAAGGTATAAGATGTAGGAGAGCAAAGCAGTCAGGGGTCGATACTACCAAGATTTACACAGCTAAAATCAACTTTTCAGTGCATAAATCTAACTAATTAAAAACCAGCCACTGCTGACCAGCACTTAAATCTCCAAAGTGCACAAATTAAAAGAGCCTGGGTGGGAAGAAGCATTCTCTGTGTGACTTGTATAGAGATATGGATCTGATATACTGCCTTTCTGTGGTACGACCAAGGCAGGTAATTTCTCTGTTTCTAGTGAGCTCATAATCTAAGTTTTGTGGCAGGGGCAATAGAGCGATAAGTGACTTGGTTAGGAGCACAAGTGGGAATTAAACCCAGATCCCCGGGGCAATAAGCATTAGGGACTTGTGTCCTGCTTGTCTGATACTGGAACTCAGGATACCGAGAGCAATGTGACTCTTTCTTCCACTTATCAATATAAACAGACAGAGTACGGCGCCACACGGTGGATGTGGGAAATCTCAGAAATGTGAGTCTGACATCAGTGGTGGTCAGAGTAATGGAAGGGCAAGGGAGGTATTCGTGGGCTACAGAATCACAGGCCGATTAGAGTAAGATTACCACATGGCTCCGGAAAAAGGAGGAACGATCGAGACGTCTGGGTCTCAAAGGCAGCAAGTGAACAGCAGGAGCAACGGTGCCAAGAACGCAAGAGCCTCAAACTTTTAAATAAACCTCCTGAAGCAGAGTCACACAGCTGGCGTTGCTAAGGGAGATGGCACACAGGACCATGCATTGACAAAGCTGCTAAGTGCCGGAGAAACCAACACAGCACACAAGGAGCTTGCTCTGAAGCCATGGGGTGGATCAAATAAATACAGTGGGCACGGACACTGAATTCCCAGCTTTGTGGAGCCAGTTAACACACAGCTGGTTAGATGCGATATTCGTCACTTAACCTGCCAGGAGTGTAGCTACCATTGAATAAACCCGACAAAATGCCCAGGAACACCCAATGGTAGGTCGCCTGCAGCTGAACCCTCCCTTCGGTTCACCCAGGTCTGACATCCCCTCATGCCTAGGGTTACCATATGGCTTCAGAAACAGGAGGAGGGACTGAGACATCTGGGTTTTGGGGTTTTACTTCCATTGCTTTCAATAGAAGAAAACCCAGATGTCTCAATCCATCCTCCTTTTTCTGGAGCCATATGGTAACCCTATGCCCAGCTGCTTACCAACCTGCTGGATTCTCTAAACACTACAGCAGCAGAGACGGTGCTAAAGCTTGCCACACCGGCAGGCAGGGCCTTTCCACTGCCGCATTGCACCTCTCTGATGCAACTTCCTGTAGGTGGGATGTGGCAGTTCAAAGGCCCCGTCTGCCAGAGAGGCAGCCTTTAGCACCTTTTCTGCTGCTGTAGTGTTTGGAGGACCCGATGGGTGAGTAAGCAGCTGAACTATACCAAAAATAAATGTACTGCATTAAGTATTGTTGGAACCACCATTCAAACAAACAAACATAATATTCCTGTATCGCTCCATGGTGCAACCGCATCTGGAGTATTGCGTTCAATTCTGGTGTCCTTATCTCAAGAAAGATATAGTAGCGCTAGAAAAGGTTCAGAGAGCGACCAAGATGGTAAAGGGGATGGAATTCCTCTCGTATGAGGAAAGACTAAAATGGTTAAGGATCTTCAGCTTGGAAAAGAGACGGCCGAGGAGAGATAGGATTGAAGTCTACAAAATCCCGAGTGGAATAGAATGGGTACAAGTGGATCGATTTTTCACTCTGTCAAAAATGACAAAGACTAGGGGACACTCGATGAAGTTACAGGGAAATACTTTTAAAACCAATAGGAGGACATTTTTTTCACTCAGAGAATAGTTAAGCTCTGGAATGCGTTGCCAGAGGTTGTGGTAAGAGCGGATAGCATAGCTGGTTTTAAGAAAGGTTTGGACAAGTTCCTGGAGGAAAAGTCCATAGTCTGTTATTGAGAAAGACATGGGGGAAGCCACTGTTTGCTCTGAATTGGTGGCATGGAATGTTGCTACTCTTTGGGTTTTGGCCAGGTACTAGTGACCTGGATTGGCCACCGTGAGAACGGGCTACTGGGCTTGAAGGGCCATTGGTCTGACCCAGTAAGGCAGGGGTCCCCAAAGTCCCTCCTTGAGGGCCGAATCCAGTTGTGTTTTCAGGATTTCCCCAATGAATAAGCATTGAAAGCAATGCATGCACATAGATCTCATGCATATTCATTGGGGAAATCCTGAAAACCCGACTGGATTCGGCCCTCAAGGAGGGACTTTGGGGACCCCTGCAGTAAGGCTATCCTTATGTTCTTATAACTGAGACTGATAAATGATAAAGACAAAGTGGAGAAAAACAGACCTCAATACATTGACTCTTAGACTCACAAGGCGTTCTTTGGAGCTCATATCATAGGTCTGTAAAAAAACCTCCACATAACAAAAATAGTAAATCATTCACACTTCTTATCTTTGTCTTTAGTATGCTCTAATTTTTCTATTTCATTTGGGGTTCAGAGCAATAAACTTGACAAATCAGTTCATATAAGTTATGTCCCTTTTGCACCTTTGTGCTAAGACATTCAACTGTCCGAGAATCTATCATTAATCGAAACAGAAAGAATGGAAAGGTCGTCAATACAAATCTTGCGTCTCCAGTTTTACATGCACAAACAGCCCCAATAATGGGTGCAGAGCAGAATTAGGATGCTTTTCTTTACTACTCACAATACAAACAAAAATATTCAAATTTTTCTGTCTTATTTAGCTAGTTGTCCCAGAAGTGCACTAATTCTACCAGAAAGCTAAACCTCGGAACACTGAAACACAAGAGGAAATCCTTATGTCTTTTCTGAAGTATATTTTATTAAACAAACATTATAGATTTATTCACATTTAGCAGTTTTTCCTCAGAGGTTTGTTCCCCTGGGCTCAGTCTTCTTAGTTTCTGACTGTTGCTCTAGTAGATGAGGATGAGAAACTGAAAGGCAGGAAAATAGTCCAACAGAATAGGATGGTTTCAGGACTGGATTACTGAAGCATCCTTGCATGTGCTTGGACAGCTGAAGAGGTGAAAAGATAGCCCCTTGTTAAGGGATAGGTAGAGCCACATGTGCTGCAGATGGAGAAGGACAGTGACTGACTCTCTAGACCAGGGGTGTCAAAGTCCCTCCTTGAGGGCCACAATCCAGTCGGGTTTTCAGGATTTCCCTAATGAATATGCATGAGATCTATTAGCATACAATGAAAGCAGTGCATGCAAATAGATCTCATGCATATTCATTGGGGAAATCCTGAAAACCCAACTGGATTGCGGCCCTCGAGGAGGGACTTTGACATCCCTGCTCTAGACAAAGAGTTCCCATAAGGCCAATGGAAGGGTAGGATCAGAGGCCAATAGGAGCAGAACTTAGCACCAGGTAACCCAGGAAGTGAGACAAAGGATTCAGGTTTAGATGTGAGTAAAAAGGGAGGTGGTCTTAGGGGAAAACCACTGGCAAAGAAGCTTATATACAGTAGGTAAGCAGGAGTGACTGCAGCATTTGTAAGACTACGTTGCCCACAATGCCTAGCTCACATTTCCTGGCAAGAAGTAGCTGCAGCAATAAAGTTCTGTGAAATTACTGAATTACATAAAGGAAGTCTTGGAGCCCTGTGACGAACCAGGGTAAAGCTGATGTCATCTTAGTAATGTGAACTCCTTCCATTTCCAAGCACCTTGTGATATGAATCCAGTAGAAATTCCCAGAGTCAAAAGAAGCCAGAAGAAGCCAGATTGCTTTCAAATCCTACACAGTATCTGTTCTATGGTAGTCATAAAGTCCTAATGCAAGGCTCCTATAATTAATTTTTAACTGTCAGAGCTTTTTTTTTTTCTGCCCAACCTGCTGATGCTACACCTGAGGCCTTCAGCTGGAAACTGGGGCAACAAGGTATCGGGGAGATGAGATTGTCTTTAGTGATACCTAGAAGGAAATGTGCATCTCCCTGACAGACCTCCCACAGCCTCGGGATCTATGTTCCCTCTAAGCAATCGCTCATACATTCTAGGAGCGTCACTCACACAAATATTTGCAAATCTGAAAAATAGTCGGTTTTTACAACTTGTTCCTCACTTGAGAAAAACTTTGCACGCACTTGACCAACCCGTAGAGGGAGCATTGCATAGTCCCCACTCTTCCTGTTCCACAGCATCAGCCATCTCAGACCTCCTTCAGGCTTTTCTATTTTTCTCTCCTTCCTCTCACTTTCATAGTCTGTCTTTTCTTCCTTCTCATGGCTCTGTCTCTTCCAGCCCCTGAGTTCTGACCCACTCGTCCAGAGGCTCGATCTGGGAACAGGTGTTGGCTGTAATCTCCATCATACCTAATCCTAAGCTGAGGGTCAAGGCATTTCGTGCAGTGTACAGGCAGGACCAAGGGGGCTTGGATGGTGGTAGCACTTAGTTTTTCTCTTACCTCAAGGATACCCATCAACAGCTCTAGGGATTACAGATAATCTACCACCCACAGCACCAATGTTCAAGACTTAGCCAAGCGTAGACCTGAATGAAGTGGGACAGTCCCTACTATTGTCAGAGACTGAGGCACAGAGTGTGGGACTGACACAACCTGCTCATATCTCTTCTGACCACAAGCCGAGCTCAGTGCTGGTGGGAACTGCTCAGAAGAAGCTCGTACTGTTGGAGAAGGACACTACTTAGAGGAAGTTCACCCTGCTAGAGAGGCTGGATTACTGCAATTCAGTATATTTGGGTCTTTCAAAGGTCAGTTTGCAGTGACTTCAATTAATACAGAACACTGCAGCTAAACTTATCTTCGGTAAGAGTAAATTTGATCACATAACCCCTCTGCTCAAGGAATTCCATTGGCTTCCAGTGTATCTCAGAATTTAATTGAAGTGCATTTGTATTGCATTTAAGATCCTATTTGGCGTTTTCGCCACCTTGATTCCTGTAGACTGGAATGTTCATAGATCTCATCTTAACAAAGAAAAATGGGGAGACCCAATGATCCACAGTGAAAACAATCCACCGATGAAAACAAAACCAAAAACTGTGGGTACAGATGTTCTGGAGATAATTTATTAAACACTGACATATAAAACCATGAAAATTCAATTAAAAAAGTACAATGATAAAAAATACAGTGATAAAAATCCAACCGGACCCTACACGGCCCGTGTTTCGGCGAACACGCCTTCCTCAGGGATTCAATGGTTTGCAAACTCACATATAAAGAATTGGACTGAAAACAGTCTATTGTCTTTAAAGATGTGAGCAAAGAACACCGCAGACAAGCTGAAGTAGCCAAAAAATGCATAGATCTCATCTTGCCAGAAGTTCTCAAGAATTAAAACTTACATTTCCCTCTCTCAGTGGTAAAAACAGAACCTTTAAGAGATTTAGTTATTCTTTTGCTTTTAAATTAACCGAATTCTGGAATGCTCTACCGCTTACATTAAGAAGTTTAGGTTCTTTTGCTTTATTCCGGAAAGTTCTGAAAACTTTTTTGTTTGCTAAACATTTTGGAAATTAATTATCGCAGTCTACTTTTTCTTGTCAAATTTATGTCTTATGTTTTACGTTATTGTAAACCGAGTCAAGCTTCTCTTGGGTTTTGACTTGGTCTATAAAACTAAGTTTTAGTTTGGTTTAGATGACGAGCTGAGGGGAGATCGCTATGAGGATGCTCACTGCCAGTTCTGGAACATTCCATCTCCGCTGACCCTCTGAGGAAACAGGTCTCTGTTCTCAGGGTGCATAATACTGAGGCAATGAATGATGCTTATAGAGGAGCCGCTTTAGCAAAGACTGCTCCACTTTGGATGCAAAAATGTCTTTAAACGTGAAGTGTGCAGCGGAGGGAATGGGTTAAATGTAATTTGTGAGGAGAGGAGAAGGGAGACAGGAGGGAAGCAGAGCAGATAAAAGCCCTGAGCCTGAATTCTCAGCCTAATCCTCAGAGTACAGTTCTTCCTTATCTCGGCTTCCTTCTGTTGCTCTCCATCTCATTACCTCCTCCCAACCCGCCCAGGGAGCAAGACTGGGAGAGGGGAGTGTGTGCTGGTTCCTTCTTAAGAGGAGACACACATTGCCTTTTACATGTAAGCTGCATATGTGTGTGTGTGTGCACACATGCAATACAGACCCAATCTCTATCACCCCCCCCCCAAGAGAGAAAATTAGCAGTATGAAAAACACCCTCCCCACATGGCTTTTTGTGCACTTTAGAGAGAGGGAGTGGAAAAGTCTGTAGAATGTGTGCATGTTACAGGGAAGCCAGGCCCCAGGTTGTGTCAAAGTCAGCTTGGGAACATGTGTACAATGCGTGCACTTTAGAGAGACACCAATCCCCAGGGATATTCAATGCCAGGAGCAAATTTCCAGGTTTAAGAACATAAGAAGTTGCCTCCACTGAGGCAGACCAGAGGTCCGCTCCCACGGCGGCCCATCAGGCCTATTGCCTGAGCAGTGGTCCCTGACTATTTCTATAACCTACCTCTTCTCCTATCCCTATAGCCCACCTCTACACCTATCTATACCCCTCAATCCCTTTGTCCTCTAGGAACCTATCCAAACCTTCTTTGAAGCCCTGTAATGTGCTCCTGCCTACCACAGCCTCCGGAAGCGCATTCCATGTATCCACCACCCTCTGGGTGAAAAAGAACTTCCTAGCGTTTGTTCTAAACTTCTCCCCTTTCAATTTCTCCGAGTGCCCCCTTGTACTTGTGGTTCCCCATAATCTGAAAAATCTGTCCCTGTCTACCTTTTCTATACCCTTCAGGATCTTGAAGGTTTCTATCATGTCTCCTCTAAGTCTCCGCTTCTCCAGGGAGAACAGCCCCAACTTTTTTAGGTTTGTTGAGCTAGTCCTTGGAAACCCCCAAATATCTGGTTTTGCTTTGGACACTAACTGATCATTTTTCAGTGGCCAGATGAAGAAGATGAAGCATGCATTTTTCCCTTACACTTCCCCTTTCGGCATCGCTTAGACCCCCCTAACCCCTCCCGCAGCAGATCGTGCCCCATTAACCAGTCCAGCAGCACTGATAGGTCCTGCCACTCCAGCAATCACCGTGCCATGGAGCGGTGAAAAGATTTGTCCCCATGCTGGCAGTGAACAGATTTTTTAGTTTTATTGCAGTCACCCACGGGAACGGGTCACCGTGTCATTCTCTATCGCTTGGTCACTTGTCTGCCTGGTGTAAAGATGGTAGACTTCACGTGTCACCTAGATAAGATTTTAGACAGTGCTGGGGAAGAGCTTGCTCTGCTGTCTTGGTACATGTGGGTACTAATGACACAGGAAAATGTGGAAGGGAAGTTCTGGAAGCCAAAGTTAGGCTCTTAGGTACGAAGCTAAAATCCAGAACCTCTAGGGTAGCATTTTGAGACATGCCATCCCCCTTCCACACGCTGGACCCACGAGACAGGCAGAGCTCAGGAGTTTCATGGCATGGACGAGGTGGAGGATTTGTTAGGAAACTAGGCAGTATTTTGGGAATGGGGAAGCCTATTTTGCAGAGATGGGCTCCACCTTAATCAGGGTGGAACCAGACTGCTGGCATAAACATTAAAAAAAAATGATAGAGCAACTTTTAAACTAGAAATTGAGGGGCCAACTGTCACTCAAAAGAGCATGGTTCGGAATAAGGTATTTTTGAAAGACATCATCAAAACGAGGAAGACAGGGCATTCTGTTAGCAAGGGTGCAACAGAGACCACAGTAGACTAGGCGCCTTAAATACAGAGCAGACAGATCATTTGCAATCTTTCAAATCAACTGCTGAGCAAGTTGTAAATAGATATGAGAAACACTGGTTGAAAAGTCTGTATGCAAATGCCAGAAGCCTAAGAAACAAGATAGGAGAGTTAGAATATATTGCCCTGAATGAAAAGATAGATATAATCTCTGAATCCTGAATCTCTGAAACCTGGTGGAAGGAAGATAACCAATGGGACACTATCATACCATGGTACAAATTACATTGCAGTGATCAAATTGGTGGAGGTATAACAAGGGCTTTGAATCAAATAGACTAAAAATTCTACAAGAAGCAAAACCCACCTTGGAATCCCTATGGGTAGAAATTCCACTTGTAAAGGGGAAAAGAATAGTGATAGGAGTGTACTGACCAGGATGAACAGACAATGCTGAAATTAGGAAGGCTGACTGTGGAAGAGTAATGCTTCCATTCCACCTCCATACAGCAGGGTCTGTTAGCCCAAGGCTGAGTGGACTACATGTCCCAGACCACACTGGGCTTTGCAGCTCAGGCTGAGCCACCTTAACAAGGTAACCCTGCTGAGTCAGGGGGCGGGACTCAGCAGGGAGGGGTTTATCTGCCATAGAAGAGAATCATTTGAGGAGGTCCCCTTGAGAGAGAAGAATCTCTGAGGGAAGAAGGAGTCCTAGGGAGTGAGAAACTTCCCCTTTCCTAGCTGTAGGCTGAGGGAGCCTTAGAAAGATTTGGGACGTGTGCAAGAACATTCAGGGGTAACTAACTGGTCTCTACTGAAACAGGGTAAGCCAAGCCCATAAGGAGAATAATTGTGGAAGTGACTTAGGGCAATGGGAACTAAGCATCTGTTTGTGCCTTTCCTGAGTCTGTGAAGAAACTGACCCTGGTATCTAGAAAAATAACACCTTTCTTGTTGTACCTTTGTATGTGTGGGCAGGGCCCCGGGTGAGTCTGGACTGGACTCTGCCACACCGACAAATTGGGTAACAATAATAATGGATGACTTCAACTACCACATACAATATAAGGAGAGAACATGATTCATCAACAATCCAATAGGTAGATGCCCTGATGATTAATTCTCTGAAAGTTCCCTCACCAGCTCAGTCCAATCTCCCTTAAAAGCAACCAAATAATAATAATATAGTGGAGAAAACCCCTCAGTTATGCTTCATGGGTTAAAAAAACTCCACTTCATTACACAGTCCCAAGTCTACAATCTTCTGTTTTGACTTGTAAATAGAAAGAAAAGGAGAAATACACTTTGCATATAGCATTGTAAAAATATTTTCTCTATGGATGCAGTGAGCAAAAGAAAGGTCTTGGCTGCACTCCACAAGGGGCTCCTCCTTGCCAGCCATACAATTAAATTGTCATTATGCAGTGCTAGAATCCAGTTGTCCACTCTCAACCCAACAGGGAGCTGCATCAGGGGCTCACATTCATTGCTCTTCATATCCACTACCCTCCACAAAATGGCCCTGGCAACCACAGGCATATCAAATTCAAGCCCCACCTCCTCCCCAAATCAACTAATCAGTACATGGCCAATATTACCTCAATAGAAAGCCACCCACTCAATAAGTGCATTCAAGCTCCGAGGGCATCTGTATATCCAACGTTGTTCCCTCTGCCGCAAAATACAGCGCCTGTCTCCACTCCTTATTGACTGAGTACATTGTTCTAAGATAACTCGTTGCAATGAGACACCAGAGACTCTTCCATTCTACGTGTATTAACATAAGAATGTCTTAAAAGGGCATTGAATTAAATAAATCACCCTTCTGATCGACATGTAGTATAACTCTTTAATTAACAAAACCTTTCTAGGGTGAACATATTTTTGCTGGGCTGCAGTCTTATATTCTTGTGTATAAGGTATGTCTTGTTTGCCAATCTGGAAGAGAATCGATAGAGCACAATTAAATAAAAGATAAAATATAGTTCCTAGAGAAGAGTGTGACACAGTGGTTAGAGCTAAAGCCTCAGCCCCCTGGGGTTGTTGGTTCAAAGCCCGCACCCTGGTCAAGTCATTCAATCCTCCACTGCCACAGGTACATTAGATCAGTGGTTCCCTGGAGGACCACCTGGCCAATCAGGTTTTAAGGATAGCCCTAATGAATATGCATGGAGCAGATTTGCATGCCTGACACCTCCATTATATGCAGGTCTCTCTCATGCATATTCATTAGGGCTATCCTGAAACCCCGACTGGCCTGGTGGTCCTCCAGGAGAGGGTTGGGAACCACTGCATTAGATAGATTGTGAGCGCACCTGGACAGATAGGGAAAATACTTGACTACCTGATTTGTAGCCTGTTCTGAGCTCCTTTGGGATAGGGATGCCAGATTTTCCAATTGGAAATCTGGACCCCCTAGACCTGTCCCCAGACCTGCCCCGTTCCGTCCATCCCTACCCTGTAACGCCCTAGTTGCTTTATCCCCGCCCCCCGTGGGCAGGGAGGAAGTCTACGCATGCGCAGATTTCTTCCCTGCCTGACACGATGTGAGGAGGCTTTTCAAAACCTCCGGACAAAGTGCCGGCTTTTGAAAAGCCGTCCTGACCCCCAGACATGTCCGAGGAAATCCAGACTTCTGGTAACCCTACTTTGGGAGGATGGACTAAAGAAATAAATATTGACCCCCTTCCCCATCAAAAAGAAAGGGGAGAAGACCACCCCCAACCCTAAATAAAAATGCATCATCTGTACCAATCCTCCAGGGAGAGGGGCTTGGCCACTATCTGGTTAATTCTCTCGTCTATTTATTTTATAGAGATCTGGAAAGTCCACAAAGAGGCAAATGGAATTGGGAATGAACGTCCTAAAGCTCCATCTGCTATAATTAGGCTGCATACGTTGGGTAACATCACAAGGGTCTGTTCTCACTTTATACCCACAGTAAAGATTAATACAGCACATTTTATAATCACAAAACATCTGTGCCCAGAGTAAGCCAGCTGTTTATTGAGAGAAGCCAGGATCCCGTGGCTGAGAAGCTGACTGAGCCTTTCTCTCTAATGCTGAGGCGGCTTGCCTATCATTACTGCTGATGTGGGGGAAATGTGAAAGTCTTTGCCTGGTTATGGGACTCTGGGTTCTAATCCCGGCACTGTCAGCTCAGCCTTTCCTTTTGCTGCAGAGAATACTGTTAGCAGCAGGCCGAAGTGTCTGATAGCAGTTCTTTCTATCTGAGTTGATCAGATTTCACATCAGCGAAACAGAAATATAAAGACAAATTAGGGGACAGAGAACCTCGAGGGACCCCCTTGTGCAGGCAAGGAAAGGCTCCGATTCCTGCTCAGCCCTTCTCTTGGTTTAGCTGCTGCCTCTTCTCCCTCCATTTCAGAGGGTCTTGTATTGGCCTCACTACAGAGGGGAGCATCTCTTCCTTTTCCCCCTTCCTGTCTCTTTCTTTTCACCTTTGCAGAGGACACCAGCCATTTATAACCCAAAAAAGTCAAATCAAAGCCGTGTACAATAAAAAAACAAAACAAAAAAACAAAACAAAAAAAATCAGTGGGTAATATTTAAAATAAAAACATAACCTTCCCTTTTTTATTTTAGGCAATGTATCCTCCCCATTTGCCCATCTGTATCATGTTGTGTCTGTATGGTAATTCAAGTTTCAAGTTTATTAAAATTTTGATTTGAATGCAATATCATTCAATGCGTTTAACAATAGTAATTTTGGGGGGGACAAATAACAACCATTTAAACAATAAAAATATACAATTTTATCTATAGTTATTTAAAGATACATAAGGAATAGAAGGATAAATTACATTTGTTTAAAATAAAATAACCAAAAGAAAAAACATTTAGGGAAAAACAACATCAGGAGGGATATTAAAAGGTTTTACAGAAACTTGGTCTAAAAGTAACTGGTTGGTTTTTTTTTTATGAAAGACTTGATCTAAAATGATAATAGAAAATCGAAGAGTTTATCTTATCTAGGTTGTGAATTTCTTCCCTTTATTTTATTTTAAAAAAATCTTTTTAAAACTTTATATTAATTGGACATCGCTTTGACTATAAAAATGGTATATCAAGATTTAAATAAACTTGAAACTTGAACAAATTAACCAAACTAGACGCGAAAAGACAAAAGGGCAGGGAAGGTTTACAACAGGGCTGCCCAAGTCCAGTCCTCGAGATCTACTGGCAGGCCAGGTTTTCAGAATATCCAATTGAGAGAGATTGGCCTGCACTGCCTTCTTGGTATGCAAATCTCTCTCTCATGCATATTCATTGTGGATATCCTGAAAACCTGGGCTGCCAGTAGATCTCGAGGACCGGACTTGGGCAGCCCTGGTTTACAATATCTTAAGGGAAAAACCCCACAAGCAGGATAGGAACAAGAGGGTCGGATTCAGAAAGAATAAAGGAAAGTAAAGATAAATGTGAGATAGTGACTACCTGATCGAAGATTCAGTGCCCGACAACAGACGAAGATTCAGTGCCCGACAACATGATGCATGACCTACTCCTACTGGAGCGATGGTCTAGGACATGGCAACTCAACTTCAATGCCAAAAAATGCAAAGTTATGCACCTGGGCAGCCAGAATCCATGCAAGTCTTATACCCTTAATGGCGAGATCCTAGCAAAAACGGTAGCAGAACGAGACTTGGGGGTAATCGTCAGTGAGGACATGAAGTCTGCCAATCAAGTGGAGCAGGCTTCGTCCAAGGCAAGATAAATCATGGGCTGCATACGAAGGGGTTTCGTCAGTCGTAAGGCGGAAGTCATTATGCCATTGTATAGATCCATGGTGAGGCCCCACCTGGAATACTGTGTGCAATTCTGGAGGCCGCATTATCGCAAGGATGTGCTGAGACTGGAGTCGGTGCAAAGAATGGCCACCCGGATGGTCTCGGGACTCAAGGATCTACCATACGAAAAACGGCTTGACAAATTACAGCTATACTCGCTCGAGGAGCGCAGAGAGAGGGGGGACATGATCGAGACGTTCAAGTATCTTACGGGCCGCATCGAGGCGGAGGAAGATATCTTCTTTTTCAAGGGTCCCACGACAACAAGAGGGCATCCGTTGAAAATCAGGGGCGGGAAACTACGAGGTGACACCAGGAAATTCTTTTTCACTGAAAGAGTGGTTGATCGCTGGAATAGTCTTCCACTACAGGTGATTGAGGCCAGCAGCGTGCCTGATTTTAAGGCCAAATGGGATCGGCACATGGGATCTATTCACAGGGCAAAGGTAGGGGAGGGACATTAAGGTGGGCAGACTAGATGGGCCTTGGGCCCTTATCTGCCGTCTATTTCTATGTTTCTATGTTTCTATGATCACAAGTAATATGAAAAAGTTACAAGGAAATTAACTACCTGGTCGGAATTATGAGATAAAGACTCCCTGGTCTCAAGTCATGGCAAAAGTTGCGAAGTTCAAATGTCATTTTGAAATCATAAGCCTTCAAGTGAGACTTAAATGACTTCAGGAATTTTTCTGTTCGCAGATATAACAGGAGGGAGTTCCAGAGAGATGGAGCCTATTTGCTTTTCTGGCTGCCGCCACACATTGTGCCGAAGGTTTCATCGTATTGTCTACAATGACACCCGGATTCTTTTCTTGGGTGCTAACCCCCAAGGTGGAGTCTAGTATCCGGTAACTGTGATTCAGGTTACTCTTTCCAATGTGCTTCACTTTGCTCTTGTCCACATTAAATTTCATCTTCCAATTTCCTAAGGTCTGCCTGCAATTTTTCACAATCCGCATACGTTTTAACAACTTTGAACAGTTTAGTGGCATCTGCAAATTTAATCATCTTGGTCGTCATGTTTTTCATATAGATGAGGGGGGTGTCAAATAATGATGGGCCCCGGGTGTCACATATGCTACTGACTCTGACCAATATACAATGATTGATGAGAATAAAGGACAAAGGTTCTCTTTCCCCCTTGAGGGAACAGGATTTAAAGGTCAGGTTGTAGGACGTGTTGAATTGACAAGTTTTGAAAGAGCAAGTGATGTAACTGGGATAAAAGCTGACCAAGTGTTTGAACAGGTCACTGCTGCATCCGTAGGGCTCAAAGATGGAGTGACATCCAAGGAAGACAGAGGGGGTACAGGGTTGCAATTCTAGTCACAAAGCCCATATTCTATAAACGGCGTCTTATGCTAGGTACTGGTTTGCATCCTGCTAGCATCTAACTTAAGTGGAAAATGCCGTTTAAAAAGGAGCAATAGTGGTTAAAAAAATAAAACGTAGGTGCTTTAAAAAAAAAGCATCTCAGCTACCTTAATGCCACTGTAGTTGTGGCTAATGGCAGATGTGGCCTAAAGTGCCTCCGTAGCCATGAGCCATGTGAAAGGCAGACGCCAGAATTGTAGGCCTTGAAAATCCTGTTCTACCTTTCTGGTGCCAACTTTTCACAGAGCGGCACAATTGCGTGATTTACACATGATCAGCGGCCATCTTTTTAGCCGCAACTGCCAGTAGCACTGTTTATAAAATCTGGGCCAAAATGCTGAGCAAGTGTATCAGGATCATGAGACGAGGAAGATTGTAAGATCTGAGAAACTGCAGAAAGCTTTTATTGGACAGTTTGCTGCGTTGTCAATGAGCCTAGAAAAATATGTTTTGTTTAAGCCGGCACTAACTATGATTGCCAATGCCTGTGCCACTCTCTACAATTCTCTAGTATAGTTGTGGTGTTAAACTTTCTCCTCAATCTCTCAGCTCTCCTCACCCGTTTGAAAAGGGATAAACCCTTCTGAGAGCTTGGGTGAGAAGATCTCTTCTATAGGTTAGGTATTTCATCAGAACAACTGACAGAAGTAACGTAATTTACTACTGATTGCAAAAGCATATTCCCGATGTATGCTAGTTGGGGAGGGGGTAGGGGGTAGGTGTAAGAAACAATGAAAAATTATAGAGTAGGAAAAGGGTCTAAGATGGGGACAGGAAGACAACTGACTGGTAGATCATGGGGATGAGAGAAGAGGGCTGATGTTGAGATTTAAGGTTGAGTTGAAAGAAGGGGCGGATTTAAGGGGGCTGGTATAATGGAGCTGAAGGCTAACGCTGGGGTTCTGAAAACTGATTTAGTGAAGAGGCTGGTGGCTGACACAGGGGCTGAGGATTCAGTTGATCAAAAGAGTTTCTAGGAGAAGAGGGAGATTCGGGGGGAATGAGAAAGAAGAACAGAACAGACGATATAGTAGGGACGAAGCAAGGGATATGTGGTGGAAGGTGGAGATGGAGGAGCAGAGGGAAGGAAGCTGGGGTAAGTAGAAAAGGTGAGGTAAATATTGGAGGAGGGGGCAGGTGGTCAGATGGTGGAAAAGGGGTATGGCGGAAGGGATGCTAGGGATGGGGAAGAGATTGGGAAAGGGTGAAGAAGGATCTGAATGAAGAAAACAAGAAGTAACATAAACAAGGTAGATATAAATCATTGATAAAGAAGGCTAGAAGAGAAATTTGCCAGAGAGGCAAAAACTCATAGTACGAACTTTTTCAAGTATATCAGAAGCAGAAAAGCCTGTGAGGGAATCTATCAAACCACTGCATTATCAAGGAATAAAAGGGATGCTCAGGGAGGACAAGGCCATGGCGGAAAGACTGAATTCATTCTTTGCAGAGATCTGCCTGTATGAGAAATGGTTTTGAAGGATGACGATGTGAAGGAACTGAAAGAAATCGCAGTGAACCTGAAATATGCAATGAGCCAAATTAAAAAGTAGTAAATCACCTGGACCAGATGGTTATACAACCCAGCGTACTGAAAAAGGTCAAACATGAAATTGTTGATCTGCTTGTCCTGGGATTGCATGTATGGAATGTTGCTCGTATTTGGGTCTCTGCCAGGTATTTATGATCTGGATTGGCAGCTGTGGAAACTGGGCTAGATGGTCTGACCCAGTAGGGCTAGTCTTAAGTTCTTCTGTTAATGGGGTTGATGAAGGGATAAGAGGCATAAGTAGGGTATGAGTAGAGAGAGTACCTTAAAGACTGGAATGAGAAAGACAGATGGAAATGGGAGGTTTAGAGAAGTAGACATATGAAGTGGAGGGACACAGCGCTAGACAGGGAAGGAGGGATTCCCATTTTTAGATCCAGATCCTCAGCTATTACACTGTTTAGTAGTCACCAGAATCCTCCCTACCCCAAGTGATTCAGCCTCTTAAAAATTAAACAAAACCAAAAACTGGCTGTCAGCTTAAAGCAAGGATTTTCTTTTGGGTAAATGTTGTGGTTCTGTTTATGTCTCCCTGTCTGTTTCCTTCCAGGAGCAGCAGCGGAACCAATGAAGAAACGAGAACATGGATGTTGAAACATGTTGCTTATGTTCTCCAATTAAATGATGCAATGCCATGTACAGACCTGGGGATTAGCCCCCCCCCCCCCCCCCCAGGCTCTAATTATTGAGGAGTGAAGGTTTAAATTTGTTTAACATTGCAGTTGTGATATAAAGTATATTGTCTAATTATTTTATTTAACAGAAGCTTAAATTTATTTCCTATACTAGCTTGAGCATGCAGATAGAAACATAGAAAGATGACGGCAGAAAAGGGCTACAGCCCATCAAGTCTGCCCACTCTACTGACCCACCCCCTTAAGTCTATATCCTAGTGACACTATTCCTTATCTTCACCCTCGTAGGGATCCCACGTAGGTATCCCATTTATTCTTAAAGTCTGGGATGCTGCTGGCCTCAATCACCTGCACTGGAAGCTTGTTCCAATGATCTATCACTCTTTCCGTGAAGAAGTACTTCCTGGTGTCACCATGAAATTTCCCTCCCCTGAGTTTGAGCGGATGCCCTCTTGTGGCTGAGGGTCCTTTGAGAAAGAAAATATCATCTTCCACCTCGACACGTCCCGTGATGTACTTAAATGTCTCAATCATGTCTCCCCTCTCCCTACGTTCTTCAAGAGTGTAGAGCTGCAATTTGTTTAGTCTTTCTTCGTATGAGAGACCCCTGAGCCCCGAGACCACCCTGGTGGCCATTCGCTGAACCAATTCAATTCTGAGCACATCTTTACGGTAATGTGGCCTCCAGAATTGCACACAGTATTCCAGATGAGGTCTCACCATGGCTCTGTACAGCGGCATTATGACTTCAGGCTTCCGGCTGATGAAACTTCTCTTGATACAACCCATTATCTGCCTTACCTTAGATGAAGCCTTCTCCACTTGAATGGCAGTTTTCATGTCTGCACTGATGAATACTCCTAAATCTCGTTCTGCTGTAGTCCTAGTTAAAGTTTCTCCATTCAAGGTGTAAGCTCTGCATGGATTTCCTCTTCTGAGGTGCATGACCTTACATTTCTTGGCATTGAAGCCTAGCTTCCAGGTCGAGGACCAACTTTCTAATGTAAGCAGGTCCTGCGCCATAGTATCCTGTAGATATGCAATCACCTGTTAAGATCTTAATGAGGGAGGCATCCTGCATTCTGGGAGAGTTTCCATATTACCGCTGCGTCCTGCTGTTCCGCTTTGCACTGAGATTATTTGATGTAGTGGGTTGCCATTATGTTTTGAAAGAGGACCACTGACAAGATTCCCCAACTAGGAGAAGTGAGCAGTTGAACAGGGTTAGATGCTCCTCATTAGAAACGATAGCCAACATCAGTGGGGACTTTTCTGAGAGGGTCTAACTTTCTGTGATCCCTGCAGCATAGATCATGGTGGGAGCGCTTTTCCCTCTGTGGATTGGATTGGATTTATTATTCTTAATTAACCGCTGTCGATATAAGTATTCAGCAGTGTACATTTAAAACAGAAAAATACAAAATACATCTTCATTCAGCATGATACAAATTACATCAGCATTTTGCTTTAGTGCCAGCTTATGACATAACAGTAGAAATCCATTCAATGTCCCCCCCTTTCATTATGATACACTAATCAGACACTACAGTTCTGTTGCTGTAACAATGCTGATTTTAGCAATTTCCTAAAGGAAAAACTTGTCAAACTGGGAATTCCACAACGAAGGACCACCTATGAAAAAGCTCAACTTCTAGTTAAGGCTAATTTAAGATGAGCCAGACCAGGCAACGAAAACGGCTTCTTTTGAGAGGAGGGCGACAATCTCTGAGGGCAGAATCTCATTAACTTGTTGGCTAAGTAGAGTACCAAGTTTCCAAGCTTATTAGATATTGGATATACTGTCTGTCAGGTACTAGCTAAATGGTTTACAATAATTAAAATATAAAAATGTACAGTATAAAATGAAATAAAACAATGACACGTAATAGTATAAAGAGGGGATTCGAGGGAAGGTCACAAGGGAATAAAAAATACGACGGGATAAAAAATTAAAGTAAAAGGAGGTGAGTGGAGAATGGAAAAAACAAGAGGAAGGGGTTGCTTCTAAGGAAGCGTTTTGTTGTCGTACAGAAAAGGAAGGGGGGTCTCGGGTATTAAATGTGTCTTTAAAGAGAAACGTTTTGATTTTGGATTGGAATTTTCTCACAGAGGGTTGATTTGAAGGGGAAGGGTATTCCAAAGTGTAGCAGCGCTGAATGAAAAAAAAAAAATATCACCTTTCAGATAGAGTCGTAAAATATTTTGCGAGTGGATGAAATCACGATCAGATTCGAATTGTTGGAGCACAGCATTCTGATGGAAAAGTCAGGGATCAGATGTTAGCGTGTTTCATTTTGAAGGTGATGCAGTGCAAGACATGTAGCCAAAGGCGTCGGAGTGACATGGTCAAATTTTTGTTCTTTATAGATGAGTTTAACTGCTGTGTTTTGCTAAATTTGTAATTGTCGGATTTCTTTCTGCATAATGCTTGGAGTACACTGGAGATTTTACATGGCAAGCTTTAAACATTATGCACAGCAACTTAAACTTAATTCGCTGGTCCACAGTGAAGTGTATAGTGAGAGGAAGTCCTCCACCTACTCTCTTGCCAGTAGGGGATGCTGTTTCACTAGCACAACTCAATAATGAGAGACAAGCAAGTTCTGCAGGACTCCAGGGAATCTGCTTCTTCCTAGTGACTGAATGCCCAATGTTGAAACATTGCCCCCTACTGGCAGCAATGCAGTTGGAAGACTCCCACTCAGCCTTGGTGGGAGCAATGCTCTGCCTTTATCACACTGAAAGCCATGGCCAAACCTCCTGATCTTTTTGCGAAAGGGAGCATAAATGAATCTCTTACACATGAAATTGGGTACCAACACTTTTCCCTTTTCCCATGGACTTGAATTTTGCATATAGATGCCCACCCTGAATGCCTGAGCCTTGCACTCCGCAGCTACAACTAACTTGTGCTTTTCACCGTTTGGGAGCGTGCTGTGCCTTTCTTATCCAACACACAAAGCCACAGGAGAACATCCAGAGAGAGATTTTTGGAGAGTTCACACAGGAAGAACCTGATAAACCTGTAAAGTTGTTTGAGGGAATATGGACCATCTTTTCAGTCACGAACAAGTCTGGGTACCGTTTATTTCTAGGTGAACCGGGCACCATATGCTAGTGGTCTGCATCTTGCCCCCATGCTCAAAAGCTCCAGCAGTCCGGTTAAAAAATACTAGTTTGGGAGCCATTTTTTTTAGCGGGTCATGCGCAGCACACACAGCCTGGAAATCAAGGGGAGGAACTGTGCCAGCACCTGTGTACAAGAGCTCTGCGGTAGGCCCATCCCCAGGCTGTCAGCTCAGGCTCCTCTGCAATGTCCTTTGCCCACTGCCGCTGCTCCTTTCTTCTGCTGGCAGGACTCGCCAGAGCTAAGATTTAATGCTAAGAAATGCATTTGGGCTGCAAAAACCCAAGGGAACGTTAACAGTTTAGGGGGTGAGGAATAGCACTGATGTCCGTGGCAGGAGGACAACAATGGAATCTCCTCCCTGGCATCCTGAGGACCTGTTCGGATCGATTACAGTTTAAGCAAATGTTAAAAACTCATTTGTATGGAGATGCCTTCCTCTGATGCTATGTGATGTGGAAGGGAGATGTTTAAAGCGGAATCTGAACTATGAACAATGCTCTTGACTCATTAACGATTGATGATATGCAATCCTACCGTAGTTCCCTGCTATTTGTAGGGGGTTAAATGTGTGGACTGAAAGTATCGTTATATGTTGGTCTTTGAATCACTGTGAATGTTTTACGCTGTAAACCGCTTAGTTATAGGCAGTTAAGAAATTTTACAAATAAATAAATATGTGCATGACAGCAGAGCGGGACTTGGGTGGGATGATCTTAAGGTGGCCAAACAGGTTGAAAAGGTGATGGCGAAAGCTAGAAGGATGCTAGGTTGCATAGGGAGAGGAAAAAGGAGGTATTGATGCCCCTGTATAAGACTTGGGTGAGACCTCAATTAGGCCACACCTTCAAAAAGATATAAAAAGGATGGAGTCGGTCCAGAGGAAGGCTACTAAAATGGTGGGTGGTCTTCGTCATAAGGCGTATGGGAACAGACTTAAAGATCTCAATCTGTATACTTTGGAGGAAAGGCGGGAGAGAGGAGATATGATAGAGACATTTAAATACCTACATAATTAAGGTGACCATACGTCCCGTTTTCGGGCCGACCGTCCCGTTGTCCCGACCCACCGCTTTAGGACACCAAAAATGTCCCGAAGCTGTGCGCAGGGCACCAGGACAGCCGATCACTTTCCCTCCCTGCCGCGCCGATTGAAACGCTGGGCCACCGCCACTGTTTCTTGGCTTTTTCCCGACGTCAATTTTGACGTCGGAGAGGAAGTTCGGGCCAGTCAGGCAGCGATTGGCTGGCCCCGAACTTCCTCTCCGACGTCAAAATCGACATCGGGAAGAAGTCAAGAAGCAGCGGCGGCGGTCCAGCGTTTCAATCGGCGCGGCAGGGAGGCAGACTGGAAGGCAGCGGCGGTACATGGGCGGGCAGGCAGGCATGGGGTTTGAATCCACAGGGGGGTTGAATCTGCGGGTGGAGGGGTGTTGAATCCGCGGGGGGGGGAGTGTTGAATCGCGGGGTGGAGTGTTGAATCGTGGGGGGGGGGGTTGAATCAGGCACTGGAGAGAGGGAAGGAAGTAGGCAGGCAAGCTAGCTTTGGGGGGAGGGACAAAGGCAAGAGAAGACATAGGAAGGAGACACAGGACAGGCACTGGGGGCACTATGGACATGGGAAAGAGGCATTGGGGGCACTGTGGACATGGGAAGAAGGCACTGGGGGCACTAAGGACACAGGACAGGCACTGGGGACACTATGGACATGGGAAGAAGGCATTGAGGGCACTAGGGACATGGGAAGGAGGCACTGGGGGCACTAAGGACACAGGACAGGCACTGGGGGCACTATGGACATGGGAAAGAGGCATTGGGGGCACTGTGGACACAGGACAGGCACTGGGGGCACTATGGACATGGGAAGGAGGCATTGGGGGCACTATGGACATGGGAAGGAGGCATTGAGGGCACTAGGGACATGGGAAGGAAGCACTGTGGCACTAAGGACAGAGGCACTGGGGGCACTATGCACATTGGAAGGAGGCACTGGGGCACTAAGGACACAGGACAGAGGCACTGGGGGGCACTAGGGACACAGGACAGAGGCACTGGGGGCGGGACTGACAATTAATAGATGTCCCCTTTTGATGAAAAAAATAAATGGTCACGTTATACATAATGTAAACACACATGAGTCGAGTCTCTTTCATTTGAAAGGAAGCTCTGGAATGAGAGGGCCTAGGATGATGTTAAGAGGTGATAGGCTCCGGAGTAATCTGAGGAAATACTTTTTTGGTGGTAGGTGCTTTGAACAGTCTCGCAGAAGAGGTGGTGGAGACAGAGACTGTGTCTGAATTCAAGAGGGCCTGGGACAGGCACATGAGATCTGTTAGGAAGAGGAGGAAATAGTGGATTCTGTGGATGAGCAGACTGGATGGGCCATTTGGCCTTTATCTGCTGTCATGTTTCTCTCCAGTGAATCCTGTGGCTGTCTGGCCCCCTCACTTCCTCTCTCCAGTCAAAAAAGTGCCCTGTGGTCCAGTCAGTGCCCCCCTGCCAGCTAGGCTTGGCTAGACTAGGTTAGGCTAGCCCTGCAGTCATTTGGCCTGGAGGCCTAGTGCAGGGGTAGGCAATTCCGGTCCTCGAGAGCCGGAGCCAGGTCAGGTTTTCAGGATCTCCACCATGAATATGTATGAGATGGATTTGCATGCATTGCCTCCTTGAGATGCAAATCTATCTCATGCATATTTATTGTGGATATCCTGAAAACCTGACCTGGCTCCGGCTCTCGCGGACCGGAATCGCCTACCCCTGGTCTAGTGGAATCCTTCCTGCTCCCACTCTCCCCTGAGTCCCTTACCGTGTAGGAGGCAGGAGTGATGCTGATTTCCTCCTGCTTCTCTAGGTACCATCTTCAAAAATGGCGGCCTATTTAGCATATAAAGGAGACAACCTCATCTCAACCAACCCTTGGACCTTGCAGAAAGTTTCCTCTGATTAATGCACTTGAGAAACTTTTTTAAAAACATGTTTACAAGATATATAATGACCCATTAACATGTCTGTGCTAATGATGTCAGTGTCTGCACTGAAACCATTGGACTTGAGCAATTGGTACACTATAATGTGTTTGCTAAGCTGGCACCATCCCCCGTGTAACGGCACCAGCTCCTTTGAGGGACTGGAGGATTCATCGTTTGGAGGGAAAAACTGTAAAGATGCAATTATTCCGTCTGGGTGGGGCGTGAGGCTCCTGCCCCCCATCCACTGCACCTCAATGCAAGGGGGCAAGGGTTTTTGCTCTGGTTCCCAGACCAATTTCTTACCATCGACTCAAAGTGACATAATCTAAATTTCAATTTTCCTAAAGTTCCAAAAGTGAGAACCAGCCTCAGTGCAAGGAAAACTGCTGGATTGTTTCAGGGAAGCATAAATCGGAGGAACCTGTCTGCCATTATTGCCTGCTGTGGAGCAGAAGAAGAAAGCAGGGACTACAGGAATCCCCTTGTAGTTTAACAAAGGTAAAGCCTCCAACACTAAGGGAGAGGGGGATTGGACTTAGTATACAAGGTACTAGGGACCTGGATTGGCCACTGTGAGAACGGGCTACTGGGCTTGATGGACCCAGTAAGGCTATTCTTATGCTCTTATGTGTGCCAAGTATAGGACAATCAAGCCATTGTGACATCACTGATGATGTTGGCCCTGAGGCACTGTGACATCACAATCTCAGCTCTGGAATGTTGCTTTCATTGGGGTTCCGGAATCTGCTATTCTTTGAGATGCTGGAATGTTGCTACTCTTTGGGTTTCTGCCAGGTACTTGGGACCTGGGGTAGCCACTGTTGGAAACAGGATACTGGGCTTGATGGACCTTCAGTCTGTCCCAGTACTGCGACTCTTTTGTTCTTATATGAGCCAAGTATAGGACAGTGAAGCCATTGTGACATCACTGGTGAAGTTGACTCTTAGGCATTGGTGGAATGAGGCATTATGACATCACAATCTCGGCTCTGGAATGTTGCTTTCATTGGGTTTCTGCCAGGTACTTGGGACCTGGATTGGCCACGGTTGGAAACAGGATACTGGGCTTGATGGACCTTCAGTCTGTCCCAGTATGGTAATTCTTATGTGAGCCAAGTCTAGGGCAATGAAGCTATTGTGACATCACTACTGAGGTTGGCTCTTAGGCATTGATGGAATGAGGCATTATGACATCACAATATCAGCTCTGGAATGTTGCTACTCGTTGGGTTTCTGCCGGGATTGGCCCCTGTTGCAAAAGCAGGAAGATCTTCTAGCGGCACCGGCATGTCTTGTGGGCTGCGTGGCGGTGCCAGCCGGGGGGGGGGGGAAGTTTAAGTTGTTTAGGTGGGGGGGTGCCGGTTCGAGCTGGGGGGCCTTTGTGAGCGGGGGGAGCGATGCCGGTTATTGGGGGGGGGGAGTGCTCGCAAATCGAGTCAACACTCGGTTTGTGAGACACATTTTGCGAGAATGTTAATGACATTGTTATACTATGTTCCTTGTTGGAGCACACATATTGTTGGCTTTGTATTTCATCTTTTATAAAATCAATAAAACTCTTTGAACTAAAACCGAGGTTTGACTGTATATTGTATTTGACTCTTTGGGTTTCTGCCTGGTACTTGGGCCACCGTTGCAAACAGGATACTGGGCTTGATGGAAGGGTGACTTGTATACTGCCTTTTTGTGGCTTTGGCGTTTCAAAGTGGTGGCCACTTGCCCAGGGTCACAGGAGTAACTGTGTGGGCCTAGTCTCAGTGGGGATCTTCTAGCCAGTCTCTGCCCCTGCGCAAGGTTTGTGTGTACTCTCTGGGTGGTTTCAACCTGTTCTGCATGCTCTGGTCACTTCTAAAATTGCCCCTAAGTGGTTAAAGAAAGGGAAAGCCAGATGGGAGTTAAACTGATTAAGTCCAAACTCTGGTATATATTAACGAACTAAATTATTCTGCTAACGAGGGTAAAGAGTCACTTGAAATCAAGTCAGACTGATGTTGCTGATGACTGCAAAAAGCTGACAGCTGCTCTGGATCCCAAAAAAAAAAAAAAAAAAGCCTGATCTGATGAAAACCAGTTTTTTGCTTTTACAAAGAGAAAGTGTCGAGCTTCAGACTCTCAGGTGAAAGTGGAGCAAAGACCCATAAACGTTTACCAGGATATTCATGGCATGAAGTGTAGTTCTAGACCAGGGCTGGAATCCAGTCGGGTTTTCAGGATTTCCCCCATGAATATGCATTGAAAGCAGCGCATGCACATAGATCTCCTGAAAACCCCACTGGATTCCGGCCCTCGAGGACCGGAGTTGCCCACCCCTGTTCTAGACACATTTTTGGGGGTTGATGTAAGAAAGTGTAATTCAAATCTTCTTCTAAATTTAAACCTAGAAAAGTGCTAACACTCTGACCTCCAGCCCAAGCAGCTCCAGTATAATCCCAGTACTCCCAGTTCCTCCCAGCACAGCCCAAGTACGCAGAATCCCATCACAACCCAATCCCAGTAACCCTAACCCCACCCCAGTTCAGGCATCACCCAGAATCCCATTATGGTCCAGCCTCCCAGTACAGCTCCCAGCCTGACGTTTTCCACCATAGCTCAGTGCTGAGATTCTTATTCCATCTCAGCATGAATCAGCACTTAGATCCCATTCCCAGCACGGTCCCAGTACAGACCCCACTCTCTGAACAGCCCAGCATAGCTTCAGGTAGTCACTCTTTCGCCTTCAAGTTGACAAGAGTTCTGGAATAGTTTTCCCGCTTTCACTAAGAAGTTTAGGCCCCTTCATACTATTCCGAAAAGCCCTGAAGACATTCTTGTTTGCCAAACATTTTGCAAATGAATCATTTTGATCTTTTAATTTAGATGATTTTTTCAGTTCCTCTGTATTATGTTATCATTTCGTGTTAACCGAGTCAAGCTCCATTTTGGTTGATGACCTGGTCTATGAAACTAAGTTTTAGATTAGATTAGATTAGTCCCAGCACTCAGATTTACCCAGTACATAGACCTGCACCGAGGAGTGAAGAAAATATGGAGCAAAATCAGCAAGAAAGGAGGTAGCCCAGAAAAAGAGACCCACTAAAGAATGACAAGAATTTGAAAATTAGGAGCCGATGGAGGAGTGACACGATCGTACTTTTTGGCTCCGTAACCTTATTTATGTATTTAGAAAATAATTCCAAAAGCGTGGGATGAACACAGAGGATCTTGAATTAGAAAAAATGAAGGCCAGTACTGGGCAGACTTGCATGGTCTGTGTCCGTCCATGGCCGTTGGGCTGGGGAGGGCTTTGACGGAGACTTTAGTAGAACCGGGCAGAGCTTTGAGTTCTGGTCCAGAAATAGCTAAGAAGAAGAAAAAAAATTTAAATTGAATCAGGTTGGGCAGACTGCGGGTCTTTATCTGCCGTCATCTACTAAGTTACTATATCACTAAAAGCACAACATAAAATAACTTCACAGAGAACAATAAAAAAAAAGGAAATAAACAACTCCATCATTCAAGGAAAACATTTCTTAAATAACATGATTTTAACCAATTTCCTGAACTGAGGTGAACTAAATGCCCTTTTTATTTCCACAAAAGCGCCCTTTGCACAGGGAGCCTTGTTTGCCGATTACTCGTCGATGTCACACATTTCAAAGAAGGGACCGTGATGCTCGAGATGGACTGAACACTATCGAATGCTTATCATACTGGGTTAGACCAATGGTCCATCTAGCCCAGTGGCCTTCTGCTATGAGAGTACCAGAGAGCGGAGAAGACGAGGCAGGATGTTTCACAATAGAACTTCATAGAGTCATGAAATGGAATAAGAGCATGATTAAGGGGGGAAGTTTTCAGTTAAGTTGGCTTCTTTGACCACAAGTCAGGCTAGTTTATGCAACGAGACCTTGTGCTAATACATCACAGTTCCTGGTCAAAGACCCCAACTTAACAGGATATTACATTACATTAGTGATTTCTATTCCGCCATTACCTTGCGGTTCAAGGCAGATTACATCCAAACTAAAACAAAAACAAGAATTACATTTCAACTTTGAAGTAATAGAATAAGCAATGAGATAAAATTTTAAGGGTTTTAGATAATGTTTGGTAAATAGAAAAATATTAGAGAGTACTAAGGGTTTATAGAGTGTTGGATGTTGAGTTAGGATTGTTGTGCTGGATAGGTTTAACGTGTTTTAATATCTTTCTTGAAGGTTTTGTAATCTGTGGATGAAGATAACAGAGTGGTGAGTTGTCTGTCCAACTTAGCTGCTTTGGAGGCTATTAGGTTGTCATAAAGTTTTTTTCGTTTGACATTTTTGGATGGTGGGTAATAGAATAGTGAATGTGTTCTTCTGTGTCTGATTGAGGAGGATTGATTTAGTCTGTTATTCCAGTAAATTGGGCTTTCTCCGTTGATAGCCTTGTAAAGTAAGCAGTAGAATTTGAAGTTCACTCTCGCTTCTATTGGAAGCCAATGCGAGTCATGGTATGCCTCTGTGATAGGGTCATATTTTTTTAGTGAATAGACAAGTCTCAGGGCTGTATATGTTGCACTTAAGCTCAGGAACACGTTGCCAGAGGATGTGGTACCAGCAGTTAGCATAGCTGGATTTAAGAAAGATTTGGACGAATTCCTGGAAGAAAAGTCCATAGTCTACTATTGAGACAGACATGCGGAAAGCTACTACTTGCCCTGGATGGCTAGCATGGAATGTTGCTACTATTTGGAGTTCTGGAAAGTCGCTACTCTTTGGGTTTTGCCAGGTACATGTGACCTGGATTGGCCACTGTGGAAACAGGAGACTGGGATAGATGGACCTGGAATACTGTGACCAGCACTGGTCACCGTACATGAAGAAGAACACGGTACTACTCGAAAGAGTCCAGAGAAGAGTGACTAAAATGGTTAAGGGGCTGGAGGAATTGTCGTACAGTGAGAGATTAGAGAAACTGGGCCTCTTCTCCCTTGAAAAGAGGAGACTGAGAGGAGACATGATCGAAACATTCAAAATACTGAAGGGAATAGACTTAGTAGATAAAGACAGGTTGTTCACACTCTCCAAGGTAGGGAGAACGAGAGGGGATAGATTCCGTACAAACGTAAGGAAGTTCTTCTTCACCCAGAGAATGGTGGAGAGCTGGAACACTCTTCTGTATTCTGTTATAAGGGAAAACACCCTCCAGGGATTCAAGACAAGGTTAGCCAAGTTCCTGCTGAATCAGAATGAACGCAGGTAGGGCACTGGTCTTTGACCTGGGGGCCGCCGCATGAGCGGTCTGACCCAGCAGCGGCTGTTATTATGTTCTTTATTGGTCTGACCTGCTGTGGCTATTCTTATGTTCTTATAATAGCTTCCTTCCTACCTAGCAGTGAGTAGCAATAGGAACTGAGTCAAGCCAGGGGAACATCCGTAACTGCAACAGATATGGAAGGTTTCAATTTGTTCTTGAAAAGGTTGATACTGTAGTGGCTGCTTTCTGTGATGAAACAAGGAAAGTCTTGTGTTTTGTCTTCAACCCAGGCATGTATGATTCATTTGCTGATCAGGACAGAACCCTGAGGCAGGATGTACTGTAGATGCGAAAACATCACCATGTTGGATCTTTCCACCATTCCTCTGGGTAAACTTGGTATTTGATTTGGATTCCTTGCTGTCTCGTCTCCTTACTGTTTTTCTGGCTTGATACATTATTGTGGGTTTCAGTTTAAGTCCATTATTTGAAAGCTAGCAGGCAATTTTCTCTAACTGTAAGGAGATACTGGACAACAGAGCAGTGATGGAACAATCAATAGTGGTCAAGAACTAAGCGTCATCAGCATAAAAGAAAATGTAAATCCTAAAGACTGGATTAACAGTGCCAGAGGCACCAGGAATATATTAAAACCAATGGGACCTAAGTTGAATCTAGAAGCATTCTACAAGACAGGTCATAGGAAGATGATTTAAATAGGAATGGACTAAGAAAGCACGGTTTCTGAGAAGAATGGAACGGTTCACCAAATCAAATGCCGCGGAGAGGTCTACTGAAATTAGGAGAACATTTTAACCTTTATCTAAGTTAATCCTAATAAAGTCCACAAGGCCAAGAAAAGTATTGTGATGGGAATGGATGCAGGTTTGCCTGGGTCATAAGGCGTTTATTTTATCCATTGCAAATATGGTGAAGGATGGGCTGCGACGAGCTTTTTAACCACTTTAGAAATAAATGGTAAATTGAAATGAGCTGAAAGATGCCATTGTGGGAGCAACATTTGGGTCTTTCAACTAGGGGTGAAAAACAAGTTTTCATGCCAAGTTTTTTGTTATGTTGGCCCAAAACTTTGGAATGATCTTCCCTGGAACATAAGGGAGGATCCCAATTTAAAGGAAAACAAGTGTGTTCATTCTGCTGCCCCTCAATATCTCTCCTCCCTTCTCTCTCCTTATCCACCTCCCAGAGAACTCCGTTCCTCAGATAAGCCGCTCTTAACGTACCCTTCTCCTCCACTGCCAATTCCAGACTTTGTTCCTTTCATCTAGCTGCCCCCTATGCCTGGAATAAATTACTCAAGTTTCTCCGTCAAGCCCCTTCCCTTCCCTTGTTTAAAAGCAGACTGAAAACGCCTCTTTTTGATATAGCTTTCAATCGTTAACCCTATTCCTCTGCCCTCCAACCCCTTAACTGTATCCATGACATCCTGTTTGTCTGTCTTGCCTGTTTAGATTGTAAGCTCTTTGGAGCAGGGACTGTTTTCTTACTCTTTGTGACTGTACAGCGCTGGGTGCATCTGATAGCGCTCTAGAAATAATTCATAGTAGTATGCTTAAAACGCATCTCTTCGCACAATCTTTCTGCACCTAACCGATGAGCTGTCACCTGGTCACTGCTTCCCGTCTGCTTTCTTTCTACATTTTTATGCATTTCAATTGACTTGTATTTGTTTCATTAATTAGGCCTATCAGTGGTATATCAAGGGCCAATAAAGAAATCAGTGGCGGGGCATAATCAAAACATATGTCTAAGTCTGATTAGGGCATATGGCGCTAGACGCCTATAGTTAGCAGTGAGAAAATGCCCATTTTCGAAAAATACATCTAGAATATTTTTTCCCCTGAAAGTCGTCTGTCTGAACGTTTGGGCTATTGTTCATCCAGACCACCAGGGCGACTATTATTATAGCACATTTTTGACCACAATTTTGTCCAAGTGCCAAACGCCTAGATCAAGACCATTTGGACATGGGAGGGGCCAATCTTGTAATGGACTGGCCACCCAGACATAGCAACAGAGCAGAGGGGCACCTTATAGGGTACTGCTGTGAACGCCGCAAAAAGGGTGCCCGATAAACATCTCACCAGAACTCCCTTATAGGTTATGGTGAACCCCCAAAACCTACTATACCCACCTGACTACAACCCCAATAGCCCTTATGGTACCTATATGGCAGTAGAGTAGGGTTTGGGTGTTCCGCCATACATGTAGTGGTTAGAGTGGCTTATGGGCCTGGGTCCTTCTCTCTATGGTTCACTAGCCCACCAGCTATTTAAGACACTTGTGTGCAGCTCTACTAGGCTTTGTGGGGGTGTGAGGGGGGTCAGTGATCACTGGGGGAGTGTGGGGGGGTCTTTACTTTGTCTCTGCAGATATTGTCTCCCCGACAATATCGGGCCAGGAGGAAGCCCAAACCCTCCTGGCCACGGCGACCCCCTACCCCCACCCCGCACTACATTAAGGGCAGGAGGGATCCCAGGCCCTCCTGCCCTCGACGCAAACCCCCCTCCCTCCAACGACCGCCCCCCCCCAAGAACCTCCGACCGCCCCCCCAGCCGACCCGTGACCCCCCTGGCCGACCCCCACGACACCCCCACCCCCCTTCCCCATACCTTTGGTAGTTGGCCGGACAGACGGGAGCCAAACCCGCCTGTCCGGCAGGCAGCCAACGACGGAATGAGGCCGGATTGGCCCATCCGTCCCAAAGCTCCGCCTACTGGTGGTCCCTTTGGATACCTTTTTGGCACTTAGACCTGTTTCTACATCGTCTAACTCAGTAGTTCCCAACCCTGTCCTGGATCGCCCTAATGAATATGCATGGAGCAGATTTGCATGCCTGGCATCTCCATTATATGCAGATCTCTCTCATGCATATTCATTAGGACTATCTTGAAAACCCAGGACAGGGCTGGGAACCACTGGTTTAACTCACAACGTCTAAGTTTCGTCAAAAATGTCTAGTAAAACATTCGATTATCCCTGCAGGATGACTAAGTCTAGGTCAGCCCCCATCCCGCCCACCTACCGCCCTAACCACTCCTCCAGATCCACCCCTTTCAGCTCTGGACGCACAGTGGCATTTAGAGGCATAAAAAGTCCCGCAGCACATCCAGAAAGTTGGTTTGTTTATTTATCCCCCGAGTTACACACGAAATATAAAATGACATATAACAAACAAGTCACATCGACGACAAACATCACTAGAAGTTGGTTCGGTTATTGGCACTTGGACGACCTTTTTTTTAGGTCGTCCAAGTGCTGACTTGGACGGGTTTTTAGATGTGTTGATCAAGTGGAATTGAGAAGAGAAACGGGAATTGTATAGAACGGATCTTCAAGTGCCTGGGCTCTGTCTCTTTGTTAAATCTCTGCTAGTGTTTTGCAGTGTCTTTTATCTCCATTGCTTTTAATTTGTAAATGTTCAACCATTTTTGTATTTGTGGTCAGTATTTATTTGGGATCCAGGCTACAGCCTACCCCAAAGAACCCTGAAGAAGATCTTGGGGAAAGTTTGGACACCGTCTAACCTGCGTACAGATGAGAACCTTGAGGGCCGGAATCCAGTCGGGTTTTCAGGATTTCCCCAATGAATATGCATGAGATCTATTTGCATGCACTGCTTTCAATGCTTATTCATTGGGGAAATCCTGAAAGCCCTAGAGGGAGTTGCTACCCTCTCCCTTGGCACTACATCCACCTTTGCCCCCAGCATGAATCGGTGTTGGATTTTACTTCCGTGTCCAGGGCACAACATCACTGGATACTTAACAAAACTTCTGTAGGGATTTTGTTATATTTTGAGCAAGTGTCTCTGAATAAAACCCTTTTCAAAGAAGGAAGAAGAGGGGGTGTCCTCCAGAGGACCCCAGAAGAAAGACACTGACATGAAGGCCAAGTACAGGGTGCCACAAGGAAGTCAAGAGGAATCGCAGAGAAACCGCAATGACTGAGCTGAAAGTAGAGCTGATTTGGGGGGGGGGGGGGGAGAGGGCTTTAGAGAACAAGGAAAGCGCATCAAGAAAACAAACTGATAGACACGTGTGGATCAATTTCTTTGAAAGCATCAAGTCACAGTGTTTAAACCATAGATTTGTAGAGACACCTAAGTGTCTGTGTTGCGTAGATGGCAGAGAATATTGTTTTCTAACCTGTTGAAACCCTGGTAGTTTCCAGAAAGGGGGGAATGGGCTCTCCTGACCAGTGAGATAATACGAGAGGAGACAGGTGGAAACTGGCACTGCTATAAAGCACCAGACCCAACAGTCTTTGGCTACAGAAGTCACTGCACCACCAAGGCATACGTCAGCAGTAGAGAGTTGCACGGGGACAGAAATCCCACCCATCCTCGTCAGGATTCTCTCCGTCCCCGCCAGGATTCTCTCCGTCCCCACCCGTCCCTGTCAGGATCCTCTCCATCCCCACCCATCCCCGTCAGGATCCTCTCCATCCCCACCCATCCCCGTCAGAATCCTCTCCATCCCCACCCATGCCCGCAAGGAATTACCTCAATCCCCACCCGTCCCCATAAAAAGCAGCAATTGCTTCTGACAGGATCATCAATTCCACAGTTTCTTTTGCTGTTTTCCTTGTGGAATCTCTTTGGTGGAACCCTTTTTTTGTTTTCTGTTCAGGTAATTAACTTATAAACCCCCTCTTTTACTAAGGCTGACGTGTCCATTATATTATATGGACGAACTCTGCTTCCAAAGCCTTCCATCCCCGTGGGAGTCCCGTGGGCCAGAGGGGGGGTCCCTGTGGGAGTCCCATGGGCTAGGGGGATTCCCGCGATCCCCGTTCCCGTGCAGACCTCTAGTCAGCAGCCCACAAGGAATGGGAGTCTGTGGTTGGACAAGTGAAGGAGCGAGAGAAAGAATCTCATGATATCATTGCAATCTTTGTGTCAGATGGTGGCTAATCTGCATTTGGATGTCTTCCTTTTCTGGCTTTCGGTCTCTCTCTATTCCCATCCTTTTTACCAATTGCTTGTGTTTGTCTCCCAGACTGTTCTGTGCTCCTCATGTGCCCGTTTGCATCAGTGTCAAATTGTTAAGTCGTTTACTGGCTTTTAACAGCGCTGTAATGTTGCCTTTCTTTTAATAGCGAGAAATACGGAGCCCTTTTATGGTTCAGCATATTATAATGCGGGACTTAGCACAGAATTTAGGCCTAGATTCACTACACTTACTGATCCTGTTCCCCGACCTGATTCACTAAACTGCTACCCGATGAATCTCCTCTCTGATCCGATCCGATCCAACCCATGCAAATTAGCCAAGTGATTGATTCACTAACAATTGCTTGGCTATTTTGAATCGGGTTTTACTATCCTAAAACCTGACTGCTGCATGGATTACACACGCCAATAAAAAAATGTGTTAGGGTAAGATTTGCTCTAGATGGCCTCAACCTTGGTTCTGTACGCTGAGTTGCAGGCTCAAGCTGACCCACCCCCGAGGAACCTCAGCACTTTAAGAAGGATCCCTGGAACCCCACAGGGATCAAAGGCCATACAGCTGTGAGCATCTGGTGAGGACCCAAAGTGAAACCCTATGGTTGTCCCATTCCCCTTTAACGGGATCCTGTTAGAAGCCTGGGCCTGACAGAAAAAGATGTGGCTGCCGCCTGAATTGTGTCCTTGAATACCTGCAACGTGTACTGTATATCAGGTCCCATCTTTGTTAAAATTATATGTAAATAAATCCTTACTGCAGTATTGCTGAGCCAACCTGACAAGATGACACTTAGGTAAGAGGTTCGATAGATTCTGGGAAGAACCCCAAAGAGGCTTCCTCTAGGGACCAATCAATACGCAGATCCTTCCAGAATGAATGATCTCCTCTCCTACAGGCTTCTACCTAAACACCTGTATGATGAAGCACAAGGAGCTGGTGTCTTTATTCTGTGCGTCTTAGCATCAGGCTCCTTGACTGAACACGTTACTAATCTATGTGTGTGATGGGGAACAGAGGCGCAGAGCTGCCGCTCTTGTCGATCACATAGCCCAGATCTATTTTGGTTCCTGGTTGTAAATAATAAAACGTCTCAGTGAATACATAAATCAATTTTTCCCTGGCACTCTTAACATCTACAGTCTCACAATCTGACAGTCTCTGCAGAACACTGGGCCAAAAGCCCCGCCCTTCCCCCAAATCTCTTCTACCTCAATTGAAGAGCTATAACTAACAGCCTCTGGAGCCCCTTTCACGTAAATCTTTACCAGAGACATCCCAAAATGGGAGAAAACCTTTGACAAAATGGTCCCAAATGATTAGTTAGTGCAGCCTGTCCCCAGATTAGCTGGGGCCGGAGGTGACCCCTGTGTTGGGAGCCCTGCCCTCGCTCTGCTCCTCTGTACACCCCCTTGCAAACACATACTAGGAAAGTTATATGTGTAATTGTAGTGTAGCTATATGCTACGTGTGATAGTGCTGGTCTCCTAAGCATTTATACACATGAGGGGGGGGGCATACATGCAGGAGTCTACATTTAGCATTGCCCCCATTAGAACAAAATAAAGGTAATGGCAAAAGGTCTCAGAGGGACTCACCCTTGATCCCTTCGTGGTGTGCTGTCTCCTCAGCATAGGTTTTGCTCCCTCTGTCAACACTAGAGGCTTCTAGCAGCCCCTAACCACTCAAATATGTTTAATGCTTGTAAAGTACATGGCTTGAATTATATCCTCTTCTTCATGCCTTACTCTGCACCTAGCCCTACCACTAGGTAAACCAGGTTTCAATGGGTGGCACTGTGACCCTTCCATAAACCAAGCAGCTGGCAGTTACACTCTTCAAACCCAGAACCTGACCCCCTCCCATCCTCTCCCCTGCCTGTGAGTGCTTCCCCTGACCTTCCTGCCAGCAACAGGACAGTTGCACACATTGAAATCTTTGTGCTCTACAACTGAACTTCATAATCTGTTGCCATCAAAATTGGTCAAGCAATTCAGCAACTTTCTACTCTCATTCATCTACCCTTAACCATGGCAAGGTCCAAATTGTCTGGAGATCTGCCCCCACCAGAAGGGCCTTCATTTTAGAAGAAACCTAGCATCCAATTATCGACCTATTGCAAATCTCCCATTTGACCATTTTTGTGAAACACTCCATGAAGCTGGCTTTTATGATTCACTCTATACAGGTGACCCTAGATCCGAACAAAAAGCAGTACTTCTCCTGTCTCTTGACCCCTGAGCAGCATTTAATCTGGTCCTCTCCTCTAGAGTATACATAGTCTGGTCTTCCAGTCTCATCTTGTATTTCTTTTGGCACAAGCCCCATACCATTTGCATTGCCTTCCTCTGGACTGTTTCAAGTCTTTTCACATCCTTAGTCAGATACAGCCTCCAAAACTGAACACAACATCTCAAAAGGGGCCTTGCCAATGATTTGTCCAAGGGCATCAACACCTTCTTTCTTCTGCTGGTTATGCCTCTCTCTTCACAGCCCAGCATCCTTCTGGCTACAGCCACCGCCTTGTCTTCAGAACCTCGGACACCATCACCCCAAGGTCCCTCTCCTCATCTGTGCATATGGCTTCCCTTGGATTTCTACTCCCCATATGGAGCAATTTATACTTCTTTGCATTGAATTTTAATTGGCAAACATTAGACCAGGATTAAGGGTGAGACTCAGACTGGTGATGCATGTCTGTCCTCCTGCCTATGGGAGAAAGGAATTTAAATGTATATGGGAGCCTGATAGTTGTAGGGTCACTATTAACTATTCATTGAATGTTGTAAGTAAGTGGGGGAATGGCCAGATAATAGGACCCCCCACGCCCCCCCTGTTAGACTACAGTTGTAGCTCTGTAAGATGGAAAACCAGGTCTGGAATTGTGTCCTGTAGTAGACCTGGATGAGAGTATTCTTAAGTTCTCAGAAGCTCTTACAAGCTGATCTTAACCCTCATCTCCTAATGCAAAAGAAGGCTTCTATAAAGTAGTTTTAAAAGTAAAAAAAAAAAAAATTCCATATATCAGTAGCTAATCGCAACTGTCCAATCGAGTTATTCCACAATGTCACCCCTGCGATTGAAATTGCCATAGTCCTGGTACAAGCTGTATTCCATCAAGAGACAAACTCAGTAAAGAACCACCATAGTCAAAGGCGGACTTCAGAGTTTGACCTATAAGGAAAGGTCAGAAAGGTGTTAGAGATTTTCACAGTTTAGGGGAAGATTCCAGTCCTATGGCCAGAGAGGGGCACTCTGTTACACTAGTGGCTAGGATCCTCTCAATTGGTGGCCTGTATGGGGCCTGAAGAGCCACATGGTGTGCAGTGAGATGCCCAGAAGTCCTGAAGGTCAATAGCGACAGAGGACAGCATACCTAGTGTTCACAGTCCAGATGAGGAAGCAAAAGCTGTCCTGAGCTGTGAAGGATGCATGACACGTTTTCCTAAGAAAAGGGTACTTTGTGAAACTGTAGGGTTGTCATGTATTGCTCAGAAGCTGATGAAGGCAGTGTTGAATGTTTGTACATTAGGAAATCTGGAAAGAGTACTGGCAAGGATGGCAAGGAAACCGAGAAAATGACAGGAGATAAAGACCAGGGGCCTATCCAATCTGCCTATCCATAAGATCTGCCATCTCTTCCTCCCCCTAAGAGATTTCATGTGCCTGTTCCATGCTTTCTTGAATTCAAATCAGTCCTTGTCTCAACTACCTCCACCAGAAGGTCCTTCCATGTATCCACCACCTTTTCTATGAAGAAATCCCCCTTCAACTTCATCTTATGCCCTCTCGTTCCAGAGCTTCCTTTCAGTTGAAAGAGACCCACCTCCTGTACATTAAAGTTGCAGAGATAATTAAATGTCTCAATCATATCTCCCTTCTCATGTCTTATAGATATTGAGGTCTATGAGTCTGTCTCGCTTTATGATGAAGACCACTGACCATTTTAGTAGCCACCCTCTGGACCGACTCTGTCCAGGATTGGTGAGCCAAGGTGATGTGTACTTGGATTTTCCTTTTCTGTATTTCCAGTGATGTTCCACAATGAGGATCTAGCAGATGACCAGGACATGGGGTAAATGGTTGGCAGCAGCAGCAGCAGAGTGAGCTGGAGTCCAAGAGCCGCAGAAAGAAGTTTCAGGAGAAGGAACATGGGGAAGTTGGAGAAACTAGAGACCATGGGTCATGCTGTGGGCCTTGGCTTGGAGAAGTGGAGATTAGGGAAGACCTGCAATAGGGAGAAAGGGAGTGGATCTGGGAAGGAAAGTTCCCATGAGGAAGGGAAAAAGTGTACCTGTTTGTGATATATGTAAAGAAATAGATCATGTAAGTGGATGGATTTTGTGACTCAGTAGAGGCACTTGAAGGAAGCAAGTTTTCTTGTTTTAGGTTTAGCATGTGATCAGAAAGGACACCTTGCAACAGAATATCCCACTGAAGAGGAAGAGATAAGGCTTAGCCAGGCAAGACTAAACTCAGCCGAAATAATCCCCCATTATACCCCTGCAAGTGAGAGCAGTGGGAGACTGGAAAAGGGAGTATCCACGGGAATAGAACCAGTTAGCTCTTTGGGGAAGATACCTGCACAGGTCCTGGAAGTCAGGGATATGCCTGAACTGCAAATGTGAAGCTAGCGGGACCCTGGCAAGAAGTATGACGAAGGATTAGATGCAGAAACAGCACAGGTGACAGCTCGAGTGGAAGCCAAGATACAAACACGGAAAACAGAGCAACGCTCTTGGGAAGTGTTCGTAGGAAACGCTGGTCTATATCAAATGCCTCATTAAGATAGCTGGAACAAAAGCACTAAGAGTAAGACAGTGCTGATACCCTGAAAACTTTGGGAAGGACAATGACGAGCAAATGCCATCTGCTTCCTGGCTCTGCACTTTCCAGTTCTTGAGGGAGTTATGTGATTAGGAGGGTGACTTTTGTAACAGCACAGCAAAAAGAAACGAAAGATATCCAGTTCCCTGCCATCCCTCCTCCCGAAACAGAGCTGGTAATTAGGAGTGTTAATAAGGAACTCGCAGTTGCCTATTTGCTGCATGCCTGACAGTATGCCAGCTGTGCTCAGCGCTGGAACATTGGCACAAGGGTTATTACTGCTTCCCAGCAGGTGCCTGGAGGGGAGGGGGGAATGCCATCTGCAGCACTCCAAACCCAGCAGGTCCTGTGCACAAGGGAAGGTGAATGTGGGCAACTGCCTAAACTGTCTGTATCCAGTGCCTCTCTTTTTGCATCAGAGACATCTTTTGGATGGGCGAAGCACTGAGACCAGTCTGTACGGTGCCCTATTAAACCACTAGTGGCTCTTATCTCAGTAAAACTTGTGGCAAGATGTAGACTTGGCCGTAGAGTCAGCTGATATTCCCTGATTGTTGTTCATAGGAGTCTCAGTTGAAATGAAGCTCTGGAAGGAGGAGGGCATAGGATCGAGGTGAAAGAGGACAGACTCGGGAGTAACCTGAGTAACATAGTAAATGACAGCAGATAAAGACCTGAATGGTCCATCCAGTCTGCCCATTAGTTAGACATGATTAAATTAACGTGTTTCTTCTTTGATATTTCTGGGTCAAAGACTGTAAAGTCCACCTGGGATTGTCCTAGGTTTCAACTGCTGAAGTTGCCGTCCAAGCTCACTCCAGCCTATCCAACCATCCTGTTTGCAGGATATCTACCGTAACATCCACATGTTCCAAGTTAGTGGAGTTCCCATCGATGCCCTCCCCAGACTATCCTACACCAAATCACCACATATGGGACACAGACCATGCAAGTCTGTCCAGTACTGGCCTTAGCTCTTTAATTTACATTCTTCGTTTTCTAATTAGAGATCCTCTATGTTTATCCCATGCTTTTTTGAATTCCATCACCATTTTCCCCCTCCTGAGTCTTCCTCCCTGCAACCTCAAATTATGCCCTCGAATTTCACCATTTTCTCTGGAAAAGATTTGGCTCTATATTAATACCTTTCAAGTATTTAAATGTCTGTATCATATCTCCCCTGTCCCTCCTCTCTTCCAGAGTATACATATTTAGGTCTTCTAGTCTCTTTTCATACTTCTTTTGTTTCAAACCTCTTACCATTTTCTTCACGGATAGAGTAGTGGACTCATGACATGGCCTTCTGGTGGAGGGGGTGAAGACAAAGACTGTATTAGAATTCAAGCAAGCTTGGGACACGTATGCCGGATCTCTAGGGAGAGGAAGGGAAAGTAGATAACATGGATAGGGTGTATGGTCTTTATCTTCTTTCATTTTTTATGTTCCTTATGTTTCGTTATCATTGCTGAAACAAGGCTGCCCTGTGAACTTCTAAAAGCTAAGTTACTCAGCATTTCATATTCTGCTCTTTTCACTGGTTTTCAGCATTATATCTGCTTAATTTCTCTTCTCCTCCCTGTTTCTTACTAAAAAAAATATAAAAAAGCACAAAAAAATCCTTCTCTTTCCTCTGTTAAATCTTATTTCCTCTTCCTGCAGTTTTGTTTAAAATACTGTGTTTTAGGTGGTATAGAGCCTATATTTCTGGTGCCTGTGGCTCAGGGTGACTAAAGTAGGGAAAATCCTGTTATAAATCCTGTGTTTTAGGGTAGCACTGATAGAACCTGCATTTTTGTTTAAAATACTGTGTTTTAGGTGGTATAGAGCCTATATTTCTGTCTTACCAGTATTCAGCCATTGTTTTCTGCTGATTAGGTGGAGAAGGGAGGGGTTCTGTTTTACTTCTAAGGTTAATTGCATTATCTTTGGGACATTGCTGAAACAAGGCTGCCCTGTGAACTTCTAAAAGCTAAGTTACCATTTCATATTCTGCTCTTTTCACTGGTTTTCAGCATTATATCTGCTTAATTTCTCTTCTCCTCCCTGTTTCTTACTAAAAAAAATATAAAAAAGCACAAAAAAATAAATCCTTCTCTTTCCTCTGTTAAATCTTATTTCCTCTTCCTGCAGTTTTGTTTAAAATACTGTGTTTTAGGTGGTATAGAGCCTATATTTCTGGTGCCTGTGGCTCAGGGTGACTAAAGTAGGGAAAATCCTGTTATAAATCCTGTGTTTTAGGGTAGCACTGATAGAACCTGCGTTTTTGTTTAAAATACTGTGTTTTAGGTGGTATAGAGCTGATATTTCTGGTGCCTGTGGCTCAGGGTGACTAAAGTAGGGAAAATCCTGTTATAAATCCTGTGTTTTAGGGTAGCACTGATAGAACCTGCATTTTTGTTTAAAATACTGTGTTTTAGGTGGTATAGAGCCTATATTTCTGTCTTACCAGTATTCAGCCATTGTTTTCTGCTGATTAGGTGGAGAAGGGAGGGGTTCTGTTTTACTTCTAAGGTTAATTGCATTATCTTTGGGACATTGCTGAAACAAGGCTGCCCTGTGAACTTCTAAAAGCTAAGTTACCATTTCATATTCTGCTCTTTTCACTGGTTTTCAGCATTATATCTGCTTAATTTCTCTTCTCCTCCCTGTTTCTTACTAAAAAAAAATATAAAAAAGCACAAAAAAATCCTTCTCTTTCCTCTGTTAAATCTTATTTCTTCTTCCTGCAGTTTTGTTTAAAATACTGTGTTTTAGGTGGTATAGAGCCTATATTTCTGGTGCCTGTGGCTCAGGGTGACTAAAGTAGGGAAAATCCTATTATAAATCCTGTGTTTTAGGGTAGCACTGATAGAACCTGCAGTTTTGTTTAAAATTCTGTGTTTTAGGTGGTATAGAGCCTATATTTCTGGTGCCTGTGGCTCAGGGTGACTAAAGTAGGGAAAATCCTATTATAAATCCTGTGTTTTAGGGTAGCACTGATAGAACCTGCAGTTTTGTTTTAAAATTCTGTGTTTTAGGTGGTATAGAGCCTATATTTCTGGTGCCTGTGGCTCAGGGTGACTAAAGTAGGGAAAATCCTGTTATAAATCCTGTGTTTTAGGGTAGCACTGATAGAACCTGCATTTTTGTTTAAAATACTGTGTTTTAGGTGGTATAGAGTCTATATTTCTGGTGCCTGTGGCTCAGGGTGACTAAAGTAGGGAAAATCCAGTTATAAATCCTGTGTTTTAGGGTAGCACTGATAGAACCTGCAGTTTTGTTTAAAATACTGTGTTTTAGGTGGTATAGAGCCTATATTTCTGGTGCCTGTGGCTCAGGGTGACTAAAGTAGGGAAAATCCTGTTATAAATCCTGTGTTTTAGGGTAGCACTGATAGAACCTGCAGTTTTGTTTAAAATACTGTGTTTTAGGTGGTATAGAGCCTATATTTCTGGTGCCTGTGGCTCAGGGTGACTAAAGTAGGGAAAATCCTGTTATAAATCCTGTGTTTTAGGGTAGCACTGATAGAACCTGCAGTTTTGTTTAAAATACTGTGTTTTAGGTGGTATAGAGCCTATATTTCTGACTCACTAGTTTTTAGCCATTGTGTCTGATTAGGTGGAGAAGGGAGGGGCTCTGTTTTACTTCTAAGGTTAATTGCATTATCTTTGGGACATTGCTGAAACAAGGCTGCCCTGTGAACATCTAAAAGCTAAGTTACTCAGCATTTCATATTCTGCTCTTTTCACTGGTTTTCAGCATTATATCTGCTTAATTTCTCTTCTCCTCCCTGTTTCTTACTAAAAAAAAATATAAAAAAGCACAAAAAAATAAATCCTTCTCTTTCCTCTGTTAAATCTTATTTCCTCTTCCTGCAGTTTTGTTTAAAATACTGTGTTTTAGGTGGTATAGAGCCTATATTTCTGGTGCCTGTGGCTCAGGGTGACTAAAGTAGGGAAAATCCTGTTATAAATCCTGTGTTTTAGGGTAGCACTGATAGAACCTGCGTTTTTGTTTAAAATACTGTGTTTTAGGTGGTATAGAGCTGATATTTCTGGTGCCTGTGGCTCAGGGTGACTAAAGTAGGGAAAATCCTGTTATAAATCCTGTGTTTTAGGGTAGCACTGATAGAACCTGCGTTTTTGTTTAAAATACTGTGTTTTAGGTGGTATAGAGCTGATATTTCTGGTGCCTGTGGCTCAGGGTGACTAAAGTAGGGAAAATCCTGTTATAAATCCTGTGTTTTAGGGTAGCACTGATAGAACCTGCATTTTTGTTTAAAATACTGTGTTTTAGGTGGTATAGAGCCTATATTTCTGTCTTACCAGTATTCAGCCATTGTTTTCTGCTGATTAGGTGGAGAAGGGAGGGGTTCTGTTTTACTTCTAAGGTTAATTGCATTATCTTTGGGACATTGCTGAAACAAGGCTGCCCTGTGAACTTCTAAAAGCTAAGTTACCATTTCATATTCTGCTCTTTTCACTGGTTTTCAGCATTATATCTGCTTAATTTCTCTTCTCCTCCCTGTTTCTTACTAAAAAAAAATATAAAAAAGCACAAAAAAATCCTTCTCTTTCCTCTGTTAAATCTTATTTCTTCTTCCTGCAGTTTTGTTTAAAATACTGTGTTTTAGGTGGTATAGAGCCTATATTTCTGGTGCCTGTGGCTCAGGGTGACTAAAGTAGGGAAAATCCTATTATAAATCCTGTGTTTTAGGGTAGCACTGATAGAACCTGCAGTTTTGTTTAAAATTCTGTGTTTTAGGTGGTATAGAGCCTATATTTCTGGTGCCTGTGGCTCAGGGTGACTAAAGTAGGGAAAATCCTATTATAAATCCTGTGTTTTAGGGTAGCACTGATAGAACCTGCAGTTTTGTTTAAAATTCTGTGTTTTAGGTGGTATAGAGCCTATATTTCTGGTGCCTGTGGCTCAGGGTGACTAAAGTAGGGAAAATCCTGTTATAAATCCTGTGTTTTAGGGTAGCACTGATAGAACCTGCATTTTTGTTTAAAATACTGTGTTTTAGGTGGTATAGAGTCTATATTTCTGGTGCCTGTGGCTCAGGGTGACTAAAGTAGGGAAAATCCAGTTATAAATCCTGTGTTTTAGGGTAGCACTGATAGAACCTGCAGTTTTGTTTAAAATACTGTGTTTTAGGTGGTATAGAGCCTATATTTCTGGTGCCTGTGGCTCAGGGTGACTAAAGTAGGGAAAATCCTGTTATAAATCCTGTGTTTTAGGGTAGCACTGATAGAACCTGCAGTTTTGTTTAAAATACTGTGTTTTAGGTGGTATAGAGCCTATATTTCTGACTCACTAGTTTTTAGCCATTGTGTCTGATTAGGTGGAGAAGGGAGGGGCTCTGTTTTACTTCTAAGGTTAATTGCATTATCTTTGGGACATTGCTGAAACAAGGCTGCCCTGTGAACATCTAAAAGCTAAGTTACTCAGCATTTCATATTCTGCTCTTTTGACTGGTTTTCAGCATTATATCTGCTTAATTTCTCTTCTCCTCCCTGTTTCTTACTAAAAAAAATATAAAAAAGCACAAAAAAATAAATCCTTCTCTTTCCTCTGTTAAATCTTATTTCCTCTTCCTGCATTTTTGTTTAAAATACTGTGTTTTAGGTGGTATAGAGCCTATATTTCTGGTGCCTGTGGCTCAGGGTGACTAAAGTAGGGAAAATCCTGTTATAAATCCTGTGTTTTAGGGTAGCACTGATAGAACCTGCAGTTTTGTTTAAAATACTGTGTTTTAGGTAGTATAGAGCCTATATTTCTGCCTTACTAGTAGTCTTACTTATAGTCCCACCAACCCTAGGGGCCACTATTCATATATAGAGACCCATATAATCAGGACTACTCAAATCAAGTCACTTCACAACCAATCAAGATGACCTTTATTCTATGCAATCACTGTGGTGCTTTAATTCCAAGACATACTATTTGGAGGCTTAAGGCTTGCCCCATCTGTCTTCAACTTGCCAGTATTAAGGAGGAGCTCTGCAAACTTAAACAGGAATTGAATACAATTAAAGCAGCTTCCATCACTCCACAAAATCATACCAACTTACCACCTCTACCTCAAAGAATAAAACAGCCCAGGAATAAATGGGTCACAGTAGGCTCAGGAAGACTGCGACATATAACACAGAAACATCCACCTTCACTAATATTACCTCTACAGAATTCCTTCGCTCCACTAGTGCACTGCGATACTCAGGAAAACAGAAGGGAGGTGGGACTTGAACCAATGAAGGAAACTCAAGAGAACAAGAGCACCCTAAGTATAAATAAAAAAGCCAAAAACAGAAAACTATTACTGTTGGGGGATTCCATCATCAGAGGCATTAACCTTGGAACACAGGGCGAGGAGACCAAAATAGTGAAATGTCTTCCAGGATCCTCAGCTACCAGGAGTTCCAGGCAAATACTGACTATAATTAAGGAAGAAACTAAGGATTTTAACACTGATGTTGTTATCCATCTGGGAACAAATGACCTGGCCAACAACTCCACACTTGCAGCACAGAAAGCTTTTCGGGAGCTTGGTGAGGGCGTGAAACCTTTTGTAAAGACTTTAGCTTTTTCTGAAATACTGCCTGCATATGGAAAAGGAGAGCAAAGAGTGAAAAACACAGAGGACTTTAATAGATGGCTCAGAGCCTGGTGTCATCAAGAAGGCTTCAGGTACATAGGAGGATGGGGAAATACATGGAAGGACAAGAAGCTATATTGCACTGATGGGCTACATATTACTACAGCAGGAAAAAGAAACCTTGCAGAGAAATTTAGACAATATTTTTCTAGGCATTTAAACTAGAAGGTGGGGGTGGTGTATGTACGAAGGACAATTATAGAGACCATCCCTGGCAAAAGAAAAGATGTGATAGTAGTAAAGGCTGCAACATAAGCAATATCAGCAACTCATTTCTTAGTATTGCAACGGAAAGTGAAACGACACAAAAATCCATACGAAAAAGGAGATTATCGCTGAAAAATAGCTGGAAAGCGATGACCACAAATGCTCGCAGTCTAAGCAACAAAGTTCATGATCTGCAAGCCCTGATATTAGAGGCAGATCTAGATATTGTTGCTATCACAGAGACATGGTTCAGTGAATCACATGGATGGGATGCAAACATACCAGGATATAATCTTTTTAGGAAGGACAGAGATGGTCATAAAGGTGGAGGAGTAGCTCTCTATGTAAAGATCAATATCCAAGCGACCGAAATGCAAGGGACCTGGGGAGAGGAAGAAGCGATATGGATTGCTCTGAAAAGAGAAGATGGAACTTCTATCTACGTGGGTGTAGTCTAAAGACCTCCGACTCAATCGCAGCAAATTGATAAGGATCTTATTGTGGATATCCAAAAGTTTGGAAGGAAAGAGGAGGTTCTGCTTTTGGGAGATTTCAACCTGCCGGATGCGGACTGGAATGTTCCGTCTGCGGAATCGGAAAGAAGTAGGGAGATTGTGGATGCCTTTCAAGAGGCTCTGCTCAGACAAATGGTGACGGAACCCACAAGGGAAAAAGCGATATTGGATCTGGTCCTCACAAATGGAGAGAGTATCTCTAATGTTCGAGTGGGTGCTCACCTGGGTAGTAGCGATCATCAAACGGTTTGGTTTGATATAACGGCTAAAGTGGAGAGCGGCCGCACGATACTTAAAGTCCTAGATTTCAAACGTACGGACTTTAATGCAATGGGAAAGTACCTGAAGAAAGAGCTGTTAGGATGGGAGGACATAAGAGAAGTGGAAAGACAGTGGTCTAAGCTGAAAGGAGCGATAAAAATGGCTACGGACCTTTATGTGAAGAAAATCAATAAAAACAAGAGAAAAAGGAAGCCAATATGGTTCTCCAACCTAGTGGCTGAGAAAATAAAGGCGAAATAGTTGGCGTTCATGAAATATAAAAAAACCCAAGAAGAGGAGAGCAGAAAGGACTACAGGGCGAAACTGAAAGAAGCCAAGAGAGAGATACGTTTGGCGAAGGCACAGGCGGAAGAACAAATGGCTAAAAATGTAAAAAAGGGAGATAAAAATTTTTTCAGATATATTAGTGAAAGGAGGAAGATAAAAAATGGAATTGCTAGGCTAAAAGATGCTGGGAACAAATATGTGGAGAGTGATGAGGAGAAAGCAAATGTGCTAAACAAATACTTCTGTTCTGTGTTCACAGAAGAAAATCCTGGAGAAGGACTGAGATTGTCTGGCAAAGTTACATGAGAAAATGGAGTAGATTCTGCGCCGTTCACGGAGGAGGGTGTTTATGAGCAACTTGAAAAACTGAAGGTGGACAAAGCGATGGGACCAGACGGGATCCATCCCAGGATACTAAGGGAGCTCAGAGAGGTTCTGGCGAGTCCTATTAAAGACTTGTTCAACAAATCTCTGGAGACGGGAGTGATTCCTGGGGATTGGAGGAGAGCGGATGTGGTCCCTATTCATAAAAGTGGTCACAGGGATGAAGCAGGAAACTACAGGCCGGTGAGCCTCACTTCAGTTGTTGGAAAAATAATGGAAGTGTTGCTGAAAGAAAGGATAGTGTATTTCCTTGAATCTAATGGGTTACAGGATCCGAGGCAACATGGCTTTACAAAAGGTAAATCGTGCCAAACGAACCTGATTGAATTTTTTGATTGGGTGACCAGAGAGCTGGATCGAGGACATATGCTAGATGTAATTTACTTGGATTTCAGCAAAGCCTTTGATACAGTTCCTCATAGGAGGCTGTTGAACAAACTTGAAGGGCTGAAGTTAGGACCCAAAGTGGTGAACTGGGTCAGAAACTGGCTGTCGGACAGACGCCAGAGGGTGGTGGTTAATGGAAGTCGCTCGAAGGAAGGAAAGGTGACTAGTGGAGTCCCTCAGGGTTCGGTGCTGGGGCCAATCCTGTTCAATATGTATGTGAGTGACATTGCTGAAGGGTTAGAAGGAAAAGTGTGCCTTTTTGCAGATGATACCAAGATTTGTAACAGAGTAGACACCGAAGAGGGAGTGGAAAATATGAAAAAGGATCTGCAAAAGTTAGAGGAATGGTCTAATGCCTGGCAACTAAAATTCAATGCAAAGAAATGCAGAGTAATGCATTTGGGGATTAATAATAGGAAGGAACCGTATATGCTGGGAGGAGAGAAGCTGATATGCACGGACGGGGAGAGGGACCTTGGGGTGATAGTGTCCGAAGATCTAAAGGCGAAAAAACAGTGTGACAAGGCAGTGGCTGCTGCCAGAAGGATTCTGGGCTGTATAAAGAGAGGCGTAGTCAGTAGAAGGAAGAAGGTGTTGATGCCCCTGTACAGGTCATTGGTGAGGCCCCACTTGGAGTATTGTGTTCAGTTTTGGAGACCGTATCTGGCGAAAGACGTAAGAAGACTTGAGGCGGTCCAGAGGAGGGCGACGAAAATGATAGGAGGCTTGCACCAGAAGACGTATGAAGAGAGACTGGAAGCCCTGAATATGTATACCCTAGAGGAAAGGAGAGACAGGGGAGATATGATTCAGACGTTCAAATACTTAAAGGGTATTAACGTAGAACAAAATCTTTTCCAGAGAAAGGAAAATGGTAAAACCAGAGGACATAATTTGAGGTTGAGGGGTGGTAGATTCAGGGGCAATGTTAGGAAATTCTACTTTACGGAGAGGGTGGTGGATGCCTGGAATGCGCTCCCGAGAGAGGTGGTGGAGAGTAAAACTGTGACTGAGTTTAAAGAAGCGTGGGATGAACACAGAAGATTTAGAATCAGAAAATAATATTAAATATTGAACTAGGCCAGTTACTGGGCAGACTTGTACGGTCTGTGTCTGTGTATGGCCGTTTGGTGGAGGATGGGCAGGGGAGGGCTTCAATGGCTGGGAGGGTGTAGATGGGCTGGAGTAAGTCTTAACAGAGATTTCGGCAGTTGGAACCCAAGCATAGTATCGGGTAAAGCTTTGGATTCTCGCCCAGAAATAGCTAAGAAGAAAAAAAAAAAAAAAAAAATTTAAATTGAATCAGGTTGGGCAGACTGGATGGACCATTCGGGTCTTTATCTGCCGTCATCTACTATGTTACTATGTTACTATCTGCTCATACAGGAAGGTAACAAAACAGAGCGTTCCACACACCCTGAGCACAGGGAGCAGTTCTTTCCTCCTTAAAGCCCAAGCCCTTCGCCTGTGGTCCACTGTCTCTGTCCCCTACACTCTAGCTCCCGGATCCAATAAAGGGCACCCAGAATTAGTTAATGAGTTCTACTGATTTAATTATTGGAACTAGCAAGCCCTAGTTCTGATTTGGCGGCTGATCTGGCTGTCCGTCATTCCGTTACAATGGACACCTAAATTGGATCACGCACAACTCAAAGGGGGTGTGGCTATGGGTGTTTACCAAACATGCACACAGTGTTAGTGGGAATCCATGCCCAGCTGGCATAAGTCCTCACTCCCAAAGTTGGTCGTGGAATGCTCATTCTGAAGCGCACTTTATAGAAGAACGTTGAGTGCTGATTGACGTAGGCGCTATTCATAGAATTTTCCCCTTGATATATCCAGCACCCTCGGCGACCCCTCCATCCATTTCGCACTGTACCTAGAACCTTTCCTATCCATGACATCTCTGGGCTAGTAACCAACTCAGCACATTTAGGAGAGAAGTCTATCAAGACCGGCTAAAGTTCGTACTTGCTTTTGGAGAATACCAGTATAAGTTAGCATTTTTCCGCTTAACTTTAGGTGCAACCCCTTATGCCAGGTCAAAGGCTCACACCTAACTGCTGGCAATTACACACCTGACAGTATTCTGAAAGGTTAGCATGCAAGTGCTTGAGGCACCCCTGCTCTGCCCATGCCCCTCCTCCGCACACAAGGACACACTAGAGCACTTAGAAGCATAACTGAAAACTAGGGTCAAGTAGTGCCACTTGTCTCCAGTAATCACCAATCATTGCTTGTTACTGCTACTTTGCACTTAATTAGGCAATTAAATTGCACACTTAACTGGTAATATTCTATAATCTGTGAAAAGTTAAGCACAGAGCACACAGCACACAAATGTGTGTGCCAGATTATACTGTATCTTGGTAGATTGTATCGAGCACTCTTAGTAACCATGGCACACCCTACATCAGTGGTCTCGAACTCAAACCCTTTGCAGGGCCACATTTTGGATTTGTAGGTACTTGGAGGGCCTCAGAAAAAATAGTTAATGTCTTATTAAAGAAATTTTGCATGAGGTAAAACTCTTTATAGTTTATAAATCTTTCCTTTTGGCTAAGTCTTAATTATAATATTGTCATTTATAGCTAAATAGACATAAGATCAAGAAACTTTTTTTATTTTACTTTTGTGATTATGATAAACATACCGAGGGCCTCAAAATAGTATCTGGCAGGCCGCGAGTTTGAGACCACTGCCCTACATGATAGAATGTATCAAGTGCTCTTAGTAACCCTTCCTTCCAAGGCACACTCTGGATGGTAGATGCTCTTGGTAACCCCTCCATCCATGACGCAATCCGTATGGTAGATTGTATCGAGCACTCTTAATAACCCCTCCATCCATGATAGATTGTATCAAGTGCTCTTAGTAACCCTTCCTTCCAAGGCACACTCTGGATGGTAGATGCTCTTGGTAACCCCTCCATCCATGACGCACTCCGTATGGTAGATTGTATCGAGCACTCTTAGTAACCTGTCCATTCATGGTGCACAAGTTTCAAGTTTATTTAAAACTTGATATGCCACTTATTAAATACTTGTACCTAAGCAGTGCATTGAGTACTCTTTCTAACTCCTCCATCCATGGCACACCCTACATGATGGATTGTATTGCGAGCTCTTAATAACCCTTCCATTCTTGGCACACTCTGGATGGTAGATTGTATCTACCCATCACCATCAGTACTTTTTCCACTAATACTGGGGTGGCATATGGGATGCGGAGCCACGTGTAGAGAGACTCATTGGGGAGCCTAAAAAATGGGGCCATGTGCAAAAACTATTGTCACTCATGTCTAGGACCAGCCCTATACCCATGACACATCGGTGCTGTCTTCTGCAGTGATCCTTCCACCCCTAGTTTATGTTTGCATGGGGTTTTTAAAAAAAAGAATTTCTACATCACGTTTTGTAAAATCCAACAAATTGGTTTGCAATACACCTGCATAGGATCGATATTAGGAAACTGTGAATATGCAGAGAGGGTTTAAAGCTGGATAGCAATAGACGGAAGAACCAGCATCTGTGACCGTGGCATGCTGCAGTCTGAATCTTCCCTGCCCTCGTCACCTCTGAGACAACCTCTTAATCTCACCAGCAGCTTCTGAGTGATTCTGAAAAGGAAAGAGCACTTCTTGTTTCCATCCCCCTCTGCTCAATTCTCAAAAGTTCAGCCGTCACTGGCTTTGACAAATTAATTTTCCCAGTGCTGAGGCTGTATACTTGCAGTTCAGAGACTGTTTATCAGTCTTTAACCTTGATATGTGATGAAGAGGGATGCTGGGGAGTCCATATGGAGATGCATTTCATGTATTTACTACTCTAAGACTTAAGTCTCCGGAATCCTGGCCCCATAAACCTCCTTCTCTCAGTCACAGTTGACCCTCTGACTGGTTTCCATTTTCAAATGCCGGAACATTGCAATGACGAGGAGGGGCTGTTGGTGGGAGGTTTTAAAGGTTCTTGATGTGGAGCGAAATTAGTTTGTAGAGAGATCCTGGATCCTGGTGGTAACAGAACGGGGATGGGGTGAAGGGTGCAGGGAAACAAGACCTGGTGCTTCAGACCATGTAGTTTTAGCAAAGAAAAAGACACATGAAGGTCAGACTGCTGGGCCTCAAGAGGGCGATTTTATGAATATTCTTGTGCATACATAATTAGTTCACACAGTGTAGTCTGAGCACAGTTATGATTTGGGCGTGGACTTTATAAATGTGAGTGTGATAGATGCAATTGTGCATAACTTACATTCAGGTACAATTGGGGTCTTGGGATAAGGAGACAGTGCTGCGCTGGTACCCTTGGACTCTATTGGGAGAGTATGTATGTGGGATCTCTAGCCGGGTGAAGTCTGGGGGTGGGTCATTAGCGTGGGCAGACTTGATGGGCTACAGCCCTTTTCTGCCGTCATATTCTATGTTTCTATGTTTCTATGGGATAAGAAGGAGACTGTGCTGGGGGGGGGGGGAGTTTGGATCTCGCCTATGTGCCCTGGTTTACATCTACATTTGGACCTGAAGCAAAAGATGGTTAAATGGCTTGGCCCAATTCACGAGGGGCAGTGTCCACTGCTCTAAACATTTGGCCACTCCTCCACCACTTTTAGGGGTTAGGGAATTTCTCAAAGAGGGAATAATAAAACCAACATGGACATGTGCTACTGCTGAGAGTGAGGCAGCAGTGATGGCCGCCCGTGCGGAGCCTTGTTCTGGAGGCAGGGAGAAAGGTCAGAAGAGGAGAGGCCAATGAGATGACATGGAAGCAAACGCTGAAGCAGGGGCTGGTTGGGATGTTGGGGATTAGAATGGTGGGGATTCCCAGGGAGGGAGAGGGTTATGGATGTGTTTTGGGAAGGTCTGTGCTGTGGGCATTTAAAAGGCTTCAGGTGTGTGTCTCCCAGAGCAGAAGCCTGGTTGGTGAGGCAGCCAGCGGTGTGCGCTATAGGTATGAGTTAGAGGGTACGAGGGGAAATCCACTGCTTATTCCTAGGATACGCAACTTAAAATCCTTGGCATCTTGCCAGGTATTTGTGACCTGGCTTGGCCCCTATTGGAAACAGGATACTGTGGGGTTCCGCAGGGTTCGCCACTATCTCCGATTCTGTTTAATGACTACATTACACTACCTAAAACTACTTTCAACAGAGTCAATTTATACTTACGCAGATAATATTTTCATCTTGTTTGAAATTGATCCTTCTTTGAAATACTCAGAAACATAAACTTGGTTATCCGTCAGTTAAAAGAATTAAAAACTGTATCCAACTTTTGCAAATCTTTAGCTTTCTTATCTGCAAAAATTTGGAATGAGCTTCCTTCAGAGATTAGGCTAATCTCTCAATTAACAACTTTTTGGAAAGTGTTAAAAACGTATTTATTTCAAAAATCTCTGGTTGATTCTTTTGTTCTAAGATGATTTGCAGAATAGAAATTATCCTGTTTTCCAGCTGAATTCAGAAAATTTTGTTAACCGAGTCGAACCCTTCTGTAAGGGATGAATCAGAATATAAAGATATGGATTAGATTGGATTGGATACTGGACTTGATGGACCTTCGGTCCAGTGGCATAGCGAGGGTAGGAAGCGCTTGGGACAGTGACACCCCTCTCTGCCCTCCTGCTCCTTCCATGCCCCCTCACACCCTCCCTTCCCCCACACCTCTTTAAATTTTCACCAGAGTGAGTAGCTTCTCCAGCCTGCTGCTTGTGCCGGTGTTGGCTTTCCCTCTGACCCGGAAGTGATTTTAGAGGGGAGCCAAGCCGGCATGCTGGTAAAGATTTAAAGAGGTATGGGGTGGGGGGAAGGGAGGGCACCAGCATGGAATGGGAGGATGGAGAGGTGCCGGTGCCTCCACCAAGATGGAGTCCTGGGCAGTCTGCCCCCCTCAGTCCCCCCCTTACTATACCGCTGCTTTGGTTTGTTCCAGTATGGCCTACCTTAAGTCCTGCTGGTCCAGTGGTGAGCTGGGGCAAGAGTGATCCTCCTATACTCCTGCCCTGTGCAGTCTCACCATTCAAAATGGCCGACATGAGCTCCCACAGTAACACTGCAAGACTGCTGCAAATTCTTTTTTGGGGGTGGAGGGGGGCAGGTTACCTTAGTTTATATTCAGATGGGTTTATATTCAAGTATATACGGTATCTTTTTCTCTAGTATATCTGCAATAGGGGACTCTAAAAATTCACTACCCTTTCTGTAAAAAAATAATTTCTGACATGAGTCTAATGACTCCTAGTTCTAGATCTTCCTTTCCACTGAAAGCACTCACTCCATAATGTTAGCATGGTTAAGCTCAGGATAAGATGGTACCATTAGCTTACTTTGGTCTTGGCTTGATTTTGGCTCCTGTTGTGAGACCGATTGTATAAGAGTTACTTGCATGCATACATTGAAAGGGTTGGGAGGGTGGGGAATGAAGTGAAAGTGAGGGCAACAAATTCACCACTTTTACCCATAATATCTTGGGGGAAGGCACTGCTCCCCCATCCCAACCCAACAAAAACACCTTTGACCGATGTACCAAGATATCACATCTCACAAATAGACACGGTCTAATCCTGAGGACAATTGGTAGCCATTGTAAGTGTTTCAGATGTGGGGAAGCCCTCTTCCTATGAGATTTACTCAAAATATAATGGGCCAAAGCAATAGATCACTAGAACAGGGAGAAAAGCTCAAAAGTATAAGAATGAACCAAATTTACAATGAGTAAAACCACAAGCAATAAATTCAACAAGGCTGTTTCAACTGACCAGTATATGAGAGCCAGATGATCAGAGGGGAGGTTTCTAGTAAGGCCATGTGAAGAAATATCACTGAAATCCTGCCTTTATAAATCTGCTATAGATAAACAACCAATCAATAGCAATAGAGGCCAGAGAAAATAGCCAAGACTTGAACTGGTGGCAAAACAGAGTGTGATGTGCCCAAATTCATAATGATTTGGGAAGAAAATTCCTAGACACAGGCCAAACAGGGGTAGACAGCAGGCGGCCTAAGGATCAAATGTGGCCCATCATTGAATTTTATGCAGCCCAGCCCCTGAGACCATGGGAAGTATACAGCGAAATGGGGGAAGGTGTGGCACAGTGGTTAAAGCTCTAGCCTCAGCACCCTGCGGTTGTGGGTTCAAACCCACGCTGCTCCTTGTGTCCCTGGGCAAGTCACTTCATCCCCCCATTGACCCAGGTACGTTAGATAAATTGTAAGCCCACTGGGACAGAGAGAGAGAACTGCTTGAATAAATTCATGTAAACCGTTCTGAGCTCCCCTGGGAGAATGGGATAGAAAATTGAATGAATAAATAAATTGTCATTAACCAAAGCTATATGATTTTAAATACTGTATTTAAAAAAAATCAACTCTAGCACTTTCTTTCTCTCATTTTTAGCTACAATTCTAGTTTTTCATTTGCCACGAAAGGCCTATGGAGCTATGTGGATTTCCAGTTTCAACATTATGTACCATTGTGGCCCGCCAGGGATAGCTCTGACGTTCATGCGGGGATGCCCACCCCCGTTCTAGCTTGCCTAATTTTGGGGGCAATTAAGAAGGCATGAGCTGCTGCGATCTTAGCTAAACAGGAGCCTGACCTAACAAAGCTTTGTGTCAGTATCAGGATTTAGATTTGGCTTAAAACCATACAGGCAACCAATAAAGTAGTTTCACAAATGATAAAATCTCATCATAGTACCGGCAACCTGTTAATTTTTATTTATTTATTTATTTTATTTATTTAGATTTTTATCCCGTCCTCCCAGTAGCTCAGAACGGTCTACAAGTGAACATACACAATGAAGAGTAATTTGACATATAAGAAGTACAACAGGTTTAAATGTTTGGACTACAAGAATGTGATGTAATTTAAATAAAGGGAGAATAAGCAAATTTAGAGTAGACTTTAAATATAAGTAGTTTAGTTTAAGAACAGTTCTATGAGTTTAGATATAGTTTGTCAGTGTAAGGACTAAGAGAGGACTATATTGAAATTTAGGGAGAAGATAGGCAGGGGAGAGAGGAGAGAGGGGGTTTAAAGGGGGGGAGAAGACAGAGGGTGATCTTTAGTTGACAGTCTAAAGTGGAATTTTGTCAGACTCTCAATTTGTCTGTGGACATCAGAGGAGGTTCAGTGACCTCTTCATCAAATAACCAGGAAAGAAACAAAAGTAACTACAGCAACAGAACTAAGACGCACTCAACTGGTGGCCATTTTGAATGACTGGAAAGTGCAAGTGCCCAAGTCCTGCCGTTCTCTAAAGAGTAGGGATACCAGATTGTCTGTTGCCTAAAAGCCCTGTCAAACAATTTCCAAAGTATAGAGATGATTATCCAGAATGTGGAATGCTTGTCAGATTTTTCTGATCATGAGGAAGCAGTTGAAACAGAGGAATTCATGGAACTGGGTGAAGCTGTTTGTGAAGAAACAGATTTTCAAATGGAGTCTGACTATGAGCGAAGGCAGGGCTAGACCAAGCTCGGAAAGTTTTCACCTGAATGCAGGTATGCTAAACGGCACCTTTGCTGCTTGTTCCAGAGAATTCCAGAACCGTGGGTGTTTAATAGTTTGTTGGAAGCTGCCAGAAGAAAAGGAAATGATTTCAATTGTGTGACCTTGAACACTTATGCTGATTGGAAGCTCCCAACTGTTTAAGCTTTGTGCTTCTGCTCTATCAGTTGGGCAAGGCACAGTGGGACACTGAACTGTGAAAGCATTACTAAAAAGAGTCCTATTGGGGAGCGTCATTAAAATCTTTTGTAACACCACTTGATCTGCCACTCCAAGCTGAACTCCGCTCGGTCACTGGGCACTTTAGGCCAGACCCGCGTGGGTGACAACGTGGAAACTGTAGAATTACTATCATTTCTGTATTTCTTGGTAATTGGGGCAATGACCATGTACAGTAGCTGTTTATCTGAGCTGTTACGCTCGTATTTTAGAAAGGAAAGTAGGCATCGACTTTTCTGTATAGAATAGGTGCTCCGTAGGTGCCCTCTGAAGGGCAATTGTTAAGTGGGCACTTTATTTAGGCATCCCAGGGCTGGGCATCTGGGTGCCCATTATCCAGTATCAGTTACATCACTGTCACTGCGGGTACATACATGTGGCAAGGACAGATGTTTGCTCCAATTTTTTGCAGGCCCAAGGTGGGGGCCATTATTCAGACTTCAGGAGTTACCTGGGCTGACTCCAGTAGTCGGCACCGAGCTCGACCGTTTCCGGTTACCGGCATTGAATGTCTGGCCTATTAAGCTCTGGAACTTGTTGGCAGACAATGTGGTAACAGCACTTAATGTAACTGGGTTTAAAAAAAGCTTTGGACAAGTTCCCAGAGGAAACGTCCATAGTCTGTTATTGAGATAGACCTAGGGGATGCCACCGCTTGTCTTGAGATCGCGAGCATGGAATGCTGCTACTCTTTGGGGTTCTGGCGGGTACTTATGACCCAAATTAGCCACTGTTAGGCTAGATAGAGCATTAGTCTGGCCCAGCATGGCTGTTCTTAAGCTAGAGATAGACATTTATTCAAGGAAGGAAATGATTTTTTCTGTTACAGCCCCTCAAATTTGGAACTCGCTCCCAATCAATATAAGAGAAGAGAAATGATTTAGCAAATGAAAAAAAGTCTTCTCAGTAACTGCAATGGGTGCAACTTTTCTTTTCCGATATCCATGCAAATGTTTAGTAACATATAAGTCTTCTAACGATATATTCTTTGAACCCTCTCAGCTGTCAGGATTTCTAACCATGAAACGTCTTGAAGGGGAAAATTAAATAACCTGTAATCACTGATCGTTGTCTGCCTATCTTCAAATAGGATATGTTATTTCCTTTTTTTTCTTCTTTATTGATTCACTCATTTGAATCTTGGATTGCTCCAATTTGGGACTTTAAATATTGATTAAGTTGATAATTTTACTTTTTAAAATTCAATTGCTGTGATATTGGAATCTATATCTTATTCATTTTCTGTACAAGAAGTTTATTCTCTTGTTTAATAATAAATTTTAAAATAAAAGTCTTCTGAAAAGTTGGCTTTTTAAGGACGCTTTTAACTGAATCATATAAATTCTATTTTATAGTGGTAACTTTCCCCGACCTCTTGTTTTATGACCTACCCCTTTTTATTTATTTACGAATTGTATTTAATCCTTCAACTTTTTTTCCCTCCCTTTTCCACATGTATTGTTTTGTTAAAATAGTTCTAATTGTCTTGTTTGTTTTTAACTAAATGTAAATTGCATTGGATTTGGATTTTGCGATCAAATGAAATATTTTAAATAAATTTGAAACATGGGAGAAACTCCTGCTTGCCCTGGGATCGCTAGCTTGGAATTAGAGAATGACAAGGTGAAAAAATTCATCACCGTTCCCGTCCCCGCGGATAACCGCGGGAAACCATCTTCATGTCATTCTTTAAGGAGAGATGGAAGAATCAGAGTATGAATGGCCACAACCACTGACCCTCAAGCTTTACTTTGAAGAATGCTGGTGTAGAAGGACTGAGGTTGAAACAGACACTACAGAATGACAGTCTCTGGTATCCAGAGCATACCAGATGTGATGTGATGTCATAATGCCTCATTCCACCAGTGCCTAAGAGCCAATCACATCAGTGATGTCACAATGGCTTCATTATCCTTGGCTCCCATAAGAATCAGAGTATGAATGGCCACAACCACTGACCCGCAAGCTTTGCTTTGAAGAATGCTGGTGTAGAAGGACCGAGGTTGAAACAGACACTACAGAATGACAGTCTCTGGTATCCAGAGCAGATATTGTGATGTCATAATGCCTCATTCCACCAGTGCCTAAGAGCCAATCACATCAGTGATGTCACAATGGCTTCATTATCCTTGGCTCCCATAAGAATCAGAGTATGAATGGCCACAACCACTGACCCGCAAGCTTTGCTTTGAAGAATGCTGGTGTAGAAGGACTGAGGTTGAAACAGACACTACAGAATGACAGTCTCTGGTATCCAGAGCAGATATTGTGATGTCATAATGCCTCATTCCACCAGTGCCTAAGAGCCAATCACATCAGTGATGTCACAATGGCTTCATTATCCTTGGCTCCCATAAGAATCAGAGTATGAATGGCCACAACCACTGACCCACAAGCTTTGCTTTGAAAAATGCTGGTGTAGAAGGACTGAGGTTGAAACAGACACTACAGAATGACAGTCTCTGGTATCCAGAGCAGATATTGTGATGTCATAATGCCTCATTCCACCAGTGCCTAAGAGCCAATCACATCAGTGATGTCACAATGGCTTCATTATCCTTGACTCCCATAAGAATCAGAGTATGAATGGCCACAACCACTGACCCTCAAGCTTTGCTTTGAAAAATGCTGGTGTAGAAGGACTGAGGTTGAAACAGACACTACAGAATGACAGTCTCTGGTATCCAGAGCAGATGTTGTGATGTCATAATGCCTCATTCCACCAGTGCCTAAGAGCCAATCACATCAGTGATGTCACAATGGCTTCATTATCCTTGGCTCCCATAAGAATCAGAGTATGAATGGCCACAACCACTGACCCGCAAGCTTTGCTTTGAAGAATGCTGGTGTAGAAGGACTGAGGTTGAAATAGACACTAGAAAATGACATGGGATTATTTCCCACGGTTATCCGCGGGGACGGGGACGGTGATGAATTTTGTCACCGTGTCATTCTCTACTTGGAATCTTGCTACTCTTTGGGGATTCCATATGGAATGCTGCTACTATGACTATTCCTATGTTCTTAATGTTGGCTGCTAATACCTTAGTCTGCATCTCGAAATTCAGCAGTGGCCAAAGATAGACCAGCTACTTAAGTGGCCTGATTTGGCCAGTTGACTTAGGCAGCCAGCAATTTGGATTTTACAGAGAGCCAGCTATTGACTAGCTGCTAATATTGAGCTTCTCATTCTTAATATTAGCAGTTATTAATTCATTGGGGTTGGTGTTCAAAGCCATTTCGTCAGATAACTGGATAAATGACTCATTTTCAATTTCATGGTACAGTGGCGATTCTTTGTCTGGTTAAAATTAAACTGGTTAAGCATGGGAGAGACTGGAGGTGTTCCAGTCTAGCGAAACGTTAACTGGATAGTGTTGATATTCAAAAACTACCCCACTGGACCATTGAGAATATTCTGAATCCAATTGTTTTGCAAAGATGGATTATCACACTAAGAGGCTCCTCTCGGGAAAGAGACGTCTCTGCGCTAACGATTCCATCAGATTGCGCTTATATAGAAAACATCCCAAGTAGGACTCCCAATGAAGGCGCTGTGTCAAGACCTACTGTCTCTCTACATGAAATCCCAATGACCCCCTGTTTGGTCATTCCCACTGTGCACATATATGCATCCGTGCCTAAATATGCGCGTGCTTTGCAGGTGGGCATCCAAATGGGCAGAGTCTATGTAGGGCACACAGTTACAAAGCAACCCCTGGACTCTATATAAGGCTCTCAAAATCGTGTGTGTGCCCAATTGGCATGCACGGTTTAATTGAGTAACGAGCCAATTAGTATCAATAATTCAGCACTAAAAATCAATTATTAGCTTTAATTGGCGCCAATTTTGATGTACATCTGGTTAAGACCTAGTCTTCAAAGATGCACATGTAAATCATGTAGCAAAGGGGGCGTGGCCAAGGAAGGAGCATACATGGGTCAGGGGTGTTCACTACAGATGTGCCTAATTTGCGTGCGAGAATTTACACAGTTTTCAGCCGGAGTAAACCTTCACACCTAAAGCTATAGGTTCCCTAAACAGAGCCCAGATTGGAGCACTATTTATAGAATACACAGTCTCAAGTTGGGTTCCATTTACAGAACCTAATCCATAATGTATAGATCTAGGCACGAGCTGGGGTAAGAGCTTCCATCTAAACCTACACATATACAGTATCTGGATATGCTAGTATTGTATACAGAAAAACAGACCCCAAATGGATGCCCTCTAGGTGCCCACATGAACTCGAGTCCGTGGTTTCAAATACTTAACAGTAAGATCCTTCTTTACTTATTTGTTGGGAATGAGTTTTCTCCTTGCTTTTCCTTCTTTCAAAGGGATTAAATACAGTTCATTCTTTTGTATTCATTTTTGCAAAAATTTGGAACGATCTTCCTTCTGAAATCAGAATCCATTCTTCACGTCAAAGTTTTCGTAAATCTTTAAAAACACTATTGTTTTCAGAAATCACTAATAGATTCTCCTAATCTACATTAGAAGATCATAAATCATGATGCTTTCCACGCTATGTACTTTCATTTTTTTAAAAAAAATTCTTTATTCTATTTTTAAACTACAGTTGTGCACAATAATACACTTACATAGAATATTAAAATTAAAGCATATTAAACTTACAAGAATTTATTTTTTTTTAAAAAAAAGGAAATACTTTTTATGTACTTTAATTGTAATGATCTATCTTTTTGTAATGAACTAATTCTTGTAAACTGAGTCAAGTGCTTTCTTAAAGATGACCCGGTATAGAACTCTAAAGATTGGACTGGTCACGATCACTGTTTAGTAGGGCATTGGTGTATGCGTTATGAGAGCAGTACAGTGATGGATGTCATGGGAGTAAAGTCTGAAGAGTCACTCATTTGTACAACGGCCCCTCTGTGTGTATGCAAAAGGGTTACTCCAGCTCCAGGTCCTCTCCCATACAGGGTTCAGCACTCCAGTCCGGTGACGGGTCAAAAGCACGCGAGGACAAAGGAGCGCCGACAACTGAGCGCAGGGCTTAATCGCGCCAAAGAAAACCCGTATTTTAAAGGGCTTTGGCAGGGGGTGTGGGGGGAACCCCCCCCACTCTACTTAATAGGGATCGTGCTGCCTCACGCTGCCATGTTGGGGGGGGGGGTGGGGGTGTAACCCCCCACATTATATTGAAAACTTAACTTTTTCCCTAAAAACAGGGAAAAAGTTAACTTTCCAATATAATGAGGGGGTTACAACCCCCCAAACCCCCCCACAACGCCAGTGCGATCTCTATTAAGTAAAGTGGAGGGGTTACCCCACTAACACCCCCCGTCGGAGCCCTTTAAAATAAGGTTTTTCTTTGGCACGATGAAGTCCTGCGCTCAGTTGTCTGCGCTCCTTTGTCCTCGCGCGCTTTAGACTATGAACCCAGCCAGAATTTATTAACAAACTTCTGATCCCATATTCTTCATCCCGTACCCTCCAATCCTCAGATCAAAATCTATTAGTTGTCCCATAACTTAGACATATCAATACAAAGAGAAATTCCATTTTTTCAGCTGTTGTTGCTCCCTCCCTCTGGAATTCAATGCCTAACTTTTTCAGAGACAACATCTCTAGATAAATTCAAATCTTTCCTTAAAACATTCCTTTTTAAAGACGCATTCCAAGTTTGACTGTTCTTTTAAGGATTTCAGCCCACTTAAGTTGGACTGCTACGTCTTACCCTCCACTTTTGTATTTCCTCTATTTCTCTCTTTCCTTTATTTATATTGTAGTTCTCCCTTTTCCCATTCGTTTCAATACGTCCTTTTGTCTTATTTGTCCATTGTTTTAATTGATGATGTTTTTGTTACAATTTGTCCCCTCCCTGATTTTATTGTATAACCACCTTGAAACTGTTGATAAGGCAGTATAACAAATTTTAAATAAACCTGAAACTTGAAGCGGCACGAGAGATGTTTGCATGATACAGGGGAAGTGCATGGTGAACAATCTCAAGCCTATTCATTGTGGAAACCCTGACAACCCGGCTGAAAACTACGGAACTGGAGTACAGAGGGGGATTTTGTCAGTCAGGTGATAGAAAAGACAAAGATTTGAGATCTGCTTGGGCTTTGGAGTTGCCATACTGAGACAGAGTGAAAGTTTATCAAGCCTAGTATCCTGTTTCCAGCAGTGGCCAACCTAGGTCCCAAGTACCTGGCAAGATCCTAAGGAAAAAAATCAGATTTTATGCTGCTTATCCTAGTAATAAGCAGTGGATTTTCCCCAAGTCCATCTTAATAATAGCTTATGGACTTTTCTTTCAGGAAATTAGCCACACCTTTTTTTTTTTTTCTTAACCCTGTTAAGCTAACTGCTTTTACCTCATTCTCTGATAACAAGTTCTAGAGTTCAGTTAGGGATAGGGGGGAGCAGGAGAAACAGGAGTGGTGCTCCGTTAGGTCTGCTGTCTCATACATTGATTCAATAATTGAGTGGCCCAGCTGGTCATTAGGCGATAAATAGACGGCTTGGGATGAAGCTAGCTGTAACTCACTGGGAATTGCAACATCACTTCTCAGCCAAGCCCTTAGTGTTGAATTTGTGAAACCTGCTATTCATCTGCTGTGATTGGACCATTTGTTTTGCCGCATACTGTGGACTGGACTGGAGGGTTACAACCCCCCAAACCCCCCACAACGCCAGCGCGATCTCTATTAAGTAAAGTGGGGGGGGGGCTCCCCACCAACACCCCCAGTCTTGTTTTAAATGTCAGCAGTAATGTTTTATAAGTGATACGGTGATCGATAGGGAGCCAATGGGCTTTAATCAAGAGGGGAGTGACATGGTCAAATTTCTTGGCCTTAAATATATGATCTTAACAGTAGTATTCTGGACTATCTGTAGACGTTGAATCTCTTTTTTTGTAATTTCATGGTACAATGCATTGCCATACTCCAGGCAAGAGATAACCAAAGAATGAATAAGAATATTTAAAGGATGTTAGCTAGAGAACGAATCATCCGGAGATAATAAAAACATTTTCGAACTACAGTACTTATGTGGTCATGAAAGTTGAGATTCTCATCTAGTGTAATTCTTAAGAGTTTGATTGAGTTGACTAATTTTACTGGAACAGAATTGAATTTGATTGGGGAGATCAGAGAAGACCGTAGCTTTGGTTTAATTGATATTAAGTGATAACATATTAATGTCAAGCCATTCACCAATTTTTTCCAGCTTTTGATTGATATTAGAGATGTCTTCGAGGTTATCCAAGTTAATGGGATGAATTAGTTGGATATTGTTGGCATAGGCATGGATAGTAAAGCCAATTGACTGTCCAAGAGTAATCAGAGGAACAAGGAAAATATTGGAGAGGAGAAAGAATCGTTCCCTGAGGAATGCCAAAGTTGATTGAGTAAGATTTAGATAAGGAACCATTAAATGATACTTTTGAAGAACGGTCTTTAAAATATGAGATAAACCAGTTTAATATTTAGTCTGATATTCCTATTTCCTGTAATCGATGAATGAGTAAGTGGTGATCGATTGTGTCAAAATCTAGAGAGATGAGAATGACTGCGTTATAATGATTCAAGTGATAAGTGATATTAGTAAGAAGACCAATGAGGGAAAGTTCAGTAGAATGATGTTTTCTGAATCCGGTTTGGTTAGATTGCAAAGAGTTGGTGTTTTCCACAAAATCGGAAATTTGGTTAAAGACCTCCGTCTCCGTGATCTTGGCTAGGAAGGCGATAATTTGTGCTATCAACAGCACTAACTTTAAAGTCTTTCCAAGATTTTGGTATAGAACTTGAGATTAGACTAGTGGAAACTAGTTCTAATATGGATGGTCCAAAGGTTGCAAAGTATCGTTTGAGAATAAATGGAGGGATGACATCTGTCCTAGAACCTTTTATATTCATCGAGTTAATGATTCGCTGGATCTAAGAATGTGTAGGAATTCTGAAATGAGAACATTTTGAAAGGGATAGGTAAGAGGGGGTATCTTGAAGAAAGCGACCAGCCCCCTGAGGTCTGGGTTGATAAGCTGACTCTTAGTGAGTCCCATGAGGGAATGACAGGCTGAGGCAAGAAAGTGGATAAGGGCTGCAGATGTCAGAAGCCATAAACATTGTCCTGGCTGCACCTTCAAGACTACGGTTGCCAGATTTTACATAGTAAAATCTAAGGAAATACTTTTTTACAGAAAGGGTGGTAGATACGTGGAATAGTCTCCCGGAAGAGGTGGTGGAGTCGGAGATTGTGTCTGATTTCAAGAAAGCCTGGGATAGGCAGAGAGAGGAAGAGATAATGATTACTGTGGATAGCAGTCGGCCTTTATTTGCCATCGTGCTTCTATATTTCTATGTGGTGGGATGTGATGAAACAGTGAAGGTTCTTCCTGGAAGACTAGTTTGCACTTGTTGGGACCGTTCTTGCATGGGATGGGGTCTATCACTTTACAGAGAGTACTAGGGATGGTGTGCTTTGTGCATGTTTGTCTATTTACAGATTTTCATTTTTTTCTTAGGACTCCTTAGCCCTGTTGCCTGGCTGGATAGTAGTTTGTTCTTGGGGAGGGAGAAGGAGAATAGGTTATGGACAGGTGAATCAGTGCATTCTTTGCTCAGGAAGTTGGATGAAGGGTTTGGGTGGTGAGCCTATGAAGTGTATACACAGAGACCCTCCCAGCAGCAGGCAAGTCCCTCTTATCCATCCCCTTCTCCACTGCCAACTCCAGACTCCGTCCCCTCTATCTTGCTGTATCGCATGCCTGGAACAAACTGCCTGAGTCATTACGTCATGTTCCATCTCTAGCAGTATTCAAATCCAAGCTAAAAGCCCGCTTTTTCGAGGCTGCTTTCAATTCGGCTCCCACGCACCGAAAATACCTGTGTCCATCTTGTCATTCTCTCTGCAAAAAACTGCCCAACCCCTATATGTCCTGTCTGTCTGTCCAATTAGATTTTAAGCTCTTCTGAGCAGGGACTGTTTGTTCTGTGTTAATTATACAGCGCTGCATATGCTTTTCAGTGCTACAGAAATGACAAACAGTAGTAGAAGCATGGTGGGTACACCGACAAAAGCGCGCAGGGACAAGTGTGCGCAGGATGACTCCTCAGGCCCCTTCCCTTGGGAGGGGCTTGAGGCACCTGAGGAGTGTCAGCAAATCAGGACCTTCGTGTTAGGGTAAGGCTTATATCATGATTAGGGTTCCCCTATCCTAACACTAGACAGCAAGTGAATTTTAAAAAAGTATCCACCACCATAATTGTCCTGCGCTCATTTGACGGGTCACCAGCATGGTCAGATGATACGGAGGCTAGTGGTACATTTTTAGGCATGGAGATATGGAGAACCTAGTTTGACTGAGTTATCTATGGTGTACCTGAGTTACTGTGACTGCAGTTATCAGCTTTGTCAGGTGGGCATGGTATAACCATAGGAAGAGTGTGTGTGGGGAGGGGAGGGGAGGGGAGGGGGGAGGCGAGACAGTAAAGAGCTGGTCACCTTGCAGAGGGAGTGCAGAGATTTATATAGACGTTATGAAGTGATAAGAGCATGGCAGAAAAAGGCTGTTTAATAATTGAGCCCTTTTGCGAGAGCTTTGAAGTTAGATTGTCAATTTGCATAGTTAAGGAGGTAGGAGCGGGTCCAGCCTCTGCTGCTTATCTCCTGGCCTAATGGATTTCTGCTTAATGCCATAGCGTGCAAACCCAAGCAAGATTAAAACAGTTTCCACGGCACTTTCGATCGATGCAGTAAACAGGATGAGGTTTGATACTTTGCTGGGATGATGCCAAGTCTCTCCAGTGGTAAAGAACTGGAGTCAGGAGGCTGGACTGGAGCTCATCTTAGCAATACATCCTTGCATCCTTATTGTTTTCTGAGGAGAAGCCAGGCGTGGTGAGGCCATACTGGGTCAGATCAAAGATCCATCTAGCCCAGTAACCAGTTCAAGGCACAAGTACCTGGCACAGTCCCCCAAAGCAGCAATATTCCATGGGACTTAACCTAAGATCTACCTTAATAACAATCTGCAGACTTTTCCTCCAGGAACATTGCCAAACCTTTTCTAAACCCAACTACAATAATTGCTTTGACCACTTGCTCCAGCAAAACCTAACTATGTTGAAGAGCAAAGAGTACAAAAAAATTTACTTCTTCCTTAAACATAGTCTTAGAAAATTTTTTACCCTAACAAAAAGTGAAGATTTCATGGCGGCTCGGACTTCCTGCTGACTTGTCCTCTCTCCTTCACAGGTTACTCACTTGTTCTTTGGGGTCCTTTTAGCATCCTGAATGAGGACCATTCTGAAGCCACAAGTAATGGCAGGATGGGAACCGGAGCTCCTGCAAGAGCTCCGAGAAATGCTTTGCAGATCCAGCCAGAGGACTATGAAGACCCAAGAGGTGGAAAATCCTGTGCGTTACATGAAATGGTAAGACGTCCTCCAGATGAGAGACAGAGGGAGGGCATGGGGTGGAGATGTGTTTCACTTGAGAAGAAGGAGAATACAGAGGAAGGAGGTAACGATGCCAAAGGTAGGGGGTGGGGCCACATTCCCTGTAGTGATACTATTGGCCGGCATGGACATCATGTGGAAGGAATAGGGTGCAGGGCTAAGGTGATGTGTGAATGTTGAAATCAGCCCTGATTAATGGCTGGAAAGAACGTGGGGTAACCCTATGGCTCCAGAAAAAGAAGGACGGATTGAGACATCCGGGTTTTACTTCTAGTGAAAGCAACGGAAGTAAAGCCTGGATGTCTCAATCTGTCCTCCTTTTTTGGTAACCCGAAGAAAGAGATTACTGGAGGTTTTCTTAATGGTGTGCAGTAGGGATGATGTGGTTTGTATATGTACAGGCTTTGATTTTTTTAAAATCTTAGGATTTGGTAGAACTACTGGCCCAAACCAGCAAAGTCCATCAGGGTTCAGGCAAAGGATGAAGTGCTGGTCATCTGTTTTTGGAAAACCCAGGTCCAGAGGGCTGACAGCAAATACCAGTTCTCAGGGTAGCAACAGTGGCTCTGAATGGGGGCAGCCTCTCGCACAGCAAAAGAGAGGGGCAGGGGTGTTATTTCAGGGTCACTAGGCCAAACTAACATTCTGGGAGAGGCAGGGGGTCAGGGTATGAGAGAGGGGGGAGGGAATGATTGCAAACACACTCCTCCTGATTGAAGCACTTTAGGAGAAGGATAGGATAAGTGTGTTTGGGGGGGGGGAGGAGAGTCGGAGAGCTTATCTCTCATTAGTGACAGGTGGTTTCCCTCCGCCCCCTCCCCTTTAGCCACCTCTACCAAAGACAGGTGCAGTCTTTCTCCCTTCCATCCTCGGATTCGGATATAGAAAGCTTTCTGGACCTGACAAAATCTACTTGGATTATCAGTGGTTAAATTATACAAGAGAGAAAAAGTATATGCAGAACAGTAATGACAGCTCGATGAAGTTACAAAGTACCGAGAGAGGAATAAGGACAGTTCCTGGCTCTGCTGATGATCCCCCCCACTGCCTAGTTGACAGGATACCATCACCCCCCGATTATACAGGCTCTTCTTAGTGACTTTTGGGAACCGTAATATTTGCAGTTCATCATTGTTTGGGTTCTGAGTGGTGCTGGTTGTTTGTAAAAGCAGGTTTGGTAGATCTATTGGACTGGATTCTGCAAATGGCCATCAGAAACTGGCACTCAATGGAATTCTATACTGGCCATTGTGACATCACTGATGAGGTTGGCTCTTAGGCATTGGTGGAATGAGGCATTATGACATCACAATCTCAGCTCTGGAATGTTGCTACTCTTTGGGCTTCTGCCAGGTACTTGGGACTTGGATTGGCCATGGTTGGAAACAGGATGCTGGCCTTAATGGACCTTCAGTACGTCCCAGTACGGCAACTCTTATCTTCTTATGGCATTCTATAACACGACGCACACATTTTAGGAGTGGCCCTGACCTTCCCCTGAATTTCTCATGGTCTCATGTTACTACAAACTGGGGGGGGGGGGGGGGTAGGGATCTATATAGAGTGGCATTTTCAACCTGTTTGGGGGGGAAGTGGGGGGAATGGGTGGGGACTGGCTCTATGCTGTATATCGCCTTTAAAGTACTGCACCTGTTGTGTACTCTCTGTAAAGCGCTTCTGGTGGTTTTCTGTCATCAATAAAAATGATTTGACTAAAACCCCGGCCTAAGTTTGACATAAGCCACGATTTTGGTAATGGCTCCTACACTTGATTGACTTATGGCCAGTGCCGACTGAATCTGGACCTTAGGGCTCTTGTAGATTTCTTTTAAAGCCAGTTAAAGATTTCCAGATGTGCTTAATCTCAGGTCAAGGATCTCCCAGGAGAGGGGGGAGATATAAGAGAGACATATAAATACCTCCAAGGTATAAATAAATGGGAGCTGAATCTCTTTCAAGGCCAACTCAGGAGTAATCTTTATGGACAAAAATTGTATCTGAATTGAAGAAAGTTGGGGAGAAGCAGATAAGATGTCAAGGGAGAAGAAGGGACTGGTCAGCTTCTTAGCGGCTTTGCTTGAGCAGACTGGGCAGCCCATATGGCCTTTATCTGCCATCAGTTTCTACGTTGCTATTCTAAAGTGTACCTACTTCGTGCTCATTTATGGAGAATTTGAAATGGTGTTGAAGTTCTTTTCGATTTCTCTGGAAAATCGTAATCTTCATTATGTCCAGGTTTACTTGTAGGGCTCAGGATTTTCAGTTGGTCTCGAGAAGGTTGAGGCAGGGGGTTGAGTGACCATAGTCTGTCTCTAGGAAGCATTTGGTTTCTGAGTCATTTAGCTTTAGTCCTGGCCTGAGAAGCTCTCTGGGACCTGGGGACGGGGAAGTGACACGGGTTAAATCTTTCTCTCAGACCTCTTTTCTCTCTGCTCTCTTGATGTCTCTTGTTTCCATTGACAGGTGTTCTCTAGTGCTCTCTTGCTGTCTCTCTGGCGCTCTCTCGCTCTCAGTTCTTAGTAACTAGTATTCTCTTGCTATCTCTTGTCTCTCAATGATAATGTACTTTCTGTCTCTTTGCCTCCCCGAGTGACAGGTGTTCTCTTGCTGTCTCTTTGTCTCTCTCTTTCAATGACAACAGTTCTCTGTGCTCGTCTCTTGCTCTCTTTGTCTCTTTCAGTGGCAGGTGTTCTGCCTCTCACTTTTCAGTTACCAGGACTCTCTTGCTGCTGTTGTCTCTCTCTCTCTCTCTTTCAATGACTGGTGCAGTCTTGCTATATCTTTTTTTTTTTTTAAGAGACAGGTGCTTTCTGTCTCTCTGCCTCTCTGTGACGACTGCTCTAGCTGTCTCTTTGCCTCTCTCTGTGACTGACTCTTTCTTGCTGTTTCTTGGTCTCACTGATAAATTCTCTCTCTCTCTTTCTTCCTCACACTCTCTTTTCCAGGCTCTGAATTATGGGACCTGGTTATCACTGCGCCAAAGTCTTAATTCACAGCCAGAGGGAATCCTGTTGGGGTTGTAAAATATTATTTTAATTGATGAAGCGCAAAATGAAATGTGTTTGTGCTATGCAGAGTAAATCTTTAAATACTGAAAATCATCGGAAGGGGAGAGAGCTATGTAAAAATTGTAATAAGCTCCAGACTGAATCCTGATATGAGACGATGGGAGACAGGGACAGAACCAGAGCCCTGGCTGGGGGGGGGGGGGGAAGGAGTCCTGGTGGGAACCCCAACAAAATAGCTCACAACAGCACAGAAGTTGCCATTAACTCCTAACCCCCCATGCCTGAGAAACTCTCTGACCCCCTACTTGTTCTGTTTGATTAGATTGTAAGCTCTACTATGCAGGGACTACCTCTTGAATGTTTTAATGCATACATGTAGCAGAGCTATAGAAATAATAAGCAGGAGTAGAAGTAGTAGATCCTAGAGCCCAACAAGTTGGGACATAAGAACATAATCATCGCCTTATTGGGACAGACTGAAGGTCCATCAAGCCCAGTATCCAACCCAGGTCCCAAGTACCCAGCCAGATTCCATGTAGTAGAACAGATTTCATGCTGTTCATCTTAGGAATAAGTAGATTTCCCCCACGCCAGCTCAATAATGGCCTATGGCCTTTTAGGAAATTATCCAAACCGTTTTTAAACCCTGCTAAGCAGAATGCAGCAATATGCAAAAAGGAGCTGCTATGGGTTTTCACCAATGGGCTGCACTGCAGGTACTGGTAATGCAAAGGTTCAAGGAACAGCTTAAGAGGGGTCCTGAGCAGAGCTAGGAATAGGGTTGACTCAGTGGGGGGGCCTGCTGATGAAAGTTCCTGCTCCCTCCAACCCCCTCCTTATTTTTATGTTGCATAATAGAGTCACACGAGGGAAGATGCCCATGCTGTGCCATTTGGCATCGGAATTGAGGGCAACTAGGGAGACAGAGTGGGTCCTGGTGCCTTACTGAACACTGGTGCCAGCAGAGTCAGGCACTGGAAGCTGTTGTCAGTGGCAGAAGAGAGAGAGCAGCGTTATGGCTTCTGATGAGATGCACCTCATATCTACCAGTGCCTCCAAGGACCAAACTGGACAATCTCCTTTTTGCTGCCATTATAGAGGTTGTGTGGCTTGGTCTGGGATAGAGCCAGGACATAGGCACTTCACTAGGCACTACTGCAAGGACCCCAGGGGTCTGTGGCAGTGTTCTAGCATAAGAAGCTCTGAGATGGCCACGTGGACAATAAGCCAAGCTGGAGATGTCTGGGTCTGTTTGGTGCCTCCATCACTGCAGCCAGCCTGGCAATGTGGAGGTGCTCTGAATGAAAACAGGAGGACCCCAATTCCAGAAAATTGGGAAGGATGGAGTATGATTTCCCTCCTTGAAGGTTCCTCCATGATTCTTATGCTCCATCTCCTGCAAGGCAAAACTCAAGTTTTGAGGTTCAGTTTAATTTGATTAACTGCTTAAGGAAGAACGTCAAAGCAGTGTACGATAAATAAAACCACATATGCAAGAAAAGAACTGCAGAGTAAATAGAAGGGGGAAGAAGGTGAAGTCTCTGAATGCTGTGTCCCCATGATCGAAAGTCATAGACTAATGGCCAAAAGCTCTTTGGAACAAATATGTATTTAGAGAGACCTTAAGTCAGGGTGTCCAACTTGCGGCCCTGTGAAATATTTTGTGAAGCCCCAGTCGAGGGCGATGCAGTGTTTTCCTCTGCTGCCCCTGGGTGTTTACCGTCTCGCCGGCTCCCTCCTCTGTCTTGCTGCAGCGTTTGCGCGGCCCAGGGAAGCCAAAAGGTTGGACACCCCTGCCTAAAACGTTCTCAGTGCAGAGTCGAAGGAAGGGGGTTCCAGAAAATAGACCCCACAACAGTAAACATTGATTTTGGCAAGTATCAGAAAAGTCTTGCTGAAAAGAAGGAATAGTCATAGTGATGAGGACAGAGGAAAGTGGGCAATAGCACAAAACTACAGAGAGGAAAGCAGGGTGACATGACACCGTGTCCAGCCGTACCCGGATCCACCCACCCAGTCAGCTTTTCAGGAAGTCCACAGTGAATTTGCATGAATTAGATCTGCGTACGGTGGAGGCAGTGCATGGAAATCTATTTCCAGCATATTCCTGATGGATATCTCAAAAATCAGGTTGGCTTGCTGTTTCCCATAGCAGAGTCTGGGATTTCTAATACTCTCCCCCAATATTTCCTGCTAACCTCTCACTATCACTTTTCCTCATCCTCCAAAATATGTGTTAGAAAATCTTTGCTTCCAGAGCCAGGAGTACAACCCCCTTCTTTGCACCCCAAAAGCCTATTATTAGTACATAGCTCCATCCTTCTCTTTCCTTCTCAGTGCATTCTGGGAGTCAAAGGGCTGATGCCCAATGGAAGGAGGACTATATCTCCCATAATGCCCCCCCCCCCCAATAATAACCAGTGCTCGGGACATTTACCAGTCACACAAGCAGCAACTAGAAGTAGGGGGAGAAGGTCAGACACGAGTGCTCTATACTTCAGAAAGTCATTATCCATTCAAGCAGCTGAAATTAACAAGGGGTGCCATGGGGGGGGGGGGGGGGAGGAGGGGGAGGAAGCCCTCTCTATTTTCAGTCTGGTCATAGAAAGCTCTTAAGCGTGTAAATGCCAGGGGCCCGAGAGCAGCCCAAGTCCCTTTCAGACTGAGCCTGGGTTAATAAGGGCTGTCGCTGGAGCCTCTTACAACCTGGAGTAGCCTAAGAACCTGCAGAAGTGGGTTTGATTCCTGGGACTGGGCAAGTCACTTAACCCTCCGTGACCTAGGTACAAAACAAGCACCTGAACATAGAAACATGACGGCAGATAAAGGCCAAATGGCCCATTCACTATCTCCTCCTCTCCCTATTGGCTAAGGCTCTTAACATTTGCATCTCCTCTTCCTATAGGCTAAGGCTCTTTACACCTGCATTGTGAGGTCATAGATCTTTATGGTTATAGAAACATGATGGCAGATAAAGGCCAAATGGCCCATCCAGAGCATCCACTATCTCCTCCTCTCCCTATTGGCTAAGGCTCTTAACATTTGCATCTCCTCTTCCTATAGGCTAAGGCTCTTTACACCTGCATTGTGAGGTCATAGATCTTTATGGTTATAGAAACATGATGGCAGATAAAAGCCAAATGGCCCATCTATTCTGCCCATCTACAGTAACCATTATCTCTTCCTCTCTCTGAGAGATCCCATGTGTCTATCCCAGGCCCTCTTGAATTCAGACACAGTCTCTGTTTCCACCAGCTCTATTGGGAGACTGTTCAAAGCATCTACCACCCTTTCTGTAAAAAAGTATTTCCTCAGATTACTCCGGAGCCTATCACCTCTTAACTTCATCCTAAGCTCTCTCATTCCAGGGCTTCCTTTCAAATGAAAGAGACTCAACACATGCGCATTTACATCATGTCTATCATATCTCCCCTCTCCCGCCTTTCCTCCAAAGTATACAGATTGAGATCTTTAAGTCTGTCCTCATATGCCTTATCACGAAGACCACACACCATTTTAGTAGTCTTTCTCTGGACCGACTCCATCCTTTTTATATCTTTTGAAGGTACGGCCTCCAGAATTGTAAACAATATTCTAAATGAGGTCTCACCAAAGTCTTATACAGGGGCATCAATACCTCCTTTTTCCTACTGGCCATACCTCTCCCTATGCAACCTATGCAAATCACAGGCAGTATATCAAATCCAATTCCCTTTATCAAGGAGGAGTTGATCTTTACACTGAATATAACACCTTAGTAGCAGCCTGTGTCATGAATGATTTTATGCCGCCAGATCAGTGCCAGCCTCTGTTCCCCTGCCCTTCTGGACCCCCTGATTCCTTTCACTGCCAGCCTATCTCCTGTATCTGTCTGACAGGTCCCGTACATGCCACGTGCTCTTGAAAGACAAGAGAGAGGACACAGGAAGGGGATCCCCCAGCAACTATCTATGGTGGCAGATAATTAAGGTCTTGTCAAACGATAAGGAAACTGCTAGGCGAACAAGAGGAAAAAGGCAGATATATATGAGCTCCCAAGAGAGATGGAGGCAGAAAAGAGAGGTAAAGATGGAGCTGCTCTGTCCAGCCCCTCTCTGGGCCTTGGCACACCATTTATCTCGGTGTCTCACGGATGAAAGCACGTGCCGGGGCTGCAGAGGTTCCAGACCTAGTGCCGGAGCCACCTGTCTTAGCTCTAAGCTCATTTATTTAAAACACAAAACCTTAGCAGCAAAGAGCAGTGGCCGGTACGGGAGGTGGTTTGAATAGACCATTCGAAAAAGTGAATGGTCCCCATTTTCCTGAGCTGTGGGGATGTCTTTCGCCAAAGTGTGCAGTGGTGATCCAGAAGAGTCTGGAGGATGGACCAGACTGTTCTCTGAATGAGCCGAGTGGAAACAAGGTGTCTGGATGTTATTTCAATTTCACCATATGTATCTGCTCATGTGCTCACCAGAATGCAGCATGGGGAAGCCGCATGAGTAGAAATTAATGTGATGATGGATGGCATTGTCTCATCTTCTTATATTCTCGAGAAACCTAATTCAATTTATATAAAAATAATTTTTAAAAAGATTCTTTTGCTTGCTTAATGTACTGCAAGTATAAGTTTTTGGTTCAATAAGCCTTAAATGTAAAAACAAATGAATGTATGCAATCTAGATTGAAAAAGACAGAAACCTGTCCTTGAGTCTGGATTTATTCCGAACAATTCAGCTTGCTTTTAGGAAAATAGCTCTCCATGGCCTAATGCACTCCAGAGCATAAGATCCCAAGGAAGAAATCATGTGGAGCAGGAACCAGCGCAGCGATCAATCCCAGCAGCAGACTGCCATGAAGATCGGGCCCTACAGCGACCGCTACCAGCACAATCCATTGAACATCTTCAAACAGGCGGCAAGGGACAGCGACGGAGACTGGGGAATGGCAGCTCTGATGCTCTCTTTGCTAGGTATCAGCCTCTTCTCCACCTGTCTAGAATAAATCACCGCAGGTACAAACACAATGCCTAAACAGTGATGGATTTAAAAAAATGCATGGGATAAATACTGAGGATCCCTCGAAAGGACAATGGAATCAAAGCTCAATTCAGTGACTTTGATAGAGCGGAAGATATTTATGGGCAGATTGGATGGACCATAAAGGAGTTCTTTATGTGTTTAGTAGGTCCCAAATCCTACGGAGAAGAAAACATTCATTTCTTATTAGGGATAGAGTTACAGAGGAGACACTGCTCCCCCCCACCTTTCTATCTCAATGATTCTGCTAAACTTACTCACTCAAATCATCTTCTTTCTTTCTTTAATCATTTATATTTCGCTTATCCAGGTCTTCTCACACAATTTCATGGATTGGGTGACCAGACAGTTGGACAGAGGGAGTATGCTAGATGTGGTGTATTTACTTTAGTTTTTTAGCAAAGTCTTTGGTAAGGGCCCAAAGGAACTGGTTGAGTGGAAGGTGACAGAGAGTTGTGGTCAATGGAAAGGGAGTGATATTGCTGAAGAGCTGACTGGTAAGATTTGCCTCTTTGCGGATGACACCAAAATGTGCAATAGAGCAGACACCACTGTGAATGTTTGCTTGTACGTTCTGAGCTCCTGGGAGGAAGGGATAGAAATCAAATTAAACAAATAAATAAATAAATAAATGGTGTGGATAACATGAGGAAGAACCTAGCGGCAGCTAAGATTTAATGCTAAAAAATTGCAGTCATGTATTTGGGCTGCAGAAACCCAAAGGAATGGTACAGTTTAGGAGATGAAGAACTTTTGTGTAGGAAAGAGGAGCAGGACTTGGGTGGGATGATCTTAAGGTGGCCAAACAGGTTGAAAAGGTGATGGCGAAAGCTAGAAGGATGCTAGTTTGCATAGGGAGAGGTATGGCCAGTAGTATTGATGCCTCTGTATTGTGTACAGTTCTGGAGACCGCAACTTCAAAAAGATATAAAGAGGATGGAGTTGATCCAGAGGAAGGCTACTAAAATGGTGTGTGGTCTTTGTGATAAGGCGTAAGGGGGCAGACTTAAATATCTTTGGAGGAAAGGCGGGAGAGGGGAGATAGAGACGTTTAAATACCATCGTGGCGTAAATGCGCATGAATCGAGTCTCTTTCATTTGAAAGGAAGCTCTAGAATGAGGGGACATAGAAACCTATGGTAATTTGTGTGTCTAAGTGCTTTTAAAATGAGCCTCAGAATCTCTAAGGGAGGGGAAGTGATGGTTGATGACATGGCTGGGAAGACTGGATAAGCGATATGGTCTTTATCGACATCCCACATGAGTAAGTTCAGTATGGGTGGACACTCTGAGTAATTGTACAAGGTGAGGTAGCCCAGAAGAAACTATAATGCATAGAGATGGGCCTACCTGTAAAGATTGATAGCTAGGGGAATAAATACATAGGATCCCAGAAGTGGATCATGTCACCCCATTTTTACATAAAGTTCACTGGTTGCCTATACAACACAGAATTACTTATAAAACCAGAGAAAATTATCAGCCTGAATTCTTATCCCTTACAACATTACAAGGTCTTTGCGATCAAAACCTTCTTGTTAGCCCATCATTGAAACATATAAATACATTAAGGACCACAGTTTTTTCTGTTAGCACTCCTTCTCTTTGGAACAGTTTTCCAAACTACTTACGCGAAAAACTTACACTTAAAGACTTTAAGTCAAAACTAAAGTCATTTCTCTTTCTCGACGCTTTGACTCCTAATTGTTCTTTTATGGACTATCTAGCATTTAGAAGGAATCTTAACACCTGTTCCCCTTCCTATTGTTCCTCTCCTTTACATGTTCTCTTTTTTGTACATATTGTAGTTCCAGCCCTCCTTTCCCGCTTGTCTCTGTTCGTTAATTTTTTGTTAATTTACTAGTCCTTAAAAGCTAGTATTTGTCCTAATGTTGTTGTGTGTTTTTTTAAACTGTATTTTAGTCAGTTGATGGTTTTTAACATTTTTGTACACTGCCTAGAAGGTTTGATTAGGCGGTATAAGAAATTTTAAATAAACTTGAAAGGGATAAAATTTGGCTGAATAACTTGATATATTGCAAAAACGTATCCCCATAACTGTGATTTTTTATGGACACCTTATCCCCATATCAGCTAGTCTAGCCTATAACATACAGGACATAAAGATATCAGTCTCTAGTCCTAAACTCACTGGACTACTGCAACATAATCTACCTAGGATCTCACAAAAAAACTATCAAGAAACTGAGACTTATCCAGAACACTGCTGTCCGACTCATCTTCGGCTTGAAAAAATCGGAACACATCACCCCATACTACAAGAAACTTCACTGGCTACCTATAGAGGCCAGAATAATCTTCAAATTTGGTTGCCTCTGCTTCAAGACTCTTTTCGGCTCCGCTCCCACCTACCTCCTGCAGGACAAACTCCGCTTTTCATGCAGAACATTACTGTTCTCATTTTCTCCCCCCAAAGGATGCAAATTCAAAAGATTCCTCAACAGGACACTCTCCTTTCAAGCAGAGATCTGGAACAACACCTTAAGGGACCTCATCCTGACTGCACTAACATACCATTCATTCAGAAAATCACTAAAAACCCACCTTTTTGACAAATTTACCTGATCCCCCAAATCTGTGCTATACCCACTTCATCTTACACGTTTCTTCCTCCTTCCCTATGCCACCCCATCTCATAACTGTCCATCTACCCCTTCCCAAATCTAACTGATGTTACCTCGCTGTCCTTACAGCACCTTTTATTGTACACCATCTTGAACTGTTAAAGTATGACTGGATGTAAATAAAGCTATTATATTATTATTATTATTATTATTATTGTTGTTGTATGGATGTTTTGATTTGTTCAGTGTCCTACTGAATCTTGTCTTCATGGATTTTAGGTGTGATCTACATTATGACCAAATTGAAAAATCTGTCTTTGTCAACCTTTTCGATGCCCCTCAGGATCTTGAAGGTCTCTATCATATCTCCTCTGAGTCTCCGCTTTTCCAGGGAGAACAGCCCCAGCTTCTTCAGTCTGTCAGTGTATGTAAGGTTTTCCATACCCTTAATCAGTTTAGTTGCTCTTCTCTGGACTCCCTCTAAACTGATTAAGGGTATGGAAAACCTTACATACACTGACAGACTGAAGAAGCTGGGGCTGTTCTCCCTGGAAAAGCGGAGACTCAGAGGAGATATGATAGAGACCTTCAAGATCCTGAGGGGCATCGAAAAGGTTGACAAAGACAGATTTTTCAATTTGAAAGAAACCACAAGAACAAGGGGTCACTCGATGAAATTGAAGGGGGACAGGTTTAAAACAAACGCAAGGAAGTTCTTTTTCACACAGAGGGTGGTGGACACATGGAACACCCTTCCGGAGGCCGTGATAAGAAATAGCACAGTACAGGGTTTCAAAGATGACCTGGATAGGTTCTTGGAAGACAAAGGGATCGAGGGGTACAGATAAGAGCAGTGGAAAGTTTAGAGATAAGTGTAGAGGTAGGCATAAAATTAGTCAGGGACCGCTGACCAAGCAATATGCCTGATGGGCCGCCGTGTGAGCGGACCGCTGGGCTGGATGGACCTCTGGTCTGCCCCGGTGGAGGCGACTACTTATGTACTTATGTACCAGAGAGTGACCATGACACAACTCAGAAAATGCTTTTCTAAGTATCCGGTTCTGCAAGATAGAAAGTGTTGGGCTGCAACTGATGATGAAGGAAAAGACATAAGTGGGATTTGGGGGCCAAAGAGGGGCAATGCTCCCTCAGATGCTCTGGCAATATATTGGCTTATAGTGGCAGAGACTCGGCATGGTTGTCCCACCCATGAAATGAGCAAGCAAGATGCAGCCTTCAAGGACAAGAGACACCAGGCCAAGAATCCAGCTCCTCTCTCATGGAGCTGAGGCTGTGTGTAGCACTTCTTCTGCCAGCCATGCCAGGAGAGGGCAAGGAGGTAATCCAGAATATTTAGAGGGCCGAAAGAGAGAAAGAATAGACAACTGGTGTTGGATTGGAGGAGGAGTGCAGGACTAAGGAGACAGGGAAGATGGGATGAAAGGAGAGAGAGATGAGGAACAAGTAGATGGGGAGAAGAGATATAGAGAGTAGGAGGTTAGAAGAGGAGAGAGATGAGGGCTGTATGACCCTAAGGATACAGAGAGATAAAAAGAAGGAGGTCAGGACATACATTGGAGAGGAAAAGCCGCAGAGGAAATGTGACCCCCTCCTCCTCCTCCTTCAAAATTCTGTATTCCCATGCTTAGAGTTTGGTAACTGTGACTGCAGTTTCATCATTTCTTTTAGAGAAAATAGCTCACTTCTCTGCTCCGTGTGCCAGGGCACACTGCCATAGGAAGTCTCTAATTTGATCTGATTACATATGAGAAAAAGACGCTGATTGCAGAGCTGAGAAATTAGTGAAGGAGCCTCCAAGCGCCATTAGAGTCCCCGGGTGCCCTTTAGCAGCAGAGACATTGAAAATTAAATGTCTTTAATGAGCTGCTGACTGTAGGGCCAGCGTGCCTCCCTCTTAATGGCTCTGTGTATCACTTCTCCCAAACCCAGATCTACCTCTGCCCACATTCCCCTGTTCCCCAACTGCATAGCATCCCTGTCACCCAGCCCCCTGAGACACGGGTGGGTGAATGACTTTGAAATACTCTGCATTAGTGCTGCCCGATTCAGGGGAAAAAAAGTTTGATTCAATTCAGCCTATTGAATTGATTTTTCAATTCAATTCGATTTTCCTGCCCAATTGGGTGTTTTTTTACAAACATCCTGATGGGTTTATTTTATAGCCTCTTCACCCCCTTTGCCCTCTCCTACCCACAAACAAAAAAGACTTTTCCTCTCTCTGTTAAATCCTAGCTCACGTTCATGGTCTAACACCAGCTCTGGCAGGATACACATTTCAAATCTGACATATTGTAATCACAAAACAGAAAATAAAATTATTTTTTCTACCTTTTGTTGTCGTCATTATTCAAATCATGTTGGTCCCAGGCTCTGGTTGTCTTCTGATCAGGGTTTCCTTCTTTCTCCATGCTAACCATCCATCTAATTATGTTTTTTTGTATAGAACTGTCCTAGAGAGATAAAGATTGTGGAGCTCAATTTTCCACATCTTGGAGGAAGGAGCAGATGAGCTAGGCTAGGATCTGACAACTAATTGAGAATCAGTGTGGGAAACCAGCATATAGTTGAGGGTTCGCCTAGCCCTAGAACGCACAGTAGTAGGCCCTGGTTTTGCACCGAGCTTCTTCCTGCCGCACACATAAACGAACTTTCTACTAAACTGTGACAAAATTAACATGCCCCATTTTCTGCAACCATTTACAGGAGAGCAGCTGTTAGAAAATGATAAACATACACCTCTTGGAGAAGTCAGATAACGGACAAGCCCAAGTCATTCTGAAAGAGGGAAGTGGTGGGCACGAGAAAGATTTCTCAACTTTTTTTTTTTTTTATTTTACCATCTCCCCCCTCTTCACCCCCGTGTAGAAACCGGGGGGGCTACATGGGCCTCAGGCCTCTGAGAAGTCTGACAGGTTGGAACGCAGATGGGCGGGGCTGGCCACTTGACTTTTGTTGACAGCAGGACTGGAGTTTCTCCATTCCACGGGGGAAGGGAGACGGGCCAGGAGATGCATTCTCATAAAGGGCGAAGGGGCGGAACAGCATGAGTAAAGTTTGTGTCTCGTGCTCTTGGAAATCCTGGTTTTACCTTGTTCCTTCTACTGTACTGTTTGTGCGTGAGACGTGGAATGGTAGCGAGAGAAAGAGAGAAAGCAAAGTCGGTGGTAGCTACAAAAACATGTGCACGCTATCGCTTTCAGCTTATTAACCAACAATTGCAGAGTCTTTCCGGGTCTCGGGAACTCACCTTGATGGCGCCCCTTCACCACCACCATGGAGTACCTGATGATGTTCACTGGCAAGAGGGCCGCTTGCTACGTGGTACGGCCAGACTATGGGGCAGGTTCCACGAGGTCCACTTTCAGGATCTGTTACAGGAGAGCGCCCTGCACGGTGCAGATGAGGCTGAAAAAGCATTCGCAGTTCTGCAGCTCTTTCTTTCCCTGGAGGTTAAAGGTGGTGGTCATATAGGCACTGCTGGCGGGGCATACGCTCGCTCTAGGGCTGCTGCGATGAATCGATTCGGATCGGAAATTGGGCAGTACTACTCTGCATCGTCTTTACAGGTCCATGACCCGAGTCTGAGGAAGAGGCGGCCTGGAAATGTAGACAGTGTAGGGATGGTAGTCTGCAAAATCCTAACATATGTGGAAACTCCGATAGGGGAGGGAGGGATTCTGCATTTAGCTCAAGCTGCGTTCCATTCAGCTACTGTACGTCATTTTCTGTCGCTGGAGGGTTTACAATTTAGGGCCTCCTTTTACAAAGTGGAACTATTGATTAGCGTGTGCTGAGCATGATGAAACCCATGGCAATTGATTGAGCCGCTAACTGGTAACGCCACTTTGTAAAAGGAGCCCTAAGTTTGTATCTGAGGGAACGGAGGATTAAGTGACTTGACTGAGACCACAAGGAACAGCCTTTTCTTGAGCTGCCGTCATGTGGCCAACCCACCTGATGACACTAAATTCATGTCCAGCCCTTAAAGGGCCATGGACTTGATTTTCCGCTTTTCTGTGGGTACAATCAAAGCAGGTACCTTTTTTCTGTCCCTAGTGGGCTTACAACCTAAGTATTTGCCCCTGGGGTAATTGAGGGTTAAGTGACTTGCCCGGGGTCACACGGAGCAGCAGTGAGAATTGAACCCAGTTCCCCAGGTGCTGCAATAGAAGGGGAGGATCAGAGTAAGGAGATGAAATGCATGCAGGAGGGGGAGGGAGGAGAGCGGATGGGTAAGAAAACTCAGCAAGATAAACAGCCAAATGTACAGCTACAGAAGGACTGTGTGGTGAGTGAGATCCCCCAATTCCTTTTCAACTCTTTGCAGTAACCATTATCTCTCTCTCTCTCTCTCCGAGAGATCCCACCTGCCTATCCCAGGCCCTTTAGAATTCAGACACAGTCTCTGTTTCCACCACCTCTTCTGGGAGACTGTTCCACGCATTTACCACCCTTATAGAAACATGGCAGCTAATAAAGGCCAAATGACCCATCTAGTCTACCCATCCACAGTAACCATTAGCTAAAAACAACCAAAAAAAACAAGTCAACTAGCAATGGTGACTGGAAAGAGAAGTCCCCAAGGTAGTAAGCTCACACTCAAACAAATGTCAACCCAAAATATGTGGAAACCAATGCAATGACCTTTTCATGTGCAGGGGTAAAACTATGGAATACCCTTGTTGGCCAAATTCGGAAATGTAGTAACAGGATTTTTATTTAGAAACTGTTAAAAACACAATTATTTGTTGATGCTGTGGACTTTGGAGTGCCGGTAACTAATTTAGACTCTCTACTGATGTTTCAGTAGAAGATGACCAGGACTTGGGTGTGATTGTATGTGATGATCTTAAGGTGGTCAAACCCAGGTTGAAAAGGTGATGGCAAAAGCTAGAAGGATGCTTCGGTACATAGGGAGAGGTATGGCCAGTAGGAAAAAGGAGGTATTGATGCCCCTATATACATCACTGACCTATTCTCCTTCTCAGCCAACAAACACAAGAGAAGCTCCCACTCGCACTTCGTTTCTCCCCCGGTTAGAGGATGCAAACTAAAAAAACACCATGAGCATCTTCTCTCACATCAGGCTGCTCTTTGGGGTAAAGACCTAGAACAACTGCTATTGCCCACCACTTATGAGGTATTCAGGAAACGCCTCAAAACTCACCTATTCCTGAAATACCTAGACAGCTGACCCACTTCCCTCCTTCCCCTCTCTTGCCCTTTCTCCCCATTGTTCGCACATCCCTTAAGTTAACTCAACTTGTACGTCAACTCAACTTGTACTTCACTAATCTTCTGTAAACCGCATAGAACTTAATGGTATTGCGGTATATAAACTGTTATTATTATTATTATTATATAAGACTCTGGTGAGACCTCATTTAGAATATTGTGTACAATTCTGGAGGCCGCATCTTCAAAAAGATATAAAAAGGATGGAGTTGGTCCAGAGGAAGGCTACGAAACTGGTGTGTGGTCTTCATCATAAGCCATATGGGACAGATTTATAATAATAATAACTTTATTTTTCTATACCGCCATAGTCAGGTGACTTCTAGGCGGTTTACACTGTAAGAAGGCTGGACATTCAGCGAATAACAAGGTCACAATACAATACAATAAGTCAACATACAATACAAGACAAAACAATACAATACAATACGATACAGTGAGTGTATGCAACACAGTACAATATAATACAACGAGTCTAAATATAATACAATACAATAAGTCTAAAGACAACACCATACATAAGTCTAAATACAGTATCGTACAATGAGTCTGAATATAATACAATAGTGAAGAGGGGAAAGTTACAGATTGGGGTTCAATGGGTAATGAGTAACTGAGTATTTCTTTAGAACTTCCATTTGAATTGGAGTACTATGGATAGCGAATATCTGAATACATGAGGGGCATCTTGAGAGAAAGAAAGAAAGGTGTTTAAAGGGAGGGGAGTCCTAGTGCGGGAGGGGAATTTAAAGATCTCAATCTGTATATTTTGGAGGAAAGTTGGGAGAGGGGAGATACGATAGAGGCATTTGAATACTTACATGGCATAAATACACATGAGGCAAGTAAGTGTCTTTCAGTTGAAAGGAAACTCCAGAGTGAGGGGGCATAGAATGGGGTTAATTAAGAGGTGATAGACTCAGGAGAAATCTAAGGAAAGGGTGGTAGATGCGTGGAATAGTCTCCAAGTAGATGTGGTGGAGACAAAGTGTGTCTGAATTCAAGGAAACATGGGATAGGCATGTGAGATCTCTTAGGGAGAGGAAGAAATAGTGGATGCTGCGGATGGGCAAACTGGATGGGCCATTTGGCCTTTATCTGCTGTCGTGTTTCTATGAATTTATTCTGTTCAACATGTATAATATGGCAGTTGTAACAGCATATGTGGAGGGCACAATGGCCACTCCCCAAAACTAGTAGCGCCTGGTGTTAGATAAAATCCCTTTATGAAGAATGACGGTGTGTGCATGAACTCTGAGTGACAGCTGATCCCCAATCTCCAAAGGGATGTGACCACGTTTGACCCCTCCCCCCCACCAACCAAGAATGTCTCTGCTGCAGAGCAGGAGGTGCTGGATTCTTTGGGGAGTCACTGAGTATGTGCTTACGGATAGCAGAACATTGTGGGAAGATTTGGAGGCCCCCCTTGGCTGCGTGGGAGGGGGAAGAATATTAAAGAGATCAAGGCTTTTGCTTATCCTGATTCACCTACCAGAGACCTAGTACTGAGGATAGATTTACCATATTTTTGACCTGAATAAAGAGGACACATGACCCTGCCCCGCCATCAAAAAGTTACTTTTGCAGGGCCAGTCAGAAAGAATCCGATGGCTGTTCCCATCTTTCCTCCATGGCACTGCAATTCTCATTTCTTCAGGCTGCTGGCAGCTCATTGACGTGAGCCTGATGCCCCAGAAGCCACCTCTCTGCAGGTCCCACCTCCGTGGGAACAGGAAATCGCTGATAGCAGCAGGCTCGCATTGCTGGCGGCCCAACGAAAATGGAATTGCAACGCCGAGGAGGTTAGAGGGGAAGAGCCACTGGATTCCTTTTAGGCCAAATCCAGACAGACTCCACAATTTCAAAAACCCACCCAGACAGTCCTCTAGAAAGAGGGCATATCCAGGTTTCACCCAGATGAATGGTAATCCTAACTGCTTATTAGTATTTAAAACATTAACTACGCATGAACCACAATTCATAGATAGGTTACTCATTCCTTACAATGCAACACGATCCCTCCGCTCTTCATTACAAGGACAATTAATGATTCCATCCTTGAAGATAATTGGCACCAGACGGTATGACATATTTTCTGTAATGGCCCCCCAAACCTGGAATAATTTACCACTATATATAAGAGAAGTTAAAGATCTTAATAAATTTAAAACTATTTTAAAAACTTTCTTATTTAAAGACGCTTTTAACGTTTAAAAATGCATTATATTTAATTTTTTATTTTTAAAATTACTATTTATCCAATTTTTCACATTCCCTTTCCATATGTCTTTTCCTACCCCCTCTTTTTCCATTTTTTGATTAAATATTGTAACTATTCCCTTCCATTTTTTTCCTTCCTTATGTATCATGTTAGTCTGTTTTGTCTGTTTGTATCTGAACCTCATTTACTGTTTTACTTTTAAAATCCTACTTATTTTATATAAATTGTTAATCGCTTAGCTTGTAATAAGCGATCAATCAAATTTTAATAAACTTGAAACTTGAAACTTGAGGGAATGTCTGAGAGGCTTTGCCAAAAGAGCAGACGAGAGAGATGAAAGTGGAACCTGGAGAGTTTCACTGAGGGAGAATATAAGAGACTTTATATTTCTAAGGAAGGACAGAGAAAAAAATGTGAAAGGCCCTGCTTACTGCTTCAGCTTGGTGGGGTAAAAAGATTGGGGAACATAATTGAAGTGTTTCTGAGGTGACTTTATCATAAACAGCTTGTGAAACCAGTTTCAGTATTCACAGCAGAAGAAATTATAAATAGTTTTATGCACTGACGCTGCAATCAAGTTGAACTAAATGTTCTAGTTATCAGTTTCATCCTGGTCTCAGCTTGATTCCTTGATAAGTGAATAAGTAAAAGACTGAATGTGGTGATTGAACCTCAGGGTTGTGATCCTTCGGCCTACCAGACGAAGTTCAGTCTCGGCCTACGCCCAGCTCATAGACTTTCAGACTATTCCAAAACAATTCTTTTTTAAGCCCTGGTCATGGGTGCCCAACCTGACGAGCTGACCAGTGCCCACAGACTGTGTGTGAGTGGGGCCAGGGTTACACTTGGTTCGAGATGTTACAGTAATTCAATTGTCTATCTGGGATTATCTCAGAAGGAGTTGAAAATAATGTTGCAAGACAATTGGGAGTGTTGAAATCATTAGTTTGGTCATTCCACTGGCTTCCACAGACTGGGTGAAGTGTCGTATTAAGGCTTTTATGGGCTGGTACAAGGCCGGGCCTCTGCAGTTAGCCCAGGAAAAAAAGCTAGTGGTTCTGTCAGGGGAAAGAGGTGTGTCTACAGATAATCTCTGATTGAACTTTTGCCGTGTTGGTGCTTCTTTGGAATGTTTTATATCAAGATGACTTTGATGTTAGAGATGAGAACATTTTGTAAACATGTGAAGGTGGGTTGATGGAGGGTGTGTGTGTGTGTGAATATTCATTGTATTTTATGATTGCAAGTATGGATAAGCTGTTTTTAGATAACGGATTTCACAGTGTGGGTCACCTTGGGCTTCTTGCTTGTTTAAATCATTTCTAAACCACCGTCCCGAGCTCAGAAGAATGGCCAAAGTGATGGACATAAAGTAATATTTGTAACAGAAATGTGATCTTGAATGTTCTTTGTACCTCCGATATTGTAGAGCACTGAAATGGTGAGGCAGTCACACTGGGTGGCGGGCAGCTCCAACAGCCTAACCGAGGACCCTGGACAGTCCGGATGATCTGTATCTAACACAAGACAGAATGTTATCACTTTCGTGCTCTGGTGGCTGGATCCAGCACATTGCGCTTCTGTCTCTTCTCTGTCTCCCAGGATTATACAGCGTTCTTTGATTTTATCGCTCAGCTTTGGAAAATGTGCATCTCTGATATCTTTCTACCGGTATTATGCACAGTATAGAAAGAAAGGCATTTTAAAGCACTGTATTTTTATTTCCTGATTTATTATGAATACCTGAATTAAGTTTTCTAACAGACAAAAGCAGAACAAACCATCACTCTACCATTCTTGATACCAGATAAGCCTGTCCTATTTCCAGTGCCTTAAAAATATCACTCTGCAACAGCACACAAAAGGAAAATCAGAACGAGAATTTCCAGCCCCCAAGCCCTTGCCGTCTTTGAGTTAAGCAACAATTCACCTTAACGTAGGTAGATAACATCTGCTACCGAAGCCGAACCACCCATTCCTGATCAGATTTCAATACATAGAAGTACAGTAAGGTAACATAGTAACATAGTAGATGACGGCAGATAAAGACCCGAACAGTCCATCCAGTCTGCCCAACCTGATTCAATTTAAATTTTTAAATTTTTTCTTCTTAGCTATTTCTGGGCAAGAATCCAAAGCTTTACCCTGTACTGTGCTTGGGTTCCAACTGCCGAAATCTCTGTTAAGACTTACTCCAGCCCATCTACACCCTCCCGGCCATTGAAGCCCTCCCCAGCCCATCCTCCACCAAACGGCCATATACAGACACAGACTGTGCAAGTCTGCCCAGTACTGGCCTTAGTTCAATATTTAATCTTATTTTCTGATTCTAAATCTTCTGTGTTCATCCCACGCTTCTTTGAACTCAGTCACAGTTTTACTCTCCACCACCTCTCTCAAGAGCGCATTCCAGGCATCCACCACCCTCTCCGTAAAGTAGAATTTCCTATCATTGCCCCTGAATCTACCACCCCTCAACCTCAAATTATGTCCTCTGGTTTTACCATTTTCCTTTCTCTGGAAAAGATTTTGTTCTACGTTAATACCCTTCAAGTATTTGAACGTCTGAATCATATCTCCCCTGTCTCTCCTTTCTCTCCTTTCTTCTAGGGTATACATATTCAGGGCTTCCAGTCTCTCCTCATACGTCTTCTGGCGTAAGCCTCCTATCATTTTCGTCGCCCTCCTCTGGACCGCCTCAAGTCTTCTTACATCTTTCGCCAAATACGGTCTCCAAAACTGAACACAATACTCCAAGTGGGGCCTCACCAATGACCTGTACACAGGGCCGCCATCAGAAATTTCTGGGCCCCTTACTGAGCAATCCTATTGGGCCCCCCCCCCGCACACCTTCCCCCCCCCCCCCCCCGACACCCCCCCTCCCTTCTTCCATGGGCCAAATACACACATACTTTTCTGCTAATGCTCCACCTAAGCCAGTCCCGTAAATCTTTTCACGTCCATTGGGTGATTTGGCATAGAGGAGATATTCATAAAAAGAACGTCCGTCAAGATCTTTACTCATAGACTGTGCCATTTGCTTTAAATCATCTTCCATCATTAATCCAAATTGCACAATTCTTTCTCTGTCTTTGTCCTGAATGGCATCTGGCCACATTGCTGGATCCTTCCAGTCAACAAATGTATGAGCAGGCGCGGAGAACGCATTTTTAAACAAATGTAGTTTATCCTTGTACTCCTTATGTAATTTTAATCATCTATGGATATGTTTGTATGTTTATTGTTCAAATGGTTTTATTTATTTCCCCAAATTTATTTTTGTTATACGCATTGAAAATATTTGATATTGCGTTTAAATCAAAATCTCAATAAACTTGAAACGAGTGCCCGTGAGATTGTGGGAGGGTTAAATACTCAAAACTTAGAAGAATAACAATTTACTTAAAGTTTTTGCTACGCCAGCTTTCTGGTATCTTTACATACAGTGGCGTACCTAGCATATGTAACACCCGGGGCCCATCATTTTTTGGCACCTCCCCCCCCCCCCCATCTGTAAGAAAAACATGATTTTTAGTAACAAGCCACACGTCACACATGAGTACCTAGGAAAAGGCAGCATCTTACATATTGAAGTGAACAGTACATCAATACACCCATTGTAAAACTAAACAAGCCAGACCAGCACAGATCAATCCTACACCGTCAATCCTAACAGAAAACCATGTCTTTCGAACACACAGAACACAGAAAACACCTTCGCCTAGTATGGAATATGTCATCACAAACTAACCCCCCACTCTTTTACAAAACTGTAGTGTGGATTTTAGCCACAGTGGTAACAGCTCTGACGCTCATAGAATTCTGAGCATCAGCGCTGCTACCACCACAGCTGGCGCTAAAAAACACTCCACAGTTTTGTAAAAGGGGGGATAAAATAGAAATACACAGTTTCAACGCTCTAGCTCAGGGGTGCCCAAACGTTTTGGGCTTGCGAGCTACTTTAAAATGACCAAGTCAAAATGATCTACCAACAATAAAATTTAAAAACACAAAGCACACTATACGCTGAGAAAATGTTAATTATCATTCCTATTCTGGGTTTTTTTCAAAGAGGTCAAGGTAGATGACTCTATGAATTGTCACCTCAGTAACAACCATACAAAAATAGACAAATATACCCTCCATCCTTTTTATTAAACCACAATAGCAGTTTTTAGCGCAGGGAGCTGCGCTGAATGCCCAGCGCTGCTCTTGACGCTCATAGGCTCCCTGCGCTAAAAACCACTTTTGCGGTTTAGTAAAAGGGGACCATATTGTAAAATATAGACAGCAGATATAAATTCAGAACTGTGCATAGTAAGTGAAGGGAAGTTTTCATCTCTGGGAATTTACCCAGTTAACTATTAAGTTATTTGGGCAAATTCCTTTGAAAACTGTGGTAATACTGCCTCCACTTTGCTAAATTTAAAATAAAATCATTTTTCCTACCTTGTCTGGTGATTTCTGGTTGCACTTTCTTCTTCTGACTGTGCATCCAATCTTTCTTCCCTTCTATCAGCCTGTATGCTTTCTCTCCTCCACACCTCATTCCCTCCCCCAACTTTTTCTTCCTCTCTCCCTGACCTTTCTTTCTTTTTTTCTGTTTCTCTTCTTTCCTTCTGTTTCCCTGCCTGCCCCCTTTCTTTCTTTCTCCCTGCCGTTCCCCAAGCCACTGCCGCTACCGCTGCCATCGGGGAACAGGACCCACCAATGGATAACAGGCCCCCAAAGCCGACGCCGACGCATGCTCTCCCTGCTTTGGGTCGATCAGTCTTCCTCTCCCCGACGTCAATTCAGCCGTCGGAGAGGAAGTTCCGCCCAGCCAGGCAGCGATTGGCTGGCCCGAACTTCCTCTCCGACTGCAGAATTGACGTCGGGGAGAGGAAGACTGATCGGCCCGATAGATTAGATCGCCAAGACAAAGTGAGTCCTGGGTGATCGACTCACTTTGCCTTGGCGAGCTACTGGCGCCCCTGCCTTAGAACACTGCCTAGGACCCTGGGGGAGCCCGGGCCCCCTGTCAGCTCCGGGCCCCTGAATGCAGGACTGGTAGTACTGCCCTGATGGCGGCCCTGCCTGTACAGGGGCATCAACACCTTCTTCCTTCTACTGACTACGCCTCTCTTTATACAGCCCAGAATCCTTCTGGCAGCAGCCACTGCTTTGTCACACTGTTTTTTCGCCTTTAGATCTTCGGACACTATCACCCCAAGGTCCCTCTCCCCGTCCGTGCATATCAGCTTCTCTCCTCCCAGCATATACGGTTCCTTCCTATTATTAATCCCCAAATGCATTACTCTGCATTTCTTTGCATTGAATTTTAGTTGCCAGGCATTAGACCATTCCTCTAACTTTTGCAGATCCTTTTTCATATTTTCCACTCCCTCTTCGGTGTCTACTCTGTTACCAATTTTGGTATCATCTGCGGCTCAATTTAACATTCAGGACACACGAGGAAGACACCTTCATCTCTATCTGCACGCTGTATCCCAAACTGTTACTGAGGACAGTCTCTAAATTCTAGTCAAGCATTTCAGACAGCTAATCATGAACCCTGAACCTAGCACCTGGCTTTTATTTTCTGTCAATCGTTGTCTTTTTTATTCGTAGAAATTTGGAATGACCTTCCTTCTATAGTTAGAGTTCTTTCTCATTTACCCATTTTTTTGTAAAGCGTTGAAGACATATTTATTTCAGAAACTTACTAATGACTCTTCTTCCTCAAATAATCGACCATAAAAGATAATAATAATAACTTTATTTTTTTTATACCGCAATACCACAAAACAGTTCAGAGCGGTTTACAGGATAAGAGACTGTACATTTACAGCGAAGTTACAGCTTAGTTATAGCAAAGTTACATCGAGGTTACAGCATATCGAAAAACAGTTCAGAGCGATTTAAACAATGTAGGTGCGGAGAATTGGTTAACAATTATATGGCATAAACCAGTGACAATTACAAAAAGATCCAATAATTGTTGCATGGGGAGAGGGGAAGGGTAGGGAGGGAGGCAAGGGATTATTAGTTTGGTCGGGGGGACGGGGGTTAGAGGAATTTATCAAAGAGGTATGTTTTTAGAGATTTCCTGAAGGATTGATACGTTGGGGCAAGAGAGATGAGAGTGGACAGGCAGTCATTCCATTTGCCAGCTTGGAATGAGAGGGTTTTATCGAAGAATCTTTTGTGGATGCATCCTTTTGGGGAGGGGTAGGCAAACAGGTGTGCATTGCGTGTACGGTTAGAGCCTGGGAAGGTGAAGTGGCGTGACAGATATATCGGGGCTGAGCCAGTTAGGGTTTTGAAGCAGAGGCAAGCGAATTTGAAGATGATCCTTACTTCGAACGGTAGCCAGTGAAGTTTCCTGTAGAAAGGGCTGATGTGGTCTGATTTTTTGAGCCCGTAGATGAGGCGGACGGCGGTGTTCTGAATAAGTCGTAGTCGTTTAATGGTTTTCTTGTAGGAGCCCAGATATATGATATTGCAGTAATCCAGGGAGTTTAGAATTAGGGATTGGACCAGCAATCTGAAGGTGGGAAAATCAAAGTAATGTTTGATGGAGCGGAGTTTCCACAGGGTGGAGAAACATTTTTTGACCTGGGTGTTAGTGTGTTGTTCTAAAGTGAGGCATCGGTCCAAGATGACTCCGAGGATTTTTATAGTAGAGTTGATTGGATATGTTATGCCATTAAGATGCAGGGTGGTGGATGTTAGTTTGTGGTTGGGACTTGCAAGGAAGAACTTGGTTTTTTCTGGGTTTAGTTTCAGTTTGAAGCGAGTGGTCCAGTTTTCTACCATGGTGAGGACAGTTGAGATGAATTGTTCTGTCTCATTTGACAGTGAGGTGATGGGTATGATGATTGTAATGTCATCCGCGTATATATAGGATTTCAGGTTATGGTTCGATAGCATGTGTCCCAGTGATGCCATGTAGATATTGAATAGTGACGGGGATAGGGGGGAGCCCTGGGGGACTCCGCAGGGGTTGCTCCATGTGTGGGAGAAGGTTCCGTCATTATGGACTTGGTAGGTTCGGTTTTTTAGGAAGCCTGTGAGCCAGGTTAGTACTTGTCCGGCGATGCCTATGGAGTCGAGGCAGTTAATCAGAATGTCATGGTCTACTAGGAGATACAGGTTTTGCTCTAATCCCTTGTACATTTCATTAATATTTTATTAACTGAGTCAAGCCCTTTTGTTGGGATGAATTGGTATATAACATCAAAGATTAGATTAAAGTTTTAGAGTGCTTTAGTTTAAAGCTTTGCCCGTATTTATGACAGCGAAGTGAAAGGCACAAAAGGCCACACAGCCGAAACTTGCCACGAATTCTCTGTTCATATGTAGCAGACTAGCTGGGACCATCAGCCACCACGAGTGACAGAAAAAAGAAGTTTCGATTCTCAAGTTTATCTGATGTTCAGCTCATCAAATCAAATTGTTTAAGCAGTTTTCAAAGCTGAAAACAAGCATCAAAAAGAAAATAAAGGCAATACATTTAAATAAGTTAAAAATGCTATGTACACTCAAACACAGAAGGAATGATGTTCAAAGCCACTTAGCCGGCAAGGAGAGGCTGCTGCCCGGTTAAAAGCAAGTGAGAGAGAGAATCAGTGCCACTCCCTGACACCGCCATTGAATGTGTCTTCTGACTGTCTTGACACTATTCAATTAGTGCCAGGGCAGGGTGTGAGCGCAGCTGAGATTATAGCGATATATAGGACCATTAAGGGGACACATTTAGAGCAGCAAGAAGGTCTTCCTTTCTTTCTCTGGATAACTATCCCATTAGAAACATGACGGCAGATGAAGGCCAAATGACCCATCCACAGTAACCATTGTCTCTCTCCGAGAGATCCCACCTGCCTATCCCAGGCTCTGTCTCCACCACCTCTTCCGGGAGACTGTTCCTCGCATCTACCACCCTTTGTGTAAAAAAGTATTTCCTTAGATCACTCCTGAGCCTATCACCTCTTCACTTCATCCTCTGCCCTCTCATTCCACAGCTTCCTTTCAAATGAAAGAGACTTGCCTCAAGCGCATTTATGTCACAGAGATATTTAAACGTCTCTATAATATCCCCTCTTTCCCATCTCTCATCCAGAGTATAAGTATTAAGGTTTCTAAGTCTATCCCCATATGATTTATAACAAAGACCACTAACCAATCTTGTTGCGGCCCTCTGGACCAACTCCATCCAATTTTATCTTTTTGAAGGTGGAGTCTCCAACATTGCACATAATATTCCAAATGGGGCCTCACCAGAGACTTATACAATGACATAAGAACATAAGAAGTTGCCCCCGCTGAGTCAGACCAGAGGTCCATCTTGCTCAGCGGTCCGCTCCCACGGCGGCCCATCAGGCCTAGTGCCTGAACAGTGATCCCTGTTTAATTTTATAACTTACCTCTAATCCCATCCCTATAATCTACCTCTACTCTTATCTGTACCCCTCAATCCCTTTGTCTTCCAAGTACCTATCCAAAGCTTCTTTGAACCCCTATAGCGTGCTCCTGTTTATCACATCCTCCGGTAGCGCATTCCATGTATCCACCACCCTCTGTGTGAAAAAGAACTTCCTAGCGTTTGTTCTAAACTTCTCCCCTTTCAATTTCTCTGAGTGCCCCCTTGTACTTGTTGATCCCCTTAATTTGAAAAATCTGTCCCTGTCTATTTTTTCTATGCCTTTCATGATCTTGAAGGTTTCTATCATGTCGACCTTTTCCTACTGGCCTGATTATCATCACAGTCATTAACGTTTGCTCTTCATACTCAGCGGCAGCCACTATGGAATTAATTCTCACGGGGTTTCCTAGATTTAGGCACCAGGAAGATTGCCAGTCCAGAAAGGATAGTATTTCAAAGCCAATAAATGAATATACAATGATGTGGTTCGATAGTGTACGTCTATATTTATGGGCCTAACTTTAGATGTGAGAATTTACCAGCCAAATGGCTACTGTAAATGCTTGCGCTAATTCTAGGCAGTTCGGAAAACAAGGCCATAGCAAAGTCCGGTCCGAAAAGGGAGTGACATGGCTGAAAACCCCTGGGATTTGCATTAATGCGGCCAGTGGCTGCTGCCATATGACTTCTAAAATCCAAGACTCAAAAACATCCCAGTTGTCCAGTGTACATTTTTTCAGTCATGGAATTTGTTCTAAATGTCCTCTCACAGCAGAAACTGTCTTGCTACAATAGCGATCATGCGTTCACTACTCTTCCCAGTTCTGGTGTACTGGTTTCACTCATTTTTCTCCAAAAGGTTCTTTAAAATCCGCTCCCCCTAATATCCAGTTCTTTCTCGGAAATTCAGTAATAGTCGTTTTACATCATAAAGGGCTCCTTTTATGAAGGCACGCTAGCGGTTTAACGGGTGTAAGTGTGCACGCTAAACCGCCGGCCGCGTTAGCCGCTACCGCTTCCTCTTGAGCAGGCGGTAGTTTTTTGGGTTAGCGCGGGGGTTAGCGCGCGATGAAAAGTCGCGCGCATTGGCTTTGTAAAAGGAGCCCAAAGTTTAGTTTGTCACCTAAACTTGATAACAGCTGTAAGTTCTTCAGTAAAGAGCATTTTCAGGGTCAGCGCACGGTAGATCTCGTAAGAAGCCAGCTCTGACGATCGATTATAGAACATCTTCCTTGGCGTTTATTTTGGTACCAATTGCCCATTAAACAACAAAGGTAGATGAAAAATGTAGGGGTTCCCTTTTTTAAATAATGGTCTAAAAGGAATCGCTGTTACTTATCTCAATCTCAAATATGACGAAAACTGAAGCAATTAGAGACTCAGAAAAGAAGGAAAGAATTTTTAATTCTAAAACCTGGAGTGACTCAAATAGGGGGTATTTTCTTTTTGAGATATCCATGTAAATGTGTAGTTAGATATTCATCATTGAAGTATATATTCACAGAGCCATCTCAACTGATTAGTTATCTCTCAATGAAACGTCTAGAAAAAGGAATAACAACATAACAACGTCCATGGAAAGTTAGTTCCCTGCACTTTAGTCAGATAAGGATTTTTCTTATTTAATTAATTTGAATTATATATGTTCTACTCTTTAATTATGGATCCAATAATATTGAGGACTAGTGTGAGATCAGCTAGATTAGTATTTCCTTGTAGTAATATTAATTATGGAATTTTAGTTTAATATGTTGTTTGATCTCACTTTACTGTACAAGATGTATATGCTTTGAAATATTGTAAAATTTTATAAATAAATAATAAAAAAAAAAAAAAAAAAAAAAAAAAAAACTGAAGCAATTTCCAGCACATAATTAAATTTTGCACTCTACAAAAATTCTTCATGGTCATCCACACCACACGAGTCAGCAAAGATCAATTACCGCTCAAGAAAGTCACTATGGCCCCCCCCCCTCCAATTATCATTTCATGTCCTGTGTGATTTTTATCATTGTTCTTTTGTTTTGCTGAGTCTTCAGTTTTTTTAAATTTAAATATATATAGATAGAGTATATTATACATTTCAATGAGACATAAGCAAAAAGAGTCATCCACACCCAGAGGGAAAATATAGCTTATAAAAAAGGAAAGGGCAAGGCCTAAACTTGTGTCTGATCGTCCACTCCCTGGTCCAACTGCGAAGGATCTGATCCATATAAGTAATAAGATATAAAAGCTCCCCCCTAAGCAAGTCTTGAGCCTTCGAGGACAGAAATACTTTACACCAGGGCAGAGTAACATTCGAGAGGAAATGCGTATTTTATCCATGTCAGAAGTAAGAATCCTTACCAGACTCATGTCCCTTTTATCCAGCCGTGTTAGGGTTTGCTGCGGTAAAAGCTCACATCACCCCTCTCCTCAAGTCACGTCATTGGCTCCCTATCCATTTCCACGTACAGTTCAAACTCCTCTCTTATTGGCGTACCCGTGTAATTCCTCTGTATCTCTCCTCTTATGCTCCTCCCTGGGAACTCCGTTCTATCAAGTCTCTCTTCTACTGCCAACTCCAGACTCTGCCCCTTCTATCCTGCTGCCCCATATGCCTGGAACAGACTTCCTGAGTAAGTACATCAAGCTCTGTCACTGGCAGTGTTCAAATCTAGGCTAAAAGCCCACTTTTCCAAGGCTGCTTTTAACCCTTTCAGGACCAAGGGACATATTTGTCCCATAACTTTAAAATCCTATAAATTTTGATTGGGATAGTCTACAGTTCTAAATTTGATATGTACGGATTCCATATGATACTGCCTTTATGTAAACAAACTGGTTCCGACATTCATTCATTAGCGTCGTTGCCAGATTGACGAGAAGATTCACTTGCCACACTGTCCATAAGCCAGAAGTGTGATTTTTTAAAAAAAAAATAATGATATTTCACAAAAAAAATCAATTTTTTGGCATCTGCAAGCCCTTTTTACCATAAAAATGTCGTCAAAACCACAAAAATTGGCCTACGATCCTTATGGTCCTGAAAGGGTTAACTCCTACCCCCCCCCCCCTCATTTGTAAAGTACCCATTTGTTTGTTTTTGATCATTCCCTCTGTCAGAAACTCCCTAACCCCCATTTATCCCATTTGTCTGTTTTGATTAGATTGTGATCTCTATCAAGCATGGATTGATTCATACGTGTTTAATGTACAATGCTGCATATGTCTGGCAGCGCTATAGAAATGATAAGCAGTAGTTAACCCTCCATTTTCCCAAGTACAAAAACTTGAACCCACTGGGGGCAGCAAAATTAGCTGCATATAATATATGTACTGCAGTGGTGTACCTAGCATATGTAACACCCAAGGCCCATCATTTTTTGACCCCCCCCCCCCATTTATATGAAAAATATGATTTTTAGTAACAATCCACATATTGCACAACAAGAGTGTATCTACGAAAAGGCAGCATCTTAAACACTGCAGTGAGCACTAGAACACAACACATACATTGTAAAACTAAACAAGCCAGATCCTGCACAGTCAATTGATCCTGTACAGTCGATGCTATCAGAAAGCCATGTCCCTTTCATACACACAGACAGATACACCATCGCCCAATATGGAATAATCACAAACTAAAAATAGAAATATGTAGACAAAAGTTAAACTGAACCGCCAAGAAACCAGACTCTGCATACAATGCAACACCACAAAAACAATAATACATGTCCTCTAATACTGTGCAAAATATAAAGACAGTAGATGTAAATTTGAAAAAACTGATACATAACAATCACCACTTTACAAATTAACAAATAAAAATAAAACAAATAATGAGAAATAAGAAAATACCATTTTATTGGACTAATCCCCGTAAGCTCGGTCCCCATTCCCGCAAACCACCTGATTCCATCCACACAAGCCTTGAATTGTTTTATATTGAACTTATTATATTAAAGTATAAAAAGAAACAATATTCTGTACAATTGTCAATTTATAAATCAGCGTCTTCTCCCCACTCTCTCTTCCCCATTTCCCTTCAGCGTCCTCAGCCCTCAGTCCTCAGCCTTCCCCTCAGTCCTCAGCGTTCTCCACTTTCCTTCAGCGCACGCACATAAAAACAAGCAAGTAATTTTATATCATTTTCATTCTATTCATTCATAGAAATTAAAGTCTAATAATGCCAGTCACATAACAAAACACGATTTTACAAAAATAATTCCCTGCACAGTCAAGCCTGCAAGAATTACTAGATGTCTTTCAGCAGCTCCCCTCCCTCCATTCCCCTTACCTTCGTGGCCAAGTCAAAATGATCTACCAACTATAAAATTTTAAAAACACAAAGCACACTGTACGCAGAGAAAATGTTAATTATAATTTATATTCCGCGGGTTTTCAAAGAGGTCAAGGCAGATGACCAACCCACCAAAAACCCACAGTCCCGGTCCTGCAAAAATATGAGCTCCACTCTCCATGCAGTTCGCTAGGAAAATCAACTGCTTTTACACCTAAGCAGCAGCAGGACCAGCCACCACTACCAAGAGCCCTTTGCCCCGATCCAGCCAGGCATGTGAGCTCCTCCCTCTGCAGTCCATTGGAGAGATCAATCTACCTGCTTTTAAATATCAGCAACAGTGGGAAATCAACTGCTTTTACACCTCAGCAGCAGCGGAACTATCCGCAACTACCAAGAGCACACAGACCCGATCCAGCCAAGAGTGTGAGCTCCACCTCCCCCTGCAGTCCACTAGGAAGATCAACTGTTTTTTACACCTAAGCAGCAACAGGATCAGCCACCACTACCGAGAGCCCTTTGCCCTGATCCAGCCAAACAAGTAAGCTCTTCCCCCAGCATTCCGTTGGAAAAATCAATATGCTTGCTTTTAAATATTATCAGAAGTAGGAGATCAACTGCTTTTACATACAAGCAGCAGCGAGACCTACCGCAACCACCAAGAGCCCACAGACCCGATCCTGCCAGGAGTGTGAACTCCTCCCCCTGCAGTCCATTGGAGAGATCAATCTGCCTGCTTTTAAATATCAGCAGCAGTGGAGATCAACTGCTTTTACACCTAAGCAGCAACGAGACCAGCCACAACCACCGAGAGCACACAGACCCGATCCTACCAAGAGTGTGAACTCTTCCCCCCATGCAATCCGCTAAGAAGATCGACTGTCGGCTCCGGGCGGCTTTCCCGCAGAGGAGAGAATCCTGCATTCACCGTGGGCCTCATCCGGGGCAGCCTCCTTGGAGCGGCTGGGGCACGGGCAGTGTGTCTGGGAGGGAATGCATGGATGGGAGAACATCGCAGGGGAGGAGACATAGGCATTCTGGGACTGTCTGCCAAGTCTCTTCCCTGAAGAAGCCCTTTCTGGAAACGTCAATCGCTCCTCCTAAACTTACTTGCTCCACTTCATCACTGACGCTGAAACCGTGGATTGAAGACAAAGTTTTATTTTATTTTTCTTTCCAGCTTATGATTTATCTTTAATCTTATCTATTGTTTTGCCTTTTGTCTTTGTTTTGTTCTATTTCTATCATTTAAATTTCTCCAGAATTTCTACTGTTCAACGGCTCCCCCTTCTGCTTCTATTCCTTTCTCTCCTCTCTTCTACCTTCCAAAGTATTTAGATCAATGCTGTCTTGTTAAAATGTTTATTTTATTTTTATTTTTCCTCTAACTCTACTTTTCACTTCTCTATTACCCTCCAGGTACTTTAGTTAGATTGTGAGCCTTCGGGACAGTAAGGGAATTTTTCAAGTACCTTTCTTATTTCTAATCTTAATGTATATTTTCTGTAAACCGCTTAGAACCTAACGGATGTAGCGGTATATAAGAAATAAATTACATTACATTACATTACTAGTAGCATAACCAGGTATATATGCATGGATCTGCTTAGTCATGAGAACATTCCCCAGCAGATAGCTGACATGACTGCGTGCACTTGAGCTCTGAGGATAAACACATAACCTAGTTAAACATATATATGTATGTCCCACTCATGTTCCGCCTTCCTGTAAGCTGAGTGGGAGTCCTCCAATTGCACGTCTGCCAGTAGGGATTATGTTTCAGTATCGTGTTTTCAATTGCTAGACAGGCAGGATACCTGGAATCCAGCCAAGCTTGCCTGTCCTCTCTTGAAAATGTAATAGTGAAACAGCACCTCCCCACTGGCCGCCCCTTAGAGGGAACAGTGCCTACAAAATGCATCCAGCCGCAGATATCTAGACAGACATGCATCCCTCTAAGCTCGAATTCTCAACCCTCGCTTTAGAGAATGAGCCCAGTTTTGCACTTGAGAGCAAGGTGAGGTGTGTTGTAGGAGCTGGTGTAATATTGAATTAGTGTATTCTCCTGCAGGGTGATGATCTCTTTGACAGTCAGCGTACCTCAGGGCTCTGGCATGGCACTTCTCTTCTCTGAAGATGCTGGATGCTCTCGAGAACCTTAGACCTCTTGTTTTACAGGTTCTGCTCCCTCTTTTGGAGGTTTTCTTTCAATTTCTAGATTGATATGGAATAAGACCTTGTTACTAAGGGATTGACTCTTTCCCCGAATAGGCTTTATTTTTAACGTTGAAAACTATCTCTCAGATGAGACAAGGCCTTTACTTTTGGAAGTTATGTCCTACCTGGTATAAAATATTCCACATTCCTAGACTAGTTTGGGGATTATGTATAAAACCTTTGTTAAACTGAACTTTGGTTGGCTTAGTTCTGATTGAGGCCTAGAAATGATGGCCTGCAGTGAAGACCTGATATCATTTGATGGTATAAGCCTCCTAGCAATTGGGTTTGTTGGTCAGTATTGTAATAGAGAAGGGATGATTTTCCAAAATAGAGCAGCAAGGCTAATGCCCCCCCCAATAAGATGGAGTCTCACTTTTGCTTCTTAGACTCCAAGGCTTGCATTCAGAGTTGCTTGTCTGCTTTTGAAAGTTTTGTCTGACTATTTTTCTTGGCTGGTCATTTTTTTCAGCTTTGGAGATTTGCGATTCCTTTGCTTTCCTGCTGTAAGGGGAATTAGGCACCGTGTAAGGGATTTTTAAACTTTGTTGTTTCATTTCAGGCAATTTTCACATGGAATAATTTACCAGCTTATATAAAATTACAGCCTTCTTATCTCTCCTTTCAAAAGCAGTTGAAAACATTGTCATTTAATAAATATTTAAAAGATTTATAATATGCTCTTTTAATTTAAATTAGGTTTATGAGGACTTGATTAACTACACTATAGGAGTCTTTTAATACCAGTGTGCTAAATTTTGTATTTAATGTGTTAATGCAGGAAATTAACACTACAACAAATACAGTGTCTTTTATACTGCAATTCTCTGCAAGGAATCTGTGGTTTACAATAAGAAATAGACCCCACAGATTGCTGCAGAGCGATCCAGACATATGCGCAGACCATCTTCTATGCATGTAGATGCGGTCCGTGCATGCGCTGGCTCTCCACATGACAAGCGAGGTCAAAACAAAGGGGTGGGGTCGTGTTAATCTTTGGTGGCAGTAAATTTAAGCATATGACACCTGTACTATGAAAATTGCATTGGCTACCTTTTAAATCTCGAGTAGAGTTTAAGGTGTCGATGTTGATTTTTCGAGCAATTCACCGAGGGATACCAAGGTGGTATCTTTCACATGCTGTGACATCAGCCTTGTGGACTCTTTAGATTGGAGAACACGATGCGTTTATCTGTTGATGAGTTACAGCCTGTCAGGTACCAGAGCTATGGCAATTTTGGTGATAGGGGTTGAAGCTTTGGAATAATCTGGTTGGACAATTGAGAATGAATAACAACATTCAGAGTTTTAAAAAATAATTAAAAACATCTCTTTTTATAGAAGCTTGTTAAATGGTTAAGAATCATTGACTGAAGGAATGAAGTGATTAATGGAAATGTTTTCTGTATATTGTTTTTTTATACTGTTTTTTTTAGTGTTTTTATCTTATGATTATGGGTTGTTGGGTTTTTGTAATCTTCTTAGGTATAAGCCAGTGGTCTCAAACTCAAACCCTTTGCAGGGCCACATTTGGGATTTGTAGGTACTTAGAGGGCCGCAGAAAAAATAGTTAATAGTACTAAAAGAACTTGCAAACATCACACCTATCTTCAAAAAGGGATCGAAGGGTGACCCGGGGATCTACAGGCCGGTAAGCTTGACTTCAGTTCCAGGCAAGATGGTAGAAGCACTGATAAAAGACGGCATCAGTGAGCACATAGAAAAAAATGGACAACTGAAAGCGAGCCAGCATGGCTTCTGCAAAGGAAGATTGTGCCAAACAAACTCACTGCACTTCTTTGAAGGGATAAACAGCCAGATGGACAAAGGGGAACCCATAGACATCATTTATCTCGACTTCCAAAAAGCCTTTGACAAGGTGCCTCATGAGCGGCTACTTAGGAAGCTGTGGAACCACGGGATGGAAGGGGACGTATACAGATGGATTAAGCACTGGTTGGCAGGCAGAAAGCAAAGGGTTGGTGTGAAGGGCCACTACTCGGACTGGAGGAGGGTCATGAGTGGTGTCCCGCAGGGGTCGTTGCTCGGGCCGCTGCTGTTCAATGTGTTTATAAACGACCTAGAAACGGGGTCAAAGTGTGAAGTCATAAAATTTGCTGATGACACAAAACTATGTAGCAGGGTTAGAACCGTGGAAGATTGTGAAGACCTACAAAGGGACCTAAACAAACTAGAAGAGTGGGCAAAAAAATGGCAAATGAGCTTCAGTATAGAGAAATGCAAGGTCATGCATATAGGGAAAAAGAACCCGATGTTCAGCTACAAAATGGGGGGATTAGTACTAGGAGAAAGTACCCTTGAAAAAGACCTGGGTGTGCTGGTGGACACAACAATGAAATCAACGGCACAATGTGCAGCAGCCTCAAAGAAAGCAAACCGAATGTTGGGTATTATTAAGAAGGGTATTACAACAAAGACGAAGGAAGTCATCCTGCCGCTGTATCGCGCGATGGTGCACCCACATCTGGGATACTGTGTTCAGTATTGGTCACCGCACCTCAAGAAAGACATGGCGATACTTGAGAGGGTTCAGAGAAGAGCGATGAAAATGATAAAAGGTATGGAAACCTTTCATACGCAGACAGGTTAGAAAGGCTGGGGCTCTTCTCCCTGGAAAAGCGGAGACTCAGAGGAGACATGATAGAGATCTTCAAGATCATGAAGGGCATAGAGAAGGTAGAAAGGGACAGATTTTTTAGCCTACTGGGAACCACTAGAACAGTGGTTCCCAAACGTGTCCTGGGGGACCCCCAGCCAGTCAGGTTTTCAAGATATCCCTAACGAATATGCATGAGAGAGATTTGCATATAATGGAAGTGACAGGTATGCATATTCTCTCATGCATATTCATTAGGGATATCTTGAAAACCTGACTGGCTGGGGGTCCCCCAGGACACGTTTGGGAACCACTGCACTAGAACAAGGGGGCACTCAGAAAAATTGAAAGGGGACAGGTTTAGAACCAATGTTAGGAAATTCTTTTTCATTCAGAGCGTGGTGGACACCTGGGATGCGCTTCCGGAGGTTGTGATAGGACAGAATACACTACCGGGTTTCAAGGAAGGATTGGATAAGTTCCTGAAAGATAAGGGGATTGAGGGATACAGATAGAGGTAGAGATAGGCTATGATAGGGCATAGACAGAAGGACAGGGGGGCTTAAATGATTTAAACAAGGATCACCTTACAGGTCATGGACCTGATGGGCTCCCGCGGGAGCAGGCTGCTGGGCACAATGGATCTTTGGTCTGACCCAGCAGAGGCAATTTCTTATGTTCTTATTAAAGAAATGACAAATTTGCATGAGGTAAAACTCTTTATAGTTTATAAATCTTTCCTTTTGGCTAAGTCTTAATAATAATATTGTCATTTATAGCTAAAGAGAAATGATCAAGAAACGGTTTTATTTTACTTTTGTGATTATGATAAACAGACCGAGGACATCAAAATAGTACCTAGTGGGCCGCGAGTTTGAGACCACTGGTTTAAGCAGAATAAAAGTTTTAAAAAATAAAACCATAAGCTCCATCGAGCAGTGACTGTGAACTGAGCTGTGTACGTCTAGTAGCGGTGCCATGCTGCATTTTCACAGAGTTTGTGGTACAGTGGGGACAGATCCTTCAGGAATCACTTCATCCCTTAAGGACGGTTTTGCATGCGAGTATCAGCTCCTTTTTTCATAAGCACTGGCTGAATTTAAACGTGAAAGCGAAAGATGGAGAACTGTAGCTCAGGACAGCTCACATTCAGCATCAAAATACTGCTTTAGAAACTGCAGAATTTCAGCACTGATCTGGAAATGATTACACGGGTGTGATGTACCGATTTCAGAAGGCCTGGCATACAAAGGCACAATGAGGTAGCACAACTCATCCAGTGGACGCTCGATAGCATCAGTGTGTCAGAAAAACAGTGCAGTTATGAATTAGAAAAAAATGAAGTTGTGATTACCTGGGCCTTTCCCATTCTGCTGATAAGCGGCTCAAAGGAAGAAAATCAGAAGTTGTGATAAATGAAAAAGCGTATGAACAGCATAACAATAGGAGCCTCGGCATTGAGGAATAACAGAAGGGGTCGTTAAGGACTGGGAAATGGACTCAGAGACCAAGGACTCAGAGACCAGCCTGATTAAAAATAATTTCCGAAGCTCGTCTTGATTTACATAAGAACATAAAAACTGCCATCTCTGGATCAGACCCTGGGTCCATCAAGTCTGGTGATCCGCTCCCACGGAGGCCCAGCCAGGTGTAACCTGGCGAAAACTTAGTCACACGTATCTCTCTATGCGCCTTTCGAGGAGATGTGCATCTAACTTACCTTTAAATCCTAGAACAGTGGGTTCCGCAGCAATGTTTGATATACAGCAAAAGATCCACAAAGGTGACTTTGTGGTTTACAAAATTAAAATTGGGAAAGAGACAAAAGGTGACGAGGACGGCATTAAGAGCTGGATGAACCAATGGATTTTGAGTAATGTTTTCCATCTCAAACTGGAGCTCTCTGAGAGGAGGTTGGCGTGGCAATGAATGCCAAAGAGAAGGATCTACTTAACTAAAGCAAGACTCCAGTGAGATGGATAACCAGTGCCTGGGCAAATGACTTCTTCTGAGCTCCAGGAGGAGGTGCTCTCTGGCATGCTGCAAGTGCTGAGCTGAGATACTGAGTTCAACTGAACCTACCGCCCGTAGGGAACCTTCAATACAAGCAAATTTTCAACTCCAAAATCCTGGAACGATCTCCCAGAAACTATCAGAAAGGAGGCCAACTACTCCTTTTTCCAAAAAAAAACCTGAAAACTTACCTCTTTGACAATTAATTAATATTGGCTTTTTTTCCTTGCCTCCTATATGTCCCCTTCCCCCCTGTTTACTCTTCAGTCGCCTAGAGCTTGTATAGGTTTGTGCGACTCACAAATAGAAGATTAGATTAGATTAGATCTCCTCCTTACCTTGGCGTAATGGTGAGGTTTATTCCTGTCTTGGTGTCCACAAAATGAACCATAAAAGCAAAAACAAGGAGACAAAACCCCATGATCAATATGCAACAGTGAAAAAGGAGAAGGAACTGTGCATGTTAACCAGAAATAATATAAAATTGTATTGAATGCAATCAATCTGAATAATGTGTTGGATAAAATAGATGGAAACGATCTATGTTGTGTTGAACTAATCCGTGTTTCAGATATAAAAGCCTCAGGGGTACAATATACATCCCAAAATGAAAAAATAATGACGATCCTCAAAATCATAAATTACTAACAACAAAAGCTGGTCCACCAAATGAACCCATTTGGAGACATTAATGAGACTCGGAAACCTCTTTGCTTATCGCCAGCTTTACCCTTTCTTCCTCCACATATAAAGATAGAGAATGACATCAGATAAAGACCATGTGGCTTGTCCAATTGGCCCATCCAACCCGCTTTTTAAGCTCTACAATCCCTTCGTCTCGCTTGTCCCATGCTTTCTTGATGTCATGAGGTCTGATACGGGTTTTGTCTCCACCACCTCCGCTGTGAGGAGAGGCTGACTAAATTGTGGCCGTACTCTCTCAAAGAACGTAGGGAGAGGGGAGACATGATTGAGACGTTTAAATATATCACCGGTCGTATCGAGGAGGAAGATGATATTTTCTTTCTTAAAGGACCCTCGGCAACAAGAGGGCATCCGCTAAAAACCAGGGGCGGGAAATTTCATGGCGACACCAGGAAGTATTTCTTCACCGAAAGAGTGGTTGATCATTGGAATGAACTTCCAATGCAGGTGATTGAGGCCAGTAGCGTGCCAGATTTTAAGAAAAAATGGGATGCACTTGTGGGATCTCTAAGAGGGTAAATTGGGGGAGGGCAATCAGAGCGGGCAGACTTGATGGGCTTTGGCCCTTTTCTGCCGTCATTTTCTATGTTTCTATGTTTCATCTTCCTGCTTTTCCCCCTCATTCCAGAGCTTCCTTTCAGTTGAGAGAGACTCGCCTCCTGTGCATTTATTCATAGTAACATAGTAGATGACGGCAGATAAAGACCCTAATGGTCCATCCAGTCTGCCCAACCTGATTCAATTTAATTTTTTAATTTTTTTCTTCTTAGCTATTTCTGGGCAAGAATCCAAAGCTTTACCCTGTACTGTGCTTGGGTTCCAACTACCGAAATCTCTGTTAAGACTTACTCCAGCCCATCTACACCCTCCCAGCCATTGAAGCCCTCCCCAGCCCATCCTCCACCAAACGACCATATACAGACACAGACCGTGCAAGTCTGCCTAGTACTGGCCTTAGTGCAATATTTAATATTACTTTCTGATTCTAAATCTTCTGTGTTCATCCCACGCTTCTTTGAACTCAGTCACAGTTTTACTCTCCACCACCTCTCTCGGGAGCGCATTCCAGGCATCCACCACCCTCTCCGTAAAGTAGAATTTCCTAACATTGCCCCTGAATCTACCACCCCTCAACCTCAAATTATGCCCTCTGGTTTTACCATTTTCCTTTCTCTGTAAAAGATTATGTTCTACATTAATACCCTTCAGGTATTCCATGGAATGGTTTAAATGTCTCCATCATAGTTCCCCTCTCTTGCCTTTCTTCTAGCGTATACTTATTGGAGTAGGTATTTAAAAGGATTCAAGCACTGTTGGAAGGCTTCTACCTCTTTAAATCCTGCTGGCTAGCTCTGTCACTGATCTTCAGCAGCACTTAACCACATGGAGCCATTTGATATCAGTGCAGTCTGCCTCTGCGGTATCTAATTTGTGCCAGGGTGGTCTGGGGCAAAATCATGGTGGAGCAGAACCGTACCCAAGTTAGTGGTGGCTTTCAGTAAAAAGGCTGTCCTAACTTTATCTAGGTAGTTATCCGGACACTGGTCTGAATATTGGCTGGGACCTGGATAACTTCCAGTGGGCAGCCAGACCCACATATTCAACACAGGTGTCCAGTTTAGGCCTGGAAGTCAATGAGCATGGAAGTCAATGTCAGGACCTTTGTAACCACTGACTGCCAGTGGCTTAATATTGATCTGATCGAGATCTTTACGTCTGTCCCCATAAGCCTTCTGACGAAGACCACGTACCATTTTAGTAGCCATCCTCTGGACCAACTCCATCTTGTTCAGATCTTTTGAAGGTGTGGTCTCCAGAACTGTACACTGTGGGGCCCACAATCAAAAGACAAATGCCCAAAAAGTAGATTTCCCCAGGCATGTCCTCCTTTTGAGGACACGTCCAGCGGTCCGGATGGCTTTTCAAAACCCGGCACTTTGTCCCGGGTTTTGAAAAGCTTTCCTCCCCATTGCGTCGGGCAGGAGGGCATCCGCACGTGGGTGGAAGTGGGCAGGCATGAGAGCGAGTCTAGGGGTCCAGATTTTCCAAACCCTACCAAAAAGCATCCTAAGTCGGTACTTGGACATCCTAATCATCAGGACATGTAAGTGCCAATAATCAAAATTGTTTTTTGCACATTTAGCAAGGTGTTCCAAGCCCTGTACATTCAGAGCGTGAGATGGGCGTGGTGGAGGTGTGTTATGAGTGGACTTTGAGCAGTCTGAAGGGCGGGTTAGACATGGATGTCTTGCAGCGATAATCAAACATTTTTCAAGACATCCTGGACGGAACTTATACGTTTGGAACTAGACCTGTTTTAGAAGGGTCTAAGTGCCACAAAGATGGCCAAACTGACCAGATGAGCACCACACACATCAAGGTAAGACACCCCCACACTCCCCCAGGGTTCACTGACCCTATTCCACCACACAAAAATTAGAACAAAAAGGTACATACCTGTCTCTAAAACCACAGCATCTGGTATAGGAAAGCCTAGTAGAGCATCCCACAGGTGTCTTAAGTAGCCTGGTGGGTTGGCTAGTGAGCCATAGAGAGGAGGACCCAGGCCCATAAGCCACTCTAACTACTACATTTATGGTGGAACCTGTGCGCTCACCAAAACCCCTCCAAACCCTACTCTACTGCCATATAGGTGCTACCTGCAGCCATAAGGGCTATTGGGGTTGTAGACAGGTGGGTATAGTAGGTTTTGGGGGGCTCACCATGACCTGCAAGGGAAATGTGGTGAGATGTTTATGTGGCACCCTTTTTGTGAAGTTCACAGCCGTGCCCAGTACTCTGTTGCCATGTTCGGGTGGCCAGTTCATCACTTTGCTGGCCCCTCCCACATCCAAAAGGTCTTGTTCTAGGCATTTGGGACTTGGGCGATTTTTTTGGACGAGAATGTAGTATAAAGATAGGCGTCCTAGCTGTCTGGACAATCAAAAGGCTGGACGTAGAAGTAGATGAATTTCGATAAAAAACCAACCAACCAACTTGGACGTATTTTTCAAGAATGGACTTTGGACGACTAGTGCCCTAGGCCCAAAATGGACTTAGACGTTTGTTTTGATTATGTCCCTCCACGCTTACAATATCCTTAATGAGGTCCTACAAGGGCAACAGTACTGCCTGTTTTTCCTTCTCTCTATGCGCCCTAGTGTCCTTCCCATATGTACAGTCAAATATGTTAGGGTGTCAGCTGTTCCCTTACAGATTTTTCTTGAGGCTGGATACTCAGCCTTGATGTCCTTTCTATGAGGTCCTAGAGATAAACAAGGAAATTATTTATTTAAATTAGGAGAAATGGATAAAGGGAGGTGGGTAATGCTGCATCCTAATGCCTGCTTAATCCCCTGGATCTTCAGTGGTATGGAACTGCACTGTGCCACTCAGTACTGAATCCCCCTTCTTCTGACTGGCAAGGCACCATGTACTTAGAGCTGGGGGGGGGGGGAGCTGGGGACAGTCAGGAAGAAGCTGCCAGTTTTGTAGGCATAAAACACAACCCCATCTTTGTAAATCACTTTGATTGTACCACAGAAAAGGCCGTATATCAAATCCATGACCTCCCCCCCCCCCCACACACACACAAGTCAAACATAGTGATTCAGGTAACAGCAATGAATACGAGCCCACACCTGTATAGCTTTGTGGTCGGTGGCAGAGCCCAGACACGGGCACAGCATCGAATAACCAGGTTCAGTTCAGTCCATGGTGGCTGACTGCTATGGGCTGAAATATCAAGCAGCAAGATTTCTGGCCAAAAGTTACCAGTTGGCCATGTCAAAATTACAATATAAAATTTGTGCATTTAAGTCTGAGGTTCATTGCACGAATCCCTTTGAACACGAAGGCTCTCCTGTGTTATTGAGAGCTTCCTTCCAGTGAAGAATTAGGAGTTTAGGTCCCTATCGTGGCCTTTTGTTCTCGATCTACGGTATCTTTTCATCCCAAACTGCTTCCAGGAGACACCTGTTACTCTCTTATCCAATAAGAGGCGATTCCTGCAAGGCATTTGTTTTCAGATCTTCTCTATAAGCTGTGAGATAGAATGGCTCAGCTGAGACCCGGGATGGAGCTATTACTTCAAAAAGCTGTAATTTCTTATCTCAGATATTACATACAATCGCTGTCCAGAATGAGGCCAGTTCCTGACATCCTTGGCACAGGCACGCTGCGTGATGCACAGCTCTGTTTGTCCACAGAGGAAATCTTATAAACACCATGATTTATGTGCCGATGACTGGAGAAAATCTCCTCACAGCTGCGCAGTCCCTGGCACTCAGCTTAACTCTCATCACTTGGAAATGATTTCTTCGCTTGGTGGCTTTGCTGTGCTATAGCTGTGTCGGTACCCAGGACAGGCTGTTACACGTGTCTTGTGTAATCAGGACACACACCGAGATGTGAATCAGGCTCTCTCGCTTTTTATGGGGGACAGCATGGGAGGGAGCTCTTTCCCCCACTGTGTGAGGAAGGCTCTGGCTCTGGCTCTGGGATTCCTTTGTGTTAGAAATTGTCAGTGCTCGAATAATATGATAAGCTCTATATTTCACCATCAAGCTCGGAGTACAAGTCAAAGGACTGGAAGTGGGGAGGGGGAAGAACCCTAGCTCCATCCATCTGAAGATTGGGCATCACACCGAGAGGAGGGAGCCTGCAAGGAGCAAGGAGCAAGGGGAGAAGGGAACGAACAGAAAGGAAGAGGAAGGGGGAGAAAGCCCAGAAAAGGCACTAAATCAAAGCTCCATCCCTGGCAGGGTTCAAATCCCAGCTAAAGGCCCACTTCTATGAAACTGCTTTCAACTCTTAACTCCCCCTCACTGTTGTCAGATACCCAGACCCACTATAACCTCCCCAACCCTGTAATGTCCTCCCAATTAGATTGTAAGCTCTTCTGAGCAGGAACTGTCTATTGTATGTTAAAATGTGTACGCCTTTTCAGCGCTATAGAAATAATAAATAGTGGTAGTTCTGGTAGGAAGGGGATAAGGAAGCAGCAGTCCCAGTACAGACCCCACTATTTACCCTTCTCCATTGAGAATATTGACAATTTAACCCTATTTGCTGTTTGGGGGTTTCACATTAAATTTATGTTAGTCAGGGGCTAATAGGAAGAAATGGACTTAAAATTACTACTGATAATAGGAACAGTGTGTGATATATTTTGTACGAAATTTGTAAAGGATGAAGCTCTTCTGTTTCACTTCTGGGATGAAATAAGTTCCAGCATTTCTACACATTATGTGAAGCAGGTCTGTCTGGCTTCATTCTGGTGGTGAACCCTAGTCCCCACTGCCCACCAACCCAGCCAGCTGATTAACCGCTCCCCTTAACTGGATCCATGACATCCTGTTTGTCTGTCTTGGCTGTTTAGATTGTAAGCTCTTTGGAGCAGGGACTGTTTTCTTCTTTGTGACTCTGTACAGCGCTGTGTACGTCTGGTAGTGCTATAGAAATAATTCGTAGTAGTGTGAAGAGTTTCAGTCTTCGGGAAGCAGAGCTGAACTTGTGATGTCATAATGTCTCATTCCTCCAATAAGAGCCAACCTCGTCAGTGATGTCACAATAGCTTGATTGACCTGTAATCCCCTTGCCCTCCAACCCAGCCTGCAGATTAACCCTTCCCTTTAACTGGATCCATGACATCCTGTTTGTCTGTCTTGTAAGCTCTTTGGAGTAGGGACTGTTTTCTTCTTCTTTGTGACTCTGTACAGCGCTGCGTATGTCTGATAGCACTATAGAAATAATTCATAGTAGTAGTTGTGGATACAGGACCCTGGGAGCAGGGCAAGGCACTTCAATCTCCTTCCTGGCAGAGCAGCACCCATGGAAAAGGCACCTCAGCAGGGCATTCTGCCAAGCTTTCAGACTCAACACGGCCCAAGAGAAGGCATAGAGAAGGGGATGTAGAGTTACCTGGGGGTGTCAGTAATTGCTGTTCTTCTGGTTCAAGATTTCTCCTGATCCCAGGCCCTGTGTTATTATCGACTAAACCTTTTCTGCAGGTTTGTTTAATAACCTGTGCTGGTGTTTCTGACAGGCTGTCTGTATTATGAGAACTTTGTGTAATAATTCCGGTTGTATTATCTTTTGGCTTCCGCCCACTAGAGCTCTCCGGCAAAAAAAGAAATTGTGTTTAGACAAAGCATCAAACTGAAAACGCATCGCAGGCGTTGAGAAAATGCAGGGAGAACACAGGAAAGTGGACCATTTTTCTAGTCTGTGGGTTGGTCAAGTAGACGATGGGACTCATTTTCAAAGAAGAAAAACATCCCCAAAGTGGCCTAAAGGGGCAGATGCAGTGGCGTACCTAGGGGGGGGCGGGGGGGGGGGCGGGCCGCCCCGGGTACCAGCCCTAAGGGGGTGTTCCCGGCCTTGCCGTTCAGTCCCTCACCACCCCCGAAGGACCGCTCGCCCCCCTGGCCTCCCCGCACCACCTATGAACAGCCGCAGCAGGATCGCGAAGTCAGCGTCAGCATCCCTGCGCTGCGATCCCGCCCCTCCTCTGACGTCAGACGTCGGAGGCTGGGGCTGGCGGGCTCGGAGTGGCGCGCGGAGTTACGGTGCAACCCGGCTCCCACTGTCCTCGAGCTCTCCTCTGCCCGCGTTTTGCCGCTGCCGTTCCGTTCCCCGTCCCTCCTCCCCTCCCCCGCCCCACTCCGACTCTCAGCCATGGTCATGGCGGATGGTCAGAGGCACTTGCAACGGGGGCCCGTGCGGGTGGGCTTCTACGACATCGAGCGCACCCTGGGAAAGGGCAACTTCGCCGTAGTGAAACTGGCCAGGCATCGCATCACCAAGACCGAGGCAAGTAGAAGCGGCGAGCCCCGGCGGTAGGGGGCGGAGGGCGGAAGCAGGTCGCCCCTGCAAAATGCGTTTGGGGGTCAGGAAGTTGGGGCGGGCGGGCAGGCAAGCAGGCTTTCAAGGGTGAGGGGGTGACAGGCAGGCAGGCAGGCCTTCAAGGGGGGACAGGCCTTCGGGGGGGGGGTGTAGGCCTTTGGGGGGGTGCAGACCTTCAAGGGGGTGCAGGTCTTCAAGGGGGGAAAGGCAGGCAGGCCTTCAAGGGGGGGATAGGCCTACAAGGGGGGGGGGACAGGCCTACAAGGGGGGGGGACAGGCCTTCAAGGGGGGGTGCAGGCCTTCAAGGGGGGGACAGGCCTACAAGGGGAAGGGACAGGCGTTATGTTATGTTTGGAATAATGGTTACATATATGAGGTTCAATAAAAGAAAATTTTCACTGCCTGTTTCTATTCTGACCATTTATTCCATTTCATGGTTATTGCAAAAAAAAAAAAAAAAAAAAAAAAAAAATTTTTTTACATGGGGGGGGGGGGGGTGTCAAAAAATGATGGGCCCCGGGTGCCACATACCCTAGGTACGCCACTGGGCAGATGGACGTTTTTCTCACCAAACCCTTCCAATTTGCTATTTTGGAAACTCATTTTGGAGATCGATTTCTATGCTGATCATCTGCACTGCATCATAATCTCAAGGGTGTGTGTTAGAGGCGCGGTTTGGGCGGGACTAAGGCAGGCTTATGATTTGGTCGGTTTTCTACAATAATCAAACATTTTAGAGAACGTCCAGGTCAAAATTGGAATGTTTGGGGCTGGATCTGTTTTAACAAAGAATAAGTGCCAAAAAGGTACCCAAACTGACCACATGACACCTCCCCCCCCCCCACTGCCCAAAGATGTGAATGAAACCATGCATGACAGCTTAGTAGAGCAGCAAGCAGCTCTCTGGCGTAGCCTAGTGGTCAGTGCAGTGAATTGCAGAGAAGGAACTCGGGCTCATATTCCACTTTAACTCATACACTTGTGGTGGAAAGTGTGAACTCTCCAGAACCTACTGTACCAACATATAGGTGATATCTGCAGGTATAAGGGCTATTGTTGTAATGTACAGTTGGGTCTGGTAGGTTATGGAGATTATGATGAGATGTGTACCTGGGACCTTATATGTGAAATACTCTGCAATACCTCCTATAGTGATTCACTTCTCTGCCGGGGTGTCTCTGTGACCAGTCTACTAAAAATGCTGCCCCTCCTACATCCCAATGGCTTGTTTTATGTGTGTGTGGGGGGGGGGGGAAGGGGGGTTAGCGTGTTTTTTTTCAAAAATGGTCTGAAAAAATAGTTGCATTAAGGACAAGCACATCAGAGAAATGATCAATTTTGAAAAAACCAAGACAAACGTTTTACAGTTTTGAAAATGGGCATATTTGGTACTGAATTTTTGTGTGTCTTCCGCAAAACATCCAAACTCGGATTTGGACATGATAGCGAAAATACCCCTCTATGCAGTGATTTAGTAAAGGGGGGGGGGTTATGGAAGGTGGACCCCCCTGGGTGCTGTCTTGGTAGGGGTGCTGACACCTGTCTGCCTCCCCCCCACCCGCCCATGTTATACTCATGCCTTCCCTTCCCCCCTCTTTAAATCTTTGCCAGTATGAGCCACTTCTCAGGCCTGCAGCTCATGTTGGCCTGGCTCCCCTTCTGGGTCACGGGGCCAGGAAGTGACATCCAGACCAAGGAGAGCTCAAGCACACTTTACCTCTTCTCGTCTCCCTCTGGACTTATTCCCTTGGTGCTCTGATCTCTCATGGTTTTCCACATCATCTTTATGCTCACGACTCCCAGATCTATCTCTCCACACCAAACATTTCTGCAGGAATCCGGGCCCTCTGACATTGCTGCCTGGATGTCTCACCATCATCTAAAACTGAAGATGGCCAAGACTGAGCATCTTCTCTTTTCCCATTCTCTATTTCTGTGAATAACACTCTCATTCTCAGCTCGTAACCTGCGTCTTTCTCTATAGTATCACCAAAATTTGTCCTTTTCTTTCTAAACACATTGCCAAAACCCTTCTCCACACTCTTCACCTCACACTTGGATTCCTGCAACTAGGTTCTCACACATCTTTCACTCAACCATCTCTCTCCCCTTCAATCTGTTCAAAATTCTGCTGCGTGATATAATCCCTCTCTTCAAATCACTTCATTGGCTCCCTCTCCATTTCCGCATACAGTTCAATTTCCTCCTCTTGATTTCCAAGTGCATTCATTCTGCAACTCTTCTGTATTCCCCCCCCCCTCTTCACCTCCAGACTCCACTCCTTCTATCATGAGTCAGTACGTCAACTTCTACCTCCTATTCACCCGTTCAGTACCCAAGTCTGTTTTAACCATTCCCACCATCAATAGCTCTTTCATCCCTTCTTTGTCTGTCTTGAATAGGTTGTGAGCTCTATCTCATATGTGCGTGTGCGGATAGTGCTATGTATGTCTTGTAGCACTATACAAATGATCAGTGGTGAGTGAGTGGCATCCCTAAGATTAAGCACAGTCAGGACTGTGTTATTTAATGTAGGAATTGGGAGACCAGCTGAGCCAAAAGTCACTTCCCTACCCCATTTCTTTCTTCTGCATCTCTGTGCCCCTTAATGTCACATCCAGGGAGAGGGGGATACTTCTATCTTCATTTGGGTCCTTTGAGAATATACATCCAGGGTGGGATGAAATTACTACATATTTGAATCATTGAGAGGATGGATGGGTGGGGGGGAATGTGCTTTTCTTGATATATTAAGAACATAAGAGATGCCGCTGCCGGGTCAGACCAGTGGTCCATCGTGCCCAGCCGTCCGCTCACGCGGCAGCCCTTTTGGTCGAAGAACAGTGCCCTAACTGAGACTAGCCTTACCAGCGTACGACCTTGTTCAGTAGGAACTTGTCTAACTTGGTCTTGAATCCTTGGAGATTGTTTTCCCCTATGATAGCCTCCAGGAGAGCGTTCCAGTTTTCTACCACTCTCTGGGTGAAGAACTTCCTTACGTTTGTACAGAATCTATCCCTTTTTAACTTTAGAGAGTGCCCTCTCATTCTCCCTACCTTGTCTTTATCTACTAAGTCTATCCCCTTCAGTATCTTGAAGATTTCGATCATGTCCCCTCTCAATCTCCTCTGTTCTAGGGAGAAGAGGCCCAGTTTCTCTAATTATATGTTGTTATATTTGTATTTTGCATTGTTAATATGTGAAAAATCAATAAATTGTAATTGTATTATGGATTAAGACTGATATGGGGGCCTGAAGCACTAGGGATTGACCGGAGCAGTCAGTCTATGTATTGCAAAACTGATTTCTTTATTGAATTGGTTGTCAAGCTGGATTTCTTTGAACCTGCACTAATGTTTATTGTGTGATGTTATCAATATGGTTTTTCTATCTGAGGCTGTACCAAGCCCCGAGCCTTTAACTATGAGAAACCTAGCAACACGATGGCCCATCGAGAGCATCCACTATCTCCTCCTTTCCCTAAGAGATCCTATTAGAGAATGAAATGGGTTCACATTTGTCCCTGTCCCTGTGGGATTTCTCTCCATCCCCTTCCTGTCCCTGCCCCATCTCTGTCTTCATCTGCACAAGCCTCAAACACTTTAAAATCATGTGTTCCAGCATGTTCACCTGGAGGTCGATGCATTTCTTTTTTTTTTTTTATGAACATGCTTCTGGGTTGCATCTCTTACAACTTGGATAAGATCTGGAACAACAGGAAGCAGTGGGGGAGGAGCATAGTGGTTAGTGCAGCAGCCTTAGAACCAGGGGAACAGGGTTCAATTCCCACTCTGGCTCCTTGTGACTCTGGGCAACTCACTTGGGCTCCTTTTACAAAGCCATTCCCATGCAGCAAATGCCATCAAGCCTATTCAATTCCTCTGGGCATCTTTGCCTTAACCCTCCAATGTCCCAAGTACAAACCATATCCCCTGCCCCATAGTGACACCCACTCTGTTTCACAGTGCAGAAATCTGGCAGCCACAGACTAGACAGTTTTGATTCACACAGCTTAACAAGAATCCAACATGTCAAGTGTCAGGATAAGTTTAAAACCGAAGATTTAAGAGAGATAACTAGACAGTTAGTAAGAAACTCCAGCAACAGTGAGTCAGTAAGAACATAAAAATAGCCTTACTGGGACAGAACAATGGTCCATCCTCACGGTGGCCAATCCAGGTCACAAGTACCTGGCAAACCCCCAAATAGTAACAAGAGTCCATGCCACTGATCCAGGGCAAGCAGTGGCTTCTCCAAATGTTTTTCTCAATAACGGACTATGGACTTTTCCTCCAGGAACTTGTCCAAACCTTTCTTAAAACCAGCTACATTTTAACAACTCTTACCATATCCTCTGGCAAAACTATTAACTATTCTCTGAGCGAAAAAATATTTCCTCCTATTGGTTTTAAAAGTATTTCCCTGTAACTTCATCGAAAGCCTCCAAGTCTTTGTAAATCTTGATGCAGTAAAAATATCAGTCCATTTGTACCCATTCTACACCACTCAGAACATAAGAATTGCCATACTGGGAAAGACCGAAGGTCCATTAAGCCCAGGATCCTGTTTCCAACAGTGGCCAACCCAGGTCCCAAGTACCTAGCTAGATCCCAACTAGTAAAACAGATTTTATGCTGCTCATACAAGGAATAAGCAGTGGATTCCCCCAAGCCATCTCAATAATGGCCTATGGACTTCTCTTTTAGGAAATTAAACCTTTTTAAAACCCTGCTAAACTAACTGATTTCACCACATTCTCCGGCAATGAGAGAACGTACAAGTCATGAACTGGAAACCAGAAGAGAAAAGATGAAGGAAGACCAAACTGCAGCCAGCGTGGTTAACGAGTGAGGTGAAGGAAGCTATTAGAGCTATAAGAGAATCCTTCAAAATGTGGAAGAAGGATACAACTGAAAATAATTGTAAACGACACAAGGAATGTCAAGTCAAATGCAAAGCGCTAATAAGAAAGGCAAAGAGAGATCTTGAAAAGAAGATTGCGTTGGAAGCAAAAACACACAGTAAAAGCTTTTATCCCAGGACAAGCAGGCAGCATATTCTTAACAGATGGGTGACGTCACCGATGGAGCCCCGGTACGGACCTTTTTAACTAGAAAGTTCTAGTTGGCCGCACCGCGCATGCGCGAGTGCCTTCCCGCCCGACGGAGGAGTGCGTGGTCCCCAGTTTCTTCGTTTCCGCAGAGCGAAGAAGACGCATGTGCTTAAAAGCTTTTTTAGGTATATTAAAAGCAAGAAGCCATGAAGAGAATTGGTTGGACCGCTAAATGACCGAGGGATAAAAGGGGCTCCCAGGGAAAGCAAGGACATAGCGGAGAGATTAAATGAATTCTTTGCATTGGTCTTCACTGAGGAGGATGTGGGGGAGATACCAGTGCCAGAAATTGTATTCAAATCTCTGTAACACTGGATGATGTAATGGGTCAATTTGATAAATTGAACAGTAGAAAATCCACTGGACCGGATGGTATACATCCCAGGGTGTTGATAGAATTTCAAAATGAACTTGCAGAGCTATTGTTAGTAATTTGTAATTTTTCTTTATAAACCAGCATAGTATCGGAAGACTGGAGGGTGGACAACATTTCGCTGATTTTTAAATGGGTTCCAGAGGTGATCCTGGAAATTATAGACTGGTGAGTCTAACATCGGTGCCAGGCAAAATGGTAGACACTATTACAAAGAACAAAATAACAGAACATATATGTAAGCATGAATTAATGAGAGAAAGCCAACATGGTTTTAGTCAACGGAAATTTTGCCTCACCAATCTACTGAATTTCTTTGAAGGGGTGAATGAACATGTGGATAAAGGTGAGCCAGTTGATATTGTGTATCTGAATTTTCAAAAGGCTTTTGACAAAGTACTTCATGAAAGACTTCTAAGGAAATTAGAGTCATGGGATAGAACGTAATGTCCTTTTATGGATTGAGAACTGGTTGAAATACAGAAAACAGAGAATGGGTTTAAATGGTCGATATTCTTAATGGAAAAGGGTAAATAGTGGGGTTCCCCAGGGGTCTGTGCTGGGACCGCTGCTTTTTCACATATTTATCAATGATCTAGAGATGGGAATAACTAGTGAGATAATTAAATTTGCTGATGACACAAAGTTGTTAAGTCGCAAGAGGACCTTGTGAGACTGGAAGACTGGGTGTCAAAATGGCAGATGACGATTAATGTGAGCAAGTGCAAAGTCATGCATGTAGGAAAGAGCTACGTGATGCTGGGTTCTGTGTCACTGCCCAGAAAAGGATCTAGGTGTCATTGTTGAGGATACGTTGAAACCCTCAGCTCAATGTGCGACGGCTGCTAAGAAAGCAAATAGAATGTCAGGAATTATCAAGAAAGGAATGGAAAACAAAGAGGAAAATGTTATAATGCCCTTGTATTGCTCTATGGTAGGGCCACATATCTCAGAAAAGCTATAGCGGAATTAGAAAGAGTGAAGAGAAGGGTGACAAAAATGATAAAAGGGATGGGACGACTTCCCTATGAGAAAAGGCTAAAGCAGCTGGGGCTCTTCAGCTTGAAGAAGAGACAGATCAGGGGTGATATGATAGAGGTCTATAAAGTAATGCGTGGAGTGGAAAGGGTGGATGTGACTCAAACATTCACTCTTTCCAAAAATACTAGGACTAGGGGACATGCAATAAAGCTACTAACCGGAGAAAATGTTTCTTCACACAACGTGTAATTAAACTCTGGAATTCATTGCCAGAGAATGTAGTCAAATCAGTTAGCTTAGCAGGGTTTAAAACAGGTTTGGATAATTTCTTAAAAGATAAGTACATAGGTCATAATGGAGATGTCTTGAGGAAATTCACTGTTTATTCCTAGGATAAGCAGCATAAAATCTGTTTTACTCTTATTGGGATCTTGCCAGGTACTTGGGACCTGGGTTGGCCACTGTTGGAAACAAGATACTGGGCTTGATGATCCTTCGGTCTGTCCCAGTACGGCAACTCTTATGTTCTTATGTGAGCCAAGTCTAGGACAATCCAGCCATTGTGACATCACTGATGAGGTTGGCTCTTAGGCATTGGTGGAATGAGGCATTATGACATCACAATCTCAGCTCTGGAATGTTGCTGCTCTTTGGGTTTCTGCCGGGTACTTGGGACCTGGGTTGGCCACTGTTGGGAACAGGATTCTGGGCTTGATGGACCTTCGGTCTGTCCCAGTATGGTAATTCTAGGCCAAGTCTAGGGCAATGAAGCTATTGTGACATCACTACTGAGGTTGGCTCTTAGGCATTGGTGGAATGAGGCATCATGACATCACAATCTCAGCTCTGGAATGTTGCTACTCTTTGGGTTTCTCCCAGGAACTTGGGACCTGGGTTGGCCACTGTTGGAAACAGGATTCTGGGCTTGATGGACCTTCGGTCTGTCCCAGTATGGCACTTCTTATGTTCCTATTAGGTCCAGGAGGGCCAAGATGGCAGGGTGTCATTAGCTGAAAAGGACCTCTCTGAGCTGGACATCAACTGGTCAGAAGCAGCTGACTGACAAGAGTGGAAGGCGCATTTGTCTGCCTTATGCATCGACTGGCTCAAAGAAACTTTTCCCATGTAACTTTCTAATGTACTGGACAGTTAGGAAAGGGTGCACCGTGGTTAACGCGTGGTCCTAACACAAGGTACCAGTTCTCTCGCTTCTGTCACATTTCTGTGCTGAACACCTGGCTTAGGAGTGGGGGTAAAGTCCTGACACCCTGGCTGTACATTCACATTCACCCATTAAAAGACGGTGGAGATCAGCTCTCCACATCCCAGTCTTCCATGACACTGTTTTCGCCATGGCCAAGGCAAGAAGCTAAACTAGGGAGCCACAGCTCAAAGCAGCCAATATGCTTCACGCAGACGCTTAGCAAATGTTTTTCATTTCAGGCAAACTGTTAATTTCTTGCAGACTGAGGCAGAAATGCCATTTTTAATCCAATTTGGGTTTTTAATTGAGAACGCTAATGAGGAATTCCTCCTCTTCTGTGTTCCATCTGTCGTATCTCTGCTCAACTGGCATCGAAATTTCTACCTTTGGAAAATGTTAGATAAACAGTCTTGTTGCTTTTCATGTGAAACTGGTACGATCTGATTGGTGGATTCAGTGCCCTGTGATCCAAATCAATGAACAGGTGGGACCATCAGCCCCTCTCCCTGGCATTACAATCGATCTCTATTTCTGAGGGTCTCTCTCTGTGTTTCAGCCTCTCTCCATCCCTCATGGCTGTCTCTTCTGCCTTAATCTCTCTCATTACACACAGCCTGACTATTACGGAAAGGGAACACACCATATTTTAAACAACTACTATCTTTTCCACATGAGTGGACAGAAACTTGTTAATTTTTTTTTAATGTGTACAAAGTACCATCTGCTTCAGCAGTGGGAATGAATATCGCTCCGAGCTACGTGCTCGTTGTGTCTCGCCATGCACAAGGGCTGGTCCACTGTAGCTTTAACTATAAATAATAAGGCCATCCCTCCCCTTGTCTTGCATAGAGGCGGTTGGGTTATGGTCTTCAATCCATTTGTAGGATATACTGAGCTGAGATGGGGATAAATTACATTGAGGGAGCCCCAACAAGGACCAGAAGTATCAGAGTGCAGAGACTCCACTGTTGCCTGGCACAAAAAAGTTCAGTAGAAACGAGGAAATAGGGGACCTGCAGTTAAGAACATAAGAATTGCCACATTGGGTCAGACCGCTGGTCCTTTATTTATTTCATCCATTTTCTATCCCATCTTCTCCAAAGAGCTCAGAACGGGTTAAGGGTTAACATACATAATATACAGTTAACAGGTTACGATTTGCCCTGGATTTAACTTAATTTGACACATATTAGAGATCTAATCCCAATATACAGAATGTGCAGTTTACAGGATAAATTTGAGATTTATCAATATAAGTTTTTATCCTAAAGTGGCACTTATCGATATTTCTTTGTAATCTTTGGGCCTTAGGCAGGGGAGTTAGGTGAAGAGAGGTGTGTTTATTGCTTTTCTAAAGTTGAGGAGTCCTTTAAGGGATCTGATCCATGGGGGCTCGGTATGAAGTGGAAGTAGGAATGTCGTTTGGTGGTTTGCAGTTGAAGGGCATGACCAGGGAGCATTTTGAGGCATATTTCATCCTGGGAGCAGAGGGACTGGTTCGGCAAGTATGGAGGAAGCTTAGCCATCACATAGTCGGCGCCATGTCGTGCAAGGATTTTAATGCTAGCATGAGGCACTTGAATACACAACGTTTGGCTACAGGTAGCCAGTGAGGCAACGATAGAGCCTAGGAAACAGGCTGCGGGCATGGAGATTTTTTAGAAATCTGATTTCTGTGTTTTGTGCTGTGAGACCATTGAATAGGGCATTGCAGTAGTCCATGCAAGAGAGGACTAAGTATCTTGCTTCCAGGAGTGGCCATTCAAGGTCACAAGTACCTGGCAGAATTCTACTATATCGAGTTGTTTCCAATCAATGTATTGACACATAGACCACAAACTCAAGAAAGTAGAACCCAACAACTACAAACTCAAGAAAGTAGAACCCAACAACTATGTTATGTTAATCAGGTCTTCTATTCCACCTTTACCTATTCAGCTCAACGACATTCAATATGTACAGGTAGATCAGTACAACTATTAATACAATTAGGTCATAGCATGAATAAACATGTGGATAAAGACGAACCGGTTGATGTAGAGTATCTAGATTTTCAGACAAAATTCCTTATGCGAAGTGCCTAAGAAAATTAAAGAATCATGGGATAGGAGGCAATGTTAAGATTAGGAATTGATTTTTGGACAGAAAACAGAGGGTAGGGTTAAATGGTCATTTTTCTTAATGGAGGAGGGTGAATAGTGGAGTGCCACAGGGATCTGTATTGGGACATATTTAGAAATGATCTTGAAATTAGAACAAGTAAGGAGATTAAATTTGCTGTCATTTTTATCAGACAGAAGGCTTCATGTATATAATAATAATAATAACAACTTTATTCTTCTATACCGCCACAATCTTGCGACTTCTAGGCGGTTTTCAATCAAGAGTGCTGGACATTCAGCGAAATACAATAAGTAGATATTCAGAGGAAATACAGAGATCAGAGACCTCAGGAGGCAATAGTATAGAAATACAATTTGCTGAGTGAAGATGTAATATGTACATTTTAGTAGGTAATATGGTAGGTATATGAGGGTGAGAAGAGATTTGCAGAATATGGTTACAAACAGGGGTATCCCAGCTAAGCTTTTTAACATATATTTGTTGCCATTCTGCAGAATTGTTTAAGGTTTATGGTTTTTATTTATATCCTACTTTATACAAAGCGGGTTCCAAAAACACAAACATAGTAAAAAAACCACACATTACAAAACACATACATGGAAGCACAGACTTGCCTTAACTGCCTTGACCTACATAAAATCTACATCAAAAACAATTCACCCCACCCACCCATACAGTACTCGTCCACACGCCACAAATACCCACCCCTGTCTCTTTGTATCATTTATACATTCGAGTTGTAACACTATATTGTCTTCTCTTTCAGCACCCATATTTCATCTGACAAAACAGATGATGTTTCAACAACTGTTTAAATGAACCAAGCTTCCCTTGCTGCCTTATGTAACCCGGGAGGTTATTCCACTCTACTGGGCCCGCAACTCCTTTCTAGATGGTATCACCAAATCACCGTTACCAGCAGAACGTAACTTTAAGAGTGAAATACTGTGTGTATGCGGCATTGCAAATTACATTGCAAATCAAAGCTCTAAAGCTTCAAGCTTCTCCCTCTCATTGAACCTTCCCCATCCTCTCTGACCACATCTCATCTGCATTTCTGTTATCGTGCCTCTCCCATACACCTTGCCCAGTTGGTCACGGAGGAGGGGTTGGGCTGTTACTTTCAACCTATTCTCCTACCTTAGTCTCATAGCTTCTCTGCTGCATACTCATCAATACACTGTCCTCACTTGGGTTTTCGGGCTTTGTTATCTCATGGTTTTCTTCTTATCTTTTCCATCACACTTTTACCATAAGCTCTGGAGGATCCTCCTCAGCCACCATTCCACTATCGGTTGGTATACCTCAGGGCTGCTTTAATCTTCTCCCATGGCCTCCAGTATCACTCGATGCTGACTCTCAGATCTACCTCCGTACACCTGAAATTTCTACAGGAATCCAGGCCCAAGTCTCAGCCTGCCTGTCTGACATTGCTACCTGGATGTTTCATTCACCGCTATCTAAAATTAAATATGTCCAAGACTGAGCTCCTTATCTTTCCTCCTAAACCCATCTCTCCTCTTCCTCCATTCTCTATGTCTATGGATAATGCTCTCATCAGCTCACAACCTCAAGGTTATCTTTGACTCATCTCTCTCCTTCTTGTCACATATCCAACATACCACCCAAACCTGTTGTTTCTTTCTCTACAATGTCACTAAAATCTGGCCTTTCCTTTCTGATCACGTTGCTAAGACCCTCATCAACACTCCCTTCACCTCTTGCTTAGACTACTGTAACTTACTTTCATAGGTCTCCCACTAAGCCATCCCTCTCCCCTTCAATCTGAATTCTGCTGCACACCACATATTCCGCCAGTCATTATACTCACATTAGCCCTCTCCTGAAGTCACTTCATTAGCTCCCTATCCATTTCCGCATACAGTTCAAGCTCCTCTTATCGACCTACAAAAGTATTCACTCCAGCTCCTCGATATCTCTCCTCTCTTGTCTCTCTTTATACTCCACTCATCAGGTAAGTCTCTCATGTCTGTATCCTTCTCCTCTACGGCCAACCAGAGTCTTAGGCCTCCATCTCAGTGCATGACCAATAGGAGTACAGACACAATGCATTTGATTTAATGGTAGATTTAAAGGGAATAATATCGGTATTTTGACCTCCAGAAAAAAAATAAGACATCCCCTGAAAATAAGCCCTAATGCATCTTTTGGAGCAAAAATTAATATAAGACCCGGTCTTATTTTCGGGGAAAAATAGTAGTAAATTTGCATTACCGATTGATCACTGAGTGGAAGTTTAGCCTTAGAACTTTGAGATTTTGTTTGCAAGTAATCGGGGAATGGATGTCAGGAAGTAGATTGAAGTTGCTGTCTTCATTCCCCTCCACTGATGTTCCCTCTGCTATTGTGATAGTGCAGACCATGATTCCTGTATTGGATAAAATTTGAAACCCGGGTGTCATGTTTGACGCTAATCTTCTGATGAAAACATCAAATAAAAAGCGTGATTATCTCAGTGTTTTGTAAATTGAGGATGTTACGTAGGCTAAGAGAATGTAATTTTAGAATGGTGATTCAAAGTCTGATTAGCCCTTGTCTTGATTATTGTAACTCATTGTTTGATTTGAGCTTTACAAGTGGCACAGAATGCGACTGCAAGAGTCATTTTTGGAATCTCCCATTAGGATCATATAACCCAATTACGTTAGCTGCCTATTCAGCAGAGGATTATTTTAAAGACATTATTACCAGTGTTTACAGCATTAAAGAATTCGATATCTTTAAATATTGCTTAAAGATATATCAACCATCCAGGTCTTTGAGATCAGTTAATCAGGTCAACATGAACGACACTTCAACACTATCGATCATCTATCTTTTTTATTGATGGACCTAATCTTTGCAATGCTTTAACTGATGAATTAAGAATATTGCCTAATCTAACAGAATTTCAGAAGGATCTACAGATCCTGTTGTTTCAGCAGAGCTATAATTTGTGATTGAGTAGGAGATGCTGAGCTTTTTGCAGTCCGTATGGTATGTTGAGAAAACTTGGTTTTATTATGAATGTATTTATTTTTTAATTCGATTTCCCAGGGGAGCTCAGAACGGTTTCCATGAATTTATTCAGGTACTGAAGCATTTTCCCTGTCTATCCTTCGCTCACAATCTATCTATGCCCCTGAGGCTCCTCTGGCTACAATTCCTTCCACTCTGAAGTTATAAGGCAGAGTCCAGAATTAAACAGAGAAAATCAACATCCCAAGTCAAGAGAGGAGGTAGTCAACATTTGAGACTGATCTGACAGCAAACAAATGTTAAATAAAGAAACTCTTAGGGTTGTATTCTTGTAACCCTCCTAGAAGGATTGATAGGCAGACTATAAGGGCCTGTTTTACAAAGCTGCGTTAGTGGCTGCCACACGGCAACAGCCTCGAAACCCTATAAATCTCTATGGGCTTCGGGGCCGTTACCGCGGCTTTGTAAAACAGGCCCTAAATGTTTTAAATAAAGAAAAAAAGAAAAAGAAATAACACAAAACTATTAGAAGTTCTTAAAACCAGGGCAGGATTAACCAATAGGCTAAGTAGGCACGTGCCTAGGGCCCAAAATGGTCAAGGGGGCCTGATGAAGGAGGGCATCAACATTGTTTTTTCTAAACGGTGATGGGCCCCTCCAGCATTGATCGGCAATGCGAGATTTCCCCCCCCCATCGACGGAAAGTAAGACAAGCAAGCAACGCGGGTAAGAAAGGCAACGGGAACTGTAATTGTGCAAGCGGTGCTGCTTGCCAAAGCTTCCCTCGGACGCAGCTTCCTGTTTCCACCTGGGCGCAGGGTGGGGCGGGGCAGGGCAGGGGGGCCCAATGTACTTGGGTGCTTAGGGGCCCTCGACGAATTAATCCTGCCCTGCTTAAAACACATGTGGGCTATGAGAAATTGCAGGACTGGGCATCCAAATGGCAAATGAAATGTAATGTGATCAATTGCAAAGTGATTCGTATTGGAAAGAATAATCCAAATCAGAGTTGCCACATGATAGAGGCCACTTTAGGAGTCAGCACCCAAGAAAAAGATCTGGGTGACTTTGTAGACACGACGCTGAAAACCTCTGCCCAGTTTATGATGGTGGCCAAAAAAGCAAACAGGATGCTAGGAATTATTAGGAAAGGGATGGTAAATAAGACCAAGAATGTTGTAATGCCTCGGTGTTGTTCCACGGTACAACCTCACCTTGAGTGTTGCATTCAGTTCTGGTCACCTTATTGCCAAAACAGACACAGTGGGATTAGAAAAGGTTCAAAGAAGAGTGATGGAACTCCTCTTGTACAAGGAAAGGCTAAAGAGGTTAGGGCTCTTCAGCTTGGAAAAGAGATGGCTGAGGGGCGTAGAATGGGTAATAACGAAACAATTTTTTACTGTTTCAAAATGTACAAAAACCAGGGGACACTCAATGAAGTTGCTTGGAAATACTTTTAAAACAAATATAGGGGGAAATATATTTTTACTCAATGAATAGTTAAGCTCAGGAACTCGTTGCCAGAGGATATGGCCACAGTGGGTTTAAGACAGGTTTGGACAAGTTCCTATTGAGACAGACACGAGGGAAGCCACTGCTTGCCCTGGGATCAGTAGCATGGAATCTCGCTACTCTTTGGGGACTCCACATGGCGGTTCTGGAATCTCGCTACTCTTTGGGGACTCCACATGGGGGTTCTGGAATCTCGCTACTCTTTGGGGACTCCACATGGGAGTTCTGGAATCTCGCTACTCTTTGGAGACTCCACATGGGGGTTCTGGAATCTCGCTACTCTTTGGGGACTCCACATGGGGGTTCTGGAATCTCGCTACTCTTTGGGGACTCCACATGGGGGTTCTGGAATCTCGCTACTCTTTGGAGACTCCACATGGGGGTTCTGGAATCTCGCCACTCTTTGGGGACTCCACATGGGGGTTCTGGAATCTCGCTACTCTTTGGGGACTCCACATGGGGATTCTGGAATCTCGCTACTCTTTGGGGACTCCACATGGGGGTTCTGGAATCTCGCTACTCTTTGGGGACTCCACATGGGGGTTCTGGAATCTCGCTACTCTTTGGGGACTCCACATGGGGGTTCTGGAATCTCGCTACTCTTTGGGGACTCCACATGGGGGTTCTGGAATCTCGCTACTCTTTGGGGACTCCACATGGGGGTTCTGGAATCTCGCTACTCTTTGGGGACTCCACATGGGGGTTCTGGAATCTCGCTACTCTTTGGGGACTCCACATGGGGGTTCTGGAATCTCGCTACTCTTTGACTCCGCATGGGAGTTCTGGAATCTCGCTACTCTTTGGGTTTCTTTCAGGTACTTGTGACCTGGATTGGCCACTGTTAGAACCAGGATACTGGGTTAGATGGACCATTGCTCTGACCCAATATGGCTGTTCTATGTAGAGAGTGTGTGTAATGTCCAAGGGAAGGTATAGACTTGGGTGGTCCTCATAAGCCATAGTTTTATATACAGGGTAAGGCGCGTGGTGGGAGGTGCGTGGCACTGTATCCATGCCATGTACCATCCGTTCCTCTTCCTTAGAGATGAACCCCTCTACGTCTAGCCTGCATGGAAGGTACAACGCTAGCCACCATTCTGTAGTCTGAAAGTGCTGTCTGCTCCTACGTTACCATGTATGACATGGGCTGGTGCTCTCCTGAGCTGCTCTTGTTACATGTTACCATGTATGAACCTGAGGTGGTACCAGCTCCCCTGCTCCAGCTCCTACTGATGCTTCCACAGTAGCAGAGGCAGGCAGGTGGGGATTAGCTAAGGAGAAGAAGAGATAATCCCCGGGGCTGGCCTTTTCTTCTCCAGAGCAGACAGAAGATCAAAACGTTTTGCAGCACTGGAGAGGCAGAGCTGAAATGCAAATGATTCTGGTGGTTAAAACGGAGCTGCAAGATTATCCCCCAGCCCTCCCAGCTTTCAAAGTCGGTAGCTTTCTGTTTCTCTGCAGGGTGATAAACAGCTTTTCTTATATTTAAATGTCCTCATGTTTACTTCCTACAAGATGTGTCCTGGTCACTGATTTTATCATTTTGCAATTAGAGATGGAGGTGGATTTTTTTTTTACAGACAGCAGTACCCAAAGTAGCTCAACACCAGACACGTTTCAGGCTGACCTACATGTGCACCTCAGATCCCATATCTGCAGTGGAGAGGTGAGAACAAACCAGACACCATGACATCCAGGACAGCAGTGACCCTGGGGGAGCGGGATAACGCCCCTGCCCTCGACCGACAGATTGTAAAGAAATGCATATTGATATGAGATCCTCGGTATGAGTCGAGTTGGGATAAAAACTTGTACTCATGGGGGGAGGGGCCAGATCTAGCGGGTGGTACCCTAGGGTGAGCAGTACAACTGAGAGAGTTTGCAAATGAGGGCACAGGACCCTTGGAGCAGCGTACTCACTACCCCTACTTATTTCTATAGGGCTGGTTGATATACGTACACAAACATGAAAGATGCAGTAACTGCTCCACAAAGCTTACAATATATTCAAACAAATTAGGGGTTAGGGAGTTACATTTATTATAGGAGCCTCAAAAGCTGGGCTTTGGGCCTAGATTTCAATACTGCGCTAGAAAAGGCTGAAGAAGAGTGAGCAAGATGGTAAAGGGGATGGAACTCCTCTCGTATGAGGAAAGACTAAAGAGGTTAGGGCTTTTCAGCTTGGAAAAGAGACGGCTGAGGGGAGATAAAATCCGGAGTGGAGTAGAACGGGTACGAGTGGATCGATTTTTCAGTCCGTCAACATTACAAAGACTAGGGGACAGTCGATGAAGTTACAGGGAAATACTTTTAAAACAAATATAGTGGGAAATATATTTTTACTCCATGAATAATTAAGCTCTGGAACTCGTTGCCAGAGGATATGGTTACAGTGGGTTTAAAAAAAAGATTTGGACAAGTTTCTGGAGGAAAAGTCAGTAGTCTGCTGTTGAGACAGACATGAGGGAAGCCACTGCTTGCCCTGGGATTGGTAGCATAGGATGTTTCTACTATTTGGGTTTCTTCCAGGTAATTATGACCTGGATTGGCCACTGCTGGAAGCAGGAAACTGGGCTACATGGACTATTGGTCTGACCTAGTTTGGCTATTATTATGTTCTTATGCTATGGAGACAGATGTGGGGGAAGCCACTGCTTGCCCTGGGATAACTAGATTGGAATCTTGCTACTATTTGGGGATTCTGCATGGAACAAGAGGACTTAGAGCAGCTAGAAGCCACCAAAACATTACACGCCAACCTTATAGAATGGGGTCATAACTCATATGCATAGCTGCAAATCATTGCTCGTTATGGCTAATTAGGTGCCAATCGGGTAGATAAAGGTGAGCTGGTTGATATTGTGTATCTGGATTTTCAAAAGGTGTTTGACAAAGTACCTCATGAAAGACTTCTGAAAAAGTTAGAAAGTCATGGGATAGGACGTAATGTCCTTTTATGGATTGAGAACTGGTTGAAAGACAGAAAATAGAGAATGGGTTTGCATGGTTGATGTTCTCACCGGAAAAAGGAATAGTGGGGTTCCCCAGGGGTCTGTGCTGGGACCGCTGCTTTTTCACATATTTATCAATGATCTAGAGATGGGAATAACTAGTGAGATAATTAAATTGGCTGATGACACAAAGTTAAATCATAAGAGGATTGTGAAAAATTGCAAGAGGACCTTGTGAGACTGGAAGATTTGGCGTCAAAATGGCAGATGACGTTTAATGTGAGCAAGTGCAAAGTGATGCATGTGGGAAAGAGGAACCCAAACAATAGCTATGTGAGTCAGGGTTCTGTGTTAGGAGTCACTGCCCAGGAAAAGGATCTAGGTGTCGTTGAGGATATGCAAATGTAATAATGTGTGAAGATATAGCAGAATTAGAAAAGGTACAGAGAAGGGCGATGAAAATGATAAAGGGATAGGACAACTTCCCTATGAAAAAAAGCTAACGCGGCTAGGGCTCTTCAGCTTGGAGAAGACAGCTCAGGGGTGATACGATAGAGGTCTATAAAATACTGAGTGGAGTGGATCACTTGTTTACTCTTGCCAAAAATACTAGGACTAGGGGGCATGTGATGAAGCTACTAAGTAGTAGATTTAAAACAAACTGGAGAAAATATTTCTTCATACATCATGTAATTAACCTCTGGAATTCATTGCCGAAGAATGTGGTGAATTAAGTTAGTTTAGCGGGATTTAAAAAAAAAAAAAGGTTTGAATAATTTACTGAAAGAGAAGTCCATAGGTCATTATTGAGATGGCTTGGAGAAATCCACTGCTTATTCCTAGGATAAGCAGCATAAAATATGTTCTTCCCCTTGGGATCTTACCAGGTACTTGGAATCTGGGTTGGCCAATATTGGAAATAGGATACTGGATGGATCTTCTGTCTGTCCAGGTATGGCAATTCTTATGTTCCTATGTGTAAGTGCATTAGTCTATAATTGTGTACATACCTGCATGTGGCTTTCATAGAATTAGAGGGATGATGTCCTCACCTCACCAGTGCCATCTGCTGGACAAGAGTGAAACTTTAAAGATGGCCTCCAAACCTCTCAAGGAGGACACCCTTCCCCCAGGAGAACCCAGCCCTTTGCAGGCACAGGACCAGGGCACAGAGCAGTCTTCAAATGTTTAAGACAAGGACTGGACTCAAAGCAGGACCTGAATTTTAAGCACATAGAAACATGATGGCAGATAAAGGCAAAATGGCCCATCCAGTCTGCCCATCCGCAGTAAGCATTATCTCTTCCTCTCTCTAAGAGATCCCACGTGACTATCACAAGCTTTCTTGAAATCAGACACAGTCTCTGTCTCCACCACCTCTACCGGGAGACTGTTCCACGCATCTACCACCCTTTTTGTAAAAAAGTGTCTCCTTATATCACTCCTGAGCCTATCACCTCTTAACTTCATCCTCTGCCCTCTCATTTCAGAGCTTCCTTTCAAATGAAAGAGATTCAACCCATGTGCATTTACATCACGTAGGTATTTAAACATCTCTATCATTTCTCCCCTCTCCCGCCTTTCCTCCAAAGTATACAGATTGAGATCTTTAAATCTGTCCCTATATGCCTTATAATGAAGACCATGCACCATTTTAGGAGCCTTCCTCTGGACAGACTCCATTCTTTTTATATCTTTTTGAAGGTTTGGCCTCCAGAACTGTACACAATATTCTAAATGAGGTCTCACCAAAGTCTTACCTCCTTTTTCCTACTGGCCTTACCTCTCCCTAGGCAACCTAGCATCCTTCTAGCTTTCGCTGTCACCTTTTCAACCTGTTTGGCCACCTTAAGAACTGCTGATTTGCAAAGAGATATATTAAATTAAAAGTTGAACCTTATAAACCTCTACCTTGATGCTCTCCCAAGGTACTTCATTCTGTCCTTCCTTTACTCTTGTTGTCACCTCTAAGCAAAGGAGATATGTGGCCTGGGAAATTTGGGTACATTATTGGTTCTGAATCATTCGAATGCAGATCCGAGAAAAGGTATCACAGCCGTGCAAAGAATTCAGTATAGTTATGCCAAGCTCTCGCTGTCAGGGTTGTTAAACACAGGAATATGGAAATCACTGACATTTATCTGCAATGATGGTGCAGCAATAAAAACATACAAAGTACCTCATGAGACTGCGACAACCCATTCTGTTCCCTTGAGAGACAAGGCAAGGGGAGCGCTAATAAGCAGACCTATTGGAAGAGTTGGCAGACTGGGAGACTGTCCATGACGTCAGACTGAACAGGGGTGACGTGTGGCTGCAACCACTTCTTTGCAGCTGTCACAGAATGGAACAGGATGCTATAATCTGTTCAGGAAAGTCAGGGTAGGAAGAAAAGGAGGGGGAGTAGCGTTATATGTTAACGATCATATTAATCTTCCAATACACACTTTCACAAGAAAGATGCAAGAAATGTCATATATAACGTAAACAGTGCTGCTTTGGTTTAAATAGGATGTGTTTCAAAAAATGGAGGAAAAGCCTCAGACTGAAGCCCTCCCACCACCACAATGGTGGTCCAAGGTGGTTGGGTGATAACCTCACTCGCAAAAAACCTCCATTGCACTCCCAAAGTACAAAAACCTTAAGCAGGGCTGTCTATGCAAGGTGATGGAAGAAAGAAACTTTTGTATTAAAGATCATATTAAAGCCACACAATTGCAGGATCTGCAGGGCAAGGAAGAGGCAATTTGGAAAGAGGGAATGGTGAATATATTTACATTGGTGTGATATAGAGGCCTCCTTCACAGACGGAAGAAGTAGATAGAGATTTGATAGTAGACATTCAGAATATATCTAAAAAAAGGGGAAGTTTTACTAATAGGTGATTTTAACATGCCGGATGTTGATTGGGGTATCCTAGAAGTAGAGAGATCCTGGATTCTCTACAAGGAGAACTGCTCCACACGGGATGGGATCATACTGGACTTAGTGCTTACAAAAGGGGAAAGTGTTTCTGATGTTACAGTGGGTGATCATCTGGCATCCAGTGATCACTGCATGGTACGGTTTAATATTAAGATGGGTATAGAGAGGGCTCTTGAATGGGGGTTTACGTCAAGCAATTATTGTCTGGGTGGGAATGTCTGGAAGGAGTAGAAATGCGGTGGGCAAAACTGAAAGGAGTGATTGTAAGGGAGACAAACCTTTTTGTGAGGCAAGTAAGTAAAAGTAAGAGGAAAAGAAGGCCACTTTGGTTCTCATAAACTTCAAAAGATCACAGAAAGAGGAAAAGTTAAGAGAGGCTGGTCTTGTAGTCAGGAAAGCAAAGATGCAAATGGAAGAAAAAAATAGCTGACACAGTAAAACGAGGAGACAAGACATTTTTTTAGATATATTAGTGATAGGACGACGTGCAAAAGTGGCATTGTGTGAAGGGGAGAAATATATAGAAGCTGATAAAGAAAAGGCTGAATTGCTTAACAAATATTTCTGTTCTGCGTTCACGGCTGAAGCGACGGGAGTGGGACTGCAGAAGACAAATATGAATAGAGATGGAGGAGTGGTAGACCCTGATCGATTTTCAGAGGATTGTGTTCGTGAGGAGCTAGATAAAATAAAGATGGATATAGCAATGGGACTGGATGGTTTCAAGTTTATTTCATTTTGAAATATCGTCTATCAGAAACGTCTAAACGGTTTACAATAAAATTGGATACATATAATAAAAAATAAAATAAAAACAATAACAGCTACGGGGTAGGAAATAATCAACTGACATGAAACAGAAGGGCTAAAAGGAAAGAAGTAGAATGTAATAAAAGAAAAGCAGAGGTAAGAGGAAAACACAAATGGGAGGAGGGAGGAGAACCAATTATTCCTGTTGCGAGTTATTTTTCTCATAAATTAAATGCATCTTTAAACAAGAATGATTTAAGGTTTGATTTGAACTTTGTAATAGAGTTTTCCTGTCTAAGATGTTGAGGCATAGCGTTCCATAAGGAGAGGGTGGTAACGGAAAAAATGTTGCGCCATAAACGATTTGACGCATTGAGGAGATTTTGATGATTGGTGTTTTGTCAACGAAAGCTGGAGAATATTCTAGTCTTGATTTAAGAGTGAGAAGTAAAATTTAAAATGTTAAACGGTGAGAAATGGGCAGCCAGTGAGCGTCCATGAGAAGAGGGGTCACGTGTACATCCGAGGGTACTGAGGGAACATAGAGAAGTTCTGGAGCTCCCCTGGCTGACCTTGTCAATGCTTCTCTAGAGGATTGGAGAAGGGCAGATGTGGTCCTTTCCCACAAAAGTGGAAGTAAGGAAGAAATATGGGGAATTACAAGCCATTAAGTCTGACTTCTGTGCAAAGTAAATGAATGAAAATATTTGTAAAGCAGAGAATAATGACATTTCTTGTATTCAAAGGATTACAGGACCTCAGGCAACATGGATTCACCAGAGGTAGGTCTTGTCAGACAAATCAAATCAATTCTTTGACTGGGTGACCCGGGAGTGTGCTAGATGTGGTGTATTTAGGGGTCCTTTTACAAAGGCGCGGTCACGGTTTAACGCGCGGAATACCGTGCGTTAATCCGCCTGCCGCGCTAGTACCTAATGCCTCTATTGACGAGGCATTAGGATTTTAGGCTGCCACGGGGGTTATCGCGTGATGAAATGTCCAACGCACTAACCCCCGTAGCACGCCTTGATAAAAGGAGCCCTTAGATTTTAGCAAAGCCTTTGTGTTCCACAGGATGGGTCCCAAACTTCTACTGCTACTATTAATTATTTCTAGAGCGCTACCAGATGTACAGAGTCACAAAGGAGGCAGTCCCTGCTTGAAAGAGCTTACAATCTAAATAGGCAAGGCAAATAAATAGGATGCCAGGGTGGGGATACAGTGAGGGGGGATGGTTAATCTGCTGGCTAGGGTGGTGAGCAGAGGCGAGTAGGGTTATGGACTGAAGGCTAAATCAAAAAGATGTAATGGACGAACACAGGTAATTTTATTCCAGGTATACAGGGCAGCTAGATGAAAGGAACAAAGTCTGGAATTGGCAGTGGAGGAGAAGGGTAAAGATAAAAGCAGCTTATCTGAGGAACACAGTTCTTGGGGAGGCTTGTAAGGAGAGCCACTGAGTGGCTGCAGCATGAAAACACTTGTAGGTTAGTAATAGGAGTTTGAACTGTATGTGGAGGTGGATAGGGAGCCAATGGAGTGATCTGAGGAGAGGGGTCAGTTGAGTGTAGTGAGGTTGGCAAAAGATAAGTTGTGCGGCTGAGTTTTGCACCGATTGCAGGGGAGAAAGGCTGTTCTATGGGAGACCTGTTAGAAGTAAATTGCAGTAGTGTAATTGTGAGGTTATGAGAGTGTGGAGAAGAGTCTCAGAGAGGAAGGAGCAATTTGGGGTGATTTTGTAGAGATAGAAAATGAGAGGTCAGCGTCTAAGACTAGCCCAAGGTTGTGAGCAGAGCAGACGGGAATGAAAATAGTATTGAAGAATGGAGGGTTTAGGAGGAAAGAGGAGCAGCTCAGTGGCGAGACATCCAGGCAGAGAGGCTGAGACTTTTTCTTGGACTTTAGGTGAAATTTCAGGTATAGAGAGGAAGATCTGGGAACAGGAAGTGGTTGAGCGGAAGGCAATTGAAGGTAGGATTGCTCTGAGGAAAGTTTGCCTCAAAGTTCAATTCTTGGGCCTGTTCTTTTTAACATTTATGCAGCTGATATTGATGAAGGGCTAACTAGTAAGATTTGCCTCTTTGCGGATGATACCAAAATCTGCAATAGAGTAGACACCCCTGATGGTGTGGATAACACGAGGAAGGACCTAGTGGAGCTTGAGGAATGGCCTGAAATGTGGCAGCTAAGATTTGATGCTGAGAAATGCAAGGTCATGCATTTGGGCTACAGAAACCCGAGGGAATGGTGAAGAGCTTATGTGCATGACGTCACAACGTCAGAGGGAACTTTCAAAGTTCTTGGCTCCTTAGTTTCTTACTCTCATCTATTGTGTATTTGTAACTAATCTTGTGTAAACCGCATAGAACTTAAAGGTGGTGCGGTCTAGAAATAGATTTTTATCTTATGTTATGTAACCATCCATTTGCTTCTGGGCATTAATCCCCAATTTCTTGACATTTCTAAAAGGTTAAGAAAATAAATATTTCTAAGTATGGTCAACTTCTAATCTCTTAAGATTCGGGAAGGTCTTTGAACCAGTCAAAGTTGGAGAAATGGAAGGGTTCAGGTGCCCAGCCCGTATGCTGAGGTTACTGGCGGGATTAGTCGATTGTCCATGTCTAGTCCTTATGTGTTATGTCACCAATGGAAGGGATCAAATACCTAGTCCTCATTTGTTATTGTTGACTGCTATTGTAAGGGTTAAATACTTAGCCTCTGCTGCTGGAAGAGACTGAAGGCCTATTCCCTGCCTACCACTGTTCTATGCTATTGGAAGGGGATGAGTGCTTAGCCCCTGTATGTCACTGTTGGATGCGTCCAGTAATCTAGTTGCAGGTTTGGCACTTCCTTCCTCACACTCCTCTCTCTCCAGGAGGAGACCGCTCAGACACCCTCGCCCACTCCTTGGGACCTTGCACTGTTCCTGGGACTGCTTGACCTTTCTTTCACAAAGCCTTTAAGAAGTGTCAGTGGCGTAGGCCTTTTCTCTCCTTTCTAAATGAGCTGCTCATCTTGTTCCTGCTGAGTTGCTCGGATCCATCGCTTCTCGTCTCTGGCATCGGATGCGATTCATTTTCAAGCGCCACAATGGCATTTAATTCTATTTGCTAGTGGGAGACTTCCAGGTATAAAGAATAAAGGGGGAAAAAAAATCTCTGAGCCTGAGCAGCTGAACACCGGGACAGACCATTCTGATTATTATAAATTGGTGAATTTTTTATGCGTTTAGATCAGTGAGAGATGAATGTACCATTTAGAAAAAGCATATCCAGCTCCCCCTGCAAAGCTTTCTCTGAAAAGCTGCTAGTATCACCCTCACACACAGCTCTGCCAATGCACCTCATTCCTGCCCTGCAACATCTTCTGATATTCCAGTACTCGCTACGTAAGCTTGCTAGTGCATCTATAGTGCTACAGGTGGTACGAGACAGTCCTTGTTCTATAGAGCATACAATCTAGCTAAGACAGACAAAGATGTGTTCAGAACAAAATCACAGAAAGATTTAAAATCTGAAAGATGGGTTAATGGGTCTAGTTTAGCTGGGTAAAGCTGTACACGTTTCACTTTTGCCCCACAAGACACTACAGAAAACAGAATGGATGGGTGATGATGGGATGTGGTAGGAGATTGGCTGTAGATTAACAGGAAAGCAACTTAACTTTAGTTCAGATAATGTAAACATTTCAAGGACCAGGAAGGAGCCTTTTTGACCAGTCCTTGCTCTCAACTTCTATCCCAAAGCAATGTGATATTTCCAGTCTCTGACTCAACCCACTGAAATCATTGCTGTAGGTTCCAGAAGGCATCGGCATAAGGTTGTCTGAAATCCAGGACTGGCCTAAAATCTTCCTCCTGGAACCTAGTTTAACTGGAAGCTTTGCAAATCTCGGAGAAAGCTATTGCATCAGTCATTCAAGCCACTTGTATGTGCTTCTGGAGTCACGAAGCCAGCTTCTATAATATCCTTGTTTCTTTCTAGTATACAGCCTTGTTATTCCAGTACCTCACCCTCAACAAACCTATTCACTTCACCCCTAGCCTGCTGACCAATGCTAGTATTAAACATGGATCCAATACTGCTTTGGAGGTGTGAGAAAGTGGGGGGCAAAATTCCAGTGCACGGAGGCCATTGGTTTGGCTGGTGCTGAATATAATGGAGGTGGAAATTGGGGGGGGGGGGTGCAGAAAACACCTGGAGAGAAGCAAGAGGTAGCTGAAGAAATATTCTGAAGGAATCGGAAGGGAAACCCAAGGACAAAAAGCCCCACAAAACGTAAACAGAGTTTGTAACACCAAACTGGAAATGGTCACAGGTTTCATTACTGGGGTGTGAAGTGCTGACATCAGAAAAGCAAATTAGGTACAGTGGAAACTCTATAAACACTGTAATATTGCTGAGACCACGACCCAGACAGGCTGAAGAAGCTGTGATCACTTGGGACACTCCTGTTGCCAGCCCTAAAATGGAAGAAACCCGGAGACAGGAGAAAAAAGCAGCAGAACAATGTTACTGATAGAGATAGCAGGAAAGCGATTATTCTGTACTGCATGTGGAGAAAGAGACGGTCCTCAAGTAGCAAAGTGCAATCAGAGACCAAGAAAATGGAGCTGAAAGATGAAGAAATCATCCTGATTAAGAAGAATTTCCAACTGCATCTTATTATACCTCATGACCTCCAGAAGGAGGCGCTCTGTGGGACAATGCAAGTGCTGAGAAAATTCTTTTAGCCCACTTACACGAATATATACATAATTATCAAACAATAAAAACGGACATAAAACACAGTTCAGAATTGTAAACGTTCTTCAAACACTCATTTTGAATGAAGTTGTCTTAAATGTCTGTAGAGCAGATAACAACCGAAGAGGTCCATACCGGAAGTCCTAATTTTCTTCACTAACCGTAGCATCCCTTCTGATCTCAAGGATCGCGATGGCTGGTCCACATTTAATGCCATGGGATCTCAAAATGCACCACCTGAAATAGCAACACCAAGGCTGAGACGATATTCAACATGGCCTGACATAGGGGCGAGGTCCACGGTCGACATCGTGTGCCCCAAATTAACACATTTGGGGACCATTACCCCAACTATATGACTTTTGTTTCCTGAAAGGTTTGAGCAACAGAACCTCTGTAGCAAACAGCAAAGCAACGAGATTCCACTATACGGGAGGGACTTCAGCTCCCCTCCCTGACAGAGAATAAGTCACGAAAGTTTGATTCCAGCATGTGAAGGATTTAACTCACAGCTCAGCAGCTTGTCTCAGTACAATAACTGCATTTAGAGCTTAGAATCACCTAATATCCAACTAAAGTAAACGAAAATAATACGAGGGATCTTCAAAAGGTTTCCGCACTTTAATTTTTTTTTAAACACTATTTATTAGATATCTCAAAAGCAAATGAAAACACCTTTGAGTCAATATTCAAAAACATGTGACTAGTCAGGCAAAACAGGTTGATTATGTGGAAAAGAGATGTAAAACTTAAGATCCCAATAACCTGATCTAGGTGGGTGTAAAATAGCCTGGACTTGGTTAGGGCTGCATTTCTGGGATCTGACCAGTGTATTTCAGGTTTGTTTCTGATTATCACTAACATATTGCAGTCTGAGAATATTACATCCTAAGTTACATGGAGGTGGATGCCAAGCCGCCACGTTCATCGCCCTTGAACAGGTTGCAGTGATAGCAGGAGGGAGCCTGTGGCCAACTCGGCCAACTCCAGACACCGTCCCTCCTGCTTTGCTGCATCATATGCTTGGAACAAGCTCCCCGAATCCCTACGGCGGGCTCCGTCTCTGGCGGTGTTCAAGGCCCAGTTAAAAGCCCACCTCTTTTAGAGTGCTTGTGAATCTTAACTCCTCTCACCTTGGGTTCTGCATCCCCAACCCTATATGTCATGTCTGTCTGTCCAAGTTAGATTGTAAGCTCTTCCAAGCAGGGACTGTTTATTAATTGTCAAAATGTATAGCGCTGGGTATGCCTTTCAGCGCTATATTCGTGATAAATAATACAGTAGTAGGATTTTTCTGCTGCTGTTTCAGCTGTTTCCAGACTTCTCCAGAAAAGTCTCCGCTTTGTTTGATTTGATCTGATTTATTAACTTTATATATCACCCATTAAAAACAAATTTATCCTATCTATTCTGTTCACGCTGTTTCCCCAAACTTTGAAAAGTACCATTAATTGGAATACCAGCAACTCTTTCTGTCCTGGGAGCTGTCCACAGTCCTGAAGGCTTTCAAACTCTCCCTTCCTGCTCTCAGATTTACTTGGTTTTGGAGACTTCTGTCATTTTTTTTCTGGTCCAACATTTTCCTGTTTACACCTGTGCTCTGTAATTCACATTTCATACAAATTTCCTTTCTGCTACACTGTCTCTTCCAATGTCCTTAAATGGATTTCATGTTGCACGATAAAGACACTATTTCATCGGGAATATTCATTAACAGATTCAAAATCAGCATACATAAAGTCAATTTGTGTATTCATTTTTTTATAATATGAATTCAAGTATATGAAAGAAACTGTGGAAAAATTCTGAAAATTAAGAAAAAAGACCCTAAACTTACCGAGCCATTAAAATTAAATTTCAAAATTTCTGAAATAATTATATTTATTTACTGCATAAAAATTATGCATCAAGGCAATTTACAGTAAAAAAAATAATGAATTTGAAGACCAGCCCAGCACATGGCAGAGGGATGCAAAGTAGCAGAAGAATCTTTAACCAAATAACAGGGATACAATAGGAAAAGGAAACCTATGCCCCCCCCCCCCCATTGCCATAACAGTCATTAGCAGTCAAAGCATTGCCTAAACAATATTTATTTAACAATTTATATACCGTATAAAACTATGCGGTTAACACATTGTTTACATATATATTATCCTGCTCGCCCTTTAGTCGCACACATATGATGCAAATTTCCCATCCCCCCATGGTCTAATTCTGTCTTGAGAGCCTTACGAAACATCTCACAGGAGAGGAGGAAAACCACTGCTTTATAGGTGAATGAAGATTCAAGCAATACATCAGATTTTATTCCTTTAAAAGAGGGAAACATTCATGTTAAAGTGGACTATAACCTATTTTTCCTTCTTCCGAATGGAATTTGAATGAATTCTGTCACACCTTCTCTCCCATCTTGAAAAAAACCCAAACCCCTGTCTTGACCCTATTAATTTAACGTTATGTTCCCAATCTCCCGGTCACCTCTAAACTTCTGGAATTTGTTCACATCTTGCCCTTCCATATCAGCCACAGCATAACATAACATAACTTTATTCTTCTATACTGCCATAACCAAACGATTTCTAGGCGGTTTACACAGAAGAAGGCTGGACAATCAGCAAAATACAAATAGTTAAAAATACAACAGTTACTTAGATATACACTTCTTCATTTCATAAAATGATTAGATGTACAACTGACCAGTCCAGTTCTTTAAGGTTTCTCTTGATCTATTTTCTGCTTTTGAGCTAGTTGACTGTGATCTACTTTTGTCTTCAATCCCTAGGTGTCTTGGTTTCATTGTTATCTCTCAAGTAGGTCTTTCAGTTTTGGACCCCTTTTTCTCTGACATATTCTTCTTCATATCCTTCTCCTTTTGGTATTCACCAGGGCTCCATCCTGGCCCCAACTCTTCTAAATAGTTTCCTTGCACCCCTTTTGCTTATGATTCAATCTTTGGATGAAAGCCCCTTTGGTATGCAGACGATGTCTACTTAAAGCTCCAGCCTCAGCACCCTGGGGTTGTGGGTTCAAACCCACGCTGCTCCTTGTGACCTTGGGCAAGTCACTTAATCCCCCCATTGCCCCAGGTACATTAGATAGATTGTGGACAGACAGGGATAAATGCTTAAGTACCTGAATAAACTCATGCAAACCGTTCTGAGCTCCCCTGGAGAACGGTAGAGAAAATTGAATAAATAAATAAATTTTCTTCCTCTACCAATATCTCCTCCTTCAACCTAGCTCCATACTAGCCATCTTTTCGTCTACTCGTCCAGATGTCAGTTCCAATCCTTGGACAGTTTGCCCTGTAAGATTTTGCTCTTGTATCCAAGAAGTAACATTTGATTCCCAGCTTCTCTTCTTGCCTCTGTCCACCCTCATTCTTTGAATTGCTCAATCTTTTTCTCCTGCTTCAATTGATAAAGACTCTTCTTCTCTCCTTCGTCTTCCCTAAACTTGACTTTTATAATTCTGTCTATATTGTCTTCCCATTTAAAACTGTTAAGGAACTTCAGCTTGTTCAAAGCCCTGATTTTGTCACCCACTGTTCATCTGTGAGCATTGGCTTTCTATCGCCAAATGATTCAAATTCAAACTCTACCACCTCAATCACCTTCTTATCTGGTCAATGCAGCCCCAGCTTCATTGCTCACTTTTCCTCCCCCTTCCTGCCTGTAGCTTCGTCAACTACTGTATTTAGGATCCTACCTTTGGAACACCGTCCCATTGATATCCCTACAGAAGTTTTATTAGGAAATTTAAAAATGTTGTCTCAAATAACTTGAGCTTTGTCCTTCCTTGCTGATCATTAGCACCTTTTTTTCTCCTTCTCTTCTCCTTCATTAGCCTACTTTATCTTTTGTGATTGTAAGCTCTTTTCCTTTCATCAGATTATTATTTTAATTGTAAACCACCTATTTATTCATTTCATTTTTCTATCCCATTCTCCCAGGGGAGCTCAGAAGAGTTTCCATGAATTTATTCAGGTTCTCCAGCATTTTTCCCTGTCCGTCCCTTTGGGCTTACAATCTATCTAATGTCCCTGGGGCAATGGAGGGGGATTAAGTGACTTGCCCAGGGTCACATGGAACAGCGTGGTTTTGAAGCCCTAACCTCAGGGGTTGCTGAAACGGCCTCTTTTTTTGCCAGTTGAAAGACAGGGTATGAGACTGTGTTTCTAATGATAAGGAGATGATGACAGTAAGGTACAGTATTTTATTCTTTGTATCTTTCGCTCTGTTTTGCGGGTGTATTTATTGTGGATCTTGTATGTATTTTTGTATGTAAGTTTGTAATCCGCCCTGGATAAGGGTGGGATATAGTGTGTTGCTATTTATGTTATTACAAGAAACTTTCATACCATGATCATATTTCCCTCATAGTTAAAAACTGTTTTTATAAACTTCGTCAAATTAGGTCAATTTCCAAATTTCTTACCACATCATCTTTGAAAATATTAATCCATTCTTCTATAATATCAAAAATCGATTATTGTAACGCCTTATTTCTAAATATTACTAATAAGGAAAAAAGGAGACTACAGATAATTCAGAATACAGCCGTAAAATTAATTTATAATGCAAAAAAGTTTGACCATGTTTCCCCTCTCTTGAAAGATGCGCATTGGTTACCGATCGGTCATAGGATCATGTTTAAAATATTGTTCCTTATTTTTAAGACATTAGCATCTAATGAACCACAGTTCATTTCCAAATTACTGATTCCTTATAAACCAAAACGCTCCCTGCGATCATCTGAACAAAATCTTCTCTCGGTACCGTCATTAAAGATTATTGGGACCAGAAGATTAGATATTTTTACAGTTATGGGCCCTCAATGGTGGAATACGCTGCCTCAGTACATTCGATCTGAACAAGATATTGTAAAATTTAAAACACTTTTAAAGACCTATTTATTTAAAGATGCCTATGATTTTTAAAATTACTTTTTTTCAACTAATTTAAAAATTTACTTCTTACATGGTGCTTTGGTTTTATAATTCCCTTCCTTTTGTTTTTTCCTTTTTTAACCAAACCCAAATATTGTAACTTTTATCCCTACTCCTCAAACTCATGTATGTATTGTTTTAAATTTGTAATTTGTATTTGTTTTGTAAGTTTCTTCTATCTAAACTGTAATATGTACATCGCCTAGAATTTGTAATAGGCGATTCATCAAAAATTAAATAAATTTGAAACTTAAATTTGCCTCTTAATTGTTCAGTATAGTAAAAGCAGACATAGCAATTTAAAAACAGTCCTGACTGCTCAGCTAATCAATGACCTTTGAACATAATTTTGGCTGCAATTCTAGAATGTTACACTAGTCCCACTAGGGGTTAATATTTACTGGGCCTGTATGTACACGTGAAGCAGTCTGATTGCGCTACAGAAAGGTGGGATGTCAAGAATCTCTTTCTCTCTCTTATTAGTGTCTGTATGTCTGTCCTTAGCCATCTCATTTGGATAGATCCACATAAAACCCAACAATCACAATTAACTGAGAATGTAACCTATGAAATTTACTCAAATCATGATTTTTCCATACAAAAAGTGTTACATATATTAAGATTTTCAATGGCACAGGTTATGAGTTAGGGCTACAATGGCACTGGATTCCTTGTACTGGTTTACAGAACCTCTGGTAAACTTTTAGCTCTGACAGGGGGGCTTAGGAATCCTTAGACCCCCCTTTCACTGATAATATGTTCCATGCAATTTCTTTGCAAAATCTATGTTTCTGTAGTAATTCTAATATTGTGTAAGCCGCAATGATTCCTTGCTGACATTTGCGGGATTACAAAAACTAGGGGAAATACTTTTAAAACCAATAGAAGGAATTTTTTTTTTTCACTCAGAGAATAATTAAGCTCTGGAACGCATTTCCAGAGGATGTGGTAAGAGCAGAGAGCGTAGATGGTTTTAAGAAAGATTTGGACAAGTTCCTGGAGGAAAAGTCTGTTATTGAGAAAGACTTGGGGGAAGCCACTGCTTGCCCTGGATCGGTAGCATGGAATGTTGCTACTCCTTGGGTTTTAGCCAGGTACTAGGGAGCTGGATTGAGAACAGGCTACTGGGCTTGATGGACCTTAGGGATGACCCAGTAAAGCTATTCTTATCCCCTATAATACATTACATTACATTAGTGTTTTCTATTCCGCTTGTACCTTGCGGTTCAAAGCGAATTACATTGGAAGAGAGCTGGACATTTCCAGGAGGTTGCATTACTTTGGAAAATTGCTGGTACAGGTTACAAATTGAGGATTCATATTATATTACATTGGAAAGATTTCAGGTTACATTACAAAGATAATTCGGATTAGCATTACATTGGGGATAATTTCGGGATGTATTACATTGATGAATATCCGGCTTCCTTATATAGGTTTTGGGACCCCTGCCACCGTGCTGTATCCGTCCGTGCCGAATTCGATTTCTGGCGCGTGGGGTGGCTTGCGACGGCCATCCAGGCATCCACCTGAAGGTTCATTCTCGAAGTCGCACCGAACTTGTAGTGCGCTCTATAGAATGAAGGGAAAATCCACCTAGTGCTAGGGCTGTGAAACGTCCCTCTGCTGGTGGAAAGGCAAGATATTTCATTCAAATGAGAAGCAGACATTTGATTCTGAGAATAAAACTCTTCAAATAAACCACTATTACTACTGTTCCTGCTTCCCTGGTAATATCCATTTCTGCCCTTTCGTTTCCCAGTTCCTCGCTAACTTTCAAATGACAGTCCATTCATTTATCTCTTTGGGTTTTGTAACGCTAGGCTTCACTTTTTGCAAATGTATGCGAATTACAGACTTGTTTTGAATGCACTTTTTGCTTCAGGTGAAGCAACCACTTTTGCTTACTGTGGCTCTTTCATCCTTCCTTGGTATTCTTTATCACATGTGTACTGTGGAAGTTCAGCCATGTCATTCTTCAGCTGCCTATGCATGAATTGACAGAATCCCAGAACTCCGTGCTCCCCCCACACCACAAATAGCTCATCTCTCCCCACTGCAGCCAACGCTCCCCCCACCCTGTAGACAGCAGCTGCCATGCAAGCATCACCCCAGGTACAGAGGGGCGATTTAGGTTTAGTGTGAGGAGAGCAAAAACAGGTGAGGACTGAGTGGGGGAGAAGGGAGAAAGAACTTGGAATTGAGCAAACACACAGACATTTTGTATATAAGCATTGCTTTTGTTAAACCCTAGACTTCTTGTACAACGATGACAGGATATTTTATGTAAACAGGTACAGTCTGCTTAGGAAATGATACCATTCGTAATTAACTCTGTGCCTGGCTTCTGTGATCCACTGACCTCTTCAATGTGGCTACCATTATTTGGTACGCCTTTCAACTGAGGGTAAATTTATCATCCCAGGTCTACTGTCCAGAAAGAGCAAAGATGTTCTTACAGTTTCTGCTGGTGCCAGTAAATTGTTCTAGTTTTTATAGGGCTTGTTGGTAGCTCAGAGAAAGGTAGAAATCAGCAGCCATCTTTGTTTTTTTAGTCTCCCATGACTAGTTTCATGATTGCTGTGCCTAACCAGGTCTTGCTACATCTAAGTAAGTGGAACCAACATTTCAGCCTTTCTTCACAGCACAATGGCTGAAACATCAGTTCTGCTTACTCGGATGGTGCAAGTCCCGGAGAGCTGCAACAATCAACTAATCATCCTATTTGGATGTGACCTCTAGGAGCACATGAAGCCAGTATGAACTTTACTAGATCATTGTGGGTTGTTTCACTAACAGCCAGGGCAGGATTAATTGGTCGAGGGCCCCTAGGCACACAAGTACACTGGGCCCCTGCCCCGCCCCACCCCACCATGCGCCCAGGCGGATACAGGAAGCTGTGTCAGAGGGAAGCTTTGGGTAAGCAGCACCGCTTGCACAATTTAAGTTCCCGTAGCCCTTCTTAGCCGTGTTGCTTGCTTGTCTTACTTTACATCGATGGGGAGGGGGGGGGGGGCCCGCGTGGCCGATCGATGCTTGAGGGGCCCATCACCGTTTGGAAAAAACAATGTTGATGCCCTCCTTCATCGGGCCCCCCTGACCATTTTGGGCCCTAGGCACGTGCCTACTTGGCCTATTGGTTAATCCTGCCCTGCTAATAGCTCCTAATCACAGGTTTCCATTCTAGGGCAGAGGCAAAGTTAAAACGAACATGGAATGGACGTACTTCTTAGGCACCTGCTATGTACTTGTGGCCTGGCTGGACCCAGGATCCCATCCTTGGTGAACCTAAGATCCAATCCAGTATGGGACACCTTTTGCTCGGACCTAACCAGATCATTAGTTAAGGGACCCTATTGGTCAGCTTTTCTTTTAACTGAAAGCTCTCTTGCTTTTAGAAACAGAGAAAAATGAGGGCAGATAACGACCCTAGCTTTTCGGGCCTGAATCTATAAATGGTTGTCAATCAACCACTAGAAATCCTTCACAGAATCATGGGCCTGTTTAGGCAGATTAGGTTGGGTTATTCCTGTCTAATTTACCAGCGCCTAACTCAACCGTGCCTATTGTAGGCATCATTAGGCGTTGGAGGGTACCTTGACTTAAGTGTCACTAGGCGCTGTGCTGATATTCACATGCAACCTAAATTGACAATTAAAATAATGACTTTCAATTGATTTTTAATAATGTGGTCAATTATCACACCATTTACACCAATTAAAAACAATTTAGTTACATAAGAAGATAAAAATAGCCTTACTGGGTCAGACCAATGGTCATTCAAGCCCAGTAGCCCGTTCTCACTGTGGCCAATCCAGATCCCTAGTACCTGGCCAAAACCCAAGGAGCAGCAACATTCCATACAGAACCTCAAAGAATAGCAAGATTCCAGAATCCCAGAGACTAACAAGATTCTAGAATCCCAAAGAGTAGCAACATTCCATACAGAACCTCAAAGAATAGCAAGATTCCAGAATCCCAGAGACTAACAAGATTCTAGAATCCCATTGTCTCCATCACCTCCAACGGAAAGCCATTCCAAAAATTCTCTACCCTTTCATGAAAAGTATATTCTCAATCTTTCCCCTTTTTCCTCATTCCAGAGTTCCTTTCAAATGAAAGAGACCAGCCATGTGCTGATTTATTTAAACATCTCTATCATATCTCCCCTCTCCTGCCTTTCCTCCAAAGTCTGTCCTCGTACACCTTATCAAGAAGACCACTGACCATTTTAGTAGCCTTCCTCTGGATTGACGCCATCCTGTTTCTATCTAATTGAATGGTGCAGTCTCCAGAACTAGAGATTTTGTTCATGTGGGGGTTATTCCATAGGGGGTGCCTACATTTAAATGCCAGCAAAATGCCTATTTGAAGACTATTCCGTGAAGTTTCAAGTTTATTTAAGAGTTTGATTAAATCGCTTTTTCAGAATTTCAAAGTGATGTACAATAAAAATGGGGAAGGCATTCAAATAATTTAGTAGACAAAGGCATGAACATGGAAACAGGAGGAAGTGTAATCAATATAGGAAAGAGGAGAGAAAGGGTATTACGCCTTGTATTTATGGCTCTCAGAGAAGGTAGAGTAAGAAGACTTTTGTCCTCGGATCTTAGTAGATGAGAGGGGCTATAAGAAAAGTAGGTGCCTATTTTTCTTTATAAGTAGTGTAAGAGGCCAAAAGTGTGCTTATAGTTAAGACACGAACACAGCAGCAACAGAGCCGATATAGAAGGTAGGGAGAATGAGAGGGCACTCTCTAAAGTTAAAAGGGGATAGATTCCGTACAAACTTAAGGAAGTTCTTCTTCACCCAGAGGGTGGTAGAAAACTGAAACGCTCTTCTGGAGTCTGTTATGGGGAAAACACCCTCCAGGGATTCAAGACAAAGTTGGACAAGTTTCTGCTGAACCAGAACGTACGCAGGTAAGGCTAGACTCAGTCAGGGCACTGGTCTTTGACCTAAGGGCTACCGCGGAAGCGGACTGCTGGGCACGATGGACCATTGGTCTGACCAAGCAGTGACAATTCTTATGTTCTTATGTTCATGGCTAGATTGTAGATTATAGGAATTTATACTGTGCCCCACCCAGGCTCCGCCCAAAGTCCTCCATGTGAATGCCCACCCACAAAGTCTGTGTCATTTACATGTGAATGTATCCACATATGTATGTACATGACTAGAAACTGGCATTCATGCACATTCTTGCCACATATAAAATCTGAAGGCAGGAAGGAGCAGCCAAGCTGGACGGCCATGAAGGGAGTGAGTGCATTGTAGCAAGTAAGGGAGAGAGGGGACAAGATCATGGACAAAGAGAGAAAGGAGGGGGGGAAATTTGGGACAAAGGCTGGAAGGCAGGCAGGGGGGCACAAACTCAGGACACAGAATGGAGGGGGTATGAAGATAGGCCACAAAAGGGAGGGAGGAAGGAAGCACTAACTTGGGAGAATTGTTGGGCATGAGTGTGTGAGTGCTTACAGAATGAAGCCCACACTACTTCTGTGCCTACCAGCGACCTCTTCAGGCCTAAGTCCATCTGCATTCATTCTCATGCCAGCTTCTTACAGGAAGGCCTTTACCAGCTGCCAACTAGTCACATGAGATTTAAGTTACTGGCTGATCTGACTCTGCAAAGCCAAGGTGAGGGTTGCAGCCGGGTCTTGAACTCCAGAAGAATTGAGAGAGGTTATGTGGAGCGGAATGGAGTAGTCCATTGGTGGGGGAGAAAGATGGTTATGGATGGGCAGACCTCACGTCCTTATTTCTCGAATGAAATGGTGTAGATTCAAAAACGGAGGAGAAAGTAGGGCGTGCTTATTTCTAAAGCTACCTATTTAAAGGTACACCGCCTGCACCTTTGGCTGTATCTCATGTACAAATGGGACCTCTGTGTATCAGCAGAGTGGGAAATAACATTTACGTAGATCACGGCTGTTCTGAGAGAAGTGGACCATTTCTTTTCCATGGAGTTTCACTTGCTTGGTGTGTTTCTAAGTTTTTGGTAGATACCGACAAAGGATCTAGATTAGAGAGTTGCACGGGGACAGAAATCCCACCCATCCCCGCCAGGATCCTCTCCGTCCCCACCCGTCTCCGCCAGGATCCTCTCCGTCCCCACCCGTCCCCGTCAGGATCCTCTCCATCCTCACTCATCCTCACAAGGAATTACCTCCATCCCCGCCCGTCTCCTTAAAAAGCAGCAATTGCTTCTGACAGGATCATCAATTCCACAGTTTCTTTTGCTGTTTTCCTTGTGGAATCTCTTTGGTGGAACCCTTTTTTTGTTTTATGTTCAGGTAATTAACTTATAAACCCCCTCTTTTACTAAGGCTGACATGTCGATTATATTATATGGACGAACCCTGCTTCCAAAGCCTTCCATCCCCGTGGGAGTCCCGTGGGTTAAGGGGGGATTCCCGCGATCCCCGTTCCCGTGCAGACCTCTAATCTAGATCTCGTTTTCAATTTTACAGAATCAGACTGGAGCAGTCTTAGGAGGTAGAGAATCATACTGGTACAGAGAGGTTTTAAATCAGGTTGCTTTAGAAAGAAACTCAGGCCCACTTGGTTTGTACACTAATGAATTCCTCAGCCACAAATCTGAATTTGTCTACACTAAATCACCAACTGTGAGAGAGAGAGAGAGAGAGGAAAACAGTTTATGCACTAAGTAAAAATGAGGATCATAAGGAACAGCTCAGAGTTTAATGTTTCGTTCCAAATATTGCTTCTAAACTGAAGAAAGGCCTTTTCAGCAATCACTTCCCTGAGATGTCAGTACCGTCTCTCTGCAGTCTGAATACCCCCTTTCTTCTCTGTACTGGGTCCTGGAGACTCCTCAGACAGTGGTCATTCTTCAGTGGGCGCACATCTGGCTTAGCCAAGACAATATAGGCAATTGCCTAAAAGAGTGGCTTGTGAGCTAGCAAAGGGAAGCTGTGCTCAAAGCAAAACAATAAATCCTGAGCAACACATAACCTTAAGGAAGCATCAGTGGGTACTTTTTCTGCAGAAGGGCTGGATAAATTGGATGTGGCTTGACATTCAATGGGTTCAAAACACAGAGAGGTGAAGGGGGACACCTAGATGTGACCATAGAAACCCACAGCTGCTGGATTTGCACTGGTTACCCATACAGACTTGCTTTTATGGACCAGGCCCTGAGCTAAGAGGTGTTGAATGATTTAAGAAAATTACTCCCACCTGCTCATTTTCGGAATGGGGCGATTCATTGTGGGACATTTCAGCGTGGCTGCAATGAATCGTCCCATTCCGATTCCAGACTGGGGCTTAACTCACTTTTGCTGATCTTGGTAGGGGTCAGGGGATGAGGCTCTGCCTTTTTCCTCCCCGTTGGATTGGCCTCTGATCCCGTCTGTGAGGATGGATTACATGGAAAGCAGCATTTTCTCAGAGGTGCTGGATCACGAACAGGGAGGAGAGGGGGAGGGGCTAATTGGGGGGGACAAATGCTGAAAATGTTGGGGGCTGGGGGTGCATTGAACGATTCATCGCAGCCAATTCACTGAAACGGCCACGATGAATCATCTTAGGTCCGATCATGTGAGGGGGCTGATCCCACTCTGATCATTTGGGGGGATTGGTCCCACGAAATGGAACAAACTGTGGTTAGATTTGGGAATGCTGGAAACCCCCTGAGAGTTCAGAAAGCAAATGAAGGTTGGTCTGGGACTCAGATGTTTGAGGAGGCTAAAAGGGAGCGAGGCTGGGGCGAGACCAGGACGGGGTGGGGCATAATGAAGCAGGTTAAAATCTGGGAGGGGAGGGGCAACATTTATGTTAGCAGGGCCAATGGGGGTCACCTTGAACACAGGATGAAAGGACCCTTTCATTGTGTGGCTCTGGCACTGCTACAGCATCTGTTTCTTCAAGCTTTTTTTTAAGTGACTATGTAAGTTGTGGTGTAATGTTTTTATTGGGAAATGGTTTATTAAATGGTACTTAAGAATAGACAGAATAGTGTAAGTTTGTATTTTACTTTAATTGATCTACGTCAGGGGTAGGGAACTCCGGTCCTCGAGAGCCGTATTCCAGTCGGGTTTTCAGGATTGCTCCAATGAATAGGCATTGAAAGCAGTGCATGCAAATAGATCTCATGCATATTCATTGGGGCAATCCTGAAAACCCGACTGGAATACGGCTCTCAAGGACCGGAGTTCCCTACCCCTGCTTTAGCATGAAAGTAGTATTGTAGTTGTGTTGATAAATATTTATAAATAGAAAATGGAAATAAGGTAATCTTTTTATTGAACTAATTTTGGTAACTTTGGGAGACCAACATCTCCTTCTTCAGGCGTACCAAGAAGGTGGGGGGGGGGGGGGTCACATAGCCTAACTCCGGTCTTCGAGGGCCGGAATCCAATCGGGTTTTCAGGATTGCCCCAATGAATCTGCATGAGATCTATTTGCATGCACTGCTTTCAATGCATATTCATTGGGGCAATCCTGAAAACCCGACTGGAATACGGCTCTGGAGGACCGGAGTGCCCTACCCCTGATCTACGTCTTTCTTGCCTATTTTATTACGTATGGAAATTTGTCAGCTGCCTTGAATAAATGCTTCCCCTCTCCAGTGCCTCAGTTCCTGATGGTTTTGTGCACACTGAATACATTCCAGGGAATTATGTACTAGAAAAATCAAATAATGCACATCTTCGCTTTGGACACCAGATAGTTTCCTGTTCCTTTAAATTTGACCTGCACTGAATGCTCGATTTATGTGACAGAACCACCAGCCATTGAGACTCTTGCCAAAGGCCTAGATGCCGAACCACTGTCAGTGTCGAGTCTTCAATAAAGTGAACTTTGAACTTTACATCCGTGGCTGAATTATTGACATCTCGTCCTCACGACTCCTTTGTTGTGCCTTGATTGTCTCATCACTGAGGCCTCCTTGGGCTCCCTTTTTGGCATCAATATAATACAACATATGAAACAGAATGATATTTGCAGGATTCTGGGAATATATGCAGGTATTTTTGCTCCCAGTCAGCCTTAACCACCTCCCCCACCACCACCACTCCAGCATCTTCCAGTTGGCCATGTGAACTGTGGTGTGCGGCAACACTAACAGAAATCCTTTGGTTACTGGCAGTCATAAAATTATTTGCCTCTTAATGTTTTGGGGAAGTTGCCAAATGGCCACCAGGCTTCAGATCTGCTGCCTTATTTTGAGTTACCAAACATGTCTGCAATATGTATTATCCGTCTTAGATGTACCTGATGGTTAGAGCAGGGAAGCCAGGGTTCAGCTCCCACTGGTGGACCTTGAGATCATGGACAAGTCAAGTAACTCCCCATTGACCGAGGGGAGCAATTCTGTAACTTGGCATCAAGATGCTGCCACCAAGACGCATCCCAAGGGCGAAATGTGGTGCAATGTTGGGTATTCATTTCTGCTTGCTATTGTCTTTCGTTTGCCAAGACGTAGACCCTATGATGGAGCGTGCTTACTGACATTTCTCTAACAGCTTCAGGCCAGGCCCCACCAAAGCCACTATAGACTATTAGTTGGCATGCTGAAATTCTAAATGCGTACACATGTACGCTGCCTTTGCAGTTATGCCCCAAGCACCTTTGGCATGTGCCTAGCACTCAGGGAACTTATAGATGCCTCTGATGCATCTGATACACACACATAGTCCCGAACATTACACACCACGCTCCAGGATTTCCCCAAACCTACCACATTGCAAAAATAGTATTCTCTGTTTACCTTAACCCCCTTTGTGGCTCCATTTATTCTAGGCTCTGGCCTCACCCTCCTTCACATTACAACAATTTCTTTGACTGGGTGACAAGAGAATTGGATAGAGGGAGTGTGTGCACTAGATGCAGTGTATTTAGATTTTAGCAAAGCCTTTGACAGTGTTCCATACAGATGTCTAATAAATAAACTGAGTGCGCTTGGGATGGGTCCCAATGTGACAGGCTGGATAAGGAACTGGTTGAGTGGAAGACAGAAGGTATTGGTCAATGGAGATGGCTCTGAGGAAAGGGATTTTTAACGTGACCATTTATTTTTTTCATCAAAACGGGACATCTATTAATATTCAGTCCCACCCCCACCCCCAATCCCGCCCTAGCCCCACCCTACTCACGCCCCCAATCCCACCCTAGCCCCGCCCCCAATTTCTTCCATTCATTTTTCATGTACACAATATATCTTATTATTTCATAATGGTAACCATAAAATTTAAAAAAACACAAAGCACCCTATACACAGAGAAAATGTTAATTATCATTTATATTTGGGGGGGTTTCAACCATGTCACCTCAGTAACTACAGAAAAATAGACAAATATAGTGCAAAATATAGACAGCAGATATAAATTCTCAAAACTGACACATTTTTATCACTAAATTGAAAATAAAATCATTTTTCCAACCTTTGCTGTCTGGTGATTTCATGAGTCTCTGGTTGCGTTTCCTTCTGACTGTGCATCCTATCTTTCATTTCTTTCTGCACTCAGGCCCAGCAGTTGTCCCTTTCTATTCCCTCCCTCCTTCCTTCCTATGTCCTTAGTGCCCCCAGTAAGAACATAAGAACATAAGAAGTTGCCTCCGCTGAGGCAGACCATAGGTCCATCCTGCCCAGCGGTCCGCTCCCGCGGCGGCCCATCAGGCCCATCGCCTGAGTAGTGGTCTATACCTATCTATACCCTTCAATCCCTTTTTCTTCTAGGAATCTATCCAAACTTTCTTTCTGAAACAAGGTCAATAAACATAGAATTTCATTTATGCAAATTGGCATTTAACGAAATAAGATAACACTCTCTTTTCAGCTACAGTGTCCCCAGCGCCTCCTTTCTATGTCCTTAGTGCCCCCAGATCCAGTCTCAGTTCCCCTTTGTACCTTTTTTCCAGGTCTCCCTTTCTCTCTCTCCCTCCTCTGTTATGATCTTGCCTCTCTCTGCTCTTCCTCAGGGGCTCCCCCCCCCCTCTGTCTGCACCTCCCAAAGTCCTGCTTCTGCCTCCTGTCTTTCCCCTTTGGTCCAGGCCTTTATCTCTCTAGTCTTTCTTCTACTTACAACCCCCCCTTCTTTGCCGTTTTCTCTCCTTCCTTCATCCCTCCTTCCTATGTCCCCTCACTGCCTTCCAGTCTTGGTCCCACCACCTCCCAAAAAGCCTGCCGGCCTACCTCCCCCAAAACTAGCCTCCCCCAAAGCCAGTCTGTCTGCCTACCTCCCCCAGAGCCAGCCTGCCTGCCTCCCCCAAAGCCTGCCTATCTACCTCCTTCCCCCAAAGCCAGCCAGCCAGCCAGCCTGCCTGCCTACCTCCTTCCCCCCCCCTCCGCAGAAAACAAAAGCCTCCCTCTAGGCCCGATTTAAACTTCCTCCGGTCCACCGCCGCTGCTCCTCTGCCTACCTCCCTGACGCTAATCGCGCCCAGAAGCCTTCTTCCCGACATCAATTCTGACATAGGAGAGGACGTTCCGGGCCAGCCAGGCAGCGATTGGCTGGCCCGGAACATTCTCTCCAATGTCAGAATTGACATCGAGAAGAAGGCTTCCGGATGCGAGTAGTGGCAGGGAGGTAAGCAGAGGAGCAGCAGCAGCGGTGGACCGGGGGAAGTTTAAATCGTGCCTGGAGGGAGGCTTTTTTTTTTTGGTGCGGCATGGGAGGGACAGAATGCAATCGCCTGTCCCGTTGTCCCCGCGCACAGCTTCGGGACGCTGTCTCTGAAAATGGGACATTTTGGCATCTCAAAGCTGTGTGTGGGGACAACGGGACAGGGGATCCGAAAACGGGACTGTCCCGTTCAAAATGGGACGCATGGTCACCTTAGGGATGTTACCAGTGGTGTGCCTCAAGGTTCTGTTCTTGGGCCTGTTCTTTTTAACATTTTTATAAACGATATTGCTGAAGGGCTGTCAGGTAAGATTTGCCTCTTTGCGGATGATACCAAAATCTGCAATAGAGCAGACACGCCGGATGGTGTGAATAACATGAAGAAAGACCTGGCGAAGCTTGAAGAATGGTCTGAAATTTGGCAGCTAAAATTTAATGCTAAGAAATGCAAGGTCATGCATTTGGGCTACAAAAACCCAAGGGTATGGTACAGATTGGGGAGTGAAGAGCTTATGTGCACGACAGAAGAGCAGGACTTGGGTGTGATTGTATGTGATGATCTTAAGGTGGTCAAACAGGTTGAAAAGGTGATGGCGAAAGCTAGAAGGATGATAGGGTGGATTGGAAGAGTTATGGCCAGTAGGAAAAAGGAAGTATTTGTGCCCTTGTATAAGACTCTGGTGAGACCTCATTTAGAATATTGTGTGCAATTCTGGAGGCCAAACCTTCAAAAAGATATAAAAAGGATGGAGTCGGTCCAGAGAAAGGCTACTAAAATGGTGCGTGGTCTTCGTGATAAGGCGTATGGGGACAGAGTTAAAGATCTCAATCTGTATGCTTTGGAGGAAAGGTGGGAGAAGGGAGATATGATAGAGACGTTTAAATACCTGCGTGATGTAAATGCGCATGAGTCGAGTCTCTTTCATTTGAAAGGAAGCTCTGGAATGAGAGGGCAGAGGATGAAGTTAAGAGGTGAGAGGCTCAGGAGTGATATAAGGAGACTCTTTTTTACAAAAAGGGTGGTAGATGCATGGAACAGTCTCCCGGAAGAAGTGGTGGAGGCAGAGACTGTGTCTGATTTCAAGAAAGCTTGTGATAGTCATGTGGGATCTCTTAGAGAGAGGAAGAGATAATGCTTACTGCGGATGGGCAGACTGGATGGGCCATTTGGCCTTTATCTGCCAACATGTTTCTATGTTTCTATATTGTAAATTAATGCAAAATTCACTCAGAACCTGTAAAGTAATTCTATCACACCATAATAGTACTAACTTCTAGGAGTCACATAAGGGCCAACCTAAGAAAAGGCAGCTCAGTACACTCCATTGGAAAAACTAGACAAGTCAGATTAGTGCAGATCAATCATTCAGTATTAAAAGAATACCTAGTTTTTTCATACACACAGAATGAAGATGAAGCTCACTTCACCATGCATAAAATATTCCCCCGATATTCAGTCAGGAATGGCTTATGGTCAGTTAAATAGCATTTGGCTGATTAACTGACATAGCTGGCTATCGCTCATTGAATATCACAGTTAGCAGCTAGCCATGAATATTTAAGCGTTGGCTAGCTAAATTGAGTGTCCAAATTGAGTCATGTAAATAATCAACCTATCCTTGGCTGCTATTAACTTAACCAGCCAGTGTTGCATATTGTGTAGTACCATGAGCTGCCACAAGAGGCTGCTGTGACCATTTTGCAAAGGTACCATAAGAAGGCAGGAGTGGAGGGGGCGGGGTGCTTCACTCCTGCTTAGAGAATGACATGGGGACCGTTTACCGCGGTAAACCGTGGTCACCGCAGTAATGGGGACATTTGCAACTGGTTTACCGCAGGAATGGGGACAAGACCTCTCACTGCCCCATGGGAATGGGGACAAGACCTTTCACCGCCCCACGGGAATAGGGATAACACCTTTCACTGCCCCATGGAAGTGGTAAAAAGTCTTGCTCCTGTGGTAAAACATTGTGCCCATGTCAGACTCGGCATCTCCTCTTGGGCCTATTTTACCTTCAGGAGCCAGCTATGCCACAATGAAGACAGAAGGAACCCAAGCCCAAAGCCTGAGATCGATGTGATTTGAAGAATAAAATTACCAGACAACAAAAGGTAGAAAAAATAAATTTATTTTATATTTTGTGATTAGAATATTTCAGATTTGAAATATGTATCCTGCTAGAGCTGGTATTAGACATAACTGGGAACCGCAAAGCCCAGGCTGTGCTTCTTTAGCTTCCAGCTGGCTTAGGGCTCTCTCTCTGACCAGGGGGCAGTTGCTCTCCCCTAACACTATTTGTGCCATGTGTGACTGAAGTATTCTCTTAGCTTGATTTTTCTATGTAGCATTCTGTAGTAATTTGGTTTGTTCAGTTTCCACAATAGTGGAGGGGATATTTGTGAAAGGGAGGGGAGACAGGGGTTTTGCTGATCCTTGCTCTGTATTATTTGTGTTTATAAAATGATAATTGTACAGAATATTGTCTCTTTTTATACTTTAATAAAATAAGTTCATTATAAATTCATAACTATTCGAGGCTTGTGTGGATGGGAACTGAGCTCGTGGGGACGGGGCAGGGATGGGGACAAGCTCATGGGGACAGGGTGGGAACGGTGATTATTTTTTCCCCCGTGTCATTCTCTACTCCTGTTGCCAAAGAGAGGGTAGACAGCAGGGGAGTGAACTTTGACACAGGGAGGGGGGGGGGGGTGGAGGCCTTTTGAGGATAAAGAAAAATACGTAGCCAGGTCCCAGCCTGATATTCAGCTGGGGGCCTTCATAAATCTTATGTGGGCCTGTCTAAAAATCAGCCAGGCCTACATACGCTGCAGGTGACCTGGCCACCCAGAATCAGGCCCCCATAATTCAGTGCAAGCGCCTGGACACAGACCAACAGGCCAACACTGACTGACACAGATTGAATATCAGGGGGATTGAGATTTTGAAGTCTGTCACCATACACCTTATGGCAAAGCTCTGGACTGACTCCAGCATATTTATATCTTTTTGAAGGTCTCCAGAACTGTACACAATTTTCTAAATGAGGTCTCAGCAGAGTCTTATAAAGGGGCATCAATACCTCCCTCTCCCTAAGCAACCTAGCATCCTTCTACCTTTCGCCGTCACCTTTTCAAGCTGTTTGGCCACCTTAAGACCATCACATACAATCACACCCAAGTCCCGCACTTCTGTCGTGCACATAAGCTCTTCACCCCCTACACTGTACCGTTCCCTTGGGTTTTTGCAGCCCAAATGCATGACCTTGCATTTCTTAGCTGCCAAATTTCAGACCATTCTTCAAGCTTCGCCAGGTCTTTCTTCATGTTATTCACACCATCCGGCGTGTCTGCTCTATTGCAGATTTTGGTATCATCCAAAAAGAGAGAAATCTGGTAGGTGATGCTGGGGGGGGGGGGAGGGGGATATACGGGCCCTTCTAGTCCTGGTGCATTGCTTCTCCTTCTCCTAAATATCTAGAGAATAAATGAAATAATGATAGATGTGAGTGTGGGGAGGGGGGGGGTTAGATCTGAGTCTTTATCTAAAATACAGAACTTTCCTTTCAGTGAATGTATCTGTGCATTTATTCAAAACACTTGGGCAGATGATTATAATACGATCCCCCCCCCCCATCTCCTCACAGCCATAAATGGTTCTAATTAGCGGCAAAAAGAGCACGCCAAAGAGAAATGCTTACTCCACTTAGACTATTTTTATTATTTCATTTTTTTTCCCTGAAATGGTAAGTATGCAGAACTGCAGGGTGACAAGCACCTGCGAGGGGAAGACTAGTCACCCTCTCCTTCCCGAGCTCCTGCTAAGCTCAGCAGTACTGCGCATTAACCCCTGATGCCCTGCTCTCGCTCTTCTGTGGCTTTATTTGCTGCTGGGGGGGAGCGAAATGTTGGGATAGCTTAGCTCCAAAGAGAATTCCTTATCCAACACCATTCAGGCAAGAGAAAATAAGGTTGAAAGAGATTTAAAGCATTATAAATCCCCACAGAAATGCTGCCCATTTAAGCCTGTGGCTGTATCTCTGATGCTTGGCAACCACTTGGGATTTAGGTATGAAGCTGACAAAAGTCAAATGCCAAGGGACAAAGGAAATATTTCAGCAATGATGTCAAACCTCTCGTTGTTCATTTGTCATGTTAATAGGTTGCTTTCACACATCTGAAGGTCTCGTAAAGCTGGTGGAAGCCATGGAGGGGGCAGAGTGACATGCTGGGGTGGCCAAGGGAGGGGAGGGAAGGCAGAGGAAGAGAGTCCACCAGCAGAAGGGATGTTGGGGACGTAGGTTCTGCAGATGAAGTGGAAGAACTCAGCTGCTGCTTCCAAATTTGCCTTACTGAGAAAATTCCAGAATGATTTGAAAGAGAGGTCAATGTGCTCCGTTTCATTTGGAGTTGGTACTTACCCAAGATGGAAGGAAAGGTACAAAGTTTCACCTAGAATCAATTGCACTACTGTGGCAGTATAACACACAGGGAAGGGGCAGGCACAGTACTCCCTCCCCCCCCCCCAGTTAACCACTCTCTGTATCGCTGGTTTTCAGCAGCCAAGTCCAAGCATTCTGGGCTCTTATCCTGACTTGCTGTTAAGTGTCTGCAGCATTGCCCCAAAATGGAAACAGTCTCTGATGCATAGAGTTTATAATCTAATTGAGACAAGGCAAACATGTTGAACGTAGGGTTACCATAAGGCTCCAGAAAAAGGAGGACGGATTGAGACAGCCGGGTTTTACTTCTACTGAAAGGAGGACAAATAGAGACATCTGGGCGAAAGCAATGGAAGCAAAACCCGGATGTCTCAAACCGTCCTCCTTTTTCTGGACTTTAACGTGTTTAACATGAGAGAGTCAGAGGCTCAGATCTACATGGGATAGGCCAACAGAGAGGCCACCAGAAAGACCTAATCCAAATATAACAAGATTGGGGGAGATGATGTGGGTGTGTACAGCCTACATACAGAAAAGGGCTTTTTAGAAATTTGTGCAGCTGCATCTGAGAAAGAAAGAACACTTTGGTCTTCCATACCGTCATCTGTGTACAGCCATTCCTGGGAGTGCGAAGGTAGAGCTGTGGCGTGTGTATGGGCACATTTTACAAAATATACAGCAAATCTGTGGAGATGCACACGCTTGTACAAGCTTACACTTGCTCCCAAAAAGCATAGGAATATTTGCTGATTTAGGGAGCCTTTGTAAAACAGGCTTCACACTCGGCTTCTCCCATGGGCAGCCTATCGTAAAATAACCCCCAAATTGTAGAGGCTGACATTACAATGGTACAGAAGAGTACAGGTGGCAATAGCATGATGAAAGAATGGAGGTCACAGCTTGCCCTGGATCGGTAGTGTGCAATGTCGTTACTCTTTGCATTTTTGCCAGGAACATGTGACCTGGATTGGCCAATGTGGAAACAGGATACAGGGCAAGATGGACCATTGGTCTGACCCACTATGGCTATTCTTATGTTCTTACACTATTGAGATAGACATTGGGGGAAGGAACCGCTTGCCCTGGAACGCTAGTATGGAATCTTGCTACTCTTTGGGGATTCTGTATGGAATGCTGATAATATTGGGGTTCCAGAATCTTGCTATTCTCTCAGATTCTGGAATGCTGCTCCTATTTGGGGATTCCGCATAGAATGTTGCTACTCTTTAGGGATTCTGCATGGAATGCTGCTACTATTTGGGGTTCGGGAATCTTGCTACTCTTTGGGGTTCTAGAATCTTGCTATTCTCTGAGATTCTGGAATGTTGCTACTCTTTGGGGATTCTGTATGGAATACTGCTACTATTTGGGGTTCCAGAATCTTGCTACTCTTTGGGGATTCTGTATGGAATGCTGCTCCGCTTTGGGGTTCTAGAATCTTGCTATTCTCTGAGATTCTGGAATGTTGCTACTCTTTGGGTTTCTGCCAGGTACTTGTGACCTGGTGTCCACTGTGGAAACAGGACTATTGCTTTGACCCAGTATGGCTATTCTTATGTTCTTATGTTATGTTTAATGGACGTAAGGGGAGATAAGGGGGTAGGAAAGACCAGGTAGCAATGCTGGAGGTCAATGAGTTGTACAGCTTTTAAAAAATTTTATTTTAGGTTTTTTTTTTAGTTCAAAGATTTTATTGATTTTAATATACAGCAAGAACAGGAAATGTTAACAAGGCACGATACAAATAAGCTGCACAAAATAAGGAATCTCAGAAAATGTTGACGAACAATACGATACAGCAGATTGAACCATGCTTATCCAACAGGAATATGTATACCCTAGAGGAAAGGAGAGACAGGGGAGATATGATTCATACGTTCAAATACTTGAAGGGTATTAACGTAGAACAAAATCTTTTCCAGAGAAAGGAAAATGGTAAAACCAGAGGACATAATTTGAGGTTGAGGGGTGGTAGATTCAGGGGCAATGTTAGGAAATTCTACTTTACAGAGAGGGTGGTGGATGCCTGGAATGCGCTCCCGAGAGAGGTGGTGGAGAGTAAAACTGTGACTGAGTTCAAAGAAGCGTGGGATGAACACAGAAGATTTAGAATCAGAAAATAATATTAAATATTGAACTAAGGCCAGTACTAGGCAGACTTGCACGGTCTGTGTCTGTATATGGCCGTTTGGTGGGGGATGGGCTGGGGAGGGCTTCAGTGGCTGGGAGGGTGTAGATGGGCTGGAGTAAGTCTTAACTGAGATTTCGGCAGTTGGAACCCAAGCACAGTACAGGGTAAAGCTTTGGATTCTTGCCCAGAAATAGCTAAGAAGAAAAAAAACATTTTAAAAAATTAAATTGAATTAGGTTGGGCAGACTGGATGGACCATTCTGGTCTTTTTCTGCCGTCATCTACTATGTTATGTAGGAGAATGTCAGCACAATCGGCAGCCAACATTGTGCACAGTATCCAAAGCACCAAGAGACACCGGAGCCAGACCCCATAGATATATATATATATATATATATATAGTGACAGAGAAGCTCCTGTCATGGTTAAAAAGACTGCTAGCCCAGTCAAAAGTACAGCCCTCAAACCTGCAAACCCTAAAATAAAGCCTGTACACCATGCTAAAAGCACTAGTTTAGTATAGCAAGAAAGAAGGGAGAAAAGGCAGGTGATGTCACAGCCAGTCTATCCCCTATTACTCCTTTCCCAGAGCTAGGGAGAAACGTGAGATCAACCCAGAAGGGGGTAGAGTTAGCCACCGAGTTCTGCAGTCAGTAAGCCTCAAGTAGGGAGACTGCAGGGAGATCAAGGAGCCTCAGCTGACTCTAATTGGAGAAGCAGAACGGAGCACACTGGAAGCAGCCCATCACGCTGTGCAAACCACCAGGAACATAGGATTACCCCAGGCCAACAAGCAGGGAGAGGAATCCAGCAGCCAGCTGTGATTTCCCAGGGGAGTCTAAGGGGGTAGGGCTAGAGGTTCTCTCAGATGGAGAGGAACCTGGCCAGGGGGATGGGAGGTGGAGGGTAAAGAAGGGGAATTCATAGAGACCGAAAACGACTATAGCCCCAGTGACACAGGGTGGGGTGGTGCAGTGAGGCTGAGGCAGAATTAAGTGTGCAAAAAGAATGTATGGAAACCCAGGGCAGGATTAATTCATCGAGGGCCCCTAGGCACACAAGTACACTGGGCCCCCTGCCCCACCCCACCATGCACCCAGACGGAAACAGGAAGCTGCGTCAGAAGGAAGCTTTGGGCAAGAAGCACCGCTTGCAAAATTACAGTTCCCATTGCCTTTCTTACCCGCATTGCTTGCTTGTCTTACTTTCCCTCGATGGGGGAGGGCTGCGTTGCCGATTGGGGTGGGGCCCGCGCTGCCAATCGATGCTGGAGGGGCCCATTGCCATTTGGAAAAAACAATGTTGATGCCTTCCTTCATCGGGCCGCCCTGACCATTTTGGGCCCTAGGCACATGCCTACTTGGCCTATTGGTTAGTCCTGCCCCGTGGAAACCTGATTTAGAAATTATAAGCTGCTCTAGGAATGTGGTAGCAATTGGGAGGGTCTGAAGACCTTGGTGAAAAGGGAGGCTTGCTCCACACAGCCTGCAAAGCAGGGCTGTGAAAGTCCTTAGAGGGGAGAAAGCACTAGAGAGGGAAAACAGTGGCAGAGAAAACGTTTTTTTCCCTCTCTGTCTGAAAAGTACTTGGAAGAAGGGCTGGCACCTGCAGTGCTCAGCCAGTGCTGGCCAGAACTGGTGCTCATAGAAGCCAACTGACCTGAGGAGGGAATATTGGGGCATTTGAGAGACTGGAAAGCGTGTTTGATTTTGGTTTATCTTTTTTGCTGACAAGGACTGTCCAGTCCCTGAACTTGAGCACAGACAAAGTGCAGTGGACCTAAAGGGAGGAACTATAAAATTGGTGCCTGTAAGAAACCATTGTTTTTTTCAGAATTTTTTTTTTCTGTTGTCTTAATAAACCCGGTGAAGTTTTGGTTGAAAGAAATCCAGTGTCCGGGTTTTCCTTACACCAATCATATAAAAGGCGCATCAAAAATCTTACCTGTGATCCTCGCCGGGGTTTCCCACTCACCTGGGGCCTATCAAAATTTTGAATAAATTTGAATGGAGAAAGAACTGTAAAGGGGAGATTGCAAGAGTGTGGATAACAGTTTTATAGTATGATCAAAAAGCAAATAGAGGATTTTGATCATATTATACAGAAATAAACAGAGAGAGAGAGAGAGAGGACGCAAAGACAAGCCTGAGATTCTGAGCTGAAAGGACAGGAAAGTGTAAGATTAATTACTAAAGGCTGAACACTGGGATTAGGATACAGAAATCAGAGCTGAGATTATAGAGTAGGTCATCGTCCTTGTTAAAAATCACTAATGTTATGCCTCCTTTTCCTCCTGCACTTTACCAAAGTATGACATTTTCAGAAGCTGACATTCCAGAAAAATAATTCCAAACTATGCAGCTGAGTTCCAAAAACCTTCTGTAGCTCTCCACTACAACATAGAAATATGAGGGCAGATAAAGGCCAAATGGCTCATCCACTCTCTCCTCCTCTCCCTAAGAAGTCCCACATGCCTGTCCCACACTTTCTTGAACTCAGATACCGTCTTTGTCTCCACCACCTCCACTATTTCACACATCTTCCATCCTTTCCTTAGATTACTCCTGAGCCTATCACCTCTTCATTTTATCCCGTGCCCTCTCCTTCCGGAGTTTTCCTTCATTTGAAAAAGCCTCAGTTGTGCATTAATGCCATGGAGATATTTAAATGTCTCTATCATATCACCTCTGTCTTTCTTCCAGAGAACACACGTTGAGGTCTCTAAGTTGTTCCCCATATGTTTTATGACAAAGACCACAAACCAATCCTGTAGCAGCCCTCTGGACCGACTCCATCCTATTAGTATCTTTTTGAAGGTGGACATTCATAGGCTGAATAAACTCTTAAATATTTATTGTACATATCCCAAAAACCAGACAGGTGGTCCGTTGAACTAGATTTTTGCTCCGAGTCTAGTCTGATCACTGGTAACAAGGGACACCCTGGATGACTTTGATAATTTAGCTGACCTTGAGGAGGACACATTCCCTCCTAGCACCTGTTTGGGCCAACTATGTTTCCCCAATGACATCTCATTTCTGCTCAACTAATTCCAAAACAAAGTGGAGTGAAGGGAACTTCAAAAGTCAGGAAAGACGAGCACTCTTCCCATCCCGGTTTCTGATAAGGAGAGAGAGAGCAGAACAGGGAACGAGGCACACAGAGAATAGTTTCTTTATAAATTCTCCGTTTCATGCTCCGAGCAAGGAAACTCCTGCACTGAGAAGCCTGGCTGGCTGCCAACAGCTCCCCGAGGATCACCACAGCAAATCTGCTTAATAGATAACAAAAAGAATATTGATTTTCTCTACCTTTCCCTCCCTCGTCAATTCCTGTGACAGCCAGGGTTCAACCCTCTTTAGGAAGCATGTGCTATGCATGCTGGTTGCTGGGGATAGCCTGTGACACTGCACACATAGGCGATGGGACCAACTCCAGGCTCAGGGTACAATATAGGTGGGGGAGGGTGGGGGTGAACACAAGGCAGGGGGCTGCAAGGGAGAGACCACCCAGCACCCATGGGACATGCAGAAGCACACAGGACATACATGCAAAGATATTCAGAGTCACTGGTCCACTCTTTCGAAAGCTCCAGCCTTACTAGGTCAGACCAATGGTCCATCAAATCCAGTAGCCCGTTCAGGTCCCTAGTACCGGTCCTGGCCAAAGCCCAAGGACTAGCAATATTCCATGCTACCGATCCAGGGCAATGTTCATTTCCTAAATTTTAAACAGACCTGAACACTTATTTTTTTTTATAGAGACACCTATCAGGCCTAATCACTGCCACACCTACTCTCTTAATCACTCAGGAACTGGGATCAAGCCTGGAAACTCTGAAGTCTGAAAGCCTATGAAAGGGTAGAATATCAGAACTTTAATAAACTTGAAACTTGGCAGGGCGCCATCTTGGAGAATCCTGTAGAGTGCTCGTGGGGCATGGTCCATGGTATCAGGGCAGAGGCACAGGAGGTAAAGTGACTTACTTGAGCTTAGTTATGGTGACAGATCAAAGGAAATTACCATCATTTTTTTTACATTTGCAATTTGCTTTCACCTTGGATTGGAGCAGGAGCCCTACCGCAAGAGTGGCAGCCTGAGAACCAGGGAAGTCTCACTGAGGCTCCTTGTGACTCTGGCAATCACTTAACCCTCCATCACCTCAGGTACAAAAAAACCCACCTTAGATTGTGAGCCCAGAAAGGACAATGAGAAATTGCAAGAGGAGCCTGTCAGCCTGGGAGACGGGGCATCAAAATGGCAGATGACGTTTAATGTGAGCAAGTGCAAAGTGATGCATGTGGGAAAGAGAACTCGAACTGCAGCTGTGATGCTGGGTTCTGTGTTAGGAGTTGATACTTAATCTCCTTTATCCTTTCCCCGCTCCTCTTTCCCTTTCCCCTTCCTCCTCTCTCCCCTCTTTTTCTCTTCCCTCTTCCCTCTCTTTACAGTCACCTTGAGCCTGTATAGGTATGAGCAACGCACAAATAGAAGATTAGATTAGTAGATTTTAAAGAAACCAGAGAAAATATTTCTTCACACAATGTGGAATTCATTGCCAGAGAATGTGGCAAAATCAGTTAGCTTAACAGGGTTTAAACGAGGTTTGGATAATTTCCTAAAAGAAAAATCTATTAGCCTTTATTAAGATGGATGTGGGAAATCCACTGCTTATTCCTAGGGTAAGCAGCATAGAATCTGTTTTACTTCATGGAACCTGGGTTGGCCACTGTTGGAAACAGGGTACTGGGCTTGATGGACCTTCAGTCTGTCCCAGTAGGGCAACTCTTATGTACATATATCACAGAGAAGTAGTATATCAATTCCCTTATCCCTGGGCCACATGGTCAGTGGCAGCGTCAGAGAGAGAAGTCCTAGAGGGGACAGCAGAGCTCGGACTAGATGCTTTTGCTTTAAAATGTTATTGGGCCTTGTGCCAAATGATTTCAAGTTAACACTATGCAAGCTTATCACATTTGCATTTCCTTCAGTTTAAGGTTGCATCTATTAGCGTTTTCCCCAAAGAATTTTAGCCTATCAGGTTGCGTTATGGGAAATAAACTTTGGTCAACTAATACAGGTTTTTAGCAAAGGCATTGAAGACTTATTTGTTTGATAAATGAGTTTATAATCTGTTATGCTTGTATAACTTTCTTACTTTGTGAACTGCTTTGAACTGAAAGGTACAATACATCGGCATATAAGTGTATTTTTATGTTATGTTTATGAGTTGGTGGGAAGGGATCAGGATTTGATCTCCCACATTTCTGCCATTGCAATGTAGTTTATGTAGTGCCTAAGGAGAGGATTCCGTTCAAAGGCCAGGCGTCTCCTCCCTGAATTGGATGGGTCAGCAGATACCAAAGAGCCAGCACTCACAGCTCTCAGGGCGACGGTATCCCAGTGCCCACAAAACAGTGGTATACAGGGGGCATCTGTAAGGAGCACCAATATTTACATGTGTAATTGTAAATGCACATGAGTCGAGCCTCTTTCATTTGAAAGGACACTTCAATGAGATGGAATAGGATGAAGTCAAGAGGTGATAGGCTCAGGAGTAATCTGAGGAAATACGTTTATACAGAAAGGGTGGTAGATGCGTGGAACAGTCTCCTGAAAGAGGTGGTGGAGACAGAGACTGTGTCTGAATTCAAAAGGGCCTGGGATAGGCACGTGGGATCTCTTAGAGAGAGTGGAAGAGATAATGGTTACTACGGATGGGCAGACTGGATGGGCCATTTGGCCTTTATCTGCCATCATGTTTCTATGTGTAAAGATTTAGAATAATGACACTGATGCACATATTTGAAGGGGTGCATACGTGGGGGGAATTCAGAAGGTGGTCAGGCTCACACTTACATGTGCAAGTTATAGACTACTCTGTGTTTCACGTGTATCTGTGGCAGCACTTGCAAGAGCTCCGCAGCTGGTGTTAAAGCATTCTGCTAAACGAAATTCGGTGCCCACTTTCTTTTGTGGGCACCCAATTGCAGAATTCTCTCAAACTCCCTAATTCTCTAAAGCTGGAACTAGCATACGAAGTCACCCGTGCACTTTCTAGAATAGAGTCAGTTGCATGCATAATCTAATTTAATATTTAGATGCTAATTGGTCTTAGCAGTTATTGACACTAATTAGCAGTTACGCACCTAATTCTCCTTCGTGAGTTTTCCATAAATTACATGCTCAGATTCCAGAGGGCAAAGCTGGGGGGGGGGGGGGGGGGGGGGGCGGGTCAGGGGTGTGTCAGGCAGGCTATAGAACATTAAGAGTTACACAAGGAGAGGCACAAGGCTGGCGTAAGGACTTCAGACTCACACCAGTATTTTATAATGGCAGCTGCATGCAGAAATGCCGTTCTAGAATCTACACTTAGAGCCTGATTCTCAAAATGCCAATCGGGATGCGTGTTTTTAGAAAAAATTGAGCAAGGACAGACGCCAACATTGTCGGTGTCTCTAGCACATCTACAGAGATATGTAGAGATGTTTAAGCACGCCCAAGGCGGGATGTGAGCGTGGTTTCGCCCAGAAGTGGCCTTGGGCGTCTTAAGTGTCTCCATTGGCATGAGACAAAGCTGGCCTACATTTAAGGCATCTCTGTTCAGTGATGTAGAGGCAATTCTCTTTAGGACGCCAATGTGTGATTGACGCGCGATCAGTGGCCGCCTTTTAGGCATCCACCATGATCGGCGTCCTAAAGAGGATCAGGCCCAAATTCTGTAATGTTAGGCACCTCTTATGGACCTGGCCACCTAGATAAGGGCCTATCTAAATCGAATAACAAGCTCAATTAAGCAAGAATTGAAACTTAGGCGCCTAGCAAGAAAGAACGATTCTGTAGCAAGGCGTCTCTAAAAATTGAGGCGGCCTTCAAACAAAAAAATAGGCGTGGGCGTGGCTTCGTGTCAGGCGCCTTGTTACAGAATCGCTGCTCTTAAACGTGCTGGAGCACTTGCATGGCCACCTACCTTTCCGTTGGGCCTAGAGCCTCCAAAATAGGTGCCGCTCAGCACTCAATTTTATTTGAATTATGCTGAATGGTGCCTATTTTGGCGCCTAACGTTTAGGGGCTTCTTATAGAATTTGCCCCTTACCCCCTCTTCTAGCAGTTTTTAGCGCAGAGAGCCGCGTTGAATGGCCCGCGCTTCTCCCGATGCTCATAGGAACTCTGTGAGCATCGGGAGCAGCGTGGGCCATTCAGCGCGGCTTCCCGCAATTTAACAGAAGAGGCCCTAAATGTGCATCTTCTCAGCGCTTAACTCTAGGCAACCCCTCCACCCCCTTTAGTGGCTAAACTCAGGGTCTACATTTCCACATTCCAATTAGAACTTGTGATCTGTGGCTCTCAGTCCAGGACAGTTACTGGATATGAGATAGGGAGTGGGTTTGAGGCACGTCTGATGGAGCTGGAAATCCACAGAAGCAGGATGAAACCGCCAGGTCTTATTGAAGGCCATGGAAATGAGGCAGAGTTAGGATTGGAACAAAGGTATCTAGGGTTGGGGCACAGCTGGGACTAGGACTCGAGCATGGATAGTTCTTGCTGAACGTGGTCAGGAAGTCGGGGCTATGTTGGAATTAAATTCCAGGTTTGTACCGTTTCTTGCATGATTTTTAATATTAATGGAACCTGCTCTGACAATAAGTGATTGTTGAAAGCTGGGTGTAGGTGAGAAAGATTAATTTCGGATGCAAAATGCTGCAGCTATCATTTTAAATCAAGGCTATAAAAAATGTGGAAGATAGAAAAAAAAGCAAAAAAAAAAACCCCTGTGCAAAGAGCTGTAGATCTGACAGTGGAAGAAAAAGAGCCTGAGCTGAAGAGAGACAATCCTGGAAAAAAAAATCCAACCTCCGTCTAGGATTCTAAGAGATCGAAAGAGGCCGAAGGAGGGAGGGGGCCAGACAAACATACCCAGGGGGGGGCCCTGTAATACCGTGCACTAGGCTTTTTGCACAACTTAGCGTCCCATGTTCCATCGAGCGCTGCGCGTAGATTCACCTTGACGTCAGATAAAGGTATTAGCTCATGAGCCAGATGCCAAAGACCTGAAAGCTACCACGCCTACGTATCGTTTCTAAAGGGCTACTAGATGCACGCAGCACTGCACTTTAAAACATTCAAGAAACACTCCCTGCTCAGTAGAGCTTACAATCTAATCAAACAGGACAAGTAGGGGGTTAGGGAGTTTCTCAGGCATGGGTGCAAGTAGCCTCGAAAAGGTGGTCTTATAGCCTTGATTTAAGCACTGCCAGAGAGCGCCATCATAAAATTAATGCTCATCATGCCACATGTGGCACATAATTCCGAGGCTCCAAGTTATAAAATTACCCCCGTAATGTGGGTATTAAAGCCCTGTGAACAGCTACAACATTCCCAGGTTGGAAACGAGTGTGGGGGAGTGCGTGGTGCAGTGTTTAGAGCTACAGCCTTGGCACCCTGAAGTTGTGGGTTCAAACCCCACACTGCTCCTTGTGACCCTGGGCAAGTCACTTAATGCCCCAGGTACATTAGATAGAGTGGGAGCCCACTGGGGCAGTTAGGGAGAAATGCTTGACTACCTGAATAATTTGTAATCCGCATAGAATTATAGGATATGTAGAATATAAATTATTTTTTTAAAAAGGGAAGTCTACAAAATCCTGAGTGGAGTAGAACGGGCACAAGTGGATCAATTTTTCACTCTGTCAAAAATGACAAAGACTAGGGGACACTCGATGAAGTTACAGGGAAATAGTCTTAAAACCAAAAGGAGGAAATTTTTTTCCACTCAGAGAATAGTTAAGCTCTGGAACGTTTTGCCAGTGGATGTGGTAAGAGCGGATAGCGTAGCTGGTTTTAAGAAAGGTTTGGACAAGTTCCTGGAGGAAAAGTCCATAATTTGTTATTGAGAAAGACACGGGGGAAGCCACTGCATGTACTGGATCAGTAGCATGGAATGTTCAACTCTGGGATTCTAGAATTTTGTTACTCTGGAATTCCGGAATCTTGCTATTATTTGAGATTCTGTATGGAATGTTGCTACTCTTTGGGATTCTAGAATCTTGTTACTCTCTGGGCAGTGGCATACCAAGGGGGGGGGGGCGGGAGGGGCGGTCCACCCCGGGTGCCAGCCCTGAGGGGGTGCTCCCGGCCTTGCCATTCAGTCCCCCCCATCCTCCAAAGGACCGCTCGCCCCACTGACCATCCTGCACCACCTATGAAGCAGCCCGCAGCAGGATCGCGACGTCAGCGATCCCTGAGCTGCTTGGGCGCTGCTTCCTGCGCCGCGGTCCCGCCACTCCTCTGACGTCAGAGGAGGGGTGGGACCGCGGCGCAGGAAGCAGCGCCTAAGCAGCGCAGGGATCGCTGACGTCGCGATCCTGCTGCGGCTGCTTCATAGGTGGTGCGGGGAGGCCAGGGGGGCGAGCGGTCCTTCGGGGTGGGTCGGGGCATCAGGCCTTCAGGGTGGGGCGGGCGGGCAGGCAGGCAGGCTTTCAAGAGGGAGGGGGGGACAGGCAGGCAGGCCTTCAAGGGGGGGGCCAGGCAGGCCTTCAAGGGGGGAGGCAGGCCTTCAAGGGGGGGGACAGGTCTTCGGGGGGGTGTGCAGACCTTCAAGGGGTGCAGGCCTTCAAGGGGGAGGGACAGGCCTTCAAGGGGGGGGGGGCAGGCAGGCCTTCAAGGAGGGGACAGGCCTACAAGGGGGTGGGACAGGCCTACAAGGGGGGGGGACAGGCCTTCAAGGGGGGGGACAGGTCTTCGGGGGGGGTGCAGGCCTTTGGGGGGGTGCAGGCCTTTGGGGGGGGTGCAGGCCTTCGGGAGGGTGCAGACCTTCAAGGGGGTGCAGGCCTTCAAGAGGGGGACAGGCCTTCAAGGGGGGGGACAGGCAGGCAGGCCTTCAAGGGGGGGACAGGCCTACAAGGGGGTGACAGGCCTACAAGGGGATGGGACAGGCCTACAAGGGGGTGGGACAGGCCTACAAGGGGGTGGGACAGGCCTACAAGGGGGTGGGACAGGCCTTCAAGGGGGGGACAGGCCTTTGGGGGGGTACAGGCCTTTGGGGGGGTGCAGGCCTTCAGGGGGGGTGCAGACCTTCAAGGGGGTGCAGGCCTTCAAGAGGGGGACAGGTCTTCAAGAGGGGGACAGGCCTTCAAGGGGGGACAGGCCTTCAAGGGGGGGGCAGGCAGGCAGGCCTTCAAGGGGGGGACAGGGCTACAAGGGGGTGGGACCGGCCTACAAGGGGGTGGGACAGGCCTTCAAGGGGGGACAGGCCTTTGGGGGGGTGCAGGCCTTCGGGGGGGTGCAGACCTTCAAGGGGGGACAGGCTGGCAGGCCTTCAAGGGGGGACAGGCCTACAAGGGGGGGAAAGGCAGGCTTTAAGGGGGGACAGGCCTTTGGGGGGGACCCTGGTTTCGAAGTACACGGAGGGAAGGGGGTGTTCAAAGAGACGTGCATATGCCAAACTTTGGGGGGGGGGAGAAATAATGGGTCTGAAAATAGAGGAGAGGGAGAGAGATGATGGACCATGGGATTTAGGGAGGGAGGGAAGGAACAGAAAGGGAGAGAAATTGGACACAAGGGGTGGTGTGGAGGAGGGATAGAGATACTGGATAGGAGGGTAATTGGGAAAAGAAAGGAAGAGATGGTGGACTCTGGGGTGGTGGGGAAGGAGGGAGAGATGCCGGATGAAAGGGTAGTTAAGAAAAGGTGGATCTGTGGAGGGAGATGAAAAAAAGGAAAGATACCAGACTTCCTGGGGAGGGAAGGGAAATGGAAAGGGAGGACAGAGTTGGCAGATGGATGGTTAGCATGCAGAAAGAAGAAAGAAGGAGACCCTGGCAAGCAAGTTATCAGAAGAAAACCAGAGCCTTGGACCAACAAGATTTGAAATATAACCAGACAACAAAAGGTAGAAAAATTAATTTTATTTTCTGTTTTGTGATTACAATATGTCAGATTTGAAATGTGTATCCTGCCAGAGCTGGTGTTGGACTGCAAACGTGAGCTAGGATTTAACAGAGAGAGGAAAAGTCCTTTTTGTTTCTTTATTTTATTTACACCACAGCGCCAGTGTGGTTAGGAGAAACCAAAGGGGGTGAAAAAGCTATAAAACCCACCAGGAGTTTTGAAAAAAATCACCCAACTGGGCAGGAAAATCGAATTGAAAAACCAATTCAATAGGCTGAATCGAATCGAAATTTTTTTTCCTGTATCTGGCAGCATTAGTTTGCGCTACTGTCTTAGACTTTAGGACCTGGGATTGGGGAGAGATGGCATCCTCAGTACTTTATAATGCAAGTGAAACGAGGATTTGGTCAGACTTTTGAAGGGTCTGCAGAAAAAAAATATTGTATAGGCCGGGGACATGAGACAGCAGGAAATGGGAGCTTTTCTTCCTTCTATTTTTGTGAATGGAAAGGCTGAGGATGTCAGAGAGTTCAGTTAAAATATGTGCTTTATAAGAAAATATAATAATGTGTTTTATAAAGTTTATAACATTGCTGGCCTACCCGGTGAGGTGTTCCTAGTGGTGGTGGTGGCAGCGTGTCAATGTTTTGAGAGGAAGAGGTGATCTGGGAAATTCTGCTGAGCAAACTCCGGGCCCATTTCCACCCCCCAGTTAGTCCACTCCACTCAACTGGTTCACACACTGAGTGGGTCTTTGGGTGTTGTTTTGGGATCTCTTCCAGTGGTTTATAAGTATCTCCTTCTGGTCCAAGGAAGGAAACTTTGTTATCCTTAGCATTGACCTACAGAATATGTTTGTAACAGCGCTGCTTATGTGGCATTAGACTATGTAGTGATCGAAAGAAAAAAACAGACCTTTGCACATTTTTGCACTATATGGTGGGTGTATGAGGAGATTCACATTTCCTGCACAGCTAAGTCCATGTGAAGTTACCTTGTGCTGTATTTGACATCTAGCAAGGTCTCTGTTTGAAAGGAAAGATCTAAACTTAAAAATGAAGTGGCCAGAAGTTATGGTAAAAGCAGATAGTGTAGCTGGTTTTAAGAAAGATTTGGACAAATTCCTGGAGGAAAAGTCCATAATCTGTTATTAAGACATGGGGGAAGTGTCTGCTTGCCCTGGATCGGTAGCATGGAATGTTGCTACTCTTTGGGTTTTGACCAGGTATTAGTGTCCTGGATTGGCTACCATGAGAATGGGCTACTGGGCATGATGGACCACTGGTCTGACCCAGTTAGGCTATTCTTATGTTATGTTCTCATCTGTAGGGGCCTTTGTTTTCACTTCTTATTTTAATGTATTTTTTTTCTGGGAACTTATCAGTGTTTTTTATAATGGGAACAAAAATGGAAGAGAATTAATGTGTGTGGGATGAGGGGGTAACTAATTTCTTCAGCTAAATAATTCAATCCACTTCAAACAGACATAGGAGAACTCACGCACCATTCACACACCCTCCAACCAAAAACGTCAAAAGAAAAAAACTGTTCGACAACCTCCTAGCCATTCGAGCTGCAACACTTGACCCCCAACTCTACAACCAATTGACATCGACCACAGACTGCAAAACCTTCAAAAAGAAATAAAAACCCTTCTATTCAAAAAACACATAAAACCGAACTAACACAATCAGAACTGTCCCAAGCATCACCTGCAACTACTCCATATATACTTCTGATGTCATGACAATTCAGACATAATTTAGGTTATGTTATGTTTGGAATATAAGAAAATTTTCACTGCCTGTTTCTATTCTGACCATTTATTCTGTTTCATGGTCATTACAAAAAATATTTTTTTACATGGGGGTGTCAAAAAATGATGGGCCCCGGGTGCCACATACCCTAGGTACGCCACTGTCTCTGGGATTCCGGAATCTTGCTATTCTTTAAAATTCTAAATGGAATGTTGCTACTCTTTTGGATTCTAGAATCTTGTTACTCTCTGGGATTCCAGAATCTTGCTATTCTTTGAGATTCTGTATGGAATGTTGCTACTCTCTGGGATTCCGGAATCTTGCTATTCTTTAAAATTCTAAATGGAATGTTGCTACTCTTTTGGATTCTAGAATCTTGTTACTCTCTGGGATTCCGGAATCTTGCTATTCTTTGAAATTCTGTATGGAATGTTGCTCTTCCTTGGGTTTTGGCCAGCCACCTTGAGAATGGGCTACTGGGCTTGAGGTTCTTCTTATGTTCTTATGCTGCTAGCACAGACCGCGTGTTGTCAGTGTGCTCTTCCATGTTGGTGCACATTTTTCATGCATCTTATTTACATTCTATTTCATTACTGTAGTAAAGGTCACGTTTTTCCTTTAAGCCTTCATTAGGATACAGGGCACTGAGCTTTAAGGCAAAGTTACTACATTGGTCCCAGGGTGTTAATTTGGCACCTCACACAGATTGAGAGAAGAGTACCCTGAGTCAGAGAAGAGGGGCACAAATTGTGACCCCCCCCCCCCCCTCCGGCCAGAGTGGGAGAGAGCGCATGAGATGTAGATGAGTTAGAGGCAGAGCTGGAATCTGCAGAAATCCTTCTGGAAGCCAGGGGTTCTGCAAAGGGAATTTAGAAAAGGCCAGAAATCTCCAGGAAAGGTTTTACCTAAATAAGTCAGCGGTAGATAATAGCCCAGACTTTACGTAGACTAAGTGCATCTTTGAGGTTTACACAGGCTATCAAGATGTTACAAGAAAAAGCCCTAAGGGTATGAAAAGCAATAAAGCTACCCTTGACTTGTTTCAATCCTCCTGTAAAACTACTATTAAAATGATTTCATAGCTTCATTCAATCAATCATCCTATAGAGGAGTTAGCTCAGGAATTTAGCGTTAAGCCAGACTGCACAGATTGAGACAGTGGTCCAGAGAAATCCTACACCCAGACACTCGGCATCCCCACCATCAGCCCCAATAACAGAGGAAGAACTCAAGTTAGAAAAATTAATATTCAGATTCTACAAACTTCATCCATTAGCAAACACTCTGGTCCCCTTTTACGAAGCCACGGTACGGGTACTGGTGTGGGCAAATTGAATAAGCAGTGTGACGTTTGCCACACGTGGCTTTGTAAAAGGGGCCTTTTCTTAGCAACACAAAAATTACACTACATTACATTAGTGACTTTTATTCCGCCATTACTTTGCGGTTCAAGGCGGATTATATAAGAGGTTATCAGGACATTTCCAGAAGAGTTACAGAATTGAATGGGGTACTTCGGGGGGCTGAAGTGCTTTCTGCGGTGTTAGTTTGTTTTGATGGGTTTTTATTTATTTTCTGAAAGTTTTGTAGTCTGGTGTCGTGGTCAGTAGATTGGAGAGTTGGCGGTCTAGTTTCGCTGCCTGCGTGGCCAGTGGGCCATCGTACATTTTTTTGCATTTGGTGCATGAATGGTGTCTGGGTTCTCCTTTGCCTGGTTGTGGTAGTTCAGACAAGGCGGTTGTTCATCTAAGCTGGGCTGTCTCCATTCATGGCTTTAAATAGTAGACAGTAAAATTTGAATGGTATTCTTGCTTGTATTGGGAGCCAGTGTGAGTCGAGGCATGCAGCGGTGATATGGTCGTATTTCTTCAGCGAATAGATCAGTCTCAGGGCTGTGTTTTGTACTGTTTGTAGTTGTTTTATCATGGGGAGATAGAGGATGTTGCAGTAGTCTAGAAGTCCCAGGACTAGGGATCGGACCATCAGCTGGAACTGTTTTCTGCCAAACAATTTTCACACTTGCCTTAAGTTTCGCATGACTGTGAATGATTTCTGTATTGTTTTGTTGATTTAGGGGAGGGACATTAAGGTGGGCAGACTAGATGGGCCGTGGGCCCTTATCTGCCGTCTATTTCTATGTTTCTATGTTTCTATTTGTGGTTGCATGGTACAGTCTCTGTCTATCATCATTCCCAGAAGTCTTAGGGTGGGTTGAATGGGGTATGTGATTGAGTTTATTACTGTCCACAACTTCTCTATGCCTTTGTCCTCTCCCACATGGACTTCTGCAATGCATTATTCAATGGACTGACAGCCAAAAATATAAATCATCTCCAGCGAGTACAAAATGCAGTAATCAGATGACAGAAGAACCTTCACGCCCGTGATTCAGTATCCCAAACACTAGCATCAGCCCACTGGCTACCCATAGTCAAACACTGCATCTTCAAAGGCTTAGTATTTGCCTTCAAGTCCCAAACTCCCACCTTATGTCCCAAACAGACCCTCTGCTCCCAGGAGGAAACACATCTTCAAATACACCCTGGTTGGAGCCTCCAACTAGAATATGCTAGACGAAGGTCATTCTCTCATTTCTTACCAAAGTACTAGAATCAACTACCTGCTAACAAAATGCCTTAATGGACTTTTGAGCTTTAGGAAAGCAATAAAAATCCACCTCTTCACCTAATTCCTCAGGACAAGCTATAATTCAGACTGTTACTCCCAAAGAACTGTATTCTTAATAGGTGTTCAATTGACTCTCTCCCTGTGCATGCATCAGACTTCATGCATCTCCCTGTGCATGCTTCAGGCTCCAAGTGTCTGCTAATCTAGAACAATTGAACTAGAAGCATCTCATGGTACCCTATTGCCTTAGTCTTCTGTTCCTTGTTGTTAACTGTTATGGGTCTTGTTTGCTAACTGTAAACTGCATTCACGTACTATATTACATAGTTTGGCGTCATCGGCGAATAGTGTTATTTTACCTTGAAGCCCTTGAGTCAGATCCCCTATGAATATGTTGAAAAGGAGTGGACCCAGGACCGTGCCGCAGGGCTCGGTCCTGGGTCCACTCCTTTTCAACATATTCATAGGGGATCTGACTCAAGGGCTTCAAGGTAAAATAACACTATTCGCCGATGACGCCAAACTATGTAATATAGTAAGTGAATGCAGTTTACAGAATTATATGGCGCAGGACCTGCTTACATTGGAAAGTTGGTCCTCAACCTGGCAGCTAGGCTTCAATGCTAAGAAATGTAAGGTCATGCACCTCGGAAGCGGAAATCCATGCAGGACGTACTTCTTGAACGGAGAAACTTTAACTAGGACTTCAGCAGAACGAGATTTAGGAGTAATCATCAGTGCAGACATGAAAACTGCCAATCAAGTGGAGAAGGCTTCATCTAAGGCAAGGCAGATATTGGGTTGTATCAATAGAAGTTTCATCAGCCGAAAGCCTGAAGTCATAATGCCGTTGTACAGGGCCATGGTGAGACCTCATCTGGAGTACTGTGTGCAATTCTGGAGGCCACATTACAGTAAAGATGTGCGCAGAATTGAATCGGTTCAACGGACGGCCACCAGGATGATCTCGGGGCTCAAGGGTCTCTCGTACGAAGAGAGACTGAACAAATTGCAGCTCTACACTCTTGAGGAACGTAGGAAGAGGGGAGACATGATCGAAACATTTAAGTACCTCACGGGACATGTCGAAGTGGAAGATGATATTTTCTTTCTCAAGGGACCCTCGGCCACAAGAGGGCACCCGCTCAAACTCAGGGGCGGAAAATTTCATGGCGACACCAGAAAGTATTTCTTCACAGAGAGAGTGGTTGATCATTGGAACAAGCTTCCAGTGCAGGTGATGGAGGCAGACAGCGTGCCAGACTTTAAGAATAAATGGGATACCCATGTGGGATCCCTACGAGGGTCAAGATAAGGAAATTGGGTCATTAGGGCATAGACAGGGGGTGGGTAAGCAGAGTGGGCAGACTTGATGGGCTGTAGCCCTTTTCTGCCATCATCTTCTATGTTTCTATGTAACTGTTATGTTTGTTATCATGTAACGCATTCTGGGCTCTTTGGGGAGAACGGGATACAAATCAAATTCATTCATTCATACATACACTGTAGGGCAGGGGTGTCAATCCAGTTGGGTTTTCAGCATTTCCCCAATGAATATGCATGAGATCTATTAGCATACAATGAAAGCAGTGCATGCAAATAGATCTCATGCATATTCATTGGGGAAATCCTGAAAACCCAACTGGATTGCGGCCCTCCAGGTGCAGTGATTGTCTGTGACCACCTTTTCTTCCTATAACTCACAGACACATATTCTCTCAACACATACATAGCAGATCTGTCATCTCAAAACAACAACAATCTCCAGAATTCTAATAGCATCAGCCCTACCTAGGAAAAGGCAGCGCTGCAAACATCAACGCAGTCTCCTATTGGGAAAACAAGACAGCCACGATTGCTACAAATCTCTTCATCTCAGTCATGCAATGAAAACATAGACAGACCCTCATCAAATATAGAATAAGTGACCACAGATTATATTTTCAAAACGGAACTGGAAACCCCAAGAACTGGAAAAATAAAGAAACAGAAATGCATTTCCGATTGCACTGTGCAAAATATAAAGAAATTGGAACATTTCCCAGAAATAACAGAGAAAATCAGACTCCCTACAACAGATTGAGCAGGAAGAAATATCTAGAATTCTGAAGGAAAGAGGAGAACATCAGTTATGATAGCAAAATCCCACCAGCAGGAAAGAAATATAATGGAGCACCACCATTGTTCTCTGTTCTATATAACATTTCCAGCCCACTCTAATCTCCAATCAGATACTAGGCAGATAACAATATTCAAAACAAATACATCAAAGTTCTCATCAAATTTATAATAAATCAATTCAAATAATGAGTTTTTAAATTTTTTTTCCAAAAGATATAATATGAAGAAACATTCCTTAATTCAGTAGAATGTTCGTTCCAAAGTTTGGTTCCTACATATTCAAAAGATTTACTCATCAAAGCCTTCAAATTAATTTATTTACTTGTTGAATAACTGAGCTTCGAAGAATGCTGGAAACAAGAAGCAATTCTACTTACTGGAAAGGATAAATATCTTAATAAAACTTCAGGCCCCATACCATATAACAAAAGAACATAAGAATAGCCTTACTGGGTCAGACCAATGGTCCATCAAGCCAAGTAACCCATTCTCATGGTGGCCAGTCCAGGTCAAAACCCAAAAAGTAGCAACATTCCATACAGAATCTCAAAGAATAGCAAGATTCCGGAAACCCAGAGAGTAACAAGATTCTAGAACCCCAAAGAGTAACAACGTTCCATGCAGAATCTCAAAAAATAGCAAGATTCCGGAAACCCAGAGAGTAACAAGATTCTAGAACCCCAAAGAGTAACAACGTTCCATGCAGAATCTCAAAGAATAGCAAGATTCTGGAATCCCAGAGAGTAACAAGATTCTAGAATCCCAAAGAGTAGCAACATTCCATGCAGAATCTCAAAGAATAGCAAGATTCCGGAAACCCAGAGAGTAACAAGATTCTAGAACCCCAAAGAGTAACAACGTTCCATGCAGAATCTCAAAAAATAGCAAATTCCAGAATCCCAGAGAGTAACAAGATTCTAGAACCCCAAGGAGTAGCAACATTCCATACAGAATCTCAAAGAATAGCAAGATTCTGGAATCCCAGAGAGTAACAAGATTCTAGAACCCCAAAGAGTAACAACATTCCATACAGAATCTCAAAGATTAGCAAGATTTCGGAATCCCAGAGAGTAACAAGATTCTAGAATCCCAAAGAGTAGCAACATTCCATACAGAATCTCAAAGATTAGCAAGATTTCGGAATCCCAGAGAGTAACAAGATTCTAGAATCCCAAAGAGTAGCAACATTCCATACAGAATCTCAAAGATTAGCAAGATTTCGGAATCCCAGAGAGTAACAAGATTCTAGAATCCCAAAGAGTAGCAACATTCCGTACAGAATCTCAAGGAATAGCAAGATTCCGTAATCCCAGAGAGTAACAAGATTCTAGAATCACAAAGAGTAGCAACATTCCATACAGAATCTCAAGGAATAGCAAGATTCCGGAATCCCAGAGAGTAACAAGATTCTAGAACCCCAAAGAGTAGCAACATTCCATACAGAATCTCAAAGATTAGCAAGATTTCGGAATCCCAGAGAGTAACAAGATTAGTGAATCCCAAAGAGTAGCAACATTCCATACAGAATCTCAAAGAATAGCAAGATTCCAGAATCCCAGAGAGTAACAAGATTCTAGAACCCCAAAGAGTAGCAACATTCCATACAGAATCTCAAAGAATAGCAAGATTCCGGAATCCCAGAGAGTAACAAGATTCTAGAATCCCAAAGAGTAGCAACATTCCATGCTACCGATCCAGGGCAAGCAGCGGATTCCCCCATGTCTTAATAAAAGACAGAATTCCTGTGAGCATTGGAGAAATCTCTACCATGGTTTTATAAAAAGGGGGCCTCTATTATTTTATTTATTTAATAACAATACCAGATCTTATAAAAAATCATCTTAAATAAAAAATACATGTCTGTGTTTAAAAGAACAGACATGATTATATGAACCAGCGATTAAATAGAAATGTTTTTAAAGAATTATCTTGCGATGATTCTAACCTCCTTCCTGGGACATTCATATTTGCTTTGCATAGAAACATAGGGCTGCGCTAGGGGGGTTAACGGGCATGACTTTTCATCACGTGCTAACCCCCGTGCTGGTCAAAAACTATCGCCTGCTCAAGAGGAGGTGGTAGCGGCTAGCACGGCCAGCGGTTTAATGCGCACCATTTTGCGTGTTAAACCACTAGCGCTTCTTAATAAAAAAAAGCCCATAGACACATGATGGCAGATAAAGGCCAAATGGCCCATCCGCAGCATCCACTATCTCCTCCTCTTCCTATTGGCTAATGCTCTTATCATTTGCATCTCCTCTTCCTATTGGCTAAGGCTCTTTCCACCTGCATTGTGAGGTCATAGAACTTTATGGTTATAGAAACAGAAACATGATGGCAGATAAAGGCCACATGGCCCATCCAGTCTGCCCATCCACAGTAACCATTATCTCGTTCTCTCTCTGAGAGATCTCACCTGCCTATCCCAGGCTTTCTTGAATTCAGACACAGTCTCTGTTTCTACCACCTCTTCTGGGAGACTGTTCCACGCATCTACCACCCTTTCTTGGTGCTTGGTTTTCATTCTCCAGATGCTTCCCTACTCCATTGCACTTATATTACCCTATCTTTGGGGTCCCCAAATTCCTAGTAGTTGCCTGGAGGAGAGGAGCATCTGGGGATCACTGCAGTTCCATTTGGACACCTACAGATGGGGTAAGATGCATCCAGAATAGGGTTACCCTAAGGCTCCAGAAAAAGGAAGACGAATTGAGACATCCGGGCTTTACTTCCTTTGAAAGCAATGGAAGAAAAACCTGGATGTTTGAGTCCGTCCTCCAGAGGCGTACCAAGAGGGGGGGGCAGGGGGGGGAAGTCCGCCCCGGGTGCAGCCTTAGGGGGGGTGCACAGCCGGACAGGTCCGGAAAATTCCTGGACTGCGACGGCACTCAGCGGCATCGGTGCCCCCCCCTCCGTGATGGCACTCAGCGGCAGCGGCACCCCCCTGCCCCGCGACAGCACTCAAGTTCGGCCTCCTTCTCCTGGCATCAGCAGAACTTCAGATCGGCAACAGGTGCTCAGTCAAAAGCTTCCCCTGACTCAGCTTCCTGTTTCTGCCCAGGCAGTTCAATCAAGGGAAGCTTTTGATTGAGCACCTGTTGCCAATCGGAAGTTCTGCTGATGCCGGGAGAAGGAGGCCGAACTTGAGTGCTGTCGCGGGGCAGGGGGGGCGCTGATGCCGCTGAATGCCGACACGGAGGGTGTGGGGTGCCGATGCCGCTGAGTGCCATCGCGGGGGGAGGGGGGGCCCTTGCCGATCTTGTTGCCAAAATCGGAAAGGTGAGGGAGAAATATGGGCCTGTGGTGGATGGAGAGATTGAGAGAAGGGGACAGATGATGGTAGTGGGGGAAAGAGAGAGAAGGAGCAGATGATGGAAGTGGAGAGAAGGGGGAGAGAGAAGAGGGCAGATGATGGAAGTGGGGAGAAGGGGCAGATGATGGAAGTGGGGATAGAGAAGAGGGCAGGTGAAGGAAGTGGGGGAAAGAGAGAAGGGGCAGATGATTGAAGTGGAGAGAAGGGGGAGGGAGAAGAGGGCAGATGATGGAAGTGGGGGGAAGAGAGAGAAGGGGCAGATGATGGAGATGGGGGAAAGAGAGAAGGGGCAGATGATGGAAGTAGAGAGAAGGGGGAGAGAGAAGAGGGCAGATGATGGAAGTGGGGAGAAAGAGAGAGAAGGGGCAGATGATGGAAGTGGGGAGAAGGGGCAGATGATGGAAGAGAGAAGAGGGCAGATGATGGAAGTGGGGGGGGGGAAGAGAGAGAAGGGGCAGATGATGGAGATGGGGGAAAGAGAGAAGGGGCAGATGATGGAAGTAGAGAGAAGGGGGAGAGAGAAGAGGGCAGATGATGGAAGTGGGGGGAAAGAGAGAGAAGGGGCAGATGATGGAAGTGGGGAGAAGGGGCAGATGATGGAAGAGAGAAGAGGGCAGATGATGGAAGTGGGGGAAAGAGAGAAGGGGCAGATGATGGAAGTGGAGAGAAGGGGGAGAGAGAAGAGGGCAGATGATGGAAGTGGGGGGAAAGAGAGAGAAGGGGCAGATGATGGAAGTGGGGAGAAGGGGCAGATGATGGAAGTGGGGATAGAGAAGAGGGCAGATGATGGAAGTGGGGAAAGAGAGAAGGGGCAGATGATGGAAGTGGAGAGAAGGGGGAGAGGGAAGAGGGCAGATGATGGAAGTGGGGGGAAAGCGAGAGAAGGGGCAGATGATGGAAGTGGGGAGAAGGGGCAGATGATGGAAGTGGGGAGAGAGAAGAGGGCAGATGATGGAAGTGGGGGAAAGAGAGAAGGGGCAGATGATGAAAGTGGAGAGAAGGGGGAGAGAGAAGAGGGCAGATGATGGAAATGGGGGGAAAGAGAGAAGGGGCAGATGATGGAAGTGGGGAGAAGGGGCAGATGATGGAAGTGGGGAGAGAGAAGAGGGCAGATGATGGAAGTGGGGCAAGAGAGAAGGGGTAGATGATGGAAGTGGAGAGAAGAGAGAGAGAGAAGAGCGCAGAGGATGGAAGGAGGGGATAAATAAAAGGAGGGCACATGATGGGGAAAAGGATTGAGTTAGGGAAATACTGGAGGGGGTGATGGAAAGAGCTGGCGAGCTGTAGGTAGACAGTAAAAAAGGAAATTGATGAGATGGTAGTAAGAACGTAATCTAGATGGATGCAGAAAATAAAATGAAAAGGAAAATGAGGGAAGAAAGGGATTGCAGAAGAGAGGTGTGGAAGAGGGAAGGAGAGGAGAGAGATGCCAGAACAATGGGGGTGAAAGGAGAGATGGAAGGGGGAGGCATACAGTTTCTGGAAAGGGCATAGAAGGAGAGAAGATGCCATATAGGGGCAGAGAGATGGCAGACAGTGGATGGAAGGAAGAGACTAACAAGAAGATGAGGAAAGCAGAAACCAGAGAAGACAAAGGTAGAACAAAAAATTTCTATTTATTTGTTGCTTTAGGAGACATGTGTCACTGTTTCTGTGGTGCTGCATTGTATGCAGAGTCCAGCTTCTTGCTGGTTCAATTTAACCTTTGTCTATGTATTTCTATTTTATCCCCCCTTTTACAAAACTGTGGAGCGTTTTTTAGCGCCAGACGTGGTGGTAGCAGCTCTGATGCTCAGAATTCTATGAGTGTCTGAGCAGTTACCACCGTGGCTAAAATCCACACTACAGTTTTGTAAAAGAGGGAGGGGTTAGTTTGTGATGACATCCGCATAGAATTGCAAGGTACAGGCGGAATAGAAGTCAGTAATGTAATGTAATGTAATATTCCATACTAGGCAGAGGTATTTTCTGTGTTCTGTGTGTTCGAAAGACATGGTTTTTTGTTAGGATTGACTGCAGGATTGATCTATACTAGTCTGGCTTGTTTAGTTTTACAATGGGTGTATTGATGTACTGCTCACTGCAGTATGTAAGATGCTGCCTTTTCCTAGGTACTCATGTGTGACGTGTGGCTTGTTACTAAAAATCATGTTTTTCGTACAGGTGGGGGGGGGGGGGGGGCCAAAAAAGGATGGGCCCTGGGTGTCACATATGCTAGGTAGGCCACTGCTGTCCTCCTTTTTCTGGAGCCAGAGGGTAACCCGAATCCAGAAGGTGGAGGGCCTTGAAATTTTTTTTTTCTCTAGCACTGAATATGCTGGAGGGGAGGCAAGGGGGGGGGGGGGGTGGAGGTCAGGACAGATCTGGTGGTTGTTTCATATGAAAGCAAAATTGAGCTGATTTTCCTTTTCTTCTCAAAGGCCACTAAAAAACCAGCAGCGTCTATCATTTTTGCATTCAGGGAAGAGATCCGCCAGCAGCACCCTCCTCTCTCCTGCTGCACTTCCTCTCTTCCCCTCCCTTCCTTTCACGGCAGTTCTGGAACATTACGAATCACTTCTATGGTGCCACTAGACACACACAGCGCTGAGCACATTATTCCTTGAATCCTATAAATGGCGTCTGGGGGAAATTCTACAAATGATGCTAATATTTAGGCCTAAGTTAAGTAACAAACACCATTAAAATGCCCACCAGAGTCTAAATAATACGCACTGGAATTGTACCTTAGGCCGCTAAATGCCACTATGGGCGTGGCTAATGCCAGACATGGCATTAGGCGGCCTAAAACACCTATGTAAGTGTGATTCACGGCCTAGATAGATGCTGCCAATGTAGGCCCACATTTCCGGCACCTATCACGGAGGCGTGATTCTTTATAGGGTGCCGTTGCATGTTTGACTCGCAATTGGTGTATGCTGACGGGCCTTTGAGTTTAACTTGTGCACGCAAATTAATTGAATAATGAGCCAAGTAGCACTGATAATTGGCTTCTTAATGAGCAAATATTACAGTTAATTAGTTGTAATTTAAATTTAATGTGGAAATGGGAAGGTCATGTGCAGATTGGGGGTGTTCCTTTAATTGTAGACCCAGAGGCATCTGGCCGAACTGTAGATATGAGGTTTTGCACCAGGCTTCTGCTGGAGTTATTTGAATTAGAGAATGACACGGCATTTTCCCATCCCGTCTCTGCCCCGTTCCTGCAAGCTCTGATGTCATCGTTAGTAGCCTCAAACACTCTAAAATCCTAAGCGTTCGAGGCAGAGCTTACGGGAATGGGGCAGAGACAGGGACAGCGTCAAAACTCAGGGGGGACAGGGAAAAATTTGTCCCCGTGTCATTCTCTCATTTGAATGTCTTTGCCTTCCTAGGCTGTTCAAGTCCAGGTCTTTATTACTGCCAGATTGCAGCATAAAGCAAACAGCAGGTTGGAAAAGTTGGATCCCGTCCACCCCCCCCGGCTCAGATCAAACTCCTCTGCCCCTGTTCACACACAGCAGGACATGCCAATGCAGACATGTATCAAGGGTGACGGATCGCCCGTCACACGTGCAACTATGTCCAGAAAACCAGCTCATGACTCTAATCCCGACCCCGAGAGATGAACGCTAAAACTGCAGTTAATATAGAGAAAACTAATCAAGTGACTCAGTGCAGCTGCTTTTTTCATCAGGGGCTAATGAACATTTTAAGTAGCAGCTATTAAAATGGTCAAAGTGCCTTCCTGAGGAATCACCCGCGCCTCATTATAACTCACTCTTGTTCTCCCAGACCTGGCTATCAGAACTTGCCCCTATAATTACAGGGGTGTGGGGGGGGGGGGTGCTGACGAGTTCTCAGCCCAACCAGCCAACTTCCTCAATTCTGAGCGTTATTCTGCCACTCTACCTGAAAAGAGGGTCATCTTATTTCCTTAAGTGCCAATTTGCAGAAACAAAATTCTCTGTTTTGACATTGTTTCAGCCAGAAAGTGGTAGAAAAGTGGAAGGCTCTTCCGTAGTCTGTCATAGGGGAAAACACCTTCCAGGGATTCAAGACAAAGTTAGACAAGTTCCTGCTGAACCAGAACGTATGCAAGTAGGGCTGGTCTCAGGGCGCTGGTCTTTGACCTAGGGGCCGCCGTGAGAGCAGAGTGCTGGGCACGATGGACCACTGGTTTGACCCAGAAGCGGCAATTTTTATGTTCTTAGCATTGATTGAACCATATCCACGTCATTCTCTTGGTTGGGCTGAGAACTTTCAGCCCCCCCCCCCTTCGTAGTCACCCTTCCCAGCTCCTGTCCCATACATCCAGCATCCTGTAATTTCTCAGCATATACAGTAGTCAAAGACAGGAGTTGGTGGTGACTGCCAGCTCCTGTGGCAGAACTGTGATTAATATCATGGGGTTCTGCTAGGCCCATGGAGATACTTCCTGCAGCTCTGAAACCTCGTTATTCAATTCATGCAGCAAGCTGGTTTTTACGGTAAGGAACATTCTCTCTCAGCGCTACACACATCTCATCAAAAACATCTCTGTCATTTCTTCCTGTAAAATAAATATTTCTGGATGCAGGTAGACAGCAGCAGACAGGGCCGAGTCCTCACCTGCGAATATATAAGGAAAGAAAAGAGTTTTCAAAAAAAGTTTGTTTGATTTTTCAATAGTCTCCTGATAGCTCCATATACTTCATCCATTTTTCCTACAATAACTTTAACGGCTTTGAAAAGAATTCTGTTTGACCTTCAAACTAGGACATCACAGCTTCCTTGATGGCTTCATTACTTGAAAACCGCTGTCTATGGAAATATTTCTTCAAATCTTAGAACAGGAAATAATCTAAGGGAACCAGGTCAGGACTCTAGGGTGGATGGTTCAGCTGGCGCATTGTCATGAAGCATTGCCTGCTGTGAGTTTTCCTCATCTTTTCTCGTTGATTGACTCCCACAAAGTGATCATTGAGTTGGCGTAACTCTCTCCAGTTATGGTTGGCTTGTGTGGCATGAACATCCTAGAAAACAGTTGCCATGAACTTTTTTGGGTGGGGAATAACTTGTGCTTTCAAGCATTGACTCCATTTTGGACTCAGGATCTCTGTGATAGACCCAAGTCTCATCTCCAGTACCAAACGATGAAAAAAACCTCACTTGGTCTTCACAGAGAATCTCAAAGGTCTCCTGACCACACTGGAGCCTCGTGGCCTTTTGACGTGGCATCAGCATTTTTGGAACCCATCTTGCACTAACCTTAGGCGTGCCCAACTTTTCATGAATTATTTTCCAAATTGTACCTGCCGAGATGCCCATTTCTTCAGCTATTCAGGAAACCTTAATTTGTCTGTCTGACAAAATTAAATTCTCAACTTTCTTGTACATTTCTGTAGAAGTTGCTTCTACGGCTGTCCAGTATGAGGGTCATCTTCAATGGACTTGCTACCCTACTTAAACTGAGCATAAATTCTAGGTATACACATTAATTTAAATTACAACCAATTAATGCTAATAATTGCTTCTTAACAAGGCTAATTGGTCATTATTCTTTCAAGTTGTGTGTGCAACTCAAAGCACGATTTATAGAATTTGAGGGTCTATGTGTATGATTTTAATTGCTCTAGATCAGAAGTGTCCAACCTTTTGGCTTCCCTGGGCCGCATTGGCTGAAAAAAAATGTTTCTGGGGCCGCGCAAACGCTGCAGCAAGACAGAGGAGGGAGCCAGCAAGACAGTAAACACTCAGGGGCAGCAGAGGAAAACACTGCATCACCCTCGACCAGTGCCACACAAAATACTTCACTGGGCCGCATGTGGCCCTCGGGCCAAAGGTTGGACACCCCTGCTCTAGATTGTTTAGCCCCTGACGCAGCCTTTTTGAAGGCAAAATGTGGCCACATCAGGCATCTTGAAAAAGAAACGTTTGTATCTTTGATTTGTTGATCTACTCTACTTTGAGGATTGGGTATGAGAGGATTGCTGCTTCTTTGTGGTTCTACAGTTGAGTTGGCATCAGTTACACATGGAAATAATACAAGTCAGCACACATTAGCTCTTCAGCAGAGACACTGGAAGTCTGAGTTTGCCACAAATTGTTGCTGTTGTATGCAGGGCCGCCATCAGAAATTTCTGGGCCCCTTACTGAGCAATCCTATTGGGCCCCCCCCCCGCACCCCCCCCCCCCCCCCCCCCGACGCCCCCCCTTCTTCCATGGGCCGAATACACACATACTTTTCTGCTAATGCTCCACCTAAGCCAGTCCCGTAAAATCTTTTCACGTCCATTGGGTGATTTGGCATAGAGGAGATATTCATAAAAAGAACGTCCGTCAAGATCTTTAATCATAGACTGTGCCATTTGCTTTAAATCATCTTCCATCATTAATCCAAATTGCACAATTCTTTCTCTGTCTTTGTCCTGAATGGCATCTGGCCACATTGCTGGATCCTTCCAGTCAACAAATGTATGAGCAGGCGCGGAGAACGCATTTTTAAACAAATGTAGTTTATCCTTGTACTCCTTATGTAATTTTAATCATCTATGGATATGTTTGTAAGTTTATTGTTCAAATGGTTTTATTTATTTCCCCAAATTTATTTTTGTTATACGCATTGAAAATATTTGATATTGCGTTTAAATCAAAATCTCAATAAACTTGAAACGAGTGCCCGTGAGATTGTGGGAGGGTTAAATACTCAAAACTTAGAAGAATAACAATTTACTTAAAGTTTTTGCTACGCCAGCTTTCTGGTATCTTTACATACAGTGGCGTACGTAGCATATGTAACACCCAGGGCCCATCATTTTTTGGCACCTCCCCCCCCATCTGTAAGAAAACAAGCCACACGTCACACATGAGTACCTAGGAAAAGGCAGCATCTTACATATTGCAGTGAGCAGTACATCAATACACCCATTGTAAAACTAAACAAGCCAGACCAGCACAGATCAATCCTACACCGTCAATCCTAACAGAAAACCATGTCTTTCGAACACACAGAACACAGAAAACACCTTCGCCTAGTATGGAATATGTCATTACAAACTAACCCCTCCCTCTTTTACAAAACTGTAGTGTGGATTTTAGCCATGGTGGTAATAGCTCTAACGCTCATAGAATTCTGAGCATCAGAGCTGCTACCACCACGGCTGGCGCTAAAAAACGCTCCACAGTTTTGTAAAAGGGGGGAAAATAGAAATACACAGTTTCAACGCTCTAGCTCAGAGATGCCCAAACTTTTTGGGCTTGCGAGCTACTTTAAAATGACCAAGTCAAAATGATCTACCAACAATAAAATTAAAAAACACAAAGCACACTATACGCTGAGAAAATGTTAATTATCATTCCTATTCTGGGTTTTTTTCAAAGAGGTCAAGGCAGATGACTCTATGCATTGTCACCTCAGTAACAACCATACAAAAATAGACAAATATACCCTCCATCCTTTTTATTAAACCACAATAGCAGTTTTTAGTGCAGGGAGCTGTGCTGAATGCCCAGCGCTGCTCTTGACGCTCATAGGCTCCCTGCGCTAAAAACCACTATTGCGGTTTAGTAAAAGGGGACCATATTGTAAAATATAGACAGCAGATATAAATTCAGAACTGTGCATAGTAAGTGAAGGGAAGTTTTCATCTCTGGGAATTTACCCAGTTAACTATTAAGTTATTTGGGCAAATTCCTTTGAAAACTGTGGTAATACTGCCTCCACTTTGCTAAATTTAAAATAAAATCATTTTTCCTACCTTTGGTGATTTCATGAGTCTCTGGTTGCACTTTCTTCTTCTGACTGTGCATCCAATCTTTCTTCCCTTCTTTCAGCCTGTATGCTTCCTCTCCTCCACACCTCATTCCCTCCCCCAACTTTTTCTTCCTCTCTTCGTGCCCCCTTTCTTTTTTTTTATTTCTCTTCTTTCCTTCTGTCTCCCTGCCTGCCCCCTTTCTTTCTTTCTCCCTGCCGTTCCCCAAGCCACTGCCACTGCCGCTGCCATCGGGGAACAGGACCCACCAATGGATAACAGGCCCCAAAGCCGACGCCGACACTGCCCCATGCTCTCCCTGCTTCGGGCCAACCAGCATTCCTCTCCCCGACATCAATTCTGCCGTCGGAGAGGAAGTTCCGCCCAGCCAGGCAGCGATTGGCTGGCCCGAACTTCCTCTCCGACGGCAGAATTGACGTCGGGGAGAGGAAGACTGATCGGCCCGATAGATTAGATCGCCAAGACAAAGTGAGTCCTGGGTGATCGACTCACTTTGCCTTGGCGAGCTACCGGCGCCCCTGCCTTAGAACACTGCATAGGACCCTGGGGGAGCCCGGGCCCCCTGTCAGCTCCGGGCCCCTGAATGCAGGACCGGTAGTACTGCCCTGATGGCGGCCCTGGTTGTATGCTATTTGGGTGAATGCAGTCAAGCCTTCCATGGAAAATCAGAAAAGCTCCAGATCTCACAGAGCTGCAATATCCGTAGACAGACTGAATTAATGACAAACTCATTTGACAGAGTACCTCAGGAAATCAGAAAGTCATGGATAGAAAGGAGCATCCTAATATGGATTAAGAACTGGACTGGTTAAAAGACAGAAATCAGAGTAGGGTTTAACGGTCAATATTCTCAATGGAGAAGGGTAAATAGTGGGATTCTTCAGGGGTCTGTGCTGGGACCGCTGCTTTTTAACATATTTATCAATGATCTAAAAAATGGGAATAACTCGTGAGATAATTAAATTTGTTGTTGACACAACATTATTCAAAGTTTTTAAATCGCAAGAGGATTGTGAAAAATTGTAAGAGGACCTTGGGAGACTGGAAGACTAGGCGTCAAAATGGCAGATGTATGTGGGAAAGAGGAATCCGAACTATAGCTACGTGATGCCGGGTCTATGTTAGGAAGATCTAGGTGTTATACATTGAAACCCTGAGCTCAATGTGCGGCAGCTAAGAAAGCAAATAGAATGCTAGGAAGAGAAACGAGAAACACTGATGCTAAGGACTAGGTCATAATTATAAGATGCTAAATCCATAAAAGGGACTGTGATAATGTGATGAGAGGGTGGGTTGGGTCGTACACACATAAGGAAAATACTCAACACTAGCCCAATACAATGACTGATAACAAACAAGTATGGTAACTCCTGCATACAATTTAAGAACATAAGAAGTTGGCCCGGCTGAGTCAGACCAGAGGTCCCGCGGCGGCCCATCAGGCCCAGTGCCTGACTGATTTTATAACTTACCTCTAATCCCATCCCTATAATTTAGGTTTTCTTCTATCTTGATCTTCTTCCCACATAAAGATGCTGGGGCCACACTGCTTCCCTGATCCTCTCCTCAGGTGCTATGGCTCATCTTCAACTGGAGTCCTCTTCCCTTAGGACTAGAGAATGGCACGGGGATACATTTTTCCTCATCCCCATGATAATTCATTTACCTGCCTGAGCCCTGCCCCCTTGGCACAGTAGGGTTGTCCCACCTATTCTAAAGAGGCTTACTCTTAGCCTTCGTAAACTAGTAAGGTGTAAGGTGGCATAATTGCAATAACAGTCCCACTCCCTCCCTCACAGGGACCTGTTTTTAGGTGCCAAGAATTCACATCATTGCAGCTTTCTCAGTATAGAAGGGGCACCTACCTTCCCTTATAGAATATTAGTGTAATGGGTGAAACATGCTTATATTTTAGGTTAAAGTGAAGGAGTCTGGGACTGGTTTTCCTAAGTGTTGAACTAAGTTTTCTCTTTAATAAAATGCTGAATTATGTTTAGCTGCAGACCTAACTTATCTCATGTTCTAGCCTGCCTGCACTGGGGGTTTTAGCTTCTTATGGTTATCTCAGCATATACAATATTGTATTCCGCCCTCCTGGACATGTAACAGAAAGACTGCAGGGCTCAGATAAGTGACCTGCTAATGACCTGCTAGTGTGAGCTTAGCACCAATGATTGTTCAGAAAAGTAACACGTGAAAAGTTTTTTCTAGAATTCAGTTGTATAGCCAGAAGAATGTATAAATATCTCTGTAACTTCCTGTTTTCGGGACTTCTGAAGCCAGCTTGGAGCTCGGGAGTCGCATATGGATGCTAATAAACATCTGTGCTTTCAAGTCTCTAAGTTTTGTGGCTGCCCAAAGTGACCTTTCGAAAGCATGCATACATTGCTAAAAAATGTGTACGAATTACATTAGTTTATAATCTGCCCAAATTCCCCTACGCAAAGTACATGCCATCGGATATTGCTGTGTGATGTCAGGTGGTGACGGGGGCCTCTCCTTTGAGACGCAGCAATTTTGCAGTTTCGTGCACTGTGAATGTCCTGCATTTTATGGAGCTCTTTCCTTTTAAATTATTATGTATTTGTAAACTGCTGAGAACTGTTTTAAGCTTTGGCGGTATATCAAGTTCCGATAAACACAAACGCACAGCCGGAAAATGGTCATTTCTGCTCGACTGCGTTCATGTCACTTACGAGGGGGTGCTGAAAAATTCTCAGCCCAAACAACCAACTCCCTAAATTCTGAGCGTTATTTTCCCACTTTTTCTTTGTTTGTTTCTTTCATCTTTGATAGATCGTTTATCAAAAGCAGACCTAAACGGTTTGCAGTTATCAAAATATTGTTAAAACAAAATAAAAACTTAAAAATAAAAAGCGGAGGGATGACAAAACAAATAGACTGGCTGGAGCAAAATCAAATCTTCAAAGGGAGGGAAGAGAGGGAGGGGCTTAGACCTCATCAATGACATCACAATGGCTTGATTGGCCTAGACTTGGCGTGCTGAAACGTTCTCAGTCCAACCGAGCAGCTTCCTAAATTCTGAGCTTAAAAGAGTCTGGTCTTATTTCATTAAGTGCCAGTTTGCAGAAACAAAATTCTATGTTTTGACCTTGTGTCAGATCCTTAATTGAACCATATCTACGTCGTTCTCGTTTTGGTTGGGCTGAGAACATTTCAGCACCCCTTACAGAATTTATACACCATGTGTTCCCACATTTAGCAGGGAGGCTCAGTTACAATTACAGAGAACATTTACTGGAGTTTTAGGATAACTTATGTAACCATTGCCCTGCGGCTTCTCCTGACCATCCCTAAGGTGAGAGAAAGTGACAGGACCGAGGGAGATTCCAGTCATTGCACCCTGATGATATGAGGCCAATAAGAACATAAGAAGTTGCCTCTGCTGGGTCAGACCAGAGGTCCATCGCGCCCAGCAGTTGGCACCCGCCGCGGCCCATCAGGCCCATGACCTGTATGATGATCTTAGTCTGAACCTGTAAATCCCCCTTGGCCTCTATCTATACTCTTTCTACATCCCATCTCTACCTCTATCTGTATTCCTCAATCCCCCTATCTTTCAGGAATTTATCCAATCCTTCTTTAAAACCCCGTAGTGTACTCTGTCCTATCACAACCTCCGGCAGCGCGTTCCAGGTGTCCACCACCCTCTGAGTGAAAAAGAACTTCCTAGCATTGGTTCTAAACCTGTCCCCTTTCAGCTTCTCCGAGTGCCCCCTTGTGCTTGTGGTCCCCAATAGTCTGAAGAATCTGTCCCTGTCTACCTTCTCGATGCCTTTCAAGATCTTGAAAGTCTCTATCATGTCTCCCCTGAGTCTCCGCTTCTCCAGGGAGAAGAGCCCCAGCCTTTCTGCGTATGAAAGGTTTCCCATACCTTTTATCATTTTTGTCGCTCATCTCTGAACCCTCTCAAGTATTGCCATGTCCTTCTTAAGGTATGGTGACCAATATTGGACAGTGCTCCAGATGCGGGCGCACCATCGTACGATACAGTGGCATGATGACTTCCTTCGTCCTGGTTTTGATACCCTTCTTAATAATACCCAACATTCGGTTTGCCTTCTTCGAGGCTGCTGCGCATTGCGCCGTTGACTTCATTGTTGTATCCACCAACACACCCAAGTCCTTTTCAAGGTTACTTTCCCCTAGTACTAATCCTCCCATTTTGTAGCTGGACATCGGGTTCTTTTTTCCCTATATGCATGACCTTGCATTTCTCTATATTAAATCGCATTTGCCATTTATTTGTACTAAAGAAGCCAAACTCTCCTGGCCGTAGCTCCAGCCCAGTCCTTAGGACATCAGGATAGATTTGCATGCTCCTGTGCAGTTTAGAAAAGACTCAGCTGAACACAGAGATACCAGGAGGTTACACTCATGTGCCAGAAGTCCGCTAGGAACAGCTGATTTGGTAAGAAATGTGATCGAAAAGAGAGTGGCACCACTCGGGACTGTGAACGTAGTTTACAAAGAAAGTTTCCTTTTCACAATCTGCACTTCTAAAAGTCAGCACTTACAGGAAGAACCAATCAAGCAGCCAAACAAAATACATCACTGGGTCAGACTAATGGTCCATCAAACCCAGTAGCCCGTTCTCAAGGTGGCCAATCCAAGTCCCTAGTACCTGGCCAAAACCCAAGGAGTAGCAATATTCCATGCTACCAATCCAGGGCAATCAGTGGTTTCCCCCATGCCTTAATAACAGGCTATGGACTTTTCCTCCAGGAACTTGTCCAAACCTTTGTTAAAACCAGCTACGCCATCCGCTCTTACCACATCCTCTGGTAACGTATTTCAGAGCTTAACTATTCTCTGAGTGAAAAACATTTCCTCCTATTGGTTTTAAAAGTATTTCCATGCAACTTCATCGAGTGTCCCCTAGTCTTTGTCATTTTTGACGGATTGAAAAATCGATCCACTTACACCCGTTCTACTCCATGCAGGATTTTGGAGACTTCAATCCTATCTCCCCTCAGCCATCTCTTTTCCAAGCTGAAACTCCACGGTTGCCTCCTCGGTCACTTGTGCAAATCCCAGCTGACACATTTCTTCCTCGTGGAGCAGGTATATAATAGTGATGCCCACTATCAGAAATACACACATATTTCCAGCCCACCCAACACCTCCCCTTGAAAACTTCACGTTGCAGATGCAGACATGGAAAGAACAGCTTTCTGAGCTAGCTATTTACATGTGCAGAAGTTGCATGATCTCCCGACATACAGTATGTTAATCTATCACTTGCATATTCATAGTTGATATC